>NW_027361731.1:7981250-9202500 GCF_039654945.1 Dendrobates tinctorius | reverse complement strand
TCTCCCAATCAATAACTGGGTTGTGCTGTTGAAGCCATGGCATGCCCAATACCAGCCCTTCGGACAGGTTATCCATGACAAAACATTTCATCTCCTCAACATGGGAGGAACCAACATGCAAAACAAAACTGTTAGTAACATAACGAATCCCCGAACGGGTGAGAGGGGAAGAGTCAATGGCCACAATTTTCAGAGGGGTCTCCAACCTGACTGTCCCTATATTGACCCTGGAGACGGTACTGGAACTGACCAGGTTAAGTGATGAACCGCAGTCCACCAAGGCTGTAGAAATATCATTAAGCAGAAATTTAGGGCATGAGGAAAAAAGTACCTGCGGGTCTGGGCAGCCTCCTCGATCACTACCCAGACCTAGTAGTTTCCTGTCGGCTTGGAGGATGTTGGACACACTGGACAATCTCTCCTCCAATGTCCTGGTTCCCCACAGTAGAAGCAAAGTTTCTCACGGCGGCGCTTCCTCTCTTTCTCTCTGACCGAGGTGGCACCAATTTCCATAGGCACAGGACTGGCCTCCACCTCTTCACTGCTGGAAAACAAGGATGACTCGGAGTGCATAACCCCTCTGGCTCTGAGCCGGCGATCCATCCGCACAGCTTAGGTCATGGCATCCTCCAGACTGTCAGGAGGTGGATGCAGAGCCAGGGTGTCCTGAAGGCGTTCCAACAGGCCTCTACGGAATAGTCCACAGAGAGCGGCATCATCCCAGGAGACTTCTGCTGACCACCGTCGGAACTCAGAGCAGAACCACTCTGCTGAGTGCCGACCTTGACGTGTGCTCATCACCATGTCCTCTGCCAAGCGAACCCTGTCTGGTTCATCATAAATGCGGCCCAAGGCCTCAAAAAATGCATCCACTGTCATACGTTCTGGGGCTATGGGGGCTAGAGAGAACGCCCAGGCTTGGGGGGCACCCCGAAGTAGGGAAATAATCACCCCCACCCTCTGAAATTCTCCCCCAGACTAAAGGGGTCTCAGGGAAAAGAACAATTTGCATCCCTCTCTAAAAGCCCTGTACTCCCTTTTGTCCCCAGAAAAAGAGTCCTGCAGTTTAACCAGAGACTCCGGGGAAGTGAGTGACACGTCCCTTATCTCAGGACCGAGAGCTCCTTGTACAGTATTAACCAGCTGCTGCTGGGTTTGGGCCATAGAGCGCTGCTCCACATTAAGTTTCTGAAACATCTGTGATAGTTGTTTAACCTGGTCAGATAATGTTTGCATGGGGTCCATGATGCAAGCTGTAATTCCCACACTCACACACCTTACTCTCAGGGGCGGGGAGAATGAACTGTTATAGGTCGCTTATAATGTCAGGATCCTGACAGCGCCGGCATGCAGCCTCCGCTGAGCAGGGACTCATCCACACTGTAGGGGGCCCGGGGTCAGGTACAGCCAGAAAGTACAGATGCACAGGACCTGTGGACGCTGAAGTTAGCAAGCAGTCACAGGACCTATGGTCATGTGACTGCAAGGGGGCGGGGCTTAGCGTCCTGCTTTCAGAGATGGCAGGACACTATACAAAAACTCAGAGTCAGGCAAAACGGAGGTCATACACAGTACGGGTAAGGCTGGTTTCACACTTGCGTTTTTTTTCGCGGTATTTTAGCGCTAAATAGCGCATGCGTTTTTTTTTCCTATACTTTGCATGGGATGCGCTTATGTGCGCATACACATGCGTTTGTATGCGTTTTTCTGCGCATGCGTTTTTTTGCGGTATGCGCTCGGGCGCACAAAATGCAACCTGTTGCATTTTTTGGGCGTCCGACTTGCCTCAAAAAAATGCATGCGCGCGCAATGCATTTTTTTACAGCAAGACACCCATTATAAGTCTATGGTGAGCATATGTGCGCATTGGCATGCTTATGTATGCGTTTTTTTGCACATGCGTTTTTTTTTACCATTAGTTTAGACAATGGAATTTAGGGGTTTGGGTTAGAGTTAGGGTTAGTTAAGGGGGTTTAGAGTTAGGGTTAGGGTTAGGGTCAGGGTTAGGGTCAGGGTCAGGGTATGGTTTGGTTAAGGGTTAGGGTTAGGGTCAGGGTCAGGGTTAGGGTTAGGGTTAGGGTCAGGGTTAGGGTTAGGGTCAGGGTCAGGGTATGGTTTGGTTAAGGGTTAGGGTTAGGGTCAGGGTCAGGGTCAGGGTCAGGGTTAGGGTTAGGGTCAGGGTATGGTTTGGTTAAGGGTTAGGGTTAGGGTCAGGGTTAGGGTTAGGGTCAGGGTTAGGGTTAGGATTAGGATCAGGGTATGGTTTGGTTAAGGGTTAGGGTTAGGGTCAGGGTTAGGGTTAGGGTCAGGGTTAGGGTTAGGGTTAGGGTTAGGGTCAGGGTTAGGGTTAGGGTCAGGGTTAGGGTTAGGGTTAGGGTTAGGGTCAGGGTTAGGGTTAGGATCAGGGTATGGTTTGGTTAAGGGTTAGGGTTAGGGTCAGGGTTAGGGTTAGGGTTAGGATCAGGGTATGGTTTGGTTAAGGGTTAGGGTTAGGGTCAGGGTTAGGGTTAGGGTCAGGGTTAGGATCAGGGTATGGTTTGGTTAAGGGTTAGGGTCAGGGTCAGGGTTAGGGTTAGGGTTAGTAAAGTCATGGTTTGCGTTAGTGTGAGGGGCCACCTAATGTTGGAAAAAAATGCAAACGCGGTAAAAACGCACTAAAAACGCATACAAATGCATAAAAACGCTGCGTTTTTTTCATGCATGCTCATAAAAATGCTTGAAAAAAACGCAGCATCTGTATGCGTTTGTATGCGTTTTTTCAATGCGTTTTTTTGCGGGAAAAACGCGCTGCAAAAAAAAGCAAGTGTGAAACTAGCCTTAGCGCTGTACAGGAGGGATATACAGATGGGAGGTCAGACAAAGCCAAGGGTCATACACAGCACAGGCAAAGCAGGTACAGAGACAGCAAACCAGAGACGTAAACCGTAACAGAGCAGGGTCAGAATACCAGGCAGACGGACAATGATTGGCGTGACGCACGGACAGAGCAGGGTCGGGCACACTCAGATAGTATAAGCGACAGGGGACAGCTCTCCCCTGAAGCTATAAAAACCCTCCCCAGATCCACAGAGAGGCTCTCAGAGTTAGTTTCACCACCTACCCAAAACACACCATGACAGTATCTGAGCTCATGAATGTTGGGTCAGTCTCGGTTAAGGAGAAAGAGAGAAGGCACCGTAGAGACAACCTACTATGCTTTTACTGTGGAGCCTCTGGACATTGAAAAAGGAATTGCCCCTCCTGCCCTTCTTCAGAGAAACCATCAGAGAAACAACTGAGTTTGGGCAACAATCGAGGAGGTTGTCAAGACTCCCAGGTACATTTTTTCTCACGTACAAAAATGGTGCTCCAGGTTGAATTGGAAATTGCTGGTGGTCCTGTTATGACCACTGTCTTTGTTTACTGTGGTTCCTCCATTAATCTGATTGATGCCCAAGTTGTGACTCTTAATAAGATAGGGACAGTCAGGTTAAAAGACCCTGTTAAAATTGTGGCTGTGGATTCTTCCCCTCTTACCCGGGATGGAATTTGTTTTATGTCTGAAGTTTTTTCTATGAAAGTGGGTTCCACTCTTGAGGAAAATTTAAGTTGTTTCATTATGAATAATCAGCCTGCAGGACTGGTATTGGGAATGCCCTGGTTGCAATGCCACAATCCTCTTATTGATTGGGTGAAGGGGGAGATCACCCGATGGGGATATAGCGATAATGGTCTGTGTTGTAACCTGGTTCCTTTTGTCAATCCTATAAAATCCGTATCTGCGTCATCTGTTGGTCTGGAGGGTATTTCGGAGTACCTGAGAGACTTTAAAGATGTGTTTTCCGAAAGCGAGGCTGAGGCGCTTCCACCACATAGACCATATGATTGTGCTATCGATTTAGTACCTGGAGTCAAATTACACAAGGCTCGTTTGTTTAATTTGTCCGGGCCTGAGCGCTAAGCTATGAAAGAGTACATTAAAGAAAACCTTTGCAAGGGGCATATTCGGCCCTCGGTCTCACCCGTGGAAGCAGGGTTTTTCTTTGTTAAGAAAAAAGATGGTGGGTTGCGACCGTGCCTCGACTTTCGAGAACTGAACAAAATTACTGTTAAGAACACGTACCCTCTCCCGTTGATTCCTGATCTATGCAATCAACTCACGGGGGCCAAATGGTTTTCTAAGCTCGATCTACGAGGGGCTTATAACCTTATAAGGATCCGGGAGGGGGACGAAAATCTATCCTGACAATTGAGGGGCTGTTTGAAAACCTGGTTATGCCCTTTGGCCTCACTAACGCTCCTGCAGTTTTTCAGAACTTTATTAATGTTGTTTTTTCTGACTTGATTGGACGTTACGTAGTCATTTACCTGGATGACAGCTTGATTTACTCTGAGGACAGTCAGTCACACTTGCATCATCTGAGTACGGTGCTTATGAGACTCCGGGAGAACCATTTGTATGCTAAGCTGGAGAAGTGCTCATTTTTTATGCAAGAACTGTCTTTTCTGGGTGTAATTGTATCCTGGGAGGGATTCCGCATGGATCTAGGGAGGGTTCAGGCCATTACAGATTGGGTGCAGCCTCATGACCTGAAGGGGTTGCAGCGATTTCTGGGCTTCGCTAATTATTATAGGAAGTTCATTAAAGGGTTCTCACAGGTGGTAAAACCCTTGACGGACCTCACTCTTAAAGGGGCAGATGTAAAAAATTGGTCCGTGGCCGCAAAAAATTCCTTCCTGGCATTAAAGAAGTGTTTTACTACAGCCCCTGTGTTGGTACAACCCGATTCGTCAAGACCTTTTATCGTCGAGGTCGACGCTTCGGAGGTGGGCGTGGGGGCAGTATTGTCACAGGGCCCCTCTACCCTGACTAACCTCAAACCCTGTGCCTTTTTCGCTAAGAAGCTCTCTTCGGCCGAGAGAAACTATGATGTCGGTAACAGGGAATTGTTAGCAGTTGGCCTTTGAAGAATGGAGGCATTTTTTGGAGGGGGCCGCTCATCCCATTACGGTCATCACTGATCATAAAAACCTGGCCTATATGCAGTCTGCTAAGAGATTGACTCCCAGACAGGCTCGGTGGGCACTTTTTTTTTCTCAATTTCATTTTACCATCACGTTCCGACCAGGGTCTAAAAATGTAAAGGCAGATGCCTTATCCTGAAGTTTTGATTCTGTGTCCCCTCCAGAACCTCCTTCCTCCATTATTCAACTGGGAGTGGTTGTAGCCGAAATCTCCTCTGAGTTACAGAGAGAGATTCTGGAAGCACAAGCACAAGCTCCCAGGAATAAACCCCCTGGTAAATTGTTTGTACCCAAACAATTCTGTCCCACACTCCTTCAAGAATTTCATGACTCTGTGTTAAGAGCACACCCTGGTATTGCAGCTACCTGGGGGGCAGTAGCTTGGGGTTTTTGGTGGCCCTCTATGGGTACTGATATAAAAAGCTTTGTGAATACTTGTGGGGTGTGTGCGCGCTCTAAAAGCTCTCAGGTCTGGCCGGCCGGGGAATTGGTGCCTTTGCCAATTCCGGATAAACCATGGACACACCTGTCCATGGACTTTATCACTAACCTTCCACCTTCCAAGGGCAACTCAGTGGTATGGGTAGTGGTTGACAGATTTTCGAAGCAAGCCCACTTTGTGCCATTACCTGCATTACCATCCGCTGAAAATCTTGGCCCGCTTGTTTATACAGCACATTGTTCGACTGCATGGAGTGCCTGTGAACGTGGTGTGGGACAGGGGTGTGCAATTTGTGGCCAGGTTTTGGAGAGCGTTTTGTATGAAGTTGGGGGTCACGTTATTCTCCTCTGCCTATCACTCGGAATCCAACGGACAAACGGAATGCACCAACCAGTCATTGGAGCAGATTCTGAGGTGCCTGGCCTCCTCCAGACAGGAAGACTGGTGTGAGGTATTACCCATGGCAGAATTTGCATTCAACTGTCGGATTAATCAGTCTACTGGAAAGTCTCCCTTTCTGGTTAATTATGGGTTTGTCCCGCAGTTTGGGGAATTTTCCCGTATGGATTTGGATTGCCCTGGTGCCGAGGGGATGGTACAACAATTAAAAATCCTCTGGAGGGAGGTACAGGGGAATATCTCCAAAGCCCAGAAGAAGTTCAAACATTTTGCAGACAGGAGTACGGGGGTGGTTCCTGCGTTGACAGTGGGGGAAAAAGTTTGGTTGTCCACCCATAAAATCAAACTTAAAATACCCTCTATGAAGTTGGGCCCCAAATTTATTGGCCCGTCCAAGATTGTAGAGGTGATCAACCCGGTGGCATACAGATTACAGTTGCCCACGTCCTTCAAAATCTCTAACATCTTCCACAGGTCCCTATTAAAACCTGTGGGGACAGTTAGAGAAGATCCCTCATCTGTGGCTCCACCAGTGTTGGTAGAGGGTTAACTGGAGTAAGAGGTAGAGCGCATCGTTGATTCGCGGTGGGTGCGCCGGAGACTTCAGTACCTTATCCATTGGAAGGGATATTCCGTTGAGAATCGATCGTGGGTTCCGGCCAGTTCGGTGCACGCTGATCGACTGGTGCGGGCTTTTCATGCCAAGTACCCTGAGAAACCTGGGGGTCCAGTGGCCCCCCATTAAGAGGGGGGTACTGTCATTGTTAGGACATGGTTAATGTCCTGTACTCACAGGGTTAACTTTTGCCGGCCTCTCTTTGATCCAAAAGAAGTTTAAAACAGCAGTATAACTGACAGAGAATGCTAGTTTGGAGTGAGTATAAATACCCCTCCCAGATCCTGGGAGGGGTATTTATACTCACTCCAAACTAGCATTCTCTGTCAGTTATACTGCTGTTTTAAACTTCTTTTTATTGATGTTAATCAAGAAGTAAGAAGATTACATGCGACAAATAAAATAAATATTCCAGAAAATCAAAGCTATCATAGTCCTTCCTTCTGACTCCATATCGGTGTATTTTTATTACCACCCAATACCGTTTGCCACATGGCACACCGGGTGGCAGCGTTTCTTCGAAGTCGTCCAAGCAGAAGGCCGATATCGGATCTTTGTCATACGTTTCATATGAATATGCCAACCTTTGACGCAGTATAAAAAAGATTTTTAACAGAATAAACAGGATAGAGATGAGGGATAGAGTGAAAGTCTAGAGAGAAAAAGAATTTGGGGGTAGATTGGGGTGGGGAGAACAATGGGGGTTAGTGGCCAGTCAGCAATGTGTTTCCCTTATTCGCTTAAAGGGGCAACTCCCTCTACCCTCCACAAGCTTAACTTTAAGATAAATAAGAGATGTTCTACTGGGAGTTTAGAAGTTGTAGGTACTCATCTGACTCTCTAAAGAGTATCCACGGCGCCCAAACCAGGTTGAACCTACTTAACCCAAAGGTTGTGCTGGTTATTACCTCTTCAATATGGTAGATTTGGTTAACTTTATGTAACCATTCTGCAATAGAAGGACAGGTCTGAGTCAGACAATACAGAGGAATTAGCATTTTAGCTGCTGCCAGCAAATACATAAGCAGTTTTTTGTGTTTAAATTGTGCTACTTCACCAGACCAATTCAAAAAGATCAGTCTCAGGGATGGGGGGGTCCGGGAGCCGACAAAGTCTTGTTGAAATTTTAAGCAATTTACGCCAAAATGGCTGAATTTTATTGCACTGCCACCAAATGTGCATATAGGTACCCTTCTCTCCAAGGCATCTCCAGCAATCCGAGGACACCTCAGGTTTCCATTTCTTTTTTACATCAGGAGTGGCATACCACCTAGTAAGGACTTTGTAGGAGTTTTCTTGGATCTTTAAACAGCCAGATGGACCATGCAAATTTTTATATATCTTGTCAACCTCCCATTCCTGCAACTCCACCCCAAGATCCCCCTCCCACTTTAATATGAAAGCTCTTTTGACTGAGGTGGAGTGGGTCAATAGCATCTGATAAAGTTTACCTAGCACACCTCTAGGTTTGTTTGTCTGGGTCAACATCTTTTCAAATGCCGTCAACTCTCTGAGTGGGAACCCGGATTGTAAATATGACCTGAACGAGTTTTTGAGCCTATTGTAGTGAAGAAAGTTAATGTGGTAGTGCGGGAATTTCACTTGCAGATCCTGCATAGGGAGAATCACTCCATCCTCCATAAAATCATTGTTAGCGTGGGTGGTCAGGAGCGGGAGCTCCGAGAGTGGACCCTCTGGACCGTGGCACCGAGGGACCCCGGGCGAGCTGCCAGGTGGAACCGACCCCTATACAGGGACCGTTAGGAGCAGGCCCAGGGGTTCGAGTACCACGGTAGCCGGTACCGAGAGGGGCGGCTCAGGATGGACCGGAGTAAGACTGAGACTGGAGTAGGACGGCAGGAGCACTGAAGACAGGACTGGAGTTGGACGGCAGGAACACAAGGCAGGACTGGAGTAGGACGGCAGGAACAGTGAAGGCAGGACTGGAGTAGGACGGCAGGAACACAAGGCAGGACTGGAGTAGGACGACAGGAACACGGGTAGCAGGACTGAGAAGCTGCTGTGAGGAGCAGCCGAGACAGGAACTGCAGGAGCAGAGTGTGCACGATGGAGCGAGGCCAGAGTGTCAGGAAACACAACGATCAGGCGCCTCCCTCAGGGGGAAGCGGCCTGATATGGCCCCGTCTGGACAGCCATTGGTCCAAATGTGCTTCCGGGTCAGGGCACAGCCGGAGCATAAGAAGCAGGAAGGAGGCGCGGCTGCGGCCTATGGCGCATGCGCATAGCATGCAGGGAAGGCATCGGTCGCGGGTCTGTCTCAGGTGACCGCCGCGGCCGTCGGGTGGAGAGAGGCTGCGGCGTGGGAGTGGAGGGCGACTGCGGCGTGGAAGCGGAGGCCGGGTGAGTATGGCGGAGCGGTGTAACAGTACCCCCTCCCCTAAGCCGCCCCCCCCGGAGATTAACAAGAAACCTCTTGAGGATACGGGGAGCATTAATATTCTCCCGAGGCTCCCAGGATCTCTCCTCAGGACCAAAGCCCTTCCAATCAACGAGAAAGAAAGTCCTACCTCTAACCCTTTTCACAGCGAGGATGTCCTGCACTTCAAAAACGTTGTCGGCACCCACCGGCTGAGGACCAAGATCAAGCAAGGAATGGAAACGATTCAGCACCACAGGCTTCAGGAGAGAGACGTGAAAGGTGTTCGGGATCCGGAGCGAAGCAGGCAACCTCAATTTGTAGGCAACTTCATTAATACGTCCCAGAATTTCAAACAGACAGATGTAGCGTGGACCCAACTTGTAGGAGGGCAGTTTTAGTCGGACGAATTTGGAGGAGAGCCAGACCTTATCGCCAACACGATACGGAGGAGAATCCAACCTCTTTTTGTCTGCATAGTTCTTCATCTGATCAGCGGATCTCTTGAGTGATGTGTTGGTCTCAGCCCAAATCTTAGAAAATTCCGAGGACAAGGCATTGGCCGCGGGTACCTCAGAGGCAGGGGTTATCGGAAGAGGGACACCAGGATGTCTGCCAAAAACAATGAAAAACGGAGACTTGGCCGAAGACTCACCAGCATGGTTGTTATAAGCGAACTCTGCCCAGGGGAGTAAGCTGACCCAATCGTTCTGGTGGGCGTTAGAGAAGTGGCGTAAGTATCCCGTAAGCGTCTGGTTGGTACGCTCTACTTGTCCGTTGGACTGTGGATGGTAGGCCGAGGAGAAGTCGAGGGAAACGTTCATAAGCTTACAAAGCAAACGCCAGAACTTGGAGGTAAACTGAACCCCTCGGTCAGACACAATGCGTCGAGGTAGTCCATGAAGCCTGAAGACTTGATGAATGAAGATCTCGGCCAGCTCCGGCTCTGAGGGAAGACCGGGCAGAGGGATGAAGTGAGCCATCTTGGAAAAACGATCCACCACCACCAGAATGACTGAGCAGCCCGCAGAGCAGGGTAGGTCGGTGATGAAATCCATGGCGATGTTCTCCCAAGGAACCGTAGGGACAGGCAACGGAAGCAACAAGCCAGACGGAGATCTCCGTGGTACCTTGTTCTTTGCACAGGATGGACAAGAAGCCACAAAATCGAGTACATCTTGGCGAAGTGAGGGCCACCAGTAGTGACGTTTGATAAGATAAAGGGTCTTCTTAGTTCCGGCATGGCCGGCCAGTTTGGAGGAGTGCCCCCATAGAAGAACCTTTTGCTTGAGATTCTCTGGCACAAGCGTCTTGCCAGGCGGAGGAGTAAGCCAGTTCACTGGAGCCTCGGTGATGATCCTAGTGGGATCAATGATATGTGACGGTTCCTCCGTGGATTCGTGTGGTTGGAAGACCCTGGACAGGGCGTCGGCTTTGGAATTCTTGCTGCCGGGACGGAATCGGAGCTCGAAATCAAATCGGGCAAAAAATAAAGACCATCTGGCCTGGCGAGGGTTTAGTCTCTGGGCAGACTGGAGATAGGCCAGATTCTTGTGGTCCGAGAAGATGACAAAAGGATGGACAGCTCCTTCCAGGAGGTGGCGCCATTCCTCCAAGGCCAACTTGATGGCCAAAAGTTCCCGGTCACCGATCGAGTATTTACACTCGGATGGAGAAAAGGCCTTCGAGAAGAAGCCACAAGGGTGCAGGCGACCGGAGGCGGTTCTCTGGGACAGCACCGCCCCGGCACCAGTCGAGGAAGCGTCCACCTCGAGTACAAAAGGTCGATCGCTCTCAGGGCGATGCAGGACCGGAGCCGTGGAGAAAGCCCGTTTTAGGGACAGAAAGGCCTCCTCTGCCTCAGGAGACCAATCCTTGAAAGTAGACCCTTTACGGGTGAGCACAGAAATGGGTCTTGTAATCGCGGAGAAGTGGGAGACAAATTGCCGGTAATAGTTGGCGAACCCGAGGAATCGTTGTATCGCCTTTAATCCGACGGGGCGAGGCCATTTGAGGATGGCAGACAACTTCTCGGGATCCATCCTTAGACCAGCGTCGGAGATAATGTATCCCAGAAATGGCAGAGAGGTCTGTTCGAAGAGACATTTCTCGATCTTTGCATACAGACGGTTCTCCCGAAGACGCTGAAGCATCAGGCGGACACTCTTTCTGTGGGACGAGAGGTCCGGCGAGAAGACGAGGATGTCGTCTAAGTACACGACCACACAGGAGTACAAGAGATCCCGGAAGATCTCGTTGACGAACTCTTGAAAGACTGCAGGAGCATTGCAAAGACCGAAGGGCATGACCAGGTACTCGTAATGGCCATCTCGAGTGTTGAAAGCGGTCTTCCACTCGTCACCTGCACGGATACGGACCAGATTGTAGGCTCCTCTGAGGTCCAGCTTGGTAAAGACCCGAGCCCCTCTGAGACGGTCAAACAGTTCCGGAATGAGTGGAAGAGGGTACCTGTTCTTGATGGTAATCTCATTCAAGCCCCTATAGTCAATGCATGGCCGTAGAGTCCCGTCCTTCTTTTTGACAAAGAAGAACCCGGCTCCCGCGGGCGAAGAGGATTTCCGTATAAAGCCTTTGGCGAGGTTCTCTCGGACGTACTCGGACATGGCGGTGGTCTCCACGGGAGACAGAGGGTAGATTCTGCCCCTTGGGGGGGTTGAACCAGAAACAAGTTCAATTGGGCAGTCAAACGGCCGGTGTGGAGGGAGGACCTCTGCTTCCTTCTTATCAAAAACATCGGCGTAGGAGCTGTAAGCTGGAGGAAGACCCGGGAGGTCTGGAGGTGACCGTGGAGTGGCCGCCAGGCGGACAGGAGTCAGACAGCGAGCTTGGCACGGGTGCCCCCAGCGGAGTATCTCCCCAGAAGACCAGTCGAGAACAGGCTGATGAGTCCTTAACCATGGAAGACCGAGTAGAATGGCGTGAGAGAGCTTAGGTAAAACGTAAAAGGCTATCTTCTCTCGATGTAAGGCTCCGATTTGCAATTCCACCTCTTCAGTGACCAAGGTGACGGTCACCTGTAGCGGTTTGCCATCCACGTTGGCAATCTGAATTGGGTTAGATAGAGTGACTACAGGAATTTGGTATTTGTCTACCTCTTCCGGCCGAATGAAGTTACCCGCTGAGCCCGAATCCACGTAGGCCACCTCGGAACCACGCCTCCCTCCTGAAACCAAAAGCACAGAAATCGTAAGGGGTTGAGAGGAATCATCATCATCACCTAGGAAGGCCTCTCTTACCTGACCTAGGTGGAGTCGTTTCCCTGTCTCTTAGGACAGGTGCGGATATAGTGTGACGAATGACCGCAATAGAGGCACAGACCTTGTGCCCGTCTCTCTCTCTGACGTAACTCGGCCAACCTGAGATGATCTATCTGCATGGACTCACCCGAAGAGAGGGAAGAAGATCCGACTGAACGTGAGCTGGCCGACTGAGTGAAAGGAGGAACTGACCTGGAGGAGCGCCTGTCTCTCACTGACTCCCGAGCGCGCTCCAGGAAGCGCAGGTCAATGCGGGTAGCCAGCGAGATAAGGTCCTCTAAAGTGGACGGGGTATCTCGACCAGCGAGTTCATCCTTTATTTTACTAGAAAGACCGCGCCAGAATGCCCCCACCAAAGCTGCGTTATTCCAGCCGAGCTCAGAGGAAATAGTGCGAAAGCGAATAGCGTACTGTCCGACCGTGAGAGAGCCCTGGTGTAAGTTAAAGAGTGACTCAGTGAGAGAGGCAAACCGGCCCGGCTCATCGAAAACCTTACGAAACGTATCCAGGAAAACCGGGAGACTCGAAACGACCGGGTCGTCACGTTCCCAGAGCGGGTTTACCCAAGAAAGGGCCTCTCCCTCCAGATGGGACATGATGAAGGCCACTTTGGCCCGGTCCGAGGGATATTGCTGCGGCAGCCATTCAAAGTGGAGACTACACTGATTTAAGAACCCCCTACAGAGCTTGGGATCCCCGGTGAAACGAGGCGGCTTGGCGAGGCGGGGCGTCGGATGAGCAGCAGACGCAGGGGGAGGAGTCGGCACTGCAGCGGCAGCCTGGAGGGCCGACAAGCGACTATCAAAGGAGGCCATGTAGGACAAAATGTGGGTTTGAGTATCTTGCTGCTGGCCCAGCTCCTGTTGGAGACTGGCCAGCTGAGTGGCATTTCCAGGATCGGCCACCTGTAAGGCCGACAAACGGGTGTCCATCGACTTCATGATTGACATAATGCGCCCCTGATTCTCCCGTAGGAATAGCAACTCTTTCTGGGTAGCAGCCGTAGTACCGGCGGAGTCCATGGCCTGATCGTACTGTTAGCGTGGGTGGTCAGGAGCGGGAGCTCCGAGAGTGGACCCTCTGGACCGTGGCACCGAGGGACCCCGGGCGAGCTGCCAGGTGGAACCGACCCCTATACAGGGACCGTTAGGAGCAGGCCCAGGGGTTCGAGTACCACGGTAGCCGGTACCGAGAGGGGCGGCTCAGGATGGACCGGAGTAAGACTGAGACTGGAGTAGGACGGCAGGAGCACTGAAGACAGGACTGGAGTAGGACGGCAGGAACACAAGGCAGGACTGGAGTAGGACGGCAGGAACAGTGAAGGCAGGACTGGAGTAGGACGGCAGGAACACAAGGCAGGACTGGAGTAGGACGACAGGAACACGGGTAGCAGGACTGAGAAGCTGCTGTGAGGAGCAGCCGAGACAGGAACTGCAGGAGCAGAGTGTGCACGATGGAGCGAGGCCAGAGTGTCAGGAAACACAACGATCAGGCGCCTCCCTCAGGGGGAAGCGGCCTGATATGGCCCCGTCTGGTCAGCCATTGGTCCAAATGTGCTTCCGGGTCAGGGCACAGCCGGAGCATAAGAAGCAGGAAGGAGGCGCGGCCGCGGCCTATGGCGCATGCGCATAGCATGCAGGGAAGGCATCGGTCGCGGGTCTGTCTCAGGTGACCGCCGCGGCCGTCGGGTGGAGAGAGGCTGCGGCGTGGGAGCGGAGGGCGACTGCGGCGTGGAAGCGGAGGCCGGGTGAGTATGGCGGAGCGGTGTAACAATCATCTAGGTCGTCTATCTTGTGCAAAGTTTCTGTAACTCTATAATCCGGACGATCTATGTAAAGGCCAGGTAGGTGTCTTACCTTTACCAGAGGGGACGGAAGCGGCATCAGTGAGGATGAAAATTTGGACCAGGACTTAATCAAATTCTTTGTTATTGCATTTTGGGAGGAGACTTTTTTTAAAAAACACCATAGATGAATGGAGTAAAGTGGCAATTGGGACCGACAATGACTCTTTCGCTATTTCTATCCAGAGTTTGTGTTCCCTGTCCTTCACCCAGTCAACCAGAAGAGACAAAGTCGCCGCTGAATGATATTTTTGTGGATCTCGCATTCCCATACCTCCTTTGTGTTTAGGCAAAGAAAGTGAGTTATGACTTATTCTGGGTTTTAGACCCCCCATATATATCTTCCTAAAAGAGATCTGACATTCTGGAAGAACGTGTCTGGAACTATAATTGGTAACATTCTGGAGATATAACTATACTTGGGTAATAGAAATCCTTTGATGAGATTTTTTCTTCCCATCCATGAGATTTAGGGGGCTCTCCACGACTTAATGGCTTCTAGAGAATTATTAAGTAGGGGCACGAAATTGAGTGAAAAAAGGGAATTCCAATGTGGGCTTAGTTTAATACCTAGATATTTAATATATTTAAAATTCCATCTAATTGGGAAGGCTGCTTTCAGATTTTGGACTATTTTAGGACTTATGTTTATTCCCATCGCCTCAGATTTCTCTAAGTTGATCTTGAAGTTCGATAGCTCTCCAAAAGCCTCAAACTTCTCTAGTACCGCTGGGATTTCTCTCACCGGGTCTGATAAAAGCAAGAGAAGATCATCTGCAAACCCTGCCACTACATGTGAGGTGCCCGCAATCCTAATGCCCTCTTCTGTCGGGTGTTGTCTAATACTCTGTTTTAAAGTCTCAATAGTTAAGAAAAACAACGCTGGTGAGAGGGGGCAGCCCTGACGTGTGCCATTTTTTATCTCAAAGGGGGGCGAAAAATCCCCATTTACTCTTACTTTTGCGGATGGAGATTTGTACATTTGAAAGATGGCCTCAATAACCATCGGGGGGAAACCGAAACTTCTCAGGGTCTCATGCATAAATGTCCAGTCCACCCTGTCAAACGCCTTCTCTGCGTCAGTACCCATCAAGACTAGGGGCTTATGATGGTTATGGGCATGTTGCATCAGGTATAGTACTCTCAGGGAGTTATCCCTCCCCTCTCTTCCTTTCACAAAGCCAACCTGATCCGGAGAGATGAGTGTGTCCAGGACCAGGCTAACCCTCGTGGCCATCATCTTTGCGAATAGTTTTAGGTAATTATTAAGAAGTGAAATCGGTCTATAATTACTACACAACTCGGGGTCTCTGCCCTCTTTGTGTATTAATGTAATGTGTGCTTCTAAGGTTTGTCTCTCAAAAGTTTTACCCTTTAAGAGATATCATTACACAACTTTAACAAATGCGGACCCAACGTCTCCCAGAAAGTCCTATAATAGGATGTCGGAAGGCCATCTGGACCCGGGCTCTTGCCCATAGGACAGCTCGACAGGGTGGACTGGAGCTCCCTGAGCGTAAAAGGGGCAGACAGCTCCTGTCGCTGAGATTCAGATAAAGTTGGGAGTTTTAAATTTTGTAGGAATTCTTGCATACTAATTCGTCTTTTTTCTAATTGTTCTACACTCTCTCCCGGTCTTAAATTGTATGGGGCTGAATAGTATTCTTTAAAGGCAGAAGCTATTCCATCTGGATTAGTGATTTTGACACCATCAGGGCGTTTAACTGTATAAATAAGAGATTTAGCTTTACGTTTTTTGATCATAGTTGTCATGAATTTTGTCATTTTATCCCCATGTGCAAATATTCTGTGTTTCCATCTGATGTAGATTTTTAACGATTCTTTTAGTAAATCTCTAAGAGATTGTCTCCTCTGAGTGAGCAGGTTTAAAGTGCCAGGGTCCAGAGTCGCCTTATGGTCTTTTTCTAGTGTTTGAATTTCCTTATGTAATGTCTCAATTTTTTCTTTTCTGTTTTTGTTCCTATGCAAGGCCATAGAAATAATTTCACCTCTGACTACGGCCTTGTGAGCCTCCCAGATAGTTGAGAATTTGATATTTTCACTCAGATTGAGCTCAAAGAACTCCTGGATTTTCTTTTTTATTTTATCTCTGGAAGACTCATCCGCAATCAGAGTTTCATTCAGCCTCCAAGGGCTATTATTTGGTCTATGGCCTATCATAAGTTTGTTCAGTAAAATAGAGTGATCGGAATGTACGCTCGAGATTATTTGTGAATCCCTCAGATATGCAGATGTTTGGAATGGAACGGATAGATAGTCTATTCTATTGTAGGACGATTGTGCTTGCGAGAAATGTGAAAAGTCGCATGCCTTAGGGTTAAGGAATCTCCAAGTGTCAATTAATTGATGGAGATGTAGGGTTGCTCGAATACGTGTTAATGCGTTTTCTGAGATGTTAGACTTCCCTGTAGAGGAGTCTATTTGCGGCTCAAGAGGGACATTCAGATCTCCCCCCAAAATCAAAGTTCCCTCTGTAAATTGACTTGTCTCTCTCATGATTCTAGAAAACCAGGTGTCTTGTTTTACGTTAGGGGCATATATACAACCTATCATGACCAATTTATGTGCTAAAATTCCCTTTATGAAAATGTATCTACCATCTTTGTCGTGGAGCTGATCAAGATACTGAAAGGGTGTATTCTTTGCAAGAGCAATTGCTACTCCTCTTCCCTTCCTAGAAGAGGAAAATGAGTGAAACCTTGTGTTATAGTAGTGTTTCTCAAAATACGGGGTCTTTTCCTGGATGAAGTGGGTCTCTTGCAGGAGTGTAATGTCAGTCCCTAATTTCTTAATGTGTGCCAGTACCTGTGCTCTTTTAACTGGAGCGTTCAGTCCTCTTACGTTGTATGATGCAATTGTTGTCTCTTGCATTCGGTCTGCCATTTCAGGTCAGTGGATACCAGGGCTCGGGATGGGATAACAGATGAGTTGCCGATGGACAAGGGAGAAGTTGTGAAAGGAAAGAAAAGCAAAAGACAGAAACATTAACATATAATCAACAACAGGGGCTGGTTGCCCCAAATTAGCACCTTTTTTTGATCTCAACGAAATTGCAGATGCCATTATAAACATCATCGGGGGGTATAATGTAATGAAACATAACTAAATTATCTTATTGTTCCATGTGAAGGCGGGATAATCCTAATGGATCATCTAAGAGGTTGCATGCCAGGAGAGTCCAGGAACAAGAGTCATTGATTCAATCAGTGGAGGGGTTTTGTCTCCCTGCTTGTCTTCTTCTGTTTCTTTGTTCTTTGGAGTTCCCTACTTTTTTCCAAGGTTCTTGTAGTGCCGGGTCTGGGAGGCTAAACTCGGTGCGGGCAAGGCGAAGATCCAGCATCTGGTCCAGTTGTGTGTCCAACTCTGTGCACACCTTGACAATGTCAGGGGATGACTTAAGAGTAAATCTCTTGCCGTCTGCGGTGATGAAGAGGCCGAATGGGAAAAGCAAACGAAAAAGAAATTGTCTCTGTTTGAGAGCATCTGTAAAAGGTTTCAGCAGATATCTTTTGGACAAGGTTGATGGTGCCAGGTCCTGAAAAACCCGAATTTTAGAGCCTTTATACTCCAGGGTGTCAAGTGACCTTGCCTTTTTGAAAATCTTTTCTTTCATGCGGAAGTCCAAAATTCTACAAATTATATCTCTTGGGAATTCCAATTGTTTGGGCTTGGGTTTTAATGCCCTATGTGCTCTCTCAAGGACCAGCCCCTTTCCCTCCTCCGGGTCCAGCATCGGTAGAAAAAGATCATGGAGAATTGCTGGCACGTCTTCTTGGTCCAGGGCTTCTAGGACTCCCTGAATTCTGAGATTGTTTCTTCTGTTTCTATTTTCGATGTCTTCCATTGCAGTATAAAGGGAGTTGATATGTTCCTCTTGTTGCAGAAGACCAGATTTCAGATCCCCAGAGAAGGCAGATAATTTTGAAAGTGCTTCTTCCAGCTCCTCCACTCTGCCCCCTGTCTGCTGAATCTCTGTTTTAATTGTAGATAAGTCCTTCACCAAAGGAGCCAAGGCTGAGGATAAAATACTTTTGATGAAGCCTCTTGAAATCGGTTTATCTGAGTCCGAAAAATCAGAAGGATCCTCTTGCATATCCTCTGGCCCTAGGACATCATCTGCGTCCTTAAATTGCGATGACCCTTGCTTAGGGCCACTTTGTTTCGTGAAAATTTTTTCCATCTTTTTGGACGCTTGTGGGCCACTGTTAGCATTGGCGTCAGTTGGTTTTCCAATCTTGACCATGGTCCTTTTCCTATAATCGGCACCAGAACTTCAATGCGTTACCCCACCGAGAACTGCAGACGAGAATCAGTGTGGACAGCTGTGAAATCAAATAGCAGGGTATTGACTGGAATATAAGGGAGTCTCGCAGTTGATATTTTTCAAATGTCCGCTAGATGGGGGTCACGTGCTATTTTGTTCATATAATACTCAATTGCTCCTCCATTGCTGTATTTTGTAACACAAGGTTGGAATGGAGGAAGAACAAAGAATTTTCTTAATAGCTGTTTAGCGGATTTTATCAGCAGTGAGCATTATATTATGATATAGGAACCATCTTCTCATTATCTCCTGGGAGCCTCCTCTCTCACGATCAACATGGAGCTGTTGTACATATTTCCCCCCGGTGGGCAAAGTATCTTGCTTTTTAAATCATGGCATTCGAAAGGGATTGAGCAATTCCCTTAGACAAGCAGACCCACTTATCCTAGCAGAGAGAGGCTGTCTTTACAGCCGGTCTTCAGTGCAGATAGGAGATGTGTAATTGTGCTCAGGGTTTCCTGTCCTGTCAGGATCACCACCGTCAGAATTATCTGTAAGAGGGAAGGGGGGGAGGGGGGGAAACAGCCAGCACAGGACCAGTAGGCTTTATGCAGCTTTATATCTGCTTTATAACAATGACACACCGTGCAGATTCAGGGCCAGGTTTTGCTCTTATCAGAAACTGGCAGCGTATTTGTTCCCCACCGCTTAGTCAGAAGAGAGTGACAACCTCCTACCTAACCCCTCACCCACCTCCCGAAGGCTCCTTCTCCGTCTTCGTCTCCCTGGGGTCGATGGAGTGGTCAGTGGATCTGTGTCTGCACTCGGGAGAGGCTCGTGCGGCTGCAGTAGAAGCTGAACGCTAGGCCTCCTGAAGGGGAATCCCCGCCGTGCGTCTCCTGTCTCTCACTGGCCTCTGCTCCCTCGATCTTCCTATCTCCCATCTCTCAGGGCTCCCCATTCCAGTACCTGCTAATATCAGCTGCGGTCGGTGGTTTCTCCGCTCCTTTCTTGCTGAGAGCGCTCGGCACAAGCCAAAGGGAGATCCAGCCTTCTGGGTCCTATCTCTGACCCGCGCTCCGCCGTCTCCCACGTATATCAGGTGTAGATCTTCTCTAAGTGGGAGAGAGGGCTTCTGGGCTGAAAATAAGGCAACCTCTGATGAGGTTGGATGGACTTAGTGGCTCCGGGGGCTTTTTTTCTTTAGCTCCGAGGCTCACTGTGGTGGATTGCTTCAGATGAAGCAGGAGCACTATATAACGTGCCCTACTCCTTCGGTGGCCATCTTGGATTTTCCAGTTACACTGCTGTTCTGGTGTGTCTGACCCCTGGTGTGCATGTACTCTGCATTGTTTGTTTGCTTCCCGTGCATGACCCGGCTTGTTCCTTCACTCTGTACTCCGTCTCTTGTTTTGGTACCGTTGTCTTTTCTGGTTCTGACCTCCTGACTTAGCTATCGTTACTCCGTTACAGTTTACCCCTATTGTACCGTCTAATGCCCGTTATGGTTTTCTGATCTATTGCTACGTCCTGACTATCCATTCTGTCTAATCCTTTGGTACGGTATTGCTATCTCGTGCTTTGACCTCGGCTTGATCTGGTTTCTGTCTCTGTCTGTGCCCCTTGGTAACATTGTCCTGTAGTTACCTTTCTAGGAGTTTCCCTGCAGCTCCTAGCTCTGTGGAGCTTAGGCCACACCCCCAGCAGTCATGTGATTCAGGTCCTGGAGCATGCATTGTCACCACTGCTGCCCGCTCCGCAGGTATCTTTGTGCACAGTCTTTGTACTTAGGACTTGCCCTCTGGCTCAGTGAGCAAGTGCAGTGCGGTGTTCCTGACAGATGCATCCCAATCCCCTGTTTATGATACTGGTGCAGATGCTTCCTGCCCTGCACATTATGATGCACCATCATTATTCAATTCCAAATCGTCCCAACGTAGCATTCAGCCAGATTTGCCAGAGTCTCTGATCAAGGTACCCTGCGTCAGTACTCATTTCCCCAAGTCTGCTACCGCTGCTGCCACTCTGGCAGTGCTGAAGCAGTTCATGCAAGTGCCAGCTCACTGACTGGTATATGATGTTACCATGCGCTGAAACTCCACGCTGCACAAACTGGTACAGACTTCTGAGATGCAGAGACCAGTTGTGCACTACCAGCTCCAACATGCCCTTTGGTACTTTTCCTAAAGCATAGGCATGGATGTTTGACATTTGTGTGGTTCTCCAAGACTGAGGAGTCCACAAAGATGGTGAGTGGCGATGATTCCATAGTCTGTACAATGGTCCCATGTCTGTGCCTATTTAAACAGTCGCTGAAAATTTAAGCATAAAGCTATGCATGGGGACCAGGTGGAGATGGAGGAAGACATGAGACCGGGAGATACTATCTAACCCAGCCTCATTTCATCTGCTCAGCACAGATTGGGTAACCATGAAGAGGAGGAACAGGATCTGGTTGCTAATACAACATTGGCTAATACCCACGCAAGCTTTGTCCTGTCTCCTATGTGGAAGGCTGAGAAGGAGATGGAGACTAGTTATCATGGTAGAAACAGGGAGGTGTTGGCTGTAGGGAGCTTGGCACATATGGCCGATTTTATGTAGCACTATCTTTCCTGTGACTCTTGCATTATATTTACCTTGGCCAAAAGAGAGTACAGGTTGTTCACCCTGCTATTTCCATGCTACAAGGAGAACTTTGCATCTATCTTTCCTGAGGTGGAGAGGTCTTCTAAAATTCTGCTATACCAGAAGGCCATTGTGAAAAGTATGCAGAAAAAATTCCCATCAAACAACGCGACTAAGAGGGGGCAAGCTTCCTTGCCCAACCAAGGAAGAGAGGCGAGCGAGACACACAGCAGAGGCAGGGGTACATTTTCAAAGGCCTGGTCCAATTTCATTACACTATTCTAGCATCCAGGGCTAGATGTCCGGGTATTTCTCACAAGGAGGGAAACGTTTTTAAAGATGGTCAAGCAATACCTGGCTTACCAAACCAGCGTACGCCTTAATTCCTCTGCAACCTCCAACTATTGGGTCTCAAATCTGGGCACCTGGCATGAACTGTCCCCCTATACCTTGGAGGTATTGTGCAGCCCTGTCGCTTGCGTCTTGTCTGAGAGGGTTTTCAGTGCTGCCGGGAAGGGTCATGACACAGGCGCTTTCTCTTGTCAACAGAGAATTCTGACAGACCCATTCTCAAAAATGAACAAAGCCTACACTTTATTATTTTTTTTGGAAGCACTCCACTTGTTGCCTTCGAGGGTGTTGTGACAGCACAGCATTTTATCTTAATTAACCAGACATCTATTTTCTGTAAGCCAGAAGGCATTGACTTATATATATGTTGACTTTTGAATTTGTGTTTTTCTGCTTGGTCAAAAAAACCCCACATACTTTTGCTTGAATAAGCCTGTAATATTGACTTGTAAATTGTCTTTTGATGTAACATTGTGCTGTTATCCTGGATGACTAGAGACTCTGGATAATTGAATAATGATGTTTGCTCATATGTTGATTACACATTGTCCTTGCCAGCTAGCAAAACAGAGGAGGAAAAACTATGCAAATAGATTAACACTAGAACTACCGCATGTTTCATAATACCTATAACTACCATTAGAGGTCATTTTGACCCCCATTCAAAAGCACTGACTCTGGAGTAAAAATAACTTTTTTGTTGCCAACAAATTAAAGAACATTTATTTTAACTTAGTAGGAACAGTGTTAAGATCAAGTACAGCACGCATTTTCCTTTTACATGGTCATAGCATGCGGTGTCCAACAGTTAACACAAACAGTACTTTCTTCCACTTTCCCAGTGCATTTTCCACAAACTGGTTTGTTACAGCTTGCGCAAGTTTTAGTTGTTTTTTATTCGTTGCATCTTCCAACTCCACATTTTCGACGCTTGCGGATTTCTTGTCCTTTTGTTTGTGGTTCAGACATTGCGGATGATGGGCCACTTCTTCTGACTCATTTTCAGATAAATTCTGAAGATATTTCAAAATTTCATCACTTGTCAGACCCCTCTGCTTACTCATGCTTCAAATATACGTCGCAAAAAGGGACTTGTAAGATCGCAGAAGTAATAAAACGACACTGTACAAACATGCAGAGATGCAGCTTCAACTGTAATGTTTGCTACTGAGGAGCAAAACACCAGCCGTGGAGACACCATCACATATTTCTCAACTAAAGCAATGACTAGCCAGGTCTTTCCCCGGGAAGGAACAACCACGGGAAGGGCAGTCTCCAATGAAGGAAACCACCTATGCCAAAAGATGGTATCCATCCACAGACAGCTGTTTCGGGGTATTGCCTCTCATCAGTGTGGAGTATGAAACTGGCCAGTAGGAGCAATGCCTAGTAGAAGACTGTGAAAAATGAGGATGAATGAACTCATGGAGATCAACATCCAACACTGCGGAGACACCATCACATGTTTCTCAGCGCAGTGATTCTAGAGCAATGCCCCCATCCCTTATGGGAAATATGTAAAAACATGCAAAACACAAGCCGCGGAGACACCATCACATGTTTCTCAACGCAAGCAATGACTAGCCAGGTCTTTCCCCGGGAAGGAACAACCACGGGAAGGGCAGTCTCCAATGAAGGAAACCACCTATGCCAAAACATGGTATCCATCCACAGACAGGTGTTTCGGGGTATGGCCCCTCATCAGTGTGGAGTAGGAAACTGGCCAGTAGGAGCAATGCCTAGTAGAAGACTGTGAAAAATGAGGATGAATGAACTCATGGAGATCAACATCCAACACTGCGGAGACACCATCACATGTTTCTCAGCGCAGTGATTCTAGAGCAATACCCCCATCTCTTATGGGAAATATGTAAAAACATGCAAAACACAAGCCACGGAGACACCATCACATGTTTCTCAACGCAAGCAATGACTAGCCAGCTCTTTCCCAGGGAAGGAACAACCACGGGAAGGGCAGTCTCCAATGAAGGAAGCCACCTATGCCAAAACATGGTATCCAGCCACAGACAGCAATGGGGGCATTGCTCTAGAATCACAGCGTTGAGACACATGTGATGGTGTCTCCGCAGTGTTGGATGTTGATCTCCATGAGTTCATTCATCCTCATTTTTCACAGTCCTCTACTGAAGTGCAGACAGAAATCGCTACAAGAGACATGGATCAAACATGTTCAGACAAGTTTAGACAAAACAAAATGCTGAATCATCCCTGATATGCAAAGATACAATTACACTCTACAACTAGGGAGAAGCACTGTGATTTTCTGTCCTCTGTAATATTAGGTGACTTGCCTACTACTACTTTTATGTGTGGGGTCAAATTGACCCCTTCAGTACTTATAGGTATGAATTGTAAAGTTACAATTCATTTTTGTGTCCTAAAATATACACTACCATGAATAAATAAAAGTCACAAAAAGTCAGAACTCATTTGTTAAAATTTTAGAAATTATAGGAAAAAGAAATAGCAAAAGGGTTAAAATTACCCCTCCGGTAGTTCTAGTGTTAAATAATCAAATAATGCGAGTTGCCCTCATTACCATTCATCCCTTTTACTGTACTTCTGGATGCTGGCTTGAAGGACAGTTGTAAACTATAAAAAAAGGATTTATGTGCCTCTGTAACATTTACCTCCATATACAGATATGCAATGGGTACGGAAAGTATTCAGACCTGTCGGGATCCCTCAGATACTTCTTTCATCCAAAGGACCGATGTACTTGGGTGTAGGACACCATATGTCTCTAATTGATTGCCCCGTCGAGAAGAATTACACAGACACAAGCTGTATGATACAACTCGGGATGCCTGCTGAGCGCCTCTCCCTCCTCAGTCAAGCTTTCCCCTTTTATGATAAAGAATTTAGATATTTGCAGACATGCGCAATAAAGAAAAGAAAAATAGTTACACAACTTGTTCTTCTACAACAGCTTTGCCATGTAAGCAGGAAATATTTGACCTTGGTTCACAAGGGAAAATGGCTGAGTCATATCCCTGAAGAAAAAATAATGTCCAGCAGATTTTATTTAACTCATTCAGTTCTTATCATTCCCCCCTTTGACATCTTCATTTTCCACAATCTGGAACACTGGATCCTGCAACAACAGCGGATAGTGGCTCGTTCACCAGGTACTATCCCAGGCCGACGGGTTGCCTGAGGGAGACAGGTCTTCTACCTTCTCCATGCCCAAGATACTGAAGCCACATCCATCATTGCAAGAGTACGCTCCTTCATGCCAGAAATGAGATGTCAACCTAGGACTCAAAGGAATAATAGTTAAATTCTTGTTGTTTACAGTCAAACTTCCTTATCTATTTCTGCATTTTTTCTTACATACAGAGATACACCAAAAAACAAGTTTCAATAGCACATATATTACAAGGAGACAAACGGCAATACGTAATAAACTTAGTATAATCCCAGCTATCCAGCCTCCAATACCCTTAAACCAATTAACTGGATTAAGAAAGGAGAAAGTGTCTGACCACCAACTATCCTTAGTACGATCATTGTCTTTATCATACTGATCTCTAAGTCTTTGAACATCCTCTATTTTTAATTTTAACTTTGTAGTACTGTTGGGATCTATATAATCACAGCAAGCGGGTCCGATGACTTGACACTTACCACCTTGCGCTGCCGTTAAATAATCTAGTACTATAGTATGTTGATTAGTGACTATAATAAGCTGATTTTGGACAGCAACAGTGGTGTTCAGTATATCCAGTATATCCCAGATTTGATCATCCAAATAATCTGTAGCCCTAACCAATTTATCCCACATTTGAGTAATCATAGGATAAATAAAAATAGAGCTGACAATTTTATTAGCCACACTCATCTGCACTATATGTGGTCTCCCAGAGAGGCGAGGTGTATTGTCAGCAGCTCTTTTGTACAACGTGTGTTTAGGTATGCTCTGAGTATTCAACTGGTCGTTCGGAATAACAAAGGTAGCTGGAGTCAAACGACCCAGAGTACAAGCACCTTTTACCCCTACTGGCAACCATTTATATGCATTGTCTCCACATACCCAGTACATGTCACTAGGTAGGTCCCATAGGGCTGAATGTTGTAGTACCAGTCTATGCACTAAATCTATGAACGCAGATGCATTCTGGAGCATGCACCAAGGTGGAGATTGTCCTAAGGGACTACAATAACCTGCATCAGGATTTCCACAAGGAGAGGTTCCCTTCTCATATCCAGAGGATTCGTTACAAAGCATATTACCGGGAACTTCAATACAAGTTTCGTTAGTGCCCTGGGGAAATAAATTGGAATATTCCCATGACATATTATGTAACCTTCTCTCTAGCAGCATTGGTTTGAAGGCATCAGTAGAGTGAGAAGTTACATCAAAACTAACTTGTAGACCATACGTTGGAACTTGCCCCAGGTAGGTTAACCGAGTTCTATTCCTGGGTACCCAAGCCCCCCTTTATATGCCAGATATTGAAGGTATGTATTACTTCCTGAAAGGTTACCCTGCCACCAAGGGTATCCTACCCATCCCACAATGGGTATACCAACAGTCATATTCCATAACTTTACATTATTTGTGGCATTATTAGCAAGTGTATCAGAACAATTAGTCCAGGCAAATAACTCTTCAGGTGGAACAGGAATAACCAGAAACGGAATACTTGTGGCTGATACTGGTGAATACGTGCAGATCCAGCAATCTGCCGGGGACTGGGTATCATTTGACCAATCATTCAGTAATTTTTCATGATGTTGTATAAACTTATTATTCAAGGACATTGGAGAATTTAAACTGTCCCACGCAGCTACTATCATTAATATAGAAAAAGCAGAAAAACCAAAACAAAGCATTATGCACTCTTATGTATTGCTAACTCCTGTGGCTAGTTTGCAATGTGATGCGTGGATCCAGGTTGGTCGTCCTTCCAACTTAACAGAAGTAGGCGTTGTTAGGAGTACTTGGTAAGGTCCTTGGTATCGGGGTTCAAGCGTTTTTCTGGAGTGTTTCTTGACATATACGTAATCACCAGGTTGTAGGCAGTGAGTTCCTTCCACACTATCTGGATCTGGAATGGAAGAGAAAACTAGAGAATGCATTTGAGTTAAATGCTTTTGCAACTGGATTACATAACTCGTCAAATTATCC
Organism: Dendrobates tinctorius; assembly: GCF_039654945.1. Lineage (NCBI taxonomy): Eukaryota > Metazoa > Chordata > Amphibia > Anura > Dendrobatidae > Dendrobates > Dendrobates tinctorius. The sequence goes on along the minus strand of NW_027361731.1, from coordinate 9,176,125 downwards.
ACATTAAGTGTTAAGACCTGTGGGTAGTACAACCCTGTGTTTGGTGGTCTTCCAAACAATATCTCGAAGGGTGACAGTTTAGTTTTCCCCGTAGGTGTGTATCTTACTGAGAATAATGCTAATGGGAGACACTCTGGCCATGGTCTACGGGTCTGTTCCATGGTTTTCTGTATTTTCAATTTCAGTGTCCCGTTCATTCTTTCTACCTTCCCTGAACTCTGTGGGTGGTAGGGTGTATGGAACGCCTGTTCTACACCTATCATTTGCATTACATTTTGCATTACCTCAGCAGTAAAGTGTGTGCCTCTGTCTGATTCAATTGTTTCAGGTACACCGAATCGTGGTACTAGCTCCATCACTAGTTTCTTTGCAGTGGCTCGAGCTGTGGCCGTTTTCACCGGGTAGGCCTCTGGCCATCCAGAGAACATGTCAACACACACCAGAACATACTCATATGGTCCACTTCTGGGGAGTTGAATGTAGTCGATTTGCAGTCTCTGGAAAGGATATAACGGCCTAGGACTGTGTTTCCGTGGAGTCTTCACCACTTGTCCAGGATTGTGTGCTAGGCATATGGGACAGGTGGTACAGTGTAGCTGCGCCACCTTCCCAAACCCGGGAGCAATCCAATCGTTCGTGACTAGGCGTGTCATTCCATTGGCGGACATGTGAGTTGGAAGATGAACTGCTTCTGCCATCCTTGGGTACAAAACCCTAGGCAAGCAGTACTTCTGATCTTTCTTCCATATTCCGTTCGTTTTTTCGGCACCCATCTTCTCCCAAGTTTCCTTGTCCGTCTGGGCGGAATCTTCTTGGAACTTCTGTAAGTCTGTAAACAATCCTGATGCATCTTGGTGCACTATGTTTACCTTTTCTGGAGTCCCCAAGGCAGCTTGCTTCGCCGCCTGGTCTGCTTTGTCGTTGCCTTTCGCTTCCATGTTGTCTCTTCTGGTGTGTGCCGGCACCCTCATAATGGCCACCCCCTGTGTCTGGGCCACATTCTCGAGGATTTCTCTGATCAGTGTGGCATGTTTTATGGGTGTTCCTGCTGCTGTCATGAAACCCCTTGTGCGCCACAAAACCCCAAAATCATGTGCTATCCCAAAGGCATATCTTGAGTCAGTGTAGATATTTGCTGTTTTTCCTTTGGAAAGTTTTAATGCCTCATTTAGAGCTGTTAGCTCAGCTTCTTGTGCAGACATATGGGGTGGAAGTGCCTTTGCTACAATAATCTCATGTGGTGACACCACAGCATATCCTGTGTGGAATTTCCCACTCTCATCGGCATATCTGCTGCCATCCACAAAAAGCACAAAGTCCGGATTTGACAATGGTGTGTCAGTGACATTGGGCAAGCCAATAACTTCTTGCTGCATCAGTTCTATGCAATCATGTTCAACCTCGTGTGGGGGCTCAAAAGAAAGTGATAATGTGTTCTCATCTACATCCCCCCCTTCAGAATCTGCAATTGGCAACAGTGTAGCCAGATTCAGATTCTGAGTTTTGGTAAATGTAACATTAGGAGGCATAAGCAAAGCACATTGCAATCTGAGTTGTCTTGCCATAGAAATATGTTTAGAAGAAACCTGATTCAGGATACCGTATATATCATGTGTGGTACAGACAGTTAGTGGGTTATCCAGTACAATATCAGAAACTTTGTCAAGCAGCAATGCGATTGCAGAGACTGCTCTAACACAGGATGGTGTTCCCTGTGCCACAGAGTCTAATTTGGCAGAATAGTATGCAAGGGGTCTATTCTTTTTGTCATGTTTCTGTGTCAAAATGCCAGTAGCATGCCCTCTAATTTCAGCGGCGATTAGTTGAAAGGGTATATCATAGTTGGGTATACCTAATGCTGGGGCTGACACTATGGCCTTCTTCAGATACTGAAATGAGTCTCGTGCAATGTCAGTCAGTTGGAAAGGTATTGTGTTGATGCAATCATACAGTGGCTGCATGTGTTCACTAGCATGTATGACCCATTGGCGGCAAGAAGAAACTAAACCCAAAAAGGCTCTCAGCTGTTTGTGAGTTGTCGGTTCTTTTATCTGGGTGACAATTGTGATTCTGTCATTAGTTAGGTGTCGGGTACCATGAGATAGACAATGCCCTAAAAATATGACTTTTGGTTGACAGAACTGTAATTTCTCTCTGTTGACCTTACATCCGTTATCTGATAGAAACATCAATAGTGATAGTGTATGGATTTTACAATTAGTCTCATCAGGTGCACAAAGCAACAGGTCATCCACATATTGTAAGAGCACAATATCAGGTGGGTGTGGCCAGCCGGCCAACACAGACTGTAATGCTTGCGTGTACAATGTGGGTGAATGCTGCATGCCCTGTGTTAGTCTGGTCCAGGCATATTGTTTGCCTTTAAACGTAAAAGCGAACAAGTGTCAACAGCTTCTGTGGAGGGGCACTGAGAAAAACGCGTTCGACAGATCAATCACTGAAAAACATTTCGATTGACTAGGGATTTTCGCCAATAGCGTGTGTGGGTTAGGTACTACTGGTGTCAAAGGAACAAGGATTTTATTTATTTCTCTCAGATCATGTACCATGCGGTATTTCGGGGCATCACCTGGTCCTCCTTTCTTTTTGACAGGAAACAATGGTGTATTAGCTTGTGATTTAATTGACACCAATGCTCCATTGTTTACAAGATCAGTGACTTGTGCCTCAATGGCAGCCTCTTGTTGGGCACTAATGGGATACTGCCGCAGCTGAGGCAACCTTGTGTCCACGGGCACCTCCACCACAACTGGGGATACGGGAAGTAGGCCAATATCCGCATTCCCTTTTGCCCATAAGGTATCAGGTAATTTGTCTAGGGCTGGGTCCCATGGTTGTGATGTGGTGTCATCAGGACCTTGTGACTCGAGAGCTTGAATTATCATGCAAGCCTCAAGAGTGTCCTCGTCCCCATCTGGGATAGTAAGATGTACTGTACCATCTTCAGCAAATTTGATATCTGCATGTAGTTTCTTTAGTACATTTACTCCCAATAAGCAAATTGGTGCTCTTTTGACAAAAACTTATTCAGGAACATTTTAGGTCCTATCTTGACTGGTAAGGGTTTGCTAAAAGGGATTAGGCTAGATTGTCCACTGAATCCTGAAACAAAGGTTGAGTATTCTGAAAGGAGATCTGGAGTTATTACCTTGTCATTGACTACCGAAGAGGTTGCTCCGGTATCTACTAGAAAGGGCACCTTTTTTCCATTGACTTGAATTTTAACTACTGGTTCCTTAGAGTCAAGTTGCATTCTAATTGCACCTAGTCAGTCAGTTGTTTCCTCCCTTCTAGACTGAGATTCCCTATCTGCTTTTCTCTTGCGGCAATCTCTCTGGAAATGACCGGGTTTCTTACAGTAATGGCAAGTAAAAGTCCTTCTCCTTGTTCTCCCTACCGGGTCTTCTAAATCTAGTGTGAGAAACACTTTCCCTTTTTCTTTCTTGCTTTCTCGTAAGTCCATTTCAATTCCCATGGCTCTCTGCCTCAGACCATGGGCGTCATCTACTGATCTCCAAATCAGGAGTACAACTTTTCAACTTCAATTTTATCTCTGATGTTAACCCATCTACAAAGGATTTAGCAAGCAGTCTCTGTACCCCTGGACTTGTTAGATCCAGTCCTTCATCGCTAAATCCCATTTCCAGTGTCTGATAAAAATCAGCTACTGTTTGTCCAGGTTGTTGTGAAACAGCCGTCTGCGAACCTCGCTGTCTCTGTTTACCTCCCATAAAAATATCAAGAACCTCTAAAAATATCTCTACTGATGCTTGTGTACGGGGGTTGTTCCCCGCATCTTCTGCTGGTTTTCTAGGTATCAGAGCCTGCCAGAGCTCGTGTTGGAGTGACAAAGGTAGCTTCAATCTAAGCATATCCTCTCCATCATTCCAAGTACCCCTGTGTACCACCAATACCTGTCTCAAATAAGCAGCAAATCGGGCTGGATTGATAATCGGGTCGGGGGCGTTGGACAACAAAGCCATACATTCAGTTGCAGTCCAAGGCTGATAATGGGTAGTGTGTATATACCTTGTTACAAATTCCCCATTTGGTCCAGCCTCTCTAAAAGGTCTGGTGGAGGTTCTAACCGGGGCTAATAGATTGGGTGCATGGTGTCGGGGTGCACCACAGGAAAAGCAAACATCCCTCCAATTAGGGTTTTGTTGACCACAATTACTGCAGACCCATCCAGGTTCATTACTGCCACTAGGTGGCATAGCAGTTACCTGCATCTCTGGGTACAGCTTAGTCGGCGGTGGAGGAGCCACAGGTACTGGTGGTGGCACTGGCAAAGGGACTGGATAGGGTGGAGGCTCATGCATTTTCTCTCCTAGGTCCCCTATTATGGACTTCTTTGGATATACCCATTTCCCTGTCTTCTCATTGTATTCCCACTTTTCCTTCTGAGCAACTTGTGAACACTTCAGACATGCTTCAACTTGTTAACCCCATCCCGCATCTGCGATTTTCCCTGCTTTTGTATCTTTTATCTCTTTCCATTTGTCTTCGTTCAAAGCCTCTCTCCCTTCCACTTTGAATTTCTTTAATACTTTTTCCAGGTTCTTTGCTGCACTACTTCCATATCTATCCTCAATTATATCACATAACCGGTCTCCTTCTTCGGGTGTCTTTCCCTGACTGTTCCCCATCTTTTTATCCTGTTTCTCTTGTTCCTTCCTGTTAGTCCCCTGCCTTAGGTGGCGTATTGGGTAAGCTCAAGACTAGGCTCTACTATACCTCGTTACCTTCTTCCTAAGGTGCTAACAGGCTAAATGGGGTGTCTGTTCCTTTTTGTACTACGTATTTCGTGTACCTATATGCTATATAACATCCGAACAGAAACACTCCCACAACACACAGGATTGTAAACAAAGTATCCATCTATCGGGGTTCTTCAGTCATATCCTGTCACAGGCTCATTTCGTGGTCCTGTGCTCATTCAGTCACACTCTTATCTGTCACAAGGTTTATCCGTAAAGGGTGTTGATTTAAGCTTAGGTGGTGACCTGCCCGAAAGGACGCTGTCACATAACCCAGTTAGGCAATATCACCACTCTTTGAACGAATACCTGCTGTGCAGCTTATTTTTCTACTTTCCACAATCTTTCAGATCAAAGCAGCCACTCAACAACCTCCTTGATTCCTAACGCGGAATCGTCTATTGTGAAAAACTTGTCCGTCCGGGCTGCGCAGTATGAACTGTTCATCAAATCTGGGATATACTGGATATACTGAACACCACTGTTGCTGTCCAAAATCAGCTTATTATAGTCACTAATCAACATACTATAGTACTAGATTATTTAACGGCAGCGCAAGGTGGTATGTGTCAGGTCATCGGACCCGCTTGCTGTCATTATATAGATCCCAACAGTACTATAAAGTTAAAATTAAAAATAGAGGATGTTCAAAGACTTAGAGATCAGTATGATAAAGACAATGATCGTACTAAGGATAGTTGGTGGTCAGACACTTTCTCCTTTCTTAATCCAGTTAATTGGTTTAAGGGTATTGGAGGCTGGATAGCTGGGATTATACTAAGTTTATTACGTATTGCCGTTTGTCTCCTTGTAATATATGTGCTATTGAAACTTGTTTTTTGGTGTATCTCTGTATGTAAGAAAAAATGCAGAAATAGATAAGGAAGTTTGACTGTAAACAACAAGAATTTAACTATTATTCCTTTGAGTCCTAGGTTGACATCTCATTTCTGGCATGAAGGAGCGTACTCTTGCAATGATGGACGTGGCTTCAGTATCTGGGGGATGGAGAAGGTAGAAGACCTGTCTCCCTTACGTACGTGGTGAAATTTTTGTATATTCAACCCTGGGACTGTTCCCGCAAACGTCCATTCACCATACCCGTTCCGATTTGCATCAGTTCTTCTCCTAAAGATGGCAGTACACAGGCAGAATCTACAATAACCTCTCATTCGAGCAGAAGTTACATATGTATGTCCACCCTATTTCCTCAGAGTTCTTATATGGACCTGATTTTATGGCCCCCTCCTCTACTAGATTCCCCTTGATACGGACCTTAGTTAAAATGATATATTATGAAGAGCAGAGAAGAGAAGAATGATCTCTTACCTGGCCAGGTGTTTAGGTCTGCTGTTCACAATTTCATCAGTAACTGGAGTGGTCCGTAGGTCGGGTGGTCTTGGAGAGGTGCCTATTTCAGGTCCCTGTTCAGGCGCCAGGAAACTGTCGGGATCCCTCAGATACTTCTCTCATCCAAAGGACCGGTGTACTTGGGTGTAGGACACCATATGTCTCTAATTGATTGCCCCGTCGAGAAGAATTACACAGACACAAGCTGTATGATACAACTAGGGATGCCTGCTGAGCGCCTCTCCCCCCTCAGTCAAGCTTTCCCCTTTTATGATAAAGAATTTAGATATTTACAGACATGCGCAATAAAGAAAAGAAAAATAGTTACACAACTTGTTCTTCTACAACAGCTTTGCCATGTAAGCAGGAAATATTTCACCTTGGTTCACAAGGGAAAATGGCTGAGTCATATCCCTGAAGAAAAAATAATGTCCAGCAGATTTTATTTAAATCATTCAGTTCTTATCAGACCCTTTTAAATTTTTCACTCTTTGTTTCATTGCAGCCATTTTGTAAATTCAAAAAAGTTAGGTTCTTTTTTTCACATTAATGTACACTGCACCCCATCTTGACTGAAAAAAAAAACAAATGTAGAAAAGTTTGCAAATGTATTAAAAAAGAAAAACTGAAATATCACATGGTCATAAGTATTCAGACCCTTTGCTCAGACACTCATATGTAAGTCACATGCTGTCCATTTCCATGTGATCATCCTTGAGATGGTTCTACTCCTTCACTGTAGTCCTGCTGTATTTAATTTAACTGATAGGACTTGATTAGTAAAGGCGCGCACCTGTCTATATAAGACCTCACAGTGCATGTCAGACCAAATGAGAATCATGAGATCAAAGGAACTGGCCAAGGAGCTCAACAGGATTACGTTGAAACAAAAAAAATTTTGGGCGATCGGCCCGAAACCCAGGATCCCGCCTCCCGGGGTCCCCGGTGAGGTCAGAACCTGCGGTTTTCCCCCAACATTCACTCCATTCTTTCACGTGCGGCCGTCCCGTCGCCTCGGTTGACACGGGACTACCTCCGCCAGGCCCGACCTAACGATACGCTGCCTCTCGCTCGACTCTGCGACGAAGCAAAATTTTTGTGTGCCACATTTATGGGTTTCCCATTTATGAGTGTCAATGGCCCACCGAGCTGCTATGTGGCGAAAATGGCAGATGGTGCCCTGTGATCAGACATCAAGCAGTGTATTGATCTGCCGTGCGCGGTAAACCAGCAGATGGCTGTCGTCGACCACACTCGCTGACTCCATCAAGGAGTGTATGAGGTGCAAAACTGCAAACAACCAGCAGATGGCAGTGCAGTCCCTAGGAAAGTGTGGATTGGCCAGTTTAGTGTGAAAACCTTGCGCCCCCAAAATAATATAGTTTGTTTTGATGCCCTAAATCGCCTAGTGAGCGTAAAATTTCAAGCGTGCTAATAATAAAGTTTGCATTTTGATGCCGTAAATTGCATAAAGAGAGGAAAAACGGGCGCTGCGGCGAACGCGAGCTTATCCGCACGTACGATAATTGCGTCGGTCACCACAGACACTCTATGGGTTTTCCGTACATTTGTGACCCACATTTCCCCCCTGACACTAGGATAACTGCCCCCAGTTCCAGTGTGTTTTACATAAAAAACACATAGTAAAAACGCATATGTGTTTTTTGCGGGAATATCTGAGGAATCCTTAGCTGATGCTAACGCACACATTTAAATTCCGCTGTGATGGAAAAAAAGACCCCAAAAACCAGGGTCAGAGTGACTTTTTCATCACAGATTGAATTTTAAGTGTGTGTGTTAGCATCAGGTCACCCCTCGGAGGCTGGTCATCCCACAAAATTACTTAAAAAGAGTCCTAAATGCCGTAGAACAGGGACGTTTTTAAGATGGGGCAGACTCAGTGTGCTATGTGGCTGGGAGGCACTTCATCTCTCCGGCTGTGTACATGGTAGAATGGAGGGTGGGGAAGGGGCGGGAAAGTGTGTAATGAGGCTGGGCAGCTTGTCACCTCTGTTCACTGGTGTCAGCTGATGGGACAACTGCTCCCATCATCTGACACCTGCTGCCGCTAATTACAATGAGAGCAGGGGAGGATGATGAGGGTATTCATCGCTTCTGTGCTGTAAATATAATAATTATAAAAAAAAGGCAATGGGTTCCCCCCTTTTTTCAATAAGCAGCCAGACAGAACTCACAACTGGCTGACGGGATGATGTGGGATATTAGGGGTAGTAGTCCGGTGGCTCTGATGGAATGATGTGGGATTTTAGGGGTAGTAGTTTGGTGCCTCTGAGGGGATGATGTTGGATATTAGTGGTAGTAGTCTGGCGGCTGTGATGGGATGATGTGGGATATTAGGGGTTGTAGTTTGGCGGCTGTGACGGGATGATGTGGGATATTAGGGGGAGTAGTCCGGTGGCTCTGGCTGACAGGATGATGTGGGATATTAGTGGTAGTAGTCCGGTGACTCTGGCTGACGGGATGATGTGGGATATTAGGGGTAGTAGTCCGGTGGCCCTGGCTGATGGGATGATGTGGGATATTAGTGGTAGTAGTCCGGTGACTCTGGCTGACGGGATGATGTGGGATATTAGGGGTAGTAGTCCGGTGACTCTGGCTGACGGGATGATGTGGGATATTAGGGGTAGTAGTCCGGTGGCCCTGGCTGATGGGATGATGTGGGATATTAGTGGTAGTAGTCCGGTGGCCCTGGCTGATGGGATGATGTGGGATATTAGGGGTAGTAGTCCGGTGACTCTGGCTGACGGGATGATGTGGGATATTAGGGGTAGTAGTCCGGTGGCCCTGGCTGACGGGATGATGTGGGATATTAGTGGTAGTAGTCCGGTGGCCCTGGCTGATGGGATGATGTGGGATATTAGTGGTAGTAGTCCGGTGGCTCTGGCTGACGGGATGATGTGGGATATTAGGGGTAGTACTCCGGTGGCTCTGGCTGACGGGATGATGTGGGATATTAGGGGTAGTAGTCCGGTGGCTCTGGCTGACGGGATGATGTGGGATATTAGGGGTAGTAGTCCGGTGGCTCTGGCTGACGGGATGATGTGGGATATTAGGGGTAGTAGTCCGGTGGCTCTGGCTGACGGGATGATGTGGGATATTAGGGGTAGTAGTCCGGTGGCTCTGGCTGACGGGATGATGTGGGATATTAGGGGTAGTAGTCCGGTGGCTCTGGCTGACAGGATGATGTGAGATATTAGGGGTAGTAGTCCGGTGGCTCTGGCTGACGGGATGATGTGGGATATTAGTGGTAGTAGTCCGGTGGCCCTGGCTGACGGGATGATGTGGGATATTAGTGGTAGTAGTCCGGTGGCCCTGGCTGATGGGATGATGTGGGATATTAGTGGTAGTAGTCCGGTGGCTCTGGCTGACGGGATGATGTGGGATATTAGGGGTAGTACTCCGGTGGCTCTGGCTGACGGGATGATGTGGGATATTAGGGGTAGTAGTCCGGTGGCTCTGGCTGACGGGATGATGTGGGATATTAGGGGTAGTAGTCCGGTGGCTCTGGCTGACGGGATGATGTGGGATATTAGGGGTAGTAGTCCGGTGGCTCTGGCTGACGGGATGATGTGGGATATTAGGGGTAGTAGTCCGGTGGCTCTGGCTGACGGGATGATGTGGGATATTAGGGGTAGTAGTCCGGTGGCTCTGGCTGACAGGATGATGTGAGATATTAGGGGTAGTAGTCCGGTGGCTCTGGCTGACGGGATGATGTGGGATATTAGTGGTAGTAGTCCGGTGGCTCTGGCTGACGGGATGATGTGGGATATTAGGGGTAGTAGTCCGGTGGCTCTGGCTGACGGGATGATGTGGGATATTAGGGGTAGTAGTCCGGTGGCTCTGGCTGACGGGATGATGTGGGATATTAGGGGTAGTAGTCCGGTGGCTCTGGCTGACGGGATGATGTGGGATATTAGGGGTAGTAGTCCGGTGGCTCTGGCTGACAGGAAGATGTGGGATATTAGGGGTAGTAGTCCGGTGGCTATGGCTGACGGGATGATGTGGGATATTAGTGGTAGTAGTCCAGTGGCTCTGGCTGACGGGATGATGTGGGATATTAGGGGTAGTAGTCCGGTGGCTCTGGCTGACGGGATGATGTGGGATATTAGGGGTAGTAGTCCGGTGGCTCTGATGGAATGATGTGGGATATTAGGGGTAGTAGTTTGGTGCCTCTGAGGGGATGATGTTGGATATTAGTGGTAGTAGTCCAGTGGCTCTGATGGGATGATGTGGGATATTAGGGGTAGTAGTCTGGCAGCTGTGACGGGATGATGTGGGATATTAGGGGGAGTAGTCCGGTGGCTCTGATGGAATGATGTGGGATATTAGGGGGAGTAGTCCGGTGGCTCTGGCTGACGGGATGATGTGGGATATTAGGGGTAGTAGTCCGGTGGCTCTGGCTGACAGGATGATGTGGGATATTAGGGGTAGTTGTCCGGTGGCTCTGGCTGACAGGATGATGTGGGATATTAGGGGTAGTAGTCCGGTGGCTTTGGCTGACGGGATGATGTGGGATATTAGTGGTAGTAGTCCGTGGCTCTGGCTGACGGGATGATGTGGGATATTAGGGGTAGTAGTCCGGTGGCTCTGGCTGACGGGATGATGTGGGATATTAGGGGTAGTAGTCCGGTGGCTCTGGCTGACAGGATGATGTGGGATATTAGGGGTAGTAGTCCGGTGGCTCTGGCTGACGGGATGATGTGGGATATTAGGGGTAGTAGTCCGGTGGCTCTGGCTGACGGGATGATGTGGGATATTAGGGGTAGTAGTCAGGTGGCTCTGGCTGACGGAATGATGTGGGATATTAGGGGTAGTAGTCCGGTGGCTCTGGCTGACGGGATGATGTGGGATATTAGGGGTAGTAGTCCGGTGGCTCTGGCTGACGGGATGATGTGGGATATTAGGGGTAGTAGTCCGGTGGCTCTGGCTGACGGGATGATGTGGGATATTAGGGGTAGTAGTCCGGTGGCTCTGGCTGACAGGAAGATGTGGGATATTAGGGGTAGTAGTCCGGTGGCTATGGCTGACGGGATGATGTGGGATATTAGTGGTAGTAGTCCAGTGGCTCTGGCTGACGGGATGATGTGGGATATTAGGGGTAGTAGTCCGGTGGCTCTGGCTGACGGGATGATGTGGGATATTAGGGGTAGTAGTCCGGTGGCTCTGATGGAATGATGTGGGATATTAGGGGTAGTAGTTTGGTGCCTCTGAGGGGATGATGTTGGATATTAGTGGTAGTAGTCCAGTGGCTCTGATGGGATGATGTGGGATATTAGGGGTAGTAGTCTGGCAGCTGTGACGGGATGATGTGGGATATTAGGGGGAGTAGTCCGGTGGCTCTGATGGAATGATGTGGGATATTAGGGGGAGTAGTCCGGTGGCTCTGGCTGACGGGATGATGTGGGATATTAGGGGTAGTAGTCCGGTGGCTCTGGCTGACAGGATGATGTGGGATATTAGGGGTAGTTGTCCGGTGGCTCTGGCTGACAGGATGATGTGGGATATTAGGGGTAGTAGTCCGGTGGCTTTGGCTGACGGGATGATGTGGGATATTAGTGGTAGTAGTCCGTGGCTCTGGCTGACGGGATGATGTGGGATATTAGGGGTAGTAGTCCGGTGGCTCTGGCTGACGGGATGATGTGGGATATTAGGGGTAGTAGTCCGGTGGCTCTGGCTGACGGGATGATGTGGGATATTAGGGGTAGTAGTCAGGTGGCTCTGGCTGACGGAATGATGTGGGATATTAGGGGTAGTAGTCCGGCGGCTGTGACGGGATGATGTGGGATATTAGTGGTAGTAGTCCGGTGGCTCTGGCTGACGGGATGATGTGGGATATTAGGGGTAGTAGTCCGGTGGCTCTGGCTGACGGGCTGATGTGGGATATTAGGGGGAGTAGTCCGGTGGCTCTGGCTGACGGGATGATGTGGGATATTAGGGGTAGTAGTCCGGTGGCTCTGGCTGACGGGATGATGTGGGATATTAGGGGTAGTAGTCCGGTGGCTCTGGCTGATGGGATGATGTGGGATATTAGGGGTAGTAGTCCGGTGGCTCTGGCTGACGGGATGATGTGGGATATTAGGGGGAGTAGTCCGGTGGCTCTGGCTGACGGGCTGATGTGGGATATTAGGGGGAGTAGTCCGGTGGGTCTGGCTGACAGGATGATGTGGGATATTAGGGGTAGTAGTCCGGTGGCTCTGGCTGACGGGATGATGTGGGATATTAGGGGTAGTAGTTTGGTGCCTCTGAGGGGATGATGTTGGATATTAGTGGTAGTAGTCTGGCGGCTGTGATGGGATGATGTGGGATATTAGGGGTAGTAGTCTGGCAGCTGTGACGGGATGATGTGGGATATTAGGGGGAGTAGTCCGGTGGCTCTGATGGAATGACGTGGGATATTAGGGGGAGTAGTCCGGTGGCTCTGGCTCACGGGATGATGTGGGATATTAGGGGTAGTAGTCCGGTGGCTCTGACAGGATGTTGTGGGATATTAGGGGTAGTAGTCCGATGGCTCTGGCTCACGGGATGATGTGGGATATTAGGGGTAGTAGTCCGGTGGGTCTGGCTGACAGGATGATGTGGGATATTAGGGGTAGTGGTCCGGTGGCTCTGGCTGACAGGATGATGTGGGATATTAGGGGTAGTAGTCCGGTGGCTCTGGCTGACGGGATGATGTGGGATTTTAGTGGTAGTAGTCCAGTGGCTCTGGCTGACGGGATGATGTGGGATATTAGGGGTAGTAGTCCGGTGGCTCTGGCTGACGGGATGATGTGGGATATTAGGGGTAGTAGTCCGGTGGCTCTGGCTGACGGGATGATGTGGGATATTAGGGGTAGTAGTCCGGTGGCTCTGGCTGACGGGATGATGTGGGATATTAGGGGTAGTAGTCTGGTGGCTCTGACGGGAAGATGTGGGATATTAGGGGTAGTAGTCCGGTGGCTCTGGCTGACGGGATGATGTGGGATATTAGTGGTAGTAGTCCGGTGGCTCTGGCTGACGGGATGATGTGGGATATTAGGGGTAGTAGTCCGGTGGCTCTGGCTGACGGGATGATGTGGGATATTAGGGGTAGTAGTCCGGTGGCTCTGGCTGACGGGATGATGTGGGATATTAGGGGTAGTAGTCCGGTGGCTCTGGCTGACGGGATGATGCGGGATATTAGGGGTAGTAGTCCGGTGGCTGTGGCTGTCAGGATGATGTGGGATATTAGGGGTAGTTGTCCGGTGGCTCTGATGGAATGATGTGGGATATTAGGGGTAGTAGTCCGGTGGCCCTGGCTCACGGGATGATGTGGGATATTAGGGGTAGTAGTCCGGTGGCTCTGACAGGATGATGTGGGATATTAGGGGTAGTAGGCCGGTGGCTTTGACGGGATGATGTGGGATATTAGGGGTAGTAGTCCGGTGGCTCTGACAGGATGATGTGGGATATTAGGGGTAGTAGTCCGGTGGCTCTGGCTGACGGGATGATGTGAGATATTAGGGGTAGTAGTCCGGTGGCTCTGGCTGATGGGATGATGTGGGATATTAGTGGTAGTAGTCTGGTGGCTCTGGCTGACGGGATGATGTGGGATATTAGGGGTAGTAGTCCGGTGGCTCTGGCTGACAGGATGATGTGGGATATTAGGGCTAGTAGTCCGGTAGCTCTGGCTGACGGGATGATGTGGGATATTAGGGGTAGTAGTCCGGTGGCTCTGGCTGACGGGAAGAAGTGGGATATTAGGGGTAGTAGTCCGGTGGCTCTGGCTGACAGGATGATGTGGGATACTAGGCCAGGTTCACATAGCGTTAATGCAGTCTGTTCAACGTGTTGATGGACTGTGTTAAAGCTCCTCCCTCCCGTGATCGCGTTATGCGATAGCGCTAGTGCAAATGCTTAATCTGCGCTAGCAGTGATGGACCCTCGGCCGCTGCAGACCGCGTCCAAGAGTCCGTCACAGAATGACGGCTCGTCTATAGCAGTCTATGGGTGCGTTAACGAAACAGTTACATAGCGTTAATGCCGCTATGTAATGGATGCGTTAAACGCAGCACCCGAACGCTATGTGAACCCAGCCTTATAGTGAATGTGGCTATGCGGAGTGGGCAGGGCTCTAAACTCAAGATATATATATATATGTATATATATATATTCATTATAATTTGTAATGACAAACCGTAGTTAGTTACTTTGCCTGGCCGGCGCTGGGCTCTTCAGCTAGTATACAAATAATAATGCAGGAAGACCTAGTCCTCTATTAACTCAATTAATGTAGGTTTATTCTAATGATGTAAAATAACTAGGGCAAAACACAACATAGAACATAAGACATATAGATATCTTTAAGTATGACAGAGAGTTCAACCTACATTAGGGAATATTGCCCAAATCCACGTACTAAAAAATCTTATTAGATAACAATAGGTGAGAAAATGGTTCCTGGGAATAGAACCCTCTGTCAATACTCTAATAGAATCCAAGCCCCTCCAAACATTCTATAACATCTACAGAATAGTTCTTAAATGTACACGAATAGTCCTTATATGTACATAAACCCACATCACCAGTGTACAATAATACTCCAAATCAAACTCCAAAAAAATAAATAACACTCCAACCCATAACTCAAAAGCAAATAACACTCCAAGCCATATTACAGCTCAACGCGTTTCTCCTTTTCGAAGGTTCATCAGGAGTAAGACAAAAGCACAGAGCACTTAGCTTAAAGTATAAGATGATGAAACAGATGATATTAGATATCCAGCATCAATCCCCTATTCCGGTACGATGCATGGAGCAAATGAAGCTGTGTCTGCCCTTTATGTACCATATAGAATCCCGGTGGCATGCCGCGTGTGTGTCATCCTTGGGTTCCAAAGGACTGGATGTCCGGTTTCAAGGCTCCAGGAATGAGAATATGCATTGGAACGCAGGGCCAGTGGACGCCGTCATTGCGCATGATCATTTCACCCGCTTGCTTCTCTGTGTTACAGAACGTATGGGATTAGTTCCTGCGCTGCGTTCCACAGTAACACTGAAGCGGTAATCGCGCATGAGCAGGTCGCATTCACTAGTGTCATGGATCAGTCTGTGGTGATCCTATGTCTTAGTGAACCAACATCAATATTTGCCCGGTTTTCACTGTGCTCTTATGTGAGATCCATGATTGATATCAATGAATGCACCGTTGGTCTTGTATATATGGGATATTTTGTCATGCGCACAGATGAGTTTTGTACCAGGGTAGTGTGGGACGCATAATATTTCCGGTCATACGTAAAGCCTACCATGACACTAGTGAATGCGATCATGTATAGGACATGATCCATAATTATTTTTGACACATTATGCATATGACGTTACCTCAGCATTGGCACTTTATTCTACGAAAGATATGGACATAGTGGAATGTATTAGGGAGATAGTAGCCATTGGTGTCTCTCACATCTGAGGTTACTTGGTTTTAGCAATAGTTTAATTTGATTTGTAAATTGAGTGTTTAATAAATAATTAATTGATTGGAATTTATTCGGATGTATTGTGCTTTTTTCTGTTCACCTTTCACCAATAGTGTTCTTTTAGAGCGACAGACGGGTTTTGAAATAGATCATACTTGTTGTAAACCCAGAGGCATGCAGCCTCTGGGTTTACAACAATGCAATGCATCCTGAGGCCCAACTCCGGCAGTGGACAGCAGCGTTCGCCGTTCTGCAGTTGCCTAGCTTGTGTCTTTTTTTCATACTAGCAAAAACCTTAAAAATCATGTTATCTGTCAACTGTTTTAAAGACAATCTAGTAGAGTAAAAAAATGAAATAATTTCAGTACTGCATGGATGACCTGCCACATGTTTGATTACTATGCGTTAATCTGGGAATGTCATTGTGCTAAAATGCAGACTAGAGGGTCTTGCCATCCACAGTCTACCCCATCAACCGCATCTTCTGATGCTTCCTTCTCCCTCACCGTGGTAAGTGTTGTCACACAGGTCTGCAGCCGAAGAACCTCCACTTTTTTACCCCAACTGTTGGGGTGATTGATAGCCTGTCAGCTGATATGGAATTGGACATGCCTGCTGCTTTTGACTGATCTTAGATACCAAGAACACCCCATGTTTCTCAATCCACGGTAACATCCCCACCTGCACCTATCACAGAACAGCAGCTTGTCATGATCACCCTAATCTCCACCCTATGTCGGCACAGCAGCAAACCCTCATTTGTGCAGTTGTGCTCACATAAAACATTCTTCACTCCTACACATGGCACAGTTATCAGGTTGAATTTCACCCTCTTCAATCTACTAATAGTAATAAACATTATTTATATAGTAACATACCATATATATTCACGTATAAGCCGAGATTTTCAGCCCTTTTTTTGGGCTGAAAGTCCCCTTCTCGGTTTATACGCGAGTCACACATGCCAGGGGATTGGGAGTGTCAGGTCATTCTTACCCCCCTGGTGCGGTCTCTGCAGCCCCCTTGCTTCTCCCATGGTCTTATCTCCTTCCTTCAGCAGTCACGTGGTACCGCTCATTAAAGTTATGAATACGCGCATATTCATGACTTTAATGAACGTTATCATGTGACTGCTGAAGGAAAGAATACTGTAGCTGCCGGAGACAGTGGGAGAAGGGGCTGCAGAGACTGCGCCAGGAGTGGGTAAGTATATGCTATATTCACCTGTCCCCACTCCATTGCTGCGAGCAGCTCTGTCCTCTGCCTGTGATGTTCAGGTCAGAGGGCGCGGTGATGTAGTTAGTATGTGCCGCACCCTCTGCCTGAGCAGTCACTGACAGAGGGAGCCGGAAGATGGTGGCGAGCAGTGTTGGACTGGGGACAGGTGAAAATCGCTAGTGCTGGGGTCCTGAGCCAGCGGTGACACCGGCACCTGGTCCCCAGCGACGAGAGGTGAGTATGTCATTTTTTTTACTTGCAGCAACATATGGGGCCATAATCTATGGAGCATCTTATGGGGGCATAATCTATGGAGCATCTTATGGGGCATTTTATGGGGTTATTTTATGGAGCATCTTGTGGGGGCATAATCTATGGAGCATCTTATGGGGGCATAAACTATGGAGCATCTTATGGGGCATAATCTATGGAGCATCTTATGTTATGGGGCATAATCTATGGAGCATTCTATGGAGCAGCATATGGGGCATAATCTATGGAATATCTTATGGGGCCATAACCTTTATGGAGCAGCATATGGGGCATATTATTCTATGGAGCATCTTATGGGGCCATTATTAACCTTCGTGTAGCATTATATGGGGCGTATTTTGTATGGAGCATCTTATGGTGCCATCATGAACTGTATGGAGCATTAGATGGGGCTCCTGATTCAATATGGACATTCAAAATAAAATTTTACTTTTATTGGTATCTATTTTTATTTTTGAAATGTACCAGTAGCTGCTGCATTTTCCACCCTAGGCTTATACGCGAGTGAATAAGATTTCCCAGTTTTTTGTGGCAAAATTAGGGGGGTCGGCTTATACATGGGTTGACTTAAACACAAGTATATACGGTAGTTAGCAAGGCCGAAAAAAGACATTTGTTCATCCCATTCAGCCTATATTCCGTCAGAATAAATCCCAGATCTACTTCCTTCTAAAGAACCTAATAACTGTAAGATACAATATTTTTATGGTTCAGGAAGACATCCAGGCCTCTCTTGAACCCCTCGACTGAGTTTGCCATCACCACCTCCTCAGGCAAGGAATTCCAGATTGTCACTTGCCTAACAGTAAAGAATCCTCTTCTATGTTGCTGGAAAAACCTTCTCTCCTCCAGAAGCAGAGAATGCTCCCTTGTGACTGTCACCTTCCTTGGTATAAACAGATCCTCGGAGAGGTATTTGTATTGTCCCCTTATATACTTATACATGGTTATTAGATCACCCCTCAGTCATCTTTTTCCTAGACTAAATAACTCTAAAAGTTGTGGTTATACTCCTAGTTTCATGGGGGACAAAGGGTAAGAGGTGAGTCATCTAGGTAGGAGCTTGAACTGAACCGGACAAAGTCCAGATCAGGGGTGTTGCCATCTGTGTCTCTCAGAGGTTGAAAGTTGTGAGAGGCCATGAGAAATGGCTAGAGATAGAAGCTGGGATGCAGTTGGGGAGGTGGAGCTGTTGAAGTCTCCCAGGATAAGGTTTGTCAATTCTGAGGATATGAACTGTGGATGCAGCACATAAAAGTGGTCAAGGAAGTGGGTGTGTGAGCCTGGGGGCCGGTATATGACTGCTATTCTGAGGGAGAGGGAACACCCTGATGGTGTGAACCTCAAAAGAACAATGGTGTCCAATCAGCCTGCATTTATTTATTGGGTTACAAACGGGATTGTTGTTGGCAGCAAGGAGTGTAGGGTTATCGTGGAGTTAGCAGTGATTGTACATTGCAATATACGCATATTCCATGAGTTGTAATCTGTACGTGGATAAGATGTACCCTCACTATTACTTTTCTGAGAAATAATTAATTTGAACAGCCTGCGGCCTCCTCGGATGTTTTGTGGCTCAATTGTGTCATTGTCTGGACCAGCTGAGAGCTATTCGCTACTAAGATCACAGCACTTGTTTCTGTGTGACTCATGGCCTGTGATCTCTGTGATTATTGCCATGCCATTCCAATCTGTTGGCCACAGAAATGCAGCCTTTCCGCTTTGTGGATTCAGATGGTTTCCAAAAGCTGATGGCTGTCACAGTCCCCCCAATACCAGTTTTTTGGGTGTAGCCTAGTAGCTGATGTCATGAATCTTCTTATCCAGCGGTGGCTGGCTAAGTCGCAGTCGAACATGGAGCTTAAGGCCGAGACCTGTACCTCCAGGGAGCTAGGTTTTAGGCCTAACTCGAGCCCCTTCTGCAAGAAATCTAGTATACGGGAGATGTTAGGATTTGCTGGGTCTGGAGGATTCGGCAGACACCATGATGAAAATTTCTTCCATACTTTTGTATATGGCATTGGTGACCAGCTTTCTTGCCTTCTGAAGGGTTGTGACTACCCTCTCTGATAGACCCTTGGCCCTCAAGATTTGGGCCTCAATAACCATGCCACTAACTTCATCCCCCAAAGGTTTGGGTGGCGTAGGGGGCCCTGCAGGAGGAGGTCGTCTTCCAGTGGTAGAAGGAGCGGCCCGTCTACCTGAAGTTCCGTGATTAAAGAATACCAGCTCCTCTTCAGCCATAGCGGAGCCACCAGGATGGTTTGAGTTTGATCTTCTCGGATCTTTCTCAGGGTTGCAGCAAGGCTTGGAATTGGGGGGAAGACATACGCCAGACGGAACTCCCACTTGTGGGCAAAGTCATCTACCCCCAGAGATCTGTCCCTGGGGTTCAGGGAGAAGTAGTTTCTCACTTGAGCATTTCTGCTTGATGCTAGCAGATCCACCTCCGGAAGGCCCCACCTGCTCACTAGTTTCTGAAAGACTCCTCTGTTCAGACTCCACTCGCCAGGCTGGATACTTCTCCTGCTTAGGAAGTCTGCCTGAATGTCACGTCCGCCATGTCTGTTTTGCCTCATGAACCCCTGGAGTGGTGTGCACGCGCACCTTGTGTCTGCTATCTTGCTTGTTCCCTAGAGCATTGTGCACACTCACCTCATGTCTGCTGAGCTGCAAGATGCCTGCGTTTCTGCTTTGCCTTCTGTGATCTTCTCGTCATGTCTAGAATCCCTAATCATGTGACGTTTCCTGGGATCCTGCACTGTCTGGTTCTGCAGTCATCTTGTCATGTCTGAAACTCTGATCATGTGACCCTTCCTAGGATCCTGCACTGTCTGGTTCGGTGATCATCTCGTCATGTCTGAAACCCTGATCATGTGACTGCGCTCTGTGATCCTGGAGCATCTGAACTAGGAAGTTCTCCCCTGGTCCTGACCCGGAAGAGGAGGTGCTGTGCCCTATATCAGACCACTCCTTTCTTTGCTCAGGGCCTGATTATTGTGTTGCTTCCCTGCACGGCTCTTGGTCTGTGGGGTTGCGCCCTCTATTCTGTGCCCTTGCACTTTGCTCTGTAGTGCGTCTCTGCACACGCTCTGTGCTTGTATTCCGTCTCTTGTCTTGTGCCATGTCTTGTGTTGTCTCTCGTGCCATGTTTGTCTTTGCCTTGCTTTGCCTTGTAGTCCTTCTGCTGTTCTCTGCTTTAGTCTGTTTTGCTATGTCTCGCCTTAGCTATTCTTTGACTTGTAGTCCTTCCTCTGTTCTCTGCCTTGCCTGTTTTGCTATCTCTGGTCTTTGCTATTCTGAGCCTTGTAGTACTTCTCATGTTCTGGTCTCAGCCTGGTTTTCCGGACTCTGTCCTCTAGTGCTCTCTTGCACATTTCCAAGTCTAGTCCCAAGGTTCTCCCTTGGTCCGGCTCTGGGTTTCGGCCTACGCTCCGCTGCTAGGCTCTGTCCTCGCTCTGACCTGACTCTGTTTCTGCCTATGTTCCGCTCTGTTTTCCATACCTTGTTCCTTGCCTTGTTCCTTGCCTTGAACCCCGGCGTGGGTTCCCCTTGGCCGTCTCCTGTGCCGTGGTAAGTGCCTCGTGTTTGTGTACAGCCGTGTGCACTGGCCAGTGTGGCGTGCCTCCTGCGTGGCTCCTAGCACGCAGCCCTTCCTTGTACCCTGGCGTGGCTCCTAGCATGCACCCTGCCTTGAAAACTGGCGTGGCTCCTAGCACGCACCCTGCCCTGAACCTGGCGTGGCTCCTAGCACGAAGGTTCCTTTGCCCGCCTCCTGTGCCTTAGTCGTGCCTCGTGCTGGCATTACAGCTGTGTGCATTGGCCAGTGAGGTGTGCATCCCTGGCGTGGCTCCTAGCACGCAGCCCTTCCTTGAACCCTTGCGTGGCTCCTAGCATGCACCCTGCCTTGAACCCTGGCATGGCTCCTAGCACGCACCCTGCCTTGAACCCTGGCGTGGCTCCTAGCATGCACCCTGCCTTGAACCCTGTCCCTGGCGTGTTTCTTTGCACGTGCAGGACTC
This sequence comes from Dendrobates tinctorius, assembly GCF_039654945.1. Taxonomy (NCBI): domain Eukaryota; kingdom Metazoa; phylum Chordata; class Amphibia; order Anura; family Dendrobatidae; genus Dendrobates; species Dendrobates tinctorius. Next base: position 9,155,026 of record NW_027361731.1, on the reverse strand, counting down.
TGTCTTGTACCTTGTGCCATGGCGTGTCTCTACACACGCACTCTGTCTTGTGCCTTGGCGTGTCTCTACACACGCACTCTGTCTTGTACCTTGTGCCTTGGCGTGTCTCTACACACGCACTCTGTCTTGTACCTTGTGCTTTGGCGTGTCTCTACACACGCACCCTGTCTCGTTTTGTGAACCCTGGCGTGTCCCCTACACATGCACCTAGCCGTGAACCCTGGCGTGTCCCCTACACACGCACCTTGCCTTGCACCTAGCCTTGAACCCTGGCGTGTCCCCTACACATGCACCTTGCCTTGCACCTAGCCTTGGACCTTGGCGTGTTCCCTAACATGCACCATGCCTGGATATCTGTCGTGCCTCCCTGCCTGAACCCTGGTTTGCCTGCCGGATGCCCGGAACCTGCCGGTCGCTGCCAGAGATCATAAACTGGATGACTGCGGCCTGATGTCCGGAGCTGATGTCCGCAGCCTGATGCCTAGATCATGTCGATCGTCGCCAGCAGTCCGGAGTCCGATGCCATTGTGCCTTTACCTGTACCTAGGCGTGCCACCTGGCACACACTATGCTATGGACCTTGGCGTGCCCACGAGCGCACCTTGCATGTTTTGCTTGTTTTCACTGAATGTAATCCTGAAGATCTTAATGAAGATACCTTGCACTTACGTTTTGTCTTGTCTTGCTTCCTGCTCGTCCTTGTCGTCAGACACTCATCTAGTGTCCTCTGAGCCGGCCGTCTGGTCCCAGCAGTCGTGGTGGCTCACCCCCTTGGTCTTGCCCCTGACACTCCCTGTATAGGGGGTGGATTCTCACAAGGTCAGCTCGCCCTCGGTGGGTGGGTGCCACGACCCAGAGGGTCCACTCAAAAAATGGGCTCAGTAGGAGCTGAGTCCGTTACACTGAAGTTGGAGGTCCCCTTTAGGTGTACCGCTGTAAGTGAAAGGAGGTGCCTTTCGGCCCAAGAAAATATTCGTCCAGAGAGGCCTTGTAGGCTGCTTGACCTCATGCCACCCTGGTGCCTGAGGTGTGCCACTGTCATCATGTTGTTGGAGTAGACCTTGATATGATGACCCTGGACCAGGTGTCTTGCAGCCAGAGGAGCTTCCTCCACTGCTTTGAGCTCTCTGAAACTTGAAGATCTCGTACTCACTTCTCGACTCCATAATCCCTGGAATGGAAGCTGGGATATTACAGCTCCCCAGCCTTTTTTGCTGGCATCTGATGTTACCGTGATCAAGGGGACCCGGGACCAGCTGACCCCTTCGCACAGGTTTTGGCGGTACAGCCACCAAGCTAGTGAAGCTTTTACCCTTCCTGGGGTCAGGACTCTCTTGCTCAGGGAATTGTGGCCTCTGTTCCAATTTCTCAAGATATGGGACTGGAGGATTCTGGAATGGGCCTGTGCCCATGGTACTGACTGGATGCAGGACGTCATCGACCCCACTATTGACATAGCTGACCGGAGGGTAGGGGACCTCTGCTTTCTGAAACTCAGGATCTTTGATTTTATAGCCACCTGATGATCCTCCGGCAGGAAGGAGATCTGTCTTCTTGAGTCTAAGAGGACTCCCAAAATTCTTATTTCCTGAGAGGGCTGGATCTGCGATCTTTATATATTCGGGATCCACCCGGGCGATCGGAGAATGTCCAGAGTTTGAGTCACCTGATTTTCCAGGGTCTGGTAGGAGGTTCCTATTATTAATAGGTCGTCCAGGTAGGGCACCACACATATACCTTGACTTCTGATGTGGGACACAGCTTCCGCCATAACCTTCGAAAACACTCGCGGGGCTGAGGATATTCCAAAGGGAAGTACGTTGTACTGATAGTGCCTGATCTCAGGACCCTGACGGATCTCAAACCTTAGATATTTCCTGTGGGCAGGATGTATAGGGATGTGAAAATAGGCATCCTTCAGATCTATGGTTGCCATGAAGGAAAGAGGCCCTATTAAGGGGATGGCAGTCCTTATCGACTCCATTTTGAATTTGCGGTATGCAATGTGGTGGTTGAGATTTTTCAAGTTTATTATTATTCTCGCCTCTCCTGTGGGTTTCTTTACTAAGAACAGCCTGGAATAATGGCCTCTTCCTTGCTCTTCCACAGGGACTCGAGAAATGGCAGCTGATTGCAGAAGGAGCTGAACGCCAGACTCTAGCATTGCAAAGGCCTCCCAAGATGGTAGGGAGGTGACTCTCAGGCCCCGCGGGGGGGAGGATTCAAATTCTAGAAGAAGGCCCTCCTTGATCACACTGAGGACCCAGGGGCTGTCGGAGATCGACTGCCAAGAATGGAAAAAATTTGAAAGCCTTCCCCCCCCACCGGGGCCGAGTCATTGCTTTTCCTGTTGCTGCTGCTGGGGGACCAATATGTTTTTGCATCTCCCTTTAGCATAGCTCTATCTTCCTGTCTTTCCCTTCCCTTTCGGCTGGGATGACCGGTTCTGGGGGGCTCGAAAAAACTGCCTTCTTGGGGCCTTCTGCTCAGGGAGCTCTTTCTTTCTATCTGTGGCCTTCTCAAGGATTTCATCCAGGGCTGGGCCAAAGACATGTTTGCCTTTGAAGGGGATAGAACAGAGCTTAACCTTGGAGGTAACATCCCCACTCCATGTTTTAAGCCAGAGGGCTCTCCTGGCAGAATTAGATTGTACCATAGACCTGGCAGAGGTGCGGATCATCTCCATGGATGCGTCCGCCAAGACACCTGTAGCTCTCTGTAGTATGGGGAGGGAGTCAAGAAGTTCGCCTCTTGAGGTCCCCCGAGCAATATGATTATCTAGCTCCTCTATCCACTGGAAGACGGATCTAGAAACACATGCGGAAGCAATTCCCGATTTTAAGGCAAAGGCAGAGGTTACCCAGGACTTCCTTAGGAGGCTTTCAGCTTTACTGTCCATTGGATTCCTAAGCTGGGATACATCATCAAATGGAAGGACTGTTTTCTTCATTACTCTTGCTACCTGGACATCGACCTTTGGTATGTCCCATTTAAATGCATCTCCCTCCAGGGGGAATCTATGCCTGAGCTCCGAAGGAGCCGAGTAGCGTTTCTCTGGGTATTCCCATTCTTGGGAGATCATATCTGTTATGCTCCTATGCACTGGAGACCCTGACAGTCTGGGCCCTTCAAACCCTCCAAACATTTTGTCCTGTGCTGACTGGGGGACTGGTTCATCCTCTAGTCCCATGGTTGCACGCACCGCACTGACCAGCTCCTTCACAAACTCTGAGGAAAAGAGGTATCTTCTGGCCTCGGCTGATTTAGAGGTTCTTGGTTCCTTCCACTTTTCAGATCTTGAATCGTAGGAATGCTCTGACTCAGAGTCCGAGTCCTCTAGTTGAAGCCTTCGTTTTTTTTGGGGAGGTGAACCCATAGTTGATGGAAGTGGAGGAGGTGGAGGGGGAGACGAGGCGGCTAGGGAGGTCTGAACCTGTTGTGTGACTAGGCTGCGGATTTCCTCAATCAATGAGGGGTGCTCAGACCTGACCACTCCGTCCGTGCATGCCTGACATAATTTTTTCCTCCAGTTTGAGGGAAGCTTTGCACTACAAATGGCACATTTAGTTGGTTTACTGGAGGTATTGGTGCTTTTATGGGCAGACTTTTCTCCCTACAAAAAAAAGGAGAGAAGCATTTTGAGGACCCCTACCCAGAATTGCACCACTAGGACCCACCCCAAATAACACACTCACTGTGGCTGGGGCAGCGCTGGGCTCTGCAGATGCAGGGCAGGAAGAACCGTCCATACTGGCCAGGGGATTTTTGCCTTACCTGTCGGCTTCTTCCAGCGGGTTAATGAAGGGTTAACTCCGCACTCAGCGCTTTGCACATACTCAGTTTCTCCCTCCCCCTCCTGGGGGTCCGAGCAGGCACGATTCCAACCGGCGTGCTCCACGTGCTGCCAGCTGCCTGGGGGCTGCCATAGGTCCCGCCATCATCCCCTGAAGGAACGCGTACCCCAGAAGTGACCTGCATGCGTGACGTCACTTCTGGGTCGCCGTCAGCCGCATGAGTAGGAGAGACCGGAGAGCTGCGGGAGGCCTCCAGTCAGGGATCACTGGCCCGCTTTACTCCCAGAGGGAGCGCAGGTGGGCCAGGAAGGTCCCGAATTCAGCAGAAGATGGGAGCAGCACGGAGGGAAGGCAGCGCCACTGACCACCACTGCCCAGCATTTAAAATTCTCAGTTACACTGCAGCAGCCGGCCACGCAGCATACCCGTAACCTCTCCATGCCCCATGGGGGACAGGAAAGACACTGGTGAGAGGGAGGTGGGAGGGACCTTTTAACCTCTTTGTGCTTCCTGTCCCCCATTAGGGCGTAGCGACAACCTCCTATGCTATGCTGTTGTGGAAGGTTGCTAGAGAAACCAGCTATAAAGCCTCTTTCACACATCCTGATATTTCTGGTACCGGAGATGTCAGTGTCTGTGTGTGTAATACTTGCAGCACCTGTGTGCCGCATCAGTACTACACGGACAAGCGCCAGGGAAGAAGCGGTATCAGTGGCATAACTACAAAGTTATGAGCCCTGGTGCGAACTTTCAAATGGGGCCCCCACCCCGGGCTGCCACTAGGAATTTCGGGGCCCCATACTGGCAAAATTTTCGGGGCCCCCTTGAGACCAGCCCAGGCTCCATCCCTCGAACTGTTCACAGACCCACTGCTCCCATAACTCCACCCCTACATAGAGAATGAAAGGAGCGGAGTGCAGGTGTTTGACTTGCTACACCATAGAATATAATGTCACCCCCCCCATATTATATAACACAGCCTCCCCTATAGAATATAATGTACCCCCCATGGTATATCATAGAATCATAGAATCGTAGAGTTGGAAGGGACCTCCTGGGCCATCTGGTCCAACCCCCTGCTCAAAGCAGGATTCGCTAAATCATCCCAGTCAGATGTCTGTCCAGCCTCTGTTTGAAGACTTCCATTGAAGGAGAACTCACCACTTCTCGTGGCAGCCTGTTCCACTCATTGATCACTCTAACTGTCAAAAAGTTTTTTCTAATATCTAATCTGTGTCTCCTCCCATTCAGTTTCATCCCATTGCTTCTAGTCTTTCCTTGTGCAAATGAGAATAAAGTTGATCCTTCTACAATGTGACAGCCCTTTAGATATTTGTAGACAGCAATTAAGTCTCCTCTCAGTCTTCTCTTTTGCAAACTAAACATTCCCAAATCCTGCAACCTTTCCTCATAAGACAGGGTTTGCAGACCGGTCACCATTCTGGTCGCTCTTTTCTGAACTTGCTCCAGTTTGTTGATGTCTTTTTTTAAAATGTGGTGCCCAAAACTGGACACAGTATTCCAGATGAGGTCTGACCAAAGAGGAGTAGAGGGAAATAATGACTTCACGTGATCTCGACTGTATGCTTCTGTTAATACATCCTAGAATTGCATTTGCCTTTTTTGCTGCCGCATCACACTGTTGACTCATATTCAGTCTGTGATCTATTAGTATACCCAAGTCTTTTTCACATGTGCTGTCACTTAGCCCTATTCCTATTGCTGCCCACTGCTTCAGTTTATTTATATCTTTTTGAATCCTCTCTCTCTCTTCTCTAGTATTAGCTATCCCTCCTAGCTTTGTGTCATCAGCAAATTTAATCAGTTTACCCTCAATTCCTTCATCTAAATCGTTGATAAAGATGTTGAACAATACAGGGCCCAGGACAGAGCCCTGTGGTACCCCACTTGAGACATTCTTCCAACTGGATGTGCAGCCATTTACGACCACTCTTTGGGTCCGATCACTAAGCCAGTTATGAATCCACCTAACAGTTGCCTTGTCCATTCCATACTTAGTCATTTTTTCAATAAGGATTGTATGAGAGACTTTGTCAAATGCTTTGCTGAAGTCAAGATATACTATATCTACAGCATTTCCTTGATCCACCCAATCAGTGACACCATCATAGAAGGAAATTAAGTTAGTCTGACATGACTTATTAGTTACAAACCCATGCTGACTCTGTTTAATCACTTCATTCTTATCCAGGTATTGACATACATGTTGTTTAATAATTTGTTCAAAGATCTTTCCTGGTATAGAAGTCAGACTCACCGGCCTATAGTTGCCTGGGTCCACCTTCTTCCCCTTTTTGAAGATAGGAACAACATTTGCTCTTCTCCAGTCTTCTGGCACTTCTCCTGTTCTCCAAGAATTTTCAAAGATTATGGAGAGGGGTTCAAAAATTTCTTCTGCTATCTCCTTCAGTACTCTGGGGTGTAATTCATCTGGACCTGGAGACTTGAATTCATTTAGGTTAGCTAAGTGTTTCCTCACTATCTTTCTGTTTATAGATATCCTGGATTCTTCTATTCCCTTAATAGGACAGTGAATAACAGTTGATGTTACATTTCCTTTCTGAGAGAAAACAGATGCAAAATAGGAATTTAAAAGTTCAGCCTTCTCAACATCCTGTCTTACCATTTCATCATTTTCATCCTGTAAAAATCCTATAGCATCTTTGACTTTTCTTTTACTTTTGACATATCCCCAAAATCCTTTATTATTGCTTTTGACATCTCTTGCAAGCCTCAATTCATTTTCAGCTTTAGATAATCTGATTTGTGCCCTGCAGGTTCTGCAGACAGCATTATATTCTTCTTTAGATATGCCTCCCTCTTTCCATTTTAGAAACATTTTTTTCTTCCTTTTTAGCATGTGATTAAGTTCTGTGTTCATCCATCCTGGTTTCCTTAAATGCTTCCTATTCTTCCCTCTTTTCGGAATTGTTAACAATTGTGCTTTGAGAATTTCATTTTTCAAGATTTCCCATCCTTCCTGGACATTTTTGTCTTTAAGGATATCCAGCCATTGGATCCCTCCAATTCTCTTTCTGAATCCCTTAAAATCTGCCTTTCTGGTATATAACACAGTCGCATTGTATATAGCACAGCTTCACATTGTATATAGCACAGCATCACATGGTATACAGCCCCCCATGGTATACAACACAGCACCCTCCCATGGTATACAGCTCCGCATGGTATACAGCACTGCATGGTATACAGCCCCCCATGGTATACAACACAGCACCCCCGCTTGGTATAGAGCCTCCCAAGGTATACAGCACAGCACCCCCCATGGTATACAGCACTGCATGGTATTCAGACCACCATGGTATACAGCCCAGCACCCCCCATGGTATACAGCACAGCACCCCCCATGGTATACAGCACAGCACCCCCATGGTATACAACACAGCAGCCCCCATGGCATACAGCCCCGCATGGTATACAGCACCATGGTATACAGCACCCCCGAGAATGGCCCCACAGTCCTGGCTGTACTGTGCAGTTTGTAAAATTAGTTAGCATATAGGGGGTTTCTGTTGTTCTGGCACCTCAGGGGCTCTGCCAATATGACATGGCAACCTCAAACCATTCCAGCAAAATCTGAACTCCAATATGGCGCCTCTTCCTTTTTGAGCTTTGCACTGTGCCTCAAAAGTAGCATTCCCCTACATATGGGGTATTGGCATACTCAAGAGAAATTTGCCAAACTACTTTTGGGGTCCAATTTCTCCTGGTACCCTTAGTAAAATAGGGCATAATGATTATTTTTGTGGAAAACAATATGTTTTTATTTTCATGGCTCTACGTTATAAACTTCTGTGAAGCACTTGGGAGTTCAAAGTGCTCACCACACATCTAGATAAGTTCCTTGGGGGGGTCTAGTTTCCACAATGATGTAACTTGTTGCTTTTTTTGTTGTTTTTTTTTTTTTTTTTTTTTTACTGTTTAGGCACATCATGGGTTCTCCAAATGTGACATGGTGTCCAATCTCAATTCCCGCCAATTCTGCATTGCAAAAGTCAAACGGTGCTCCTTCCCTTCCGAGCTCTGACATGCGCCCAAACAGTGTTTTACCCCCACATATGGGGTATCAGCATACTCAGGACAAATTGCAAAACAACTTTAGGGGTCCAATTTCTCCTGTTACCCTTGGGAAAATATCGTTTGGACCTGAAATAATTTTTTGTGAAAAAAGTTAAATGTTCATTTTTTTAAACATTCCAAAATTTTCTGTGAAGCACCTGAAGGGTCAATAAATGTCCTGAATGTGGTTTTAAGCACCTTGAGGGGTGCAGTTTTTATAATGGTGTCACTTTTGGGTATTTTCTGTCAGATAGACCCCTCAAAGTGACTTCAAATGTGATGTGGGCCCTAAAAAAAAATGGTGTTGTAAAAATGAGAAATCGCTGCTTAATTTTTAACCCTTATAATTTCCTAACAAAAAAAAAGTTTTCCAAAATTGTGCTTATGTAAAGTAAACACGTGGGAAGTGCTATTTATTAAGTATTTTGTGTGCCATATCTCTGTGATTTAAGGGCATGAATATTCAAAGTTGGAAAATTGCGAAATTTTCAAATTTTCGCCAAATTTCAATTTTTTTCAAATGGGAGCGTTCCAGAGTTATTACCTCATAAAGGGACAGTGGTCAGAATTGTAAAAATTGGCCCGGTCATTAGCATGCAAACCACTCTGGGGGGGTTAAGGGGTTAATACATCAGCTCTTTCCAAAAAATTGGAGGATGAAACAGTAAAATTCCTGGAAAATCCTTTTTCACATCAAGAGCTAGAAGCCTCTGTTCGAGATGTCCCTAGCAATAAAAGTCCAGAGCCTTATGGTTTCACAGCTGAATTCTATAAAGTTTTTTTGAACAATTGTCTCCATTATTACAAATGTTTAATTCAATATCAGAGTCTACTTTCGTTCCTCCCCATTCCACAACGGCACATGTTGCAGTCATCCACAAACCAGGGAAAGACATGTAGCAGCTATAGGTCTACGGTATATGTTTATTAAATGTAGATTTAAAATTATATGCCAAGCTTTTGGCCAATAGACTTAAGTCCGACCTCCCTCACTTAATACACAGAGACCAGGTGGATTTTGTTCCAGGAAGAGAGACACAAGATAACACTTTGAAAACAATAGATATTATTAATCATGCACACACTCAAAAAAACGCTTTAATGATCCTGTCGCTTGATGCTGAAAAGGCTTTTGATATGATCTCATGGTCTTCTCTCTCTCAAACCCTGAGCCACATCGGTTTGGGTCCTGTATTTACTTCAAAAATCTTAACCCTCTACCACTCCTCCTCAGCCTAGCTAAAAATTAATGGCTCCCTTTCCTATAAAGAATGGTACTTGACAAGGTTGCCCCCTCTCCCCAATGTTGTATACCCAGATAATGGAGCATCTTATGAAAGCCATACGTGCTAATCCTGAAATACGGGAAAACAAAGCAGTGGGTTCTGAGTATAAGTGTAAAGCATTTGCTGATGACCTGCTAGTTTATTTAACTGATCCAAATACCTCACTTCCTTTCCTGATGTCTGAGCTGGCACGTTTTAGAAGTTGGTCCAATTTTAAGATCTATCTGAAATTCGAAGCCATGAATATTTCCCTACCCTTACAAATGGTGAATGTTCTAAAATCTAATTTTCCATTTAAATGGCCCTCAAATAATCATGTTAACTACTGGAGCACCATTATTTCGGCCAGCGGATTTACCAGAATTGTTTGGCTTGAACTTTGGTCAATTTTTGTCCATATTGGAAGGGGATCTTAATTCCTGGAACCATGTAGAGGTCTCCTGGTTTGGCCGGGTTAACATTCTCAAAATGACTGTATTGCCTAGACTTTTGTATTTACTACAAACTATCCTGATATATATCCGATATATATCCCATCCTCCTTCTGGATGAGGGTCCAATGTAAATTCAGTCAAGTTGTTTGGTCGACGGGACGCCCAAGAATTCGTAGCACTGTTTTGGTGCTTCCAAAGGATTTTGTGGGTATAGGTTTGCCGGACTGCCAAAAGTACTATCTAGCGTCCGTACATTCAAGAATTTTAGATATTCTGCATTGTAGAGAATATAAACTGTGGGTATGTATGGCCTATCAGTCGTATCATACATCGATTTCCACTCTACCATGGACTTGGCCTATTTTGGCCCAAAATAACATCCCTATTCCATTCAGTCTCAAGAAAACACTCAAAACTGTCCACATTCCCAGTATAAAGGGAATTTTAATTGACCCATTAGGATCGTTATCCCCAATAACAGGTAACCAAAAATTTCCATCCGGCATCTCCTCAAGCCTTTTTCTTGGTAGCTCCAAGAAAACTCCCTTGCATCTATACCATGTGGCCCCTGAGGACGTATTGTTTCCCCTCTCAGCTATTCTAGGTGATCATCCACAGAAAGCGAGATATTCTTTTGAATATATTCAACTAGGGCATTTTTTTCTCTACATTTGCCAATCGTTTAGAATGGGTGCGCCCCCTTTCTTCGTTTGAATCCCTATGTATGGCTCCCACTAACTCTGTACATGCAATCTCAACTATCTATAAGCTTCTATTAAAAAGTGATCCGGATATGCTTCCCCCTTTTTGTAAAGCGTGGGAAAAGGAGCTCCATCAAACCTTTACAAGAGAACAATGGTATAAATATTTCCATCTCTCTCATAAATCTAATATAGCAACTAAAGCTCAGGAAACCAGTTGTAAAATAGTATCTAGATGGCATCGTGTTCCTTTGGTCTTACATAAATGGTTCTCAGGAGTATCCAACTTGTGCTGGCGATGTGGGGTCCATGCGGGTTTGATGTCGCATATATGGTGGGCGTGCCCAGCATTGGAGGCCTTCTGGGAAGGTGTTCTTAAACCGATTAAAGAAATGACGGGAGTTTCAATCCCTAAAAGCCTGCTAGCAATTTTACTATTTATGTTTCCCATGCCTAAGTATGCTTTTAAGAAATCATTATTGAGGCACCTTCTTCAGGCCGCTAAGGTGGTAATTCCACGACACCAGAAGTCCTTAGACCTGCCTTCGCTAGAAGAATGGTTTGGGGAGGGGGCTAGAGTTCATCGGATGGAATCCCTGATAGCCCATACACAAGAGGCAGCTAACAAAGTGGCTGCGAAATGGTTTAATTGGGAATCTTTCTTATCCTCATTGATGTACCAAAATATGCTAAGATAATTGCTACCTTATTCTTTTACGATATTTGATATGCCAGTGTAGGGGTGTGAGGGCCGGACTAGGGGGGTGATCCCTCGTTATACCGCACAGAGACGTACAGAGACAATTGGAGGCAACATTCGGGTACAACAGGTCCAGGTTTATTCGCTTGCCGTCCGCCTGACGGCCTCTGAAGTACACCGCACTTCACTTCAATTCACTTCCTGAGCCTCCGTTTCTAGGCCCGCTTTACACACCGTACCTTAGCACCAGGGACGTACATGCACGTACCGTCCCTACTTCACTTGATGACGCTGCTGACAGGTCCGTCACTGTGGCCGCCTTAGGCCCGTACACCAACAGTAATTTTACTGGTCAGACGTCTTCTTCCACACGGTATGTTTTGCCTCTGTCTCGTCCTTTTTGCGGTACTTTCCTGTCAGGACCACCCCCCTGACGTTCTCTCTCCTCAGTCCCCCTGGTCTGGATTCACCTCACAGCGCACAGACTGTAGCAGTCCTCCTGTCACTGGAGCTCCCCCTGGGGACTGGAACCTTCTGGAACCCTCCCTCAGTATTTATAGCTAACCCGGTTCCTTGAAACTGTCACTCCGCCCCCCATGACCAACGGTTTCTAAAGCCCTAAGCTGATGTCAAGTCCTTTGCTCACACTCCTCCCTGCCATCTAATGGTCAACCCAAGGTACTGCACGTCCACTACACTTTCCTAGCTGTTTCCCCACTGTAATAACTAACACCTACCTACACTGTGCAAACCTTTCCTTCTTCACTCTGACTAGTCCGTCCGTCCGTCAGGTCACCTTCCCTACACTCCCCCTTCCTTTGTCCATTGTCGTCCTCGACAATCGTCATCCCTGCCTTCGTCGTTCTGAAGCTACACCTACATTCTGTGGTCGGACCAGATGTTGAGCCAAACCCACTATCTGCGGGGGCCGAACCATACTGGGAGCTCTATGCTCTGAGCAGCCTACTGCTACTCACCAGCGCGCACGCCACATGACAACGTCTTTCAAATTGGGCTAGGTACACCCATATTCTCTCTATGGCGTGTACCTTCCCCTACTCTCCCCTACCGTCACCTTCCACTATTCGGTACACCATGATCGAGGTCTCTTACCTTCCAGATCATTACCAGCGCCCGCCTTCCTCCTTCTGGGGTGTCCGTGGTGTTGGGGACCTGACCTAGGACGGCTGTCTTCCTCACGTCTTCCAACTCATTTTCCTTTCTTTCAATAACATGTCATGGTCGGTGTCCCGGTCTCCCAGACCTCCTCAACTCTTAGATCCCTACCGGATCTCACATTTTCCTTTGGTCCCGCAGACCTTCCCTTACCCGGACCTGTTGCATTTTACCTTGGCATATTATACATTAAACAACTTTATAATAGCACAAGTACCCATTTTTTATATTTTTTTTTTTTTTCGTTTTCTTTTGCTCATTTTAAAACCAACATATAACAACATAACATTGCATGTCTTCTTTCTCCCCCCTTCCTTGGACCTGAACACTCCTCTCTTCTAAGTATCCCCGCTCTGTCAGTCTAACAAGTAAACATGGACTATCCTGTAAGAGGAACATAGAAAAACAGAAATAAAAATCACAGATAAACATTTTTGTTTTTTTAAAATCTGACCGCGAACTGTCCTTTTGACCTGCACAACGGTGCAACGAACTCCTGACAGTTCAATCCTCCTTTCGGTGGTCAGTAGTAAGGGACCCCACAACCGTGGAGCTCCCAGGATGCAAGAAGTGTCCCTTTCTGCAAGTTAGTATAAACGAGCCGTCCCAGGGGTCGTGCAGCCGCCATGCCAGCCTCTCCCCTCTCATGGAGCAGGTTCCAGACTTCTTGCCCCCTGGCCCTCTTCTTCTCTATAACTCCTGCGACCCAAACAGAGGGTCCGGCACGAGCCCTGGAGTCCGGTGGGCGGGACTTAACCGAGGAAGGGCGTGGATCAGAGGCGGCCGATGATTTCTGCGGCTCAGCAGCCGCTGGGGCCAGGTGGCAAATGGGGACAACCGGGCCCTCGGAGGCTGGAATCACAGGGCCCACTAAGTCGGCTGCAGTCGACTCCAGCAGCGGCATAGCCGCGGCCTCAGGACAGGCCGCATCCACCACTTCCAATGGAGCCGGAGTAACGGCCGGTCCCAACGACGCAGCTGCTATCAGCAGGGGGAACGCAGCAGCGTCTTCTTTGGATGACTTCCACACTGGCGGCTCCAGGCGGGGTACCTCAGGGACTTGAGCAGGGGCCTCGCTCAACTCTGCATACAACACCGGGCCCGATGTACCAAGGCCTTCTGGTGCGCAGGGGGCAGCGTGCTGCGGCGGAATGATGAGGGCCGCTGGCGGAGGCACTGGTGGTGCCGGGGGTACTCCCACCTTCCCTGGCGCTGCGGCCTCCATCACATCAATACGCGGCTTCACCCGCAGCCTCCGTCCCTCGCTCCACTGTCCCGCGGGTCTTTCCCCCAAACTCGGGGGCTCCGCTGAGAAGTCCTCTGCTGGTATTGGTGGTGGCCGTTCTCGCTGACTCCGCTCAGGCTCCGCTCCCCAGCTCAGCATCCCGCTGCTCTCCCGTGGCTCTGAGGGCGACTTCTGGCACAGCTCCATCCCCTGCCGCCACTGCCACTCTAGGCGGCCGATGCCCCGACACCTGCAGAGTCTCATACCGTCCGTTGGGCAGCACTCGAATGGCATCAGACAGCCGCAGCCAAGTTTTTCTTCTGTGCCACTCCCTCTGTGAGGTGAGGTGTCGGCAGGCCTCTCCACCCTCCTGTCAGGGTCCAATATATGGAAGCGTCGATCTCCAGGCACATACTGCTTCCTTTTGGGGTACGTTGGAGGGGGTCCTAGTCCATTCTGAACAACTGCAAACACCCGGACCTCTCCTCTGCGCTGAAGCAACACCGCCATACTGCACAGTACCTGGTACCGCCCCGGATCCTCTGCTGGCCACACAGATCCGCCACAGCGCTCCCCATTTGTATTCCACAGGTAGGTAATTTGTAATCCACAGGTAATTGTAATCCAAACAGAGTAGTCCAAGTCCTTTTCCATTCTTTAAGGCAGGCCTGCCGCAGAAGATGATGTATTAGCGGTGGCGATCCTGCCGACTACGCCAAATGTAGGGGTGTGAGGGCCGGACTAGGGGGGTGATCCCTCGTTATACCGCGCAGAGACGTACAGAGACAATTGGAGGCAACATTTGGGTACAACAGGTCCAGGTTTATTCGCTTGCCGTCCGCCTGACGGCCTCTGAAGTACACCGCACTTCACTTCAATTCACTTCCTGAGCCTCCGTTTCTAGGCCCACTTTACACACCGTACCTTAGCACCAGGGACGTACATGCACGTACCGTCCCTACTTCACTTGATGACGCTGCTGACAGGTCCGTCACTGTGGCCGCCTTAGGCCCGTACACCAACAGTAATTTTACTGGTCAGACGTCTTCTTCCACACGGTATGTTTTGCCTCTGTCTCGTCCTTTTTGCGGTACTTTCCTGTCAGGACCACCCCCCTGACGTTCTCTCTCCTCAGTCCCCCTGGTCTGGATTCACCTCACAGCGCACAGACTGTAGCAGTCCTCCTGTCACTGGAGCTCCCCCTGGGGACTGGAACCTTCTGGAACCCTCCCTCAGTATTTATAGCTAACTCGGTTCCTTGAAACTGTCACTCCGCCCCCCATGACCAACGGTTTCTAAAGCCCTAAGCTGATGTAAAGTCCTTTGCTCACACTCCTCCCTGCCATCTAATGGTCAACCCAAAGTACTGCACGTCCACTACACTTTCCTAGCTGTTTCCCCACTGTAATAACTAACACCTACCTACACTGTGCAAACCTTTCCTTCTTCACTCTGACTAGTCCGTCCGTCAGTCAGGTCACCTTCCCTACACCGGTATCATAGTTCATACTGTCTGTCTTGGTGATTTGTCCTCATGGTCCTTATAAACATTTCTTCCCTTCTCTCTTCTCCTTCCTGTTAAACTGTCTTTTGCAAACTACTGTTGGTACCGTATGGAGTTCTTTGTTTTCATGTCACTAAACAATTCTCTATTTCAATAGTTAGGCTGGGTTCACACGTAGCGGAACTCTTGCGGAAATTACCGCGAGAATTCCGGAATTCCATTCCGTGGGAAAATCGCATTTTAAATTCCCAGCAATTTTCTCTCGGAAAAACTAGCATTTTGCAAGCGTAATTAGCTTGCAGAATTGCTAGCGTTTTCCAAGCGATTTGTAGCATCGCTTGGAGAACTGATTGACAGGTTGGTCACACTCGTCAAACATAGTGTTTGACGAGTGTGACCAACTTTTTACTATTGAGGCCGCCTATGCGGCTTCAATAGTAAAAGATAGAATGTAAATAATAATAGTAAAAAAAAAAAATATATTGTTATTCTCACCTTCCGACGTCCCGCACAGCCTTCCCGCCTCTCTCCACGCTCCCGGTCCCATTAATCCTTTACGACAATTACCGCGATGACGTCCGTTCTCATGGGATCGCGACGTCTCATGGTCATTCGCGATGACTTCGCGATCCCGCGAGAACGGAAGTCATCGCTCGCAAAGGCTTACTGGGACCGGGAGCGAGGAGAGAGGCGGGAAGGCTGCGCGGGACGTCGGAAGGTGAGAATAACAATATTTTTTATTTTAAATTCTATTTTTTACAGGGATATGGTACCGAAAGCCAGGAGGACAGACTCCTCTCCTCCGGAACGTGGGTACCATCCGCAAATGTTCTGCTTACTTTTTGCATGGTGTGCACAGCCACATGCGGAAAGTAAGCGGAACAATGCATTCCTATGGGTGCGGGCTCGCCGTGATTCCGCAAAATTAATGAGCATTCTGCGCTTTTTAACGCGAAGCAATTCTGCCGCGGTAAAAACTGCAGCATTAGCACAGCATTGCGGAATCCCATAGGAATGCATGGGATGCTTATTTTTCGCGTTTTTGCGGCAAAATCGCGTCATAAAAACTGCCGTTGAAATGCGGAAAAAACGCCACGTGTGAACTCAGCCTTACTGTTCCATATGACGTGTTTGCTTGTACCTGTTGAGATGTTTGATTTTGTTGTGTATTTGTAAGGGGGTGAAGCATAAGAAGGATAAGAAAGGGTTTACCTTCGCTGCTCCATGCCGGGAACCATATAGCTGTGCAGTGGAGTTGCCAGGGGGAAGACTTTTGGACCTGTACCGACTGCATCATGGGCCTGTCAGTAGCGGTGGGGAGGAGGAAGTGGTGCTGCACAGGAAGGAAGCTGGGCAGAGAGCGGTAAAAGCATGCGCGCAGACCTCAGAGCAGCCTGGCCAGTGGTCAGGACAAGATGCAGCTGCAGACCGGGGGAGAGAGAGCTCTGGTTCAGAAGGCAAAGGCCGGGGGACCGCACAGAGAGACCGTAGCCCGTAACTACGTGAAGCTGGAGTCTGCAGTGACAATTGAGGTGTGTCCTGACACCCGTATAGAGACTGTGCCCCGTGCAAAGACAGCGGCCAGTACAGAGACAGTATCCCCCTCACGAAGCCCCAGTGCCCGCGGTGTAGGTGCAGAGCCCCTGATTCCTATGGAGAGACTTAACTGTAGTGTTGGAGTGAAGGACTCGGAGCAGAGGGGACCTTTTTTGCCTCGTTTCCCCTCTGGCTCCCGCAGTAACCCCTGAGACCCCGGCTGGGGATTAGTAAAGACCACAGAGTTCACAGAGACTGGAGACGACAAGTGCCGCTGTTGTTCGGTACCAACATGGGAGAAGTTCGACCCTTCAAGCAAGTCTCTTTCTGACTGATAAGTTCTTTACAAGAAATACCATCTATTACTGTTTATACTGTTTGCCTGTCTGAGAATCTGTTTCACTTTGCTTATACTCACACTGTTATTTTTCTATTGTTAATCCCTGTAAATAAACCTCCCTTTAACTGTTGGTCCGTCTGTTCCGTGGTGACATACCCAACACCTGCACGTTATTACATTTGGCGTAGTCGGCAGGATGTCACACGGTGGCACGGAAGGGGCGGACCAAGCAGTTAGGGAAGGCCCCAGGACTAGCATTCTACTAGGAGCCATGTTGAATAATTTGCCGAGGTTTACTGGGAACAATGTGATGTTGTGGGGTTGGACGGAGCGTATCCGGGGAATGATGCGGATGCATCTCATGACACCAGCCCTGGACGCAGAGATTGCATTGATAGCCCAGGAGGGGGAGGCAGGGGATTCTGTCATGCATGGGTCCCCCTGGGAGAGAGATACCCTGGACAAAGGATTACGGATACTTGAAGAGACGCATATGGAGCCCACTGACATAGGGGAACTGCGCATGCGACTGTTTCGCCAGGTACAAAGAGAGGGGGAGACCGTGATGCAGTTTATGAATGCCCTGCAGGAACTCCATACTGCCATCGTACGGAAGGACGGCATATGTGTAGGGCCAATTGACGTTGTGCTACGAGATCAATTTGTGATGGGCTTGGGAGACGTGTTGATGCAGGCCCTGCGAGAGCGCATGCAGAAAAAAACAGACATGACTTTCTCTCAGGTTGAGAGTGAGGTGCACACGCGAGCAGGAACAGGGAGTGATAGCACCGGTGGGGAAGGTATGGAGCGAGGAGGTAGCTGCCCCTCAATGGGTAGAAGACTTGAAAGAAGAGATTAAGCGGGTCCATGAAGAAATGGCTGAATATAAGAGGGCCCCTGCTGTAGAGACTGCCCCTCAATGTGAGACTAGTGCCGCTCGGCGACAGAGACTGACTACATGCTACAATTGCCGAGTACTCAGCCCAAATGAAGAAGAGACTGTAGGGACCCGGGATTCTCAGTTGAAGATAGTAATAATCTGGGAGAAGATTGAGAGTCTGGGGGAAGCCCTTACTGCTGTCTTGGGGACCAGCGGCATGCCCTGAGGTAACATGTGGAAGCAAAAAGAGGAAGACAGAGGAGAGGTGCGGAGCATGAGGAAGACTTCAGTGGCTGTACCATAGCGTAACCACGTATTCTGGAGTGAAGAGCAACCAATGAGGAGAGATGCTTCCCACTGAGGTCAACGATCCAGACCAAAGCACCCGTCAGATGGACGCAGACGTGAGTGGTGGGCATGCAGAAGAGTGGGACACCTGTCCAGAAATTGCCCTACCGAGAAAGGCGGTGGCAGAGATCTGCTCACCCATCTGAGGGTTCTGATAATTGGAGGGAGCGTCACCCCAGGAGAGAATGGTACGGTGGGAGGAGAGCTCCACTCAGAGCAAGACAGTGTTATGGTGTCAGATACCGAGAAGAAGTAGAGAGGATGTCGACTGTCCACGAACAAATGTCTATACTGTCCCGACACGTGGAGACCGGATTAGTAGAACCCCAGCCTGGGTCTAGAGGTTGAGACGGTGAGGTTCGAATCGGAGAGGAGAAAGAGACGATTGCCCGGGTAGCCCATCGAAGTGAGTTACTAATAGGCCCACCACAAGCTACTGACAAAGGAGAAGAGGTGAAAAGAGCTTCTGAGACACACGCTCCTACAGTTCTGTTCAATGAGGAGCCACTAGTGTCATCTTCTGAGGTTAAGAATGTGCTGGCTGTCAGCTCACAAGATCCTAGATGGACAGAGGAGATGGAACAGCTGAGTGAGACAGGGACTGTAGCTGATAAGCCCTGGGAAGTGACACCAGCAGAGCCCAGCGCGGATGGTGAAGGTTCCGGCTTGCATGATCTTAATCCATCCGGTTCTAGTTTTGACGAGAGTGCTCCTGTCAGAGGGGGGAGCTATGGAGAATAGTTGCCAGGGCCAAGTCCCCAAACTGACGAGCCCAGGCAAGAAGTCCCTATGGTTCCTGCTGATGATAAAGGAAAGGGCGAAATGTCTGCTAGCAGCAAAGCCAAGAAGAAGAAGAAAAAGAAGACAGTGGCTGCCGTTGGAAAATTTAATGTAAACAATACAAAATTCGTCTGAGAAATTTTCTTCTATGGCTGCTGGTAAAATAGAGGAAGAATATCTCAACTTAACTGATGAGCAACTCCTAGACAATTTAATTTGGCAGTATGTGGAAGAAGAAAGGCAGGAGAAGATGCGAGAATCATAGGTATGTCTCCCCTCAAAAGAGCAATGAGAAGCAAGAAGACCCCCTCACCCATGGAATGGCAAGATTTAAGAGAGGAGAAATGTAAGGAGGTGAAGCATAAGGACAAGAAAGGATTTACCTCCTCTGCTCCATGCCCGGAACAATATAGCTGCATAGTGGGGTTGCTAGGGGGAAGACTTTTGGACCTGGACTGACTGCATCATGGGCCTGTCAGTAGCAGTGGGGAGGAGAAAGTTGTGCTGCACAGGAAGGAAGCTGGGCATAGAGGGGGAAAAGCACATGCGCAGACCTCAGAGCAGCTTGGGCAGCGGTCAGGACAAGATGCAGCTGCAGAACGGGGGAGAGAGCTCCAGTTCAGAAGGACAAGGCCGGGGGACCACACAGAGAGACCGTAGCCCATGACTACATGAAGCTGGAGTCTGCAGTGACAGTTGAGGAGTGTCCTGACCCCTGTGAAGAGACAACTGCCCTGTGCAGAGACAGCGGCCATACAGAGACAGCGGCCGTGCAGAGACAGTGGCCAGTACAGAGACATTGTCCTCTGCGCGAAGCCCCGATGCCCGCGGTGTAGGTGCAGAGCCACTGATTCCTGTGGAGAGACTCAACTATAGTGTTGGAGTGAAGGATTCGGGAAAGAGGGGAACTCGTTTGCCTCATTTCCCCTCTGGCTCTCGCAGTAACCCCTGAGACCCTGGCTGGGGTAAAGACCACAGAATTCACAGAGACTGGAGACAACAAGTGCCGCTGTTGTTAAGTACCAATGTGGGAGAAGTTCGACCCTTCAAGCAAGTCCCTTTCTGTTAAATTCTTTCCAAGAAATACCGTCTATTACTGTTTATACTGTTTGCCTGTACCTGTTTCACTTTGCTTATACTCCATATTATAAAGCAATAAAAATTTTGAATAAAAAAACAGAAAACAAAAAACAAAGAACAACTGTCGGATTGCACTTTTTTTGCAATTTCACCACACATGGAATTTGTTTCCCGTTTTCCAGTACACGATACATTTTTCCAATAAATTTTATTAAAATTTATAATAAATCGGGAAAGGGAAAGGGAAATAATGCATTGTCATGCAATCAATCCATAAAATACATAGAACAGATAGATATTTGTCAGATCAAAAACAGTCAAAATATTTTACACAAATATAAACTATAAATAAAAAATAATGCCCTTATGGAAATAGTTCTATCCAACGGGTCCATTTACAAGCAAATTTGTTAAAGCAGTTATTTGAAATAGCAATTTTATTTTCATAAGATTTATGTAAAGAAGTTTTATTAATTAAATCTTGTAATGAGGGAATATTAGGGGACTTCCAAAAAAGCAAATTATTTTTGGTAACTAAAAAAAAAGTGAAGAATAAGTTGTCTTAAGGATGGATTGAACTGATCAATGCCCATAGAGAGCAAGGCCAACTGAGGGGTTAAAATAAAATCATTAATACTTAAAATTTGACCAACCAAGGACTCAACCTCTATCCATAATGGTCTAATATTTGGACATGACCAGTATATGTGAAATAGAGAACCAATCTGTCCATACTCTCTCCAACAATTTGGGGAGTTGTCTGAGTTGATCTTGGCTAATCTAGAGGGAGTATAGTACCATCGTGATAATCTAATATATAAAGCTCAAGTGTGTGTATGTATGTATGTATGTATGTATGTATGTATGTATGTATGTGTGTGTGTGTGTGTGTGTGTGTGTGTGTGTGTGTGTGTGTGTGTGTGTGTGTGTGTATGTCCGGGATTGGCATCCGCACCGTCGCAGCTACAGCCACAAAATTTGGCACAGTCACACGTCTGGACCCCGAGAGCGTCCTAAGCTATGTTGTGAGGCGAAATTTTAACCCCGCACATTCCAATTCACCAAACAATTTTGCCCCTGTCTACATACTGGGGAAAAAGTGTGTGTGTGTCAAGCCCCACCCCTCATTATGATGTCATAATGTCCCTATCTACATAATGGGGAAACAGTGTGTGCATATCAAGCCCCGCCCCTCATTATGTCACAATGGTTGCCATGGCGACACTGATGTCATCATAGGTTGCAAGCCCCGCCGCTCATTATGATGTCATAATGGTTGACTATGGAATGGAAGATGTGTGATGGGTATATGGGCACTGGACTATGGGATGGAGGATATGTATGACGGGTATATGGGCATGGGCCTATGGGATGGCGGATATGTATGATGGGTATATGGGCATGGGACTATGGGATGGCAGATATGTATGATGGGTATATGGGCACAGGACTATGGGATGGAGGATGTGTGATGGGTATATGGGCACTGGACTATTGGATGGAGGATATGTATGATGGGTATATGGGCACGGGACTATGGGATGGTGGATATGTATGATGGGTATATGGGCACGGGACTATGGGATGGTGGATATGTATGATGGGTATATGGGCACGGGACTATGGGATGGAGGATATGTATGATGGGTATATGGGCATCGGACTATGGGATGGAGGATATGTATGATGGATATATGGGCATGGGACCATGAGATGAAAGATGTGTGATGGGTATATGGGCACTCGACTATGGGATGGCAAATATGTATGATGGGTATATGGGCATGGGACTATGGGATGAAGGATGTGTGATGGGTATATGGGCATGGGACTATGGGATGGAGGATGTGTGATGGGTATATGGGCATGGGACTATGGGATGGAGGATGTGTGATGGATATATGGGCACTCGACTATGGGATGGAGGATATGTATGATGGGTATATGGGCACGGGCCTATGGGATCGTGGATATGTATGATGGGCATATGGGCATGGGATTATGGGATGGAGGATAATTATAATTTGTTATAACTAACCACAGTTAGTTACTATGCCCAGGCAGCGCCGGGCTCTTCAGCTAGTAGTTTATAAAATGACTCTTGGAGAGTCATTGAAATAGTGGAAGAGTACGTTGTTATAATCGCCTTTTCCCAATCGTCTATCTGTACTGAAAGGTGGAGGTCCTCTTCCCATTTAATCATGTAAGGTGATTTACAAAAGGTTTGATCCAAGTTAAACCATTTATAAGGGTATTGAATGCTCCAAAAAAT
Organism: Dendrobates tinctorius; assembly: GCF_039654945.1. NCBI lineage: Eukaryota > Metazoa > Chordata > Amphibia > Anura > Dendrobatidae > Dendrobates > Dendrobates tinctorius. The sequence goes on along the minus strand of NW_027361731.1, from coordinate 9,132,872 downwards.
ATTATGACCTAAATTTTTTAACATAAGGACAGAAGGTTCAGAGAGATATGGTTTGGTCTGCAGAAAAAGCTCCATTTGGTTCTTCAAGATTAAGAATTGCAAAAAAGGCAGAAGAGGGAATCCCAAATGTGGCCTTGATTTGTGTAAATGGGTAGAAAAATTTACCATCGTAAATGTCTTGAATTTTGGTAACACCACAAGTAGCCCAGAGTGGATCTAGATTAAACTCTGCAATAACCTCAACCAAAGAAAGAGGGAGTACTTTAATAATTTCTGATATAGGAATTTGCCTTCTAAGTCTGAATAATTTCATCCAAGCTTCCGAAATCACTAAGAAAATAGGAAGATTAATAGGGAAAGTCCCTTTTTTGATAAGCAGATGGAAAATAATTCTGTTTAGTGGGGCATCTTTATTGAAAAATAATCACAAGTCAATCCAAGATGGTTTATATAGGCTAGACCACCACCAAATAGACTGCTTTATGAGATTAGCATAATAATATGCTGCAATGTTGGGCAGACCCATTCCACCATGTGGTTTGCTTTTAAATAATTGATTAGTAGCAATCCTAGCCCTTTTATTACCCCACACAAAACAAATTAATACGAGATTGTAGGGTGGTTAAAAATGAGGTCAAAACAGATAACGGGAGAGATCGAAAAACATATAATATTTTGGCCAAAATAATGGATTTGACAATTAAATTTTTCCTCCACCATGAAAGTCCTGTATCATTGTAAAAATTAAAATCCTTAATAATAGAATTAATAAGATCATTGAGATTAGTAGAGATCAAAGAGTTAATATCCCTAGAAAACGTTAAACCTAGATATACAAAGTCTTTTCCTGCCCAGCTCTATGGGGGATATGTTTTTAACTTCTTGAATTTGAGAAGAGTTTAAATTAAAATATAGAATTTTAGATTTGGTGACATTTATTTTAAAATATGAGATAAAAGAGAATTCATTGAGTAAATTTTGAATTTTATTGATGGATTTAGATGGTTCTGTCAGGGTTAATAAAATATCATCAGCGTATAAACCAATTTTATAGTCTCTGGAGTTAGTATTAATTCCTTTAATATCTTGGTCATCCCTAATTAATTGAGCAAGGGGCTCTACTGCTAAAGTAAATAATAAAGGAGAAAGTGGGCATCCCTGTCTAGTTCCATTAGTAATTTTAAAAGGGGTAGAAAGATGATTATTAACATAAATTCTTGCTTGTGGATTGGAATAAAGGGCCATAATTTTTGTAATACAGGGGATATTAAAACCGAATTTTTGTAGAGTACAATTTAAATGATTCCAATTCAAGCGATCAAATGACTTTTCAGCATCTAAGAAATTACAGCAGAACAAAGTTTTTGGGAATGTATTAATTTAATTATGCTTATTAATCATCTGGTACCTTCAACAGAGTGTCTGTGTTTTATAAAACCAATTTGATTATTTGAAATTAATTTTTTGTGGGTGTAGAAGTTTAATTCATTTGGGGGTAGTAATCTTATCAATCCTGTTTCGAATTCTTTGCTTTTTGATTCTATTGAACATAAATTTAGATGGCTTGTTTAACCCCTTCACGACCTATGACGCCTACGTAGGCGTCATGAAAAGCAGTGCCCAAACGACCTATGACGCCTACGTAGGCGTCATGCTATAAATAGCCCCCCTGCGGGTCGGGTGACCGGGGTCACTGAAAGGTCACCCGACCCGCACACAAAGGACCCTTCAGAGTTAACACCTGGGGGTGTGGCTTAGCCCCCACGTGCCTACGATCGCTCTGATTGGCTGTTAAAAGTGAAACTGCCAATCAGAGCGATTGTAATATTTCACCAATGAAAATTGGTGAAATATTACAATCCAGCCATGGCCGATGCTGAAATAGCATCGGACATGGCTGGACACCGAGACCCGACCCCCCCACACCGACTGACGGCACCGATCGGCTGCCGCCACCTTCTGACGGCACCGATCGGCAGCCGCCGTCATGATCTGCCCCCCCGCCCTCTCTCCTCCCCCCCAGCCCTCCGATCATCCCCTCTCACCCTCCGATCACCCCCTCACCCTCCTTTGTGCCTCCGATCTCCCGATATCCGTCCCGGTGTCCTGCCGTCCAGCGTCATGGGCGCCGCCATCTTGCAAGATGGCGGGCGCATGCGCAGTGCGCCGAATCGAATCTGCAATGCTGCAGATTCATTTATTTTGATCACTATGATAAACTTTCATAGTGATCAAAATAAATAAAAAGTAAATCACCGCCCCCTTTATCACCCCCATAGGTAGGGACAAATAATAAAATATTTTTTTTTTTCTTTCCATTAGGGTTAGGTCCAGGGCTAGGGTTAGGGCTAGGGTTAGGGTTAGGGTTGGACTAAGGGTTAGGGTTGGACTAGGGGTTAGGGTTGGACTAGGGGTTAGGGTTGGACTAGGGGTTAGGGTTGGACTAGGGGTTAGGGTTGGACTAGGGGTTAGGGTTGGACTAAGGGTTAGGGTTGGACTAAGGGTTAGGGTTGGACTAAGGGTTAGGGTTGGACTAAGGGTTAGGGTTGAATTTAGGGTTAGGGTTGAATTTAGGGTTAGGGTTGGAATTGGGATTAGGGTTGGGGTTGGGATTACGGTTAGGCTTGTGGTTAGGGTTAGAGTTGGGATTAGGGTTGTGGTTAGGGTTATGATTAGGGTTGGGATTAGGGTTAGGGGTGTGTTGGCGTTAGGGTTGGAGATAGAATTGAGGGGTTTCCACTGTTTAGGCACATCAGGGGCTCTCCAAACGCGACATGGAGCCACCATTTATTCCAGCCAATTTTGCGTTCAAAAAGTCAAACGGTGCTCCCTCCATTTCGAGCCCCGACGTGTGCCCAAACAGTGGTGTACCCCCACTTATGGGGTATCAGGGTACTCAGGAAAAATTGCACAACAACTTTAGGGGTCTAATTTCTTCTGTTACCCTTGGGAAAATAAAAAAATGGGGGCTAAAATAATTATTTTTGTGGAAAAAAAAGATTTTTTATTTTCACGGTTCTGCGTTATAAACTTCTGTGAAGCACTTGGGGGTTCAACGTGCTCACCACACATCTAGATAAGTTCCTTGGGGGGTCTAGTTTCCAAAATGGGGTCACTTGTGGGGGGTTTCCACTGTTTAGGTACATCAGGGGCTCTGCAAACGTAACATGACGCCCACAGACCATTCCATCAAGTCGGCATTTCAAAACGTCACTACTTCCATTCCGAGCCCCAACGTGTCCCCGAACAGTGGTCCCCCCCCATATATGGGGTACCAGCGTACTCAGGACAAACTGGACAACAACTTTTGGGGTCCAATTTATCCTGTTACCCTTGGGAAAATAAAAAATAGTGGGCTAAAAATCACTTTTTGAGGAAAAAAAAATATTTTTTTATTTTCACAGCTCTGCGTTATAAACTTCTGTGAAGCACTTGGGGGTTCAACGTGCTCACCACACATCTAGATAAGTTCCTTGGGGGGTCTAGTTTCCAAAATGGGGTCACTTGTGGGGGGTTTCCACTGTTTAGGTACATCAGGGGCTCTGCAAACGTAACATGACGCCCACAGACCATTCCATCAAGTCGGCATTTCAAAGCGTCACTACTTCCCTTCCGAGCCCCAACGTGTGCCCAAACAGTGGTCCCCCCCCATATATGGGGTACCAGCGTACTCAGGACAACCTGGACAACAACTTTTGGGGTCCAATTTATCCTGTTACCCTTGTGAAAATAAAAAATAGTGGGCTAAAAATCACTTTTTGAGGAAAAAAAAAATATTTTTTTATTTTCACAGCTCTGCGTTATAAACTTCTGTGAAGCACTTGGGGGTTCAAAGTGCTGACCTCACATCTAGATTAGTTCCTTAGGTGATATAGTTTCCAAAATGGGGTCACTTGTGGGGGGTTTCCACTGTTTAGGTACATCAGGGGCTCTGCAAATGTAGCATGACGCCCACAGACCATTCCATCAAGTCTTCATTTCAAAGCGTCACTACTTCCCTTCCGAGCCCCAACGTGTGCCCAAACAGTGGTCCCCCCCCACTTATGGGGTACCAGCGTACTCAGGACACACTGGACAACAACTTTTGGGGTCCAATTTATCCTGTTACCCTTGTGAAAATAAAAAATAGTGGACTAAAAATAATTTTTTGAGGAAAAAAAAATATTTTTTTATTTTCACGGCTCTGCGTTATAAACTTCTTTGAAGCACTTGGGGGTTCAACGTGCTCACCACACATCTATATTAGTTTCTTGGGTGATCTAGTTTCCAAAATGGGGTCATTTGTGGGGGGTTTCCACTGTTTAGGTACATCAGGGGCTCTGCAAACATAACATGACGCCCACAGACCATTCCATCAAGTCGGCATTTCAAAACGTCACTACTTCCCTTCTGAGCCCCAACGTGTGCCCAAACAGTGGTCCCCCCCACATATGTGGTACCAGCGTACTCAGGACAAGCTGGACAACAACTTTTGGGGTCCAATTTATCCTGTTACCTTTGTGAAAATAAAAAATAGCAGGCTAAAAATTTATTTTTTGAGGGAAAAAAATATTTTTATTTTAACGGCTCTGCGTTATAAACTTCTGTGTAGCACCTGGGGGTTCAAAGTGCTCACTATGCATCTAGATAAGTTCCTTAGGGGGTCTAGTTTCCAATATGGGGTCATTTGTGGGGGAGCTCCAAAGTTTACGCACACAGGGGCTCTGCAAACACAACATGGTGTCCGCCCTGTATTGTTCAACATCTTTATCAACGATTTAGATGAAGGAATTGAGGGTAAACTGATTAAATTTGCTGATGACACAAAGCTAGGAGGGATAGCTAATACTAGAGAAGAGAGAGAGAGGATTCAAAAAGATTTAAATAAACTGGAGAAGTGGGCAGTAACTAACAGAATGGTTTTTAACAGGGAGAAATGCAAAGTACTACATCTGGGCAATAAAAATGAAAAAAGCATATATAGAATGGGAGGAATAGGGCTAAGTGACAGCACATGTGAAAAAGACTTGGGTATACTAATAGATCACAGACTGAATATGAGTCAACAGTGTGATGCAGCAGCAAAAAAGGCAAATGCAGTTCTAGGATGTATTAACAGAAGCATACAGTCTAGATCACGTGAAGTCATTATTTCCCTCTACTCCTCTTTGGTCAGACCTCATCTGGAATATTGTGTCCAGTTTTGGGCACCACATTTTAAAAAAGACATCAACAAACTGGAGCAAGTTCAGAAAAGAGCGACCAGAATGGTGACCGGTCTGCAAACCCTGTCTTATGAGGAAAGGTTGCAGGATTTGGGAATGTTTAGTTTGCAAAAGAGAAGACTGAGAGGAGACTTAATAGCTGTCTACAAATATCTAAAGGGCTGTCACATTGTAGAAGGATCAACTTTATTCTCATTTGCACAAGGAAAGACTAGAAGCAATGGGATGAAACTGAATGGGAGGAGACACAGATTAGATATTAGAAAAAACTTTTTGACAGTTAGAGTGATCAATGAGTGGAACAGGCTGCCACGAGAAGTGGTGAGTTCTCCTTCAATGGAAGTCTTCAAACAGAGGCTGGACAGACATCTGACTGGGATGATTTAGCGAATCCTGCTTTGAGCAGGGGGTTGGACCAGATGGCCCAGGAGGTCCCTTCCAACTCTACGATTCTATGATTCTATGATTTTATGATTCTATTCTATGATTCTAACGATTGGAGCTAATTTTCCATTCAAAAAGTCAAATGACGCTCCTTCCCTTCTGAGTCATGCCGTGCGCTCAAACAGTGGTTTTCCCCCACATATGGGGTACCAGTGTACTCAGGACAAACTGGACAACAACTTTTGGGGTCCAATTTATCCTGTTACCCTTGGGAAAATAAAAAATAGCGGGCTAAAAAATCATTTTTGAGGAAAAAAAATTATTTTTTTATTTTCACTGCTCTGCGTTATAAACTTCTGTGAAGCACTTGGGGGTTCAAAGTGCTCACCACACATCTAGATAAGTTTCTTCGGGGGTCTAGTTTCCAAAATGGGGTCACTTGTGGGGGAGCTCCAATGTTTAGGCACACAGGGGCTCTCCAAATGCGACATGGTGTCCGCTAACGATTGGAGCTAATTTTCCAATCAAAAAGTCTCATGGCGCTCCTTCCCTTACGGGCCTTGCGGTGCGCCCAAACAGTGGTTTATGACCACATATGAGATATTGATGTACTCAGGAGAAATTGCCCAACAAATTTTAGGATCCATTTTATCCTGTTGCCCATGTGAAAATGAAAAAACTGAGGCCAAATAAAATTTTTGTGAAAAAAAAAGTACTTTTTTTTTTTACAGATCAATTTGTGAAGCACCTGGGGGTTCAAAGTGCATACTATGCATCTAGATAAGTTCTTTGGAGGGTCTAGTTTCCAAAATGGGCTCACTTGTGGGGGAGCTCCAATGTTTAGGCACACAGGTACTCTTAAAACAAGACATGGCAACCGCTAAACATTCAAGCATATTTCACATTCAAAAAGTAAAATGGCGCTCCTTGCCTTCTGAGCCCTGCCGTGCGCCCAAATAGTGGTTTATGACCACATATGAGGTATCAGTGTACTCAGGAGAAATTGCCCAACAAATTTTAGGATACATTTTATCCTGTTACCCATGTGAAAATGAAAAAACTGATGCTAAAATAAAATTTTGGTTGGAAAAATTAAAATGTCCATTTTTTCATTCCATGTTGCTTTAGTTCCTGTGAAGCACCTGAAGGGTTAATAATCTTCTTGAATATAGTTTTGAGTAGCTTGAGGGGTGCAGTTTTTAGAATGGTGACACTTTTGGGTATTTTCTGCCATATAGACCCCTCAAAGTGACTTCAAATGTGAGGTGGTCCCTAAAAAAAATGGTTTTGTAAATTTTGTTGTAAAAATGAGAAATTGCTGGTCAACTTTTAACCCTTATAACTTCCTAACGAAAAAAAATGTTGTTTCCAAAATTGTGCTGATGTAAAGTAGACATGTGGGAAATGTTATTTATTAACTATTTTGTGTCACATAACTCTCTGGTTTAACAGAATAAAAATTCAAAATTTGAAAATTGCAAAATTTTCAAAATTTTTGCCAAATTTCCATTTTTTTCACAAATAAACGCAAAAATTATTGACCTAAATATACCACTATCATGAAGCCCAATATGTCACGAAAAAACAATCTCGGAATCGCTAGGATGCGTTGAAGCGTTCCTGAGTTATTACCTCATGAAGGGACATTGGTCAGAATTGCAAAAAATGGCCAGGCCATTAAGGTCAAAATAGGCTGGGTCATGAAGGGGTTAAAGACATGTAATATTTAAATTTGGAGTTTTTGACTGCTGAGTCGTAAAAAAAGAATATAGTGGCTTTCAATTCATTTCTTAATTTTAATAGATGATTTTATTTTGGGACAAGGGGAAGAAGTATTAGTCAGACACAATTCCTTCTCTTTAATCATGGACTGTAATTCCTTGATTTTATTTCTGTTGATTTTTTTTTTATTTTAGATGAGATTTGTATTAAGGTACCTCTAATGACCGCTTTATGAGCATTCCACTGTAAAAAGGGCTTCGTAGAATCAAAAGGGTTTTCTCAAAAATAATTAGTTAGGGCCAGTGAAATTTCTTTATGATATTTGGAATTTTGAAATATTGAGGAATTACACTTCCATAAAAATTGATTGTTAGGCTGTGTTCACACACAGCGTTTTTTTAGCGGTTTTTACCGTGGGTTTCGCTATAAAACCACTAAAAATAAGCTGCACAGTCATTTCTATGCATTTTGCACTTTTTGTGCACATTGATGCGTTTTTTACTGCGAAAAAAACGCATCGCGGTAAAAAACGCAGCATGCTCATTAATTTTGCGGATTTTCCCCGTTTTAGGCCTCTCCCATGCGGTTTTAAACTGCAGCGGAAAAAAACCGCATCAAAAATGCATCAAAACCACGCAAAAAACGCAAGCGGAAAAATAGGTGCGGTTTCTAGGAAGGGATTCAGGTTTTTGAGCAGAAAATTTCTGCAACGTGTGCACTTAGCCTTAATTGTATGGCCTTCGTCAAATTCAGCAAACAATGGGGCATGGTCAGAAACAGTCTTACTACCTATAGAAGTGGATTTGAATCTAGGGAGGGAAAATATATCTCTCAGGATAAGATCTATCCTTGAAGCAGATAAATGAGTGTCAGAGAAATAGGAATATTACTTCGATGTGGAATTATGACATCTAAATGAGTCAAATAATTCATTCATTCTTAAAAACCCAACAATTTAGTGAGGGAGATTTGCATCTATTAGTAGAGGATGAATCAAGAATGTTATCTGGTACAATATTATAGTCTCCTAACATCAGTAAAATACCTCTTTTAATTTGATCAACTTTTTTAATTATTTTATTTAAAAATTTAATTTGACCCTTATTTGGGACGTATAGATTAACTATTGTGTACATTTGAGAGTTTAGATTACAAACCAAGATATGGTAGTGTCCATTAATATCAGAAACCTCTTCTAAAGGGCCTGTCACACTAAGCGATATCGCTAGCAATATCGCTATAACGTCACTAGATTTTGTGATTTTATAGCGATATCGCGGTGTGTGATACTTACCTCCGACCGGCTCCCCCGCTGGTTATGGCTGATCGCGCGAGAACGTCCTGGACCATTTTTTGTCGTCAGCTTCCTGTGGCGCGGACGAGCGACGCGTGGACGTGGGTGGGAGGACGTCAGGATCGCCTCGTCTGACAGGTAACGACCCCCGACCCCTGCTATGTTGCTGGTGAGATCTGCCTGTGTGGCAGCTCACTAGCGACCACTTAGCGATGCACCAGCGATCCTGACTGCGTGATATCGCTGGTCGGGATCACTGGTGCATCGCTAAGTGTGACAGTACCTTAACAATTCAAAAGATAAAGAATTCCTTATCATAGTGATGACTTCCACCTTCTTTGAGGAACTTGATGACTCAAAACTAATAGGGCAATTTCGTGCAAAAAATTCTGGGTGATTATTTAGTTTAAACTTTGACTCTTGTAAACAAACTATGTCTGCTAAAGATTTGAAAATTTCTGTCTGGATGGTAAAGCGTTTATTAGGACTAATAAGACCCCTTACATTATAAGAACACAACCTAATAGTCATATTACTAAACAATGGACTGTTGGTTAATTACAAAGAAAACTAAGGGCTTTTGTATAAAAATAAACTACAAACCATGAAACAAACACAAAATACAAATCTCTAGAAGGAATCCTACACCATGGATTCTCCTTTTGTATGGGGGGAAAAGTCCGTGTGGTGCACTATCCAAGGAAACAGCCTCTAATGTAAGAATAAAATGGCCCAATCTAAACTTAGCGCGCCACTGAAAAGTAAAACACTTAAAGCATCATGAAATATTAAACAATTCAGGCAGCATAAAATTTTAGATCAGAATATACATTGTATATCTATTAACATGTCTGGAGCCTGGAGAACCATTTTTGCCCGAATGAAGCGCAAAGCCATTCATCTTCAGGAATTCATACCCATCTTTAGGTGAGAATACGACAGATGTCTTTCCTTTAAAATTGATCAATAGTTTCAGAGGGAAACCCACTTATACGGGATTTCTTTGTCTCTTAAGACTGATGTAATGGGTCTAAAAAGCTTTCTTCCCTCAATGGTCTCTTTGGAGAGGTCAGAGAATAACTTAAGATGACCATAAGGTTCTGGGAAGCCCTTTTTTACTTTGACATAGTTCTAGATCCTTTCCTTGATATGGTAAAAGTGAATCTGCATCATAGTGTCTCTTGGTAATTCTCTTGGGATATTAGATGGTTTTGGCAGCCTATGGATACGGTCCACTATTAAATTAGAATCAGATAAATTTGGCAGCATGTGTTTGAAGACAGATTTAATATAATCAGGAAGTCTATTAGGGGTAACATCCTCCGAGATACCCCTAATTTTGATCTTATTTCGTCTTGACCTATCTTCTATGTCAGCCAATTTAAGCTTTAGTTTCTGAAGCTCTACCTCAGTATCTTGTTTCTCCTTTGAAGTAATTTCATATATTTTTTCCATATCCGATAGTCTTTTTTCCTGGTTTTCCAATTTATTACTGAATACATCCAAGGTTTCCTGGAAAATTTTGGTTTGTTTGTCAAGATCTAATTTAAGTCTAGCACTAATTTTATCGGCAAGACTGGTCATAAATGCCTCCATGGTGTGACTGTCTAAAGATTCAGGAAATAACGCACTTGATCCCATCAAACTTAAGCGAGACTTTTTGGGGCTAGGATTTGGAGAGTAGGTATTAGAAAATTCGTCTGATGAATTAGTTGCAGAGGAACGATCATTACCCCACTCTTTCAAGCCTTTCCTTTTTGATGAAGATGCTGAATCCATGTGTTACATGTTACAGAACCACTCAGCACCCAGAATATGTTGTGCAGTTATATGTATGTATAATAGGTTCCATGTGAGAGGCATGTCCCTAATGCATCAGCCCACAGGCTGCGCCCCTGGGCAGAGGGGACACGATATTCTCCTTTTGTCCGCCCTCCCCCCACCTTTGTAATTCCCACAGTAAACATCGGCAGGTTCCGGCCACCTGCGGCTTTTGTAATGCATGTCTGGCCTGCCGCTTTTCTATTGGCCTGCCCTCTGTATCTGTGTGATATATTCTGTGTCCTGTGAGTAAAGTGTTGTCAGACTGGAAATACGTGGAGAAGCATTGATCTTTTATATGCGCCCATGTAACCAAGGAATTCCAGCCAGCGTCATTCATTCAGACTCCAGCCAACGCAGAGCGGACCTCCGAAAACACGGGGTGGTACTGAAAGAGGTACCCCAGCTTGGGTAGACCCCGATACACCATGTCTTCAGGATCGGTGGTCTGAAGCACAGAAAATTTGTTGTGGACCTCCAATTTAGAGCTATGAGTCTCCATCAAAGGTTGTTGTCTGTCTTTTTAATTGGAGATCTTGATTTCCTTGGGCTCCCACAGATAGGGGATGTTTTTAACGGTATATGACTAAGGCCTCTTTCACACTTCAGTTTTTTGCATCAGTCAAAATCCGCCAAAAGGACGGATGGCGGATCCGTTTTAGTACTGATGACAAAGGATGCCACCCGTCCATTTTTTTTGACGGATCCGACAAATGAACAATTTTAAAGGAATCGCAGCCTGGAAAAGGAGAGAGATGAACAATTTTAAAGGAATCGCAGCCTGGAAAAGGAGAGAGAGAGAGAGAGAGAGAGAGAGAGAATTTTTTTTTTTTGTCCGGCACCCAGAAAGAATTTCGGGTTAAATGAGTGCCTGGAGGATCTGCCAGAGGAAAAAACGTTGCAAGCTCCGTTTTGAAATCTTTGAGGATGGTGACGGACAGCAACTTTTGGCGGATCCACAAAAGAAAACCGGATGCAACGGACGGCAATCCGTCACAATCCGCCAATAATGGAAGTCAATGGGGAAAAAAACGGATCCTCAAAAGAAAATTGCTAATCCGTTTTTTTCATAACCTGGCGGATTGTGACTGATTGTAAAAAACTGAAGTGTGAAAGAGGCCTAAGTCGATTGCTTCTGTTATTGTTTTGTTTTTTTGATGAGGATGAGCTTTTATTGTTAGACATTTTCCAGGTATTTGTAACTCTTATAAATGTGAGATAAAATAGACTATTATAATAGATCAGCTAATAAGAATTACTGTATTAGTCCAGAACTGATCTATTCAATTGTGTACTTTAGGGGTTAAATATAAGCTTTAAGTTTCCTATAACTCTGCAATAACAATTCTTAATACTCCAAGAGAATGATATATAAAAGGACAATAAAACCCAAACAGCAAACTGCGCCAAAATAGTAGGTATATGCTAATAAATAGGAATTCTCATAAAGTCATTCATGTGTGGTAACAATAAATGCCTTAGATGAGGTATCACAGAAAGAAAATAATGTTAAAATTATTCACAGTATGAAACTCAAAAGAGAACACACTTGTTTCAACTAAATTGCCTGTTCAATTGGATTGTGCGCTGGCCGTGCGCTAGCAGGATTTTGCCGTGCGCTGCACACTTTTGAAGCTGCGCCCGTGTGCGCCAAACGCAGCATGTTGCATTTCGGCGTGCACGGCGCACCTTCAAAAGTGCGCAGCGCACGGCAAAATCCTGCTAGCGCATGGCCAGCGCACGATCTGCGCACCCTATGCTAAAGATAGGGTGCGCAAATTGCAAGCGTCCATGTGCGCTAGTAGGCGGCGATGACCGGATGGGGCGGGGCTTAGCGGCGGCCGTGCGCAGGCCGCCGCTGCGCTATAAAGCGCAAATGTGAAACCGACCTTAGTAATTTCCATTCACCTGCAGTGAGTCAGAATTGTCAATCAGCAGATTGCACTGAGGAAAATGACGATAAATAAGGACTTATCGTAATCCACTTCAGCCTCTGTTATTATCTGAGGGAGGCTAATGTAAAAAACTGAATAATTCCACTCAGTGGCGGATCTTAATAGGGGCGGATGGGGCGGTCGCCCCGGGCCCAAGGTTTTTTGGGGGCCCAGGGGCAGGGGCGGGCTGGGCCGGGTGGCAGAGAGGCAAATGCCCCCCGGGCCGCTCCCCCAGCACCTGTACAGGGCCGGCCGTGCCCTGTGCTGTGACGCCGCCGGCAGCAGACAGCCGCCCGCGTCACATTCTATGAGGCCGGGGCCGGGAGCTGTGCACAGCCGTCACCTTGACGGCTGCTCAGCTCCGGCTCCCTCCGGCTGTACTTCCGGGTCAGATGTCGGGCGTGCGCGATGACGTCATCGTGCACGCGCCGACATGTCCCGGAGGATGCTGAAAGCAGAGGCGCTGCTGGGGAGCGAGCCGGCTGTGAGGTAAGTATGGGGAACTTTTTTATTTATAAAATGAATTAAATGGGGGAGGGGGTGAGTGGGGGCTGTACACAATGAAGGGGGGGTGACTGGGGCCTGTATATGATGAAGGGGGGTGACTGGGGGCTGTACACAATGAAGGGGGGTGACTGGGGCCTGTATATGATGAAGGGGGGTGACTGGGGCCTGTATATGATGAAGGGGGGTGACTGGGGCCTGTATATGATGAAAGGGGGGGTGACTGGGGCCTGTATATGATGAAGGGGGGGTGACTGGGGCTGTACATGATGAAGGGGGGTGACTGGGGCCTGTATATGATGACGGGGGGTGACTGGGGGCTGTATATGATGAAGGGGGGTGACTGGGGGCTGTATATGATGAAGGGGGGTGACTGGGGGCTGTACATGATGAAGGGGGGTGAGTGGGGTCTTCACATGATGAAGGGGGGTGAGTGGGGCTACACAGGATGAAGGGGGCGAGTCGGGGCTACACATGATGAAGGGGGTTGAGTGGGGCTACACATGATGAAGGGGGTGAGTGGGGTTGTACAGGATGAAGGGGGTGAGTGGGGGCTTCACATGATGAAGGGGGTGAGTGGGGTTGTACAGGATGAAGGGGGTGAGTGGGGGCTTCACATGATGAAGGGGGTGAGTGGGGCTGTACAGGATGAAGGTGGGTGACTGGGGTTGTACAGGATGAAGGGGGTGAGTGGGGCTGCATATGATGAAGGGGGGGTGAGTGGGGCTGCATATGATGAAGGGGGGGTGAGTGGGGCTGCATATGATGAAGGGGGGGTGAGTGGGGCTGAACATGATGAAGTGGGGGATAAGTGGGGCTGCACATGATGAAGTGGGGGATAAGGGGGACTGCACATGATGAATTAAGGGGTAAGTAGGACTGCACATGATGAATTAAGGGGTAAGTGGGACTGCACATGATGAATTAAGGGGTAAGTGGGACTGCACATGATGAATTGGGGGTAAGGGGAACTGCACATGATGAATTAAGGGGTAAGTGGGACTGAACATGATGAATTGGGGGTAAGGGGGACTGCACATGATGAATTGGGGGTAAGGGGCACTGCACATGAAGTGGGGGTAACTAACTGCACATGATGATGGGGGAGTGGGGCTGCACATGAAGTTGGGGGGAAGGGGACTGCACATGATGAAATGGAAGGGGGGATAAGGGGCTGCAAATGATGAAGCGGCACTGCAGATGAAGTGAGTGGGTGATAGGGGACTGCAATGGATGAAGTAAGGGGACTTCAAATTAAAGTGGGGACATTAAAGTGGATCCCCTATGGCCTGGATCACGTTGGGCGATTTTGTGCGTATTGGCCGTAGGCCTACAGCTTATGTGCAACGTCTTTTTAGGCCATGTCCACACGTGGTGGAATGGTGGCGGGTTTTCCGTATGGACCCGCAGCAAACCAAGTGCTGCGGTCCGTACGGCTGTCAATTCCCGCACGGGGACCACAGCGCTCAGGTGGGAAGGGGGGTACAGGGGCCCAGGTTTTATGAACAGCCCCGGGCCCATAGTCCACTTAATCCGCCACTGATTCCACTGTATGAACTGTAAAAGTAATTCTGACCACCGCTATTGCCCACAGCAGCTCGGTGTTATCAGCCACCACCGGGAACCGGGTTTCTTAGTAAAGCTGACGAAAATTCCAATGAACAACCTATTGTAATCCTCTGTAGCCTCTCTCTTTATCCGAGGGAGGCCAATCTAAAAACTGAATAACAATTCCTCTACAGCTGGGTTGAATAGATGTCACCACTGAGGTGTCTGTACCTCAGAAGAAACAGTCTCCAAGTGATTTGATGTCAATCACAAAAATTTCGATGAAGAATTAATCCATCACGTAAAAGAGAGCAAAATTGCAAACGTATAATGAATTTTATGATGAATAAATTTAAAAAGTCAGTCATAAGAAGTCTGTCAACTGTGAGGCAATTAGGCCTCAGTGTCACAGCAGAGTAAACAGCTGATGGTATATCCTCACAGGAAAAATATCTTAAACGTGAAAATTTTCCTCCAAACAGTGGGTAAGATGTTTAACAGATGTTCCTTGACATTTTTTTGTGAGGAATTGTGATTATTGGCCCAGTTTTTGTAGATTTTAGAAGAAATTACCTCAGAGCACCAAACAAGTGCGACTCACGCCATCACTGTCCTAGGCCACGCCCCCAGTACACAATCTGTTAAAACTAATGGTGTGGTTGAAAAGTACAACTCATCCTGCAAAAAACACAAGCCCTCACACAGACATATTGACAGAAAAATAAAAAAAAAAAAGTTATAGCTCTGGGAAGAAGGGGAGCAAAAAATGAAAATGCAAAACCAAAAATACTTCCGTAATGAAGAGGTTAAACTCAGTTTTTAATTGTATGTTCTTTTGTACTTTACCTATTAAAGATGAGTTATTTTTACTGATAAATGTTTGTTTTGGGTTATTTATTTTCTGTTGGTATATTCTATAAAACTCCCATATAATATTCCATCCTTGAACGCACGCCGCGCGCATCATGTTTTTGTACAATTTGACAATAATATATATATAGGTTCTCCCCATCTGAGTTATTTTTGAAGGTCATCAAAATACGATTTTCCTGTAATTCATTTCTCCCACTCCAGGTATGATAGTGAGTTTTCTTTGTGTGAGATTTTTGATGTTTAATAAGGTTGTCCACTACTTGGGCAATCCCTTCTCATTCCTCATGTTTAGTCCTGTTAAAATAAAAACACTTATACAAACCTCCCATACCGACAATGTTTCAGCAGTGTCGGCACTTGCATTCTTGGGGCTCTTTTGATATTTTTACATCATGTGAGCCCTGTGCCCAATCAGCGCTGGCGTCACGGTCCCCACTTTTGGACAAATCGAGCATCATGAGGCAGAGCAGCCGCGGCCCTGGCTTCCTGATGATGTTCAATATGTCCGAAGGACCAGTGAAGCTGCCGCTGATTGGGCGCAGGGCTCGTGTGATGTGACAAACTCACATAAGTCGCGGAACAGTGAGTCTCAACACCGCTGAAGTGGAGCCGGCACGCCAGTGGAGGAGGAGTGTTTTTATTACAATGAGGCCAAACATGAGGAATGAGTTCACTGAGAGAGAAAAAAATTATACATATAAATTTTATATAAAATTATCCCTTGATTAGAAGATTCACTGACAAGAGGATAAAACTAAATGCTATTAATTCCAAATGTAAAACTATACCCACAATTCACCCCTGAAGGTTAGTCAGAAGGTGACTAATAGAAAAAACCTATACCCCACATCTCAGTATATAGGGTGAGGTGACGGATACACACTCACTCTCCAAGCCTCTCATTTCTACGGGTTTCGTTGTCCTCACCAAAGGCGACTCATCAGGAGACTATTTAATATTGACCTATATTCAAGCGAGACTAGACAAAGAAAACCCTAAAATCCTGTATCATGTTATACGAAGCAGTCAGAAAATGAGCCACATATTAGCAGATCCCAGACTTCACACTATATACTTCATAAGTTTATAAGCCACTCCAGTGTGAGGAATAGATAGTATGTGAAAATACCGTATATACCGCTCAGGGAAGACATAACTTCCAGATATAATTTCCAGATTCACACTAAATAATGGCACAGATCTCCCAGACATTATGGTTGCCCATATCCCTAGTCTTTATAATGATATTGCACTCATTCCCTGACAGATCGCAGCATGGCCATTAGTTCGGAGCAGGTAAGTTTTCCCTGAGTGGTAGATATTGGGTGGTCTGAAAACTGAGTCTAGTCTAGGACAATTTGTCTGCACTACTAACTGACAGCTGTTACAATACGAAACTAGGGCAGTCCCTATAGGAGCACAATAATTATACTGCATTTTCACATACAGTTAGGTCCATATATATTTGGACAGAGACAACAGTTTTCTAATTTTGGTTCTAGACATTACCACAATGAGTTGTTTTTTTTTGGAAACATCATTTTTATTGATTTTGTAATGAAGTTGCATATTACAAGTTATAAACGTAGCATTCAATTGTTACAAAGAACATATTAAACATGCCTATCACCTAAGATCAGCCTGATGAAGGGACATAAGCAGTCCCGAAAGCTTGCTTTGTAACAACATTCACTATTATTTGTTAGCCATTAAAAGGTATCACACCCACAAGATTCCTATTTTTGTTTCTCTCACTGAGAGCACTTTATATATATTTTTATCACCTAAGCCTGAATAGAAACAAAAATAAACTTAACAAATATAAAATTATCAATCCCCCTTACGTCCACATTTTCATAGATTACATTGACTGAGATCAGACACCTTATCTCCACCTTATCCTCCATACAGCTCATATAACACATTTCAGTTTACCCAGATTACCACTCAAATCCTCTAATAGATACCAATCCGAATCCACAAAGGCGCTCATTAAGTCTTGACTTTCTCTGGTGGACAGTGACGTTTCTATAAACATTCTCCATTTTCCAAAAAAAAATTTTTCGTCATTTTATCTTTATTTCTTTGTTTCTCTTTTTTTCCAAAAAATAAGACCGATGTTAAACCTTCCTTGATCTCTTTTACACCGGGAGTGTTTTAGCTAGCCAGTGTTGCAGAATTAGACGTTTTGTCACCATTGCAATGGTGTGAAACAAGTCCTGTAGCCGTCCCCCTCTTGTTTTACCCGTCGTAAAGTGAAACAACCAACACAATGGATCCACTTCTACCCATATCCCACATATCTTCAGATACATATCATGGACTTTTAACCAGAGTTCTTGTGTCCTGGGACATGACCACAATCCATTTTCTGTGTCTGCTTTGGGCATTGTACATTTTGGGCAACTTGTCTGCCTTTCAGGATTCTGTAGAGTCAGAGGTATATTGAAGCCACATATTGTTTTATGCATTATTCTGAACTATCTCTCCGTTGTTCATTGATATGCTTTCTTACCAATTCCCAGCCCCACAGAATCTTATGCTTAAGTTCTTCATCATGTATGTTTTTCCCATTTGTGAAATATTTTGCCCTTCCCTGAAGGGCGTAATATGTCCCTCAGCATCCCATATATTGAAGTGATAGACATTTCTCCAATGTCTTTGGTAACCAAGTCCTCCCATATTTCTGAATCGATTTCCTTCCTCACATCCTGAAGGAGGTCTAATACATAATGCTTTAATTGACTATGTAACATCAAATGAAATCTCGGCAGCTCAAATTTGTCTATCACTTCCAATCCCGCCAACCAGCGGCCTTCTTGTAGATGTAGTAAGTCCCCTAATGTCTGTATACCTTTCCCCAACCATTCTGTGTATAATTTATTTTCTCTTCCTAATCTAAAGGCAGGAGATGCCCAAGGATTCAGGTGTTTCGACACTCTCTACGACATTTTTAGTTTTTTTCTTACTGCCTTCCATGTGGCAATGGTATCTTTACATATTACCGAATATTTAATGTTAGGTGGTATGTGTGATAGCGGCGTATGTAGCAGCGCCGTCAGGTCCCACAAACCACAAAATTCCGTTTCCAATTTGTAGTCAGTATATCGCCCCTTTTTTTAATCCAGTCTATTACATTCCTCATTAAACACGATAAATTATATCCCCTAATATTTGGCAATCCCACTCCCCCTCCCTCCTTTGTGTGCATTAGAGTTCTTATAGCCAATCTCGCTCTTTTACCCCTCCAGATGAATTTAGAAAAGGCCCTGTTTAATCTGAGAACATCTGCGTGACGAATTAACATTGGGATAGTTTGCATTGGGTACAGTAATCTCGCAAAGCTTGTCATCTTGATTAGGTGGCAGCGACCCAGCAGCGAGAGGGGTAGATTTCCCCACCTCGCCAACTCCTTCTCTATTTAGTCTATGATAGGCTTATAATTGAGATCATAAATCTGTTTCGGCGTTCTCCCCAAATAAATTCCCAAGTACTTTACAGATGTTGTCGCTTTCGGGATACCCATTACTCTCCTAGCCACGTTTTACCTCACTCCTCATGAACAGAATCTCACATTTAGACTTATTTAAACGAAAGCCCGAGAATTTTCCAAACTTTTCAATTTCAAGCAGCAGCGTAGGGAGATCTTCCTCTGGGTTGTTCATGAACAGAATTAGGTCATCTGCAAATAGGGCATTTTTGACTGTCTCATTTCCCACCTTTATCCCTTTGTAGGAACTGCAATCACTTAAATATCTCAACATAGGTTCTATCGCCAAATTAAACAGTAAGGGGGACAGCGGGCACCCCTGCCTCGTTCCCTTTTTCAGCTCGACGGCATCTGAGAGAAACCCCGGGGTGTATACCCTTGCTTTGGGATTCTGACATAGCACCGCCAAAAATTGTCTAAACGGACCTACCAGATTTATTTTATCCAACACTTGACCCAGCCATGGCCACCTCACATTATCGAACGCTTTTTCTGCATCCAGTGTGACCATAGCTGGATCCTCTCCCTTATCCAAATGCTTCCCTCTAATCTTGTCTAGCAATAACATGGCTTCCCTTATATTAGAAACGGCTGATCTTCCCTTCACAAAACCTGTTTGTTGCTTTGATATCAATCTAGGCAGTATCCTAGCCAGCCTGTCTGCCATTATTTTTGAGAGAAGTTTAACATCTTGATTTATTAGTGATATCGGTCTATATCCCGAAGGGTCTTCCAAATCCTTCCCTCCCTTTGGGAGCTTTATGTAGGCCGAATTCATCCCTTCTGACATAACTTCCCCTTGCAAAATGTGATTATATAAATCTTTAAGTGTGGGAACTATTTTCTCACTCAGTGCCTTATAAAATGAACCATTAAATCCATCGGGCCCTGGAGCATTATTGGCCCCCAGTCCTTTCATTGCCATACTAATTTCTTCCTCCGTGATGCAACCATTTAAATCCTGCAATTCCTCCTCTGTAAGTTTAGGGATATCAACTCTACCCAGCCATGTCTCCCCCGCCACATCTTGATGATCCTCATCCTTGTATAACCTAGCATAGAATTTGCCCAGCACTCAGTTAATATCTTTGGGATTAGTCAGTCGTTGTCATTTTTTATCTCTAATTGCCATTATAGATGTACCCACATATCTTCCCCTAGCCAAATTAGCCAGTATTCTCCCTGCTTTGTCAGCATACCTATTTAATTCTACCTCCCAGTGATTCCTATGTAATTGCTCTCTTTTTTCCGCCCATTCTTCAAAAATTTTTTTGGCCCACATCCATTTATCTTTATCCTCATCCAGTAGTGAGTTCTTATATTTTGTATAGGTGCTCCTAACTTCACTGCTTGCTGCTAAGTACTGCTCTTTTATTCATTTTTTTATTCTCTGCGTGTAAGCCATGATGTTACCCCTGATCACCACCTTCGCTATTTCCCAATATAGTCTAGGGTTAGATTTGTGCTCCTCATTATACATTGCAAACTCTGTCCACCATTCCCCCATCCGTTTCTCAAAATCTTGCTCTTTTGTCATGTTTCCTGGAAATCGCCATAGATAGTCCGTCCCTTTCTGATGTGCGTCAGCTAAGTCTAGAGATATAGGACTATGATCTGATATCACCATGTCCTCAATATTGACATCTCACATTTTGTGTAGCATCTTATCTGACACAAAGAACATGTCTATTCTCGACCAGGTCTTGTGTGCATGAGAGTAATGTGAAAATTCCTGATCCATAGGGTCTGACGTTCTCTACGCATCTTTCAGCTGCCAATTCGATATCATATCTTCCAAATAACCTTTTTTCCCCCTATATCTCTTCCCTTCTCCTGGATTTAATCTTATTAAGCTCCCTTTTCTGTCCCTCCTTAAGCACCTCATTACAATCTCCTCCTATGATTATGTTGTTACCACTATCAGCCAGTATTTTGTTCTGTAAGGACATAAAAAATTTCTTTTGATTTATGTTTGGGGCGTATATATTGTACAGGGTAATACTTTCATTATTTATCTCTAATTTCAAACGGATTAACCTACCTTCCTGGTCCATTTCTACGGATGAAACTCTGTGTGCCAATGCTTTATGTATAAGTATTAGGACTCCTACTTTTCTGTCTACCGAGCTAGATCCATAGACTTCTCCCACCCATAAGTTCTTCATTCTAAAAAAGTCTTCTTTACCCAAGTGTGTCTCCTGAAGCAAGGCTATATCTGCTTTCAATCTTTTCAGGTGACGAAGTATCATCATCCTTTTATGTGGTGAGCGCAACCCTTTTATATTCCATGTTATTAATCTAACCATTTTTAATTGCAAAATGGTTTCTTCTGCGAGGACGTGTGAAGCTGCTCCCTCTCAGGTATGGACTACCTGTCAATGTCATCTCAGTCAGTAATAAATTAATTAGTACAATATAGCAGTGGGCTCAGGAACTTTAACTTCCCTCCCTCTCTTTTTCCTCCCTTCTCATCTCACCCTCTCTCCATATAAACCTCTTTGTTGACTCTTTTTTCCGCCATTATCCAAACCAAAAGTGAAATAATTTCCCGCCCGTCTATTATTCGATATTTATCATGTTGTACCTATTTTATATCCATTCTCTGAGCCCTGACCCTCATGTAACCTTGAAACTCTGAAATCTTAGATCAACATCTATTTCCCTTAATTTATCATATCAATTTCCTAACATCTTAATACTCACAACCATATTATCTTAAAGTCCTTCTCCATCTCTCCTTTTTGCTGTCAGAGAGGTTTAAAAATACTTTACTTCCACCCCCTTCATCCTCCCAAGCAATATCTCCCAATGTGAACCTTAGCATTTGTATGATATCTTCCGGGGGAAAGTATCTTAATTTAACACAAAATACTCCCATCAACATTCAATGAAGATCTTGTCTTCTACCTAGTATATACATCACATCTGGTCATCATTATCCCAACTTCATATATGTCTTTTGGTTGTGAAAACCTCACAATGTCCATAAACCTGGGAGCCACAAATTCGCCAGTATGATCAGCTTGCAGACCAATTAAATCAGCACCCCAAATTCTCCATTCAGTCCAACAGAACCTGTGAAAAGAAATAAGATGGGAAAAAAAAGGGGGGGGGATCCCTCCACCAGTTGTCCTGTAGTCTTCCTTGAACATGCATAGTTCCGTCTGATATTGACCCGGTTGGGTGAATGTACCTGTAAATTTGTAAGCTTTGTACACCATCATGTGGGTTCACAGATGATATCCCTTATTACTGTACGTCTTCCTATTTTAGGTGATTGGGAGTGTAAGTAGTCTTTCTGTAGCTCAACCTGGACCACA
Organism: Dendrobates tinctorius; assembly: GCF_039654945.1. Taxonomy (NCBI): domain Eukaryota; kingdom Metazoa; phylum Chordata; class Amphibia; order Anura; family Dendrobatidae; genus Dendrobates; species Dendrobates tinctorius. The sequence goes on along the minus strand of NW_027361731.1, from coordinate 9,110,778 downwards.
AAAATTTCTCCCTTCCATCTTCATATTATCATGTGAGGTATTCCAGTCATACTTTTCACTTATGCTGACCCCAGGATATATCTTGACACAATCTCATAAGCATTAGATCATTTAGTATTCTGTCTTGTTTGGTTCTTCCTGAACGCCCTTGTCATTGGGGTTCTTTGCTCCTTAGCCTTTGTCTCTCTTTATCTCCTTCCAAATGTAAATCCGACCTCAGGCTATATGGATAGGGTCTCCCCCTCTCGTCCTCAGCATCTCCCCGTCTCCTCTCTCGGAGGGCTGGTATTTACAGGTGATTGTTGGCCAGAAGAATGTTGCTGCTGGGACATAATTTTCATGGCCTCCTTGGGATCTGTAAATTACCTCATCACACCATCTCTTGTCCTAAAATGCAGCGTTGCTGGGTAGTTTAGCTGGAATCTGATGTTGCGTTTAAACAGCAGAGTGCATGCTTCGCTGAATGCCCTTCTTCTCCGTGTTACCTCTGCTGAATAGTCTCCAAATAAAAGTTCTTTATGTCCCTGAATTATCAGTGGTTGCCTTCTTCCTTTATAAGCCCTGAGTATTTCTTCCTTATCTTTAAAGTTCAAGTACTTTGCCACTGCCTGGCGTGGTCTCTGAGCTTCCTTTTTATTCTGTTTATTCCTGCTCCTCTCAGCCTCAGAGGCCTCGCTGGGGGGGCCTATCCTGTGTGCACCTCCACTCTGCAGTTATGTGACAGTCCCAGTGCTTTTAGCAATTCCACCTCATAGATATCGTTTAGCTGCTGTGTGTTTATTGTCTCTGGGAGGCCTATCATTTTCAGATTGCTTCTGCGGGACACAATGAGTTTTAAACAAAATAATTCAGATAGTTGAAGTTCAGACTTTCAGCTTTCATTTGAGGGTATCCACATTAAAATTGGATGAAGGGTTTAGGAGTTTCAGCTCCTTAACATGTGCCACCCTGTTTTTAAAGGGTCCAAAAGTAATTGGACAATTGACTCCAAGGCCATTTCATGGACAGGTGTGGGCAATCCCTTCGTTATGTCATTCTCAATTAAGCAGATAAAAGGCCTGGAGTTGATTTGAGGTGGGGTGCTTGCATTTGGAAGGTTTTGCTGTGAAGGAAACATACGGTCAAAGGAGCTCTCCATGCAGGTGAAACAAGCCATCCTTAAACTGCAAAAACAGAAAAAACCCATCCGAGAAATTGCTACAACATTAGGAGTGGCAAAATCTACAGTCTGGTACATCCTGACAAAGAAAGAAAGCACTGGTGAACTCATCAATGCAAAAAGACCTGGGCGCCCACGGAAGACAACAGTGGTGGATGATCGCAGAATAGTCTCCATGGTGAAGAGAAACCCCTTCACAACAGCCAACCAAGTGAACAACACTCTCCAGGAGGTAGGCGTATCAATATCCAAATCTACCATAAAGAGAAGACTGCATGAAAGTAAACACAGAGGGTTCACTGCACCCTGCAAGCCACTCATAAGCATCAAGAATAAAAAGGCTAGACTGGACTTTGCTAAAAAAAAAAATCTGAAAAAGCCAGCACAGTTCTGGAAGAACATTCTTTAGACAGATGAAACCAAGATCAACCTCTACCAGAATGATGGAAAGAGAAAAGTATTGCAAAGGCATGGTACAGCTCATGATCCAAAGCATACCACATCATCTGTAAAACACGACGGAGGCAGTGTGATGGCTTGGGCATGCATGGCTGCCAGTGGCACTGGGTCACTAGTGTTTATTGATGATGTGACACAGGACAGAAGCAGCCGAATGAATTCTGAGGTATTCAGAGCCATACTGTGTGCTCAGATCAAGCCAAATGCAGCCAAACTGATTGGTCGTTGTTTCATACTACAGATGGACAATGACCCAAAACATAAAGCCAAAGCAACCCAGGAGTTTATTAAAGCAAAGAAGTGGACTATTCTTGAACAGCCAAGTCATTCACCTGATCTCAACCCAATTGAGCATGTATTTCACTTGTTAAGACTAAACTTCAGACAGAAAGGCCCACAAACAAACAGCAACTGAAAACCACCGCAGCAAAGGCCTGGCAGAGCATCAAAAAGGGGGAAACACAGCGTCTGGTGATGTCCATGAGTTCAAGACTTCAGGCAATCATTGGCAACAAAGGGTTTTCAAACAAGTCCTAGAAATGAACATTTTATTTACAATTATTTAATCTGTCCAATTACTTTTGGTCCCTTTAAAAAAAGGGTGGAACATGTTAAGGAGCTGAAACTTCTAAACCCTTCATCCAATTTTAATGTGGATACCCCTCAAATGAATGCTGAAAGTCTGAACTTCAACTGCATCTGAATTGTTTTGTTTAAAATTCATTGTGGTAACGTCTAGAACCAAAATTAGAAAAATGTTGTCTCTGTCCAAATATATATGAACCTAACTGTACTTTCTATTCCTGACTGACCGCCACTGGAGTGGCTTATAAACTTATGAAGTATACAGTTTGAAGTCTGGGATCTGCCAATATGTGGCTAGGTTTCTGACTGTTTCGGATAATATTATACATGATTTTAGTTTTGTTTTGTCTAGTCTCGCTTGAATATAGGTCAATATTAAATTAAGTCTCCAAATGAGTCGCCTTTGGTGGGAATGATGAAACCCACAGAAATGAGAGGTATGGAGAGTGAAAACGTGGGATATGTTTTTTCTATTAGTCACCTTATGACTAACCTTCAGGGGGTGAATTATGGGTATAGTTTTACATTTGGAATGAATAAAGTTTAGCTTTATCCTTTTGTCAGCAAACATGAGGAATGACAAAAGACAACCCCTTTAAGAAGATCCAATTTTGGTTAAAACGATTCCAACATTCTGAACATAAAAAAAGACTTCTCCCCTATGTGACATCTCTGATGTTTATTTGTGGTGCCTCTGAGGATTCAGTCGCCACAGAGATACTGCACCTCATCCAGAGATCCATCCACTCTCAGGTAAGGTGGGGCACTACACAGAATTCACACACTTGCATCCAACACCAGACCTATCAGAGCTCAGGAGAAGCCTAGGTAGAGGGTGTGGGTGGAGAAAGCAGCAGAGGGAGCTGAAGGACGTGACAGTTGGAGGGAAAGTGAGAAGTTGGTGCTGGGGAATTGAGCCGTGAGCTCAGCCCTGGACCAGCAGACAGTGGAAAGAGAAAGGAAAGATGGAAGAACAGAAAGATAAGCTTCAGTGGAAGAGAGAAAGAAGGGGTCCTAGGGGCACAGGTAGTGAGAGATCCACTCATGGGGCCCGCATCCACACTGACCATAGTCGGGTGGAGGGACCAGGTCGCAGTTAGGGGACCGGCCCCAGACTAAGGACTCAGCTAGCTGACCGAATTTTGTAGAAATTGCATGTGCTGCAGCCACGTCCAACACATTCACTGAAAAGGCAGCCAGATAGGATCAAGGTGACCTAAAGCATGTCGCCCACCAAGATCTGAGGCTGCTGGCTTGAGACACTTTGTATGAAGGCACAGGGCAGGAGAGGTGGGAGCCAGTGCAGTGAGGTGGCCAGGAAAGGAACATTTGAAGGGGGTTCTGACATGGTGTACCTCAAATTACCTGAGAGCTGGCTGGACCATTGACCTGGAGGACACAGCATCCCGGCTGGGGATTGTAACATCAAACTGTGAGTAAAAAGTATGAAGACTGCATTCTGCTGTGTCTTCAGATTATTTGCTGCGTCACCTGCCTTGCACCACAACCACCATCATCATTATTTACACCTACAACTGCCCTAGGGTTTAGCTCTACCTGTGGAGAGCTACAACAACTCTGCTGCATCACCATCAGCCCCAGCGGTCTCCTCAAGCAACGCCAGCTAACATCTATTCTACAGGTGGCGTCACAAACTATCTTTCATAAACTTTATTCCCCTTTTATTATCATTTTTCATTGGATGCCCAGAGCCATGGACCGGGTCACTGCTGCTGTGACACATTCCCTTAAGTACCGGCCCTGGCGAGCACTCATATTAAACAGTTGATTTTCAAGTAAAATATTTCCCACATTAAGAAAATGAAAAAGGCTTCACTGTGTGACTGCTCTGATGTCTAACAAGAAGTGATTTCCGGTTAAAACATTTGCCACATTCTGAACAGGAAAAAGGCTTCTCCCCTGTGTGGGTTCTCTTATGGCTATCAAGATTTTTTTTCCATTTAAAACATTTACCACATTCGGAACACGAAAAAGGCTTCTCCCCTGTGTGAATTATCTGGTGGCTATCAAGAAGTGATTTCCGGATAAAACATTTCCCACATTCTGAACAGGAAAAAGGCTTCTCCCCTGTGTGAATTCTCTGGTGGTTATCAAGAACCGATTTCCGGTTAAAACATTTCCCACATTCTGAACAGGAAAAAGGCTTCTCCCCTGTGTGAGTTCTCTGGTGGTTAACAAGATGTGATTTATGTGTAAAATATTTCCCACATTCTGAACAGGAAAACGGCTTCTCCCCTGTGTGGATTCTCTGGTGGTTAAAAAAATGTGATTTCTGTGCAAAATATTTCCCACATTCTGAACAGAAAAAAGGCTTCTCCCCTGTGTGGGTTCTATGATGGTTAACAAAATGTGATTTCTGTGCAAAATATTTCCCACATTCTGAACAGGAAAAAGGCTTCTCCCCTGTGTGAGTTCTCTGGTGGTCAACAAAACTTGATTTCCGTGTAAAATATTTCCCACATTCTGAACATGAATATGACTTCTTTGCTTTAGGAGCATTTTGTTTTTTAATGCCTTTTTTGTGACTTTGATTTTCCTTAGTAGTCGGCAATGAATCAGAAGATGGGACCTGTTTCATAGGATCAGATGACAGATCTTTGCTGTGAATGGATGATGGTATATCTGGAGTAACAGCAATCACTTCAGTTTTATCTTGTAGGATCTCAAGAACATCAGATTTAAAAATTGAAGATGTCAGCAGTCCCTCTGATCTCCTGGTATCTTCTAAGATAAAAACAATTATTTTTTTTAATAAAATATCAGAGTTATATATTTTTGAACAATTCTACTTAAACAGTCCATAAAAATGACAATGTAAAAAAAAAATCTTTATTTACCAAGACAATGACAGTTCACAGTCTAATAGAAAACCTTATTGGATGAACCAGTAGTGCGCGGTGTTCAACTGTTCATTCTGCCTCCCAAATATTGAAAAAAAAAAAAACAATGTTATGAAGGCGAAAATAATGCCAATTCTCCTCTAACAAAAAACTAGTGGCTGTTGAAAAGCAACAAAGTTTCCATAAACCAACCCTGCAAAATCCGCTCTCACTTCTGAGTCTTGCAGTGTGCTCACACAACATTTAGGATCCCTGGATGTAGCAATATTATAGTGAGAAGAACCCACTTAATTTATGGTGTGTGTCTCCTGGAGCACAATCTGGGCACTATGTGTTGGGTAACAAAATGGCAAATGTGTAATTTTCACTCGCCAACATCCACTGTGTGTTAATTTCCGGAAAGTGACTGTGGAGTCAAAATATTCAGTCCTCCTATAGATTATAACCCTCAGTGAATTAACTTATAAAATGGAATCACTTTATGGGGATTTTGACTGTTCTGGTTTTCTGTCATTTAGTTATATTAGGGCTCCTGCATATGGTGTGTCCAATCTCATCTGGGATCTGTTCCTGGTGTCCAGCTGGAGTAATCTGCTCCCTACTTCAGCCAATTGGAAAGTACCACACCCTACTAAAGCTCAAATCATATGGCCGGAATCTGCCAGATACAGCGTTGTTCTCCTCTGGTTCAATCCTCTGTGCTCAGCTCGTGGCTTGTGTACTTGTCTCCTGTTGTGACCATGGCCCCTTTACTGACTACTCCTGTGTCTTCCTATTCTGTCCTTCTCACAAAGTGAGGCAGGACAATCCCACCGCAATCAAACTATCATACAGAATGAACAGGTAAAAAAACGAAAAAAAACAAACAAACCAAAACATTTTTTATTTTATGTTACATCTCCAACAACAATGTATGTTTGCGGAGAGAACTCCAATGATAAACCAGAGTTGCACTCATTTATGGTGGATTATTGGAGCTACTATGAGTCCTGACCAGAAGATTGGAGAATAGCTTAGTTACTCACCGATAACGGTGTTTCTAGGAACCCATGACAGCACCACGGAGAGAGGGGGTCCGCCCATCAAGGACAGGAACCTACAGACAAAAGAGCGGCACCTCTCCTCCGCCCCCAGTTGGTTACAGAGCATCAGAGGGTCTCCCGGTTAGTTAACAACAAAAGTATATACATAACATTATAATTTGTATACTTATAGAGAAGCCTCGTGTCTAAGAACACACTCTACACACATTAAATCGTGCTCACCGCACACGTGAAAAAAGGGGAGGAATTAAGCGGGTGCTGTCATGGGTTCCGAGAAACACCGTTATCGGTGAGTAACTAAGCTATTCTCCCTCACCCATGACAGCACCACGGAGAGAATTTCAGAGATTGGTAGCTTAGGGAGGGACCACCGCCTGAAGGACCCTTCTCCCGAAGGTCAGGTCAGACGCAGAGGCTAGATCTAGGCGATAGTGTTTGAAAAAGGTAGAAGGTGTTGACCAGGTGGCCGCCTTACAGATCTGTTCTATTGATACCTCTGATCTTTCTGCCCATGAGGTCGCCATTGCTCTCGTAGAGTGGGCTTTTAGACCCTCCGGGATGGTATTCCCGCTGCATGAGTATGCCAGGGCAATCGCATCCCTTATCCATCTTGCCAGGGTACTTTTGGACACCCCGAGCCCCTTACGAGGTCCCTGGAAACACACAAAAGAGAGATCCTTCCTTCCTACATCCCTTGGTGGCCTCTAGGTAGTGCACTAAGCACCTCTTCACATCTAATGTGTGAAATTTCTCCTCTCCTCTATTCATAGGGTTTGGGCAGAAGGAAGGAAGGACTACCTCCTGTGATCTATGGAAGTGTGTTGCTACCTTGGGCAAATATGCAGGGTCAGGTTTCAATATAATTCTATCCTCCATAATTTTAATGAATGGGGGTAATGCCGATAAGGCTTGAATGTCACTCACTCTGCGAGCCGATGTTAGGGCCACTAGCAGTATCGTTTTTAACGATAGGGTCTTTAGTGGAGCTGACTGGATAGGCTCGAATGGGGGTCCTGTTAGGGCTGACAACACTAAGTTCAGATCCCATGATGGTACTTTCTGGGTAGCTATTGGTCTAGACCAGGCTGCGGCCCTCATAAACCGTGATACCCAAGGGTCGCTCGCCACCTCCTGATTATAGAGGGCGCCTAGGGCCGCTACCTGTACCCTCAGTGTGTTAGTCGCTAGTCCCTGTTCTAACCCCCTTTGGAGGAATTCCAGGATTTTATCCATTTGTATTCCATCCTGAACCTTTGCCCCCGAACTGGATAGGAATTTCCTCCAGGTTCTACCATAGGCTTTGATTGTAATTGGTTTTCTACTTTTTTGTAACGTGGAAATTAGATTTTCTGAAAATCCTTTCCCCATCAGCAGTGACCTTTCAAATTCCATACTGTTAAATGGAGGTTCACTGCTTGGGGGTGTAGCACAGGACCCTGCGATAGAAGGTTGGGGAGATCTGGTAGAACCCAGGGGTCGGTTACTGACATTATTCTGAGCCATGAAAACCATGTTCTTTTTGGCCAGAAAGGGGCTATAAGTATTACCCGAGCCCCCTCTTCCCTGACTTTCCTTATCACCGCCGGGAGGAGAATGGTCGGTGGGAAGGCATACAGTAGTCCCCGTGTCCATGGGAGCATAAATGCGTCCAGGGTCTGAGGATTCCCCTTGGGATTTAGAGAACAGAATGCTTCCACTTTTTTGTTTTTGTGGTCTGCAAATAAGTCTATGTCTGGGGTTCCCCACATTTCCACAATCTTCTGAAAAACGGACTGATTTAGAGCCCACTCCCCTTGATGTAGTTGGGTACGGCTCAGAAAGTCTGCTGTCTGGTTCTCTACTCCCCGTATGTGTAGCGCCGATAGGGACAGTAAGTTTTCCTCGGCTAACCTGAATATCTCGGTGGATGCCTCCATTAGCGTTCTGGACCTGGTTCCCCCCTGGTGGTTTATATAGGCCACTGTTACTCGGTTGTCCGAGAATATCCGGACATGATGGCCCTTTAATGCTGGCAAAAAGTGACTCAAGGCATAATTTACTGCTAGCAGTTCTTTTTGATTCGAGGAGGCTTTTAGTTCTTGACTTCTCCATCCCCCTTGAGCCACACTGATGCCCATGTGTGCTCCCCATCCCACAGGACTGGCGTCGGTGGTAATTACATGTGTGATCTTGGCCTCCCAGGGGATCCCTTTGGACAAGTTGTTTTTGTCCTCCCACCAGGCTAGGGAATGAATAGTTTTTGAAACTAGCGTAATATGATGTTCCAAGTGGTCTCCTAAGGCCCGCTGGTTGGTCAGGATATCCCACTGCAGATCCCTCATGTGTATTTGTGCCCACTGGACCGCCGGCAAGCATGCAGAGAGGGACCCTAACAGGGACATTGCTCGTCTTAGTGTCATAGAAGGGTTTTGCCTCGCTTTTTGTACCATATGAATAATTCTGTCCCTTTTGTGATCTGGCAAGTAACACACTTGGATGTTTGAATCCAGTGTCAGGCCTAGGAACTCCTGGACTCTCCTTGGTTCCAGCCTTGACTTTTTCAGGTTCAGAAGCCACCCGAGGTTTTTTAGAGTGCTCATCACTCTGTCCCTCTGTTCTGTGCATTTCTGGCCTGAGTTGCTCGCTATTAAAAAGTCGTCCAAATAAGGCACTATCAGAACATCCTGTTCTCTTATGTGAGCCATCATCTCTGCCACCAATTTCGTAAAGACCCGTGGAGCCACTGAGATCCCAAATGGCAGGGCCTTGTATTGGAATTCTCTTATTTCTCCTGCTATCGAGACTGCTAGCCTGAGGTATTGCCTGGATTCTTTGTGAATGGGGACATGGTAGTAGGCATCGCTGAGGTCTAAGACCACCATAAAGCATTGCGGAAAGAGAATTTTGATGGTCGATTTGATCGATTCCATCTTGAATTTTTCGTTCTTGATATAGCAATTCAGTCTTTTTAAATTTATGATGGTGCGGAAGGTGCCGTCTGGTTTGGTTACCAGGAAGAGAGGCGAGTAGAACCCCCTGCCTCTCTCCTGTGGGGGAACCTCCTGTAGGACTTTTTTGTCCAACATACTCAGGACCTCCTTTTCGAGGGCGTCCTGTTCGTTTTTTGACGACCTTATCGGGGTAATTATATATTTTTGCGGTGGGAGAGAATAAAAGTTTATCCTTAATCCTGATCTTACAAGATTTATCAGCCAGGGATTGTTGGATATTTTCTCCCAGGCTGGGAGGAAAAAACTTAGTCTCCCTCCCACCCTGGGCCCACAGTCACTTGGCGGGTTTTTTATCCCGGGACGAGTTACCGAAGATGAACCCCCGTCCCTTCTTCTGTCTTCCCATTTTTGGTCTCTCGGGGGTCTCCTCTGAAAGAACTTTTTGTTCCGAAAGGACCGTTTAAAGCCTGTGGCGCTCACTGGTCCTAGGTTTGGGAAGCCTTTCTTTTTGTCGCCTGCCTTTTCGAGGATGTCATCCAAGGTTTCCCCGAAGAGGAATTTTCCTTCACAGGGAATGGCGCATAACTTCATTTTTGTCTGGAGATCCCCAGGCCAACATTTTAACCATAAAGCTCTTCTAGCTGCATTCGACAAGGCTGCCGTTTTAGATGACAATCTTATCGAATCAGCCGAAGAGTCGGCCAGGAAGGCTGCCGCCCCTCTTATCATTGGCATGGATTCCAGGATTTTATCTCTGGGAACCCCTTCCCTTATCTGTCTCTCCAATTGGTCTATCCATACCATAAGAGCTCTGGAGGTACAGGTTGCCGCTACCGCCGGCCTGATGTTTCCCCCTGCTGATTTCCAGGTGCCCTTAAGTAGGGTATCCGCTTTTTTATCTAACGGGTCTTTCAGGGTACCCATATCTTCAAAGGGGAGTGCAAACCTTCTTGAAGCTTTGGCTACCGCCACGTCTAGTTTGGAGGCCTTATCCCACGATGTGGATGCCTCATCAAATGGGTACTTTCTTTTGATGGAAGGAACCGTAGAGTTTTTCCTATCCGGTTTTTCCCATTCTTTATCTATGAGGCCTTGGACGTTCTTATTTAACGGAAATACCCTCCCTTTCTTTTGACCCAGTCCTCCGAACATAATGTCCTGGACTGATCTATCAGTCCGGGGGTCTTCCACCCCCATAGTGGATCTTACCGCCTTTACTAAGGCATCCACTTCGTCCAGGGGGAAACAATGACGACCTTCCGTCTCCTCTTCGGAGGATGACGAGTCGGTATTTACAGTATGGGAGGTGACTTCCCCTGACAATAAGCTCTCTGATTGGGACTCTATTACCACGTCCCCCTTCCTTCCTTTCCTTTCCCGTTTTTTGGATGAAAGGGCACTCTGAATTTCTGCGCGGATTACCGCCCTTAGGTCTGCGGCATGATCCGGGGTTTCACCGCCGAGGACCTCCTGTATACAGGAGTCACACAATTTTTTCTCCCTGGGCGTTGGTAATGGTTTCCTACAGGTGGGGTATTCCCTGTTCTTGGTTTTCTCTTTCTTCTTTCCCTGATAATTATTCTCATTTGCACAAGGAAAGACTAGAAGCAATGGGATGAAACTGAATGGGAGGAGACACAGATTAGATATTAGAAAAAACTTTTTGACAGTTAGAGTGATCAATGAGTGGAACAGGCTGCCACGAGAAGTGGTGAGTTCTCCTTCAATGGAAGTCTTCAAACAGAGGCTGGACAGACATCTGACTGGGATGATTTAGCGAATCCTGCTTTGAGCAGGGGGTTGGACCAGATGGCCCAGGAGGTCCCTTCCAACTCTACGATTCTATGATTCTATGATTCTATGATTCTAAGTCTATTACAATGGGGAACATTCACGAAGATCCACTTACCCCCCATACGCGGTTGCAGGTACCGGTTCTGGAAGTGGATCCAAATCCCTCACTGGGCGATCCAGGGCAGGTGACTTGCTCCTTGCAGTTGAATGCTGCGTGGAGTGGCTACTGGACCGGCTCCCCCCGTCCGTCTTTATCCTTTTGGCGGTGCTGGTGATGCTGCCTATGTTGCTGCTGCTGCAGCTCCTCATGCTGGTCGCTATCCATCGCGCCTGAACGCTTCCAGCCCTGAGGCTGCTTCAGCGTTCCAAATTTGAATAAGCCGCCCTGGCGTCACCTGTCTTCCCGGCCTGCACCGCTGCCTCCCCCGGGGAGTGCGCACTGCGCATGTGCCGACCGCGGGGACCCGGAAGTTCCTCCTTCTACTTCCGGGGCAGCGCCATCTTGGTACACCTCTGTACCCGGCGCTGCCCCTATACCGGCGTCCCCCGACCCCTACTCCTCCCGGAGCGGCGGCCCGGTCCTCCCCGCCCGCTCACCCTGAACAGCCCCTCAGCTGCAGCGGTGGCGGCTTCGGCAACCGACCCCGCCGCGACAGGGGCCTCCCCGCTGTCTGACGGCGGACGGGACGGTCCCGGATCTTCACCTTCCGGTAAGCGCTGCGCTCCTGCTGCCGTGGTTCACACGTCAAGGACAGGAACCCAACTGGGGCGGAGGAGAGGTGCCGCTCTTTTGTCTGTAGGTTCCTGTCCTTGATGGGCGGACCCCCTCTCTCCGTGGTGCTGTCATGGGTGAGGGAGAAAATAACATTGCTCCCCATTTCAGGAGAGATTGTGCCGTAATCTGAATTCCTTAGAATCGAAAACATAATGGAATTTACTGGTGTCAAGAGATGATTGAGGGAATTGGGGGTGCAATACGCCATGCTGTTCCCTGCAAGGCTACAGGTGGTAGCTTTGAACAGAGGGGACTGAGATTCCGCAGTGACCTTGATGCGTAAAAAATTTTTTTTATACATCTGGAATAGGAGAACTGTGTATATTTTTATACCTTGTCTTTATTTGTGCGGTTCTTAATTTTGGAAGCGCTGTGAATGTCCATGTTGTTTGCCTGGTCAAAGGGTGCAGTACTAGATAAGGAGGGAGGAGGAGGATTTAAAATGGTGCACTGCGAATGTGTAGTGTAATTTCTTTACTTTGTTGTTGGTATTGAAATGTTCCATGTAATGGTGGCGGGAGGCGAGAAGGGATGGTTATCTATGGGAGAGTGTTTGCAATGGGCAGAGGAACCCCGCTCTTAAATGAGAGGCAGAAGCTTTATATATGGGGGGGGAAATTAGACAGCTGGTATTAGGGAGAGAGGATACTCTGAAGAATGATGAGTGGTGTGATGGGGGACTGTATTAAAATATTGAGTTGGAATGTAAGAGACCTAGCAGATAGGACCAGAAGAGCGGCGGTTTTACAGTATGCTCAAGATCAGAGGGCCTCAATGATATGCTTGCTTGAGAAACATTTGGTGCGTGAGAAGGTTGACATTTTACGTATGAACTGGATACAAAAAAAAGTATCATTCTACCTTTTCTACGTATTCGAGGGGAGTGTCAGTACTGATCTCTGCGGGGGCGCGATACTAGGAAGTGGAAGTGCATGTGGATGGACAATATGTGGTGGTGAAACGTAAGGTGTTTGGGGTGTTGATGTGTGTGGCAACCATTTACATTCCGCCTCCCTATTCCAGCAGGAAAATTAGGGAAGTGTTAGAGTTGGTCGGACGTGGGGGAAATCGATGCCATTCTTAATTATAGGGGACCTTAATAATATTTGTGATGATTTCTGGGACAAGAACAAAAACATTCAGAATAGGACCAAAGGTCACACTACTGCATTTGCTACATATGTTCGAGAAATTGGCATGATTGATTTATGGAGAGTGCGACATGTTGGAGAGAGGGGATATTCTTGTTATTCGCCTGCCCATGATGCCCTCTCTAGAATTGATATGGCACTTGGTAACGTAATGATGGATATGATGGTGGGGGAAGTGAGTTATCTGGCACGGGCTGTTTCGGATCACTGTCTGATCGAGGTGGAGCTGAGGCCGGTGGGGTCACAAGCCATGCGCAGAGGAGAGTGAAAAATACACACTAATTAGTTTCATAGTGTGGATTTAGAGAGTATACAGCGGGAGGTAGCGGAGTTTTTTTTTTAAATTTAACGATGGGAGTGCAGATATATCCACTATATGGGAGGCTATAAAAGCGTATTTGAGAGGTTTGCTGTTTAGGGATATCAGTAGGTGTAAAAGGCGGGAAAAACAGGCTGAGAAAGTAGCGGTGGATGGGCTAAGATTAGTGGAAGACGAGATGGCTTTACTAGGTACTACAGAGGCTGGGAAATGACTAAAGGAAGCTCAGAATAATTTGGATAAAACTATTTTGGAAAGGGCGGAGAGGAAAAGAGAGTTTCAGCAACTGGCTTATTACCAAGAAGGGGAGAAAGTGGGCCACATGCTTTCACTGATTGCTTCTGCCAAGAGGGGTACCTCTTTTGTGCCGATCTCAGGAAATGGCACAAAGATGTCGGAGACTCCTGATATCTTGAAAATCTTCATGGATTTTTATGCGGATTTATACTCTTCTCGGGTGGGAGCATTGGTGGGAGACACTGTGGCTTTTTTGGAGGGACTTGGGTTGCCTAAACTGGGAAAGCTTGGAGGCACCTATCACAGATGAGGAGCTGAGCTGGGCACTAGGGTCAATGTCAAGGCGGAAGGTGCCAGGAGTAGATGGATTACCAGCTGAAATTTATAAAAGGAATGGAGGAAGTGTTGGTGCCTAGATTGATAGTGGTATTGGAGGATGCTTAGTGTAGAGGGACTTTGCCAGCTTCAATGAGAGAAGCCATATTAGTGGTAATACCGAAAGAGGATAAAGACCTACAGCAGCCCGAGTCATATCGCCCAATTTATTTGCTCACAATGGATGTTAAGCTTCTGGCCAAGGCATTAGCGAACCGGCCGATGGGTGTTGTCTCGAAGTTGATACATCCGGATCAGTCCGGCTTTATGCCTGACAGGTCTACAGCTGTTAACCTGAGAAGGCTTTTTATGAATGTGCAGCTGCGGGCTCACAACTGCAGTCAGAGGGTTATTCCATCCCTAGATGCTCACAAGGCTTTTGATAGCGTTGAATGGGGATATTTGTGGCAGGTTCTGCGCTGTTTGGGCTTTGGTCCGCAATTTCTGGCATGAGTTCAACTGCTGTATGCGCAACCGTTAGCAAGAATTAGGGTGAATGGGGAGCTATCTCAAACTATAAAGTTACACAGAGGGACGAGACAGGGGTGTCCACACACTTCTCTGGGAAATGCCATGCGGCTTATTGAGGAATTTGGGTCCTTGTCGGGGCTCGTGATAAACAGAATTGATCTATTCCAGTTTAAGGTTGATGATGTAGGGGATGAGGTGGGGGATGCCGTAGGTGGGGGCAGACTTAAAGTAGCAAAACAATTTAAATATTTAGGGATATGGGTCTCTATGCCAGTTGCAGACTATCTACATAAGAATCTGACTCCTGCACTGGGGGTTCTTAAGGTGAAGGTGGGGGCCTGGACTAAACTGCATTTGTTGGTGATTGGCCGAGTCAATCTCATCAAAATAATTCTGATGCCTTAGATACTGTATGTACTCCATAATGCACCGATTTGGATACCTCGCAGGAAATTTAAACAGATCAACTCTATTTAGGCGTTTGGTATGGGGGAAGCGGTATCCCCGTATTAGGTTGGAGACACTTCAGCGGCCTAACGATGAGGGGGGATTGGCTTTGCTTAACCTTGAAATATTTTTTACTGCGGCCCAGTGCCAGCATTTAAGGGGTTGGGAGGATGGGAAGTCCTCCAGCGTGGTACAACATTTGATAGAGGGACTGACGAAGAGGAGTGTGACGGTACAGTGCCTGGGGGCACTGGGGAAAACTTACCCGACACTATTTTTGATACATAAAACATGGGGGAGGATCAAACAAATCCATGGGGGTCACCTGTCTAACTAGGTTCTCTACGTTATGGCATAATAACAATCTTCCGGAGTTTATGAAGTTGGGATGTCTGTCAGAATGGTAGGCCAAGGTGATACAGTATGTCTTTCAGATATTAGAGCAGAGGGAGTTGAAATCCTTTTCCATGCTGCAGTCGGAATATGGTCTTAAGGCCTCCGGGGGATATCAATATGCTCAGACGACACATGCGTAGCGCTCAGAACAGAGATGACTGCCTTGAAATTCAAGGTGACCTAGTGCTGGAGTATGTGTGGCGGGGAGTATGGGGGGGGGGGGGGGGGACTACAAGGGGGGTCATTTCCTCTATATATAGAGACCTATTACATACTCATTTACTTGGAAATCCGATCAATGTGAGGGCTAAGTGGGAAAGAGAGTTGGGTCACTTGGATGATGAAACATGGGAGTCGGTTCTGGAGTGGATACGAAAGCTGTCACTGAGCGAGTCGTATAGGCTCTCCCAGCTTTATATTTTACATAGAGTGTATAGGTCCCCGAAAGTTATGTATAGGGCTGGATTGCGGCCTAACTCTGAGTGCCCTCGGTGTAAGAATGAAAATGCTGGAATATTTCATATGTTGTGGACGTGTCCAGATTGGTTGTTTTTTGGTTGGTGGTTTTGAGTCGTGTGGAAGTGGCTTATAGGTGTGTGGTCTCAAGAGAGCCGGTGGTTTGCCTGCTGGGATACGTGGAGGAGATAAAAGTGGATAATCTGAAGGTGGCAATTGCTAGATTACTGTATATGGCTCGAAAGGTAATTGCATGGAACTGTATAAGGAGGATCCACCATCAAGGGAGAATACCTTGTCTATGTGAAGCATGCCATCAGGTTGGAGAAGGGGGTCTACAAGAAAAGGGAAAAAACTGGCGATGTATGACAAACTGTGGTTGCCGTGGCTAGAATTGGGATGAGCGGATAGGTGAATGAATGGTCTCAGAGGTATGTATATGTGAGTTGTTTATCTACACTGCTATAACAGATGATGTTGTATAATGCAATTCTATACATGTGTACAGAAAGTGTTAAAGGGATAATACGAGCTGTATAAAGGGGGGGGGGAGAGCGAGTTTGTATTGTTGGGAGGCGGGTTCTTTATGGGAAAATCAAAAATGCTTGTACCATGGTTGTATGAATACTGTGCTGTTCTTCTTAATAAAAATCTATTTGAGTAAAAAAGAAAACGTAATGAAATTTATGACACGGAGAGAATCCGTGAAAACAGGGCTCGAGCCATGCCACCACATCTCCTGCAGGCGTGAATAAACGTATATTACAGCCATCATCCACGCACAGCTTAGAGATAAATGGCACAGGTGTAATGGTTTTCCTGTGGTTTATCGCAATCCTCCTTGAAATTAGTTTTAATACAAATTGAAGTGTAAGGATAAAGGGAAACTCTGCTGCTGTTGTACAGAAATTCACATTTGGCCTCACTGCACATTTAATGTTGTCGATCATAAAAGTGAAGTTTGGCCAGAAAGACTGGACCTGGTCTTGTAGGGACCATATGAGCACATTCAGCAGCACAGAAGGGAGAGAAGGTAGATTCATCCAACAAGATATCAGGGATCTAGGAAGCCAACAGCATCATTACCCTCCACTTTCTCTTAGAGTGTAAGGGTGTGGCGTTGCTATGGACAGCAGAGACACGCTGCCACTTTAAGAGACAGCACCCCCTTGGCTGATGCGATGGTACATTCTGTTCTACCCTTCAAAAGACTGTTTTGGTTTGTTCTGCCAGCTGTGAGAGGGGAGGGGCTGTTTTCCCAGTGAGTGTTCTGAGCTGGGAGTCTGCTGGAAGCTGACGTGCTGGGAGCTGTGAGGAGAAAACATGCAGCTTTTAACTGACTGAACTAGTGGGATTGTGTAGACCCTTCTGGGGATAACGAAGGTGGTTTTCCTGTATTGCTGTGAGGAGCCACGAAGATATACAAGGATGAATCCAAAGGAGGGGATCCACCGTTTCAAGGAACAGGCTCGGGATCTTCACACAAGGAAAAGACCACATTGCACAGAGATTCTATCTTGCAGGGGGCCCCATGGAAGGAACTGAGACACCAACTTAACTGTGAGTGTTAACCCAGTGTGCGCACATGTTTAGGGCTTAGGATAGGCTGCAATAGACAGAGCACGGTAGCCGTGCGGCCAGTCAGGCTATAGTTAGAGTAGCAGTATACTGTACTTTATTGTATTGTTTTGCCTTTTGAAAAAAATACACTGATCTGTAATTTGCCGGCCCAGCTAGAGAACATCACTTTTGTAAATTGTTTTATGTCATTGCATACCCCAGTTTACACTTTCCTAACACTGCATTCCTTGCCTGTAAATAAATTAACCCTTTGTTGTTTGCACTTCATCTTGTGTACCGTAGTCTCCCTGCATTGTGGCCCCCCGGTCATCGCTTCAAGAGGACCATCATAATACTTTTCTTCAAGTGATTTTCTAACTTGCCAGCACAATGTTGTGGTCAGGAGGCAAAATGGTGATCATGGTAATACGGCCGGACTACACCACCAATAAAGCAGCTACAGATGGTGACTTAGAAGAATCTGTGACTTCTCTGTATTTAGTGGTTACTACTCACCTGGGAAGTCATATGTGGGAATCTCCTCTTTAGGCCGCTCATCACCCCTCACATATGTCTCTGCAGTATTAATATGCGTCCGATCTTCACCCTGAAACAAATATTATAAATGTCACAGACAGATGGAGAAGTCACATCTATGATCAGCTCTAATCCTGCTATCTCCACAATTCTCATTACACAAGTATAAAACATATAATACTGGTGGATAAAACAAGACTGAGCACAAGACCTTCACAGCCGTCTACACATCATAGGGGAGATCTCATGACACCTTCTCTCCATCTACCTGATGATTCTGAGGAACATTGGGATCTCCATGTTTATAGTCCTGTGGAAGAAGAGGACATCTCTCTGGTGTTGTCCTCTTACTGGATAGATCTGAAGGAAACACATACAGGGACTGAATTCATTCTTTACATACAGATAGTTATAGGCCGTGTGTGTTTAGTTCTGTCTAATACCTGGCGACGTGATGGGCTGAGGAACCTTCATCATGACGTCCTTGTACTGATCTTTGTTTCCTTTTAAATACTCCCACTCCTCCATAGAGAAATAGACGGCGACATCCTGACACCTTATAGGAACCTGACACATACAATGATACCGTCATCCCCCCGATCACTTCACAGCGTTATTTTATAATGTCCCCACATTTCCAGCAGTGTCACCTCTCCAGTCAGCAGCTCAGTCATCTTGTAGATGAGGTCTACGATCTTCTGGTCATTGATGTTCTCTTGTATCAGGGGGTGAGGTGGAGGCCCTGTGATTGGGCGCAGGGGTCTGCCCCATCCCTCAGACACAGGGTCCTGACAGCTCTCACTAGAGGTCTTCTTCACTACTGTGTAATCCTGGTTATGGAGAGACACATTAATAAACCTCACTACAGACATTTCCAGAGTCCTCACCTCTCCAGTTCTGTCCATCTGTTATTCCCATAGATAAGAATGATGTAATGTGACGTCATTAGAATCTCTCACCTCTCCAGTAAGCCGGAAGAGGATCTCTAGGGTGAGGTGTAATATCCTCTCCGCCATCTTGTCTCTGTCCATATGCATCCTTGATGGGTAAATCAGGAAAACGTTCTTACGTAGATTTTCACTGAGAGGATCCGATATTGTAGAGATCTGAATGAGAAGATGAGCCGATGTAACATCATAACAATCCTGTGTAATAATACAATTACTGGAGATAATAAGGGAAACATATGAGGAGATTTATTATTTTACAGTATGTAGTTTTCTTCTTTACATCTGCTAATAAAACCTATATATTTAGGCCACAGACAACAAGCAGTTTCCTCCTCGGAGTCGGCAGCTGAATACGTTTCTCATAGACTCATCTTCCATAACGCTAATTCTCGTCTCATTTACCGACACTGGAATTGGCATTAGCAATACTGCAGGAGATATTCATTACACGTGACAGGAGAAATAACTACTTCATGATGAGGACGACATCTTCATCTTCTACTACGGCTCTAGAAACATATTTGTCCAGAGTCCGTCACCGACTCCATCACCACCGACCGTCTATATCAGGGGTGGGCAATTAATTTTTCCATGGGGCCGCATTAGAAATTGGGATGGTTTCAGAGGGCCGGACTAATATAATTAACTCAGTTGTACCCAATACTACATATGTATATAATATATAGTATATGTATGCTATCTTTTCATAAACAAACAGTATGTTAAACAATGCAACGCAGTTTTGATAGCAAGTCTTCAGATGCCCGTGCCCGCTCTGCCTCTGTCAAGTTCTTGTATGTCTCCGCATGTTTAGTCTCGTAATGGTAATCTTTAAACACAGCTGTGTGCTCTCCACAAACTAAGCACACAGCTTTACCTTTGGCTTCAGCAAATAAATATTTAGAAGTCCATTCCTTGTTAAAAACTCTGCATTCTGCATCAATCTTTCTTTAGCAGACATATTTAAGGGCTATAACAGCTAACCTTGCCTAATTCTTCCAAAGGGAGCCTCTGCCCAAGTTTCAGAAGAACGTGGATGCTGCAGGGGACAGGGGAGGAAGCAAGTGATATCTGTGTACTGCTCACAGGGGCTTTATTAGGCGCTGACCACTCTACCCAGAGTCCCAGACCCTGGCCTGACCTAAACACCCAGTCCAGACCCAAACACCCAGTCCAGACCCAAACACCCAGTCCAGACCCAAACACCCAGTCCAGACCCAGTCTAAAGTAATTGGTGCTAGCCTTACATTGCACCACAGTGTCACTGGTCTGCTTGCAGCAGTATAGATCACACCACGCCTCCACGCCCGCACATTTTAGTACAGAGTTGGAGGTGGGATGTGATGTATACTGCTGCAAGCAGATGCCACCAACGGCATCTCCGCAGCCCTCTCTCAGACCACGCCCCCTCCAGCCTCGACCAGTCAGCGCCGAAGGTGTGTGGGCGGTGCGCTGGAGGCAATGTTTCTGTGCCGCTCTCAGGAGGTCGGGGTCCGCTCCGCTCACCGCCGCGTCTGCTGGGACTCCTTTGCTTCCCTCATGAATGATTCATGAGGAAAGCAGGAAGCGGTGAAGTCCCGGACCCCTCCGCGGGCCAGTCACAGGCAGTGGGTGGGCCGGATGAGGCCCGGGGGCCGCCCCTTGCCCAAGTCTGGTCTATATGAATGTTTCCCGACAATACTATGTGTGGAGGTCCTGTACTATGAGAGTAATACATGTTTCCTTGGTTCCCGTCTTTCATAGTCGGGTCGTTTGTAGCTATCATTTGAGAAAAAAACCAAGAACAGGCAGAGATGCTTTCCTGTATATACAGGCCTCAATACAAATGCACTAACAGGGTGCAGCGGACCAAAGTAAAATGGCAGCTGCACAGGTGCATAAATACCAAATGAAACAGCCAGCCTACAATCAGGGAATGGCCATGTGGCACACCAGTGCAGAAGAAATCATCCGCATGTGGCAGTGTTCACACAGGGAATGCAGGGCTTATGGTTCACAACCTCTTAGTAACACCATATAGGGGGGCTGCCCAATTTATATCTATCAGCGGGAAAAAGAACAAAACCATTGTGATAATTATAAGGAGAAGACACAAAACCCCTAAATATAACATTTTATAACAACCTCACAATTTGTGACTCTTCAGGGTAAATCACTCTCTCACCATTGGATTAGAGCTGATACTATGAAGCTAAAGAGATAAAACAGACTGTCACCTACATAAAGGGGCACTTTCCCGTGTTTGTCAGAACTGTCCGAGGATTATTAGAGGTGATAGTTCCCCCCAATTAGAAGGGACACCTGTGGATATTGGGGTCTTTACCAGCTACAATCCTGGTGTGGAGCCTCCACCCGCAGAGCCGCACTCCACATAGAGAATAATGGAGCCTACAGCACCGACCTCCACCCGCAGAGCCGCACTCCACATAGAGAATAATGGAGCCTCCAGCACCGACCTCCACCCGCAGAGCCGCACTCCACATAGAGAATAACTGAGCCTCCAGCACCGACCTCCACCCGCAGAGCCGCACTCCACATAGAGAATAATGGAGCCTCTGGCACCGACCTCCACCCGCAGAGCCGCACTCCACATAGAGAATAATGGAGCCTACAGCACCGACCTCCACCCGCAGAGCCGCACTCCACATAGAGAATAATGGAGCCTCCGTCACCGACCTCCACCCGCAGAGCCGCACTCCACATATAGAATAATGGAGCCTCCAGCACCGACCTCCACATAGAGAATAATGGAGCCTCCAGCACCGACCTCCACCCGCAGAGCCGCACTCCACATAGAGAATAAGGGAGCCTCCGGCACCGACCTCCACCCGCAGAGCCACACTCCACATAGAGAATAATGGAGCCTCCGGCACCGACCTCCACCCGCAGAGCCACACACCACATAGAGAATAATGGAGCCTCCAGCACCGACCTCCACCCGCAGAGCCGCACTCCACATTGAGAATAATGGAGCCTCCGGCACCGACCTCCACCCGCAGAGCCACACTCCACATAGAGAATAATGGAGCCTCCAGCGCCGACCGCCACCCGCAGAGCCACACACCACATAGAGAATAATGGAGCCTCCGGCACCGACCTCCACCCGCAGAGCCACACTCCACATAGAGAATAAAGGAGCCTCCGGCACCGACCTCCACCCGCAGAGCCACACACCACATAGAGAATAACGGAGCCTCCAGCACCGACCTCCACCCGCAGAGCCGCACTCCACATAGAGAATAATGGAGCCTCCAGCACCGACCTCCACCTGCAGAGCCACACTCCACATAGAGAATAACGGAGCCTCCAGCACCGACCTCCACCTGCAGAGCCACACTCCACATAGAGAATAACGGAGCCTCCAGCACCGACCTCCACCCGCAGAGCCGCACTCCACATAGAGAATAACGGAGCCTCCAGCACTGACCTCCACCCGCAGAGCCGCACTCTACATAGAGAATAATGGGGCCTCCAGCACTGACCTCCACCCGCAGAGCCGCACTCCACATAGAGAATAATGGGGCCTCCAGCACCGACCTCCACATAGAGAATAATGGAGCCTCCAGCACCGACCTCCACCCGCAGAGCCACACTCCACATAGAGAATAATGGAGCCTCCAGCACCGACCTCCACCCGCAGAGCCACACTCCACATAGAGAATAACGGAGCCTCCAGCACCGACCTCCACCCGCAGAGCCGCACTCCACATAGAGAATAACGGAGCCTCCAGCACTGACCTCCACCCGCAGAGCCGCACTCTACATAGAGAATAATGGGGCCTCCAGCACTGACCTCCACCCGCAGAGCCGCACTCTACATAGAGAATAATGGGGCCTCCAGCACCGACCTCCACATAGAGAATAATGGAGCCTCCAGCACCGACCTCCACCCGCAGAGCCACACTCCACATAGAGAATAATGGAGCCTCCAGCACCGACCTCCACCCGCAGAGCCACACTCCACATAGAGAATAATGGGGCCTCCAGCACCGACCTCCACCCGCAGAGCCGCACTCCACATAGAGAATAATGGAGCCTCCGGCACCGACCTCCACCCGCAGAGCCACACTCCACATAGAGAATAATGGAGCCTCCAGCACCGACCTCCACCCGCAGAGCCGCACTCCACATAAAGAATAATGGAGCCTCCAGCACCGACCTCCACCCGCAGAGCCACACTCCACATAGAGAATAATGGAGCCTCCAGCACCGACCTCCACCCGCAGAGCCGCACTCCACATAGAGAATAATGGAGCCTCCGGCACCGACCTCCACCCGCAGAGCCACACTCCACATAGAGAATAATGGAGCCTCCGGCACCGACCTCCACCCGCAGAGCCACACACCACATAGAGAATAATGGAGCCTCCAGCACCGACCTCCACCCGCAGAGCCGCACTCAACATTGAGAATAATGGAGCCTCCGGCACCGACCTCCACCCGCAGAGCCACACTCCACATAGAGAATAATGGAGCCTCCGGCACCTACCTCCACCCGCAGAGCCGCACTCCACATAGAGAATAATGGAGCCTCCGGCACCGACCTCCACCCGCAGAGCCACACACCACATAGAGAATAATGGAGCCTCCAGCACCGACCTCCACCCGCAGAGCCACACACCACATAGAGAATAATGGAGCCTCCAGCACCGACCTCCACCCGCAGAGCCACACTCCACATAGAGAATAAAGGAGCCTCCGGCACCGACCTCCACCCGCAGAGCCACACACCACATAGAGAATAACGGAGCCTCCAGCACCGACCTCCACCCGCAGAGCCGCACTCCACATAGAGAATAACGGAGCCTCCAGCACCGACCTCCACCTGCAGAGCCACACTCCACATAGAGAATAACGGAGCCTCCAGCACCGACCTCCACCCGCAGAGCCGCACTCCACATAGAGAATAATGGAGCCTCCAGCACCGACCTCCACCCGCAAAGCCACACTCCACATAGAGAATAATGGAGCCTTCAGCACCGACCTCCACCCGCAGAGCCGCACTCCACATAGAGAATAATGGAGCCTCCAGCACCGACCTCCACCCGCAGAGCCGCACTCCACATAGAGAATAATGGAGCCTCCAGCACTGACCTCCACCCGCAGAGCCGCACTCTACATAGAGAATAATGGGGCCTCCAGCACCGACCTCCACATAGAGAATAATGGAGCCTCCAGCACCGACCTCCACCCGCAGAGCCACACTCCACATACAGAATAATGGAGCCTCCAGCACCGACCTCCACCCGCAGAGCCACACTCCACATAGAGAATAATGGGGCCTCCAGCACCGACCTCCACCCGCAGAGCCGCACTCCACATAGAGAATAATGGAGCCTCCGGCACCGACCTCCACCCGCAGAGCCACACTCCACATAGAGAATAATGGAGCCTCCAGCACCGACCTCCACCCGCAGAGCCGCACTCCACATAAAGAATAATGGAGCCTCCGGCACCGACCTCCACCCGCAGAGCCGCACTCCACATAGAGAATAATGGAGCTTCCAGCACCGACCTCCACCCACAGAGCCACACTCCCCATAGAGAATAATGGAGCCTCCGGCACCGACCTCCACCCACAGAGCCACACTCCACATAGAGAATAATGGAGCCTCCGGCACCGACCTCCACCCGCAGAGCCACACTCCACATAGAGCATAATGGAGCCTCCAGCACCGACCTCCACCCGCAGAGCCGCACTCCACATAGAGAATAATGGAGCCTCCAGCACCGACCTCCACCCGCAGAGCCGCACCCCACATAGAGAATAATGGAGCCTCCAGCACCGACCTCCACCCGCAGAGCCACACTCCACATAGAGCATAATGGAGCCTCCAGCACCGACCTCCACCCGCAGAGCCGCACTCCACATAGAGAATAATGGAGCCTCCAGCACCGACCTCCACCCGCAGAGCCGCACTCCACATAGAGAATAATGGAGCCTCCAGCACCGACCTCCACTCGCAGAGCCACACTCCACATAGAGAATAATGGAGCCTCCGGCACCGACCTTCACCCGCAGAGCCGCACTCCACATAGAGAATAATGGAGCCTCCAGCACCGACCTCCACCCGCAGAGCGCCCTCCACATAGAGAATAATGGAGCCTCCGGCACCGACCTCCACCCGCAGAGCGCACTCCACATAGAGAATAATGGAGCCTCCGGCACCTACCTCCACCCGCAGAGCCGCACTCCACATAGAGAATAATGGGGCCTCCAGCACCGACCTCCACCCGCAGAGCCGCACTCCACATAAAGAATAATGGAGCCTCCGGCACCGACCTCCACCCGCAGAGCGCCCTCCACATAGAGAATAATGGAGCCTCCGGCACCGACCTCCACCCGCAGAGCGCACTCCACATAGAGAATAATGGAGCCTCCGGCACCGACCTCCACCCGCAGAGCCGCACTCCAGGTATACTTGCGCACAGGACCTGTGATGAGGTCACAGGAGGGGAGGAGTCAGGGGTCACATGATCAGGAGCCTCAGTGTATGCAGGACTCTGCTGTGCTGGTTGTCATGGTGCTGGATGAGGTGAAGTTTATGTGTGGGGTCAGGAGGGGTTTACAGTGTGGGTGGAGCGAAGCCGTGTGTGTATGAGGTGTACGGAGCGGAGCCGTGTGTGTATGAGGTGTACGGAGAGGAGTCGTGTGTGTATGAGGTGTACGGAGAGGAGTCGTGTGTGTATGAGGTGTACGGAGCGGAGCCCTGTGTGTATGAGGTGTACGGAGCGGAGCCGTGTGTGTATGAGGTGTACGGAGCGGAGCCGTGTGTACGAGGTGTACGGAGAGGAGTCGTGTGTGTATGAGGTGTACGGAGCGGAGCCGTGTGTGTATGAGGTGTATGGAGCGGAGCCAGGTATGTATGAGGTGTATGGAGCGGAGCCCTGTGTGTATGAGGTGTACGGAGCGGAGCCGTGTGTGGATGAGGTGTATGGAGCGGAGCCGTGTGTGTATGAGGTGTACGGAGCGGAGCCGTGTGTGTACGAGGTGTACGGAGCGGAGCCGAGTGTGTACGAGGTGTACGGAGCGGAGCCGTGTGTGTACGAGGTGTACGGAGCGGAGCCGTGTGTGTACGAGGTGTACGGAGCGGAGCCGTGTGTGTACGAGGTGTACGGAGCGGAGCCGTGTGTGTAAGAGGTGTACGGAGCGGAGCCGTGTGTGTACGAGGTGTACGGAGCGGAGCCGTGTGTGTACGAGGTGTACGGAGCGGAGCCGTGTGTGTACGAGGTGTACGGAGCGGAGCCGTGTGTGTACGAGGTGTACGGAGCGGAGCCGCGTGTGTATGAGGTGTACGGAGCGGAGCCGCGTGTGTATGAGGTGTACGGAGCGGAGCCGAGTGTGTACGAGGTGTACGGAGCGGAGTCGTGTGTATGAGGTGTACGGAGCGGAGCCGAGTGTGTATGACGTGTACGGAGCGGAGCCGAGTGTGTATGACGTGTACGGAGCGGAGCTGTGTGTGTATGAGGTGTATGGAGTGGAGCCGTGTGTGTTTGAGGTGTATGGAGCGGAGCCGTGTGTGTATGAGGTGTAGGGAGCGGAGCCGTGTGTGTACGAGGTGTACGGAGCGGAGCAGTGTGTGTATGAGGTGTATGGAGCGGAGCTGTGTGTGTATGAGGTGTATGGAGCGGAGCCGTGTGTGTATGAGGTGTACGGAGCGGAGCCGTGTGTGTATGAGGTGTACGGAGCGGAGCTGTGTCTGTATGAGGTGTATGGAGCGGAGCCGTGTGTGTATGAGGTGTATGGAGCGGAGCTGTGTGTGTATGAGGTGTATGGAGCGGAGCCGTGTGTGTATGAGGTGTACGGAGCGGAGCCGCGTGTGTATGAGGTGTAGGGAGCGGAGCCGTGTGTGTACGAGGTGTACGGAGCGGAGCCGTGTGTGTACGAGGTGTACGGAGCGGAGCCGTGTGTGTACGAGGTGTACGGAGCGGAGCCGTGTGTGTATGAGGTGTACGGAGCGGAGCCGTGTGTGTATGAGGTGTACGGAGCGGAGCCGTGTGTGTATGAGGTGTACGGAGCGGAGCCGTGTGTGTATGAGGTGTACGGAGCGGAGCCGTGTGTGTATGAGGTGTATGGAGCGGAGCTGTGTGTACATGAGTTGTAGGGAGCGGAGCTGTGACTATAATCAGCCTTTGGGGGCTAAAGAGTTTTCTATCCGTGACCTTAGAGGGGCTTATAATTTGATAGCCATCAATAAGTGTGATGAGTAGTGATGGGAGAGCGTGCTCAGTACCTGATCGAGTATCTGAGTACTTGGGTGCAATGCTCTACGTCTCACATGTTTCACGGCTTTTAGACAGCCAATAAATTCGGGGGGATTGCCCGCCATACACAGTAATGCCATAGACATGTTGGCTACTGGCATTACTGTGATTGGCCGGCAGCATAGTATCATCAAGTCTGTATAAGACCCGATGATGCCATGTTTAGAGAATTATACTTGGACATACAGGTGATTCTCATAAAATTAGAATATCATCAAAAAGTAAATTTATTTCATTTCTTCAATACGAAAAGTGAAACTCCTATAGAGTCATTACAGGCAGTGATCTATTTCACGTGTTTATTTCTGCCAGGCTGGATTCACATTTGCGGTTGTGTCCGCAACGTTTCTGCCGCATACATCCGCATGTGTCGTGTTTTCCTATCTTTAACGTTGCAGACGCAGGTACACGCGTTCGTATGCTTTCGGCTGCGTTTGACTACGCATGCGTCGTTTTGGCTTTTGCGGTGGGTGCAGCTAACGCAACGTTGCAATTTTGGAGGCGGCATTTTGCCGCCGCCATACGCATGCGGATGCTTGCGGAGGGAATGCGTCGAAACAATGCATTACAGTCTATGAGAACGCGTGTTTATGCAAGTACACGCGTTCGCTAGCATTTTCGGACGCATGTGTTTTTCCTGATTAAACCTGTCTAGACACTGATTAGCCACCCCCCCACACAAAGATAGATAAGAGGGAGTGGGCACTCATTGTCCTTTAAGCCCCCGTTACACACGGCGAGATCGCTAGCGATCTCGCTAAGTGTGACACGCGGTAACGACCGGCTCCCTGCTGCGATGTCGCTGATCGTGCGCGAACGTTCAGGATCATTTTTTGATCGCTGGTGTCACGCTGACCAGCATGCATCACTGTGTTTGACGCCCCTTATCAATGACGAGCGACCTCGTTGGTGTCTCTGAACTCATATAGATAGCGCTGAAGGACGCCTATTCAAAGTCTGAATCGCTATTATAGACAGTGTGTGACACGGTACCAACAATCTCCGTGGTCGTTAGTGACATCGCTGATGCGTCGTTATGAAGATCGGCCTGTATGACTGCTTACTAGCGATGCACAAACGATCTTAGCCAGAGTGTATCGTTGTCGGAATCGTTGGTGCGTCGCTAGGTGTTACGGTACCCTTACTCTCAAGCCTCTGGAGACTGCAAGACAAGAGAAAACATCTGTGAAGACACTGAATTCAAGCCAAATGTGAGTATTCAACCTACCTAATGTCTGTCTGTCTGTTTTTCTCCCTGCAGTCTAATAATTTCTGTCTCTTTCTTGCAGCATTCATCACCATGGCCTCTAGCCCTGAGCAGACAGGACAGGATTCTGAGGTGAGTACATTTGCAACTGATTGGTATCACTGTATATATGTGCCAAAATCATGTTTTTTCTTTTACAGAACACTCAGGGCCGGCCCGAGAGATTACGGCGCCCTAGGCAAAACTATTTTGTTGCGCCCCTACTATTCTTGGCAGTAGATGAAAACTTGGGATATAAATTTAGGAGCAAAATAAACCACAACAACAATGATTAATTAACTCTGTTCTAACGCTTTAATCTTCTGAGAAGTTGTATAGGACAAATATATACAAAGTAATCAATAACACAAAACAAAAACGACCATAGGTAATTAAAATTTTTGTTTCCTTGCCTTTTTTTTTTAAAAGGATGACACTAAAGGCCCCGTCTCACTAAGCGAGCTCGGTAGCGAGATCGCTGCTGAGTCACAAGTTTTGTGACGTAACAGCGATCTCACCAGCGAGATCGCTATGTGTGACAGCGATCAGCGAGCGCCCCCCCCCTGCCGGTATCACTGATCGCTGCAAGAAATCTCTGGACATTTCTTTGGTCGCTGGTCTCCCGCTGGCCAGCACGCATCGCTGCGTGTGACAGGCGGGAGACCAGCGATCAGGTGTAAAAAATAATAAAAGAACTAAAAATATAGTTATTCTCACCTTCCGACGTCCAGTTCAGCCATCCTGCCTCTCTCCACGCTCCGGTCCCAGTGATCCTTTGCACGAATGACCGCGAGACTTTGTTATCCCTCGAGACCGTGACATCTTGCGGTCATTCGTGCAAAGGATCACTGGGACCGGAGCGTGGAGAGAGGCAGGATGGCTGAACGCGACGTCGGAAGGTGAGAATAACTATATTTTTTATTTTGATTCTATTTTTTACAGCGATAGCAAGCGATGCCAGGCGCTCGGCATCGCTGTGCAGATCGCTGGTGAAGCTGTCTGTGTGACAGCTCACCAGCGATCACATAGCGACTTACTAGCGATCCTGACATCTTGATATCAGTGTCGGGATCGCTGGTAAGTCGCTTAGTGTGACGGGGCCTTAAGTCACCGAGATTAATTTGTTTAGCAACTTCAGATTCTATCGAAATTGTTGCCAACCCAACCAACCTCTCTTGCGTCATATTTGCCCTTTAAATATGTACACTTTTCTTTCCATCCCTAAAACTTTTTGCCTTTTGAAAAGATTTTTTATAATTTTTTCTATTTTTTCCTCTGGCGCCCCCTTTGGGTCGGCGCCCTAGGCGGCCGCCTAGTTCGCCTATACGTTCGGGCCGGCCCTGAGAACACTTCATCAAGTGCCCAGGAACAGAAGCAGGCACAAGTACCGGTGACCAGACGACGTGTAAGTTTTTTTTTTTCTTTGAGTGTTAATAGTTTTTCTGGTTATTTTTTTTTCTCTTTTTTTATTTTCCTTGTTTATCTTTACAACATTGTTTTTAATTCATTTATAGGTTCCACAACGGGAGGAGGACTACATAGACAATGACCTCCTCATCTCACTTGTTGAGGAGAGAGTCGCCTTGTGGGACAGCTGGCAGCGAGACCACTCGGACATCGTGGTGCTTCGACGGCAGTGGAATGGGATGGCCCAAGATCTGATGGATGACTGGGACAATGCTACGCCAGGAGCTAGAAAGGACTTTCGTAAGTATTGCAATACTGTCTGATGCATCAGTGAACCTGTAAAGGCCGTGATCACACAACCGTGTGTGATGCAATAAACTCCTGTTTCTCGCATCACACACGGTTGTGTGATCCCGGCCTAAAGTGCATTGTTTAACCCTTTTTTGTTATCCCCCTTCACAGTGAACAAAGTCAGAACCCTTTGGTGTTCAATGAAGGATCGCTTCAAAAAGGACCTCAGACAGGAGAGCCAGGTTCGCAGTGATAGTGGGGCAGCAAGGATCCATAAATATAAATACGACCGGATGCTTGCTTTCCTGAGGCCTGTCCTTGCTCAGAGAACGTAAGTATTTTTGTGTTGTATTCCATTGTGTTGTGTTCCCTAATCAGAACTTGGAGCAGCACCCTGGAACCTGGTTCGTCCTCTGGAGCAGTCCTTCAGTGATCAGCCTTGGAACAGTCCCAGCCATCCACCAGTGAAGCAGCAAGTAGGCCGGCGTCACAGGCTGGAGAACAGGCAGCTGGTCCGTCAGGTCTTCCCCTGTCCCAGGCCTCCTCCGCCTCTTTTTATGTTGGGTCTTCCCGACAGCGGCAGAAGGCCTCGGACAGGACACTTATTCCAGAGTTTTTACACTTGAGCTCGGTTTTCCAGGATGGCATGAAGTCAATGGTCGATAGTCTGGATAGTGGTTTTAACCATATTGACACACTTTTCCAGTCTGTCCACCAGTGCCTTAACCGTCTGGAAGCTGACATCCAGAGGCCAGCACATCATTTTTTACGGCCGTTGAATGGACAATGGGGAAAACCTTACGCCTGAACTTCAGCTGAATGTGATGCAGGCCTGCAATGCTGCATACGTTCAGGCTATGCAGCAGACTCAGTTATACCCGCAGGCACATGTAAACTTTTCAACTGTGCCACCAGTTACCCGATTTACATCAGTACCGAGTTCTGCTGCATACCCCTGTATGGCCGTCCACCGCCACCAGCACGCAGCTTCCTGCTCCTTCATTGCCGTCCACCAGCACGCAGATTCCGTGTCCTGCACGCTCATCCACTGCCACCACGCCTTCTGAACCCACCAATCCCACCCTTCCAAGAAGAAGAAGCAGCCAGCAACCACATGGAAGGCAGAAAAAGAGGAAAAGGGAACAGAGGCGGGAAAGGACAGTTGTGCTTCCTCCACCACCCTCACCTCCCAATGTGTCTGTTATGTCCAATTTGTCCCTCCCTTCTAATGTGCCTCTCCCGTCCCATATTTCCACTCCTAATGTGTCAACCTTGATCTCCCAGACCCCAAACATCTATTATTCCCTTACCGTGGAACCCCTTCAGTGTCCACCCCGAGCCAATCCTCACGTCTCCATACCCGCTAGTCCGTAACATTTCCCCCTCATTTTGTAAAAATAATTGTTTTGTTTTTTTGTAAATAAAACTGTGTTGTTTGCCCCATATCACTGCTTGTTCTTTGTCTCTTTCATCGCCGGCAACATACACCGTGCGCCGTCAACACACAAATCGCCGTATACAAACACTCTGTTTTTATTTCCAACTCCTAGCTCCATGAAACACATTTTTTTCTTTTTCGTGTCTGTTATGGAGCTATGAGGTGACAAAACAACAAAGAGGACTGAAAATCCTCTCCCCAAAAACAAAAAGAGGGCTGATAATCCTCCCCCCCAAAAAAGGGGTAAACAACACAATGGGTCAGGGGTCTGCAATACTCACCTGCCCAGGTGTCAGTACTATTGCACTCAGGATGCTGTGTTTTTTGCATCTTAAGTGCATTAGTTCTGACACACGGACAGGTGAGTAAAGATATGAGGTGGATTTCCACCATCATCTTTTCAGTGTGCATTAATCTATTGCACTATAGATAATGCAGACTGAAGAGATGATGGAGCTCATGAGAACCAACCATAGCACTGCCTCATAGAACAGGTGAAGTGTAAAGCATGGGAGTCAAACAAAGTAAACAGGTGTTGTACTAAATTTTATTTAACATAAAACATTTAAACTACTTGTTAAAATTAAAAGGCCATAACATTACATGACAATTCAACTTTAAACCATTGCATCTTGACATGCCAATCTCAGAAACAAAGTAGTTTGCGAATGTCCCTCATTTGGGCAACTTCCCTTGTTGTCCTCAAAGGGTGATGGTGGTAATCTGGCAATGGGTTAGCAACAAGTTCATCAAGTTCAAAGGTTGGTCGTTCTTTAGCCATTATGTAGTTGTGGAGAACCACACATGACTTGACCACCTCATCGACTGTTTAAATTTTCAGATTAATTGCGGTCCCTAAAATGCGCCATTTCGAGACAAGAATACCAAAGGCACATTCAACAGTTCTTCGTGCCCTGGTCAGTCGGTAATTAAAAATCCTTTTTGTGTTGTTCAAGTCCTGACTGGAGTATGGCTTCATTAGGTTTCCACACATCTGGAAGGCCTCATCACCAACCACAACAAATGGCATTGGCGGGCCTTGAGTGTTGGGAAGAGGTCGTGGGAGGGGGAAATTAAAAGTATTGCTATACATCCGTTGGCCCATGTCCAAGTTTTAAAGGTCTAGGAGTCATTTCCATGGCTAAAAGATCCAATGTCCATGGCAATAAATCTACTGTCTGCAGCTGCAATGGCCATCAGCACTATTGAAAAGTATTTTTTATAGATAAAGTACTCGGATCCACTTCGAGACGGTTTTGTAATCCTAATATGTTTCCCATCCACTGCTCCTAAACAGTTGGAGAAATTACACATTTCCCAGAATTTTTCCGCAGTTTCCTGCCATATTTCCGTGGTGGGTAGGGGGATAAATTCATGAACGTCCCACAAAGCCTGGCAAGTATCTGCAAAAATTCCAGAAAGGGTGGAAAGGCCAATCCGGTACTGGAAATGGGGCGATGATAGGCTCTCTCCGGTAGCCAGGAATCTGCCAAACTGAAAGAAAAAAATATTAGGAATAATAATATTAATGACGGGTTTTGCAAAAAAAAAAAGTCAGCAAAAAAATAATTGACAGTCGTGCATTCATTTTTAAATATTACGTACCTTAGTGTCACCAGCAGACGTTGCTCAGCTGGAATAGCTCTATGGAGCTGGGTATCCTGTCTGCTGATGGCTCCTTCTACACGAGCCAGCAAATCCCAGAAGCTCTCTTCAGACATCCCCTTATAATCAAAATATTTCTCCCGGCTTTCACGGAGCTCACTGAATAAGGAGTGGTAGGCTCCACAGCTCTCCCGGACTTCAAGAATGGGGTGTTGCCAAAAGCGCCGACGCCATCTTCTCTGTCTTTCTCTTTTCTTTTCTTGTTCACAAAGGCAAGAAACAATTTGATATCCAAATCCAGTTTAAAATAGAAACTCTCCTTGCGACTATCCATCTTGATGCAGGATACAGGATCAAAATCTGCGGATTTCAGCTCTACCAGGGTCTATATAATGAAATCCCATGAGACACGCCCATTGGGCATGGCTTGTGTCCAAGAAAATCCCCTGGACAAATTTTTCCCAATGGGAAGCATGCGCATAAAAAACGCAAACGCATGCAAAAACACATGCAAACGCATTAAAACGGAGCTTTTTTGACATCTTGCGTAAGATGATGCGGCTAAAAAACGCTGCATTTTTATCCATTGACATACGTTTTTGCATGCATTCATGGTTGCGGACGATACGCTGCGGACTCAACCGCAAATGTGAACCTAGCCTTACTGATGATAATTATGGCTTACAGCCAATGAAAACCCAAAAGTCATTATCTCAGTAAATTAGTATAATTAACAAAAAACGCCTGAAAAGGCTTCCTAAGCATTTAAAAAGGTCCCTTAGTCTGTTTCAGTGAGCTCTGCAATCATGGGGAAGACTGCTGACCTGACATGTCCAGAAGGCCGTCATTGACACACAAGGGAAGCCTCCAAAGGTCATTGCTGAAGAAGCTGGCTGTTCACAGAGTGCTATATCCAAGCATATTAATGGAAAGTCGAGTGGAAGGAAAAAGTGTGGTAGAAAAAGGTGAACAAGCAACCGTGATAACGGCAGCCTTGAAAGGATTGTTAAGAAAAAGCCATTCAAAAATGTGAGTGACATTCAGGAGAGGACTGCTGCTGGAGTCATTGCTTCAAGAGCTACCACACACAGACATATCCAGGACATGGGCTATAAGGGTGTGTGCACACGCTGCGGATTGGGGTGCGGATTTGACCGCACGGATTTTGTAAAATCCGCAGGTAAATCTGCAGGTCAAAAGACCTGCGGTTTTACCTGCAGATTGGCCTGTGGTTTTGCCCTGCGGTTTTTCATCTCCACAATGGAGGAGATGGCAAACCGCAGCGGAATCCGCAGAAAGAATTGACATGTCAATTCTTTCTGCGGTTTAGAAATCGTGGAAAAATCTGCACCGTCTGCACTGCGGATTTTAATATCCATAGGATATTATGGTACTGTACACCACAGCAAAAACTGCTGCAGATCCGCAGCGGCCAAATCCGCTGTGGAACCGCAGCAGAATCCGCAGCGTGTGCACACACCCTAAGTGTCGCATTCCTTGTGTCAAGCCCCTCATGACCAATAGACAACGCCAGAAGCGTCTTACCTGGGGCAAGGAGCAAGAGAACTGGACTGTTCAGTGGTGCAAGGTGTTGTTTTCAGATGAAAATACATTTTGCATTTCATTTGGAAATCAAGGTCCCAGAGTCTGGAGGAAGAGTGGAGAGGCCACAATCCAAGCTGCTGGAGGTCTAGTGTGAAGTATCCACAATCAATGATGGTTGGTGAGCCATGTCATCTGCTGGTGTAGGTCCACTGTGTTTTATCAAGACCAAAGGCAGCACAGCTGTCTACCAGAACATTTTAGAGCACATCATACTTCCCTCTGCCAACAAGCTGTTTGGAGATGGAAATTTCATTCTCCAGCAGGACTTGGCACCTGTTCACACTGCCAAAAGTACCAATACCTGATTTAAAAGCAACAGTATCACTGTGCTTAATTGGCCAGCAAACTCGTCTGACCTTAACCCCATAGAGAATCTATGGAGTATTGTCAAGAGGAAGATGAGAGACACCAGACCCAACAATGTAGACAAGCTGAAGGCTGCTATCAAAGCAACCTGGGCTTCCATAACCCCTCAGCAGTGCCACAGGCTAATCCCCTCCATGCCACGCCACATGGATGCAGTAATTGATGCCAAAAGGAGCCCCAACCAAGTTTTGAGTTCATTTACTGAACATATATTTCAGTAGGCCAACATTTAAGATTTTTCAACCTGGTGTTATAATAATAATAATCTTTTTTTTATATAGCGTTAACATATTCCGCAGCGCTTAACAATTTGCACACATTTTCATCTCTCCACGCAAACACGGGGAGAACATACAAACTCCTTGCAGATGTTGTCCTTGGTGGATTCGAACCCAGGACCCCAGAGCCACTATGCTGCCCTGTTAATAATAATCTTTATTTTTAATAATCTTTATTTTTATATAGCGCTAACATATTCCGCAGCGCTTTACAGTTTGCACACATTTTCATCACTGTCCCCGATGGGGGCTTACAATCTAAATTCCCTATCAGTATGTCTTTGGAGTGTGGGAGGAAACCAGAGTACCCGGAGGAAACCCACGCAAACACGGGGAGAACATACAAACTCCTTGCAGATGTTGTCCTTAGCTAACCACTGAGCCACCGTGCTGCCCTTATAAAGTATTCTAATTTACTGAGATAATGACTTTTGGGTTTTCATTGGCTGTAGTCAATAATCATCATTAATAGAAACAAACACTTGAAATAGATCACTCTGTAATGACTCTATATAATGAATGAGTTTCACTTTTTGTATTGAAGAAAGGAAATAAATTAACTTTTTGATGATATTCTAATTTTGGGAGAAGCAGCTGTAGTGTAGGGAGAGTTTCTGCTGGTGTTACATTAAACAAACAGCCTTTTTAAGGACTAATTCAAATACAGGTGCTTCTCACAAAATTAGAATATCATCAAAAACTAAATTTATTTCAGTTCTTCAATACATGTAAATACTTATGTCCCAAAAAAACTAGGAAAAGTATTCAAGGAGTGATACTGTACATTTATTGGCTAACCACAGAAATTTTATTTGCAAGCTTTCAAGGCTCAGAAGTCCCCTTCATCAGGCTCTATTACAAGTGAATTACTGAGAAGAGATGGCAACATTTAAATAGGAATTACACAAGGACATGTTAAGTGTTAGGCTAAGGAAATCAAAGTAAGATTTTTGTTATACATGCAGATGAGGTGGAAGTGTTCTATTCGGCATCTGAAGACCTTCTTGTGGAGGTGTGAACTGTGTCCATGTAATGAGTCATGAATCCAGGTTTCAAATTGAGTCCTATTGTTAGAGATTGAAGCATATTTAAAAATTTGAACTCCCAGATTTTCTTTCTCTGTCACTATTAAAATGACCTTTCAATATTAGGACTTTTAGATCTGCCAAGCTGTGTCCAGGTCTAGAGAAGTGTATTCCTACAGGCGGGTCCAGTTCATTTTTTATTGCATGTCTACACAGATTCATCCTTGTTTGTAGTTTTTGTTTAGTTTCTCCTATGTATGTCCCTGCTTGCGCCTTGTACATTGTATCATGTACACCACATTGGAGGATGTACATGAAAAATAGTCCATGATCTCATAGTCTTGATTTGTGTTGGGTATGGGGACTTTATCTGTTGGTGATACGTGGGTGCAGGTCTTGCATTTCTTACTGTTACAGGTGTCTGTGCCTGTCTCTGAAGGTGATGTGAGCACACTTCTAACAAACCTACGAAGGCTGTAACCAGACAACTGTTGATTTTAAAGAAAAAAAAAAAAAATGGTGTGGGCTCCCGCATAATTTTAATAATCAGCAGAAGGAAAGCTGAGGGCTGTTGTTAGGGTATGTGCACATGGTGCGGCCCTGCGGGTCCGCAGCAGATTTAGGCTCGTTTCACACTTGCGTTTTTTTGCGCTGCGTTTTTGCGCATATATGCGCATGCTTTTTTTCCCCTATATTTAACATGGGTGCGCATTGATATGCGTTTGTATGCGTTTTTCATGCGCTGTGTTTTTTTCCAGTGTGCGTCCATAATTTCCAGATGCTACATGTTGCATTTTTTGGTCCTCCCAACCGCTTTAAAAAAACGCATGCGCAAAAAATTAACATTGGAGTCTATGGGTGCGCATACGTGCGCATTGGCATGCGCAAGTATGCGTTTTTTTGCACATGCGTTCTTTAGGTCAAGATTATCTGGACACATGATAAAACCCACCCCCTCCAAAAAAATCATGTCTATATAAAAGTAGGTGTCCTGTATTGCTGTATTGTGCCTCATTGACTCTTATTCGTGATGGCACAGTTGGGTTTCCTGCTAGATATATTCTAGCAGGAAACCCAACAGTGTCATCTGGCTCAACACTGACTGCTTTGGGTATTGTATTGCTGTATTGTGCTGCATTGACTCTTGTTCGTGATGGCACTGTTGGGTTTAATTATAGCATATATCGTGCATCATACACAATTGTTAAATGTTGTTTGTTTGTTTTTCCAGCAGTGAACAAAGTCCGAACACGTTGACGCTCGATCAAGGACCGCTTCAATGCTGATGTTCGTGCTGAGGGGCAGGTTCGCAGTGGTTCAGCGGCAAGGACCAGAACAAAATACCGGTACTATGCAGTTCCTAAGACCAGTCCTTGCCACCAGAGCATAAGTATTATAATTTTTTGTTTTTTATTAATCTGTTTTTCTATTCCACAGCTGATGCTTGTTGTACATGCATGATAGTAATGTTTTTCCTTTCTTCCACAGCACCTGGAGCAGCACCCTGCAACCTGGCCCTGGAGCGGTCCTTCATCGGATGACCTCGGACCCGTCTCAGCCATCCGATAGCCAGGAAGCACCTTGCACGTCTGCAACACGGACAGCTGCTGACCAGGAAGCTGGTCAATCAGGTGTTTCCCTGTCCCAGGTCTCTGCCACTGGTTATGCGGGCACTACCCGTCAGCGGGCTTTGGACAGGAATGTCTTGCCCGAGTTTATGCACTTGAGCGAGGCCTTTAATGCCAGCCTCAAGTCGCTGTCAGAGTGAAAAGTGCTTTTTCACTCATGGAACGTGGTTTTAACCACATGGAACACCGTTTCCACTCTGTTGAACAGCGCCTTGACCGTCTGGAGGCCGACCTCAACAGACCAGCGCACCATTTTTTTTAGTAAAATTGAAAAGGGTATGGCGGAACACCTTAGTCCTGAGCAACAGCTGAGTGTGCTGCAGGCCTGCAACAATGCTTTCTTGCAGGCTATGCAGCAGAATCGGTACGGGCAGCAGTCAGTGGTGTAATTTCCAACTGTGCCACCACTGACTCGCTTCACCTCACTACCGACTTGTGCTGCATACCACTGCACGGACACCTCTATTCAAAGCCTGGACACCCACCGTTACACCACCACAAGTCTGAGTGCTGCTGGTCACTTAACCGGCACCACCATGGCAAGCACTGCTCCTGTCTGGAGCACCACCGCCACCCCAATGCATGCTTGGAGCACAGCCACCGTGACCACTCCTCAAACGTGGAACAGCCCTGCCGCCAACACTATAACATGTACTAGCCCTGCCACCACCACTCCGCAAACCTGGACCCTCACTGTCACCACCAGTCCTCCTGCAAGGACGAGCACTGCCACCTCCACCCCAGAGCATCAGCCACAGCAGCAGCAGCCACAGCAACAGCAGCAGGCACCGCAGCAGCCACAGCAGCAGACGGGGGACCCACATTCCTTATTTGCCCCAAGTTCCAGGCGGGGCAAAACAATCAAGGCGGGCATTGGGTCCAAGGAGGTTCAGGCAGGCCAGTTTAAGGAGACAAAAAATAGTTGGGACCACTGTAGCTGAACCTTTGTTCTCTCCCCCTAGTGTGTCTAGCTCCATTCCCATCACTGGCCTCCCTTCCCCCACAAGTTTTGTTGCCCCTTCCCCTAGAACACCTTCATCCACTATAAGCTGTTCATCTTCACTGCACACCCCCAACTTGCAACCATCTGCCACCAAACGCAGAAAAAAAGAAAGTTTTTTATAATTTATTTGGTTAAAAATAAATTTAAATTTCTGATTTAACATAAAGTTTGATTAATATTTTTTGCGCCACCTACACACACTGCGCCGTACACACAATGCGCCTTAAACTTTGCAAGGTGTCATAAAAAGTGTTTTGAGGATGGGCTGTTTTTACCATCTTCATTTCACTTATTGTGATACTAGGCCAGGGGGATTATAGATATACCTTGTAATTAACAACATACTCTTACTAAGTGTGTGTTGATTCAACTGATGGGTAAAATACACGTCATATTGCCAATACCGAGGCCTATGGCCAATACCCAGGCCTAGTATCATAACTATTTATCAATCATGGGCAGGTGAATACACATATGATGTTTAACCTGCAGCGTCGCTTACGTACCAATATATTTCACGCAGACTAGCGATGCTGCAATTTAACTCGCATGTGTATTTACCTGCCCAGGTGTGAGAACATCATGAATTCACAGGTATACTGTACATGGGAAGTTGTTTATTTTATTGGAGTGTAAAAAACATAGTGCACTCGGTACAGGTCTCAAAACAGGTTTTTTATTAACATACTGTACACACACGAAAACATTTTTACATGATTTCATCTTGCCAGTGCACCTGTCCTACATCAGAGATAAAGTAGGCCGCAAATTGGTCCCTCATTTGGCCAACTTCAATGGATGACCGGAGAGGGTGCTGAGTGAATTCAGGCAATGGGTTAGGAGCAGCATCATCGAGTTCAAAGGTCGGGTGCTCTTTAGCCATCACAAAATTATGTAGAACCACACACGCCTTCACCACCTCATCCACTGTTTCAAGTTTAAGATTAATGGCTGTGCCGAGAATTTGCCATCTGGAGACAAGAATCCCAAAAGCACACTCTACAGTTCTTCTGGCCCTGGTCAGCCTGTAATTAAAGATATTTTTGGTGTGGTCCAAGTCACGGCTGGAGTAGGGTTTCAGTAGGTTTGCGCACATTTGAAAAGCCTCATCCCCAACCATTACAAAGGGCAGTGGCGGAGAATCGGTGTGGGGAAGAGGCCGTGGCATAGGGAAATTAAATTTGCTGCCATACAACCTCCGGGCCATGTCTGAGTTTTTAAAAGCCTTGGAGTCATCCATGTTGACAGGTGAAAAATTAAGCAAATGTGAAGAATACGGCGGTAGACAGGGTCTATATATTACCATACCACACCACCACTGATGTCCCATTGGTGGTGTGTGTTGCAAGATTGTTATCTAGTTTTTTTTTGGTGAAGACAAACAATGTGCAAAAAAAAGGCATACAAACGCTGTGTTTTTTTGCATCATGCGCATGAAAATGCTGCAAAAAAACGCAGCGTTTGTAAGCTTTTTTTATGCGTTTGTGTGAGCAAAAAACGCAGCGCAAAAAAAAAACGCAAATGTTAAAGTAGCCTAGGTGTGTTGTGTAGTACCATTGCTTTCAGTGGTTAACTGGAAAACGCTGTGCACATGCTGCGGATTTTTCCGTGCGGATTTGCTGCGATTTACAATCCGCAGCATGTCAATTCTTTTGTGCAGAACCGCTGTGGTTTCACACCTCATCCATTATGAGGTGTGAAACCACAGGGCAAATCCGCAGATAAATCCGGATTTATCTGCTGATTTTACTACAAAATCCGCACCACCAAAAAACTCTGTGTGCACTTACCCTTAATATTCTGGGAATTAGCCAATAGCCATAAATGTTAATAAAAAGCAATCAAAAAATGTCATGTGCCTGAAAATAGTACCAATAAAAACGTTAACTCGTCCCACAAAAAGCAAGACCTGATATGACTCTGTGGGCCAAAATATGGAAAAATTATATCTCAAAATGTGGTGATGCAAAAACTATTTTTTGCAATAAAAAGCGTCTTTTAGCATGTGACAGCTGCCAAACAAAAACCCGCTATATAAACCGGCTGTAAATAGTAAATCAAACCCTCCTTTATCACCCATTTAGTTAGAGAAAAATAAAATAAAAAAAATTTATTTATCTCCATTTTCCCATTAGGGATAGGGTTAAGGCTAAAGTTAGGGTTGGGGCTAAAAGGTTAGGGTTGGGGCTAAAGTTAGGGTTTGGATTAGGGTTAGGGTTGTGTTAGGGTTAGGTTTGTGGTTAGGGTTATGACTAGGGCTGGGGTTAAGGTTAGGGGTGTGTTTGGGGTTTCCACTGTTTAGGCACATCAGGGGCTCT
Organism: Dendrobates tinctorius; assembly: GCF_039654945.1. Taxonomy (NCBI): domain Eukaryota; kingdom Metazoa; phylum Chordata; class Amphibia; order Anura; family Dendrobatidae; genus Dendrobates; species Dendrobates tinctorius. The sequence continues at coordinate 9,069,798 of NW_027361731.1, read as the reverse complement.
CCAAACGCGACATGGCGTCCGATCTCAATTCCAGCCAATTCTGCATTGAAAACGTCAAACGGTGCTCCTTCCCTTCTGAGCTCTGCAGTGCTTTACCCCCACATAAAGGGTATTGGTGTATTAAGGACAAATTGGACAATTTTTGGGGTCCAATTTCTCCTGTTACCCTTGTGAAAATAAAATATTGAGGGCGAAAAGATCATTTTTGCAAAAAAATATGATTTTTTATTTTTACGGCTGAACGTTATAAACTTCTGTGAAGCACTTGAGAGTTCAAAGATCTCGCCACACATCTAGATAAGTTCCTTAGGGGGTCTAGTTTCCAAAACGGTGTCACTTGTGAGGAGTTTCCACTGTTAAGGCACATCAGGTGCTTTCCAAACGCGACATGGCATTCAATCTCAATTCCAGCCAATTTTGCATAAAAAGTCAAACATTGCTCCTTCCCTTCTGAGCTCTGCCATGCGCCCAAACAATGGTTTACCTGCATATATCATCGTACTCAGGACAAACTGTACAACAACTTTTGGGGTCTAATTTCTCCTGTTACCCTTGGTAAAATAGAAAAATTGGATTCTGAAGTACATTTTTTATGAAAAAAAAGTTAAATGTTCATTTTTTAAACATTCCAAAAATTCCTGTGAAGCACCTGAAGGGTTAATAAACTTCTTGAATATGGTTTTGAGCACCTTAAGGGGTGCAGTTTTCAGAATGGTGTCACTTTTGGGTTTTTTCTATCATATAGACTCTTCAAAGTGACTTCAAATGTGATGTGGTCCCTACAAAAAATGGTATTGTAAAAATGAGAAATCGCTGGTCAAATTTTAACCCTTATAACTTCCTAACAAAAAAATTTTGTTCCAAAATTGTGCCGATGTAAAGTAGAAGTGTGGGAAATGTTAATTATTAAGCATTTTGTGTGATATACTGTATCTCTGTGGTTTAAGGGCATGAAAATCCAAATTTGAAAAATTGCAGAATTTTTAAAATTTTTGCTACAGGAAAGATGTATATTTATTTTTGCCAAATTTCTTTTTTTTCACAAATAAAAGCAAATCAGATCAAATAAATTTTACAACTGTCATTAAGTACTATATGTCACAAGAAAACAATGTCAGAATGACCGGGATCCATGGAAGCGCTCCAGAGTTATTACCTCATAAAGGGACAGTGGTTAGAATTGTAAAAATTGGCCCGGTCATTAACATGCAAACCACCCTGGGGGGTAAAGGGGTTAAAAAATGAACATTTAACTTTTTTCACAAAAAATTATCTTGAGATTTAGTTTTTTTATTTTATTAAGGGTAACAGGATAAATTGGACCCCAAACGTTGTTTTGCAATTTTTCCTGAGTATGCTGATACCCCATATGTGGGGGTAAATCACTGTTTGAGTGCCTGGCAGAGCTTGGAAGGGAAGGAGCGCCGTTTGACTTTTACAAGGCAAAATTTGCTGGAATTAACATCGGATGCCAAGTCACGTTTGGAGAGCCCCTGTGTGCCTATACAGTCGAAACCCCCCACAAGTGACACCATTTTGAATACTAGATCCCCTAATGAACTTATCTAGATGTGTGGTGAGCACTTTGAACCCCCAAGTGCTTCACAGAAGTTTATAACGTAGAGCCGTAAAAATAAAGAATCATATTTTTTCACAAAAATTATTTTTTGCCCCCAATTTTTTTGTTTTCCCAAGGGTGTTAAAGAAATGGTTAATCTTAGTTCTCTTATAAATCCAGAAAAAGCTGAAAAACAACTTATAACCCATGACACTATTTAATTGTTATGATCTGTCTACGTGGTTAGATAATTCTGCCAAGTGGTCAGTTCCAAATTCCCCTTCATTTCTCAGAATGTCAAGGCCAAACAGTTATCTGGCCAAACGGAAATGGTTCCATGAATTGTTAAACTGACATAAGGGAAATGCCATAAAACCCACGTACTCCAATTAAATATATCTTCTAACACATAATATACTTTGACATTTTTGTTATATAACTATTGTTTTTGCCAAGTATCCACCATTTTGAATTGTTACACAACATCACGGAAGTATCCATATTTGTTCATTTTCCTCTTCTGTAATCCTATAAAAGATGCACCTATCTTAATAAAGGATGAGATTAACTTGAAAGACAAGCCACCTGTGTCTCTCTTTTTATTCTTCCACACCTAGGATCCTAGGTAAGAGAAGCTCTAAGTGAGCTTTACCCGAGGTTGGTGACTATAAGAAAAAATCCCGACGCTGACAACTTGGAGGCCCCAACGAGATTGCATTCCCCTTTAACTATCGATTTGGACTGAAAAAGATTGCCTTGCTTTGTCGGAGGGAGAGCAGAAGGGAGGACCCGGGTAAGTGGGCATTTTTGCTCGCATCCTTTCTTGTCTCCCTCAGACAAGGTAGGTAGGTCAGTCTGTCTGGATCTTTGAATGGGAATCCCCTCGGGTAACAAAATTTAGGTTTATTTTATTTTATTTGTCTCTTTGCTTTAATCTATTTTGATCTTGGGTCCTTGTCTGTTGTTGTTTATCTGTCTAAAAATACTAACCATCTTAACATTCTAATATTGTGTGTTTAACTGTTGTTGCAAAGCAAAAACCGGGCAACAGACTAAAAATGCTGCTAAAAATTTTCCTTTTCTAGAAAATCTTAAATCTTAAGAAGGAGTGTGAGTGTGAGTTGTATGCAGTATGCAGAATTGAAAATAGAAAGTAATGTTGTGTTACACATGTTCCACTCTTCTCACTTTGATTGCTATTTTGGTTTTTCTTTGGTTGGTGGATTATGTTATTATGTGTTTTTGTTGCTAAGTAGGTAAGTAGTAAAAGGATTATCAAGGGAGATTTGATAAATGTCCTGTGCACAGTGTGTTCAAAGCATAGTAATATAGAGTTTGCAGACAGATGCGATCCCACGTTATTGGAAGTCTGAGGAAAAGATTAGTGGAGGAGTCGGCTGGTGGGCAGCCATAACGTGGCTTGGATCTGTGAGAGTGTATATTTTGACTATAAATATTCATTTTAGAGTGCCTCGAGATACCCCGGTCAATTGTGAGATAGGGGAAATATTGCAAAGATTTGGAAGTGCAGGAGCCAGTTACTGCCCGGTGGCTGTGAGACACTTTGAGATGACTACTAGCCTGTGAAGTGTACGTGTTACATGCTGTGTGAAAATTGTTTGTGTTCAGTTACTATAGTTGAAAAAAGAGTGAGAAGATTAAGGTCTGATTGGTTTTTGGAAAGAATACATTTGACGCCAGTTGTTCCCCATCAGTACAGAAGAGCAAATAATTGTACAGAGTATTCTCTTGTCATGTAGTGCCGCACCCACATGCATTATTGAAAAGTTGGTCATACATCTTAGAAACTAGATGGTATATGCCAAGGTGGCAAGATATAGTTTCACATGAATATTATTTTGATTCTTCTGAAACAGATTCAGGAATAGATGTGGCATGCTCAGAGTCTAGTGAAAATTCAGGATCTGATTCTGATGTATGAGGAATATGTAGGGCTTGCTTTTGGAATAATATTGTTTGTAGCGACATATAGTTACCTGTTCTACAAGGTGTGTAGTAGAATCAGGACAGAACAGAAAGTACAAGTTCAGCTTGTTACTTTGGAAGCAGAGATTGCTGGGCATCATAACCGTCCAGTGGGATCCTGCTAAGTATAGATATCGGAGCTGAAGATAGGAGTAGCTCACCTTGACAGCTACCGATACAGATAGTCAGAGCTGAAGATAGGAGTAGCTAACCTTGACAGTTTCTGATTCAGATAGCTTTTTGCTATGGGTATTAAATTTACCAGGCCAGGGCGAAACATGGATCCAAGATATAAAATGAGGGATCTGGTACGCTTGGAACATGGGCAAAAAGCGGTGAGAAATGCTACAAAAATTTTAGAGAGAGCAGGAATGCCGAAGAATGGGTACTTGGATGGTGAGAGATGGAAACGATTTAGCAGAGAACATGATAAATGGATTAAGAAACATGGTTATGAGGAGCAAGTAGCCGCATGGATGAGAACGGCTGAGCAGCATGATCCATGTTTTAATACTGATAATGATTATGACGAGAGGGAGTTCGCCCAGAATAGGAGAGGGAGAAATCAAATAGCGCAGGGACGAGCAGCAGCCCCTCCTTTACAGCAACAGCCTGTGTCCGCAGCTCCCTCCGCCCCTCAAATGTTACCAGTAGTTGCAGTCCTACAAGGGACAGAATTGTTAGTGAAAAAGGCATAGAATCCATGTCCACTGAGGCAGCAGCTTCCACTTCAACGGCTAGTACTGTGCCTTATTTTTCTTCACCATCATTTTTGTCCCCACCAGACCTTCACATGTCAGGACTCCGTTCTGGTCAGATACCAGTGATTTACCAGACACCAGGAACCCCATTTATTCAGTATGTGGGGGAGAGAATGATTCATCCTGCATCTCCAATGCAGATGCGGTTGAGTCCCCTTACTTTTGAGTCTTCTCCTCCTACATATTCGGTTACCAGTCAATACCCTGCGCTTCCAAGGGGGTCCCCAGATAGTTTTACCACTCCAATAAAAAGTTCTGGACGGGAGGAGCTGGAGGTTTCAGGGAGAAGTGGGGATGATTTTAACTTACAGATGTCACCCAGCCCCTCCCAAAGTAGCCCCCAGGTAGCGAAGTTAAAGTTAATTAGGAAAAATAATGAGGAGATGTGAGGACAATCACCAACAGAGTGAGGATACTCAGGGATATTCAAATAGAGCTATGAGATCCCTTACTTGGATTTGTAATAAGTGTAATAAACCACAGGAGAAGGGAAAGGCAGAATGTGATTTTTGTAGTAGGGCTGAGAGAAGTACTACAGTCAGCAGCTTCCCTGTGATAACGCAAACTACGAGCAGACCAACAGATGATGGAGGGGAAGAGGCAAAAATAGATACCACTACTTGGTATAAGCCATGGAGCAGATCTGAACAGTTAGCCATGGCAAACAGCTTCCCTGATCCCTATAAGAATCCTTTAGGATTCTATAGAGCAGTGGAAGGGGTAGCTGATAATTATGATGCAGCTTGGAATGATTTGGAAATATTGTGTCGAATATCTGTTGGAGTGCCTTTGCTTGAGAAAATAAGGGCAGTCCCTGCAGATACTAACTTAATACACGAAGTTCTGGAGGATAAGAAAACTAGAGAATCTGGGCGACAGTTTATAGCAAGGTTACACGTAGTAGCCAAGAAGCTAACTGAAGAATTGAAGTATTTCAGGAATCAGATGAGCCTATTGACAAGTTTCATGCTAGGTGTGCAGCAGTGCAGCAGTGTTCACAGACCATGACTATGATTTGAAAAATCCTAGGGAAGCTAGGTTTCTAAAAATCATGTTCATAACAGGATTAAGAGAATACCTAAGAGCTGAAGTGATGAAAGTAAGACCTGAAATGTGTATTTGCTACCATGGAAAATTCTCTTCCCGTATTTCAGGGGATATAAGCCCAAATTAATAAACGTAAAGTAAAAAAACAGCAGAAACCAGTGCCTGTTATGGTAAATATACCTCCTGATGCCTTTAACCCTCCGTCAGGAACAATATTCGCACTAACTCGTAATGGAACAATGTGCCTGTCAAGCGCAGGCTAGAAAAATGCCTAGAATATCTAATTTTCTCAATTTCAGTGATCTAAAAGTGATCAGAGACCATCAAAGGGATGTAATAAAAGAGACTACACATTATCAGGTGCAAAACAAACCCATTTACTCAACATAAAAGTAATAACTTTGATATACACAAATTTCAAAACTCCCACCAAATAGCCCCCAATGATATCAAGTAACGGTTATTAAAAAGAGAATATTTTGGCACAAAAACATTTTCTAGGCACCTAGAATAATATTACACACAGAATTAATCTGAATTAGATCCTGAAGGTTCCCCAGAAAAAACACATTTGCAAAGCAAAGAGCAAGAATTGCAATACATTTTTGCATGTGTCAGGCAGATTGCATGATGACATTTGAGACATTCATAATTAGAAAGCCTTCTGTTCCCGCTTTCCATGGTGCAGGTGGTGCATCTCCTTCTTTTGGGAGGTGGTACAGGTGTTGGATTTTCAGTATCAATATCTGGGCGGAATCTTTTGAGCCTAACTTGAAGGCCAGAGGGGATACAGATGGTTTTCATACTTCTCCTGCGTAGCTCTCCAAGCATTAGTTCATGGGCCAATTTTTTCAGGTACAATCGTCTACGGAGTGGTTCAAGCTGGTTTTCAAGGTAAATGATTTGTGAATTTATACCACCCAAATTTAGCATAGCGAAAAATATGACCATTGGCCAGCGCTTGGTGTTTCTGCTGACGCTGAAAGTTGAGCAAATCTGATCAGCTGTATCAACACCCCCTTTGGTTTCATTATAAAATGTAATAATCTCTGGTTTTTGTTGTGCTTCAGATTTAGGATCGATGGCATCATCATTATGAAGCGTTGAGAGAAGTACATTTTTTTTTTCGTGTGGTACATAGGAAACCAAAACCTTTCCATCATGGAATGCAAACATACTGCTGTACTGTTTTCTCCCTGTCACAGTAACAATCTGTGGCGGCAATTCTTTTTTATTTTTTCTTACAGTTCCGACATATGAAAGCTTCTGCGTTTTTAGATAATCAATAAGATCACAATTTGAAAACCAATTATCAGCAGTTATATTGCGACCTGATCCAAATAAGGGCTCAGACATTCTTTTCACAACATCAGTGGGTTTGTTGTTGACACAGTAAGGACCATCTGGCTGTTTTCCAGCATAAATTTCAATGTTGTATGTGTAGGTCTTACTGGCATCAACAAGGGCATACATTTTTATTCCGTATTTGCTAGGTTTTGATGGCATGTATTGACGAAATGCGCATCTGCCACGAAAACCAGGGAGCATTTCGTCAATTGTGACATTTGCCCCAGGACGATAGTTTATCTTACAGTTTTCCACAAATTTTTGGAATACATCGCGAATTGGAGCAAGCCGGTCATATGTTTTACGTTCGGTTTGGGTAGTTCTGGCATCAAACCGAAGGCAACGAATTAGAATCTTGAATCTTTTTAGAGACATAACAAGGCTAAATTTTTCAATTCCATCACTTTCTATACCCCAAAGTTCCTCCAAACTTTGCCGATTTGCCCTATAAGCTCCTGCAAGGTATAATAATCCAAAAAATGCACGCAGTTCGATTTCATCCGTGGGCTTCAGGATTCTGTCACAGATGAACTTGTGCTTTATATTGTCTATATATTGATTAGTGTATATGACAATAGTCCAGAATGTCATCTGTGAAAAAAGTATTCCAGCATTCAGCTGCATTTTTTGCATTACGTGCTTTTCCCATAACTGCAGGAAGGTGAGTGATAATGTTATGAGGTTCCATACGATTTTTTATGGGTGGATTCTTGTTCCATTTGGGTTTTTTTTTATCTTTTCCCATATAATAAGATTCTATATCTTCTTCCTCCTAATCACTGTCACCATCTTGCTCTGTTTCTGAATTTAGTTCACAGACTTCCACCTCATCATGAGAATCAATCTCACTTTCTTCAAAATCCTCATTCATTGTGGGGTCTGCATCATCATCATCTAACAGCATGTTTCCCACTTCCTCAACATGATGGGATTTTGAAAGATCATACATTTTCTTCTCCATTTCAGAAGATAATCTGAAGCAAGAGAGAGAATATGCATTAGGGAACAATGTGCCTGAGAAGCACACTTTCATTTGTAAGAAAATCTGCCTTATTTATATGAAATATCCACAAACCTTTCTCTATCCATTCATAAAACAAGCTAAATAAACAATAGTAATGACTAAAAACATTACAGACCAACCTTATAAAGTGTGATGTGTTCGGGACCAATGAGCCTGAGAAGCCAGCACAGCTATATCTTCCTTCCTGAAGCTCTGCAGACCAACTGTGGTATCAGGTTTCACACAGCAGCTAGAGCCAGGAGACTATCTAGAGGGAGGGGGTTTCCTGAAAATCTGGTGAGAAGGGAGAAATGAAAGTAGAAGAGCTGCGCCTGTCATATCCATTGTTCCTGACGGAGGGTTAATAATGCTGTCAGAGCTGCGGTACAAGCATCAGGCATACATAACAGAGTTGCGGGAGGAGACAGAAGAAGGAGAGATGGGAAAATAGACCCCGAGGAGTGCAGACAGAAAGGGCTTTGCTATGAATGTGGCCAGAGAGGGCACATCAAAAGGAATTGTCCCAAGAGAAGAATAACTAAACCAGAGCAGACTCATGTTTCACTGGTAGCAATTGACGAGGCAGGAAATTTGTCAGACTAGGAACTTGGCAGCCCCCAATGTGATTCTGTAATAGTGGTTCCCCCTCGGGATGGTCCAATGGCCACCACACAATTACAACTTCCCAATGGGAAGCAATTGAAATGTTTAATTGATACGGGGGCGAGCCGTAATATTATAAGAAAACAAGACATGCCACAACAATTCATGACAGGGAAAACGGTACAAGGATTAGGAGCAGGAGGAATGGTTCATCCTTTGTATGAAACAGAACCTATAAATGTGCGAATAGCTCAGACTACTGACTTATGTGCCCAATTGTTAGTTTCAGAGAAATGTCCGCTGAATATGATAGGCGCTGATATTTTGAATGCTGTCAATGCAATCATTAAGTTTGGGAAAAAGGGAATTACTGTTTCAGGCCCTTTATCGGAGGAAGCACTATCCACGGTGATGTCCATGATGCAGTCAGAAGAACAGGAAAAACAACAGGTTGAGCAAGATGAGGAAATACTTCAGATGCTTGAGCAAATACCAGCTGCACTATGGGTAAAAGATAAAACAGATGTTGGTTTGTTAAAAATAACACCTGTCTCTATTAAGTTGAAACCAGGAGCTGTACCAGTACGTATCCGACAATACCCGCTGAGTAAAGAACAACCTGAGGCTATTTCTGCACAGGTATCCACCTATCTGAAAGCAGGTATACTAAAGGAGAAAAAATCCATTTTTAATACACCTCTTTTTCCGATAAAGAAGAAACAGACTGTGGCAGGGCAACCTGCAGCGTACCGGATGGTACATGATTTAAGGGAAATTAACAAACTAATGATAGTAGACATACCCATAGTGCCAAATCCTCATACTTTGTTGAATCAGATTCCAAGCAATGCAAAATGTTTTACTGTTATTGATCTAAGCAATGCCTTTTTCTCGGTGCCAATTTATGAGGAGAGCCAACTGCTGTTTGCTTTTACACATGCTGGCAAACAGTATTGTTGGACGCGGTTGCCTCAATGGGGAGCTACTTCCCCTTCTGTGTTTTCCGAGGCAATGGCTGGAATCCTCCTTTCTTGGCACCCTGAAGGGGAAGATGTGCAGTTGTTACAGTACGTGGATGATTTACTTCTTTGTACCCCAGATAGACAAGTCTGTCTAAAAGAAACTGCTTCATTGCTGATATTTTTGTATCAGGAAGGATGTAAGGTGTCAAAGGACAAATTACAGATAGCAAAGAAAAAGGTCATTTTCTTGGGACATTGCATTTCATCTCAATTAAAACACATAACACCACAAAGGAAACAGGCCATAAGCCAAGTCATTGAGCCCACTTCGAATACTACACTGAGAACATTTTTGGGATTGATTGGTTACTGCAGAGAATGGGTTCCTGCTGCATCACAAATGATGCAACCTCTCTTTGATGTGCTATCCGCATGCAATAAAGGACAGCCATACCAGCTGACCCCGGAAGCCAAAGAGGGGTTCAAAAACTTGAAGGAGGCCATTGTCTCTGCACCGGCCCTTGGAATTCCAAATTATGACCTGCCTTTCCCTTTGTACTGTCTTGAATCGGGGGGGACATGCTAAGGGGGTGCTTACACAACAACATGGAGGGAAACATCACCCCCTAGGATACTATTCAGCCAAACTTGATACAGTTGCACAAGGAGCACCAACATGCATCAGAGCAGTTGCGGCTTGTGCAATACTGAAAGAAAAAGTTGCAGACTTGGTGCTGGACAATCCTTTGGAAATTCTAGTACCACACTCTGTGCAGGAGCTGCTGCTCCAAGCAAGGACAAAACATTTGTCCATGAACAGGTTAACAAACTATGAAGTGGCTCTGCTTACACCCCCAAATGTGACTATAAAAAGGTGTACAGTTCTGAACCCCGCTACTTTGTTACCAGACACTGATGATTCAGAAACAATTGAAGCTCAGCATGATTGCTTTGAGCTCATGGAGGCAGAAACGCAACCACTTGCCAATGTGCAAGAGACACCGATTTCTAATGCAGACTTAGAGTTGAATGTAGATGGATCACGGTTTTATCAAAATGGTGTACCTCACACAGGGTATGCAATTGTAGATCGGCATGAGGTTGTAAAGAGTGAAGCACTGCCGGCTGAAATGTCTGCACAGGAAGCTGAGTTAAAAGCGCTCGCTGAGGCGTGTGTAATCGCTGAACATTTGACAGCAAATATCTTCACAGACAGCTGCTATGCATTTGGCATCTGCCATGATTATGGTCCCATATGGAAGAGCAGAAAGTTTGTTGGTTCCTCTGGTAAGCCCATTAAAAATGCAGAATTAGTGCCCCAGCTCCTTAGATCATTGGAGCTGCCTAAGAAAGTTGCTATAGTAAAAGTGCAAGCTCACACTAAGGAGCACACTAAGGAAGCCGACGGTAATAACCGAGCTGATATTGCAGCCAAGGCTGCTGCATTATTCCCTCTTCCCACAGGAACATACACTGTACAGGTGTCGGGGGAGGTGGATCTTCAATTACTCCAGAGCCTGCAAGATCAGGCCTCTGCACCAGAAAAGGAGGAATGGCAAAGGCACTCAGGTGTGAAGGAAGAAGATGGATTGTGGAGAGCGGATGGTAGGTACTGCTTGCTCAGGGAATTGTTCCCTATGGTGTGCTCCCTCTCCCACGGACTAACACACCAATCCAAGGATGGAATGGTAAGCCAGGTAAAAGCAAGTTGGGTCGCACCAGGGTTCCATTATGCTGGTGCAAAATTCGTACAGGGATGTGTAATCTGCGCATGCCATAATGTGGGAAAAACAGTGAAGGTGCCACCAAAGTGCACCCCCAGGCCATTGTACCCTTTTCAGCGACTGCAGATTGATTTCATTCAGCTTCCAAGGGTAGGCAACTATGAATATGTGCTGGTATGTGTGGATCTTTTCTCAAATTGGCCAGAAGCATGGCCCTGTGCTCATGCAAACGCACGCACAGTGGTTAAAAAGTTAATATCAGAAGTTGTTTGCAGATTTGGAGTGCCAGAGGTAATTGAAAGTGACCAAGGTAGTCACTTCACTTCACAGGTGTGCCAGGGAATCACTCGTGCCTTAGGGATGGAACAATGATTTCACACTCCCTATCATCCTCAGAGCAGTGGCAGGGTGGAAAGGTTAAATGGTACTCTGAAATTGAAAATTCAAAAAGCAATGGCAGAAACAGGTAAACCATGGACTGAGTGTCTTCCCATTGCATTGTACACTGTTAGGGTAACTCCCAACCGAAAGACGAGCTTAAGCCCATATGAGGTATTGTTTGGGAACCCTCCCAAGACAGGATTGTACTTTCCCCAGCAAATGCAGGCCTCTCATTCAAACATGACGGCCTATGTGGGTGCATTACAACAGGTGTTACAGCAAATTCATACGCGTGTTTTCAGTTCCCTTCCAGATCCGTCCTCCTTATCAGGCTCGCATGATCTTAAGCCTGGCGATTGGGTGGTAACGCAAAAGCACCTGAGGAAAAGTCTGGATCCTCGCTTTGAAGGACCCTATCAAGTCCAGCTGACCACGCCTACATCTGTTAAGCTGGAGGGAAAAACCACCTGGATTCACGCATCCCACTGCAAAAAGTTTCACAGAAACTAAAAGGATGGAATTTGGGAAGTACTATCCATTCTTGTTTCTCACTGTGTTATTATCTATACAATGTAAAAAAGATAATGATGTCTTTGAACCATGGGATACTGAGGTATCAAAACAGTGGGCTAATAAATTTGTCCAGTACCATAGCTATATTGCTCAAGTCCGAAATTTATCCAATTGCTGGATTTGCTCTCATGCTCCCATTGCTGCAAAAACTATGCCATACTTCGTAACTCCACTGACAGAGGAAGAGCTATTCAGAGGTGGGTGTTGGGAAATGCGGGCCCTTAACCTGGCTGAGCAGCAGAGTCAAACTTCTGCTGCCTTGCCTATTACAGGGTGGTGATAGGGAAACCATGATTCTATGGGGTCCCTTTATACTCTTATAATACACTTATAGGGTCTCACACTCCATACTTATATGATATTAGCTGACAAAGAAGAAATCATCTCTCTCCTGATCCTGTTATTCTATGCTCTCACCTCTATGACACTTATGATTCATGCATCAGCAGATCCACGTAGCCCTAATGAGTACGAAAGTCCTAGAAATAGATAGATAAAGGGGCTATGAACCCTTAGTAAGACAGGTTAATGAGAGTAATAACATGTTGTTGTATAACAAACACCTGTATTAACCTTTTTCTGGAAATTCCCAAATGTATCTAATAATTAACGGCCGAATACAATCTGATTGGTTATAGAATATGAATATGATTGGTTGAAACCATTTATGCATACTGTTGAATGATCAATTGTCCAATGAAATACGATGATGTAATGTAACCGCCTACTCAAATGAATATATAAGCTACCCATTAAATTGACTTTGGGTGTGACATCATACAGATACATATCCTGTCTCTGTGTGTGTTTGTTCACCGCTACTCGAGTAGGCCTCAAACCAAAATCTGGCAACCTTCCAGCATATCGATCTCCTATTGAGAGATAAGAATCAAATCATAAACTCTTCAGCTGGCGTCCCATTGGGGTGGCCTGGTCACAACAGAAGACCCCAGTATCCTGAGATCCGGCACCTGCAGACTGAGGCCTAGAGGACACACAGACCAAAATCACCGGTGAAGGTAAGAGCCATTGTTTCTTACAAATCTGTGTCTCCCTTCTGCTACATGTTCTGAACCGGCTGTTGGGATACAGTATAGTCTCGTCTTCTTACATACCAGCGCTAAGAACCGTAAAATATCCTTGTGATACATAAGACGTATGCTGGAGGGAGAAACCTAAAAGCTGCTACGTATGATTGCAACATGAGTGAATGATCCAACCTTGAGGGTACTAGGAATTCTTTACTGTGTTTTTGCCCCTTGGGAGCGTCTCTCCATGATAACTGGCTTGCCAGGATTCATGTGAGGACACGTCTCTGGCGGCATATGCATAAAGAAGGCTGCGTACGTCCTCTTGGAGAGTGATAGAGGTATTATTACGGTGTTACAACGCCGGTTGAAGACAGGATAGGTCTATCCACCTTCTATCCTGTCTGATACGCACAAACTGCCCCCTAATGGTGCTAAAGAACTTTGAGGTAGTAGGGATTACATTAGCCTGCATATTAATGATAGCTCTAATCTTCTGGTTGATAAATAAGATCTCTGAGTACACAAGGTCTAGCTGAGGGAAAAGATTCTTACTGGGCTAATAAGAAAATTTAAGGTCATATTAGTCTGCCTATAGTTAATTGAATTTGCTCTCTGTTATATGTATAGGTTTATTATAACTGCAGAGAAGTGCCATCTCATACTGAGTACGTAGAGATTTAATGTTAGGTGACCGGGTGGGTCACGTTGGCCAGACCACTAAATAGTTAAACTTCTTATCAAAGTTCCTATGGGTTTTGATGCCTACTAACTGATGATGTCACGTCACGTCACTTCAGTTTTAGGACGTAAGTTTGGACACTGAGCGGGAACCTCTTATAACAACGGCACGCAGCCTATGTATCGAATTAGCGAAGTGCAGTCGGCATAGGTATTGCTAGCAAAGTGATAATGAAGTAAAATTGTTGCGAGGTGGGCACACAGTAACAGAGTATATTAAGAGAATAGTGAATAGCAACCAGAGAAAGGCAGACAGAGAGATAAAAAAAAAAAAAATAGAGAGATACGGTCTAGGTGCGGCCTGTACATTGAGTTAGCGAAGTGCAGTCAGTACGGGTCCGCAAGCCATTGACATTTAGGCATTTTAGGACAGGCCAGGAGGACTTTTAGCCCCCAATACAGTCAAGTATCAACCAGAAAACAAAGATAGGATTTTAAGCAAGCACCAGGAGATAGACAGTAGGGACTGCAGTGATTAGAAGCAGAGGACAGAGATAACAAGCTTAATGAGTTAACAGTTTACTGAATCTGTGTGAAAGAATGTGAATGACCTTTGAGACTCTCTGCTGATAAGTGGAAGTGCATGATCTCATGTGTAAAAGATATTCTGTGTGAATGAGAGGACGTAGGTTCTGTCTTTTTTTCAAAAGAAAATCTGATGCGAATCATGTTTTGTATGGCAGATGGATATTTGCTGGGACAGTCCCAGGCACGAATGTGAAGAAATTTCATTACATACAGCGAGGAGATGATTGGTGGGCGCTGTTAGCATTGAACACGCATATCCCTTTCAGTAATGCGCTGAAGGGACACACTTTACAAGACCTGAGGTTTGGTGAACAGTTTATATTGCAAAGCCCAGACGGACAAGTTTTCCACTATAGACGTTTCCGTGTCAGGAATAGAGCCCCCCGTTGAGTGGTGTATATTGCGGGTTGCATTATATAGGAAAAGTTCTGTTTGGTGGTCTGAGCTTGCCTTGTGTGTGTGTGCCAAGTATTCCATGAGAAAATGTCGTGCCCTAATTGCACATTTGGATTAATGATGATTATATCTCCTGAAGGTTGGAGAATTGTCAAAATTATACCAGGAGGGTATATCCAACAGCTCACTGGTTTTGGATTTCTGTCAGACAGATTTCCAGAGTATAAAGTATTCAGGCTCAATGTGCATGGTATTCCTGCAACTCCCTGGGTCGATGGAATTTTATTAAGTGACATAGAGAATTATAATCTTGTCAGATGTCCGTTAAATAATGGAGAGCCAGAGACTTACCTGGCGGAAGCGCAGCTTGCAGCTTTGCTCACTGGATTTGCACTGTAGCATAATACGTATTTGTAAGAGGTATACAGCTAGTTTTTCTCAATGTTAAGTTAAGTGTTAGAATGCATGTTGATAAGGAAAAGGAGAGGCAGATGGTTCAAAGTACAACTTTGCCTTTGACTTGAAGGCAATTGTCAGGTAGCAAAGATAAGGAATGCTTTTAGTATGTGTTTGAAAAAAAAAAAAAAAAAGAGGAAAAAAATCCCGTTATATGTGTAATGGAAATCCACCACTCTGCCCCCTATTCGGTACTAGTATGGTGATTTCCAAAGGGGGGGGAGAGAGGAGAATCCGCTATTTTTAATATTTTTAAAATATATGCTAATCCATAAGGGTATCTCTCACTAATCTGGATGTTGAGTTTTTCTTTCCGGAAGGTCCAAGAACCTGGTTGTATGGCGATCACACGGAATGAGATAGTAGAAAGCAGAACCACTCCTCCCTCATAACTCTACAGGGGAGGTGGAGTTGACGGCACTCATTGAGGCATTTAGGGGGTTTTAAGGTAAGCAAGACACCACATATACAAGTCATTGTTTTCAGGTGAACCCACGACTACGGCCCCATATGGGCAGGAAAGGTCTTTTTT
This sequence comes from Dendrobates tinctorius, assembly GCF_039654945.1. NCBI lineage: Eukaryota > Metazoa > Chordata > Amphibia > Anura > Dendrobatidae > Dendrobates > Dendrobates tinctorius. The sequence continues at coordinate 9,054,172 of NW_027361731.1, read as the reverse complement.
TACACCAACAGGCCCTGAAAGAGGTTGCCATAGTGAAGGTGAGGGTACATATGAGAAGGAACCCATCGAGCACGAAGCAAACAAAGTGGCTGGGAATCAGCCAGAAGACCAAGGTACTGGAAGACCCCTGAGGCGCCTCCACTGGTCATGGTGAGCATTAAAAATAACCAGTTAGACTTAAGTATCTTACAGGCTCTAACTCGGTCACCAACCGGGGAAGAGACTGAAGTCTGGTCGGAAGCTGGAGCTCAGAACCGTGGATGGCGGGACAGCGGGTATGTTTGCTAAAATCCTTGCACCATGTGATGGCTCATGACTCAACGCACGTGAGTGAAGACAAAAACTATGTGCTCTGAAGAAAGATGTTGGGTCCACCTGTTTAGCTTTACATTAACATAAATTAGATGCGCACAACACAGATAGACTAGAAAGATGCCATAGACACACACGTGCGCCTGGGCCCTCCTATCCGTTTCAATGACTGCAGATTGACTTCATACAGGCTGCCCAAGGTAAGATGTATGAAGTATGTGCTCGTGTGTGTTGATCTCTTTTCAGGGGACTGGAAGCCTTCCTGATGTCAGAAACTACCACAACTGAGGTACTCTTTTGTCCACATAGATGTTGTAACTATTTGACAAACCCCTGCAGCAGGTCCGGAGTCCAAAAGGGACTCCCATTTGTGTATAAATAAGTTTTTGATTTTATTTTAGTTAATCCAGACACTGGTTGCTGACCAAAAGACACAAAGACCACTGGAGCCACTGGTTGATGGTCCCCGCTAAGCCACGTCCGTAGAGCTAAACGGAAGACCCGGGTCCATATAAGCTACTATGAGGTCCTGGAGCGGAAGAATGAGGGTCCTGTCCCTGATGATGTTGGCAGCTTTACTGCAAGAAGGACAAATGGACGAGACACTTCAGAATAACACATCAGTAACCTTGTGGTTTGACACCAAGGCAGCAACAGCTACATTTAGGGTGGACTTGTGTCAGATAGTGAAGTGTCAATGGAATCTTAAATTTGGGAAAAAGAGTAGCAACCCCAATTATAAATATCTAACAGGAGCTGAAGGGGCGGTGGTATATATCTGCGTAGCTAGACCCGGAAATGAGAACTGTAATTCTTGGTCAGATGCAGCTTGGAACACAGGAACTTCATGGGGGTATAAGCCAGAGGAAGCCATGACTCGTGTTAGTTCATCAGGAAAGCCTCTCCTCAAGAGGATGAATACTGCTGTACCCATTCCAAAATGGGGTTGTGATCCAGAGGTTTTGGACTGGAGATTCTCTTGCAACCCTCTCTTGGAGATGAAGGTCTCTATGTATTGGGACTGTATATCCCAGGTAGACAGGTTCAGCAGGGAACATTTTGGTTAAAAGCTGTTCCTGCACAGGACAAGGAACAAGAGGAGGACAAACCCCAAAGGTCAGGAGAAATGTTGGATGTTGATGGAATTGGGGAATTAGGCTATGAGGAGAAGTTAGCCGTAGAAACAGGCTACACAGAGAGGAATGAATGGTTGCTATGGATGAAGTATACTACAGAGCAAAATAACAAAACTGATTGTATTGCATGTGCAACCGCTAGGCCCCATTTAGGGACTATTCCCCTCAGATATTCAGAACAGGATCAAGTAGATTTACAGTGTATTCTAGCTTTGTATAACGCCACATATGACCCTAGTGATAATGTTTTGTGTCAATCTCTATCAGTCCGGTATCCAATAGCAAAAATTGATCAGGTGCCACCTAGAGTTTACGCATATCCAGGTGACTACACTTGCTTCCTGAGAACAGGACCAGGGAGATGGGTAGGAAATCTAACTTCAGAGTTTTGTCACATCACCATCCCCATAAATACAGATACAGGAGGCTTTAAAGCAAGTTGGTTTCAAAACCAAACTATAGCAAGGAGTGACATATGGTGGTTATGTGGAGATATGAAATTAAGGCCTAGGTTGCCACCAAGCTGGGTTGGCAGCTGTGCTCTAGTTCAGGTGCTCATGCCATTTAAAATAATTTCAACAGAAGAGATTCGAGGAGGTGGAATGAATGTTGAAACCCTGCACAGAAATAGGAGATCAGTACCTGCTGGGTCCTTTGATCCTAGAGTTTATATAGACAATATAGGGGTACCCAGAGGGGTACCTGATGATTACAAGGCCAGAAACCAGATAGCAGCAGGTTTTGAATCAATTTTCTTTTGGTGGGTGACAATTAATAAAAATGTGGATTGGATAAATTATATTTATTATAATCAGCAAAGGTTTATAAATTATACAAGGGATGCAGTAAAAGGGATAGCTGAACAATTAGGCCCAACTTCTTTAATGGCACACCAGAATAGGATGGCTTTGGATATGTTGCTAGCGGAAAAGGGGGGCGTGTGTAAGATGTTTGGAACGTTTTGTTGCACGTTTATCCCCAATAATACTTTGCCAGATGGCAGTATAACAAAGGCGTTGGAGGGTCTTACATCCCTGTACGAAGAATTGGCAGAAAATTCGGGTATCAACAATTCCTTCATGGACTGGTTGGAATCCTGGTTCGGTAGATGGAGTCATCTTGTGTCCAGCCTCTTCATCTCTCTGAGCAGCAGTACTTGTGACCTGTGGATGCTGCTGCATACCATGTATCAGAGGACTACTTCAAAGATTGATTGATGCGTCTATTACCAAACTATGTATATTACATTGAAACCCAATAGTGATGAATATGAGCAAATGGTATGAGGTTGAGAATTAGATATGATCTCCCTTTTCATATGGGGAATTCGGCAGAAGGGTTAGGAAGTCCGACACTGGCATTAGGCCTTTGAATGTACCTATATGTGAATGGTAGAGTCATATCTGTTCTCAAAAGGGGGGACTGATAGGGAAACCATGATTCTGTGGGGTCCCTTTATACACTTATAGGGTCTCACACTCCATACTTATATGATATTAGCTGACAAAGAAGAAATCATCTCTCTCCTGATCCTGTTATTCTATGCTCTCACCTCTATGACACTTATGATTCATGCATCAGCAGATCCACGTAGCCCTAATGAGTACGAAAGTCCTAGAAATAGATAGATAAAGGGGCTATGAACCCTTAGTAAGACAGGTTAATGAGAGTAATAACATGTTGTTGTATAACAAACACCTGTATTAACCTTTTTCTGGAAATTCCCAAATGTATCTAATAATTAACGGCCGAATACAATCTGATTGGTTATAGAATATGAATATGATTGGTTGAAACCATTTATGCATACTGTTGAATGATCAATTGTCCAATGAAATACGATGATGTAATGTAACCGCCTACTCAAATGAATATATAAGCTACCCATTAAATTGACTTTGGGTGTGACATCCTACAGATGCATATCCTGTCTCTGTGTGTGTTTGTTCACCGCTACTCGAGTAGGCCTCAAACCAAAATCTGGCAACCTTCCAGCATAACGATCTCCCATTGAGAGATAAGAATCAAATCATAAACTCTTCAGTGGACAAAGCAGCCATGGTTTCAAATCAATCTTACTAGAAAGCAGGAATCTGTAGATAGGCGACAAATCAATTTGTTTGAATTTAAGGAATATGATGGAAACTGGGGAAACAAGGCTACTGATAAAAATTATATAAGAAAGGTGCCCGAACAGGAGCTAAAACGTAGTTTTGCGGTGAAAACCCCTTTTTCTTTGGGAGATAAGCAAATTTGTAGTGACCAAGTGTGTTTAGAGCGATTCCTACATGATACTAATTGGACAAGGAATCATTTCTTCCTTTATGGTAATACAGCACAATGTACAGCAAGGGAAGCGGTTTATGTAGATGAAGAAACTAGAGAAGAACAGTATGGAGATGGAGCAGCTGAAATGTCCATAAGCCTTAATACAGAACCAGAATGTCAGCCATTACGATATTATAGGGCAGTGACTACAGAATTAAATGACTCTTGGTGCCTTTACACTGACACTACCCGGTTGGTTTCAATAGCAATAGCCTTCCTTAATGAATTTCAGTTTGAATTACCAAAGGGAGTTTATATAGTCTGTGGAAGTAATGCATATAGATGGATTCCTAGAGGAGCTGAAGATGCATGTACACTGGCGAAGTTAGAGCCAGCCACTTGGGTATGGAATGAGAATTATTTCCCTTATAAAAATGTCCCTGGTCACATGATAGCAAAACGTAGTGCACCCTCTCCACAATCACCCAAGCATTTAATGCACACCCCATGGTACCTTAAGACTGGGATGGTTCTCACTGGTCCTTTGGGAGTTATGTTTGGAACTCTAAGGAATGCTCAAATGATAGAAGAATTGGGTGACATCTTTGATAATGTAACTGAGTATATATTTGATGCCATCAATGTTGAATCTGCATATATGAGACAGCTCATTGTTATAACTAACCAACACTCTATGGTGCTTGACTATCTTACAGCATCTCAAGGGGGATTCTATCAGGTGGTGGGACCTGCATGCTGTCATTATATCGATCCATCCATCCGGACTGATGAGAGTTACTCATGATATAGAACAAGCTAGGCTAATAAAGGAAGGAATGCGGAAGGTCAATGCCTTGGAAGACCTGCCCTCCCTGAATGGCTCGCATGGTTAAATCCTTTGAATCTGTTTAACCCCTTCACCCCCAAGGGTGGTTTGCACGTTCATGACCGGGCCAATTTTTACAATTCTGACCACTGTACCTTTATGAGGTCATAACTCTGGAACGCTTCCATGGATCCCGGTGATTCTGACATTGTTTTCTCGTGACATATTGTACTTCATGTTAGTGGTAAAATTTCATTCAAATAGCTTGCGTTTATTTGTGAAAAAAATGGAAATTTGGCAAAAATTTTGAAAATTTCGCAATTTTCCAACTTTGAATTTTTATGCCCTTAAATCACAGAGATACGGCACACAAAAAACTTGATAAGTAACATTTCCCACATGTTTACTTTACATCAGCACAATTTTGGAACCAATATTTTTTTCTGTTAGGAAGTTATAAGGGTTAAAAGTTGACCAGCGATTTCTCATTTTTACAACACCATTTTATTTTTAGGACCACATCACATTTGAAGCCACTTTGAGGGGTCTATATGATAGAAAATACCCAAAAGTGACACCATTCTAAAAACTGAACCCCTTAAAAGGTGCTCAGAACCACATTCAAGAAGTTTATTAACCCATTAGGTGCGTCACAGGAATTTTTTTGAATATTTAAAAAGAAATGAACATCTAACTTTTTTTCACAAAAAAAATACTTCAGGTTCAATTTTTTTTATTTTACCAAGGGTAACAGGAGAAATTGGACTGCAAAAGATATTGTGCAATTTGTCCTGAGTACGCTGATACCTAATTTGTGGGGGGGAACGACTGTTTCGGCGCATGGCAGAGCTCAGAATGGAAGGAGCGCCGTTTGACTTTTTCAATGCAAAATTGGCTGGAATTCAGATCGGATGCCATGTCACGTTTGGAGAGTCCCTGATGTACCTAAACAGTGGAAACCCCCAACAAGTGACCCCATTTTGGAAACTAGACCCCCCAAGGAACTTATCTAGATATGTGGTGAGAACTTTGAACCCACAAGGGCTTTACAGAAGTTTATAACGTACAGCGGTACAATTAAAAAATCATATTTTTTCCACAAAAATGATCTTTTCACCCCAATTTTTATTTTCCCAAGGGTAACAGGACCCTAAAAGTTATTGTGCAATTTGTCCTGAGTACGCTGATACCCCACATGTGGGGGTAAACCACTATTTGGGCGCATGGCAGAGCTCGGAAGGGAAGCAGTGCCATTTGACGTTTTTGGCTGGAATTGAGATCGGACACCATGTTGCGTTTGGAAAACCCCTGATGTACCAAAACAGTGGAAACCCCCACAAATGACACCATTTTGGAAACTAGACCCCCTAAGGAACTTATCTAGATGTGTGGTGAGAACTTTGAACCCCCATGGGCTTCACAGAAGTTTATAACATAAAGCCATACAATTAAAAAATCATATTTTTTCCACAAAAATGATCTTTTCACCCTCAATTCTTATTTTTCCAAGGGTAACAGGACCCTAAAAGTTATTGTGCAATTTGTCCTGAGTACGCTGATACCCCACATGTGGGGGTAAACCACTATTTGGGCGCATGGCAGAGCTCGGAAGGGAAGCAGCGCCATTTGACGTTTTTGGCTGGAATTGAGATCGGACACCATGTCGCGTTTGGAAAACCCCTGATGTACCAAAACAGTGGAAATCCCCCACAAATGACACCATTTTGGAAACTAGACCCCCTAAGGAACGTATCTAGATGTGTGGTGAGAACTTTGAACCCCCATGGGCTTCACAGAAGTTTATAACATAAAACCATACAATTAAAAAATCATATTTTTTCCACAAAAATGATCTTTTCACCCTCAATTCTTATTTTTCCAAGGGTAACAGGACCGTAAAAGTTATTGTGCAATTTGTTCTGAGTACGCTGATACCCCACATGTGGGGGTAAACCACTATTTGGGCGCATGGCAGAGCTCGGAAGGGAAGCAGCGCCATTTGACGTTTTTGGCTGGAATTGAGATCGGACACCATGTCGCGTTTGGAAAACTCCTGATGTACCAAAACAGTGGAAACCCCCCACAAATGACACCATTTTGGAAACTAGACCCCCTAAGGAACTTATCTAGATGTGTGGTGAGCACTTTGACCCTCCCAGTGCTTCACAGAAGTTTATAATGCCCGGGCGTGAAAATAAATAATTTGTATTTTTTCCACAAACATGATCTTTTAGTCACCATTTTTTTATTTTCCCAAGGGTACCAGGAGAAATTGGACCCCAAAAGTTGTTGTCCAATTTGTCCTGAGTATGCTGATACCCCATATGTGGGAGAAAACTACTGTATGGGCACACGTCGGGGCTCGGAAGGGAAGTAGTGACATTTTGGAATACAGACTTTGATGGAATGGTCTGCGGGTGTCATGTTGCCTTTGGAGAGCCCCTAATGTACCTAAACAGTGGAAACCCCCCACAAATGACCCCATTTTGAAAACTAGACCCACTAAGGAACTTATCTAGATGTGAGGTGAGCACTTTGAACCCCCAAGGGCTTCACTGAAGTTTATAATGCCAGGGCATGAAAATAAAAAAATCGTATTTTTTCCAGAAACATGATCAATTAGTCCCCAGTTTTTTCATTTTCCCAAAGGTAACAGGAGAAATTGGACCCCCAAAAGTTGTTGTCCAATTTGGCCTGAGTACGCTGACACCCCATATGTGGGAGAAAACTACTGTATGGGCACACGTCGGGGCTCGGAAGGGAAGTAGTGACGTTTTGGAATGCAGACTTTGATGGAATGGTCTGCGGGTGTCATGTTGCCTTTGGAGAGCCCCTAATGTACCTAAACAGTAAAACCCCCCCACAAATGACACCATTTTGTAAACTAGACCCCCCAAGGAACTTATCTAGATGTGTGGTGAGCACTTTGAACCCCCCTCCCAGTGCTTCACAGAAGTTTATAATGCCCGGGCGTGAAAATAAATAATTCGTATTTTTTCCACAAACATGATCTTTTAGTCACCATTTTTTTATTTTCCCAAGGGTACCAGGAGAAATTGGACCCCAAAAGTTGTTGTCCAATTTGTCCTGAGTATGCTGATACCCCATATGTGGGAGAAAACTACTGTATGGGCACCCGTCGGGGCTCGGAAGGGAAGTAGTGACATTTTGGAATACAGACTTTGATGGAATGGTCTGCGGGTGTCATGTTGCCTTTGGAGAGCCCCTAATGTACCTAAACAGTGGAAACCCCCCACAAATGACCCCATTTTGAAAACTAGACCCACTAAGGAACTTATCTAGATGTGAGGTGAGCACTTTGAACCCCCAAGGGCTTCACTGAAGTTTATAATGCCAGGGCATGAAAATAAAAAAATCGTATTTTTTCCAGAAACATGATCAATTAGTCCCCAGTTTTTTCATTTTCCCAAAGGTAACAGGAGAAATTGGACCCCCAAAAGTTGTTGTCCAATTTGGCCTGAGTACGCTGACACCCCATATGTGGGAGAAAACTACTGTATGGGCACACGTCGGGGCTCGGAAGGGAAGTAGTGACGTTTTGGAATGCAGACTTTGATGGAATGGTCTGCGGGTGTCATGTTGCCTTTGGAGAGCCCCTAATGTACCTAAACAGTAAAACCCCCCCACAAATGACACCATTTTGTAAACTAGACCCCCCAAGGAACTTATCTAGATGTGTGGTGAGCACTTTGAACCCCCCCAGTGCTTCACAGAAGTTTATAACGCTCGGGCGTGAAAATAAAAAATTCGTATTTTTTCCACAAACATGATCTTTTAGTCACCATTTTTTTATTTTCCCAAGGGTACCAGGAGAAATTGGACCCCAAAAGTTGTTGTCCAATTTGTCCTGAGTATGCTGATACCCCATATGTGGGAGAAAACTACTGTATGGGCACACGTCGGGGCTCGGAAGGGAAGTAGTGACGTTTTGGAATGCAGACTTTGATGGAATGGTCTGCGGGTGTCATGTTGCCTTTGGAGAGCCCCTAATGTACCTAAACAGTGGAAACCCCCCACAAATGACCCCATTTTGAAAACTAGACCCACTAAGGAACTTATCTAGATGTGAGGTGAGCACTTTGAACCCCCAAGGGCTTCACTGAAGTTTATAATGCCAGGGCATGAAAATAAAAAAATCGTATTTTTTCCAGAAACATGATCAATTAGTCCCCAGTTTTTTCATTTTCCCAAGGGTAACAGGAGAAATTGGACCCCAAAAGTTGTTGTCCAATTTGGCCTGAGTACGCTGACACCCCATATGTGGGAGAAAACTACTGTATGGACACACGTCGGGGCTCGGAAGGGAAGCAGTGACGTTTTGGAATGCAGACTTTGATGGAATGGTCTGCGGGTGTCATGTGCGTTTGGAGAGCCCCTGATGTACCTAAACTATTGAAACTCCCCACAAGTGACCCCATTTTGGACACTAGACCCCCCACGGAACTTATCTAGATGTGTGGTGAGCACTTTGAACCCCCAAGTGCTTCACAGAAGTTTATAACACTCTGACGTGAAAATAAAAAAATCATTTTTTTTCCACAAAAATGATATTTTTGCCCCCAATTTTTTATTTTCCTAAGGGTAACAGGAGAAATTGGACCCCAAAAATTGTTTTGCAATTTGTCCTGAGTAGGCTGATACCCTACATGTGGGGGTAAAACACTGTTTGGGCGCATGGCAGAGCTTGGAAGGGAAGGAGCACCATTTGACTTTTTCAACTCAGAATTGGCTGGAATTGAGATCAGATGCCATGTTGCATTTGGAGAGCCCCTGATGTGCCCAAACAGTGGAAACCCCAATTATAACTCCAACCCTAACCCCAACACACCCCTAACCCTTTAGCTGAGCCCTAACCCTAGCCCTAACCCTAGCCCTAAGGCTGTGTGCACACGCTGCGGATTTTGCTGCGGTTCCGCAGCGGTTTTGGCTGCTGCGGACCCGCAGCAGTTTCTGCTGCGGTGTACAGTACCATGATTCCCTATGGGAATCAAAAACCGCAGTGCAGATGGTGCGGAATTTTCCGCGCGGATTATCTGCGGTTTTCAATCCGCAGAAAGAATTGACATGTCAATTCTTTCTGCGGATTCTCCTGCGGTTTGCCATCTCCTCTATTGAGGAGATGAAAAACCGCAGGACAAAACCGCAGAGCAATCCGCAGGTAAAACCGCAGGTCTTTTGACCTGCGGTTTCACCTGCGGATTTTACAAAATCCGCGCGGATGAATCCGCACCTAATCCGCAGCGTGTGCACACAGCCTTACCCTAACGGGAGAATGGAGATAAATACTTTTTTTTTAGTTGTATTATTTTTCCCTAACTAAGGGGGTGATAACGGGGGGTTTGACTTACTATTTATGGCGGTTTTTATGTTTGGCGACTGTCACACGCTAAAAGACGCTTTTTATTGTAAAATAGTTTTTGCATCACCACATTTTGAGAGCTATAATTTTTCCGTCTTTTGACCCACTGAGTCATGTGAGGTCTTATTTTTTGCGGGACGAGTTGACGTTTTTATTGGTACCATTTTCGGGCACGTGAAATTTTTTGATCGCTTTTTATTCCGATTTTTGGGACGCAGAATGAAGAAAAACCAGCGTTTCATGAATTTCTTTTGGGGGGGTGCGTTTACACCGTTCCGCGTGCGGTAAAATTGATAAAACGGTTTTATTCTTCGGGTCAGTACGGTTACAGCGATACCTCATTTAGGTCTTTTTTTATGTTTTTGTCGGTTTTATGCAATGAAAACTATTTTATATAAAAAATAATTATTTTTGCATCGCTTTATTCTGCGAGCTATAACTTTTTTATTTTTTCGCTGATGACGCTGTATGGCGGCTCGTTTTTTGCGGGACAAGATGACGTTTTCAGTGGTACCATGGATATTTATATGCGTCTTTTTGATCGCGCGTTATTACACTTTTTGTTTGGCGGTATGATAATAAATCATTATTTTTTGCTTCGTTTTTTATTTTTATTTTTTAAGGGGTTCGCTAAAAGGGTTAACTAATGGGACAGTTTTATAGGGCGGGTCATTACGGACGCGGCGATACCTAATATGTGTACTTTTATTGTTTTTTTTTTTATTATTTCCAAAAAATGGATTTATTGAGGGAATATTTTTTTTTTTTTCTAATTTATTTGGCGATTTTTTTTTAATTTATTTTTACATTTTTTTTTAATTTTTTTTTTACTTTATTACATAGTCCCAGGTGGGACATCACTGTCCTGTGACAGATCGCTGATCTGTCACATCACAGATCACTGTGACAGATCAGCAATCTGTCACAGGCATTGAAGAAGACTTCCTCTTGCCTGCGCTTTGCAGGCACTGAGGAAGCCAGCTTCCTCAGGTCCCCAAAGGCCCCCGTCGCCATCTTGGATCCGGGGGCCTGGAGGATAGGAGCCCCCGGCAGCAGCGCTGCACATTGCGCTGCCGTGGGGGGCTCAGGGAAGCACGGAGGGAGCCCCCTTCCGATGCTTCCCTTTAACTCCCGGTACACCGCGATCATGTTTGATCGCGGTGTGCAAGGGGTTAACGTGTCGGGGGCGGTCCGTGACCGCCCCTGACACATAGTGCCGGGTGTCAGCTGTGATAATCAGCTGACACCCGGCCGCGATCAGCGGCGCTCACCACGTGGGCGCCGCTGATCGCGGTAGACGTACTATCCCGTCCACGGTCATACGGGCCCGGGTACCGTGGACGGGATAGTACGTCGGATGTCAGGAAGGGGTTAAAGGGATAGGCGGATGGATATCCGGAATAATTCATTTTTTAATTCAAGCAGTTTTTGTGATATTGGTTATTGCAGTAATGATAAGACTATTTGTTTTACTCATAAAGAAAATTCTTGGTTCTAATTGTGAATGTTTTCCAGGTAAACGTAGTGCTAAAATTGAGGTCGATTCAAAGATCAATCAAACACAAGTGATGACAACCTTCATAACCTCTGTTCAGCGTGAATGTATATTCTGCAACAAGCAAACTTCAGTAGACTTGGTGGATTGTATGCATTGTGGAAAACCACTGGTTTGAAATAAACAAAGACTCTACAAAGAACTACCACGATGAAGATTACATACACTATGGACTTTAAATGATTTAATATTTACTTATGAATAAAGATATAATTAAATACACTAAAAATGCTAATATATATATATTAAAATATGTTACCTTGTATTGCAGTAATTATGAATATCTCATTACCATATACAAATATAACTCCCCTCGATACAGTCTGTATTACTCTGAGATAGGGCAATAAGTAGGATAGAAATAGGGGAAGGAGGTCTGATATACAGGTATCTGAATGGATACACAGCAGGACTGGGATCTCATGATATACATAGGACAAGCCGTGTATTTTGTGAAGTAGGGTTATCTTGCAGGCCTCGGGATGAAGGCAAGGACAGACAGAACAGGTAGACAGATAATAAAAAGAGGGGAGTTGTTAAAGAAATGGTTAATCTTAGTTCTCTTATAAATCCAGAAAAAGCTGAAAAACAACTTATTGTTATCATCTGTCTACGTGGTTAGATAATTCTGCCAAGTGGTCAGTTCCAAATTCCCCTCTTATTCTCAGAATGTCAAGGCCAAACAGTTATCTGACCAAACGGAAATGGTTCCATGAATTGTTAAACTGACATAAGGGAAATGCCATAAAACCCACGTACTCCAATTAAATATATCTTCTAACACATAATATACTTTGACATTTTTGTTATATAACTATTGTTTTTGCCAAGTATCCACCATTTTGAATTGTTACACAACATCACGGAAGTATCCATATTTGTTCATTTTCCTCTTCTGTAATCCTATAAAGATGCACCCATCTTAATAAAGGATGAGATTAACTTGAAAGACAAGCCACCTGTGTCTCTCTTTTTATTCTTCCACACCTAGGATCCTAGGTAAGAGAAGCTCTAAGTGAGCTTTACCCGAGGTTGGTGACTATAAGAAAAAATCCCGACGCTGACAAGGGTAACAGGAGAAATAGGACCCCAAAAGTGGTTGTACAATTTGTCCTGAGTATGCTGATACCCCATATGTAGGGGTAAACCTCTGATTGGGCACATGGTAGAGGTCAGAAAGGAAGGAGCGCCAGATTTTACTGTCATGATTTCCAGGTGCCATGACCCACTGGGAGAACTCATAAGGTGCCAAAACAGCAGAATCCCCCATAAGGGACACCATTTTATGAGCTACACCTTTCAATGAATTCATCTAGGGGTACATTGATCATATTGACACCATGGATGTGTCACAGAATTTTATACCATTGGGCAGTGAGGACAAAATAACTACATTTTTTTACCACCAAAATTTTGTTTTAGTGTAAAGATGTTATACATTTTCACACAATAAGTTGGTAAAAATGGCAACAAAATTTGTCCAATTTCTATTAAATGTGGCAATACCTCATATGTGGCTGTACAGTGGGAGCCCACGTCATTTTTTTAATTATCTATGGCTATATATCTATAGATATATCTATGGATAAATCTATAGAAATATCTATGGCTATATATCTATGGCTACATACTTTATCTATAGATATGGATATATCTATGGATAAATCTTCTAATCTTGCCTGTAATAAAGGTCTTGGGATTGTTCACACTTCCCTCACTCTGTTGTATGGTATCGGAGAAGGACCCCGTGACAACTAGTCGCGTTGTTTGATGGGAGTTTTTTCTGCATACTTTCCACAATGGCCTTCTGGTATAGGAGAGTTTTAGAAGACCTCTCCACTTCAGGAAAGAGAGATGCAAAGTTCTCCTTGTAGCATGAAAATAGCAGGGAGAACCTGTACTCTCTTTTGGCAAAGGAAAATATAATGAGAGGGTCACAGGAAAGACAGTGCTACATAAAATCGGCCATATGTGCCAAGCTGCCTACAGCCAACACTTCCCTATTTTTACTATGATGACTAGTCTCCATCTCCTCATCCTCCTATCCACATAGGAGAAACAGGACAAAGCTTGCATAGGTACTAGCCTATGTTGTGCTAGCAACCAGATCCTGTTCCTTCTCTTCATGGTTACCCATCCATGCTGAGCAGATGAAATGAGCCTGGGCTAGGTAGTATCTCTCTGTCTCATGTCTTCCTCAATCTCCACCTGGTCCACATGCATAGCTTCATGTTTAATTTTCAGCGACTGTTTAAGTAGGCACAGACGTGGGATCATTGCACAGACTATGGCATCATCGCCGCTCACAATCTTTGTGGACTCCTCAGTCTTGGAGAACCACACAAATGTCAAACATCCATGCCCATGCTTTAGGAACAAAACCAAAGGGCGTGTTGGAGCTGGTAGTGCACAACTGGCCTCTGCTTCTCACAAATCCTTACCAGTTTGTGCAGCGTGGAGTTTCAGTGCATGGTCACATCATATACCAGTTGGTAAGCTGGCACTTGCATGAACTGCTGCAGCACTGCCAGAGTGGCAGCAGTGGTAGCAGATTTGGGGAAATGGGCACTGACGCAGGGTACCTTGATCAGAGGCTCTGGCAAATCTGGCTGAATTCTAGGCTGGAACGATTTGGAATTGCCTAATGATGCTGCATCATAATGTGCAGAGCGGGAGGCATCTGCACCAGTGTCAAACAGGGGATTGGGATGCATCTAGTACAGCAGAAGAGGCAGTGGTGTCACCCACTTGCACCAATCATAGACCCAGGCATTGGGTGCTTAGATTACAAGTGCCTGATCATGCTAATGGTGGTAAAGCTCTTAATGGTTAGATCTCAGAAGTCTCTTTAAAAAAGTCCCAGACTGGGGAACTCCTAATACTTTGATACAGAAATTCACATATGTGGGTACTCTACGGAACAATTGCATGCCTTCTCCCTCTGGTCACCCCAATGCCTCTTTCGGTGTGGTCAATCTGTCCCCCTCAGGGCTTCTATGTACATGTCACCCTGGGTCACTGACTTCGTCATCCACCACTGCATCTTGGTCCTCCTGACTTGGTAACTTAACAACATCCTGACTTGTCGACAACTGTGTCTCATCATCTTCCTCCTTAAACAAAATGTGGGTGCTATAAGTTTTATGCATCATTAAATGGAATGTCCTCTTGATCATCTTGGAATATGCAGGTTGAGAGTCCACAATCAAGACAATATGTTGTAAAGAGCTTCTCGGAGTGTCCTAGTGTGGGATCACTAATCTCCTGGGACTCAAGATGGAAGGAGAATCAGCATGCTACTGTCATGATCCAGGACGGGATTTCGCTTTGACCCGTCCTGGTTAGACTATGAGTTAATTGTGCTGCCTCTCTCTGTCAGAAGGAGGGTATTTAGTGCTCACTGGACCTGGGTCCGGTGTCAGTTATACTCCTGCCCTCGGCTGAGTTAAGTGACCTCTTGTATACGTGTGCCTTGTGCCTGATATCTTGCTTGCTTGTTCGGTTGTGATCTGGTTCTGTCCCTGTTACGAGTTCTGCCTGACCCTCTTGTACTGCGCTACCTCTCGTGTATGACTCTCTGCTTGTGACCCGACTTCTCTCTGCTTGTCCCCTTGGTACCACGTCGCCCTCTTGTGTATGACCTTTGGCTTTGTCTGACCTCCCATCTGTTTGTCCCTCCTGTGCCTCGTTTGCCCGTACTGCTGTGACCTCTGTTTTGCCTGACTCTGAGTTGTTGTGTGGTGTCCTGTCCTATCTGAAAACAGGACACTAAGCCCCGCCCCCTTGCAGTCACATGACCATAGGTCCCGTGCCAGATTATTTCAGTTTCAGTGTCCGCAGGTCCCGTGCCTCTTTACCTTCCAGCGCTGACTGGACCCTGACACTATTAGCCTGAAGCACGCATGGTCACCTCTGCTGCCCTGCTCCACAGGTATCTTTTAGCACTGCTTCTGTTCTCAGGACACGCGCACTGGCTCTATGAGCAAGTGCAGTGCGGTGTCTCTGACAGCTACAAGCATTAACTGCGATGCAACCGATCACCTGTTTGCATTGTTCTGGCTTCAGAAGTGGCGTACCTTACCTTCCTGCAAAGTTGGACAGGAACCTATGTGATGTGTATGGGCGCAGTTCTTGTGACTACGCCTGTTGCTGAAGCACATCTGTCCCACGTCCTCGGCATATACTTGCAAAATCATTGGCACCTCCACTTTCCTGTTCCTTACCTCACCTGTTACGAATTTTCTAATTGCTAGGTCTCTGGAAACAAAGTTTATTTTTGATTAAAAAAAAAAAAAATTGGACACCTGCAGCAGTTAAAGCGTTTTTACTTTTTTTTAAGTTTAATATCACCATAATGTAACAAAAAGTACACAAAACTGTATGGATGACAAATTGAATCCAGAAAAAATTCTCAACACTTATTTGGAGTGTTATATACCACTGAAATGCACCACAAAGCACATAATACTCTATGGATAACACAATAGTCTTTCACCCCCCCCAAAAAAGAATGTGGTCAACCGCCGCTTGCATACACTTTATACACTTTCGCAATGGACTGCAAAGCGCTAAGCCCTACCTAGAGACTGTATTCAGCCACTCCCTCTGCTCATGCAACTGTCCCTCACTAGGCTAAATGCAGAATGTATCTGACACAAACAATAAAGCACAAGATAAGCCCTTACAAGGACTGTTAATATGATGGTTCAGCTTCAGCGCCAGTATAGACACTACAGGACTCTGATTTGTTATACTGCGCACACACAGGCCTGTACAGCCACTCTATTCCTCCAATAAAAACTGTCTCTGAGCTATGCAAAGGAGTCAGTGTACTCAGCATTGATTATATAGTACGGCCAGACGGTCACAGTAATGTCGCTACAGAGATGGCTTCGGCATTACAGTGACTAGCAGGCAATCCCCTGCATGTTTATTGGCTGTGTAACAGACACCAAACATGCGGAGTGGGGATTCGAATTTCCAAGCACCAGATACTCAAATGATATTCAAGTATCACTGAGCACGTTCACTCATCCCTCTCATTTAATTATCGAACTTTCTTATTTTTTTGTACAATTTGTCAATAACACATAACATATGATAACTCCCTGTCTGAGTTATTTTTGATGGTCAACAAAATCTAGTCTAGGTATGATAATGATTTCTCTCTGTGTGGGATTTTTGATGTTTAAAGGGGATAACCACTACTTGAACAACCCCTTCTCACTGGAATGGAAAAGATTTATCCAGCTTCTACTCTACAATTCCAAAGTTAAAATATATTTTTTTTTCTTTCTTGGTTGAAACATGTAGGAAAAAAATGTATCTAAAGGTCATTGGGAACATAGGGAAAACACTAATAGAATACCAAATGCGTTTCATAAGCAAGCTCGTTTTTAAACTTGGTTCACTTCACTTTTGGACATATCAAACAATAAGAGTAAGCCAGAGAGCAGCCACAGCCTTGGCTTCCTGTTGATGTTTAATACATCCAAAAGGCAGGAACAGTGAAGCCAGTGCTGATTCGATGCTGGGCTCGTGTTATGTAACAACCTCACATGAGCCCCAGGAACGTGAGTGCCAAGACCAATTGAACAGCGCCGGAATGGAAAATGAGTATGAGTGTTTTTATTTTAAAAAGGACAAAACATGAGGAGTGACAGGGTGTTGTCCTAGTAATGGACAACCCCAATACAATTTTTGGCTAAAATATATCCATCATTCTGAACATGTAAAATGCTTCTCCCCTTTGTGACTTCTCTGATGTTAAAGAGTTGATTTTAGTTTTAAACATTTTCTACATTATGAACATGAAAAAGAAAACTCACCTGTGTGGGTTCTTTGGTGTATAGCAAGCTTGTATTTCTGGTTAAAGCATTTCCCACATTCTGAACAGGAAAAAGGCTTCTCCCCTGTGTGGGTTCTCTGGTGCTTAACCAAACCTGATTTCTCATTAAAACATTTCCCACATTCTGGACAGGGAAAAGGCCTCTCCCCTGAGTGGGTTCTCTGGTGCGTAACCAAAGCCGATTTCCGAATAAAACATTTCCCACATTTTGAACAGGAAAAAGGCTTCTCCCCTGTGTGGGTTCTCTGGTGCTTAACCAAACCTGATTTCTCATTAAAACATTTCCCACATTCTGGACAGGGAAAAGGTCTCTCACCTGAGTGGGTTCTTTGGTGTATTACAAGATTGCATTTCTTGTTAAAACATTTACCACATTCTGTACAGGAAAAAGGCCTCTCCACTGAGTGGGTTCTCTGGTGCGTAATCAAAGCCGATTTCTGATTAAAACATTTCCCACATTCTGAACAGGAAAAAGGCTTCTCTCCTGTGTGAATTCTCTGGTGGCTAACCAAAGCTGATTTCTGATTAAAACATTTCCAACATTCTGAACAGGAAAATGGCTTCTCCCCTGTGTGGGTTCTCTGGTGCTTAACCAAACCTGATTTCTCATTAAAACATTTCCCACATTCTGGACAGGGAAAAGGCCTCTCCCCTGTGTGGGTTCTTTGGTGTATAACAAGATTGCATTTCCTGTTAAAACATTTCCCACATTCTGGACAGGAAAAAAGCCTCTCCACTGAGTGGGTTCTCTGGTGCGTAACCAAAGCAGATTTCTGATTAAAACATTTCCCACATTCTGAACAGGAAAAAGGCTTCTCCCCTGTGTGAGTCCTATGGTGCTCAACCAAAGCTAATTTCTGATTAAAACATTTCCCACATTCTGAACAGGAAAAAGGCTTCTCCCCTCTGTGAGTTCTCTGATGCTTAACTAAAGCTGATTTCTCGATAAAACATTTCCCCATTTCCCACATTCTGAACATGAAAACGCCTTCTCCCCTGTGTGGGTTCTTTGGTGTATAACAAGATTCCATTTCTTGTTAAAACATTTCCCACATTCTGAACATGAAAAAGGTTTCACCCCTGTGTGGATTCTTTGATGTATAATAAGTTTGTATTTCTGATTAAAACATTTCCAACATTCTGAACAGGAAAAAGGCTTCTCCCCTGTGTGGGTTCTCTGGTGCTTAACCAAAACTGATTTCTCATTAAAACATTTCCCACATTCTGGACAGGGAAAAGGCCTCTCCCCTGTGT
The DNA here is from genome assembly GCF_039654945.1 of Dendrobates tinctorius. Classification (NCBI taxonomy): domain Eukaryota; kingdom Metazoa; phylum Chordata; class Amphibia; order Anura; family Dendrobatidae; genus Dendrobates; species Dendrobates tinctorius. The sequence goes on along the minus strand of NW_027361731.1, from coordinate 9,035,593 downwards.
GAGTTCTCTGGTGTGTAATCAAAGCCAATTTCTGATTAAACCATTTCCCACATTCTAGACAGGAAAAAGGCCTCTCTCCTGTGTGGGTTCTCTGGTGCTTAACCAAAGCTAATTTCTGATTAAAACATTTCCCACATTCTGAACAGGAAAAAAGCTTCTTCCATGTGTGACTTCCATGGTGTCTAACAAGATGTGATTTGTGTTTAAAACATTTTCCACACTTGGAACAAGAAAATCTTTTCTCCACTGTGTGAATTTTTTGATGTTTAAGAAAAGACTTTTCGATGGGAAAATGGTTTCCATATTCTGAACATGAAAATGGCTTCTTTGATTTAGGAGTATTTCCATTTTTAATGCTTATTTTGTGACTCTGATTTTCCTTAGTGGTCGTCAATGAATCAGAAGACATGACCTGTTTCATAGGATCAGATGAGAGATCTTTGCAGTGAAGGGATGATGGTATATCTGGAGTAAAGGCATTAACTTCAATTGTATCTTGTGGGATCTCAAAATCATCCGATTTAAAAATTGAAGATATCAGCTGTTCCACTGATCTCCTGGTGCAGTAATCTGCCAAGATATAAACCAATTATTATTATTTTTTTTTTTTTTTTTAAACCAGTTATTTTTATTTAGGTTTCAAAAGATTTTAAACAATAAACAGTGGATATCAATATACATGTAACAATTCACATATCTTGTAATAATACAATCAAAGCCATCCCCCCCTCCCCAATACTCCTTATGCCGGGTATACAATCATATCACCGCCATCCAGGCGGACCATATTTTTTCGAAAGTTCTTTCACCATGCCTTCACCTGTAAATGCTTTCCTCTAAATGCATTACCGTACGTGTCTGAGCAATAAATTCCTTCCTAGTGGGGGGTTCCGAATCCTTCCATTTTCGTGCTATTAGTTTGCGTGCCACATACAGCAACCTCGCTATTGCCACTTTGTAATGTTCTGAGACAGGTATCCCATCCACCTCACCCAAAACACACAGCACTGGATTCCTGTCGAGCGTACATGCATAAGCTCTCTCAATTTTGTTGATAACGACCAGCCAGTATGCCACCAGCCGCGGACACGACCATAGCATATGTAACAGTCCGGCCTGGTCTGTGCCACATCTAGGGCAGCTAGAGTCTCCCCTCAAGCCCGCCTTGAATAGGACCAGCGGTGTTTTGTATGTTCTATGTATTACATATAATTGGGAGAGCCGTACCTGCTCGCTTAGAGAGATCTTCGGGACATATTCAAGAATAGTCTCCCATTGTTCTGTTGTGAAGGTACCCACCTCCCTTTCCCATTTACTCTTTGCAGTGAGGTGATTGTCCCCCAGATAGGAGTGTAGTAGATCATGATATATGCTCGATATAACTCCCCTCGTCCCTCCCTTCATACACACAAAGTCTAGTACAATGTCGCCCTGAACCGTCATGGCTCCCAATCTACACTGTGCCCTCCAAGCATGTCGAAGCATATAGTATTGAAACCCCCATACCGAAGGCAAATCAAATTCCTCTCTCAATGTCTCAAAGGTCTTCAGGTCCGTTCCACTCTGCAGCTGGCACACATATCTCACTCCTTTCGCCTTCCAATTGCCCATTTGGCGCAGATTATTAAGTTCCGGCAGATGCTCGTCCCACACCGGTGAGTACCTAGTCAGCTCATCCACCCCTCTGATCCTTTTAATGGTGTCCCATACCTTCTGAATCATGCCTATGGTAGGATATGGTGCTCCCAGTTTCTTAAAGGTACCATCCTCTAGACCCTGGATAAGTGGGCGTCTCCCCGTCACATGTACCAGCACCCGGTGAGCTGCTCCTCCACAATCGAGCTCTCTCCATCCCCTGACATGCTGGCCCTGTACTGCCAAGAAATAGACCCATGGACTTGGTGCGGCCAGTCCTAAAATGACATCCACATAACATATCACACCATCACAACCTCTCCCCCCCCCATAATAAGTGAGCACGCCATGAGATCTACACAGACCTCTGGCCTGCTCACTTTAGTCCATATTGCTCAGTTAATTATAGTTCCTTGTACAGTGGCAGGGGTAGGTCGGCCTGGGGAGCCTATGGTTCTTCTTGTCGAGACAGTCCATCGGCGTTCTGGTGTTGGCTTCCCCGCTTGTATTGGATGGAGAAGCTGTAGGGTTGTAAGGACAAGCTCCACCGCAGCAATCTTCCATTGTCCCCTGATACGCGGTTCAGCCATGTGAGGGGGTTGTGGTCTGTAACAATTGTGAAGTCTCTGCCATACAAGTAGGGCTGCAATTTTTTTAGCGCCCATACGATGGCAAGGCACTCCTTTTCAATAGTGGCATAGGCAACTTCCCGATCCAGTAGTTTCCGACTGGCAAAAGCAACAGGATGTTCTTCTCCGGCGGCGTTCACTTGGCTAAGTACTGCCCCAATCCCAAAGGTGGATGCATCTGTCTGCACGAGGAACCTGCGTTTATAATCCGGGGCAGCCAAGACAGGAGCAGTGACAAGGGCAGTCTTTAACGCTGAAAAGGCATCCTCGCATGCCGTCGTCCACGTCACATTCCTAGGCATGTTCTTGCGGGTCAGGTCGGTTAGGGGCTTGGCCAAGGTGCTGAAGTTAGAAACAAATTTGCGATAGTAACCAGCAGTTCCTAAAAACGCAAGTACCTGCTTTTAAGTCTGGGGTCTACACCAGTTCCTAATGGCTTCCACCTTGGCAGGCTCAAGCCTTAGTGTCCCACCGCTGCCACCAGTTGTCACGGGTCCTTCTCTGGTATCACACAATCAACAGAGCAAGCGAAGAGTGAACAATTCCAAGACCTTTATTCAGGCAAAAATACGAAAAGGTCCATATTCAGTCCACCACACAAAGGATAAGATAGTCCAGAATAAGAATGCAGTCCAGTATCAGGATAAAATGTCCAGGGAAACGAGATTCCACAACTCTAGCATTCAGAGGATAAAAATGGATCCTTCTCTCTGAAATGCAGCCTTTTCACCATCATGTCTATACCGGAACTGACCTGTCCAGCTGCTACACACTGAGGAGACCAGCCTGTCACACAGCTGCAGCCTTCCCCCTTGCCCCTCTTTAGCAGATGTCTGTGTAAAGCTCCCTGCCGGCACCTGAAACCGGGCATTTCCTCTCGAAGCCTTCTCACTTCCCCCCTCCTTGCAGCCAGGAATGAAAGTCTTTTGTTCCCTGGACATGTGGCCTGAATAGAGGTATAGGAAATATTAAAAGATGCTCTAACGGGCACTTCCCTCGTGCCAGAGATATAATAACCATATCGCTGCGTAGGCAACAAACCCAGCGTTCTACCCTCTAAGTTGCAAAATCCTAATCCCTCCAGAAACTTAGATATGGATTGCTCCCAAACGGAGTGTCCTAAGTATGGCATGACTGATGTTGTTCTATTACATTCGATGAACTGCAACCTATGAGGCCCTCAGTGTGTTGATATGAGCTTCCCTCATTGAGATATGGTCATGATAAGTTTTTTAGTTAATTGGCAACTTGGAGAAAGGGGGGGATGAACTTCTGCAGACTGCCCCTTTCGTGATGTCACAGACCCTGGGCTATAAGGCACCCCTGTTGTGAGTTCATTCTCTGGTTCACCAGTTGTGAGTTCCCCTTCCAGACTCCCTCTTGTGGTGACAGGAGTTGGTGAGGTGTCAGGACTCTGAACATTTTTACCTTTTTGCATTACTGCCCTTTTCCAAGATGGTGTCCTTGGTCTCATGTGCATTGTGTCCTCCTTCTATAAAACTCCACCCCAGCCTTCAGTCTGTGCTTGAGTATTCTGCCTTGCATCCAGCTCCTGACCTCTGATTGCTCCCTGGCTATATACCGGCTCCTGTGAACCTGTGTGGTGATCCTGCTGCTCTGCTCTGAGTTCCTGCTGCATACTCCAGTTTCCAGAAGTCTTCTTCCTCTGCTGCTCGTGTTTCACTTCCATCTGCATTTGCTGCACATGTAAGCTGTTCCTGCTCTGCAAGAGCCTGAGACTATTTTCCTGGTCAAGCTAAGATAAGATTTGAACTGCCTTTTAAGCTTACCTATCTGTGTCTGGACTAAGACAAGGATTTATTCATGCCAAGTATCCTCAAGAAATAACTGTGCTTTATAGACTTTTTGCTTGATTGCATCTTCCTCTAAAGTTCCTATAGACTGCTAAGCTGCTTCTTATATTTTCTCCAAGTGTTATGGACTTGAGTTTCTTTCTGCATCTGTTGTATCACCGTGTGTTAATATAGACTTTATCACTTATAAAGCTGTGTCCTGTAGTCATCTTGTTCCATGCACAGAGACTCCTGAGTTATCCCCTATAATTATTACTGGATACTCAAGCCATATAAAAAGGAGACTGCTGGAACAATGACGGCAGAAAGCAGACTAGAGCAGGTGTTTTCCTTAATTAGATCACTGCAGAAAGATGTGGAAGGTCTACAAAAGAAGTTTGGAAGCTTTGAACAACAAGTGTTTGGACAGACTTTGCAGGACTTAAGCAACCGCATGGCAGCCCAGGAAAACAAACTGGCATAGAGTCCCAGTATGGACGGGCTTTTCAGGACATAAGCACGCAAATAGCTGCACAAGTAACTTTACCCGCTGGGCAACCGCCACCAGCTAGCCCACCCAAGTTGCCCCCATTCAGACTTAATGGTGATCGCGACAAATTTCGTGGCTTTGTGAATCAATGTATGCTATATTTTGATGTGCATGCCGACCGTTTTCCTACTGATCGATCCAAGGTATTGTGTGTAATAATGCTACTGACCTCACGAGCGCTCGCCTGGGCGAATCCAATGATTGAGTCTCGTGACCCACGGTTAAATAACTTGGACGATTTCTTGGCCACTATGGCATTAATGTTTGATGAACCTAATCGCCGTGCAACTGCCGAATCTGCTTTGTTGTCTTTACGCCAGGCTAAACGTTCTGTTATTGAGTATGCCACTGAATTCAGGAGATTAGCGGTAGATACCAATTGGGACAGTTATGCACAATTGCCTATTTTTAAGAGGGGTCTGTCTAGTGTTGTAAAGGATGAACTAGCTCGCTCTGAGTCACCACAAGAGCTAGAGACATTTATACAGCATTGTGTGCGCATAGACATTCGCATTACTGAGCGTAGGCAGGAGAAATTTGCTGCATATAACCGTATTTCTAACTTTTCCCTTCCTTCCAAAGAGCCTGCAGGTAAAACCTCTCGGGAGGGGGAGGAGGTGCCCATGCAAATTGATTCCCTTCAGAGGCGCGAGAGTAATGAGCGCCGGGAGCATCGCCTTCGTGAGAGTCTATGTTTCTACGGCGGTCAGTCTGACCACTTTTAATCAACTGTCCCAAGTGTCCCAAGCGGCCTAATAAGGTGCTAGCAGCAGTAGGAGAATATGACAACTGTGATGATGAATCTGACATCTCTGAATGTAGCCTGCCTCTAAACGCTGTATTTCATTCACTTTCTATGACTTCACCCCCCAAGGAGCTGAAGGAGAAGAACTCTCACTGTTCTCTCCCTATTAGGATCCTGTGTTCAGGAGAGTGGATTTCCAATGCAGCTATGATTGACTCTGGTGCAGGTGGCAATTTCATGGATATCGCATTTGCCAAGGAACGTGGTATTAAAATTCAGCAAAGAGCCTCTCCACTTACCATGGAAACAGTGGATGGGTCACCTTTAATCTCTGGGCCTGTGGATCAGGAGACCGTACCCCTTGAAATTTTGTTGGAGCCTAGTCATCAGGAGCAACTTTCTTTCTTGCTAATTTCTTCTCCTCATTTTCCTGTGATTTTAGGCATTCCTTGGTTGCGTTCTCAGAACCCAAGTATCAACTGGGAAACCAAGGAGATCATCTTTCCAACAAGGAGCAACGCAGCATTAACAGAAGCTGTCCCTGAGTCCATAGCCATAGAACCACATGTACAGGTATTTACTTTACCTTCAGCATATAAAGAGTTCTCTGACATCTGTGACAAGAAGAATGCAGATCAGCTTCCTCCACACAGGCATTATGACTGTCCCATTGAGCTGCTTCCTGGGGCAGCTATTCCTTTTGGTAACGTATACCCTTTGGCGGCACCTGAGCTTCAAGCCTTAAAGGAGTATATTGATGAAAATCTGGCCAAAGGCTTCATACGTCCTTCTTCCTCACCAGCAGGGGCACCTATATTTTTTGTAAAGAAGAAGGATGGGACCCTGAGACCCTGTGTTGACTATCGGGAACTTAATAAGGTAACCATACGAAATAGTTACCCTTTGCCTCTGATTCCCGAATTACTGGAAAGAGTCCGCCATGCTAAAGTGTTCTCTAAACTAGATCTTCGTGGGGCTTATAATTTGGTGAGTATTCGTCCAGGGGATGAGTGGAAGACAGCATTCAGATGCCGGTATGGCCACTTTGAATATCTTGTGATGCCCTTCGGCCTTTGTAACGCCCCTGCAACGTTTCAACACCTTGCTAACGACATTTTCAGAGATTTGTTGGACCAGTTTGTGGTGATCTATTTGGACGATATACTAATCTTTTCTGACTCTCTACCGGAACATGAAATACATGTCAAGACTGTTTTAAGACGTCTGAAAGAGAACCATCTGTATATTAAGCCGGAGAAATGCGAGTTCCATCGTTCTGAGATACAGTTCTTAGGGTATATCATCTCTCCCCAGGGGCTGAACATGGAATCCGGTAAGATTCAGGCTATCCTTGACTGGCCGGTACCCAAGAACGTTAAGGAGGTCCAACGTTTTATTGGTTTTACAAATTTCTACAGACGCTTTATTCGAAATTTTTCTGATATTGTCCGTCCCATTACTTCCTTGACAAAGAAGGAAAAGCCCTTTAAGTGGTCATCACAGGCTCAAGAAGCTTTCGATTGGCTTAAGATCTGTTTCACCTCAGCACCACTGTTGATACACCCAGATCCAACACTTTCTTTCATTGTGGAGGTGGACGCTTCCGATAATGCTTTGGGGGCGATTCTCTCCCAAAGGACTGGAGAGAAGGGTCTGCAACATCCTTGTGCTTTCTTTTCCCATAGACTAACCTCAGCAGAGAAGAATTACGACGTGGGAGACAAGGAATTGCTGGCCATTATTGCGGCTTTCAAAGAATGGAGACATCATCTGCAAGGAGCTGCACAACAGATCATAGTGCTAACTGACCATCGCAATTTAGAGTTCCTTAGATCCGCTAGATGTCTTTCTCCTCGTCAGGCTCGTTGGAACTTATTTTTAAACCAATTTAACTTTGTTATCTCGTACCGTCCAGGTTCTCGTTATGGGAAGGCTGATGCTTTATCCCGAATCCATGCTGCGGATTCCGTACCTGGAGCCCCGCCCAAGACCATTCTGTCGGATGCCAATTTCATCGGAGTTATCCACGACCAGGACTTGTGGAAGAAGTGCAGGGAGGCTTATGATGGTGATGTATTTCTGGCCAACCCACCAGTGGATATTAATCTTGTCTTTAAGGGTGGCATGTGGTTCAGAGATCGATGTATCTACGTCCCTGAGGTCGTCCGTCTGCAGATCCTCAAGTTGGTACATGACTCCAAGTTGGCTGGTCACTGGGGGGTACAGAAGACACAAGAGTTCCTGAGCCAATTCTTCTGGTGGCCAACGTGCCTGAAGGATACCAAGGACTATGTGCTCTCTTGCGAGGTATGTGCTCGTTACAAGACTCCTCATGTGGCACCTACGGGTCTTCTACAACCATTACCTGTTCCATCTCGCCCTTGGGGGTCTATATCAATGGACTTTATCGTGGAGCTGCCCACATCGGGGGGCATGAATACAATCATGGTGGTAGTTGATCGCCTGACCAAAGCTGCCCATTTTGTTCCGTGCACCGGCCTACCCTCAGCTAAAGATACAGTGAACTTGGTTATACAGAATGTCTTTCAGTTACATGGGGTCCCGGATGAGATCATCTCTGACCGGGGAGTACAGTTCACTTCAAGATTCTGGAAAGGGTTTTGCTCTGCACTCAATATTAAGGTCTGTCTCTCTTCCGCTTACCATCCCCAGACTAATGGTCAGACTGAACGGACCAACCAGACGCTGGAACAATATCTAAGATGCTATGTCAGCCATCTCCAGGATGACTGGTTGGAGTTGCTGCCATTAGCCGAATTTTCATATAACAATTCTCAGAGCGCCTCCACTAAATTTACACCTTTCTTTGCCAATCTGGGTTATCATCCGTGTATCTTACCTAGGTCGCCAATTAATTCTCCGGTTCCGGCAGTGGAGGAAAGACTGACTGCGTTGAGGCAAAATCTGGAAGTTCTGAAGGAATCCCTGACCACAGCTCAAGAACGTTATAAGAAATCGGCTGATAGATTCCGTAAACCTGCACCCATGTTCAAGGTAGGAGATTCCGTGTGGTTAGCAACTAAGAATCTGAAGTTAAACGTTCCTTCACAGAAACTTGGACAGAAATTCATTGGCTCTTTCAAGATCAACGGTATTGTGAGCTCTGTGGCCTGCCGGCTGAAGCTGCCTAGGACTATGAAGGTACACCCAGTTTTTCATGTATCTTTACTAAAGCCTGTATCTCCTAATACCTTCCAGGGACGTGTTGTGCCACCTCCGCAGTCTGTGGTGATTGATGACCAAGAACAATTTGTGGTGGAGGAAATTATTGATTCCAGGATTCGCAGGAATCGGCTCCAATATCTGATAAGATGGCAGGGATATTCCCCTGAGGAAGACTCTTGGGAACCTGTGGAAAACATCAATGCCCAACAGAAGATTTCTCGTTTTCATCGGAGATTCCCTGAGAAACCAGGTCCAGGATCGTCCTGAGGCCGCTTCTAAGGAGGGAGTAATGTCAGGACTCTGAACATTTTTACCTTTTTGCATTACTGCCCTTTTCCAAGATGGTGTCCTTGGTCTCATGTGCATTGTGTCCTCCTGCTATAAAACTCCACCCCAGCCTTCAGTCTGTGCTTGAGTATTCTGCCTTGCATCCAGCTCCTGACCTCTGATTGCTCCCTGGCTATATACCGGCTCCTGTGAACCTGTGTGGTGATCCTGCTGCTCTGCTCTGAGTTCCTGCTGCATACTCCAGTTTCCAGAACTCTTCTTCCTCTGCTGCTCGTGTTTCACTTCCATCTGCATTTGCTGGACATGTAAGCTGTTCCTGCTCTGCAAGAGCCTGAGACTATTTTCCTGGTCAAGCTAAGATAAGATTTGAACTGCCTTTTAAGCTTACCTATCTGTGTCTGGACTAAGACAAGGATTTATTCATGCCAAGTATCCTCAAGAAATAACTGTGATTCATAGACTTTTTGCTTGATTGCATCTTCCTCTAAAGTTCCTATAGACTGCTAAGCTGCTTCTTATATTTTCTCCAAGTGTTATGGACTTGAGTTTCTTTCTGCATCTGTTGTATCACCGTGTGTTAATATAGACTTTATCACTTATAAAGCTGTGTCCTGTAGTCATCTTGTTCCATGCACAGAGACTCCTGAGTTATCCCCTATAATTATTACATGAGGCTGGTTTGATCGGTGGAGGTCTGCCACCTGAGAATGAGGATTGGACCTCAGGATTCTCAGATTGGATTTAAGACAGCCGACGCCCTATTCAGTTGCTGATGATTCCTTCTGGCTTGTCAGCTCTTGGTTTTCAGCTCTGCTCCAGTCATCTAAAGCTAAGTTTTTATGCTAATGTTCACACTTGATTTTGTTGGTCTATTCAGTTTTTTGTGTGGTCAGCCAGCCCCGGCTGGGGGCTGTGCTGAATTTCCACTCTTATTTATCAGTATTTTGCCAATTGGCTTTTTGCCCCTTACTAGTTCGGTCTCTTTTTGCTCTGTCTCAGAATATTTCAGAGTGCTCATATAGTGGGAGACGTCTAGTGACTTCAGGGTTAATTTTGCTATCAGAAGTGTTGGACATGATTTTTGTAGGGTTTTTTGCAGGTGTTTTTCCTTTCCTTTCCTGTCTAGTTAGTTTGGGCCCCATCAATTGCTCAGCCTATTTTCCTGCCTGTGTTGGTGCCTTCATCTTGTTTTACCGTCAATACATGTGTGGGGGCTATCTATTCCTTTGGGGTCTGCTCTGGGGCAGTTAGTTTTCCCTTTTCTTGCTTTAGGCTTATTTTTAGTCCTCTGGCCGTGATGAGGCGTCTAGGAACATCGTAGGCAAGCTCCATGGCTACTGCTAGTTGTGTGGTAAGATCAGGGATCTGCAATCTGCATAGTTACCAACCTCTCTGGTTTTCTGTGACTTAGCTTGTTTTGCTTTTTTCTCCTCGGTGACCCATTCATAACACACCCCTCTCTTACAATGAGTCAGTGGGAGCTACAGAGTCTGTGCTGGCAAGACATGCAGATGAGTGGAGACGTGTGGCTCCGCCTTCTCCCCCCCACATGGTCTGCCTGATACCGACTAAGCACATGTGAGTGTTACTTTCTGTCTTTTTAACCCCTTTATGTTATATTTGTATTGTACATATTTGATGTCTCAACTTTATAGCAACTTTTATCTGTAATCACTGCCCATTTAGGAAATGATAAAATTATTCAGTCTGCCTTCATGCTCTAAGAAACGAACTATGCGCCTTTTTTAGATAATTACGCTACTGTTCGGGTTGGCTTCGAACCCCTCCATTAAGTCTATAACTTAAGTGGAGAAACCAGGAGCTGGTGGCAGCGTGGTGTGTGCGGTTGGTTAGGCTGGTTGGTAGTAAGGAAGGGTCTTATATTGCTGGATGAGTGGTTGAGGCCACAGCATTGATAATTCCCTCACTGCAGTAGTCTGATTGTCCGTGCGCAACAAGCAGCCCATCCGGCGACAAATTATCCTAGGTGCAGTTCCCTGACTGCCCTGAGTGTAAGGGGGGCGCTGGAGAGCTGCGAGTTCCAAAGTGGAACTGAGAAAGTGGGATACACATAAATCCCCACAGTTCTTGGAAGGTTGTTAGCAGTGGTGGGGCATCCAAAATACCCCCCTGCCGTAAATTGTTAGAGCGAGATTAGCTTGCTGTGTTTTGATCACATGGTGACAGTGGTGGGATAACTAAGAAAAGCCCCCACTGTGCCTGTGATAGCCGTGTGCCGGCAGTGCGTCGTGTCCCTCCGTCCGCTGACATACCTGTGTCAGTGGTGGGATCGTGACGTATTGGTGGCACAGGCTGCGCTGTCAGTCACAACTAGGTGGCAGCGGTCTGCTGTTTGCCACATATTAGTGGCAGCGGTCTGCTGTTCTTCACAGTGTTAAAGGGTGATGAGCAAGAAAATTCCTGGGATCAGGAAAATGGAGTAGCTAGCACCAAGCCTGATCATGGTGGCCATCTTTTGCGTTCACAGGTGGCCACAAACACTGCTCCTAATACATTGTGTCTGCCAACTATTCCAGTAGGATCTGGATTCAAATAGCTAAATGGCGCTCCTTCCCTTCTCAACCCTGAAATGTGCCCAGACAGTAATGTACAACCATATATAGGTTATTGTCAAATATAAAAGAGAAGTTGTAAAATAATTTGTGAGGTCCATCTGTTTGCAAAAATCACTTTGTAAAAGTGACAACATTTGGGCTTAATTTTAGAATTCTTCACAAAATGTATCACCACATGAAGTGACACACGTCAGATATGAAAAATGGGCCCCGATTAGGAACACAAAACTGGCTGCAGGAACTAGTTCTAAGAGTAATTTGTGAACTAACTACTGTAGTCAAAAACTGTGACTATAGACAAAAACATCTACTGATATGATCAAACTCAAACTTCATCAGTAAAAAATGATGAGTAACTAGTGGTGAAACCTCTCTGGATTAGTTACAGTATGGGGCTTGGTGGTAATTGGAAATCTAAATTTTAGTAATTTTCTGTCAGATGAGTTTCAAAAATAAAATATTAGATTGTCAATAGTGATGGGCGAGCACTAAAATGCTTGGGTGCTCATTGTTTGGATTGAGCCCAATGTAAGTCTTTGGGAAATTCGAGCATTTTTGCCGCAACCCCCCCTCCGAGGGTCTTTTTGGAGTATAAAAATGTTGGAAGTCGATGGGAACAGTACTCAAATGCAATGGGAACACTATGGGAAAGACCCCTGGAAGCATTTCTGACTCCAAGGTCACTGCTGTGAACAATGTTGTCAGAGTGTTACGTTACTTTTACAAAGGCATATTAAAACATACAAAAATGGATTTTCCTGGGAAATATGTTAAGGAACATCCTTTCCAGGGTAAGGATTTGTTTGTAATGCAAAATAAAGAACCCAAAACAAAAATGTACCTCCACCACTTTGGCTATGTACACACGTAGCGTTTTTGATGCGTTTTTCAACTTTAGCATTGCTTTCAACCAATACAAATGCATTCACTGGGACATGTCATTTTAACATTTAACAACCTTAGCTAGCCATATGGTGTGTGACACATCATCAGACACATCCTGTTTCATTTATAAATGAGGGACTCTGAAAGTCACAAAGCCTATTTTATGTGGCCATCATGCGGCATTACTATTCTTAAAGGGCCAGCAGCCGGCTATGCTTTGTATTTCCCATTATTAAAAAGTGGGTCTTCTGTACTGTTATTGCTTATGCAGTGAGTGGCTGGGCTGCTAAAATTAGGACACACTCCAATATCCCTTTGACGAGACATACAGGAGGGCCACATGAAACCAAAGTTCCCATTATTAGGAATTTGGTACTCCTATACTGTTTGCCTATGCATTGAATGCAAGGCCTGCTCTGCACCAAAGTAACACGCACCCCAATAACCCTTTCAACAAACGTACTTGAGGGCCTCATGACAAAAATGTTCCCATTAGAAGAAAGTGGGTCACCCATAGTGTTTGACTATGCATTGAATGCAAGGCCTGCCCTGCACCAAAGTTACACGCACCCCAATAACCCTTTGATGAGATTTGGAGGAGGGCCTCATAAAAAATGTTCCCATTATAAAGGTGCAGGTCTCCTATACTTGTAATGCCCATATAGTAAGTGTATGGGCTGACAAACATTTCCACATGGGGGGGTACACATCAACCTACTGTGTAAATATTTTTTTTTACGGACATCAAAAACATCCCTTTACACAATAACTTGGCTGTTACATCCCAGACCATGGTCATCTAGTGTGGTGGATGATGAGAACACCAAATAGCCAAAATCAGTAAGCGTATACCCTTGTGTGGGTGTGAAGAGGTGCATGGGAATATACCTCCCAAAAAAAGACACTGGATTGGAGGTTATGTTTCACTATTATCATTCGGTGGTGTACAGAAGTCTGACTCAATCCAGCTCTTGTTCATTTTTATAATAGTCAGCCTGTCAGCATTGTCAGTTGACAGACGGATGCGCTTATCAGTTATAATTCCACCAGCGGCACTAAAAACCGCTCTGACAAAACGCTAGCAGCAGGGCAGGCAGGACCTACAAGGCATAGAGAGCCAGTTCATGCTACGAGTCCAGATTGGATACCCAATAATTAAAAGGCACAGATGAATCACGGAGGACGTTGGACCTGTCAGCAAGGTCCTCCCTCAGCATATTCCCAAACATTGCACTCCTTGTGAGAGTGCCCCGTGCATCAGGGCCAGTGCGATGGGAGGGTCTGAGAAAACTCTCCCAGAACTTTGCCAGTGTTCTCCTGCCTCTGCTGGATTGAAGTTGTGAATGAAGGACAAAGGAATGGCTACTACAGAAGTGGGGGTATATACAATATGTGCAAAATGCTTATAATATATACACTGCTCAAAAAATAAAAGGAACCCTGGACATTTTTACTGAGCAAACACATGGATGTTAGTGACCTTCCTATCATTTCTAACTGTTATTTATTCCATTGGCACAACAGCAGGAGAAATTGAATCACAATCTGTGTTGATTTCAGAGAAGTGTGACTGATTTGGAGTTACGTTTTTTAAGTGTTCCCTTTTTTTTTTTTTTGAGCAGTATATTATTAATCAATATCAAACCCTTCACCACATTGAGCAGGACTATGATAACCCCATGTGGACGGTCTGAACAGCTACCGATAAGAAAACAGAAAAAAAAAAACGACCATATTGTCCACTAAAATAGTTTTTATTATAATTCAGGTTAAAAACATAATGGCACATACAAATCTGGTTTAATCAGTATACAGCAACATTGGACACAAAACCAGGAAGCGTATATACAGAGTGTTCTACAATATAAATATAACAAATGCTGTAATGTATTATTACCATACATACACTCAAATTAAAGTGACATGTGCAAGTGCTATACTAAAATATATTGCTAGTATTCCCTGAATGTAGTAGTACCAATTCCAAACAAAGTGACCTGTGCAAGTGCTTTTACAGAAAAAACATTAACCCTAATGCTATCACAACAAAGTGGCATGTGCAATTGTTTTCCAGAAAAATAGCAACCTATTGCTATCACGGCAATTGACTAAATAAAAAATCTAGTGCATAAATTAGAAGAGTGGTATCAATATCCAAAATATGACACCAGGATTAAACCTCTCACGTGGATTGCTTGTGTCCCGGTGTGCAGCTCTGCAGGTTGGCGATGCAAGGAGACATGGTGTCTCATTACCCTTAATTAACATCATACCAAACAGCAGTCGGGTAGGCTGACGAAGGCTATGTGCCGAAACGCACGTTGGGGAGGACGCCATCCAGGAGCAGACGTGCCACATTATCCAATGAGTTCCTTGATATATTTTTTATACAGTCTTTTTCACTTGAACATATCTTTGCTTCACGCATACAAATATATACACATACATCTCCTGGCACATTACTTCATGAATGTTGCATGTATAAATATTATCACTTTCGGACCCTAGGTTTAATCCTGGTCTCATATTTTGGATGTTAATACCACTCTTCTAATTTATGCACTAGATTTTTGATTTAGTCAATTGCCGTGATAGCAATAGGTTGCTATTTTTCTGGAAAACAATTGCACATGTCACTTTTTTTGGAATTGGTATTACTACATTCAGGGAATACTGGCAATATACACTGCTCAAAAAATAAAGGGAACACTTAAACAACAGAATATAACTCCAACTAAATCAAACTTCTGTGAAATCAAACTGTCCACTTAGGAAGCAACACTGATTGACAATCAATTTCACATGCTGTTGTGTAAATGGAATAGACAACAGATGGAAATTATTGGCAATTATCAAGACACCCTCAATAAAGGAGGGGTTCTGCAGGTGGGAACCACAGACCTCATCTCAGTACCAATGCTTTCTGACTGATGTTTTGGTCACTTTTGAATAATGGTTGTGCTTTGACACTCGTGGTAGCATGAGACGAACTCTACAAACCACACAAGTGGCTCAGGTAGTGCAGATCATCAAGGATGGCACATCAATGCGAGCTGTGTCAAGAAGGTTTACTGTGTCTGTCAGCGTAGTGTCCAGACGCTGGAGGCGCTACCAGGAGACAGGCCAGTACACCAGGAGATGTGGAGGGGGCCGTAGGAGGGCAACAACCCAGCAGCAGGACCACTATCTCAGCCTTTGTGAAAGGAGGAACAGGAGGAGCACTGCCAGAACCCTGAAAAATGACCTCCAGTAGGGCCACAAATGTGCATGTCTGCACAAATAGTTAGAAACCAACTCCATGAGGACGGTCGGAGCGCTCGACGTCCACAGATGGGGGTTGTGCACAAAGTCAGCCATGCTGTGTCCTAACCAATCGGATGTCTGACCATGCTGTCCTCCGGTCATCCTCGCTGAACAGATGGTATGACAGTTGTGCTTTTAGTATTGTCTATAGTGTATGAAAATAGCTACTGTTCTTCCTCCTCCTCATTGTCAGCCAATCTATGTTGGGATGACATGCGCTGGGCTGAGTGTAATCAAACTGTATCCTTCCTTGCTCCATCTCATCATGCTCTACCTGCAATGCATCATCTTTCATTGTGAGCAGAGAACCTTTCAGAATACAGAGAAGAGGGATGGTGACGCTAATTATGGCATCATCGCCGCTCACCATCTTGGTCGACTCCTCAAAGTTTTGTAGGATGGTATATATGTCTGACATCCATGTCCACTACTGAGGTCATATGTGTGGAGTCTGAACAGAATACCGACGGCCTTGTTGATGCTGGTAGTCAACAACTTCCCTCTTCTGCTCACAAATTATTTCAAAATATGCAGTGTAGAGTTCCAGCTAGTGATGAGCGAGTATACTCGTTGCTCGGGTTTTCCAGAGCATGCTCGGGTGTCCTCTGAGTATTTTGGCGTGCTCAGAGATTTAGTTTTTATCGCCTCAGTTGCCTGAATACACGTGGGAATTCCCTAACAAACAGGCAATCTCCACATGTATTCATCCTGTCCAGCAGTCATAAATCATGCAGCTGCATCGATAGAAACTAAATCTCCGAGCACGCCAAAATACTCAGAGGACACCCGAGCACGCTCGGGGAAACCCGAGCAAAAAGTATACTCGCTCATCACAAGTTCCAATGTGTGGGGACATCATACACCAGACGGTGAGCCGGAGGCTTCAAACTATGCTGAAGCACGGCAAAGGCGGCGGAAGCTGTAGCTGACTGTCTAAAATGGGCAGACAGACAGCGTACTTTCACAAGCAGATCCAGCAGCTCTGGGTAGCTTTTGAAAAACCGTAGAACAATGAGGTTATGCACATGTGCCAGGCATGGTACATGCGTGAGCGCACCTCGCCTCAGAGCCGCCCACCAGGTTCCGGCTATTATCACACATGACTACTCCTGGCTGTAGGTTCAGCGGTGTCAGCCACAGATCTGCCTGCTCTTTCAGAGCTGTCCACAACTCTTCAGCATTGTGCGTTTTGTCACCTAAGCATATTAGCTTCAGCACAGCCTGTTGCTGCTTGGCTGAGGCAGTGCTTACAGCTTATGACTGATGTGCTCATTTTGGAGATGGAGACTGAAGAGGAGGAGGTGCAGGAGCTGTAGATTTTGGGGGCAGCCCTGATTGACGGAGAGCTCGCAATCCTCAGCGTCGGGAGGACGTGTTCCATCCCAAGGTCCGACTGGGTCCCGACTTCCACTATGTTAACGCAGTGTGCAATCAGTGAGAGGTACCGTCCCTGCCCACAAGCACTTGTCCATGTATCCGTGGTTAGGTGGACTTTCCCGGTAACTGCATTGTTGAGGGCACGGCTAATGTTATGGGACATATGCTTATGTCATGCGGGGACGGAACACCGGGAGAAAGTGGCAGCTAGGGCCCGAGTACCGAGGGACGGCAGCCGCCATCAGGTTGTGGAAAGCTTCTGTCTCCATGAGCCTAAAAGGCAACATTTTGAGCGCAAGCAGTCGCAAAATGTATGAATTTAGTAGTGTGGCCTGAGGGGCGTTGGCTGCGTATTTGCGCTTGCATTCCAAGTACTGAGGTATGGACAACTGAACTCTGTGCTGGGACAAGGAAGTGCTTGATGGTGCTAGTTGAGTGTGTGCAACGACAGGTGCAGGGCAGAAGGCATCTTTGCATGCTCATTGGACAGGGTATTGGCTTGCATGCATAACAGTGGAAGAAGCAGTGGTGTCACCTGCAGACACTGTTCCTGGAGCCTGGGGTTCAGCCCACAAAGTCGGGTGCTTTGCTGCCATGTGCCTGATCATGCTGGTGGTGGTCAGGCTGGTAGTTTTGCTACCCCTGCTGATGTGGGCATGACAAGTGGTGCAAATGGCCTGTTTGGGGTTATGAGCAGAGTCTTTAAAAAAAAACAAAAAAAAAAAAAAAAAAACAGACTTGGGAAGACATAACAGTTGTACTGCCAACTTCCGTCGTGTTACTGTTATGGGGAACGGTTGCCCACCTTCTGTCTGCAGCCACCACACTGCTTCTTTCCATCTGTTGGGGTGCTACACCTACCTCCCCGTGTGCTGCTGTCCTCGCTCTGCATATCCTCCTATCACCTTGGGTCAGTTACTATATCATCCACTACCTCCTCTTCCGCACCCTGGTCCTCCTCCTGAGTTTCTGGCAATTGTGTCTCATCATCTTCCACCTCTTGTGACATGTTCCACCTTGTGTGACTGTGGCTGCTCAAATATTTGGTCATCGCTAAATGCGATCTCCTCTTGCCCCGCTTCAAGTGGACCAGTAGAGAGGCCCAAATTTGTAAATGGAAAAGTGAACAGCTCTTCATAGTGTCCAAGTGTGGGATCAGTTGTCTCCGGGCATTCAGCATTGTGGGAGGAAGGAGGATCAAGGTGAGGACTATGCGATCTACACTCACGGATACTACGACTTGACCGTGTGGAAGACAGGGTGCTAGTGGTGGTGAAATGGAGAAAAACAACGTGTGCTCCAAGTTGCTTTTGAATAACATAATCAGGCTTATGATGCAAAAAAAATTATTTCCGGCCACTGATACCTGGTGCTATGTATATACAGTCAACATATGTAATAGGCAGCAGCAGCAGACAGTACTGGAATGGACCCTCTTGATGTATGCAATGAAGTATGCCACATACAATGCCTACCTAGCACTGATATCTATATGTTAGGCGTCGAGTTCCTTTCGCTGCACAGCAGGAATCCCAACTCGGTGGTCTCCCATTTCTCTTCAGCCACAGAGGAGGCTGCTCAGCAGACTCGTCGATCCCGGTGCTCTGCTCAGACTAACACTGTGGGTTTGGTTGCTGCTGCCACCTCTGGTCCAGCTATAGCAACGCATGCTGGTCAGCAGCGAGCAACTCCAGGGACTAAGTCCTCCTTTCGGTTAACTGAGCATGCCCGTGGGACGATCTCCCATTGTAGATCGGAGTTCACATGCTCAGGTCCTTCTCCAGCTTGGATTGGACGATGAGGAAGGTCCCGGAAGGACGCTGCTATAAAAGGGTAGCATGGACGCTCAGCCATGCGCTAGTATAGACTGCATTATCAGACTATGTGGAGTGAGTGTTGTATGCATGTATGAATGTCTCTGATGAATGACTCATTAAGAAACCCCTACCCTTGGTACGCATGTGTTGTGCAGCCTAGCCTGTTAAGCCCCCAGGCTTAGGTGTAGGTAGAGCCAGAGTCTGAGACTGGCATCAGTGTCCACCGGTGGCTCTGCATGCCACAGTGCACTTGCTCGACACTCCACCATAGGCAGCATCTATAGTGGCGCCCCCAGGTGCGACGCCGTGTGCTCAGGAGGTCTAGAGGGACTCTGACCCCTTGTCCTTGGAGCAGAGTTCTGTGACCACATTCTGTGTTCTCTGTTGCCGAGCTCTGTGAGCTTAAACAGGCTCTGGCATTTATGTTCTGCAGTAGTGCGGCTCAGTGACATAACAGAGTTTGCCCTGTACACACCGGGTGACGTTAACCCACGTGTGTTCTTCCTTTATACCGCCATATAGCGTCCACCATTACCGAGCAGCAGTTACCATCTCTGCATGGTGGACCCCAGGCTGCGAACGCACCTTATACCTTCTTTATTATTTGGTGCATTCCGCCAGCGCGTAACATCTATATATCCACATACACTTCCTGCCTACCTTGCACTGCAATCTATATACCCCGTGATCAGGCCTTAGAAGGACTGTTGATTTAGCTGGATTTGTGTATTCAATTATGGTATACCCACACTTACTTTGAAACTACCAACTCTGACTCTAATTTGGCAGCAACTCTCCCTACACTAAATGATTCCAGAGAGGAATGTGATAAGCAGGGCGGCGCCAGGTCTGATATAGACCTGATGACTCTGTGCTGCCAACCAATCACTGTAATGCCACAAACATGGCTGCGGCATTACAGTACGTGGCACACAATGCCTGCATATTGATTGGCGCTCTTTAGAGTGCCAAACATGCAGGGTGTGGACTCGAACTCCCACCAACCAATCCCGTGAATGCTCGGCCCTCGCCGAGCACCAAGCATTAACAAATATGCTCGCTCATCAATAATAGTCAAAGATAGGATTAAAGAAAGTATTAGCATCCCCTATTTCAGGAGAGATTGTGCAGTAATCTAAATTCCTTAGGATTGAAAACATAATGAAAATTTATGATTTGGAGTGAATCCATGAAACCAGGGCTTAAGCCATGCCAAGATCTTCTGCAGGCATAAATAAATGTATATTCTAGCCATCAGCCATGCACAGCTTAGAGATACTGTATATCATGGGACAAGTGTAATGTTTTGCATGTAGTTTATCATAATCCTCCTTGAAGTTAGTTGATTTTAAAAGAAAATGAAAAGTCAGGACAAAAGGAAACTCTGTTGTTATTGTACAAAAATTCACACTTGGCCCTAACTGCACATTTAATGTTGTTGCTCATAAAAGCCTACAGCCTGCAATGACCCCGCTACCTCCTCACCTCAACCAACACCGGAACTGCTGCAACCCATCAACCTACCCACTCTTTCCCCACCATCCTGTAGCATGTAAGCCCGAAAGGGCAGGGTCCTCTATCCCCTCTGTATCAGTCTGTCATTGTAAGTTTGTTTATTGGAAGTGATATCTGTAATTTGTATGTAACCCCTTCTCATGTACAGCATCATGGAATCAATGGTTCTATATAAATAAATATTAATAATAATAGCGAAGTTTGTCCAAAAAGACTGGACCTGGTCTTGTAGGGACCATATGAGCACATTCAGCAGCACAGAAGGGAGAGAAGGGAGATTCATCCAATATGATACCAGGGTTCTAGGAAGCCAACAGCATCATTACCCTCCGCTTTCTCTTAAAGAAAACTATTATGATGGGTCTGTAAGTGATTTTCTAACTTGTCAGCACATTCTACGTCATTTGGCTTTGTAGTTTACAAATCTGTGCAGGTAACGGTCAGCATCTTCTAAGCCCAGGGGGTAGGTGGATACTCCAGGCTATACGTTCTATAGAAAAGAATTTAATAATTTCACAAAGTAATTTCAACATTTCCAAATGGAGCAGAATGTTGTGGCTTAGAGGCAAAATGGTGATCACACGATTGTGATACGACCAGACTAGACGATCGATAAACCTGGTGACTGAGAAAAATCTGTGACTTCTCTGCATTTAGTGGTCACTACTCACCTGGGCAGTCATATGTGGGAATCTCCTCTTTACACCACTCATCACCCCTCACATATGTCTCTGTAGCATTAATATGGGTCAGATCTTCATCCTGAAGCAAATATTGTAAAAGTCACAGATAGATGGAGAAGTCACATCTATGATCAGCTCTAATCCTGCCATCTCCACCGCTCTCATTACACAAGTATAAAACATATAATACTGGTGGATAAAACAAGACTGAGCACAAGACCTTCACAGCCGTCTACACATCATAGGGGAGATCTCCTGACACCTTCTCTCCATCTACCTGATGATCCTGAGGAGCATTGGGATCTTCTTGTTTACAGTCTTGTGGAAGAAGAGGACAGGGACATCTCTCTGGCGTTGTCCTCTTACTGGATAGATCTGGAGGAAACACATACAGGGACTGAATTCATTCTTTACATACAGATAATTATAGGCCGTGTGTATTTAGTCCTGTCTATTACCTGGTGATGTGAGGGGCTGGGGAACCTCCATCATGACATCCTTGTATACATCTTTGTGTTCTTCTAAATACTCCCACTCCTCCATGGAGAAATAGACAGCGACATCCTGACACCTTATAGGAACCTGACACATACAATGATACCGTCATCCCCCCGATCCCTTCATAGCTTTACTGTATAATGTCCCAGCATTCCCAGCAGTGTCACCTCTCCAGTCAGCAGCTCAATCATCTTGTAGGTGAGTTCTAGGATCTTCTGGTCATTGATGTCCTCATACATCAGGGGGTGAGGTGTAGGCCCCGTGATTGGGCTCAGGGGTCTTCCCCATCCCTCAGACACAGGGTCCTGACAGCGATCACTAGAGGTCTTCTTCACCACTGTGTAATCCTGGTTATGGAGAGACACATTAATAAATCTCACTACAGACATTTCCAGAGTCCTCACCTCTCCAGTTCTGTCCATCTGTTATTCCCATAGATAAGAATGATGTAATGTGACGTCATCAGGATCTCTCACCTCTCCAGTAAGCCGGAAGAGGATCTCTAGGGTGAGGTGTAATATCCTCTCCGCCATCTGGTCTCTGTCCATATCCATCTTTGATG
Source organism: Dendrobates tinctorius (assembly GCF_039654945.1). Taxonomy (NCBI): domain Eukaryota; kingdom Metazoa; phylum Chordata; class Amphibia; order Anura; family Dendrobatidae; genus Dendrobates; species Dendrobates tinctorius. Next base: position 9,013,551 of record NW_027361731.1, on the reverse strand, counting down.
GGTTAAATCAGGAAAATTCTCTTATATAGAAGATCTTCACTGAGAGGATCTGATATTGTAGAGACCTGAATGAGAAGATGAGCCGATGTAACATCATAAAAATTACAATTATCTATATACAGTATATAAAAATGAGTGTGTGTATCAACGATGATGTCATAATGGTACAGGTACAGTTGTGGCCAAAAGTATTGACACCCCTGCAATTTTGTCAGATAATACTCAGTTTCTTCCTGAAAATGATTGCAATCACAAATTCTTTGGTATTATTATCTTCATTTAATTTGTCTTAACTGAAAAAACACAAAAGAGAATGAAGCAAAAAGCAAAACATTGATCATTTCACACAAAACTCCAAAAATGGGCCAGACAAAAGTATTGGCACCCTCAGCCCAATACTTGGTTGCACAACCTTTAGCCAAAATAACTGCGACCAACCATCAATGAGTTTCTTACAATGCTCTGCCAAAGAAGACTGGTCTAAAATTCCAGCAAACTGCTCTAGGTCCCTGATACTAGAAGGGTGCCTTCTCCAAACTGCCGTTTTTAGATCTCTCCACAGGTGTTCTATGGGATTCAGGTCTGGACTCATTGCTGGCCACCTTAGAAGTCTCCAGTGCTTTCTCTCAAGCCATTTTCTAGTGCTTTTTGAAGTGTGTTTTGGGTCATTGTCCTGCTGGAAGACCCATGACCTCTGAGGGAGACCCAGCTTTCTCACACTGGGCCCTACATTATGCTGAAAAATTTGTTGGTAGTCTTCAGACTTCATAATGCCATGCACACGGTCAAGCAGTCCAGTGCCAGAGGCAGCAAAGCAACCCCAAACAAATCAGGGAACGTCTGCCATGTTTGACTGTAGGGACCGTGTTTTTTTCTTTGAATGCCCCTTTTTTTCTCCTGTAAACTCTATGTTGATGCCTTTGCCCAAAAAGCTCTACTTTTGTCTAATATGACCAGAGAACATTCTTCCAAAACATTTTAGGCTTTTTCAGGTAAGTTTTGGCAAACTCCAGCCTGGCTTTTTTTTATGTCTCAGGGTAAGAAGTGGGGTCTTCCTGGGTCTTCTACCATACAGTCCCTTTTCATTCAGACGCCGACGGATAGTACGGGTTGACACTGTTGTACCCTCGGACTGCAGGTCAGCTTGAACTTGTTTGGATGTTAGTTGAGGTTCTTTATCCAACATCCGCACAATCTTGCGTTGAAATCTCTTGTCAATTTTTCTTTTCCGTCCACATCTAGGGAGGTTAGCCACAGTGCCATGGGCTTTAAACTTCTTGATGACACTGCGCACGGTAGACACAGGAACATTCAGGTCTTTGGAGATGGACTTGTAGCCTTGAGATTGCTCATGCTTCCTCATAATTTGGTTTCTCAAGTCCTCAGACAGTTCTGTGGTGTTTCTTTTCTCCATGCTCAATGTGGTACACACAAGGACACAGGACAGAGGTTGAGTCAACTTTAATCCATGTCAACTAGCTGCAAGTGTGATTTAGTTATTGCCAACACCTGTTAGGTGCCACAGGTAAGTTACAGGTGCTGTTAATTACACAAATTAGAGAAGCATCACATGATTTTTCGAACAGTGCCCATACTTTTGTCCACCCTCTTTTTTTTATGTTTGGTGTGGAATTATATCCAATTTGGCTTTAGAACAATTCTTTTTGTGTTTTTTCATTTAAGACAAATTAAATGAAGATAATAACAAAGAATTTGTGTTTGCAATAATATTCAGGAAGAAACTAAGTATTATCTGACAAAATTGCAGGGGTGTCAATACTTTTGGCCACAACTGTATATACTGTATGAGTACAGAAATGGAAGAAAGGGAGGCAGGCAATGTCCCAGTAGAGAGAAGCAAGACTTGCAGACAAGAGAACAAGAGCTGCTTCCTCAAGGGCCACTGAAACGTCTGAGCAGAGAGAAGCAAGACTTATAGACATGAGAATTGCAACTGCTTCCACCACGACACAGGAAAAAGTTGGAAATTTTAAATACTCTGCCTTTTTCTACCACTCAGACTTCAACTATCAGGATAATCCAATAGTTAACATAGGATAAATGGATGTGGTCTGCACGTACTGCACAATACCCTGAAGTGGAAAGATGAGCCGCCAGGTTTATGCTGTGCAAATGGCAGGGTAAAACTGCTTCCTCTCCTCTCACCACCAGATCCCCTGAAGTCTCTGATGACAGGCGCCACTGCAATATCAAACCATTTCTTGGACAACATCAGGAAGTACAACTCCGGCTTCCAAATGTCATCATTTGGTGCAAAAAGAGAAGTTTTCTCAACTGGATTTATGCCCACATTCAAAGTTCAAGAACAGATTTACCACTCCGTTGGCTCACTGCTTCCATCACTAGGTAAAGAACCTCAATGTCTTCACCTCTACTTCATGGGAAATGTAGAAGCAGAGGCTCAGCAGAGATGCTCTTTAATTCCAAACACTCGCCTTGATATTGTCACTAACTTGCAGCAGTTCCTTCACTTAAACAATCCATATGTTCAACTTTTCAAGACTACACTTGAATGCATGCCAAGTGAGGATTACAAACACTTCAAAGGGCGCATCAGCGGCATTTCAATCCCCCCACATTTGATGAGGTAGCTATTCTGATTGTGGGTAATGAGTTTCACAGCCGTGACACTGTGCTTCAGAAAAGGAACAACGGTTTGAACGGGTGGCAGAAGCTCACAGGTCCATCATAGGACTGCAATATCCAATTATCTATTGGCAGGGGCAGGATAGCCATCACTGAAATACCTCAGACAAATCCTGCCACAGGCAACCCTTCAGGGAAAATAAGTGTCGGCCATGGACTTCTATGCCCATAGGATCGTGACAAGAGCTGGTGAGGAAAATCACATCCTCAAATGCAGACATCCAGGCCAGAAAACTTTCCATTGCCATGACATCATTGCACGAGTTTTGAAATGAAAACTTGCAAAAATGGTTCATCTGATTACAAAAGCACACGTGTTTGGTGAGACACAGTGCTGGATGTGTTCAGTAGAATGGCAAAAAAGACGCCTTCCTCATGCCCATATCTTGATCTGGCTGAAACAAAAAAAATACAGCCCACTGAAATTGACAATATTATCAGTGCATAATTGCCAGACCCCAAGACTGACCCGTTGCTCTTTGACAACATCGCAAAGATATGATCCATGGTCCCTGTGGGAATCTCAACAAAAATTCTCCCTGCACGGTTGATGGCAGGTGTTCAAAGAATTACCTACAAAAACTGGTCCAAGAAACACAAACTGGACAAGATGGATATCCAGTCTACGGAAGAAGAAACTGAAGGGATGGTGGTTTCATAGCAAAGCTCAAAATGCACGCTGGGTCATCACCCCAAGAGATAGAAATTGACAAGTGGGTGGTGCCTGACAATCCTCTGCTCTCAAAATTTTTCCAGGCTCACATCAACATCGAATCTTGCCATTATATGAAATCAATCAAGTACGTATGCAAATATGTCTACAAAGGAAGTGATCAAGCAGTGTTTGAAGTCCAGAAAAATGGACATATTGATGAAGTAGAGGCATTCCAGATGGGCAGGTACATCAGCAGCAATGAAGCTCTTGGGAAAATACTAGGGCTCTCCATTCATGAGCGCTACCCACCAGTTATGCATCTCACTTGGAACATGGACAGAGAATTTACTTTGACCCAGCAAACCTGATGAAAATGACGCACACTGGGACATGACCCTCAATGAAGCAGCAGCCACAAAAATCCCAAAGCGACTAAGACACCTCTTTGGTATTCTTCTAACAACCTGTAATATTTCAAATCCCCTTGACATTTGGACAAAGTTCAAAACTAATCTCTGTGAAGACATCCTCATGCAGGTTAAAAAGGAAAATCCTCAGCAACTTATCAACTTCACTGAATACATTGTCAACAAAACTTTTAGGGCGAGTTTCCATGTAGCGCATTCCTTCTGCTTTGCACTGAGCGGAAAGCCTCCCCAAAGCCTCGCCCCCTTCTGTATGCATGGTGATTCTGGATGTGTTCATTGAACACATGCGGTATCACCGCATCGCAAACATAGACCGGGTTATTTACCTTGCGGAGACTGAGCGTCTCTGCAAGGTAAACAGACATGCTGCGCCGCATATCCGGTTTTGTGGGTGTGTCACCCATGTATTAGGACGCATAGTGGAGATGGGATTTCATAAAATCCCCTCCACTATGTTGTAACATCTGGATGCTGCGGATTAAACGCTGCGGCTGTACGTAGCGTTCAATCCGCAGCAAATCCGGATGCAATACAGCCCGTGGAAACATACCCTAATTCTCCTTGAGCACCACTGCATGGATATGTCTGGAAAAGCATTACACCTACTTGGCTTACCTACTCCAACAAGAAATCAGGAAGCTAACCAAAATGTGCAGGGAGATATTCAGAAAAACAAACTACAACACTGAAGAACTCACAGCATTTGTCTCTCACAATGAGCCACTGTTGGTACCAGACCAAGAAATGCCTACAACCAAATTTTTTTTCACTGCAACTTACAAAATTGCGATTGTCTTCCTAGATGAACCAGGTGGAACAAGAAAGACATTTTTAATCAACTTGCTCCTAGCAAAATTTCGGCAATAACAAAAGATTGCACTTGCAGTGGCATCTTCTCGAATTGCAGCTACACTTTTAACTGGTGGTAGGACGGCACATGCGACATTCAAGCTATCACTTAACCTGTCTCACAGTGATAGCCCAGTTTGCAACATTGCCAAAGGATCAGGACAGGCCAAAGTGCTTCAAAAGCGCAGTGCCATCATTTGAGATGAACGGAAGCAGTGGACAGACTGCTGCAAGACTTGCGTGGAAACAATTCTATCATGGGTGGTGTAGTTGTTGTTTTGGCAGGTGACTTCTAACAAACACTAGCAGGTGACTTCTAACAAACACTACCCTTTATACCAAAATCAACCCCTGCAGATGAACTCAATACCTGCCTAAAAGCATCATACCTTTGGAGACATGTGAAGAAAACATCGCTGAACACAAACATGAGGGTCCACGTGAGAGCCGATGTTTCTACTGGACTGTTCTCAAGCCAGCTGTTGACTATTGGAGATGACAAAGCACCAATAAATTCAACCACTGGACAGATCATGTTTCCAAGCAACTTTTGCTACACTGTTTACATCAATTGAGGAGCTAAAAGAAAAAAAGTTTTTCCAAACATTCAATCCAACTTCAGAAAGTCTGGTTGGCTGTGTGAAAGGGTTATACTAGCTCTGAAAAATGATAGTGTAAACAAGATCAATCTTCAAATTTTGAGTCTCCTTCCAGGTATGTGCATGACCTACAAGTCAGTGGATACAGTAACAGACCCTGATCAAGCATTATTCTCTCCAGAGATCCTCAACTCATTGGAACCACAAGGACTTCCTCCGCATAAACTCTTTCTAAAACCTGGAGCACCTATTCTGCTGTTGAGAGATTTGGATCCACCAAAGCTGTGTAATGGGACAAGACTCTTGATTAAGAACCTGTTTACACTTGTAATTGAAGCAACCATTTTGACAGGATGTGCCAAAGGAGGGGACATTTTCATTCCAAGAATTCCACTCATTCCATCTGATTTGCCTTTTGATTTTCAACGCCTCCAGTTTGACTGGCATTTGCAATGTCCATTAACAAGGCTCAGGGACAGTCCTTGAAAGTAGTAGGGATGGATTTGAAATCTCCATGCTTTTCTCATGGACAACTTTACGTAGCCTGTTCAAGAGTTGAACTGCCAAAAATCTGTTCATCTTTGCACCGGAAGGAAAAACAGAATGAGTCTTGAATGAGCAGAAAATAAAATACTATCAATATTTGGGTAATCATTTAGTTAATTTGTGTTGAAAATCTGTAGTGTTGAATATATGATGTTAAATGTTTTTATGTGCAATATATTCATTATAATTTGTTATACCTAACCACAGCTGGCTACCTCCATCCGATAGTCCCGTGCCAACTTACCCATTATGACATCATCTTCGCTATAGCAACCATTCTGACATCGTCGCCATGGATGATGTCATAATGGTTGCCATGGCGATGATGTCATAAAGGTTGCCATGATGACGATGTCATAATAGAATGCAATGGTGATGGCTATGTCATAATGGTTGCCATGGTGACGATGATATAATAGGTTTCCATGGCGAAGATGATGTCAGAATGGTTGCCAAGGCGAAGCCATAATGGGTATATGGGGCACGGAACTGTGGGATGGAGGATGTGTGATGGGAATATGGGCACGGGACTATGGGATGGAGGATATGTATGATGGGTATATGGGCACTGGACTATGGGATGGAGGATAATCATTGGAATTTGTTATAACAAACCAGAGTTAGTTACTTTGCACGGTCAACGCCGGGCTCTTCAGCTAGTTGGAAATATTAAAAGGAAATATAACGTGTAGATTTTGTTGTATTCTTTAGTCTTTTATGGACTGGAACATAAGTTGAATTGCTGACTAAGACATCTTCTCCATGCTCCCAATCACTGGCTACTGATTAGCTGTAACTGGCAGGGACCCAAGCAGCAATGGTATTTTTTGTGACTTTACAACGTCTGAAACTCAACATGGACAAAACAGAATTCATCATCTTTCCCCCATCTCACGTGACCCCCCCTATGAACCTATCAATTACAGTAAATGACTGCCCACTCTCCCCAGTCCCACAAGCTCGCTGCCTCGGAGTAATCCTTGACGCTGATCTCTCCTTCAAACCACATATCCAAGCCCTTTCCACTTCCTGCCGACTTCAACTCAAAAATATTTCACAAATCCGTTCATTCCTCACCCAAGAATCTGCAAAAACCCTAGTCCATGCCCTCATCATCTCTCGCCTTGACTACTGCTACCTCCTGCTCTGTGGCCTCCCCTCAAACACTCTCGCACCCCTCCAATCTATTCTAAACTCTGCTGCCCGACTAATCCACCTGTCCCCCCCGCTATTCTCCAGCTTCTCCCCTCTGTCAATCCCTTCACTGGCTCCCAATTGCCCAGAGACTCGATTACAAAACCCTAACCATGACATACAAAGCCATCCACAACCTGTCTCCTTCATACATCTGTGACCTCGTCTCCCGGTACTTTCCCGCACGCAACCTCCGATCCTCACAAGATCTCCTTCTCTACTCACCTCTTATCTCCTCTTCCCACAATCGCATACAAGATTTCTCTCGCGCATCACCCCTACTCTGGAACTCTCTACCACAACATATCAGACTCTCACCTACCATCGAAACCTTCAAAAAGAACCTGAAGACCCACCTCTTCCGACAAGCCTATAACCTGCAGTAACCACCGATCGACCAAACCGCTGCACGACCAGCTCTACCCTCGCCTACTGTATTATCACCCATCCCTTGTAGATTGTGAGTCCTCATGGGCAGGGTCCTGTCTCCTCCTGTACCAGTTATGACTTGTATTGTTTAAGATTATTGTACTTGTTTTTATTATGTATACCCCTCCTTACATGTAAAGCGCCATGGAATAAATGGCGCTATAACAATAAATAATAATAATAATAATAATAATAATACTGCACACTTCCCTGACATCTACTAATAAAACATATTTAGGCCACAGACAACAAGCAGTTTCTTCCTCGGAGTCGGCAGCTGAATACGTTTCTCATAGACTCATCTTCCATAACGCTAATTCTCGTCTCATTTACCGACACTGGAATCAGCATTAGTAATACTGCAGGAGATATTCATTACACGTGACAGGAGAAATAACTACGTCATGATGAGGACGACATCTTCATCTTCTACTACGGTTCTAGAAACATATTTGGCCAGAGTCCGTCATTGACTCCATCCCCACCGGCCGTCTATATAAAGGTTTCCCGTCTTCCCCGCACTGTAATCTTCTATCACGTTAGATCTCAGCTCTGATTCACACACAGAAGGTTGAGGCTTGTAGAAAAGATGGTTTGTAAGAACAGCAAGACAGGAGATATTTGATGCCAATATCTACATGTACAGTGTTTTTTTTTCTCTTGATATGAAGTTTTTTGGGGGCATTTTCCCATAAGCTTCCATATGTTACAAGAAAAACATTATACTGTTTGTGTTGAGGCCCTGTACTCTGAGAGTAATACATGTTTCCTCGGTTCCCGTCTTTTATAGTTGGGTCGTTTGTATCCATCAGCGGAAAAGGAATAAAACCATTGTGTTGTCTCATTATAAGAATCACAAAACCCCCTAAATATAACATTTTATACCAACCCCACAATTTGTGACTCCTCAGGGTAAATCGCTCTCTCACCATTGGATTAGAGCTGATACTATGAAGCTAAAGTGGCTAAATGGGGGGGGCGTGGCTATGTAGCCGAGGAGAGAGGACGAACGCTGTGGGAGCTCCTGTCTTCATCCTGCACCAGACCTTCTTATCGCGACATACCTGGTGGCATTCGGGACCCCCCTGGACCCCTGCAGGACACAGAGCGGCTCTGGTTAGCTGTCGGCCGGAGAGGCCAGGATGGACGGCGGGGCCTGCATTAGGCGGCGGCCATCTTAGACAAGCACGCTGTCAGTGTGAGCTGCGGCATCCAGCCCTCACCACTGCAGCATTACCGGGCAGTGGCCCATATCCTAAAGACTCAGGGGATACGAGGTGAGTGCCCTGGAAAATTGGGCCTCTCGTTCCCCCCTCTTAGTAATAGACTCACTTGGCTGTTGGCGCCATTACTGTGGGGACCTCTGCTCCCCCCAGAGCTGGCTGCTGCCTTTGCGGGTGCTGCGTGTCTCTCCCCCCCCAGGAAGCCTCATCGATACAGCACCAGGCACTGCTCTTATTAATCTATGTGACCCCTCTGCATGGGAACTGCTCCTGGGACATAATTATTTAACACTAGACCTGCTGTGCTTATAACTGGAGGGGAAAATCCCCAGAGTATACACCTCTAGTCATCCTGTTATGCCGCATTGTCACTGACCATGAATCGGTCTAAAGGATCAGCAGCAGCAGAAAAATTAAAAAAGAGTTTGCCAGACACGACCCCTCTGAAAGTGCACGGTCTCTTAGAAATAATTCTCCACAAGCTCAACGTAAAAACCGTCCCTCTGGGGGTGAGGAGGAGAATGAGCAGGAGGAATTGACACTCAAACAGGCATCTGAACAGCTGATGCAAGCCATCTCCCTAACTAGGACGTCCCTGACTGGTAAAATAAAGGACGTTTACAGTGAGGTGGGGTGACTCTGACAAGATTTGCAAGCCATGAGGGGACGCATTACGGAAGTGGAGACAAGAGTGTCTCAGGTAGAGGACACTATCACACCTATGGAGGCCAAATTAACAAAGGCAGCAGGCTCTATGAATGCCTGGAAGCAGAAGGCGGGCGATCGGGAGAGCAGAATGAGCCGGAATAATATCCATGTCACTGGTCTTCCGGAAGGTCAGCATTCTGAGCAATTTCTAGAAGGCTGGCTCAAAACCTCTTTGGGGGATGAATTCTCTCCAGCATTTGCTGTCGAAAGGGCTCATAGGGCTCCTACAAAACCCCTTCCTCCGGGAGCCCCACCTAGACCTTTCCTGGCTCGTCTCCTCAACTGTAAAGACAGATACCATTCTGTGTCTCGCTCGGCAAAAAAGTCCCATCAAGTTTGACAATGCTGTGATCTCGATTTTCCCGGATTTCTCCATGGAACTCCAGCAACAGCGGGCGCAATTCATCAAAATCAAGAAGCGGCTCAGAGAGAAACATTATGTATTCGATGCTCTATCCGGGCTGGGTCTGGGTTGTCCATGGGGCTCCTCCGTGTTTTTTATGGATCCAGCGGAGGCAACTGAGTGGCTGCGGTCCCATAAGGGATCTCTTGTAAAGGAATCCTAATGTACTTACTGCTAACCCATATCCTTCTACTAAAGGTCTAATTGGGGCCTTCTCGGCGGGTATCCAGTTACCAACAATACCGGACACTGAGTTCAGTGATGGTATCCCCTTGTTTGCTTGTTGTTAGGAGTGTGGGACTTTGCTCCTATATTGTTAGGTTTTTATTCTGTTTTCTTTTTTTCAATAGTTTTAATTGTTATTTAGGTAGAAGTCGCAGCCAATGGCAGTACTGCTTTCTATGTGATATCTCTATATTTTGCTCCAGCAACAAAATGCCCAATATTCAGATAAGTAAAAAATGGGGTCTGAAATCATATGCATGACCTGGAATGTGAGGGGTATTAAAACCCAGCGGAAGAGGATTAAGGTCTTTTCACAGATTAGGCAATATCGCCCTCATATTGTGGCCTTGGTGGAGACATATTTGACCAGAGACACAGATCAATGTGTGAAGAAACCATGGACACAATGGTTTATTCACGCATTTCATACCAGCTATTCTAGGGGGGTTTTGTTACTGATACATAAGGATGTTAGGTGGGAGGCCAGGGAGGCCCGGTGAGATCCTGAGGGGTTTTGTTTTTTTTACATGCACTAATTAACTCTAGGCAGCATGTTACTTTATGCATCTACAACCCCCCTCTGCTAATATGTCAATTCTCCAGAAGGCGATGAGTTTTGCCCTGAACTATCCAGATGCAGATGTCATCTGCATGGGGGATTTCAACTTGGTCACGAATAACCGTCTAGACAGACTGAGATTGGGGGATGGGATGCAAGAAGAGGCCCCTCCGCCGGCTACATCCCAGCTATCACAGTTCATGGAGGGAAGCGGATGGTTAGATTTATGGAGAACGCGACACCACAAGACAAGGGAATACACCTGCCATTCATCCACTAAGTGCTCCTTATCGCGCATAGATTATATATTTGGGTCCAGCAGTCTAGCAATGTGGGTGGACAATATAGAACATGGCAGTAGGGGGGGGGGGGATTTCAGATCATAGTCCGGTCATTCTTAAACTTAACTACGGACCACTAAATAATAGGATGGTCTGGAAATTGAAACCTTTCTGGTTAAAGTTGGTGGAATTGCACGATAGAACGATAGATCAGTTGCATTGCGTCATCTCGTCCCACCCGGAACACCGGAATATTAATTTATTTTGGGATGCCCTTAAGGCATATTTGAGGGGTTGCCTATCCTCTACGATCTCTTACATCAAGCGGGTGACATCAAGGGAGGATGATGAGATGGAGCAACGACTGAAAGATACGGAGGCCGCATACATATCTGATCAAACTAGCGGTAATAGGGTGGAGTGGTTGGCTGCTTAAAGGTTATACACCCAACACATAGACACTAAGTCCAAACGTAAATTATTTTTTGCCCGTCAATCTATTTTGAGTTGGGAAACCAAGCAAGTAAATTTTTAGCCCATTTGGTGCATCAACATAATACTTCTAACACAATATTACAGATTCGTAGCTTGGATGGTACTTTGGTATCCTCAACTGAAGAAATACTGAGCTGCTTTCATGATTATTACAGATTATTGTACAACTCTAAAAGTGGCGTTGATGGTCAGGGGTGTCTAGACTACCTGTCAGATATAACATTTCCCACACTAAGCCCTTCCCAGCGAGCCTTTATGGATGCTGAATTTACAGTCATTTGTTAAAGTTTGGGCACCCCTATTAATGTTAACCTTTTTTCTTTATAACAATTTTGGTTTTTGCAACAGCTATTTCAGTTTCATATATCTAATAACTGATGGACTCAGTTATATTTCTGGATTCAAAAGAAGTTTATTGTACTAACAGAAAATGTGCAATCTGCATTTAAACAAAATTTGAGCGGTGCAAAAGTATGGGCATCTCAACATAAAAGTGACATTAATATTTCGTAGATCCTCCTTTTGCAAAAATAACAGCCTCTAGTCGCTTCCTGTAGCTATTAATGAGCTCCTGGATGAAGGTATTTGTGACCATTCCTGTTTACAAAACAATTCCAGTTCAGTTAAGTTTGATGGTCGCCGAGCATGGACAGCCCGCTTCAAATCATCCCACAGATGTTCAATGATATTCAGGTCTGGGGACTGGGATGGCCATTCCAGAACATTGTAATGGTTCCTCTGCATGAATGCCTGAGTAGATTTGGAGCGGTGTTTTGGATCATTGTCTTGCTGAAATATCCATCCCCTGCGTAACTTCAACTTCATCACTGATTCTTGCACATTATTGTCAAGAATCTGCTGATACTGAGTTGAATCCATGCGACCCTCAACTTTAACAAGATTCCCGGTGCCGGCATTGGCCACACAGCCCCAAAGCATGATGGAAACTCCACCAAATTTTACTGTGGGTAGCAAGTGTTTTTCTTGGAATGCTGTGTTTTTTAGCCTCCATGCATAACGCCTTTTTGAATGACCAAACAACTCAATCTTTGTTTCATCAGTCCACAGGACCTTCTTCCAAAATGTAACTGGCTTGTCCAAATGTGCTTTTGCATACCTCAGGCGACTCTGTTTGTGGCGTGCTTGCAGAAACGGCTTCTTTCGCATCACTCTCCCATACAGCTTCTCCTTGTGCAAAGTGCGCTGTATTGTTGACCGATGCACAGTGACACCATCTGCAGCAAGATGATGCTGCAGGTCTTTGGAGGTGGTCTGTGGATTGTCCTTGACTGTTCTCACCATTATTCCTCTCTGCCTTTCTGATATTTTTCTTGGCCTGCCACTTCTGGGCTTAACAAGAACTGTACCTGTGTTCTTCCATTTCCTTACTATGTTCCTCACAGTGGAAACTGACAGGTTAAATCTCTGAGACAACTTTTTGTGTCCTTCCCCTGAAAAGCTATGTTGAATAATCTTTGTTTTCTTTGAGAGTTGTTTTGAGGAGCCCATGATGCCACTCTTCTAAGGAGAATCAAATAGGAGAACTACTTGCAAGTGGACACCTTAAATACCTTTTCTCATGATTTGATACACCTGGCTATGAAGTTCAAAGCTCAATGAGGTTACAAAACCAATTTAGTGCTTCAGGAAGTCAGTAAAAAGTAGTTAGGAGTGTTCAAATCAAGAAAATGATAAGGGTGCCCACACTTTTGCACCGGTCAAATTTTGTTTAAATGCAGATTGCACATTTTCTGTTAGTACAATAAACCTCATTTGAATCCAGAAATATAACTGAGTCCATCAGTTATTAGATATATGAAACTGAAATAGCTGTTGCAAAAACCACAATTGTTATAAAGAAAAAAGGTTAACATTAATAGGGGTGCCCAAACTTTAACATATGACTGTACTTTGGAAGAGATAGAGAACGCCATATCAGATATGGCCTCTGGGAAGGCCCCTGGACCAGATGGGTTTCCCATCGAATTATACAGGAAATATCGGGACATATTAGCGCCACTTTCGTTGTGGGTGTTTCGGGGGGATTTGGGAGGGGGGATCCATGCCGGAGTCCGTCTACGAGGCTAATATAATAGTGCTTAAAAAGGAGGGGAAGGACCCTTTAGTCTGTGGATTTTATCGGCTTATATCACTGGTGAATGTGGACTATAAGATCCTTACAAAAATTTTGGCCACCAGATTAAACGCGTTTATACTGGAACTTATACACCCTGACCAGACCAGTTTTATGCCTGGGAAGAGCACTTCCATCAATATTAGACGAGTCCAGTCGGTAGTCCAATATAGCTCTTTGGTACCAGACAATAAAAGGCCATTGGCATCGTTGGATGCGGCTAACGCCTTCGACTCCCTTAAGTGGCCTTTCCTCTGTGCATGTTTACAGAGACATGGATTTGGTGACAGGTTTTTGAAATGGGTCAATGTATTATATATGAAACCCAAAGCCTGTATCATTGTAAATAGTTCCATATCTGAGTCCTTTTCACTACATAGGGGAACCGTCAGGGGGTGTCCCCTTTCCCTTTTTACTCTAGCGATTGAGGCATTGGCGATTCGCATAAGATCTTCTCCTAATATTGAGGGTATAGAAATAGCGGGTCGGGTAGATGCCATAGGCTTATATGCTGACTGTGACATCAGCGGCTGTGCCTGCCGCCGTCCCATCAGCGGTGGGACCCGCCGCGGCCTCCTCTTACCCGTTCACATCCTCTCGCACGCTCCCACGTTCTTCCTTCCACTCAGTCGCGGTCCCGCGCATGCGCCTTAGGCCGCGGGCGCGCGCCCGGCAGCTTCCTTAAACCCGGTGGTGGGCGTCTCCGAGGGGCAGGACCAGTCAACCACTTCCTGGCATGGGGTATTTCAGGCGTCTCCCATAAGGGGAGTACGTCTGGTTATCGTGTGCTATACTTTGCGCTAATCTGGCCGCCTATAGGTAGTCTATGGTCTTCTCCCTTGTCTTGTGATCTCTTCTGTCCCTGCCTTCGTTGTCTCTGCCTCTGGTTCTGTCATCTGTCTGCCCTCCGTGCTGCCCTGTCTCTGTTCTCTACCCAGTGTCTCCTCTGGGCTCCGTCTCATATCCGTCCTCCAGTCCTGGTTCTCCTGCCTGCTGTCTGTCATTGTATTTGTCCTGGTGCTACCGTGCCGTCTCCCTCCGCGTTCAGTGCACGGAGTCCTGTGCCCTAGTCCTGTTGCCACCTCTTGGTACTGGCTGCTTGGTTCCTCTACACCAGTTCCCTTCCGGTACTCCTTGCCCCCCTACCTTGGGCCCTGTCTGCATCCCAGTCCTGCCCGTAGCCACTCCGGTTATTCGAGTCGCCCCTCTTGGTTCCAGCTGTCGCGGTGTCTGATCCCCGCAGGCCTGCCCCTAACGGTCAGTGTATAGGGGTTGGTTCCACCTGGCGCGCTCGCCCTGGGGGCCTCAGCTCTGCGACCCAGAGGGTCCACTCTTGGACGCTGCCAAACCCCTGGCACACTGACGATATGGTAATATTTATGAATAGGGCGGAGGAAACACTGACGCAGGTAATTGCCACTATAAACAAATTCAGCAAATATTCCGGCTGATATATAAATTGGGAGAAATCTGCCCTGATGCCCCTCTCTCACAACCAGATGCCACAGCTCGAAACTCTTTCTTCGTTGCCTATTGTACCCAGTTTTAAATATCTAGGTGTCCACATATCTCAAACCAACGCAATGGATTTACGGCTCAACATACACCCACTGCTAGAAAAGGTTAAAATAAAATTTACAATTTGGGTTAAACACCCGCTAGCGAGATTGCTGATTTTGTGACACATCAACGATCTCGCCAGCGAGATTGTTATGTGTGACGGGGAGAAGCGACCGGACCCCCTGATGGTTATCGCTGATTGTGCTCGATCAGCCTGGGCTGTTTTTAGATTGCTGGTCTTCTGCTGCCCAGCACACATCGCTGCGTGTGGCAGCAAGAGACCAGCGATCAGCCACACTGGAAGCTGGTTACTAATGTAAACATCGGGTATCCAGGAGCATCGCGCTGGTCCTGATCGCTGGGGCTGTCTTGTGACAGCTCACCAGCGATCAGCCTAACGATGTCCCAGCGATCCCATCATGTCGGATCGTTGGTGGAAATCGCTGGAACATCGTTATGTGTAACAGGGGCTTTACTCCCTAAGCTCAGTTATTCTCTTCAACCTAGTGCTGTGATGTTACCCAGATCCTTCTTTGCGAATTTGAATTCCCAAATTACGTCCTTTATAAGGGGGAAAACTAGGCCCAAACTCAGACTGTCCACCTTGCAAAGACCTAAAAAGTGGGGTGGGGCAGCATTACCAGACTTTTTTTTCTATACTATCTAGCTGGACTAGCCAGAGCTATAAGTAAGTGAATGCCCGGTAACTATCTCCATAACTCTGAAAACCACCTGCTCCATGCCGCACAAGCTAATTGTCCGCTGGGCTTTCTGGAACTGGGAAAAATTGGTGTCCCCTGTCTGTTGCCCTTGCTTCGTCTGGCGCGATCAGTGTGGAGACAGATTAAGAAGGTGACTGGATTTACAGACATTATAGCTGAAATGCTCCTGTGGAAAAATGGTTATCTTCCGGTAATACTTGAACACCCGTCCGCTGAATTTTGGACTCAACATAATGTCTCCTCGATAGGTGATTTGCATGATCATGGAACCCTGTTGTCTTTTGAACAGTTGCAGGTTAAATATGATATTGTGAGATCCCAATTCTGCCGTTATTTGCAACTAAGATCGGCCTTTCAGTCACACATGAGATATGTGGGTATAAATAATGCTATTTCGTCTTTACCCTTGATAGGAATCCTTAAATCGCAGGGTCCCCAGGGTCTCATCTCCTCTCTGTATACATATATGCTGTCAGTAGGGGCAGAATCCGCCATAAACTCAGTTAAAGGGAAATGGGAAAGGCTCATCCCTGATATACAGGGAGAGGAGTGGGAAGAAATTCTAGAATCTCCGATAGGGGTGTCTCCGTCTATTAATAACAGAATGATACAATTATATATCATAAACCAATCATATCTGACTCTGACACGACTCTAAGATGGGCCGATTCCAATCATAGGAATGTTTGAGATGTCATTCATTAGATGCAGATTTTATCCACATGATCTGGCAGTGTCCTATCATCGCACAATATTGGAAAGAAGTGACGTCATTACTAACTTCCCTGGTACAAGCTCCTGTTCCCCTTGAGCCACTGGTTTGTATGTTTGGGGTGTGGGATGAGGAGACTTGTGGGTCACTACAATTTTTACGGGAGACGCTATTTATGGCACGGAAGGTACTGGCACTGCGGTGGATGGGGGGGCTCATGTCCATCCCTTAGGATCTGGATCGATTTGGTGAATTCGATTATCCTATATGAATGTACAGTACACTGTATCGAAACAGGGGATGCCCGGGTAAATTTGAAGAGATCTGGGAGAGGTGGAATTCCTCTCATCTTATTCTGTAGAGTGGAGACGTCACGTGGTGAACAACTGATGTGAAATCAAGCTGCGAAATAGTAGTTTTTTGTAGGTGTAGTTGTAGTTTAGGAAGTTAAATAGGTTTTATTACCTGTGCAATAATATGAAGAATTGTACATGTCATTATGTTTTATCTCGTATGTAAGCCGGAATGTACATTATGCTTTGCATCTCATACTCATCACATGCAAGTATGTATATTGTATATTCTGTTTGAGGTTAATAAACAAATTTAAAGTGGCTAAACAGACTGTCACCTCCATAAAGGGGCACTTTTCAGAGTGTCAGAACTGTCTGAGGATTATTAGAGGTGATAGTTTCCCCCCCAAATAGAAGGGACACCTGTGGATATTGGGGTCTTTACCTGCTACAGTGCTGTTGGGATTTACTCGGTAAAGTGCTGAAATCACTTTCTCCCAAAGGCTTAAATGGCGTCTGTAACTTCAATGTCTTTCTATGAAGCTTCTTCTCTGAACTTTCTTCCTCTGGTTTCTGCCGTATTTCTATTACTCTCCGGAATCAGGAAAGTATTAAGTCCTATAGAAACTGCGGAGAAAAAATCATTTCTAATTCTATGTTTCCAGGATTCTTCTTGTGGGAATTGGAGGCGATATCCCCTGTGCAATAGATTTCTAGTATTAATGTGCCAGTAATGGGGAATCTCCACATCCCTCCACCTGCAGAGCTGCACTCCACATAATGGAGCCTCTGGCACCGACCTCCACCCGCAGAGTCGCACTCCGAAGAGATAATAATGGAGCCTCCGGCACCGACCTCCACCCGCAGAGCCACACTCCACATAGAGAATAATGGAGCCTCCAGCACCGACCTCCACCTGCAGAGCCGCACCCCACATAGAGAATAATGGAGCCTCCGGCACCGACCTCCACCCGCAGAGCCGCACCCCACATAGAGAATAATGGAGCCTCCAGCACCGACCTCCACCCACACTCCACATAGAGAATAATGGAGCCTCCAGCACCGACCTCCACCCGCAGAGCCGCACTCCACTTAGAGAATAATGGAGCCTCCAGCACCGACCTCCACCCGCAGAGCCGCACTCCACATAGAGAATAATGGGGCCTCCAGCACCGACCTCCACCCGCAGAGCCGCACTCCACATAGAGAATAATGGAGCCTCCAGCACCGACCTCCACCCGCAGAGCCGCACTCCACATAGAGAATAATGGAGCCTCCGGCACCGACCTCCACCCGCAAAGCCGCACTCCACATAGAGAATAATGGAGCCTCCAGCACCGACCTCCACCCGCAGAGCCGCACCCCACATAGAGAATAATGGAGCCTCCAGCACCGACCTCCACCCGCAGAGCCGCACTCCACATAGAGAATAATGGAGCCTCCGGCACCGACCTCCACCCGCAGAGCCGCACTCCACATAGAGAATAATGGAGCCTCCAGCACTGACCTCCACCCGCAGAGCCGCACTCCACATAGAGAATAATGGAGCCTCCGGCACCGACCTCCACCCGCAGAGCCGCACTCCACATAGAGAATAATGGAGCCTCCAGCACTGACCTCCACCCGCAGAGCCGCACTCCACATAGAGAATAATGGAGCCTCCAGCACCGACCTCCACCCGCAGAGCCGCACTCCACATAGAGAATAATGGAGCCTCCGGCACCGACCTCCAGCCGCAGAGCCGCACTCCACATAGAGAATAATGGAGCCTCCGGCACCGACCTCCAGCCGCAGAGCCGCACTCCACATAGAGAATAATGGAGCCTCCAGCACCGACCTCCACCCGCAGAGCCGCACTCCACATAGAGAATGGAGCCTCCAGCACCGACCTCCACCCGCAGAGCCGCACCCCACATAGAGAATAATGGAGCCTCCAGCACCGACCTCCACCCGCAGAGCCGCACCCCACATAGAGAATAATGGAGCCTCCAGCACCGACCTCCACCCGCAGAGCCGCACTCCACATAGAGAATAATGGAGCCTCCGGCACCGACCTCCACCCGCAGAGCCGCACTCCACATAGAGAATAATGGAGCCTCCAGCACCGACCTCCACCTGCAGAGCCGCACTCCACATAGAGAATAATGGAGCCTCCAGCACCGACCTCCACCCGCAGAGCCGCACTCCACATAGAGAATAATGGAGCCTCCAGCACCGACCTCCACCCACACTCCACATAGAGAATAATGGAGCCTCCAGCACCGACCTCCACCCGCAGAGCCGCACTCCACATAGAGAATAATGGAGTCTCCAGCACCGACCTCCACCCGCAGAGCCGCACTCCACATAGAGAATAATGGAGCCTCCAGCACCGACCTCCACCCACACTCCACATAGAGAATAATGGAGACTCCAGCACCGACCTCCACCTGCAGAGCCGCACTCCACATAGAGAATAATGGAGCCTCCAGCACCGACCTCCACCCGCAGAGCCGCACTCCACATAGAGAATAATGGAGCCTCCAGCTCCGACCTCCACCCACACTCCACATAGAGAATAATGGAGCCTCCAGCACCGACCTCCACCCGCAGAGCCGCACTCCACATAGAGAATAATGGAGCCTCCAGCACCGACCTCCACCCGCAGAGCCGCACTCCACATAGAGAATAATGGAGCCTCCAGCACCGACCTCCACCCGCAGAGCCGCACACCACATAGAGAATAATGGAGCCTCCAGCACCGACCTCCACCCGCAGAGCCGCACTCCACATAGAGAATAATGGAGCCTCCGGCACCGACCTCCACCCGCAGAGCCGCACTCCACATAGAGAATAATGGAGCCTCCAGCACCGACCTCCACCCGCAGAGCCGCACTCCACATAGAGAATAATGGAGCCTCCAGCACCGACCTCCACCCGCAGAGCCGCACTCCACATAGAGAATAATGGAGCCTCCGGCACCGACCTCCAGCCGCAGAGCCGCACTCCACATAGAGAATAATGGAGCCTCCGGCACCGACCTCCAGCCGCAGAGCCGCACTCCACATAGAGAATAATGGAGCCTCCAGCACCGACCTCCACCCGCAGAGCCGCACTCCACATAGAGAATGGAGCCTCCAGCACCGACCTCCACCCGCAGAGCCGCACCCCACATAGAGAATAATGGAGCCTCCAGCACCGACCTCCACCCGCAGAGCCGCACTCCACATAGAGAATAATGGAGCCTCCGGCACAGACCTCCACCCGCAAAGCCGCACTCCACATAGAGAATAATGGAGCCTCCAGCACCGACCTCCACCCGCAGAGCCGCACTCCACATAGAGAATAATGGAGCCTCCAGCACCGACCTCCACCCACACTCCACATAGAGAATAATGGAGCCTCCAGCACCGACCTCCACCTGCAGAGCCGCACTCCACATAGAGAATAATGGAGCCTCCAGCACCGACCTCCACCCGCAGAGCCACACTCCACATAGAGAATAATGGAGCCTCCAGCACCGACCTCCACCCACACTCCACATAGAGAATAATGGAGCCTCCAGCACCGACCTCCACCCGCAGAGCCGCACTCCACATAGAGAATAATGGAGCCTCCAGCACCGACCTCCACCCGCAGAGCCGCACTCCACATAGAGAATAATGGGGCCTCCAGCACCGACCTCCACCCGCAGAGCCGCACTCCACATAGAGAATAATGGAGCCTCCAGCACCGACCTCCACCCGCAGAGCCGCACTCCACATAGAGAATAATGGAGCCTCCGGCACCGACCTCCACCCGCAAAGCCGCACTCCACATAGAGAATAATGGAGCCTCCAGCACCGACCTCCACCCGCAGAGCCGCACACCACATAGAGAATAATGGAGCCTCCAGCACCGACCTCCACCCGCAGAGCCGCACTCCACATAGAGAATAATGGAGCCTCCGGCACCGACCTCCACCCGCAGAGCCGCACTCCACATAGAGAATAATGGAGCCTCCAGCACTGACCTCCACCCGCAGAGCCGCACTCCACATAGAGAATAATGGAGCCTCCGGCACCGACCTCCACCCGCAGAGCCGCACTCCACATAGAGAATAATGGAGCCTCCAGCACTGACCTCCACCCGCAGAGCCGCACTCCACATAGAGAATAATGGAGCCTCCGGCACCGACCTCCACCCGCAGAGCCGCACTCCACATAGAGAATAATGGAGCCTCCAGCACCGACCTCCACCCGCAGAGCCGCACTCCACATAGAGAATGGAGCCTCCAGCACCGACCTCCACCTGCAGAGCCGCACTCCACATAGAGAATAATGGAGCCTCCAGCACCGACCTCCACCCGCAGAGCCGCACTCCACATAGAGAATAATGGAGCCTCCAGCACCGACCTCCACCCACACTCCACATAGAGAATAATGGAGCCTCCAGCACCGACCTCCACCCGCAGAGCCGCACTCCACATAGAGAATAATGGAGTCTCCAGCACCGACCTCCACCCGCAGAGCCGCACTCCACATAGAGAATAATGGAGCCTCCAGCACCGACCTCCACCCACACTCCACATAGAGAATAATGGAGCCTCCAGCACCGACCTCCACCTGCAGAGCCGCACTCCACATAGAGAATAATGGAGCCTCCAGCACCGACCTCCACCCGCAGAGCCACACTCCACATAGAGAATAATGGAGCCTCCAGCACCGACCTCCACCCACACTCCACATAGAGAATAATGGAGCCTCCAGCACCGACCTCCACCCGCAGAGCCGCACTCCACATAGAGAATAATGGAGCCTCCAGCACCGACCTCCACCCGCAGAGCCGCACTCCACATAGAGAATAATGGGGCCTCCAGCACCGACCTCCACCCGCAGAGCCGCACTCCACATAGAGAATAATGGAGCCTCCAGCACCGACCTCCACCCGCAGAGCCGCACTCCACATAGAGAATAATGGAGCCTCCGGCACCGACCTCCACCCGCAAAGCCGCACTCCACATAGAGAATAATGGAGCCTCCAGCACCGACCTCCACCCGCAGATCCGCACACCACATAGAGAATAATGGAGCCTCCAGCACCGACCTCCACCCGCAGAGCCGCACTCCACATAGAGAATAATGGAGCCTCCAGCACCGACCTCCACGTGCAGAGCCGCACTCCACATAGAGAATAATGGAGCCTCCAGCACCGACCTCCACCCGCAGAGCCGCACACCACATAGAGAATAATGGAGCCTCCAGCACCGACCTCCACCCGCAGAGCCGCACTCCACATAGAGAATAATGGAGCCTCCAGCACCGACCTCCACGTGCAGAGCCGCACTCCACATAGAGAATAATGGCGCCTCCGGCACCGACCTCCACCCGCAGAGCCGCACTCCACATAGAGAATAATGGAGCCTCCAGCACCGACCTCCACCCGCAGAGCCGCACTCCACATAGAGAATAATGGAGTCTCCAGCACCGACCTCCACCCGCAGAGCCGCACTCCACATAGAGAATAATGGAGCCTCCAGCACCGACCTCCACCCGCAGAGCCGCACTCCACATAGAGAATAATGGAGCCTCCAGCACCGACCTCCACCCGCAGAGCCGCACTCCACATAGAGAATAATGGAGCCTCCGGCACCGACCTCCACCCGCAGAGCCGCACTCCACATAGAGAATAATGGAGCCTCCGGCACCGACCTCCACCCGCAGAGCCGCACTCCACATAGAGAATAATGGAGCCTCCGGCACCGACCTCCACCCGCAGAGCCGCACTCCACATAGAGAATAATGGAGCCTCCGGCACCGACCTCCACACGCAGAGCCGCACTCCACATAGAGAATAATGGAGCCTCCAGCACCGACCTCCACCCGCAGAGCCGCACTCCACATAGAGAATAATGGAGCCTCCAGCACCGACCTCCACCCGCAGAGCCGCACTCCACATAGAGAATGGAGCCTCCAGCACCGACCTCCACCTGCAGAGCCGCACTCCACATAGAGAATAATGGAGCCTCCAGCACCGACCTCCACCCGCAGAGCCGCACTCCACATAGAGAATAATGGAGCCTCCAGCACCGACCTCCACCCACACTCCACATAGAGAATAATGGAGCCTCCAGCACCGACCTCCACCCGCAGAGCCGCACTCCACATAGAGAATAATGGAGTCTCCAGCACCGACCTCCACCCGCAGAGCCGCACTCCACATAGAGAATAATGGAGCCTCCAGCACCGACCTCCACCCACACTCCACATAGAGAATAATGGAGCCTCCAGCACCGACCTCCACCTGCAGAGCCGCACTCCACATAGAGAATAATGGAGCCTCCAGCACCGACCTCCACCCGCAGAGCCACACTCCACATAGAGAATAATGGAGCCTCCAGCACCGACCTCCACCCACACTCCACATAGAGAATAATGGAGCCTCCAGCACCGACCTCCACCCGCAGAGCCGCACTCCACATAGAGAATAATGGAGCCTCCAGCACCGACCTCCACCCGCAGAGCCGCACTCCACATAGAGAATAATGGGGCCTCCAGCACCGACCTCCACCCGCAGAGCCGCACTCCACATAGAGAATAATGGAGCCTCCAGCACCGACCTCCACCCGCAGAGCCGCACTCCACATAGAGAATAATGGAGCCTCCGGCACCGACCTCCACCCGCAAAGCCGCACTCCACATAGAGAATAATGGAGCCTCCAGCACCGACCTCCACCCGCAGATCCGCACACCACATAGAGAATAATGGAGCCTCCAGCACCGACCTCCACCCGCAGAGCCGCACTCCACATAGAGAATAATGGAGCCTCCAGCACCGACCTCCACGTGCAGAGCCGCACTCCACATAGAGAATAATGGAGCCTCCAGCACCGACCTCCACCCGCAGAGCCGCACACCACATAGAGAATAATGGAGCCTCCAGCACCGACCTCCACCCGCAGAGCCGCACTCCACATAGAGAATAATGGAGCCTCCAGCACCGACCTCCACGTGCAGAGCCGCACTCCACATAGAGAATAATGGCGCCTCCGGCACCGACCTCCACCCGCAGAGCCGCACTCCACATAGAGAATAATGGAGCCTCCAGCACCGACCTCCACCCGCAGAGCCGCACTCCACATAGAGAATAATGGAGTCTCCAGCACCGACCTCCACCCGCAGAGCCGCACTCCACATAGAGAATAATGGAGCCTCCAGCACCGACCTCCACCCGCAGAGCCGCACTCCACATAGAGAATAATGGAGCCTCCAGCACCGACCTCCACCCGCAGAGCCGCACTCCACATAGAGAATAATGGAGCCTCCGGCACCGACCTCCACCCGCAGAGCCGCACTCCACATAGAGAATAATGGAGCCTCCGGCACCGACCTCCACCCGCAGAGCCGCACTCCACATAGAGAATAATGGAGCCTCCGGCACCGACCTCCACCCGCAGAGCCGCACTCCACATAGAGAATAATGGAGCCTCCGGCACCGACCTCCACACGCAGAGCCGCACTCCACATAGAGAATAATGGAGCCTCCAGCACCGACCTCCACCCGCAGAGCCGCACTCCACATAGAGAATAATGGAGCCTCCAGCACCGACCTCCACCCGCAGAGCCGCACTCCACATAGAGAATAATGGAGCCTCCAGCACCGACCTCCACCCGCAGAGCCGCACTCCACATAGAGAATAATGGAGCCTCCAGCACCGACCTCCACCCGCAGAGCCGCACTCCACATAGAGAATAATGGAGCCTCCAGCACCGACCTCCACAGCAGAGCCGCACTCCGTCCACATATATGGCTGCTCTGTGCGCACAGGACCTGTGATGAGGTCACAGGAGGGGAGGAGTCAGGGGTCACATGATCAGGGGCCTCAGTGTGTGCAGGACTCTGCTGTGCTGGTTGTCATGGTGCTGGATGAGGGGAAGTTTACGTGTGGGGTCAGAAGTATGAGGTGTACGGAGCAGAGTGATGTGTTTGCAAGGTGTACGGAGCGGAGCCTTGTGTGCTCAGAGCCCTGTGTGTACACTGTATACACCCATATACCCCCAGCTTCTGGTACGGACGTTTTTTTCCTCCAACAAAATGGCGGCTTGTGCAGTAGAATGTATCGCTTGCCATTCACCATGTGGTAAAATTGATAAAGCGGTTTTATTCTTCAGGTCAGTACGATGACAGCGATATCTCATTTATATTTTTTTATGCTTTGGCGCTTTTACACAATAAAAAAATATTTGACAGTAAAAATAATTATTTTGCATTGCTTTTCCATTGACGGAGCTGTATGGCGGCTTGTTTTTGCGGGACAAGATGACGTTTTCATTGGTAACGCGTTTATTTACTTTATATTCGTCTTTTTGATCGCGTGTTATTCCACTTTTGTTCGGCGGTATGATGATAAAGCATTGTTTTTGCCTCATTTATAAATTATTGTCATTTTACGGTGTTCACTGAAGGGGTTAACTAGTGGGACAGTTTCATACTGGATGCGGCGATATCAAATATGTGTTCTTTTTTTTCCCTAAAATTATTATTTTGTAATTTAATCTTTTTTATATTTTTACTATTTTTTTCTTTTGTTACTTAGTCTCACTATGTGACTTTCACTTTCACAGCTCTGATCGCAGTTATAAAGTAAAGAAAGGCCGGTGTTCAGCCCTCTGAATATAGGGCAAATATGTTTGGATTTTGTGCTGGTTTAGTTAGCACCGTCTAGTGGTGGCTGTATTTATAGCTGGGTCTTAAATAGCTTTACAGCCTATGTCTTTAACAGAGTGATGCATTGTTGTATTGAAGCAATGTATCTGGGATGAGGGAGATGCCATTTTCTTCTGTGTATTTTATGGACACACGTGTTTATTTGTCCTCTTGTAACTCCCCAACTTGAGTTCGTTATCCGGGTAAAGCATATCTGGTAAGATTAATGTCTTTTCTTGCAATGCAGTGTTACAGAGATGTTATTAACTGTACAGTAGCCAGTGCACAGCAGATGTAATTAGACACCTGTGTATTTCTATGTAAAGTTTGCATCACACTGTATACTTCCTGTAATTGTGTTAGCTGTGTGATCATCTGCCCAATACTTACCCATGTCATTTGTATTCTTGATAGTTTTACCGCATGTTCTATATTCTTCACCAATAAACAAGTTAGACTATAGAGAACAGTCTGCTTATTTGGAAGACAGAGCAATCGTTTATGCTGTATGCTAGAGTGCACACTGTATCATCATGTATGAAGGCAGAACAGCCGGAGCATTGCTAGGCTTCATACCTGTCAGTGCTGCACTGTATATAACTAACTCCAGAGCTATGGGGACGACATTGAGTCACCACTGCAATGATCGGCACCATGCAGGGGGGCACCGATCGGAGGGCAGAGGGAGCCCCCTTACTCTCTTATAAGTTTAGAGGGTTAAACTGCCGGGAGCGGTGCGGGCACTGTTCCTGCCAGTGATTGCCGGGTGTCCGTGGTCATGGCAGCTGAGCACCCGGCGGCGATCACGCGCACACAGCTCCCGGATGCATCCATACCAAATACGGTATGTGACATCAGAAAGCCAAACCTCCAACTCTGACTCCTCAATTTCCCTGACTCCAACTCCCCAGCACTGGTCACTACTGAGCATGTGCATAAAGTACAGCACAGATTCATCTCAACTAAAAGCCAAGATCCATAGATCAGGAACAGAACAGACATTTATAGGACATTTCATAACTTTCCCAAATTCTTATAAAAACATTTACAGCACATCCCGCACTGAACTACAGCACCCAATGTATTACATATTATAGAAGTCAGTCCATTTCTTACCGACTTCGATTCCACCAAAATAGTCACCGACTCTTACTCCACAGTCCTTCCCATCCTAAACATATGGATACATCTAAGGTCGTGAAGGGGTTAAAGAGCGCATACAGCCAATGAAAGAGCTTCTGAGATAATTGTCCAATTACTTTTGATCCTTTGAGGAAGAGGCCGCTCCATATTACAGAGCTGTAACTCCTAATCCCTTACTCCAATTAGGATGTGAAGACCCTCAAGTTACAGCTGACAGTCAGCACTTTAACCACTTAATAACCGGAGATTTTTTCAGTTTTGTGTTCTTGTTTTTTGCTTCCCTTTTTTCCAGAACCATAACTTTTTGATTTTTCCATCAATATGGACATGTGAGGGCATATTTTTTGCAGGACGAGTTTTACTTTTGAACGACACCATTGGTTTTACCATGACATGTACTCGAAAATAGGAAAAAAATTCCAAGTGCGGTGAAATTGCTAAAAAAAAAAGTGCAATCCCACACTTTGTTTGGCTTTTTTGCTAGGTTCACTAAATGCTGAAACTGACCCACCTTTATGATTCTCCAGGTCATTACGAGTTCATAGACACCAAACATGTCTGGGTTCTTTTTTATCTAAGTGGTAAAAAAATTCCAAAGTTTGCTAAAAAAATTTTTTTTAAAAATTGCGCAATTTTTTGAGACCCGTAGCGTCTTCAGTTTTCATGATCTCGGGTTGGATGAGGGCTTATTTTTTGCGCCCCAAGCTAATGTTTTTAATGATACCACTTTTGTGCAGATACGATCTTTTGATCGCCCGTTATTGCATTTTAATGCAATGTCGCGGCAACCAAAAAAATATAATTCTGCAATTTCTATTTTTTTCTCGCCATTTAGCGATCAGGTTAATCCTTTTTTTATTGATAGAGTGGGAGATTCTGAACGTGGCGATACCAAATATGTGTAGGTTTGATTATTTTTTTTTATTGTTTTATTTTGAATTGGGCGAAGGGGGGGGGGTGATTTGAACTTTTACGTATTTTCATTTTTTTCATATTTTTAAAAACGATTTTTAACTTTTAGCATGGTTCAATAGCCTCCATGGGAAGGCCAGAAGCTACAAATACAGCAAAAAATGCCAATTTTTGTAAAAAATGACAAATATCTCTCACCCCAAAATTATATCTATACAGCAATAAGTGAGGTCAAAATATAACTTTTAATATGTGTAATTTAAAAGCTCCAAAACAATTGTGTCACCAAATAATAATTTAAAAAGATGCCAATTCAATGGGTAATCCCCGGAGGAAAATTGGAACCACCCAAACGCATCATACAGGATGTAAAAAGTCTCTAATATATCATGTCAGGCAACAGTTTGTATAAAGGATACAGCATAGATTAACAATTAGCACACAATGCCATAACCAATTGCATACATATATTTTTTCGGACTAAACCAAAAAAGGTTTATAGCCACAAGATACAAATAGATGAGATATAAAAACAGGAACAATCCACCGGTTTATGCAGAAGGCCAGGAGTCTCCAGGGAAACTCTGTATACACACAGGGAGGTAGCGATGGGAGGACAATACCCTGTCAAATCCCTCAAAAACTAACCATCATCTGATCCCCAGACTCCTGCCCTAACAAGGGCAGTCCACAGCTCACCCTATATTGCACATGCCCTGCACTTTCCCTTAGAAGAGCGTCCCAACGCGTTTCATCCAAGTAAATCTTCAGGGGACTAACTTGTTAAAAAGTGCCATAGTGCTAAAGCTCAAGAGACATAGATCCTCCTACTCTCAATGCTGTCTGCTGTCTGCAGAGAGTGGAGGAAAAAGGACATATTTATATGGTAAGATGACATCAAACCATCCACACCTGTTGCCACAATTAATCAATCAATGTGTCACACCTATTACTCACTCCCCATATCTGGCATAACAATCGGCCATCATTAGGCAGCTCAGCTTCTATGGATTGCGTGCCGAAATCGGCACTTACTCCGCCCACGCTAGCGTCACAGATACAAAGCAAATCAGGAGAAAGGAGAATGCCCCACTTCTGGTGGAACCTACCAAGATGGAAGAGTGCGCCACTTCCGGTGGCGTTTCTCTGTGGGCGGTCCGCCTCCAATGAAAATGCCACACTTCCGGTTAGCCGACATGTTGTAATAATGCCCCACTTCCGATGGCGTTTCTCTGGGGGCGGTCCGCCACCAATGAAAATGCCACACTTCCGGTTAGCGGACATGTTGTAATAATGCCCCACTTCCGATGGCGTTTCTCTGGGGGCGGTCCGCCTCCAATGAAAATGCCACACTTCCGGTGGAACCTACCAAGATGGAAAAGTGCCCCACTTCCGATGGCGTTTCTCTGGGGGCGGTCCGCCTCCAATGAAAATGCCACACTTCCGGTTAGCGGACATGTTGCAATAATGCCCCACTTCCGGTGGCGTTTCTCTGGGGGCGGTCCGCCTCCAATGAAAATGCCACACTTCCGGTTAGCGGACATGTTGCAATAATGCCCCACTTCCGGTGGCGTTTCTTTGGGGGCGGTCCGCCTCCAATGAAAATGCCACACTTCCGGTTAGCGGACATGTTGCAATAATGCCCCACTTCCGGTGGCGTTTCTTTGGGGGCGGTCCGCCTCCAATGAAAATGCCACACTTCCGGTTAGCGGACATGTTGCAATAATGCCCCACTCCCGGTGACGTTTTGTTTGCGGCACCGTCCCTTATTCCTGTCAGCGAACCGAGCGCTGGCCAGCGCAGCCACAATAAAGGAGGGGTGTGTATTCCCATCAGTGACTCATACCACTACAGGAGACAGAAAAATTAACCCCTTTCCAGACAGCGTCACATTAGGGCGTTCCAACAGAACGTCCAAAGGAGGAAAACTCCTACTTCTCATCGATGTTAACAGCAAAACAAAAC
The DNA here is from genome assembly GCF_039654945.1 of Dendrobates tinctorius. NCBI lineage: Eukaryota > Metazoa > Chordata > Amphibia > Anura > Dendrobatidae > Dendrobates > Dendrobates tinctorius. The sequence goes on along the minus strand of NW_027361731.1, from coordinate 8,984,185 downwards.
AGGGTGCCACATCACTGATGATACATCCAGCAAGATGTACGCTGAAAATAGCAATTATGAATTATGAAAACAATCACCTGTAAAGTGAAATGTATCATAGGCAGGAGACAGTGATCTACCTAGCATCAAATAACAAGGAGAAGACATAGTAGCATAAGTAGTAGGGAGTAAAGTGTGCACATGACAAGCCATTGGAGAGAAATGACAACAGGAAATACATATATAAATGTGTACATATGTATATACATATGCAAATCCTGATAATAGGTGACCAAAGAGTGATTCAGGCTTAATATCAATCCTAAATATGGGTCAAGGAAAAAGGAGGAATTCAAATAAAACAGTTATAATTGATTTGTTCATTGAGGCCCTTAGGTGTTACAGTGTCCAAATAGAAAATCCACTTGGCCTCACGTTGCAACAACAACTGGTCCCAGTTGCCTCCTCTCTGTGGTTTAAAGACCCTATCAATGGCAGTAAAGCTGAGGTGTGTAATCTGGCCATCATGTGCACCATGAATATGTCTAGAAATTGGAGTATCCCTTTTATGTGTTACATCTCCCACCTGTTCACCAATCCTCTTCCTAAATTCACGGATTGTTTTTCCGACATATTCCAATCCACATTTGCAGGTGACCCTATAAATGACACCCTTGGTGCTACAGTTTATGAAATGTTTGATGGGATAATGCTTCCCAGTCACATTACTCACAAACAGAGGCGTATCTAGGCTTTCTGGCACCCGGGGCAAGAATTTGGTTCGCCCCCCCCCCCAAGTACATATGCGACTTGAACAGTTAGTTATGTACCCACGAGCCGCTCTCCCTAATGCTCCCAATGTTCAGTAAAAAACTGAAAGCAGGAAGAGAAGCTCGTTGTCACAGGACCATAACTATGAAAATATGAAAATCGCATATGAGTGAAGTGTCCATGTGATGACACTGGAACCTGCAGAGCTGAATCCTGACATTGCAGCTTCTGAATTCTCACACCTAATGCACTGCATACATTTAGGATTCTCCCTTGCCGATATACAGTCATGTCAGCACAAACATGTGATTTGTATACTTCTGGCCACATTCCAACTAGACGTGCCCGGCCTCGCTCTGTTCATTTTCATTGAGTGAGGCCACACATGTCTAGTCAGCACGTGACCGCATGTATGTAAATTACCGGCATGAGAGAATCCTGACAGTGTTCAGTGAGCACTAGTGTTGAGCTTTCCGATACCGCAAGTATCGGGTATCGGCCGATATTAGCTGTATCGGAATTCCGATACTGACTTCCGATACTTTTTTCATATCGGATACCGGAATCGGAAGTTCCCATAATGATATCAGCCCGCTCGCTTTGATTCAGCCAATGGGATTCCTCAGAAGTGTGGGCACATCCTGTTAGGCATGTAGGCATGTTATCTATTGGCATGGCTGTGATTGGCTGCTGAAATGATGTCATGATGCACTATAAAAGCCACTGCCGCCGCCATTTCTGGTCACTCTGCTGTGAATTCAGTTAGGGACAGGCTGCTGTTGAAGACTGTGAGGGACAGTTAGAAATAGTGATTCTCTAAACAATATTGTGCTTTACCCAGGCTACATAATCCACCACTGTAGCTTGCTTTTCCCTAGCAGCAGTGTTCACAGCTGTCTGCAAGGGCTATGTGAGTGCAGCTCACACTGTGGAGTGGGTCCTGCAGCCACGTCTGGTTGTAGGCCGCCCAGCGTGCCTCACTGCTGCCTCATACATATTTTTCTTTTTGAGCTGTTTATTTTAAAAAAATTCTATCTAGTGTGCTTCCATCCGTATCATATACGGTGGTTGCAAACACTAGTAGTAGACAGCGGAGCCTTTCTGAAGCCTTTCAGTGCTAGTGCCCACTTAGCTGCACTGTTAACGGCTGTCTGAGAGGTCTCTGACTGTGTGTGAGTGCAGCTCACGCTGAGTAGTGTGTCCTGCAGCTACGTCTGGTTGTAGGCCGCTCAGCGTGTCACTGCCTCACACATTTTTCTTTTATTGCAGCTCATTTTTTCTCCTATTAGTGTGCATCCATCCGTATCCATATACGGTGGTTGCAAACACTCTAGGAGTACACAGCGGAGCCTTTCTGCAGCCTGTCAGTGCTAGTGCCCACATAGCTGCACTGTTCACGGCTGTCTGAGAGGTCTCTGACTGTGTGTGAGTGCAGCTCACGCTGAGTAGTGTGTTCTGCAGCTACGTCTGGTTGTAGGCTGCTCAGCGTGCGTCACTGCCTCACACATATATTTCTTTAATTGCAGCTCATTTTTTCTTCTCCTATTAGTGTGCATCCATCCATATCCATCTACATTGGTTGGTTGCAAACACTATATAGGAGTAGATAGAGGAGCCTTTTTTCTGGCTTGTGCCCTTCAGCTGCAGCCAGATTAGTATTACCTATTTTTTTTGGAGCCTCATCTTTTGCATTGTAGGTTACCTGCCTGCATTGTAATAGCTCCAGAAAGTTGGTGATACTCTGACTTTCAAATCTTTGGTCACATCCTTTTAGTTTTTTCCCCCCCAAAAAAACAACAAAGTTCACCAAACACTACATTTGAAAGTTGTGTAGGCCACATTATCTCCTGTTATGATTGAGTCACCGTAGGAGGCAAAAACAGAAATGCTAGCTAAGTCCAGAAAACCAGAGAAGTTGGCAACTATCAGATTGCAGACCCCTGAACCTATAATCTTAACTAGCAGTAGCCGTGGGGGGTTCCTACGATGACCTAGACCCCTCGATCACAGCCGGAGAGATACATAGGCCTAAAGAAGGAAAGGGGAAATCTAACTGCCCCAGAGCAGACCCCAAAGCAATAGGCAGCCCCCCACATATAATGACGGTGAAGCAAGATGAAAACACTTACACAGACAGAAAGACAGACTGAGCAAAGACGGGGCCCAAAAACTACCTAGATAGGAACGGATAGGAAGGCTGCTGTCTGCAATCTGCCAAAACCCTATCAGAGACAAAAGCCAACAAGCTGATATAAAAATGGCCCTGAAGCAACTAAGCTTCAAAAACTAAATCAGCACTCAGGTACTTTCAGGAGACAGAGCTAACGGAACACTGCACACTCCAGCAGGGAGTGGCAGAATCCAAAAAGCAAGAAAAACAAAAACAAATCTTAAATGCAAAAAGGCAAAACAGAAAACTTAGCTTTAGGAGAGCAGGAATCAGACTGGTGTCCAAGAGTCCACAGAGAAATCACCCGCAGGGCAGAAGGGCGTAGGCTGCCTTAAATCCAGTCAGTGACTCCACTCAGCCAATCGTCTTCATAAGTACCAGGTGCCTGATAATCAGGCTCACTACCTTCCTTCACCAGAATAGGGAGTTCACCAGGCCTCAGTGACGGAGGGGAAAATGAACTCACAACAATCTCCTATTAAAGTGTAGTCGACACACACAATTCATAAAATTAGTGTTTCTTATACCTGTAACCAGCTGTTCAGGAATAAGCACACTAAGGCCCCCCTTTGTACTTTTCTGCCTATCTTTCTCAGTCTAGCAAGATGAAGAAGGCAGGGAGTAAGGCACGTGGCCGTGGAGTTTCAGCAGGGAGAGGACGTGGGGATTCTGTGCCTGCTGTTGGCACCAGTGAGTCAGCATCCCCCAGTTTTAGCAGGCAACAGTCCTTTATGCGCAGCTTTGTAGGACCTCACCATACCCCACTGCTGCGGGAGGAACAAATTGAAGCCGTTGTCGGATGGATGGCAGCTAACGCATCGACTTCAATTACTTCCACATCCTCTCAGGGTCAGAGCACCGAAGAGCAACCATCTGTCTCTTCACCACCTGCCAAAGTGCCCAGGCAGTCAGAGACCCCTGGACAGGAGCCATCACAGTCTCTACTTCTGTTCTCGGAATCTGTTGGTTTGGAAAGAGGGGGCCAGCCAAGCAGCACTCCAGAATGTGAAGAAGAGGGAGTATGCAGTGATGCGCAACTTCTTTGTCCCTCTGAATCTGAAGAGGCGGGTGGGCCAGTTCCTATGTTCAGCACACCTCAGTACGCATCAGATGGTGACGAGACTCAGGTGCCACTTTCTGGTGCGTACGGTGCTGGCGAGACAACCCAGGAGAAGCAGGTGTTTGAAGAGGGGAGTGTAGATGATGAGGTCCTTGACCCATCATGGCGTGAGGAACAGGAAAGTGGTGGGAGCAGCTCTGAGGAAGAGATTCCCCGAACGGCCAAAACCGGAGGGAGAGGGAGGGGGCAGACTTGGTTGCCTGTAGCCTCTACTTCAGCACCCGTTAGGAGCATTCCAATTTCAAAAGGCAAAAAGGGCGCTCCCAAGACTTGCAGTGCGTGGTCCTTTTTTGACACAGTTGCAAATGACATTTGCTTTGTCAAATGCAAGCTGTGTCATCAGAGAGTCAAAAGAGGGAAAAATGTCAGCAACCTCAATACCACTAATATGTGGAAACATGTGCGGACCAAGCACGAGCTGGAGTTACACAGACACACGGAAGACGTAGGCCAACGTACAGCACCACCTACCACCTCTTCAGCTCGTGTTGGGGCCTCTTCCTCCAGCTCACACACAGCTGGTTCGGCTTCCTCAGGATCGCCAAGGAAGAACCTCTGGCACTGTTGTCCGGAGACCCTGTGACATTCCAGTAACAGCACCACGTTCCCAGTCATCCTCACACTCCCAGACCACTCGGCAGCCATCGGTAGCACAGGCATGGGAGAAAAGGCGGCCATACTCGGCAAACATCCCCGAGCACAGGCTCTGAATGCTGTCATTGCCAAACTACTGGCCCTTGAAATGCTGTCATTCAGGCTGGTGGAGACTGACACCTTCCGGGACTTCATGGCATTGGCAGTCCCACAATACACTGTGCCCAGCCGCTTTTATTTCAGCAGGCGAGCCGTCCCTGCCCTGCAGAAACATGTGGAGGCAAACATAAAACATGACCTACTAAACGCCGTCAGTAGCAAGGTCCACCTGACCACCGATGCGTGGACCAGTAACCATGGACAGGGACGATACCTTTCCCTCACTGCCCATTGGGTCAATGTTGTGGAGCCGGGTACAGATCTGGAGAGTGGCGCTCTACGTGTTCTGCCAACTTCACGGATTGCAGGAATCCAGTCTGTACACATTGACTCCTCCTCCTACTCCAGTTCCTCTGAAACAGCGCAGCAGGAGCCTGTTACGACCGATATGAGCACAGCCATGGCCAAACGTTAACAGGCCATACTGAAATTAATTTCATTGGGGAATCGAAGCCACACAGCGCAGGAGCTCTGGAATGCCATCAAGCAGGAGAGCGACGTGTGGTTTCTGCCAGCGAATCTCCAGCCGGGCTTGGTAGTGTGTGACAATGGCCGAAATCTGGTGGCAGCTCTTGGCCTTGGCAACCTCACTTACATCCCATGTCTGGCACATGTGCTCAACTTGGTCGTGCAGAGCTTTCCGAGGGACTATCCGGATCTTGATGCACTGCTGCACAAGGTCCGCATAGAGTGCGCTCACTTGCGGCGTACCAGCACGGCAAGATCGCGCCTTGCTGCTCTGCAGTGCCGATTACGCCTTCCTGAACATCGCATCATATATGACCTACCCACCAGGTGGAATTCAACGTTACATATGTTGGAGCAGTTGTGTGAGCAGCAGGCAGCAGTCATGGAGTACCAGCTGCATCAGGCGCAAACAAGTCGCAATGTGCGCCGGTCACACTTCAGCACCACTGAGTGGGCCTCTATGAAGGACATCTGCTTCATTTTGCGTGCCTTCGATGATTCCACGCGGATGGCGAGTGCAGATGATGCACTAGTCAGCATGACTGTCCCCCTTATCTGCATGCTTCAAAAAACACTGCAAGCACTAAGGGATGAGGTTTTGGAAGAGGTGGAGGATGAGGAGTCCCAAATGCCATCTGCTTCTAGACAGTCTGCGCTACGTGCTTCCTCACAAAGGCCTAGGCAGGGGACACTTTGTGAGGATGAGGAGGAGTCGATGGAGGAGGAAGACATCTCTCCACAGGAGAGGTACACGAAGCTCTAGTCAGTATGTACAGCGAGGGTGGGGTGATGCAGAACAGGCAGAGATCACGCCTCAAGCAGGGGACAGCGGTTCTTTGGCAGTTGAGAGTCTGCAGCACATGGTTGACTTCATGCTGCAGTGCCTGAGAAACGACCGCCGCATCGCCCACATTCTCTACACGGCTGATTATTGGGTGTACACCCTCCTAGATCCTCGCTACCGGGACAACTTGCAAACCCTCATACCAACGTTGAACCGGGAGCGTAAACTGCGGGAGTACCAAGACACACTGGTGCAGGCCATCATGTTTTCCATTCCACCCGACAGCAGTGGTGCTAGTGCTTTACAAAGCACCTCTGTGAGTCGACCCAGTGGAGGAAACTCAGCACAAAGAGGGAGCAGAGGCAGCGCCTCAGCACAAGGCAAGACCACTATGGCCCAAATGTGGCAAAGTTTTGTGTGTCCGCCACAATTGTCTACACCATCACTGACGGCTCCAGTCAGCTGGAGGCAACGTTTCCGTCAGATGGTGACAGACTACATGTCTTGCCCTGTGAGTGTACTCCCAGATGGCTCTTCCCCCTTCAAGTTTTGGGTCTCTAAGCTGGATACATGGCCAGAGCTTAGCCAGTATGCATTGGAGGTGCTGGCTTGCCCTGCTGCCAGTGTATTATCGGAACGCGTCTTTAGTGCCGCAGGTGGTGTACTAACTCGCACGCGACTTTCTTCCGATAACATCGACCGGCTTACTTTTCTGAAAATGAACAAGGCCGGGATCTACCCAGAATTTGCCAGTCCTCTTCCAGACTAAATAATTGGTTGGCAACTCTATCCGGGTCTCCTGTTGTGTTCATGTTTCTACCACCTGAACTATAATCCCTGGGCTTCAACACAGCCAGTTGTTGCTCAGATGTGTTGTCTGCACAGAGAAAAACACTAGCTCCTGTGTTACTGGGGTTCAGTAACGCCAGCTGCTCCCCTCCTGTGTGGACGGCAAAGTCTCCTGCTCCATCCACATTCAAACTACTACTGATTTTTAACCCTGCTCCACTTAGGCCTCTGGCTCCACTGTCTCCATTATTTCCCCTGGCCTCCAACCCCGCCAGTGACTGCTCTTAAGTGGCGTCTGCATAATCCATACTTGTTCCAGTGTTACTTGGCCTCAGTCACGTCAGTTGATCCCCTGATGTGTGTCCGGCAAGGTCTCCTGCTCTGTCCACATTCCCATTACTAGTAGTGTGAATGAGGACAGAGCAGGAGACCTTGCCGGACACACATCAGGGGATCAACTGACGGGACTGTGCCCAAGTAACACAGGAACAAGTGTGGATTGTGCTGATGCCACTTCAGAGCTGTCATTGGCGGGATTGGAGGCCAGGGGAAATACTAGAGACAGTGGAGCCGGAGGCCATAGTGGAGCACGGTTACAATCAGTTGTAGTCTACTACCTCTATAAAACGTGCTGCAAGTTGGCCTCAGCCAGCTCCATGCCTCATCCTGGGCTCCAACAACGTCAGTTGGTGTTCAGAAGTGCTGTCTTCACAGAGAAAAACACACTAGCTCCTGTGTTAGTGGGGTTCAGTAATGCCAGCTGTTCCCCTGCTGTGTAGACGGCAAAGTCTCCTGCTGCCTCCACATGCCAACACAATCAGGCCTCAGCCTGCTCCATGCCTCATCCTGGGCTCCAACAACGTCAGTTGGTGTTCAGAAGTGCCGTCCTCACAGAGAAAAACACACTAGCTCCTGTGTTAGTGGGGTTCAGTAATGTCAGCTGTTCCCATGCTGTGTGGACGGCAATGTCTCCTGCTGCCTTCACATTAAATAAACAGCAGGCCTCAGCCTGCTCCATGCCTCATCCTGGGCTCCAACAACGCCAGTTGGTGTTCAGAAGTGCCGTCTTCACAGAGAAAAACACACTAGCTCCTGTGTTAGTGGGGTTCAGTAATGCCAGCTGTTCCCCTGCTGTGTAGACGGCAAAGTCTCCTGCTGCCTCCACTTGCCAACACCATCAGGCCTCAGCCTGCTCCATGCCTCATCCTGGGCTCCAACAACGTCAGTTGGTGTTCAGAAGTGCTGTCTTCACAGAGAAAAACACACTAGCTCCTGTGTTAGTGGGGTTCAGTAACGTCAGCTGTTCCCCTGCTGTGTGGACGGCAATGTCTCCTGCTGCCTCCACATTAAAAAAACAGCAGGCCTCAGCCTGCTCCATGCCTCATCCTGGGCTCCAACAATGCCAGTTGGTGTTCAGAAGTGCCGTCTTCACAGAGAAAAACACACTAGCTCTATCACGCTTACCCTTATCTGCAGGAGGGTAGCGTGACCGGTCAGCGGTCCCGGCATCGGTGTAGGAACTCGGACCACGGGGCTGTCAGCAGAACAGACTGGAAGGTCGCAGGACCTGTGGAGGGGGCGGAGTGCTTGCAGAAGCACTCAGAAGCTGTAGGACCTAGCACCACGTGACCTGTGACGTCAGAGGGGGCGGAGCTTATCGCAGGGACGCTGAAGTGACAGGCAGAGGGCTCAGAGAGCCAGGAGTTTATACAGTAGCGATGGTCGGGCAATCCAGAAGTCATACACAGGAGAATCAATGCGGTACAGAGTCAGGCAGAACAAGAATGGTCAGGGAAGCAGGAGGTCAGGCACGGGTCGGGCTGCACGGTACAGAATCAGAAAGTCAGAGAGTAGTCTAGGGGAGCCAAAGGTCAGAACACGGGTCGGGCTGCACGGTACAAAATCAGAAAGCCAAGAGACAGAAACCAAAACCCAGACCAGGTCATACACACCACAATCACAGAAGCAGGCGAGAGGCACTTAGCAAAGGCAGGGTCGGACACACTCAAGTATGAAGTATAAACGACAGGGAAGGTTGCTCGCCTGTGGCCATAAATACCCTCCCTGAGACCGAAGAGAGGCTCCAACCATTAACCCTTCGCTTGTCAGACCAAAATTCCAGATACCATGACATTAACCCTTTGCTTGTCAGACCAAAATTCCAGATACCATGACATTAACCCTTTGCTTGTCAGACCAAAATTCCAGATACCATGACAGTACCCCTCCCTCAACGGGGGGCCTCCGGACCCCAGGTCTTCCTGGGTATCGAGCATGATATGCCCTGACCAGGCGATCTGCGTGTACTGATCTGGCCGGTACCAGGAACGATCCTCTGGGCCATACCCTTTCCAATGGACGAGGTACTGCAAAGAGCCACGAACCCATCGAGATTGCACAATTTTTTGCACCTCGAACTCCATGTGGCCATCCACCGATATCGGCGGTGGTAGAGGAGTACGTTCCTCTCTTACTGAACCTACAGGCTTAAGCAAGGACCTATGAAAAACGTTGTGCACCTTCAGGGAGGATGGGAGACGTAGCCGATAAGTTACCTGATTAATCACCTCTGTTATGACGTAGGGACCAATAAATTTGGGACCCAACTTTGCTGATGGCAATTTTAACGTTATATTCCGTGTTGAGAGCCACACCTTGTCTCCACAATGCAAGTCCTGACCCGGACCCCTCTTTCTATCAGCAAAACGTTTGTACCTTCCCTGAGCCTTTTCAATACTTGCACGAACCCTTGACCATAACCCACTGATCTGCCTAACCGAATCCTCTACCCCTGGACAATTTGAGTCCAACCGCGAAAACTCACCAAAATGAGGGTTCAATCCAAGATTAACTTAAAAAAGGTGACCTACCGGTGGACTGGTTAATTCGGTTATTAAAGGCAAACTCCGCCAATGGTAATGCATCACACCAGTCGTCTTGCAGTGTTGAAGTCAAACATCGAAGGATTTGTTCCAAAGACTGGTTGGTGCGCGCCGTTTGGCCATTACTCTCCGGGTGGTAGGCTGAGGAAAAAGACAAACATATCCCCAACTTCCTACAGAACGCTTGCCAAAATTTTGCTATAAATTGTGCCCCTCTATCCGAAACGATATTGATAGGTACCCCATGGAGACGAATGATTTGGGAAAGGAAGTGTTTAGACAGGACCTCGGCAGACGGTAGTTTCGACATGGGTACGAAATGTGCCATTTTTGAAAACCTATCTACTACTACCCAAATGACTGTATTACCCTTGGAGGGGGGAGGTTGGTAATGAAATCCATGGACAAATGGGTCCATGGTCTTTCTGGAATTGGCAGCGGTACCAATTCCCCGGCTGGCCGGCAATGAGAGCTCTTAGAACGGGCGCACATCCCACAGGCCATGACATACCCCTTAATTTCTGAACACATTGATGGCCACCAAAACATTCTCTTTACCGCCTCACAAGTGGCCGTAATACCTGGGTGGGCCCTCAACTTAGAATCGTGAAACTCTCGTAAGAGCTTGGACCGTAAGACCTGTGGTACAAACAATTTATTAGGCGGCTTGGTCCTTGGAGCTAAAGATTGCGCCCCCACAATCTCCCGCTCCAACTTTGACGAAAGCTCAGCTATCACCACCCCGGGTCGAAGAATGGACGAGGGAGGATCGGGGGCAGAAAGAGGTTCGAAACTTCGTGACAATGCGTCCGCCTTCACGTTCTTAGAACCAGGCCAGAAAGTTATGGAGAACTGGAACCGGGAAAAAAAAGTGACCACCGAGCCTGTCTGGGAGTCAACCTTTTTGCTGAGTTAATGTACTCCAAATTTTTATGGTCAGTGATAACCGTAATTGGATGTTCTGCCCCCTCCAAAAAATGCCTCCATTCTTCAAACTCTAGTTTTATAGCCAAGAGCTCTCTGTTCCCCACATCATAATTTCTCTCTGCCGGAGAGAACTTCTTGGAAAAAAAAGCACAGGGTCTGAGATTAGTTAATGTAGCCGATCCTTGAGACAAAACAGCCCCCACCCCCACTTCGGACGCATCCACCTCTACCACAAACGGCTGTGACGGATTAGGCTGCACCAGAACTGGCGCGGACATAAAGCAATTCTTCAGACTCACAAAAGCTTGTTTGGCCGGAAGGGACCAATTTTTTGTATCGGCCCCCTTACATGTGAGATCGGTAATAGGTTTCACTATCTGAGAAAAACCCTTGATAAACCTCCGATAATAATTTGCAAACCCTAGAAAACGCTGCAGGCCCTTCAGGTCCTGGGGTTGGACCCAATCCGCAATGGCCTGCACCTTCTTGGGATCCATACGAAACCCCTGTGGGGAAATTATCAGCCCTAGAAAAGTTAACTCCTGCACAAAAAAGGTACACTTTTCTAATTTAACAAACAATTGGTTCTCCCTGAGTCTCTGGAGAACAATCTTAACATGAGATAGGTGAGACTGCTCGTCTGTGGAGAAAACCAAGATATGATCTAAATAAATGACAACAAAGCGGCCAATCAGGTCCGCAAAAATCACATTAATAAAATTCTGAAAAACGGCTGGTGCGTTGGCGAGACCGAATGGCATCACAAGATTCTCAAACAACCCTTCAGTAGTTAGAAATGCCGTTTTCCATTCATCCCCCTCTTTAATCCTGATAAGATTATAAGCCCCCCTAAGGTCTAGTTTGGAGAACTATTTTGCTCCCGAGAGCTGATTGCACAGATCGGGAATCAGCGGTAAGGGATAAGCATTTTTAACAGTGATTTTATTGAGTTCCCGAAAGTCGAGGCAGGGACGCAGGCTACCATCTTTCTTTTTAACAAAATAGAACCCCGCTGCTATTGGAGAGACCGACGGTCTGATATGCCCTTTACGGAGACTTTCCTTTATATACTCTTTCATTGCCAAGCGTTCAGGCCCAGATAAATTAAACAGACGGGCTTTGGGTAATTTGGCCCCTGGGACTAAATCAATGTTGCAATCAAAAGGCCTATGTGGGGGTAATGCCTCGGCCTCGCTTTCGGAGAACACATCCTCGAAGTCTTTCAGGCACTCCGGAATGCCCTCCAGACACACAGAAGACTCCAAGACAGTATTTGCAGGGGAAACACAACACACAGCTTTATAGGAACAGTCATCACATTTCAGACCCCATTTAACAATTACCCCCCTTTCCCAGTCAATTACCGGGTTGTGCCGCTGAAGCCACGGCATACCCAACACCAGCCCTTCAGGTAGATTATCCATAATGAAACATTTCATCTCCTCCGCATGAGAGGAGCCAACCTGTAACACAAAGGTATTGGTGGCATAACGAATCCCCGAACGGGTGAGAGGGGAGGAGTCAATTGCCACAATTTTCAACGGGGTCTCTAACCTGACTGTCCCTATCTTGGCCCTGGAGACGGTGCTGGCACTGACCAGGTTTAGAGAGGAACCGCAGTCCACCAAAGCTGTGGAAAAAAAACGACATTTGTCTACCAGCAGTTCAACATCAAGCAACAGCTTGGGGCATGAGGAAAAAAGTACCTGCGGGTCTGGGCAGCCTCCTCGATCACTACCCAGACCTAGTAGTTTCCCGACGGCTGGGAAGACGAGGGACAGGATGGACAGTCTCTCCTCCAATGTCCTGCTTCTCCACAATAAAAGCACAGCTGTTTATCGTGCCGGCGTCTCCTCTCTTTCTCTCTGATGGATGTGGCACCAATCTCCATGGGGATTGCACTGGCCCCAACTTCCTTGCTCCCAGTGAACAGAGGGGACTCAGATTGCATCACCCCTCTGGCCCTTAACCGTCGATCCATCAGAACTGCCTGTGTCATGGCATCTTCCAGGGTATCAGGAGGCGGATGCCCCTACGGAATAGACCGCGGAGAGCCGCATCGTCCCAGGTGACTTCCGCTGACCACCACCGAAACTCAGAACAATACCACTCTGCAGAGTGCCGACCCTGACGTGCGCTCATCACCATGTCTTCCGCCAGGCGTACTCTATCAGGCTCATCATAGATACGGCCCAAGGCCTCAAAAAACGCATCCACAGTCATACGTTCTGGTGCTGTGGGTGCTAGCGAAAATGCCCAGGCTTGTGGGGCACCTCGCAACAGGGAGATAACTACCCCCACCCTCTGAAATTCTCCCCCGGATGAGCGAGGTCTCAGGGAGAAAAATAATTTACACCCCTCCCGGAACGCTCTGAACTCCTTTTTGTCTCCAGAAAAGGAGTCAGGCAGTTTAACCGGGGATTCAGGGGACGTAAGGGATACATCCCTACTCTCGGAAGACATAGCCCCTTGCATAGTATTAACCAGCTGCTGCTGGGTATGAGCCATACTGCGCTGTTCAACACTCATCTTCTGGAACATTTGAGAGAGCTGCTTCACTTGCTCTGACAATGCCTGCATCGGGTCCATGACTGCAGCAGACCCACCACACACTCACACACAGGTAGTAACAGAAGGATGAGTGGGGGGGAGGAAAAAGTAATATGGTCGTTTATAATATCACGCTTACCCTTATCTGCAGGAGGGTAGCGTGACCGGTCAGCAGTCCCGTTGTCGGTGTAGGAACTCGGACCACGGGGCTGTCAGCAGCACAGGCTGGAAGGTCGCAGGACCTGTGGAGGGGCGGAGCGCTTGCAGAAGCACTCAGAAGCTGTAGGACCTAGCACCACGTGACCTGTGACGTCAGAGGGGGCGGAGCTTATCGCAGGGACGCTGAAGTGACAGGCAGAGGGCTCAGAGAGCCAGGAGTTTATACAGTAGCGATGGTCGGGCAATCCAGAAGTCATACACAGGAGAATCAATGCGGTGCAGAGTCAGGCAGAGCAAGAATGGTCAGGGAAGCAGGAGGTCAGGCACGGGTCAGGCTGCACGGTACAGAATCAGAAAGTCAGAGAGTAGTCTAGGGGAGCCAAAGGTCAGAACACGGGTCGGGCTGCACGGTACAAAATCAGAAAGCCAAGAGACAGAAACCAAAACCCAGACCAGGTCATACACACCACAATCACGGAAGCAGGCGAGAGGCACTTAGCAAAGGCAGGGTCGGACACACTCAAGTATGAAGTATAAACGACAGGGAAGGTTGCTCGCCTGTGGCCATAAATACCCTCCCTGAGACCGAAGAGAGGCTCCAACCATTAACCCTTCGCTTGTCAGACCAAAACTCCAGATACCATGACATGATACCATGACTCTCCCTCTCCTCTGGCATTTTCCCCTCCTCCTTCAAACACTCTATCATTACTCCATTACTAAAGAAACCCACCCTCGACCCATCCTGCACAAACAACTACAGACCAGTCTCCAATCTCCCCTTCATCTCTAAACTCTTGGAGCGCCTGATATACTCACGCCTTACCCGTTACCTCTCCACTCACTCCCTCCTAGACCCTTCACAGTCCGGTTTCCGCCCCCTACATTCGACAGAAACTGCACTCATCATAGTGACCAATGACCTTCTGACAGCAAAACGTAATGGTGACCACTCTCTGCTCATTCTTCTCGACCTTTCTGCAGCTTTCCACACTGTTGACCATCCTCTCCTACTCTCTAGGCTCCAGTCACTAGGCATTAAGGACACTGCTCTTTCCTGGTTCTCCTCCTATCTTTCCAACCGCTCCTTCAGTGTTCTGTTTTCTGGCTCCACTTCATCTCCTCTTCCTCTCACTGTTGGGGTACCTCAGGGCTCAGTCCTTGGCCCCCTTCTCTTCTCTCTCTATACGGCCCCAATTGGACAGACCATCAGCAGATTTGGCTTTCAGTACCATCTTTATGCTGATGACACACAACTGTACACATCATCCCCTGACCTTACCTCCACTGTACTACAGAACGCCACTGACTGTCTGTCTGCAGTCTCCAACATCATGTCTGCTCTCTATCTGAAACTCAACCTCTCCAAAACTGAACTTCTTCTGCTCCCACCATCTACTAACCTCCCTAAATCTGACATTTCCCTCTCTGTGGGTGGCACCATAATAACACCCCGACAGCAGGCGCGCTGTCTGGGTGTTATGTTCGACTCCGATCTCTCCTTCACCTCCCATATACAATCTCTTGCCCGCTCATGCCGCTTACACCTAAAGAACATCTCTAGAATCCGCCCTTTTCTCACCATGGAAACAACAAAAACTATCACTGTCGCCCTGATCCACTCCCGCCTGGACTACTGTAATGCTCTATTAATTGGCCTCCCTCTCACTCGACTCTCCCCTCTCCAGTCTATCCTTAATGCAGCAGCCAGGGTTGTCCATCTGGCTAATCGTTACTCAGACGCGTCCGCTCTTCGCCAGTCGTTACACTGGCTGCCAATTCATTACAGGGTACAATTCAAAGTACTTGTTCTCACCCACAAAGCTCTCCACAGTGCGGCACCCCCTTACATCTCCTCCCTCATTTCTGTCTATCGGCCTAACCGACCGCTGCGCTCTGCAAATGACTTTCGACTAACCTCTGCCCTAATCCGTACCTCCCACTCCCGACTCCAAGTCTTCTCCCGTGCTGCGCCAATCCTCCGGAATGCTCTACCTCAAGATATTAGGACCATCCACAATTTGCATAGTTTTAGGCGCTCGAAACACATTTGTTCAGAGCGGCCTATCACATTCAGTAATCAAAGTCATGTTATGTTTGTGTGTGTGTAGCCCATTCACTATCTCCATCTAACCCCCACCCCCTGAAGATGGCTGGACCGTCATTGTAAATACATCATTGTAAATACAAACCTATGCTTTGTATCTCCCCCACCTCATTGTAGATTGTAAGCTCCACAAGCAGGGTCGTCTTATTTCGCTTTAATTATTGTATTG
Source organism: Dendrobates tinctorius (assembly GCF_039654945.1). Lineage (NCBI taxonomy): Eukaryota > Metazoa > Chordata > Amphibia > Anura > Dendrobatidae > Dendrobates > Dendrobates tinctorius. Next base: position 8,968,557 of record NW_027361731.1, on the reverse strand, counting down.
TTAACGTTGTTACTTATGACTGTTGTGTTTGAAACTGTTACTTATGACTGTTGTGTTTGAAACTGTTCAACTGTAAAGCGCTGCGGAATATGTTGGCGCTATATAAATAAAGATTATTATTATTATTATTAACCCTTTGCTTGTCAGACCAAAATTCCAGATACCATGACAAGCTCCTGTGTTAGTGGGGTTCAGTAATGCCAGCTATTCCCCTGCTGTGTAGACGGCAAAGTCTCCTGCTGCCTCCACATGCCAACACCATCAGGCCTCACCCTGCTCCATGCCTCATCCTGGGCTCCAACAACGTCAGTTGGTGTTCAGAAGTGCCGTCTCCGTAGAGAAAAACACTCTAGCTCCTGTGTCAGTGGGGTTCACTAATGCCAGCTGTTCCCCTGCTGTGTGGACGGCAAAGTCTCCATCTGCCTCCAAACTCACACTACAACGCTTTTTCTCCTCGCTCCAAGTAGGCCTCAGCCTGCTCGGAGCATTGATCCTGGGCTACAACACAGCCAGTTGTAGCCTGGAAGTGCCGTCCGCACAGATAGAAACACTCGCTCCTGTGTTAGTGGGGTTCAGTAATGCCAGCTGCTCCCCTGCTGTGTGGACGGCAAAGTCTCCTGCTCCATCAAACATTCAAACTACAACTGATTTTTAACCCTGCTCCACTTAGGCCTCTGGCTCCACTGTCTCTAGTATTTCCCCTGGCCTCCAACCCCGCGAGTGACAGCTCTGAAGTGGCGTCAGCACAATCCACACTTGTTCCTGTGTTACTTGGCCTCAGTCACGTCAGTTGATCCCCTGATGTGTGTCCGTAAAGGTCTCCTGCTCTGTCCACATTCCCATTACTAGTAGTGTGAATGAGGACACAGCCAGTTGTAGCTTGGAAGTGCCGTCCGCACAGATAGAAACACTCGCTCCTGTGTCTGTGGGGTTCAGTAACGCCAACTGTTCCCCTGCTGTGCGGATGGCAAAGTCTCCTGCTGCCTCCAACATCACACTACATGTTATTTTCCACTTGCTCCAAGTAGGCCTCAGCCTGCTCGGAGCATTGATCCTGGGCTTCAACACAGCCAGTTGTAGCTTGGAAGTGCCGTCCGCACAGATAGAAACACTCGCTCCTGTGTCTGTGGGGTTCTGTGACGCCAGCTGTTCCCCTGCTGTGCGGATGGCAAAGTCTCATGCTGCCTCCAACATCACACTACATGTTATTTTCCACTTGCTCCAAGTAGGCCTCAGCCTGCTCGGAGCATTGATCCTGGGCTTCAACACAGCCAGTTGTAGCTTGGAAGTGCCGTCCGCACAGATAGAAACACTCGCTCCTGTGTCTGTGGGGTTCAGTAACGCCAACTGTTCCCCTGCTGTGCGGATGGCAAAGTCTCCTGCTGCCTCCAACATCACACTACATGTTATTTTCCACTTGCTCCAAGTAGGCCTCAGCCTGCTCGGAGCATTGATCCTGGGCTTCAGCACAGCCAGTTGTAGCTTGGAAGTGCCGTCCGCACAGATAGAAACACTCGCTCCTGTGTCTGTGGGATTCTGTAACGCCAGCTGTTCCCCTGCTGTGCGGATGGCAAAGTCTCCTGCTGCCTCCAACATCACACTACATGTTATTTTCCACTTGCTCCAAGTAGGCCTCAGCCTGCTCGGAGCATTGATCCTGGGCTTCAACACAGCCAGTTGTAGCTTGGAAGTGCCGTCTGCACAGATATAAACACTCGCTCCTGTGTCTGTGGGGTTCAGTAACGCCAGCTGTTCCCCTGCTGTGTGGATGGCAAAGTCTCATGCTGCCTCCAACATCACACTACATGTTATTTTCCACTTGCTCCAAGTAGGCCTCAGCCTGCTCGGAGCATTGATCCTGGGCTTCAACACAGCCAGTTGTAGCTTGGAAGTGCCATCCGCACAGATAAAAACACATCACACTACTACTGACTTTTAACCGTGGTCCACTTAGGCCTCTGGCTGTACTGTCTCTAGTATTACCCCTGGCCTCCAACCCCGCCAGTCGCTGCTCTGATGTGCCGTCTGCATAATCCACACTTGTTCCTGTGTTACTGGGGCTCAGTCACGTCAGTTGATCCCCTGTGGTGTGTCCGGCAATGTCTCCTGCTCTGTCCCCATTCCCATTAATAGTTGTGGGAATGTGGACAGAGCAGGACACCTTGCCGGACACATCAGGGGATCAACTGACGTGACTGAGCCCCAGTAACTCAGGAACAAGTGTTGATTGTGCAGACAACTCTGCAGAGCAGCAACTGCCATGGTTGGAGGCCAGGGGAAATACTAGAGACAGTAGAGCCAGAGGCCAAAGTGGATCACGATTACAATCAGTAGTTGTGTACAACCAACATAAAACTCGCTCCAAGTTGGCCTCAGACTGCTGCCTGATTGACCCCTGGGCTTCAACATCGCATGTTGCTGCTCAGAAGTGTGTTCGCCACGGGTACTCCCTCCTGCCCAGCCGGGTTCCAGCAACGTCAGCTGTTTCTCGGCAGAGCCTTTGGCCTAGGTGCCTCCTTCATGGTATCCGAGTTCCAGCAACGTCTGCTGGTCCTTGGTAGTGCTTTTTAGCACAGGTACCTTCTGCTTAGTAACCGTGTTCCAGCAACATCAGCTGGTCCACGGTTGTGCCATTGGCTCTTGTTCCTTTTGCTGCCCCTCCGGGTTCCAGCACCGTCAGCTGGTTCTCGGCAGTGTCTTTGGCACGGGTACTCCCTCCTGCCCAGCCTGGTTACAGCACGCCTGCTGTTTTAGGGTAGTGTCGACGTCACTTTGCCACTGATACATTGTCCTGTCGTCTTGCGGTCGGGTTAGCCGAGTCTATGGTGCCTGCAGTTTCAGTGCTTCCTATGTGGGCTGCGCGTTCTAGTAACAAAGGCTGGTTCCATAGTGCCAATAGGACAAGCACTCCCTGTAGGACTGTGGGTTTCGGTAACTGCGGCCGGCTCTCGGCCTTGCAACTTTGTTTTTCCTGAGTACCTTCTGCTACCCATCCGGGTTCCAGCACCGTCAGCTGGTTCTCGGCAGTGCCTTTGGCCTAGGTGCCTCCTTCATGGTATCCGAGTTCCAGCAACGTCTGCTGGTCCTTGGTAGTGCTTTTTAGCACAGGTACCTCCTGCTTAGTAACCGTGTTTTATCACCGTCAGCTGTTCCACGGTTGTCCCATTGGCTCTTGTTCCTTCTGCTGCCCCTCCGGGTTCCAGCACCGTCAGCTGGTCCTCGCTAGTGTCATTTGCTCTTGCAGCTTCTGCTACCCATCCAGGTTCCAGCACCGTCAGCTGGCTCTCAGCAGAGCCTTTGGCCTAGGTGCCTCCTTGTCGGTATCCGAGTTCCAGCAACGTCTGCTGGTCCTTGGTAGTGCTTTGGAGCACAGGTACCTCCTGCTTAGTAACCGTGTTCCAGCACCGTCAGCTGGTCCACGGTTGTGCCCTTGGCTGTTGTTCTTTCTGCTGCCACTCTGGGTTCCAGCACCGTCAGCTGATTCTCGGTAGTTCCATTGACTCTTGTAGCTAATGCTAACCATCCGGGTTCCAGCACCGTCAGCTGGTTCTCGGAAGTGTCTTTGGCACGGGCACTCCCTCCTGCCCAGCCTGGTTCCAGCATGCCTGCTGTTTCCGGGTAGTGTCAACGTCACTTTGCCACTGATATGTTTTCCTGTCGTGTTGCGGTCAGGTTAGCCGAGTCTATGGTGCCTGCCGTTTCAGTGCTTCCTATGTGGACTGCGGGTTCTGGTAACAAAGGCTGGTTCCATAGTGCCAATAGGAAAAGCACCCCCTGTAGGACTGTGGGTTTCGGTAACTGCGGCCTGCTCGCGGACGCAACACTTTGTTAATCATGGGTACCTTCTGCTACCCATCCGGGTTCCAGCAACGTCAGCTGGTTCCCAGCAGAGCCTTTGGCCTAGGTGCCTCCTTGTCGGTATCCAAGTTCCAGCAATGTCTGCTGGTCCTTGGTAGTGCTTTGGAGCACAGGTACCTCCTGCTTAGTAACCGTGTTCCAGCACAGTCAGCTGTTCCACGGTTGTCCCATTGGCTCTTGTTCCTTCTGCTGCCCCTCCGGGTTCCAGCACCGTCAGCTGGTCCTCGCTAGTTTCATTTGCTCTTGCAGCTTCTGCTGTCCATCCGGGTTCCTGCACCGTCAGCTGGTTCTCGGCAGTGCCTTTGGCCTAGGTGCCTCCTTGTCGGTATCAGAGTTCCAGCAACGTCTGCTGGTCCTTGGTAGTGCTTTGGAGCACAGGTACCTCCTGCTTAGTAACCGTGTTCCAGCACCGTCAGCTGGTCCACGGTTGTGCCATTGGCTCTTGTTCATTCTGCTGCCACTCCGGGTTCCAGTACCATCAGCTGGTTCTCGCCAGTTCCTCAACCTTCTTGTAACTTCTGCTACTTTTCAAAGTTCAAGCTTGTGGAAATGGTCTTTGATTCTCACTCTGCATCTCCCTGACAATGACCCTTAAGACGACGACCCTGAAGACCACACAGAAGAATACCTAAAAGATGACCCTGAAGAAGATGACCAAGAGGACAAAGAACAGGAAGACAACCACCAAGATGCAGAACAACAAGAGACAGAAGACTAAGAAGCATAAAAACCAAAAGCAGAAGAACATTAAGCATAAGACTAAAAATCTGAGCAAATGAGATTATCAAATTTATAAGCAGAAGACTAAGCAGTGTATGGGGGTGAGTCCGTTCCTCCTCGTGGTGCCCCTGGAAAAGGCCTGCTGCTGCAGGCCAAACTGAACGCGGACAAATCCTGTTGTAAATCTTTTGTGACAGGCTGAACGGAAGGTGTAATCTTCAAACTTTTATAGATAACAACTACAGGAATGCCTGACACAAATAAGAATATGATGAAGAAGAATAGGAAGAAGAAGAATAGGAAGAAGAAGAAGAAGCATAGGAAGAAGAAGAAGAATAGGAAGAAGAAGAAGAATAGGAAGAAGAAGAAGATACTGCTGCTGCTGCTGAAGATGATGAAGGAGAAAGTGTGGGAGAAGTAAAAAAGAAGGTGAAGAGCATGGAAGTAGTGAAACATACATATCTGACAAAAAATTAAAGACTTTAACATAGTCAATATCTTTGTAACTACGAACGTCTTTAAAAAAAAAACAAATTCCTGCTATTCCATTTGATTGGGCTAAACCTCTATGGCTTAATGTCTCCTACACCTCCCACAATACATTCTAGATTATTATTAGTTGTTTTTCTCCATGTAGAATTAACCAACAGGGAAAGAAAGTTTTTTTTTTTAATTCCGATATTTCTGTTCCATTGACTTGAATGGGACTTCCGGGATCGGAATCGGCGATACCCGATACTTTTTTTTAGATCGGCCGATCCATTCCGATACGATATTTTTCAGTATCGGGTGGTATCGCTCAACACTAGTGAGCACTGTGATAATTCAGAAGTCTGCAGTCACATAGAATGTCTGCAGACTCAGCACAAACCTGGACAACCCCTTTTAATGTTCCTAACATAAATAAAAACATGAGAATTAGTCAGTGTCACAAATAATATTTACATCCAGGTACCTTATAGATGACGTCGCCTCTGCAGTCGGCCTCCTTTTCTTCGTCTTGTCCAGACCCCATGATGAGTTTTCTCATCCACAGCTGTCTCTGTAGACATCCATCTTCTCCGGTCTTCTGCAGCAAATCACACGATCCACTTAAAGATAGAAGTGTCATTATAATGCTCTTAAATAAAAATGTCTGCAATATACTGTCTCCTCACACTATTCCCCTCCCTCCCTCCTCATACTGTCTCCTCTAACATCCCCTCTGTTCACCATACTGTCTCCTCATATATTTACCCCCTCACTCTCTATAGTGTCTGCTCACACATACCCCAGACTCCCCATACTGTGTCTGCACACACCCCATCACCCTCACTCCCCATACTGTGTCCACTTACATTAACCTGTTCGCTCCCTATACTGTCTGCACCCATCCCCCATACTGTTTCCTCATACATACTCTTCATTTTGTGTCCTCAAATCTCCCTACACACATTAAATAACCCCCCATCCCTACTCCCAAATCCCTCCACAAATTATGTACCCCCACTCCAAATCCCCCCACACATTAACCCCATCCCCACTCCAAATCCCCCACACATTAAGTATCCCCCATCCCCACTCATTAACCCCCCCACACTTTAACCCCCATCCCCACTCATTAACCCCCATCCCCACATTAACACCCATCCCCACTCATTAACCCCCCCACACATTAACCCCCATCCCCACTCATTAACCCCATCTCCACTCATTAACCCCCACACATTAACCCCCATCCCCACTCATTAACCCCCATCGCCACTTATTAACCCCCCACACATTAACCCCCATCGCAACTCATTAATCCCCCACACATTAACCCCCATCCCTACTCATTAACCCCCCCACATTAACCCCCATCCCCACTCATTAACCCCCCCCACACACATTAACCCCCTCACACACATTAACCCCCCACAAATTAACCCCCATCCCCTCATTAACCCCCCCAGGCCCCCACACATTAACCCCCATCCTCACTCATTAACCCCCATTCCCACTCATTAACCCCCCCAAACATTAACCCCCCCACACAAATTAACCCCCATCCCCTCATTAACCCCCCTCACATTAACCCCCATCATCACTCATTAACCCCCCATCCCCACTCATTAACCCCCCCACACATTAACCCGCACACTGATTAACCCCCTTCCCCACATTATCACCCCCCATCTTCGGTGGTTCTTCAGCTCCACAGAGGAGCACACTTACCACCAGCATTCGCTCTGGGCGCCAGGGAGTGACATCAGCAGCGTGATCACATGACCTGATCACGCTGCTGACGTCGCTCTGGCCCGGCGGTCAGAGCTTCAATTGTACTGGCGTCTGTATAGATGCCAGTACAATTGTTCCCTGGGGAGCCAACACGCACACCTTCTCTGCGCCAGCTGTCAGCTTGACAGCTGACACAGAGAACCGCCGACTCTCAGGCTGGGGGGGCGGCAGAACGCAGCCGCCAGGGAGGACACTGCGGACCGCTGCATTAGGCAGCCCGACTGCGCCCCCTGCCAGCTGCGCCTGGGGCAAATGCCCTGGCTGCTCCCCCTATATACGCCCCTGCTCACAAAGCCCTTACTTACCCCAATGTGTGAACAAGCCACACAATGACCACATTTAAAACAACCCGTGACATCACTGTGGAGCCATGTTCTATTCACGGGAGTTGGAAAATGGCTCCGCACCAGTCTGTCATTCAAGGACCGTGCTTTCCTGTATGTGATCATAGGGGAGTCACTCAAATAAGGGGAGATGTCACTGTCCATCTGTAAGATGGACCAATGCTTTCTGATAATATTCCTCACAGGAATTGCACTGTTATCATATGTTGTAATAAGTCTAAGGGTATCATTCTCTGGAGATTTCTTGTTATTAGTGTTCAATAGTTCAGAACGCATACAATTCTTAGCTCTTTGGTAGGCCTGTTTTAACACCTTTTTGGGATAACCCCTATTCAGGAATCTATCCCTTAAGTCCCTAGCTTGGGACTCAAACGTCGACATATTAGAGCAGTTCCTCCGAATTCTGAGATATTGTCCCTTAAGGGGGTTTTACACTAAGCGATATCGCTAGCAATATCGCTAAAACGTCACTGGTTTTGTGACGTTATAGCGATATTGCTAGCGATATCGCTAAGTGTGATACTTACCAGCGACCGGCTCCCCCGCTGTCCATCGCTGATCGCGCGAGAATGTCCGGCTCCATTTCTCGTCGGGCGCTTCCTGCTGAGACTTCCTGCTGTGACGCCAGCGACGCGTGGAGGCGGGCGGGAGGACGCAGGATCGCTGTGTGTGAATGGTAAGTATCGTGCGCTGCGTCGCTGCTGCATCGCTGTGAGATCTTTCTGTATGAAAGCTCACTAGCGATCATTTAGCGATGCACCAGCGATCCTGACCGGGTGGGATCGCTGGTCGGATCGCTGGTGCATCGCTAAATGTAAAAGGGCCTTTAGGGATAGCTCTCTTCAAATGTTGGGGGTGGTGACTCCCCCAATGTAGTGGGGAATTAGTAGACGTTGGTTTTCTATACGTTGAAGTCCCCACTTCAGAATATCAAGGAACGGCAATCTTGATGTCTCAAAAACAGCAGTGAAAAACAGACCTATATCATTATGGTTAAGACCAGCCACAAATTCATCAAATTCCTCAGCTGAGCCCCTCCACACAATAAATATATCGTCTATGTACCTTGTCCAAAGCTCAGGGACACGGCACATAGACGAAACATCATCCAAATCACCACCAAAAACCAAAGTCTCCTCCCACCAACCGAGGAGGAGATTCGCATAAGCCGGTGCACAGGGGCTCCCCATTGCGGTCCCCCTCAGCTGGTGGTAGACTTTATGATTGAAGACGAAAAAATTCCTCGTTAAACAAAACCGAAGGAGCTTCAGTATGAAAAGATTATGTTCTTGAAATTGACACCCTCTTGTATTCAAGAAATATCTAACCGCTTCCAAACCATGTACATGCGGAATAGATGAATACAGCGCCTCAACATCTATACTTGCCAGAGAAGCCTTAGGGTCTACAGTAAGACCCTCTAATCGACGGAGGAGGTCCGGTGTATCCTTAACAAAAGACTGTAACGAAGAAACAAATGGGGATAAAATCTGATCTAAATAAATCCCCGCATTCTGACAGAGACTACCAACTCCTGATACAATTGGCCTACCCTTAAGAGGACTAAACCCCTTATGAATTTTGGGTAAGCAATAGAAGGCAGCAGTGACTGGATGATTCGGGAGTAAAAACTCAAATTCAGTCTTATTAATAATCTTTTTGCTCAGGGCCTCTGATAGAATTTGTCGTAGTTCTTCTCGATAAACATTCATGGGATTATGTACCAGAACTTCATAGGTATCACTGTCAGAAAGGATAGTATCGCACAATTGTTGGTAATGATCCACCCCCAGGATGACAACATTGCCACCCTTATCAGAGGGTTTAATCACAATGCTGTCATCCCGTTCCAAACGCGCAATTGTATCCATTTCCTCCTTAGAACAGTTAAAGTGATAATAAAAATGATCATGCGAAAGTTCAATCAAATCCTGAGTCACTAGATTAGAGAACACATCAATTGCAGATAAATCACCAGTAGGTGGAGGCATTTTTGTGCTTCTGTTTCTCAGTTCCGTAAAAGGTCCATGACCCGAAGTATTGGGATTAATCTCGGAAAGAGAATTGAGTAACCTAACTGAACTCATACGAGAATCTTGTTTCTGAGAAAACTTTTTCCACCTAACTTTACGCAAGAATAAATTGAGATCTTTAACTGTCCTAAATAAATCAAAATCCGTGTTGGGAACAAATGAAAGGCCCTTACTCAAGACAGATTTTTCAGCACAATCAATACTCCTTTCTGAAAGGTTAATGATTTGAATGTCCTGAGTAGGGGATAAATCATTAGGTATAGAATTAATCACTTCTTGGTTTGTGGTGGTCTGTTTCTGAGTGCATAAACTTGATCTAAAAAATGTCCACTAGATGTGTTTTCAGATCTATCAGATGGTCCCCGTGAGCCTCGACCCCTGCCCCGCCCTCTGTTTCTCCCTATAATGGAGCGATTCCTGCTCTCTGATTTGGAAAAATCAGTATCCGTAGATGAGAGTTCAGTATCTCTATCAGGGGCACCCGTACGTGGGGTCAAAACTAAATAGGCATACTTATGCTACTATGTCTTCTCCTTGTTATTTGATGCTAGGTAGATCACTGTCTCCTGCCTATGATACATTTCACTTTACAGGTGATTGTTTTCATAATTCATAATTGCTATTTTCAGCGCACATCTTGCTGGATGTATCATCAGTGATGTGGCACCCTGTTTTGTTTTGCTGTTAACATCGATGAGAAGTAGGAGTTTTCCTCCTTTGGACGTTCTGTTGGAACGCCCTATTGTGATGCTGTCTGGAAAGGGGTTAATTTTTCTGTCTCCTGTAGTGGTATAAGTCACTGATGGGAATACACACCCCTCCTTTGTTGTGGCTGCGCTGGCCAGCGCTCGGTTCGCTGACAGGAATAAGGGGCGGTGCCGCAAACAAAACGTCACCGGAAGTGGGGCATTATTGCAACATGTCCGCTAACCGGAAGTGTGGCATTTTCATTGGAGGCGGACCGCCCCCAGAGAAACGCCACCGGAAGTGGGGCATTATTGCAACATGTCCGCTAACCGGAAGTGTGGCATTTTCATTGGAGGCGGACCGCCCCCAGAGAAACGCCACCGGAAGTGGGGCATTATTGCAACATGTCCGCTAACCGGAAGTGTGGCATTTTCATTGGAGGCGGACCGACCCCAGAGAAACGCCACCGGAAGTGGGGCACTCTTCCATCTTGGTAGGTTCCACCGGAAGTGGGGAATTCTCCTTTCTCCTGATTTGCTTTGTATCTGTGGCTATAAAACTTTTTTGGTTTAGTCAGAAAAAATATATATGTATGCTATGGCATTGTGTGCTAATTGTTAATCTATGCTGTATCCTTTATACAAACTGTTGCCTGACATGATATATTAGCAACTTTTTACATCCTGTATGATGCGTTTGGGTGGTTCCAATTTTCCTCCGGGATTACCCATTGAATTGACATCTTTTTAAATTATTATTTGGTGACACAATTGTTTTGGAGCTTTTAAGTTACACATATTAAAAGTTATATTTTAACCTCACTTATTGCTGTATAGAGGCTAGAAGCTACCTTAGCCCGATCAGCTCTGCTACATAGAGGTGATGAGCAGATCATCTCTATGTAGCAGAATTACAGCATTGCCATGAGCGCCGACCACAGGGTGGCGCTCATAGCAATCTGGCATCAACAACCATAGAGGTCTCAAGGAGACCTCTGGTTGTCATGGCACCACATCGCTAACCTCCGATCACGTGACAGGGGTCAGTGGTGCGTGTATTTCCGGACCGGCGTCTGGAAGCGCTTGTTAAATGCCGCAGCGTTTGACAGCGGCATTTAACTAGTTAATAGGTGCGGGTGGATTGCGATTCCGCTCACGCCTATTGCGGGCACATGTCAGCTGTTCAAAACAGCTGACATGTCCTGGCTTTGATGTGAGCTCAGTGTCTGAGCCCTCATCAAAGCGGGGGAAACTGCCAGCTGACATACTACCCAGTCAGCTGGCAGAAAAGGGTTAAGCCCAGATTGATTATATAACTGTATCAAAATGTTTTGGTAAAAAGCTAAAATGCCAAAACTTGTGTCACTGTCCAAATATTTTCTGGATCAAACTCTCTTAAGGTGTAATTGACAACCAACCCATCCAATCCACACAGGCATAGAAATCACCATAGACGGCCATAAATTGTGTGTAATAATGAGAAATGACTCAAGGAAAAGTATCTCAGATACAAATACATAGATGGAGCCGACTCACCTGGTGAATTGGATTACAATCTTCTTTCCATGACAGAGAGGATCCTGCACATGATGGACATAAAGTGACGCGCTAAATCCACAGATGTAATAAATGGCGGTGACAGTAAGAATCTCCGCTCCGTACACACGGCGTACACTGTGCGCACAGAACATCCTTTCGTTTGGAAGAAGTCACCTGCTAAATAAACAACTATTCGCCCCATTAAGTGATTGGATCCCCTGAGATCTCTGAAAGATTTTAGTGATATTAGAGACGGGAGTTACCATGAGCGCTAGATTCAGGGCGATCCTAGTGCTGATCGAGCCGTGCGCCTCCATCTAAAGTTATGCTGTGTCAGGTGGTTGAGCCGCTCTTTCCTCTGCATTGCTGTTAGAGAAATAGACTTGTCCATTTTCTAGATGGACGCTGAGATGAATTATAGTCGGTTGTGTGATGCCGGTCTCCTGGGGCGTGCGCTCCCTGCCTATTAAAGGGGCAGCACCTGCACGTTTGAAAACATCCTCAGCCAATAGCAGGGAGACTGTTACTGATGTGTCAGAGGCAGCAGATCATTGCCTTGCATCCAACTGCAGAAGGTCTCAGTAGTTTTCTTTGCAGACGTGTGGCCACCTTCCCCGGTGCTAATGGCCACACCTGGACCTGAGTGTTGATATACTTGCTTCTGGCAAGCGCCGGTGATATTTTCTATTTGCACTTCCCTGTTGAGGCTTGGAGCTACAGTAGTCATGTAGCGGCCTCTTTGGAGTTTGAAGGTCGATGGTGTTTCTGAGTCTACAAAAGCTAAGTTTCCCCTTGTTTTGTGTATCCTAGCTGTTTTTAGCGGTAGTGGGGAATGACTAGCGCTCATCCTGTCCTTCCTGGTGCAGGGCTTATCGCCAGTGTCAGGAAGGGATTAGGTATCCTGCTCAGCGATAGGTACGGAGTATATGTAGGGATGATAGGGCAGACAGGGTGATGTTAGATCTGTCTAGGGGTCTCCACTCCCCCCTTTCCTAGTGTTTGGTTCCCTTCCCTTATGCATTTAGCCTTTCCTTCATGTTGCATGACAGAGATGTTTGATATTTAAGGCACCCTCCATTATTGGGAGGTACCATAGCAATTTTAGGAATCATTGTGTTTTCTGCTACTTATTTGTAAGGTCCCTGTACCTGTGCTCCCTTAACCTGATCCTGTCCATCATGCTTGCCCTGTTTAAACCTGATCATGTGCATCCTTCTGTAAGCTACTCCTGAGCCCATCCTGCATCTACCAGAACCTGATCCATCTTGTACGCACCTATACCCTTATCAACACCAGTGCAGTCTGAACCTGCACCTGTGTGATCCTGTACCTAAGTCCGTCCTGTGTTCCTGAACGTACTGTCTGTTTCCTATCCAGTACCTGTCCTTTTTTCCAGCCATACAGTACTGATCCAGAACTTTTTCTATCTTTACGTGGTGCTCGGCTTATATATTCATACTGATGGCTTCTGACAGGTCACTGATACCTCAGTGACCTGCCCCCTATTTTCCATACTGAATATAATATGCTTTGCAAAAAAATAAATTCACATTCAGCAGGCAGGTGCCGGTGGCGACGCTTGTGCTGTAGCATGATTGCATCTCTAATGTCCATTTAATAATTTTCTTGGTGATATAAACCAGGGCTGTGGAGTCGGTAAGCCAAACCTCCGACTCCTCAATTCCCATGACTCCGACTCCACGTCTCCGACTCTCTCATACATGGCTCATATTTAAGTTTAAGTGATAAATTTACTGTAGTGCAGTTTATGAATATGTTTTGAGAAATAGTATCGCCTCCATCAGATCCTCCTTCATAGATTACCTCAAATCTGACCTAATAATTTTAAGGCTAGAGAACAACCTCTCTACACTAACTTGGGTTGGTGGCAAAGCAGTAACCACATGGGCAACATCTCTATCAATTTCAGGGTATAAAGGAATTGCCTCCTGCACAGTCAGTTTTGATGAACGATTGAACTTTTCTACTTCTTTGAGAGCAAGTGAAGAATTTTGCTGAAATATGGTCAATCTGTTTTCTATGTGAGTGGAATCTTTTTCCCTGCGGCAACGCTTTGCCTGCTCCATGTTTTAAAAATACTTGTTGAAATCAAACTCCTCATCTGATGAGGATGAAGGAACGGCAGCAGCAGCACTGGCAGGACCCGAGTCCTCTTGCTCTTGGCCACCCTGTAGCCCACTCATCCTAACTGCTACCTCAATCAGAGCTTCTTTTCCTTTAGTAGGCTGTTAATCATCCAGCAATATACGATGACTCGGGTCCACATAAACAGCTGCCAGAAGAATTTTATTTTCTAATAGCAGCGTCTCTCTCCGTTTCATTGAAGCAGCAATGCCATCTGCGATTAAACCTCCTCTTTGGGACAGGCAAAACAACAAGTTCCACCGTGCAGTAGATGGTAAGACCGCTGCTGGGTAATGGCAGATGCACCAGAAGGTGACGTAGTGCGCACGGGTTACCTGTGTACCAGAGGTGGCAGCAACATCCAGGCTGTCAGAGTGAGTCTGAGCAGCACGCCTGGCTCGCCGTGATTGCTGAGCAGCACCCGGAGCGGTGGGAGGAGAATGGGAGACCGCAGGATGCCTGGCTCTGGATTCCCGCTGTGCAGCGTCAGGAATCCAACGCCTAACATTACCCCCCTCCTAAGGCCCACTCCCCTCTGCGCTTCAATGTGCTCAAAAGCTGCAATCAGGAGCGGTGCGTGGATGTTCTCCACTGGCTCCGAGCCTCAGGCCCATGACCCTTCCAGTCCACCAAATAAAATTTTTTACCACGGACAAACCTGCGCCCAACGATGGCATTAACCTCAAACTCGTCAGACGACAAGTCTGACGACCCGGCCGATGACTCAGAAAACCGGGCCATGTGAACTGGTTTGAGGAGGGACACATGAAACACGTCCGAAATGGCTAAATATGGAGGAAGAGCCAGGCAGTAGACCACCAAGCTAGTTCGCTCGAGGACCTTGAATGGTCCAATATATCGCGGGGCGAACTTAGGGGACTCGACCCGTAGTTTGATATTTCGGGTGGAGAGTCACACCATGTCGCCAGGGGAGAAGCTTGGAGCGGGTCGCCGATGCGTGTCGGCGGATGCCCTCATCCTTTCTTTAGAAGCACGGATAGCAACCTGAGTGTGATCCCAAATGTCCCGAGCCTCCACTGCCCAGTCTGCCACCCTGGAGTCAGTGGAGGACACTGGCATCGGAACAGGGACGCGTGGATGTTGACCGTAGTTTAGGAGAAAGGGCGTCTGACCAGTGGAGTCAGCCGCCGCATTGTTTAGGGCAAATTCAGCCCAAGGTAGCAAGGATGCCCAGTCATCCTGCATGGCAGAGACAAAATGCCGCAGGTAGGTAACCAAGGTCTGATTGGCTCTCTCGACCAAGCTGTTCGTCTCGGTATGATAAGCGGAGGATAGATTGAGCTCGATGCTGAGCAGACTGCAGAGCTCTCTCCAAAACCGAGACGCAAACTGGGGGCCTCGGTCACTCACGATTTTGTCCGGCATGCCATGTAAGCGGAACACGTGTTTTATGAACAAGGTGGCAAGACCACGGGCGGAAGGCAAGCGTGCGAGTGGCACCAGGTGCACCATTTTGGAAAAATGGTCGGTGACACCCAGATGACCGTACTGCCACCAGACTTGGGCAGGCCAACTTTGAAATCCATGCCAACCATCTCCCACGGTCTATCTGCCACTGGCAGAGGATATAACAGCCCCGCCGGCCTCTGTCTAGAGGGTCTGTTCCGAGCACACGAGATGCATGCTTGCACGTATTCCTTCACGTCTCGAGCCATATGTGGCCACCAATATGACCTGACCAGGAGTTCGGTGGTCCATTTATTACCAAATGACCACCTACTCTGGAGGCGTGTGCCCAGGGGAGGACCTCCGGCCGTAGCTGAGGAGGCACCAAGGTCTTGCCCGGTGGCACTGACTCGAGTGAAACTGGGGCCACGGTTGTAAAACTCTCCGGGGGGAGAATAAGCCGAGGCTCAGCCTCTCCCTCTTCTGCCGAAACCACCAAGTGTGAAAGAGCATCTGCACGGACGTTCTTCTTTCCGGAGAGATAATGCAGGGTGAAGCGGAAGCGGGAAAAGAAAAGCGATCACCTAGCCTGACGGGAGTTCAGGCGCTGGGCCGTTTGCAAATAGACCAGATTCTTATGGTCCGCGTATACCTGGAAGGGAAACCGAGCCCCCTCCAGGAGATGTCTACACTCAGAAAAGGCCCAACTTCATGGCCAGCAGGTCCCTGTCACCGATGGAGTAATTCTTCTCCGCCGGTGAGAAGGTCTTCGAGAAAAAGAAGCATGGATGCTTCCGACCTTGAGCATCCTTCTGGAAGAGGACTGCTCCTGCACCGACGGAAGAGGCATCTACCTCCAGAATAAATGGTCTGTTCACATCGGGACGATGTAAGATGGGAGCGCCAGCAAAGTGGGATTTGATAGACAAGAAGGCCTTGGAGACCTGTTCTGACCAAGCATTAGGGTTAGCTCCTTTCTTGGTGAGAGCAACCAAAGGAGCCACCAATGTGGAGAAGTGCTGTATAAACTGGCGGTAATAATTTACGATCCCTAAAAAGCGCTGCACCGCTTTGAGTGAATGGGGTTCTTGCCAGTCCATCACCGCTTGTAGTTCGGCCGGATCCATATCCAATCCCTGGGCAAAGATGATATAGCCCAGGAACGGCAATGACTTCTGTTCAAACTGGCAATTCTCTAGCTTGGCGTATAGAGAATTCGCCCGTAAACGGTCGAAGACCCTGCATACGTCTCTCCAGTGGGTGGTCAAATCTGGCGAGAAGATGAGTATATCATCCAGATAGACCACCACCGAAGTAGACAGCATATCGCGGAAGATGTCGTTGACAATGTCTTGGAAGACAGCTGGCGCATTACACAGGCCAAAGGGCATGACCAGATATTCATAGTGGCCATCCCTGGTATTAAAGGCTGTCTTCCACTCATCTCCCTCGTGTATGCGGATCAGGTTGTATGCCCCCCGTAGATCTAGTTTGTAAAGATCCGGGCCCCTTGCAACCTGTCAAATATTTCAGAGATCAGTGGAAGAGGATATTTGTTCTTCACTGTTATGGCATTGAGACCTCTGTAATCTATGCAGGGACGTATTCTCCGCTCTTTTTCTGAACGAAAAAGAACCCTGCACCAACCGGCAACACCGACTTCCTGATAAAACCTCTAGCCAGGTTCTCCCGGATGTATTGGGACATAGCTTCTGTCTCAGGGAGTGATAGTGGATACACACAGCCTCTAGGAGGTTCTGTGCCTGGCATGAGATCTATCAGGCAATCATACGGGCGGTGTGGCAGGAGCGTCTCCGCAGATTTTTTGGAGAAGACGTCCGCGTACTGACGATAGGGTTTAGGAAGTGCGGAGAGATCTGCAGGCACTTCAGTGGAAGCCACCTGAAGACTGCCCTTCAGACACTTTCCCTCACAATTTTTGCTCCAGGCCAGTATTTTCCCTGATGACCACTCAATATGAGGAGAGTGGCAACGGAGCCAGGGAAGACCAAGTAGCACCTGATCAATACCGTCAAGCAAAATGAGTAGGGACAAGATCTATCGATGGGATGGAGAGATAGAAAGCCTGAGTGGGACTGTCTGATGGGTTACCTGGGTAGGCAAATGCGCCCCATTAACCACCATGATGGTCAGTGGTTGAGGCAGCAACACCTGAGGGATAGCGTGTTTCTGGGCAAAGGTTGAGGACATAAAATTCCCTTCGGCCCCGAAATCCACGATAACCTCCGCCTCCCAGGTGAGGGGACCACTGTCTAAGGTACCCCGGAATACCGGTTTGGGTGAGAAGGGTTTCATGCTGGACTGACCACCTTCTATGACCACAGGAGGTGGGCGTTTTTTTGCCCGCAAAGGACATGTGCTGGCCGAGTGTCCAAGTTGTCGACACTGGTAGCAACGTACATAACCGCGGTGGCTTGGAGTCGGTGCGGGACACCTCCATAGGTTCAGAGGGTACGTGCTCCTGTGCGGGGTAACTCAGCGGCTCGGTGAAGGTGGGAGCCAATTTAACCCTTCGTCTGGATTGTGCACGTCCCAACCTGCGCTCCGTAAACCGGAGGTCAATGCAGGTGGAGACTGCAATCAATTCCTCCAGACTTGTGGGAAACTCCCTAGTAGCTAGAGCATCCTTTACATGCTCAGCCAACCCTCTCCAAAACACCGGACCAATGCCTTGTCCGGCCACTCTACTTCGGAAGCCAATGTCCTGAACCGGACGGCGTAATGGCTGACCGAGAGTGACCCCTGTGTTAAGTTGGAGGGAGATGTCGTGTGTGATCCGTGGTCCCAAAAAGACCTGCTTCAGGGCCGCGAGAAACTGAGTGGCACCCTGAACCACCGGATCGTCACGTTCCCACAACGGTGTAGCCCACTGTAATGCTCTGCCAGACAATAAATCCCACCTTAGCCCACTCTGTAGGGAACTGCACAGCCAGTAACTCGAGCTGAATTGAGCACTGGCTGATAAATCCCCTACAGGTGGCGCTGTCACCTGAAAACTTGTCGGGGAGCGGGAGGCGAGAGATTGTCGGCGTGGGCAATAGTGTGGGCACACGTGAGACAGCCTCAGCAACTGTCTGAGCGGCAGTCAACGCGGTATTCGCAGCTGAGTTTGCGCTCTCAATAGCCGCCAACCTGCTCTCCAGCTGCCGAATATAGCGCTGCAACTGCTGCACGTCTGCCATTACCAGCCAGACCCTGGCGTTAGTGTAATGTTATGGTTGGCGGATTGCACCAGATATAAAATAATAGGAGGTGCGTTCGCCGCCCTGGGTCCACCGTGCAGTAGATGGTAAGACCGCTGCTGGGTAATGGCAGATGCACCAGAAGGTGACGTAGTGCGCACAGGTTAACGTCACCCAAACGCTAGGAGCGGCTCTGTTCAGATACAGAGTCGCTTGGCAGAAATAAATGTAAAGACGCTGGCCCTTTTAACGTCATAGAAGCTGGCGTGTGGCGTCGCAGCCGCGAACACCAATAGCTGCTGTTCATGCAGCGCAGCGGCAACTATAGCCGCAAGCGTCGGTGCCGAGAACCGGGCACCGACGGACGCTAGTGTAGGCGTGGAAAGCACTGTAGCGTGTAGCTTGCCACAATCTGGTGCTAACTAACCCAACACACAGTCACCATTCGTAGTATCCAAGGGAAGGGGTTTCATAATAAGTCATTCACCAGTCCATGCATCCATCACCATACATACACAGCATAATATGCTACACTAGCGCATTTCCGAGCCGCCATGCGGGCTTTTTATAGCCATGCGCTCCCGGGACCTTCCAGTACCCTGGAAAGGACCAATCAGATCCGACACAGGACCTGAACATGTGACCCCTGCTCTCCAGTGAGAGGTCACCTTGCGGGCATGCCCAGTAGCACAGCATGAGGACTTAGCCTCTGGAGCGGTTCCCTGCAAAGCAGGTTGCGCTACCATTGCTGCACCAGAGGTGGCAGCAACATCCAGGCTGTCAGAGTGAGTCTGAGTAGCACCCGGAGCGGTCGGAGGAGAATGGCAGACTGCAGGATGTCTGGCTCTGGATTCCCACTGTGCAGCATCAGGAATACGACGCCTAACATATCCAAGGTAAACAGCGGGTAACTAAGCGCCATTAAGAGCTGTAAAAGCTGGTTGTGCAAATTATGATAATGGTACACTGTCCTTCACAACATGCTGTCAGTGTTACAGTAACTTTTTTACTTACAAAATATCTTGTAACTGACGTTTGAGACGCTCTTTCCTCCTCCTTTGCCTGGCGGGAAGTGCTGGTCTCTGGTGTCTTGGTGCTACTGTGATCTTTTCAGTCACAGCCTGGAAACTTCTGTGTGGCAGCGTTGTAAATGTCTTTTTAGATTGGAAGCTCTTGAAGAAGCATTTTTACCACTGCCTGAGTGTGCACTGATTTTGGCATCACAGCATGTTTTCATCTGAGTCACTTATTCACTGACACACAAAATGTTTTTTTTATCTTGAATCACTGTGAAATGCTCAAATACAGCTGACTTCATAAGATGCTACTTAGACATTTTGCAATTATGTAAATTCGCTCTCAAAATTATTTTGTCCTGTAAAAAAATAAGGTATACTGTATTGTAATTCTTGCAAGAATAGGGAATCATGTACTGCATAATTTAGGACTAAATATAACAATCTTTGCATAAATCATAGGACACATAAGTATAAAGTTTGTAAAATATGTTGTTAGATAGCTTTACTCTGAACTCTCAATGTGAGGCTTGTCTCAGGGTACAGCTCATTAAAACCCTAGAACGCATGACCATAAAAATCTACACTTTCACATACCTGGGACCTTTTAGGCCCGTGTGCAAATAACATGGAATAACTCAAACAAAAATAATTTTCAAAGTTTATTTGAAAATTGCAAAGTAAGGATGCATTCCCACTAGCGCTGGTGTCTGCCAGGAGATCTGTAATGGATCTGACCTCCTGGTGACCCCAGCTAAGGCTGGCTGAATCCCGGCATTCCAGCAACCTTAACTGGAGTTACCAAGAGATCAGATCCATTACGGATCACCTCCTGGCAGACCCCAGCGCCAGTGGGAACACAGCCTAAGATGTGAATAATTCAAAACATATTTAGCAGGTTTGCTGGGCATATACTGAATGAAATTGCAACGTCCCCTAAATGCAAGAAGTTGCTCATCCACTGTCACATTGTCACTAGAATGGTAATGCTTAGTACAGTTCTTGATAAAAAAGATTCCAGATGTAGCTAATGGGGGCTAATTTATCTGTTTCCAACCTGACAGGATGAGTTCTCTTGTCATCAAAACGAAGGTTTCTCCGAATATCCTCAAATCTATTGACTGACATTGTAGCTTTGTAATGTGGATCTGAAAAAGGGTTCATAAAGAGTTCTCTGATAGGAACATCGTATGATTTTGTACTCCCTGCCAGAAGAGTAAGGCCAATATAAGCATACAGTTCCTCTTTTGTTATATTTTTCCATGTTTTTTTTCTTTCTGAAGCGATACGTTTTCCTTCTAAGTTAGTACACAAAACTACCTCATCTACAATATCATCTGAAAAAAATTTACAGAACATATCTCTTTTGGACAAAAATTGTGGAATTCCTACAGTTCCTTGAGCAACTCTTACAATATTATGTGATGGGGTTCGTCCAAGAACCTCAGCAGTACTGTTCCAAAAAGCATTAGTTTTGGATGTTCTATTTGTACGTTCTGCTGGATCCATTACTTCTTCATCATCTGAAGAATCACTGGACGATGAAGTAGAGACATTAGCTGGTGGCATGTACTCTTCATCAGACAAAGAAAGTTCACTGTCTTCATCACTCTCAAAAATGATTGCTTCGATTTCTTGGTCAGTCAAACCCCTGGATGTAGACTGTGCCATTGTAACCTTAGAAGTCAGTAAACTAAAATGAAAAAAAAAAAAAGATTACAATCAGGGTTGTACACTCTTTGTTAGTGTGTGTGCTAAGGGTAAAGTGCAGACCCCTCCTCTCACCTTCAGCAGGTCACCACTTTCTTTTACAGTAGGTGCAGTGGAAGCTTTTGGATTTTTGGAACTCAAAGTTCCTTTTTCAAGAAACAAGAAAGCTGACTCCTTCCTCCAATGTCTCTTCAGCAAGTAGCACACAATGAACAATGTTCAGGACCTATGATGATAGTAAGGGCCTAAAAGGCCCCAGGTATGTGAATATGGGGTATTCACAAAAAAGAGTTGTTATACCGAAATGCCTGTAACATAAAAATAAATGAACAACTTGGAAATGACAAACAACTATATACCCGAGGAATACCTAGAGTTTCAAAATTCTAACTAAAGTAATCTTGCAGAAAACAAATAACAGGGCGGGCCTGCGAGGCCCCAGGTATGCATTCTAGGGTTAAATGCTTCACAACATATTTCTTCACAGTCTATGAAGAGGGGAGGAGGGATGGTGGTGTATGTTTGTGCCGAATCATATTCCAGAACACTCACCCACACACAAAAATATATGTCCTCATCAATCCTGTTACTGTATTTCCGAATTTGAGATGTTAGAAAACAGTTTTCCCCTTATATTCTATGTATAGTATATGTAAGTCATCAGAGCTGCTAATTTCTCCAAACATGAGTTAAGAGGAAAATCAAACTAAAACATCAGG
This sequence comes from Dendrobates tinctorius, assembly GCF_039654945.1. Classification (NCBI taxonomy): domain Eukaryota; kingdom Metazoa; phylum Chordata; class Amphibia; order Anura; family Dendrobatidae; genus Dendrobates; species Dendrobates tinctorius. Next base: position 8,946,918 of record NW_027361731.1, on the reverse strand, counting down.
TTTACAGAGACAACATATACTGGACTATTGATTTATGCACAGTTTATTGAAAGTTTAGATATGCTTTAAGAAGTACTTACCTTTATCCTGCTTTCCTGTTCATTCCAGAAGTTTTGAGATGAATGCAAGCATTCCGTCCCTGTGTATTTATTTTTTCCCCTTATCTGAGGAGAAGCTTCAATGTAGTGAAATATGTATATGCAAGGATGTATGACTGGCAGTAAATTAACATCTGTCCTTAAGGTACTGTCACACTAAGCGATCACGACAACGACATGGCCTGGCAGAGATCGTTAGTATATCGCTATATGGTCGCTAGTTAGCTTCCAAACACGAAAATCTCATTAACGACACATCAGCGATAAGCGATCTGTATAACGACCTCGGCGGTCGTTGGGACCTGTCACACTGCATGTATTGTAAAAGACCCCGACCTAGATAGGCGTGATAGAGCGCAACCTTTTCCACGCCCCTCTGCACAGATTGGTGGTCAGTATATGGCATGACAGTTTATTGTCACAGCTCTCCTGCTTGGTGATTGGATGACCGCGCAATAGAAGGACGACGTAGTAGCGCTCCCTTCAATTGTTCCAGAGCGCAGTGGTGCATACAGATTTGAAGCGGCGATCCATATTGCGTTCTGCTACTCTTCTGTGCTTTGCAGCTCCAGTGACCTGTGGCGATCCATTCTGTGGCGCTGTTGTGTTTTGCCCTGATTAACGGATTTCATCTGGATCTATATGCAGTATAGTAAGGTAGGCATTTATTTATCGTATGTAAAAATATTTTTAGTGTATCATTTTTTGAACTTTCTTTTATATTTACTATTTTTATCTGTCTTAATATACACCAGCCTTGGTAGTTTCCCTTCCACCGCCCTCCACTCTCACATCTTTCGGACATTTCTGTTTCTGCCGCGCCCAGCACAAAATTATTTTTTTTTGCCCTCAGTCTTAACACTTGTGAGCTATCTCTGGATTTTTTGGGTTCAAGCTCCAGATTTTATGCAGCTTTAACCGATGTTGTCCATGACTAATATCTTTTGGGGGTAGCCATTTTCTTTCTTGCCGCGCCCAGCACCACCATGTTATCCAGCTGTGTACACTGTACTTGTCCATCACCATTTATGTTTTTAAGGTGGGGCAGCCATTTTAGCCTCAGCCGCGTACAGCACCGCCATTTTATGCAGCTATATTAACCGATGTTGTCCATCACTAATTTGTTTTTTGGGCTGGCATTTTGTTTTCTACTGCACCCAGCACCACCATTTTACCCAGCTGTGTACACTGTTGTAGTCCATCAACATTTTGTTAGTGGGGCAGCCATTTTAGTTTCAGCCGCGGCCAACTCACTCATTTTATGATCCTACCTGTGTTATAGGTTATAAGTTGTAGGCTATGTAAGCATTTTAATTTTTCATACCTTTCAATAAAACAAATGTAACTTGTATTGTGCCATTCTCACATAATCCTTTTTTTTATTGCAGATGGCTGATAAGCAAGAGTTCATGCGGGAGTTTATCGAGATGTACCGCTCCATGCCATGCTTATGGCGAATAAAATCAGCCGATTATAGCAACCGGCTTTTCAAAAAAGAGGCTTACCAAAAGCTTGTGGATCTTACAAAAACCCATTACCCCAATGAGCCAGTTGATGAATCGTCAATCAAAAAAAGAATCCAGGCTCTCAGGACTGTATACCGCAAAGAACTAAACAAAGTCGAGAGCTCTACCAAGTCTGGAGCGGGTTCTGAAGAAGTTTATGTCCCCAAACTATGGTACTTCGAACTTCTTTCTTTCACTAGGGACCAGGGGAAGAGTCTTGAGGAGATCATTTGCATATTCCCAGTGCCTTCTTGGATAAGTGAAGAGTCTCCGCGAGCTCAACGATCACTGGGTTTTGGCCGTTGCAGCTGAAAAGAGGAAATCGGAAAACCAGGGGAAGAGCCTTGAGGAGATCATTTGCATATTCCCAGTGCCTTATGGGATAAGTGAAGCGTCTCTGCGAGCTCAACGATCACTGGGTTTTGACCGTTGCAGCTGAAAAGAGGAAATCGGAAAACCGCGCGCCGATATTTTGGCTCATCTTTCATTGTTTTTAAGAAATCTCAATATGGAAGAGGCCAGGAGCCATTTCGTGAGCTGCATTTCTTGCTACATGTTCACAGACTTACCAGTGGAAAAGCCAAACTTCACATGCCACAAATGCAAGCTTGTGTCCCTGTTGGAGGAAAAGTTGCAAAATCTCGAAGAGAGGTTAGCTACGTTGAAGATCATTAAGGAAGGTGAAGAGTTCTTAGAAAAAGCAGAATTATCTCTTCATGTTACAGAAAGAGAAGAAATTCGAAGTGCACCTGAAGAAACAGAGGAATGGAGACATGTGACCCAGAGAAGCAGGAGGATCGGGAGGCAGTCAACACCCATACTGCTCAGGAACCAGTACCAGGCTCTCACGCAGGAAAACGATGAAGAAATACATCAGGATAAGACTTTGCCCACAAACAGCAACCTTGTACGCCTTCAGAGTCCTCCTGGATGGAGAAAAATGTTGTGAAGAAGAAACAGAGAGTGGTGGTCATGGGGGATTCCCTGTTGAGAGGAACAGAGGCCGCTATCTGCAGACCGGATATAACATCAAGAGAAATGTGCTGTCTTCCAGGTGCAAAAATTAATGATGTGTCTGACAGGATATCAGGACTCTTCAGACCTACAGATGACTACCCATTCCTGCTAATACATGTGGGGACAAATGACACCGCAAGAAACGACCTGGAAACCATCTGCAGAGACTTTGAAGACTTAGGCAAGAAAGTGAAAGAACTGGGAGCGAAGGTGGTCTTCTCTTCCATCCTCCCAGTGGATGGCCATGGAACAAGAATCATAGAATCGTAGAGTTGGAAGGGACCTCCTGGGCCATCTGGTCCAACCCCCTGCTCAAAGCAGGATTCGCTAAATCATCCCAGTCAGATGTCTGTCCAGCCTCTGTTTGAAGACTTCCATTGAAGGAGAACTCACCACTTCTCATGGCAGCTTGTTCCACTCATTGATCACTCTAACTGTCAAAAAGTTTTTTCTAATATCTAATCTGTGTCTCCTCCCATTCAGTTTCATGCCATTGCTTCTAGTCTTTCCTTGTGCAAATGAGAATAAAGTTGATCCTTCTACAATGTGACAGCCCTTTAGATATTTGTAGACAGCTATTAAGTCTCCTCTCAGTCTTCTCTTTTGCAAACTAAACAATCCCAAATCCTGCAACCTTTCCTCATAAGACAGGGTTTGCAGACCGGTCACCATTCTGAAGAAGGTGGAATAAGATTCTGCAGGTGAACAACTGGCTACGTCGATGGTGCCGTCAACAACGATTTGGATTTATGGATCACGGAGTGAATTACCTTTGCGATGGACTACTTGCTAGAGATGGTGTGCACCTTACGAAGACTGGAAAACATGTATTTGGAAGTCGCCTTGCTACACTTGTAAGGAGAGCTTTAAACTAGAACAACATGGGAAGGGAAGCAAAAGACCAGAAAAGGCCATACACCTGACAAATGCTATTGAGAACTCTGCTATTAGAAGTGGAAAGGAAGAACAAAGACAAAAGAATATAATTAATAAAAATATTGGAGAAAGAGAAACCAATCACAAACTAAAATATTTCTATACTAATGCACAAAGCATGGGCAACAAACAAGGAGAATTGGAACTACTAACACAGGAAAAGAAATATGATGTCATTGGAATCACTGAAACTTGGTGGGACAATACACATGATTGGAATACAAGACTAGAAGGATACAACTTATTTGCAAGAAACAGACTTGATAAACAAGGAGGAGGTGTCGCATTGTATGTTATAAACACATATATCTGCACAGAGATTGAAACTTCAGAGACTGGGAGTTCTGTGGAAACTGTTTGGGTAAGAATACAAGGACAGAACAATGGAAAGGACACCATTGTAGACATTTACTACAGGCCGTCTGTGCAAGCTGAAGATATGGATGAACTCTTTATGCATCAAATGGCCAAGTTCTCCAAAAAATATGACATAGTTGTCATGGGAGATTTCAACTATCCAGACATTTGTTGGGAATCTCTCTCAGGCAAAACTAACAGGTCAAGGAAATTCTTATCCTCTCTTGCTGACAACTTTATCTTCCAAAAGGTAGGGGAGAAAACAAGGGGCACTGCTACCTTGGATCTAATCCTTATAAACAGGGAGGAAATGGTTGAGGAGTAGAGTTGAGCGAAACGAGTCGAAAAAATTCAAAAGTCGCCGACTTTTGGCAAAGTCGGGTTTCATGAAACGAAACCCGACCCTAGGATGAGGTCGGCCACGAGGTCGGCGACTTACGCGCCAAAGTCACGTTTCAAAAGTTTGTTTTGCGCTCTTTTTCAGCCAATCAGGATCCACGGGCACTGTGGGCAACGTGATGACATAGGCACGGGTCACCACCATCTTTCAGAAGGGTATGCAAGTGATTGGCTTGCTTTGGTGGGCGTCACAGGGGGTATAAAAGGGAGTGCACGCCGACCGCCATCTTACTTCTGCCGATCTTAGTATAGGGAGAGGTTGCTGCTGATTCTGTAGGGAGAGCGTTAGGCAGGGAAGAAGACAAAAAAACTGCTTCTGCTGCTAGCGATTTGGCCTGCACAACACACCAGTCACTGTGTGTGCAGTGCAAGGGGAGGCTATATAGTGGTGTATCAGTGGTGTTGGTTGTTGGGCTGCCTTCTAAGGCTTCCTGACATTCCTGCATTGCTGTTTACCCACTGCTCCGCAAACTGCTTTTTTAAAAGCAATCCCAATTTTTTTTTTTTGTCCTGCTGAGAAGACAAAAAAACTGCTTCTGCTGCTAGCAATTTGGCCTGCACAACACACCAGTCACTGTGTGTGCAGTGCAAGGGGAGGCTATATAGTGGTGTATCAGTGGTGTTGGTTGTTGGGCTGCCTTCTAAGCCTTCCTGACATTCCTGCATTGCTGTTTACCCACTGCTCCGCAAACTGCTTTTTTAAAAGCAATCCAATCTCCCTTATCCTCTAGTCACTTTTGTCACAGCTGTGCCATCGAGCCTGTCACATAGCGCTCAGATATTCATTGGGCCTCACACAATCCAAAAGTGTCCAGTGTCCAAAAGTGTGTGCAGAGATTCAAAATCTCCCTTATCCTCTAGTCACTTTGGTCACAGCTGTGCCATCGAGCCTGTCACATAGCGCTCAGATATCAGTGGGCTTCACACAATCCAAAAGTGTCCAGTGTCCAAAAGTGTGTGCAGAGATTCAAAATCTCCCTTATCCTCTAGTCACTTTGGTCACAGCAGCTGTGCCATCGAGCCTGTCACATAGCGCTCAGATATTCATTGGGCCTCACACAATCCAAAAGTGTCCAGTGTCCAAAAGTGTGTGCAGAGATTCAAAATCTCCCTTATCCTCTAGTCACTTTGGTCACAGCTGTGCCATCGAGCCTGTCACATAGCGCTCAGATATCAGTGGGCCTCACACAATCCAAAAGTGTCCATCCAGTGTCCAAAAGTGTGTGCAGAGATTCAAAATCTCCCTTATCCCCTAGTCACTTTGGTCACAGCTGTGCCATCGAGCCTGTCACATAGCGCTCAGATATCAGTGGGCCTCACACAATCCAAAAGTGTCCATCCAGTGTCCAAAAGTGTGTGCAGAGATTCAAAATCTCCCTTATCCTCTAGTCACTTTTGTCACAGCTGTGCCATCGAACCTGTCACATAGCGCTCAGATATTCATTGGGCCTCACACAATCCAAAAGTGTCCAGTGTCCAAAAGTGTGTGCAGAGATTCAAAATCTCCCTTATCCTCTAGTCACTTTGGTCACAGCTGTGCCATCGAGCCTGTCACATAGCGCTCAGATATCAGTGGGCCTCACACAATCCAAAAGTGTCCAGTGTCCACAAGTGTCTGCAGAAATTCAAAATCTCCCCTGTCCTATAGACACCTTGTACCTTGGTTTACATTACTATATAGTTTGTTGGATTTTGTCTACATTTCTACCAAAAATGAGGAAGGCTGGTGGAAGAGGCCGTGGAATTGGGCGGGGATTGGCAGCTGGTAATGATGGTGTTGGTGGTGGATCTGATGGTAGTGGCAAGAGCAAAATAGGACCGAATGCAGGAGGTGCTGACCCTGCGTCATCGTCTGGCTACATAAGGCCTCGAACGCTTAGTTTTCTAGGAGTTGGCAAACCGCTTTTAAAGCCAGAGCATCAGGAAAAAGTTTTGTCTTACATTGCTGACTCAGCCTCCAGCTCTATCGCCTCCTCTTCTTCAGTTGTAAAAAGTAAAAGCACTGAGTCGTCATTGGAGGCTCATGTTCATGAACCACACCTTTCCTTGTGTCCTTCACCCCAACCAAGATTGAAGGATGACGCAGGCCATACTACTGATTACTCCATGGAGCTGTTTTCACATACCATGCCTGGATTATCAAGTGAAATGGTGAATTACCCAGGCCAAGATGAATCTGACATGGAGTGCACTGATGCACAGCCGCTGATGGATGATTCTGCTGGTACATTCACTCAGAGCACTACATTGTCCTCGCAGTGTACAGAGCCAGATTCTGACCCTGATGAGACTCAGGTGCCCCTTCCCGCACACTATACCACCATACACGGTGACACAGAGGAAGGTGCACATGACATAGAAGAGGAGGTGATGGATGACCCAGTTGTTGACCCAGATTGGCATCCATTCGGGGAAGAGGGTGCTGCTTCCAATAGCTCAGATGAGGAGCATCCACAGCAGACATCGACATCGCAACAGCTGTTATCTGGCAGGCCCGGAGCACTCCAAAGACAGGTTCCAAACATCAAAAGAGTTGCTGGACAGCTTGTCCAGAGGGTCAAAAGATCACAGCGTGCTAGGCCGCAAAATGTCTGCCAAAGTAGGAAGAGTGCAGTGTGGCACTTTTTTGAACAAAATCCTCATGATCAGGCCAAGGTTATCTGTAAGAAGTGCGCAAAGACCTTTAGCCGAGGGAAAAATCTGAAAAATTTGAATACCAGTTGCATGCTTAGACATTTAACCAGCATGCACTTGCAAGCGTGGACACAACACCAAACCTCAAGTGCCACATGTGCAACTGATCACAACGAAGGTAGTCAGCAACGCTACATTGTTTCCCCCACTGTAAGCCCACCGGTTAGCACAGCAGCAAATGTTGAGGTGTCGTTGCAAGACCACAGCAGTCAGGGAATCCCACTGTTATATCAACGAAAGACTGATTCTAGGCCATCAGAAAGAACACCAACTCCATCACCATCATCAACCCTCTCTCAGTCCGCCCTGTCCACTGCTACTTCCACCATATGCAGCTCTCAAGTCCAGCTCACCCTCCCAGACACTATGAGTAGGTCAAGAAAGTACTCAGTCTCTCATCCGCGTACACTGGGTTTGAACGCCCACATTGCCAAACTAATCTCGTTTGAGATGATGCCCTTTCGGTTGGTGGAAAGCACAGCTTTCCGCGAACTCATGGCCTATGCAGTACCACGCTATGACCTACCCAGTCGCCACTTCTTCTCTCGCAAAGCCATCCCAGCCCTCCACCATCATGTGAAAGACCGCATTGTCCATGCACTCAAGCAGTCAGTGAGCGGAAAGGTGCACCTCACAACTGATGCATGGTCCAGTCGGCATGGCCAGGGCCGTTACGTGTCCATCACTGCGCACTGGGTTAATGTGGTGGATGCAGGGTCCACAGGGGACAGCGGTGGTGGGACAGTGCTGCCTAGCCCACGGTATAGGAAACAGTTGGCTGTAGGCGTTCGACCCTCCTCCTACTCCTCCTCCTCCAGAAGCGAAAGCTCGTCCACAGAGCGCAGTCGTACGAGCACTCCATCTGCAGCTGCCACTGTTGCACACGATGTGTCCCCCTATCGAGCAGCTAGTGGAAAGCGTCAGCAGGCTGTGTTGCAGATGATGTGTTTGGGCGACAGACACACCGCCGAGGTGCTGGCCGAGTACTTGAAGCGACAAACTGAGTCATGGCTGGGCAGTGTACATCTTGAGGCAGGCAAGGTAGTTAGTGATAACGGCCGTAATTTTGTGGCAGCCATAGCCCTTTCAAAACTCAGCCACATACCTTGCTTGGCTCACATCTTGAACCTGGTGGTGCAGTGCTTCCTCAAAAATTATCCGGAGTTAACAGCCCTGCTCCAGAAGGTGCGAAGACTGTGCGCGCACATCCGCCGGTCGCCTGTACACTCCGTTCGTATGCAGAAGCTGCAGCGATTGCTCCACCTTCCCAACCACCGCCTCATTATCGACATTGCAACAAGGTGGAACTCCACCCTGCACATGGTGGAGCGGCTGTGCGAGCAGAGGCAGGCCATAATGCATTTGTGGGAGGATACACGGCCAGGCACTTTGAGAGCAGACATGGAGTTGACAGGTGTGCAGTGGTCGAAGCTGAAAGACCTTTGTAAAGTCCTTCAGTGTTTTGAGGAATGCACACGGCTGGTAAGCGCAGACGACGCCATCCTAAGCATGAGCATCCCACTTATGCGTCTGCTCATGCAAACTTTGACGCACCTTAAGGAGCAGGCGTCTGCAGCCAATGTTGATGAGGAGGAAGAGGAGGAGGGAATCCTTGATGACATTCAGCCATTGTCTGCTCAGGGACCTCTCCTGGACGAGGTGGAGGAAGAAGAGGAGGAGGAGGATGATGATGGGGATGATTACTTAGGGGAGGAGGATGCATCTCGTGGGGCAAGTGAAAATGTTGGCGTGGCAAGGTCTGGTACAGGGTTTGTGCGTGACTGGAGGGATGTGGATTTGCCAGAAAGTGCTCCTCCACCCAGCACTCGAAGTGCATCATTGACACCGGGAACATTGGCCCACATGTCAGATTATGCCTTGCGGAGGCTAAAAAGGGACCCCCGCATTGCCAAAATGATGAACGATGACGACTACTGGTTGGCCAGCATCCTGGATCCACGCTATAAAGGCAAATTACAAAACATCATGCCACAGGAGAACCTTGACCTAATATTGGCTAATAAACAAGCAACTCTGGTAAATCGGTTGCTTGAGGCATTCCCAGCACACAGCAGCGGTGATGGTTCTCACACGAGCCGTATGGGCCGGGGGCAGCTTGGCAGAGGTGTTCGTGGTGCACACAGCAGAAGTGGCGTTGGAGACAGGGGTTTCATGACAATGTTGTGGACTGATTTTTCAAATACCGCTCACACAACTGGTAATACTGCATCGATGGAAAGTGACAGGAGACAGCAGTTGTCAACTATGGTTACAAACTACTTTTCCTCCCATATCGATGTTCTCCCACACAGGTCATTCCCCTTTGACTATTGGGCCGCTAAACTGGACACCTGGCCTGAATTGGCCCAATATGCCTTACAGGAGCTCGCTTGCCCAGCTGCAAGTGTGCTATCGGAAAGAGTCTTCAGTGCAGCTGGATCAATCCTGACAGAAAAAAGGACCCGTCTGTCAACCCAAAATGTGGATGATCTAACCTTCATTAAAATGAACCACGCATGGGTTTCCAAGGATTTTGTCCCACCTTCCCCTGATGACACATAGGGTGACAGAAAAATGGCTTGCTTTGGTCCACCTCTTCCTGGTACTACACCTATTTCGCCTTTTGCATCAGCTGAATGTCCAACATCAACATATGCCACTTTCTAAAACTCCCTAACTGTGCTGCCTCCCCCCCCATGGCCGGGGTCACCACCTAGCGCATGACACCGTGCGAGTGCCGTTGCCCTGGACAGGTGGGTAGGCCGACTCTTGGGCGCGGGCACTGGCACAGGGTCCCTCATAGTGCAATCAAGTGTCTCTGACGGTGGTGGTGCACACCCGCCATCAGACACACCGCTGTACTATGAGGGGCCCAGTGCCAGTACCAACGCCCACGAGTGGGCCCCCCTTGCTTGGGCAGGGCCCCAGCATTTGCAATCTTTACCTCTCCCTGCTCCTCCGCTGTGTAATCTGGGCCGTCAAATCCATACTGTGCCTGACACCGTCTGAGCCTGCCTCCTGATGTATAGACATATATTTTGAATGTGTACGCTATCCATACATGTTATCCGGGGATACGGTACCCTTTCTAACCTTTGTGCAATCACGTGCAATCCATACTGGGCCTAACACCGTCTGAGCCTGCCTCCTGAGACATATATTTTGAATGTGTACGCTATCCATACATGTTATCTGGGGATACGGTACCCTTTCTAACCTTTGTGCAATCACGTGCAATCCATACTGGGCCTAACACCGTCTGAGCCTGCCTCCTGAGACATATATTTTGAATGTGTACGCTATCCATACATGTTATCCGGGGATACGGTACCCTTTCTAACCTTTGTGCAATCACGTGCAATCCATACTGGGCCTAACACCGTCTGAGCCTGCCTCCTGAGACATATATTTTGAATGTGTACGCTATCCATACATGTTATCCGGGGATACGGTACCCTTTCTAACCTTTGTGCAATCACGTGCAATCCATACTGGGCCTAACACCGTCTGAGCCTGCCTCCTGAGACATATATTTTGAATGTGTACGCTATCCATACATGTTATCCGGGGATACGGTACCCTTTCTAACCTTTGTGCAATCACGTGCAATCCATACTGGGCCTAACACCGTCTGAGCCTGCCTCCTGAGACATATATTTTGAATGTGTACGCTATCCATACATGTTATCTGGGGATACGGTACCCTTTCTAACCTTTGTGCAATCACGTGCAATCCATACTGGGCCTAACACCGTCTGAGCCTGCCTCCTGAGACATATATTTTGAATGTGTACGCTATCCATACATGTTATCCGGGGATACGGTACCCTTTCTAACCTTTGTGCAATCACGTGCAATCCATACTGGGCCTAACACCGTCTGAGCCTGCCTCCTGAGACATATATTTTGAATGTGTACGCTATCCATACATGTTATCTGGGGATACGGTACCCTTTCTAACCTTTGTGCAATCACGTGCAATCCATACTGGGCCTAACACCGTCTGAGCCTGCCTCCTGAGACATATATTTTGAATGTGTACGCTATCCATACATGTTATCCGGGGATACGGTACCCTTTCTAACCTTTGTGCAATCACGTGCAATCCATACTGGGCCTAACACCGTCTGAGCCTGCCTCCTGAGACATATATTTTGAATGTGTACGCTATCCATACATGTTATCCGGGGATACGGTACCCTTTCTAACCTTTGTGCAATCACGTGCAATCCATACTGGGCCTAACACCGTCTGAGCCTGCCTCCTGAGACATATATTTTGAATGTGTACGCTATCCATACATGTTATCTGGGGATACAGTACCCTTTCTAACCTTTGTGCAATCACGTGCAATCCATACTGGGCCTAACACCGTCTGAGCCTGCCTCCTGAGACATATATTTTGAATGTGTACGCTATCCATACATGTTATCCGGGGATACGGTACCCTTTCTAACCTTTGTGCAATCACGTGCAATCCATACTGGGCCTAACACCGTCTGAGCCTGCCTCCTGAGACATATATTTTGAATGTGTATGCTATCCATACATGTTATCTGGGGATACGGTACCCTTTCTAACCTTTGTGCAATCACGTGCAATCCATACTGGGCCTAACACCGTCTGAGCCTGCCTCCTGAGACATATATTTTGAATGTGTACGCTATCCATACATGTTATCTGGGGATACGGTACCCTTTCTAACCTTTGTGCAATCACGTGCAATCCATACTGGGCCTAACACCGTCTGAGAATGATAGATGGGGCCCACCATACACTGGAACATTCCAAAGGTGGACATCAGACACTGGAGCAGCATTTACAGGGCCCATTATACACTAGAGCATTAGAAATGGGGCCCATTATGTTTGGAGCATTATTTGGGCCCATAAGACAGTAGAGCTTCTTCCATGGGGACCAACATATACTGTAGCATTATGTGGAGCTCATCATATACTGTTTCAAACATTATATGGGACCAATGATTCTGTATGGAGAAATAGATGGGCCTCGTCATGAGATGTAAAAAGTGAGGTATTTTTCATTGTACTATACCGCTATTTCTCTGCTGTATCGGAGCATGATGAGTTGTGGTATGTGTTAAAGGGGCGCTCTATCGCCCAGGGCACATGAAAACCTGGAGCCAGCCCTCCCCCCCCACAGTCTGTAGCCAAATAACCCCCATTTTTCAGTGCGTAACTTGTATTATGAAGTTAATTAAGGTTGACAAGCTTAAGTAAGAAGAATTGATGCTTTTGGCATTCAAATGGGCACTGTTGGTGTGTTTCCTGTCCTCCTCTCACTGCCGACTTTTATTCCCCATTGACTTACATTGGGTTTCGTGTTTCGGGACGACCCCGACTTTTCCCTATAATCGGACGATCTTGCTCGACCCGACTTTTGGAAAAGTCGGGTTTCACGAAACGAAACGCGACCCTAAAAAACCAAAAGTCGCTCAACTCTATTGAGGAGGTAAAAGTGGCTGGGACCCTAGGAGGTAGCGACCATGCTATTTTAGAATTTTGGATAACTAGAGGAGGAAGACCTGTGAAGACTCAGACGTCAAGGTTAGATTTCAGAAAGGCAGATTTTAAGGGATTCAGAAAGAGAATTGGAGGGATCCAATGGCTGGATATCCTTAAAGACAAAAATGTCCAGGAAGGATGGGAAATCTTGAAATATGAAATTCTCAAAGCACAATTGTTAACAATTCCGAAAAGAGGGAAGAATAGGAAGCATTTAAGGAAGCCAGGATGGATGAACACAAAACTTAAGCACATGCTAAAAAGGAAGAAAGAAATGTTTATAAAATGGAAAGAGGGAGGGATATCTAAAGAAGAATATAATGCTGTCTGCAGAACCTGCAGGGCACAAATCAGATTACTAAAGCTGACAATGAATTGAGGCTTGCAAGAGATGTCAAAAGCAATAATAAAGTATTTTGGGGATATGTCAAAAGTAAAAGAAAAGTCAAAGATGCTATAGGATTTTTACAGGATGAAAATGATGAAATGGTAAGACAGGATGTTGAAGGCCGAACTTTTAAATTCCTATTTTGCATCTGTTTTCTCTCAGAAAGGAAATGTAACACCAACTGTTCTTCACTGTCCTATTAAGGGAATAGAAGAATCCAGGATATCAAGAAACTTAGGAACTCGCTATCTAAAGAGATCAAGTTAGCCAAACATGAGTATGCAAAGATTCTGGAGGAAAGGTTCTCATCAAAAGATAATAGATCTGCATGGAGAGGATTAAGAGAGGTCACCAATTATAAAAGCCACCCCTCTATAGTGAACCCCAGCAGAAGTCTGGCAGCAGAGTTAAATGAATTCTACTGCAGATTTGAGGCAAGCTCTACACACAGTGGCTATTCATCTCTAAGCTCCTCAGTATGTTCATATAAAGATCATTCATTGTGCAACACCCAAGTAGTGATCTCCGAGGCAGAGGTGATACGCATCCTAAAGGGACTTAAGGTCAAAAAGGCACCTGGCCCTGATGGTGTATCTCCAATGTGTCTGAAAGTATGTGCTACCCAGCTTGCCCCTATACTGACAAATATATACAATGTGTCACTGAAAGAGTGCATTGTACCTCAGTGTTGGAAAAATTCCACAATTATCCCTGTCCCCAAGAAAGTGGGATCCTCTGAGTTGAACGACTATAGACCAGTAGCACTCACATCTGTAGCTATGAAAGTCTTCAAAAGAATTATGATGTCCCACCTGATAAAATTCACGCAGAAGCTATGGGACCCGCTTCAGTTTGCCTATAAGGAGAATCGTTCGGCAAACGACACTGTCAATCTGGCACTGAAGTACATTTTGGATCATACAGATGAACTGCACTCATATGTCCGGATTCTTTTCATGGACTTTAGCTCAGCGTTCAATACCATTGATCCGAATTTACTTCATAAGAAAATGGTAGCTCTTGGAATCCCTCTTAACTTATGCTTGTGGATTTATAACTTCCTGACAGCCAGGATACAGAGTGTAAAAGTTGGACCATTCACTTCGGACACCTTGGTCACAAACATCGGGGCACCTCAGGGGTGTGTTTTGTCCCCGTTACTGTTTTCTCTCTATACGAATGATTGCATCTCTTCAGCAGACTCAGTAAAAATCTTGAAATTTGCCGATGATATGACACTGATTGGTCTCATCAGGGGAAATGCTGAAGACTTGTATCGGAGTGAGGTGGAAAGAATATGTGACTGGTGTAAAGCCAATAATCTTGTACTCAACACTAAAAAACTGCTGAGATGGTTGTGGATTTTAGGAATGATCAACATGAGATACTTCCAATCTACATCCATGACGAAGTGGTTCTTAGGGTCACAGAGACCAAATTCCTTGGTGTTATCATCTCTCATGATCTTAAATGGGGGAAAAACGTGGATGCTGTTATAAGAAAAGCACAACAGAGGATGTTCTTCCTGCGTCAGCTGAAAAGATATGGTTTGTCTAAGAATCTGCTGATCTTATTCTTTAATTCTGTCATCAGATCTGTGATTTTTTCCTCTCTGATAGTCTGGTATGGGGGAGCCACTGCGCATGACAAACTCCGCTTACAAAGGACTTTCAGAACAGCAGAGAGAATTATAGGTTCCCCCTGCCTAAAATCCAGGATCTTTATGATAAGAGTATTCGATCCCACGCATTGAAAATTTCATCCGATCCCTCTCACCCGGGACACTCCTCATTCCAACTACTCCCTCCAGGACGTCGCTTCAGAGTCCCCAAATGCAGCACCAACCGCCATATGAACAGCTTCTATCCACTCTCTGTTCAACAATTAAATCGTCATGTGTAGACTATATACTGTATCTGTCTTGTTAGATGTTACTTGTTGTATCTGTTGTTATATATTATGTTGCCTCTTTGCCACAAAGAATTCCTTGTATATATGTAATATGTACTTGGCGATAATAAATTTGATTTGATTTGATTTGATTGATTTGATCTATATCAGAAAGATAGTGAGGAAACACTTAGCTAACCTAAATTAATTCAAGTCTCCAGGTCCAGATGAATTACACCCCAGAGTACTGAAGGAGCTAGCAGAAGAAATTTTTGAACCCCTCTCCAT
This sequence comes from Dendrobates tinctorius, assembly GCF_039654945.1. Classification (NCBI taxonomy): domain Eukaryota; kingdom Metazoa; phylum Chordata; class Amphibia; order Anura; family Dendrobatidae; genus Dendrobates; species Dendrobates tinctorius. The sequence goes on along the minus strand of NW_027361731.1, from coordinate 8,931,821 downwards.
AATCTTTGAAAATTCTTGGAGAACAGAAGAAGTCCCAGAAGACTGGAGAAGAGCAAATGTTGTTCCTATCTTCAAAAAGGGAAGAAGGTGGACCCAGGCAACCATAGGCCGGTGAGTCTGACTTCTATACCAGGAAAGATCTTTGAACAAATTATTAAACAACATGTATGTCAGTACCTGGATAAGAATGAAGTGATTCAGCATGGGTTTGTAACTAATAAGTCATGTCAGACTAACTTAATTTCCTTCTATGACGGAATCACTGATTGGGTGGATCAAGGAAATGCTGTAGATATAGTATATCTTGACTTCAGCAAAGCATTTGACAAAGTATCTCATACAATCCTTATTGAAAAAATGACTAAGTATGGAATGGACAAGGCAACTGTTAGGTGGATTCATAACTGGCTTAGTGATCGGACCCAAAAAGTGGTCGTAAATGGCTGCACATCCAGTTGGAAGAATGTCTCAAGTGGGGTACCACAGGGCTCTGTCCTGGGCCCTGTATAGTTCAACATCTTTATCAACGATTTAGATGAAGGAATTGAGGGTAAACTGATTAAATTTGCTGATGACACAAAGCTAGGAGGGATAGCTAATACTAGAGAAGAGAGAGAGAGGATTCAAAAAGATATAAATAAACTGGAGAAGTGGGCAGCAGCTAACAGAATGGTTTTTAACAGGGAAAAATGAAAAGTCCTACATCTGGGCAATAAAAATGAAAAAAGCATATACAGAATGGGAGGAATAGGCCTAAGCAACAGCACATGTGAAAAAGACTTGGGTATACTAATAGATCACAGACTGAATATGAGTCAACAGTGTGATGCAGCAGCAAAAAAGGCAAATGCAATTCTAGGATGTATTAACAGAAGCATACAGTCTAGATCACGTGAAGTCATTATTTCCCTCTACTCCTCTTTGGTCAGACCTCATCTGGAATATTGTGTTCAGTTTTGGGCACCACATTTTAAAAAAGACATCAACAAACTGGAGCAATTTCAGAAAAGAGCAACCAGAATGGTGACCGGTCTGCAAACCCTGTCTTATGAGGAAAGGTTGCAGGATTTGGGATTGTTTAGTTTGCAAAAGAGAAGACTGAGAGGAGACTTAATAGCTGTCTACAAATATCTAAAGGGCTGTCACATTGTAGAAGGATCATCTTTATTCTCATTTGCACAAGGAAAGACTAGAAGCAATGGGATGAAACTGAATGGGAGGAGACACAGATTAGATATTAGAAAAAACTTTTTGACAGAGTGATCAATGAGTGGAACAAGTTGCCATGAGAAGTGGTGAATTCTCCTTCAATGGAAGTATTCAAACAGAGGCTGGACAGACATCTGACTGGGATGATTTAGCGAATCCTGCTTTGAGCAGGGGGTTGGGCCAGATGGCCCAGGAGGTCCCTTCCAACTCTACGATTCTATGATTCTAAGAAAAATGGCATGTTTGTTGGAACCTGACCCAGTGATCCAGCAGGACTCCCCTGTCGTTGATGTAAGTCCCTTTCTTGTACAACACATAGGAATGTACATGCCCATTTGGAATAGAAATTGCGGGAAAAAAAGGACAAATGAAAACACAATATCACTTTTTCACATAACGTACTGATTTGTCAAGCTACTCGTTTCAGGCCTATCAGTTTGACATTCTGGTGAAGGACATTTAATAACCTCTGATACAATTCCCGTTATAAAAATTTTCTCTTGGTTTTAACTGTTATAGTGTCAAGATTTATTTGTTCTGCTATGTGATGTAACATGTATTTTCTGTTCACACAGGACACAGAAGAGGCAGTCATCTCAACTCCCGAACAAAACAGCATAGAAACACTGCAAGTGAAGGAAACCATTGAGACTCCATCCACATCTGCACCATCTACTGTTGTGCCGAGGTGACTCGCATTTGCGGGTCGAAAAAGGAAGGCCCCCAACACGGATACCCCAGAATTCATCGAATTGGCAAAAATTTTCTGACAACATCAAATAACCTGACAGGCTTTGCGTTCTATGCAAACAAGAAGTTGCCAACACTGGATCCAGTACAGCGTGTACACGCTGAAAGGCTAATGCTTGAAGTTTTGAGTAAAGCTGCCACCGGAAAACTCACTGACACGACTTCTTTCGTGGACAGACGTCTGTGCCCGCAAAACAATTGGTCGGCCAATCCAGAGCCTCTCGAGCGAACAATGTGGAGGGACCATCAACCTAACCCAAGCCTTGTTCCTCCACCTTCTTATTATACGCCATCTAGGCAACGTGGATCAGAAGACGAACCATATTACCATCAATTGTAGTTTATCACTTTTTTGTTTAATTATTTTTTGTCTGTATATATATTCTTTTTAAATTGTTAAAGTTTTTTAAATAAAAATGTTATATTTCTAATGTATAAAGGTCTGCTTTCCTTGATTTGAACTCTCACATCAGTCCAATTTAACTATATTTAACCAAAAAAAAAGACAGTCGCGCAACTGAACTGTAAATATATAAATATATATTTGTGACATATATATTATAGATGATATATATTTTTTTTTTAAATAACAATAACTATGTGTACGGATAGTACATCTCAATTAACATTTTAATGTAAACCTAAACAAAAATTAGGGAATGCCACCCTGTTGTTGGAAATCCAAAAACCGCTGCAGCATCTGTCCATGAACGTCCATGGCTGCCAGAGTCCCAGCCATAGCTGCCCTCACCCGCCGGTGTGATGCCAGCAGGGCCTGTGCAGTGGGGATGTATGTTGAACAAATGATAAACGTAAACCTGTCAATTATTGGCAAACAACGCAACAAAGGTTCATGGTTATTGGTTTAAAACTTACGGTACTGTGGTTGCAGTGGTGGCTCTGTTCCTTCCGGTGAGGGGCTAATAGGCCACCCCGAACCTATGGCACCAACAGCTATGGGAACAAAACCCAAATATTAAACGACAACAATTCATCCTTTCCAAACAAAAGCATAACATTATATAATTTTTGTAAAATTGAAAGAAAAAAACCTTTCCATTATTTGAGTACCTGATGGTGAGCCAATACCAATATCACGGAGCGATGATGGCGACGGGCTGGCAGCGGCCGAAGGCACCGGAGATGCTGGGGCGCTTGTTGGAGCAGCCTGCAATTGCCCCGGAGATGCTGTGGTGCTTGGTAGAGCAGCCTGCGATGGCGGGCTAGATGATGATGGTGGTCCTACAGATAGGGAAAACATTCCATAGAAAACTGCATGTAAAATGCATTCTTGTAATCAAAACCACCAAAAAAAAGGCAGAATATTGTTTAACGAGTTTTTTTATGGTCTACGTTATTCGAATAACGCTAACAACTGTTGAATAATAACAAGTATTACTGTTCTTCCCAATTGAAAATGTTATGTGGTAACCTTTTTAAGTTTCACTTGTAACCCTAAGCAATAAAACTTTTTTCTTGTAAAACTTGTATTCCATTTAACTTGTTAAATAAATTTTCATCGGCCTAAAAATTTTTTTACTAAAATAAACTGCTATTTATGTAACAAACGGGACAAGTTCATATTAATTGACAAGTTTAACAAAAAAAAATGTATTCACACTAAAGAGAAAGTTTCACTTTCTCTTTCACTTTCCCACAATGCAATGTCCCTGCATAACTTTTTGACAACATGCAAAGTGTTATCAATTACACACTTTGCAAATGCAAAACGTGTACTGTCACATATGAAGCTGTAAGATATGAAGCTGTAAGGTACACGTCAGTAGACAACATAAAAGTTTGTAAAAAAACAAAAAAAATTGCTGATCCTGTCCAAAACACTCACCCTGTCCTGTTATGAACGAGTCACCGTAGGAGGCAAAAACAGAAATGCTAGCTAAGTCCAGAAAATCAGAGAAGTTGGCAGCTATCGGATTGCAGACCCCTGAGCCTATCAACAACAAATAGCAGTAGCCGTGGGGGTTCCTACGGTGCCCTAGACCCCTCGATCACAGCCGGAGAACTACATAGCCTAAAGACAGAAAGGGAAATCTAAACTGCCCCAGAGCAGACCCCAAAGCAATAGGCAGCCCCCAACATATAATGACGGTGAAGCAAGAAGAAAAAACACTAACACAGATAGAAAGATAGACTGAGCAAATGATGGGGCCCAAGCTAACTAGATAGGACAGGATAGAAAAGCTGCTGTCTGCAATCCGCCAAAAACCCTATCAACACAAGAGCCAACAGACTGACAGGGAAAAAGGCCCTGAAGACGCTAGGCTTCAAAAAGACTATGTCAGCACTCAGGTATTTTCTGAAGACAGAGCAAAAAGACACAAAGGAATTCAGCTCACCCCAGCAGGGAATGGCAGAATCCAGAAAAGCAAGGCAAAATAAAACCAAAACACAAATGCAAAAAGCAAGGCAGAAAACTTAGCTTTTGAGGAGCAGGAATCAGACTGGTCTCCTAGAATCCCTCAGAGAAATCACCAGCGAGGCAGAAGGGCGTCGGCTGCCTTATATCCAGTCAGCAACTCCCGTCACCCAGTCATCCTCCATCAGCTCAGGTGTTTGGCAATCAGCCTCACTACCTTCCTTCACCAGAAGAGGGAGTTCATCAGACCTCAATGGTGAAGGGGAAAATAAACTCACAACACTGTCCCCTTTGGTTGTCAGATCTGATGGTGGCAATGCGCTGGCTCGAACGGTACCTCAAGTCCGCTTATTTTTTTCTTATTTGTGTTGTTGATCGCTCGACACCAAAGTTGCACATTAGCCCTCTTTTGATTTTTTTTCAACACACGCTTCTTGTGTAGCATTGGGCGGGCATGTGTAGCGCAATCATAATCCCGCGCATCAACCTGCTGGATGAGGTATCGTACCTCAGGCTCCCCCCAGGGAACAGAACGCCTGAAAGACATCTTCTTTTTCTAATTGTTATGTAGGCCACATTAACGCCGCCCATCCGAGCGTCATGACATTACGGCGCACGGGAACGCTGATGCGTCATTGTAATCCAGCGTCCTTTTTGAGAACGCAATAGACATGCAGATATATATTGGCTAAACAGCATTTTTCGTACACCTATCTCAACCCCTCTTTTTTGCTTCTCTACATTATTGCCCCCTCTCATTACACCTTTGAATTTGCATTCTCCACATTACTCCCTCCTCCCCATTACACCCCTCTTTTTGAATGATAACCGGTACTCCACCCTCCCCATCTCAACCCCTCTTTTTGGCATCTAAATATTGAACAAACCGCACTATTGAAGTTATCCCCATTACTTCTCTCAAATAGGTGGCATTATGAAATAAACACGACAGAAATTTCAAAATTTAGAAATTTTATTTCCATTAAAAATCTTAAACAGGATAAACAAAATATTTTTTAACATGCAAACTATATCGAATGCTGCCAAGTCACAGCACCAGGCCCGATAAAGTATCGGCATTACTTTTCTCGGCATGCCTTAGCATCGCCCTTGCTCCTGCCCTGATTCACAGTTTGCAGTCCTGCAATAGCGGGATCATTCTAGCGCCATTGTCCGAGCACAACGTCACCATTGCTGTCAGAGTCCATGAAGCCTGGCGGACAGTAAGCTGCTGCATCGCGCTGCCATAGAAAATCGTGCAGTACGCAACAGGCCAACACTATGGAGTCTATGGATTCCAGCTTCATGTTGATTGCATTGTGGAATACCCTGAAGCGGTTGGCCATGATGCCGAACGCATTCTCAACCACGCGGTGTGCCCTTGACAGTCTATAAATAAAAATACGCCTTTCGTCAGTCAAAGTCTTTTGTGGATACGGCTTCACAAGATGCGAATGAAGGGGGAAGGCTTCATCGCCCACAAAAACAAAGTTAAGGTTGGCGGTGGTGTCCATGTTGGTTGGCAAATGCAGTTCTGAATTATTCAACCGTTGCCCAAAAATTGTGTGCTCCAAAACGCCTCCGTCCGAAACCCTGCCATTCATGCCAACATCAACATTTATAAATTCATAATTGGCATTAACAAGGGCCATGAGGATCACACTGAAGTAGCCCTTGTAGTTATAGAAATAACTTCCGGTGTTGGCTGGTTGCGTGATACGAACATGCTTGCCATCCAAGGCACCCCCACAGTTTGGAAACTGCCAAATTCGTTCGAAATCCGATGCAATTTTTAGCCATTCCGCCTCGGACTTTGGAAAAGGAATGTAGCTTCGCAAACTGTGGACGATAGCTTTGCATGTTTCAGGGATTAACACGCTGAGTAGTGATCTAGAAACAGCAGCCGAAAATTGTAAGTCCTTCATTGAACGTCCGGTTGCGAGAAACCGCAGCGTGACTGCCAAATGTTCCTCTGCTGAAACAGCTGCACGCATCCGTGTATCCTGGCGTTCAATGTGTGGCCTCACACATTCCAGTAGGAGTTTGACCGAATCCTCCGACATCCGTAGATAATTTCGGAAATCCTGCGGATTCTTCTCCTGTAACTCCCTCACTAGATGCATGTGGGTGAATTTGGACCTCTGCTCCAGCCATTCTCTGGTCCACATGCGATGCTTTCATTTGGAGCACCTCTTGGCGATCTCCCTCCATCAGTAAAGCAGCCGCCACAATGACACGCTCCGTGGAGGACATGTACAGTATGTGGAACCTGCCCATTAAAAAAATGAGAAAAGTAATTAAAATATGAAATAAAAAAGTTAAGAGTCATTGTTTTTGCTTAAGCATTTGTCAACACAGAAAAAAAAGGGGAGATAAGAAAAACCTAAAATGGCGGTGGCGGGCGCGGCTGTGAAAAGATAGGTAGGTCATCAAAGGTTATGGAGCATCAAATATAACATATACATGACCTCTCAAAGTAGCAAAAGAACAAAAATACACTGGGGTGGGCGCGGCGAAAGAACACAAAAAAAACACCACATCGGCTGTTGAGATAAGAACAAGGGTATTAACATGCAAAATGGAAAATAAAAACTATAAAAAAACAATATTACCTTGGAAAGGAAATCAAAAATTCCAGAAAGTTCAATTCCAATGATGAAACGCAGTAGCGACTCCAACAGGAGCCTAAAACCTGCCACACACGTTACAATCCCCGCAACAATGCACAAAGGACTAGCACCATAAACCGAATCCACAAAGCGAGCTGGAACAATGGATGGAGGCGCAGTTTTACGTTCACATGTATAGCTGAGGTGATGTTGTGGCCACCAATCGGCGCTGATGGGCGTTACAAAAGAAAACTTAGTCCCGCCTGCGCCAGCTCCCATATGAGTCGCCAACGAGGTCGCTCGTCGTTCATAAAAGGGGTCAAACACAACGATTCAGGCTCAACAGCGGGACGCCAACGACCAAAATACGGTCCTGTACGTTCATGCACGATCAGCGACATCACAGTGGGGGTCACATCGCTGCTACTTGTCACACACATCGACATCGCCAGCGATGTCGCTGCTGCATCATAAAATCGCTGTCGCTTGAGCGATATCGCTAGCGATCTCGCATAGTGTGACAGTACCTTTAGACTGCAGCTCTCACAAAGGTGGTAGCATATGTTTCCAGGCTGCAACTCTTCACAAAGGTCACAACATATGTTATCCTGAGGAAGGCTGTCTCCTGGTATCCAGTCTCCCCAGGGGGCTGTCCTGAGAGAGTCACGGTCAACGTGTGTCTGGACGCAGATGTTACCGCAAGGCGAACCCATAACACACGTGACCCTGGATACAGCGCCTCCAGTGGTGAATTTAAATAATAAGGGGGAACCTGGGTAACATTAACAACGGGGGCCCTGCAATAAGGAATGGGGACGTGGAGACCTCCTGCACTCCACTGAGCCAGTGTCCCTGCACTCCTCACATTCCCTATACAGGCTCCGCACCTGTCGCCGCACGCGAACCTTAAACCCTTGCTCGCCCTGACCCTAAACCCTCACTAGGGAGTAGGTCGGTGCAGAGACTAATCCCACCGCTGCACTAACAACACATAAGGAAAGAAGACAATACAGGGGAAACACCACTTAGCTTTGCTCTGTTGCGTACGCTCCTAGCAACAGAGCCCACCACCTGCGTGCGTCTTCTCCTCCACCCGGATCCATCACCATCCCGGATCCTTCACCGTAGTGCAGCCTTGGAGCTGAGTCCATCACCAGTTGCAGCAGTCCAGTCACAGAGTCCCAAGGATGAGTCAGCCTCCGCCAAGAATCTAAGCATGCTTGAGTCCAGATCTCGGCCACCAAGTCGAGCATGCCGAGTGCAACTCTCTCCATAGTCGCCACTCCACCAAGCCATGCACGCAATTCCCGCCGACACCATAACCTGCGACTCCTCCACGCCATGCCAGCAATTCCTGCAGACACCATTAGATGCCACTCGTCTCCTCTGGCTGACTGCGCAGGACTCCTCTTCAGCTCCATCCTTCCACCAGGCTCTCACAAACTCAGAATGAATGAATGAATGAATATCACCAGCAGTGATTGCACACCCTGAGACTCATTTATAGAGCCCCACACCTGATTCATAATTACGTGCACATTAAACTTAAAGTGCGATACCACTAACCACCACCGGGGACAGTCAAGTCACTTTGGCAACTTGCCAAAAGGAAAAAAAAGTTCACTCTGTGCTTTTAAAACTGTCAGATCCACTTCAGATCATGAGAAGAGCACACAGAATCTTAATCTTTGGAAAGGCCATGCCCAATGGTGACATTCCTTAAAAAGACTTTCTCTCTTAAGTTTCTCTATTTTACTGCTCCAGAAAAAAGTAAAAACTTTTCCACTCTTTTTATTTTCCTGCAAGTCGGTGGAAAAACTGTTGCAATAAAAAGCAAAATTGGAAGAATCACCGCTTTTATGACCAAAATCTTACCACTCAAGGTCAAGTCTCTCAGTCACCAAAAATTTAACTTACGCTCTATGCGCAGTCCACACTCCTCCCAGCTCTCCTTACCTTCCAAGTCCTTATTAAATAATACTCCCAGCACTTTGATAGCACCCTCCTCACACTTTACCCCCTCCATTTTAACCCCGTCACCCCAAAACATTTAAAACTACACTTATTCCAATTCTCTCTAAAGCCAGATGCACCACAGAGAAACTCCAAAAGCAACTTAACCCTACTCATAGACGCAACACTTTCACTCACAGCCACAACATCATCCATATATCCAAGAACTTTCACATGCTTCCCACCACTCCCAGGTACCAACAAACCTCGCATCATTTTATCACGTCTCACCAAGCACAACAGAGGTTCAATCACACATACAAACAAGACAGGGGACATGGGACACCCCTGCCTTACACCAGACTTAATATTCACTTCCTCACTCAACCACCCATTAACAAGAAACTCACTTGACACACAATCATACAAAGACATTATCCCATTCACAAATTTTTGAGGAAATCCCATTCTATCCAGAACTTTAAACAAAAACACATGCGAGACCCTATCAAACGCTTTCTCAAAATCAAGTGTCAGAACCATACACTTCCATTTCCTTCCCATGCAGTCTCCAATCAAATCCCTTAATAACAATAAGTTATCACTCATACTTCTTCCAGGCACAGCACACACTTGATCCTCATCCACTACACTACCAATCACCTCACGCATAGGATTCGCCAACAATTTGCTATAGATTTTGTAATCTGCGTTCAGCAATGTTATAGGTCTCCAATTCTCTAAACACTTTCTCTCACCTTTCTTATGCACAAGCACAACCACCCCCTCTTTCATTGATTCACACAACTTACCACTCTCCCACATATACTTACATCCCTCAGTCAAATCAGCACCCAGACAATCCCACGCCTTCACATAGAATTCTACCGGCAATCCGTCTTTACCTGGAGTCTTATTCTTTTTAGCACTCTTCATCACATTTTCTACTTCTTCCATAATTACGTCCTCATTCAAAATATCACATTCTCCACTATCCAACTTGTTCTCCAACCCATTCAGCACTTCTGAAACAAGACCAGAATCAATCCATTTTTTATCATATAACTTTCTATAGAACCTATTCACCTCCTTTATCACATTCTCACCTGACACACAGAAACTGTTACTATCCATATCAGCCTTTCTCCTATTCATTTTCTTAAAAAAGAACCTCGTGCACTTTTCATCTTTCTCAAGATGTCCTATTTTGGTGTGATAGATGATTTCTTTCCCTTTTTCATCTATAACACTCTTTAATTCACTCTTTGTCTCAGCCAGCAGATCAGACACATCCATGCCACTTTCTCCACACTTCCTTAACCAGTCTAAGCGCCTGTTTAAATCATTAAATCTACTCCAATAAAAAGCAGCTTTTTTAAAGCCCCATTTTTTGAAGAATTTTTTGCAACACACCTTAACCCAGTCCCACCATTCCAGCACACACGCAAAGTCCCTCTTACATACTCTCCACTCTTTACACTTTATTTTTAATTCATTCATCACATTCTCATCTTCTAACAATCTTACATTCAGCTTCCAAACCCCACCCCCATACACACGGTCATCAATCGCACTAAACACACCTCTCAAACACTCATGATCAGAAAAAGGTACAGCATTTTGTTCAAAATTCATACACAACATATTTTTGGAAAACAACATTTTATCTATCTTGTTTGCAATACCACCCCTATCAGCATGGTACATTGGCAGTGGTGGGATGCCAAATTTCAGAGCAGCAGCATCTAGAAGGGAAAAATCAGAAATAAGATAGGATAACATCTGTCCAGAGCTCCTTACCTAGCCAAATCAGTTCTCATACTTTGCACTGACGAGGGCCAACAGCTCAAAACACCGTGTCTGCAAATTGAGATTCTGATTTTGCTTTTAGCCTACGTCATATTACAAGAGTAAAGGGTTGATTGTGACTTATAGGATCACTACTACCAATAGGTGGTGCTGTAGAGTAAAAGTCCTCTTTTTCTCTGAAGAGGCAATTTGCATATCCACAGCCCTGCACATTAGCACGATCAACATTGAAGCCAATATCCATACACGCTGTAAGCACGCTGCTCCACTCACACGTCTCAGCTCCACATACCTCGTACACACACAGCTCCGCTCCGTACACCTAGTGCACACACAGATTTGCTCAGTACACCTCGTACACATGCGGCTCCACTCCGTACACCTCATACACACAGGGCTCCGCTCTGTACATACATGGCTCCGCTCCGTACACCTCGTACACGGGCAACTCTATTCCATACACCTCGTACATACATGGCTCTGCTCCGTACACTTTGTACACATGGTTCCACTCTGTACACACGTGGCCCCACTCAATACACCTCGTGCACATGCAGCTCCTCTCCGTAAACCTCATACACACGCGGCTCCGTTCCATACACCTTGTACACATGGCTTACATCCACACTGTAAACCCCTCCTGACCTCACACATAATCTTCCCCTCATCCAGCACCATGACAACCAGCACAGCAGAGTCCTGCACACACTGAGGCCCCTGATCATGTGACCCCTGACTCCTCCCCTCCTGTGACCTCATCACAGGTCCTGTGCGCACAGAGCAGCCATATATGTGGAGTGCGGCTCTGCGGGTGGAGGTAGGTGCCGGAGGCTCCATTATTCTCTATGTGGAGTGCGGCTCTGCGGGTGGAGGTCGGTGCTGGAGGCTCCATTATTCTTTATGTGGAGTGCGGCTCTGCGGGTGGAGGTCGGTGCTGGAGGCTCCATTATTCTCTATGTGGAGTGCGGCTCTGCCGGTGGAGGTCGGTGCTGGAGGCTCCATTATTCTCTATGTGGAGTGCGGCTCTGCGGGTGGAGGTCGGTGCTGGAGGCTCCATTATTCTCTATGTGGAGTGCGGCTCTGCGGGTGGAGGTCGGTGCTGGAGGCTCCATTATTCTCTATGTGGAGTGCGGCTCTGCGGGTGGAGGTCGGTGCCGGAGGCTCCATTATTCTCTATGTGGAGTGCGGCTCTGTAGGTGGAGGTCGGTGCTGGAGGCTCCATTATTCTCTATGTGGAGTGCGGCTCTGCGGGTGGAGGTCGGTGCCGGAGGCTCCATTATTCTCTATGTGGAGTGCGGCTCTGCGGGTGGAGGTCCGTGCCGGAGGCTCCATTATTCTCTATGTGGAGTGCGGCTCTGCGGGTGGAGGTCGGTGCCGGAGGCTCCATTATTCTCTATGTGGAGTGCGGCTCTGTAGGTGGAGGTCGGTGCTGGAGGCTCCATTATTCTCTATGTGGAGTGCGGCTCTGCGGGTGGAGGTCGGTGCCGGAGGCTCCATTATTCTCTATGTGGAGTGCGGCTCTGCGGGTGGAGGTCAGTGCTGGAAGCTCCATTATTCTCTATGTGGAGTGCGGGTGGAGGTCAGTGCTGGAGGCTCCATTATTCTCTATGTGGAGTGCGGGTGGAGGTCAGTGCTGGAGGCTCCATTATTCTCTATGTGGAGTGCGGGTGGAGGTCAGTGCTGGAGGCTCCATTATTCTCTATGTGGAGGTCAGTGCTGGAGGCTCCATTATTCTCTATGTGGAGTGCGGCTCTGCGGGTGGAGGTCAGTGCTGGAGGCTCCATTATTCTCTATGTGGAGTGCGGCTCTGCGGGTGGAGGTCGGTGCTGGAGGCTCCATTATTCTCTATGTGGAGTGCGGCTCTGCGGGTGGAGGTCAGTGCCGGAGGCTCCATTATTCTCTATGTGGAGTGCGGCTCTGCGGGTGGAGGTCGGTGCTGGAAGCTCCATTATTCTTTATGTGGAGTGCGGCTCTGCGGGTGGAGGTCGGTGCTGGAGGCTCCATTATTCTCTATGTGGAGTGCGGGTGGAGGTCGGTGCTGGAGGCTCCATTATTCTCTATGTGGAGTGCGGCTCTGCGGGTGGAGGTAAGTGCCGGAGGCTCCATTATTCTCTATGTGGAGTGCGGCTCTGCGGGTGGAGGTCGGTGCTGGAGGCTCCATTATTCTCTATGTGGAGTGCGGCTCTGCGGGTGGAGGTCGGTGCCGGAGGCTCCATTATTCTCTATGTGGAGTGCGGCTCTGTAGGTGGAGGTCGGTGCTGGAGGCTCCATTATTCTCTATGTGGAGTGCGGCTCTGCGGGTGGAGGTCGGTGCCGGAGGCTCCATTATTCTCTATGTGGAGTGCGGCTCTGCGGGTGGAGGTCAGTGCTGGAAGCTCCATTATTCTCTATGTGGAGTGCGGGTGGAGGTCAGTGCTGGAGGCTCCATTATTCTCTATGTGGAGTGCGGGTGGAGGTCAGTGCTGGAGGCTCCATTATTCTCTATGTGGAGTGCGGGTGGAGGTCAGTGCTGGAGGCTCCATTATTCTCTATGTGGAGTGCGGGTGGAGGTCAGTGCTGGAGGCTCCATTATTCTCTATGTGGAGGTCAGTGCTGGAGGCTCCATTATTCTCTATGTGGAGTGCGGCTCTGCGGGTGGAGGTCAGTGCTGGAGGCTCCATTATTCTCTATGTGGAGTGCGGCTCTGCGGGTGGAGGTCGGTGCTGGAGGCTCCATTATTCTCTATGTGGAGTGCGGCTCTGCGGGTGTAGGTCGGTGCTGGAGGCTCCATTATTCTCTATGTGGAGTGCGGCTCTGCGGGTGGAGGTCGGTGCTGGAGGCTCCATTATTCTCTATGTGGAGTGCGGCTCTGCGGGTGGAGGTCGGTGCCGGAGGCTCCATTATTCTCTATGTGGAGTGCGGCTCTGCGGGTGGAGGTCAGTGCTGATGGCCCCATTATTCTCTATGTGGAGTGCGGCTCTGCGGGTGGAGGTCAGTGCTGGAAGCTCCATTATTCTTTATGTGGAGTGCGGCTCTGCGGGTGGAGGTCGGTGCTGGAGGCTCCATTATTCTCTATGTGGAGTGCGGCTCTGCGGGTGGAGGTCCGTGCCGGAGGCTCCATTATTCTCTATGTGGAGTGCGGCTCTGCGGGTGGAGGTCGGTGCTGGAGGCTCCATTATTCTCTATGTGGAGTGCGGCTCTGCGGGTGGAGGTCGGTGCTGGAGGCTCCATTATTCTCTATGTGGAGTGCGGCTCTGCGGGTGGAGGTCGGTGCTGGAGGCTCCATTATTCTCTATGTGGAGTGCGGCTCTGCGGGTGGAGGTCGGTGCTGGAGGCTCCATTATTCTCTGTGTGGAGTGCGGCTCTGCGGGTGGAGGTTGGTGCCGGAGGCTCCATTATTCTCTATGTGGAGTGCGGCTCTGCGGGTGGAGGTCGGTGCCGGAGGCTCCATTATTCTCTATGTGGAGTGCGGCTCTGCGGGTGGAGGTCGGTGCCGGAGGCTCCATTATTCTCTATGTGGAGTGCGGCTCTGTGGGTGGAGGTCGGTGCTGGAGGCTCCATTATTCTGTATGTGGAGTGCGGCTCTGCGGGTGGAGGTCGGTGCCGGAGGCTCCATTATTCTCTATGTGGAGTGCGGCTCTGCGGGTGGAGGTCGGTGCTGGAGGCTCCATTATTCTCTATGTGGAGTGCGGCTCTGCGGGTGGAGGTCGGTGCTGGAGGCTCCATTATTCTCTATGTGGAGTGTGGCTCTGCGGGTGGAGGTCGGTGCCGGAGGCTCCATTATCCTCTATGTGGAGTGTGGCTCTGCGGGTGGAGGTCGGTGCCGGAGGCTCCATTATTCTCTATGTGGAGTGCGGCTCTGTGGGTGGAGGTCGGTGCTGGAGGCTCCATTATTCTCTATGTGGAGTGCGGCTCTGTGGGTGGAGGTCGGTGCTGGAGGCTCCATTATTCTCTATGTGGAGTGCGGCTCTGCGGGTGGAGGTCCGTGCCGGAGGCTCCATTATTCTCTATGTGGAGTGCGGCTCTGCGGGTGGAGGTCAGTGCTGGAGGCTCCATTATTCTCTATGTGGAGTGCGGCTCTGCGGGTGGAGGTCGGTGCTGGAGGCTCCATTATTCTCTATGTGGAGTGCGGCTCTGCGGGTGGAGGTCGGTGCTGGAGGCTCCATTATTCTCTATGTGGAGTGCGGCTCTGCGGGTGGAGGTCGGTGCTGGAGGCTCCATTATTCTCTGTGTGGAGTGCGGCTCTGCGGGTGGAGGTTGGTGCCGGAGGCTCCATTATTCTCTGTGTGGAGTGCGGCTCTGCGGGTGGAGGTCGGTGCCGGAGGCTCCATTATTCTCTATGTGGAGTGCGGCTCTGCGGGTGGAGGTCGGTGCCGGAGGCTCCATTATTCTCTATGTGGAGTGCGGCTCTGTGGGTGGAGGTCGGTGCTGGAGGCTCCATTATTCTGTATGTGGAGTGCGGCTCTGCGGGTGGAGGTCGGTGCCGGAGGCTCCATTATTCTCTATGTGGAGTGCGGCTCTGCGGGTGGAGGTCGGTGCTGGAGGCTCCATTATTCTCTATGTGGAGTGCGGCTCTGCGGGTGGAGGTCGGTGCTGGAGGCTCCATTATTCTCTATGTGGAG
This sequence comes from Dendrobates tinctorius, assembly GCF_039654945.1. NCBI lineage: Eukaryota > Metazoa > Chordata > Amphibia > Anura > Dendrobatidae > Dendrobates > Dendrobates tinctorius. The sequence goes on along the minus strand of NW_027361731.1, from coordinate 8,916,513 downwards.
TGTGGCTCTGCGGGTGGAGGTCGGTGCCGGAGGCTCCATTATCCTCTATGTGGAGTGTGGCTCTGCGGGTGGAGGTCGGTGCCGGAGGCTCCATTATTCTCTATGTGGAGTGCGGCTCTGCGGGTGGAGGTCGGTGCTGGAGGCTCCATTATTCTCTATGTGGAGTGCGGCTCTGCGGGTGGAGGTCGGTGCTGGAGGCTCCATTATTCTCTATGTGGAGTGCGGCTCTGTGGGTGGAGGTCGGTGCTGGAGGCTCCATTATTCTCTATGTGGAGTGTGGCTCTGCGGGTGGAGGTCGGTGCTGTAGGCTCCATTATTCTCTATGTGGAGTGCGGCTCTGCGGGTGGAGGTCGGTGCCGGAGGCTCCATTATTCTCTATGTGGAGTGTGGCTCTGCGGGTGGAGGTCGGTGCCGGAGGCTCCATTATTCTCTATGTGGAGTGCGGCTCTGCGGGTGGAGGTCGGTGCTGGAGGCTCCATTATTCTCTATGTGGAGTGCGGGTGGAGGTCAGTGCTGGAGGCTCCATTATTCTCTATGTGGAGTGCGGGTGGAGGTCAGTGCTGGAGGCTCCATTATTCTCTATGTGGAGTGCGGGTGGAGGTCAGTGCTGGAGGCTCCATTATTCTCTATGTGGAGGTCAGTGCTGGAGGCTCCATTATTCTCTATGTGGAGTGCGGCTCTGCGGGTGGAGGTCAGTGCTGGAGGCTCCATTATTCTCTATGTGGAGTGCGGCTCTGCGGGTGGAGGTCGGTGCTGGAGGCTCCATTATTCTCTATGTGGAGTGCGGCTCTGCGGGTGGAGGTCAGTGCCGGAGGCTCCATTATTCTCTATGTGGAGTGCGGCTCTGCGGGTGGAGGTCGGTGCTGGAAGCTCCATTATTCTTTATGTGGAGTGCGGCTCTGCGGGTGGAGGTCGGTGCTGGAGGCTCCATTATTCTCTATGTGGAGTGCGGCTCTGCGGGTGGAGGTCCGTGCCGGAGGCTCCATTATTCTCTATGTGGAGTGCGGCTCTGCGGGTGGAGGTCGGTGCTGGAGGCTCCATTATTCTCTATGTGGAGTGCGGCTCTGCGGGTGGAGGTCGGTGCTGGAGGCTCCATTATTCTCTATGTGGAGGGCGGCTCTGCGGGTGGAGGTCAGTGCTGGAGGCTCCATTATTCTCTATGTGGAGTGCGGCTCTGCGGGTGGAGGTCGGTGCTGGAGGCTCCATTATTCTCTATGTGGAGTGCGGCTCTGCGGGTGGAGGTCGGTGCTGGAGGCTCCATTATTCTCTATGTGGAGTGCGGGTGGAGGTCGGTGCTGGAGGCTCCATTATTCTCTATGTGGAGTGCGGGTGGAGGTCGGTGCTGGAGGCTCCATTATTCTCTATGTGGAGTGCGGCTCTGCGGGTGGAGGTAAGTGCCGGAGGCTCCATTATTCTCTATGTGGAGTGCGGCTCTGCGGGTGGAGGTCGGTGCTGGAGGCTCCATTATTCTCTATGTGGAGTGCGGCTCTGCGGGTGGAGGTCGGTGCCGGAGGCTCCATTATTCTCTATGTGGAGTGCGGCTCTGTAGGTGGAGGTCGGTGCTGGAGGCTCCATTATTCTCTATGTGGAGTGCGGCTCTGCGGGTGGAGGTCGGTGCCGGAGGCTCCATTATTCTCTATGTGGAGTGCGGCTCTGCGGGTGGAGGTCAGTGCTGGAAGCTCCATTATTCTCTATGTGGAGTGCGGGTGGAGGTCAGTGCTGGAGGCTCCATTATTCTCTATGTGGAGTGCGGGTGGAGGTCAGTGCTGGAGGCTCCATTATTCTCTATGTGGAGTGCGGGTGGAGGTCAGTGCTGGAGGCTCCATTATTCTCTATGTGGAGTGCGGGTGGAGGTCAGTGCTGGAGGCTCCATTATTCTCTATGTGGAGGTCAGTGCTGGAGGCTCCATTATTCTCTATGTGGAGTGCGGCTCTGCGGGTGGAGGTCAGTGCTGGAGGCTCCATTATTCTCTATGTGGAGTGCGGCTCTGCGGGTGGAGGTCGGTGCTGGAGGCTCCATTATTCTCTATGTGGAGTGCGGCTCTGCGGGTGTAGGTCGGTGCTGGAGGCTCCATTATTCTCTATGTGGAGTGCGGCTCTGCGGGTGGAGGTCGGTGCTGGAGGCTCCATTATTCTCTATGTGGAGTGCGGCTCTGCGGGTGGAGGTCGGTGCCGGAGGCTCCATTATTCTCTATGTGGAGTGCGGCTCTGCGGGTGGAGGTCAGTGCTGATGGCCCCATTATTCTCTATGTGGAGTGCGGCTCTGCGGGTGGAGGTCAGTGCTGGAAGCTCCATTATTCTTTATGTGGAGTGCGGCTCTGCGGGTGGAGGTCGGTGCTGGAGGCTCCATTATTCTCTATGTGGAGTGCGGCTCTGCGGGTGGAGGTCCGTGCCGGAGGCTCCATTATTCTCTATGTGGAGTGCGGCTCTGCGGGTGGAGGTCGGTGCTGGAGGCTCCATTATTCTCTATGTGGAGTGCGGCTCTGCGGGTGGAGGTCGGTGCTGGAGGCTCCATTATTCTCTATGTGGAGTGCGGCTCTGCGGGTGGAGGTCGGTGCTGGAGGCTCCATTATTCTCTATGTGGAGTGCGGCTCTGCGGGTGGAGGTCGGTGCTGGAGGCTCCATTATTCTCTGTGTGGAGTGCGGCTCTGCGGGTGGAGGTTGGTGCCGGAGGCTCCATTATTCTCTATGTGGAGTGCGGCTCTGCGGGTGGAGGTCGGTGCCGGAGGCTCCATTATTCTCTATGTGGAGTGCGGCTCTGCGGGTGGAGGTCGGTGCCGGAGGCTCCATTATTCTCTATGTGGAGTGCGGCTCTGTGGGTGGAGGTCGGTGCTGGAGGCTCCATTATTCTGTATGTGGAGTGCGGCTCTGCGGGTGGAGGTCGGTGCCGGAGGCTCCATTATTCTCTATGTGGAGTGCGGCTCTGCGGGTGGAGGTCGGTGCTGGAGGCTCCATTATTCTCTATGTGGAGTGCGGCTCTGCGGGTGGAGGTCGGTGCTGGAGGCTCCATTATTCTCTATGTGGAGTGTGGCTCTGCGGGTGGAGGTCGGTGCCGGAGGCTCCATTATCCTCTATGTGGAGTGTGGCTCTGCGGGTGGAGGTCGGTGCCGGAGGCTCCATTATTCTCTATGTGGAGTGCGGCTCTGTGGGTGGAGGTCGGTGCTGGAGGCTCCATTATTCTCTATGTGGAGTGCGGCTCTGTGGGTGGAGGTCGGTGCTGGAGGCTCCATTATTCTCTATGTGGAGTGCGGCTCTGCGGGTGGAGGTCCGTGCCGGAGGCTCCATTATTCTCTATGTGGAGTGCGGCTCTGCGGGTGGAGGTCAGTGCTGGAGGCTCCATTATTCTCTATGTGGAGTGCGGCTCTGCGGGTGGAGGTCGGTGCTGGAGGCTCCATTATTCTCTATGTGGAGTGCGGCTCTGCGGGTGGAGGTCGGTGCTGGAGGCTCCATTATTCTCTATGTGGAGTGCGGCTCTGCGGGTGGAGGTCGGTGCTGGAGGCTCCATTATTCTCTGTGTGGAGTGCGGCTCTGCGGGTGGAGGTTGGTGCCGGAGGCTCCATTATTCTCTGTGTGGAGTGCGGCTCTGCGGGTGGAGGTCGGTGCCGGAGGCTCCATTATTCTCTATGTGGAGTGCGGCTCTGCGGGTGGAGGTCGGTGCCGGAGGCTCCATTATTCTCTATGTGGAGTGCGGCTCTGTGGGTGGAGGTCGGTGCTGGAGGCTCCATTATTCTGTATGTGGAGTGCGGCTCTGCGGGTGGAGGTCGGTGCCGGAGGCTCCATTATTCTCTATGTGGAGTGCGGCTCTGCGGGTGGAGGTCGGTGCTGGAGGCTCCATTATTCTCTATGTGGAGTGCGGCTCTGCGGGTGGAGGTCGGTGCTGGAGGCTCCATTATTCTCTATGTGGAGTGTGGCTCTGCGGGTGGAGGTCGGTGCCGGAGGCTCCATTATCCTCTATGTGGAGTGTGGCTCTGCGGGTGGAGGTCGGTGCCGGAGGCTCCATTATTCTCTATGTGGAGTGCGGCTCTGCGGGTGGAGGTCGGTGCTGGAGGCTCCATTATTCTCTATGTGGAGTGCGGCTCTGCGGGTGGAGGTCGGTGCTGGAGGCTCCATTATTCTCTATGTGGAGTGCGGCTCTGTGGGTGGAGGTCGGTGCTGGAGGCTCCATTATTCTCTATGTGGAGTGTGGCTCTGCGGGTGGAGGTCGGTGCTGTAGGCTCCATTATTCTCTATGTGGAGTGCGGCTCTGCGGGTGGAGGTCGGTGCCGGAGGCTCCATTATTCTCTATGTGGAGTGTGGCTCTGCGGGTGGAGGTCGGTGCCGGAGGCTCCATTATTCTCTATGTGGAGTGCGGCTCTGCGGGTGGAGGTCGGTGCTGGAGGCTCCATTATTCTCTATGTGGAGTGCGGCTCTGCGGGTGGAGGTCGGTGCTGGAGGCTCCATTATTCTCCATTATTCTCTATGTGGAGTGTGGCTCTGCGGGTGGAGGTCGGTGCTGGAGGCTCCATTATTCTCTATGTGGAGTGTGGCTCTGCAGGTTGTGGAGTCGGTAAGCCACAGTTGCGACTGGAGGTCGGTGCTGGAGGCTCCATTATTCTCTATGTGGAGTGCGGCTCTGCGGGTGGAGGTCAGTGCTGGAGGCTCCATTATTCTCTATATGGAGTGTGGCTCTACGGGTGGAGGTAGGTGCTGGAGGCTCCATTATTCTCTATGTGGTGTGCGGCTCTGCGGGTGGAGGTCGGTGCCGGAGGCTCCATTATTCTCTATGTGGAGTGTGGCTCTGCGGGCGGAGGTCGGTACTGGAGATTTCTCATTACTGGGTGCGGGGGACATTAACCCCTTCAGCACTGAGGAGACTCTTTTGGGGTCCCTGTGTGGTGTGAACAGTGAGGTAACAGCTGCAGTCAGAGGGCTCAGACATTATATACTCCGTCGTCTATTGGAGCTTTCTGGTAAACAGTGTTTTCTGTTTCCCCCTCATATATGGATATTTTGGGGTCACCACCCTAGAACAAGCAGCGTAGAGTTCCCCATGTGAGCACTGCCCCCAGATTCCTGCGGCTCCTGTTAGTGATTGACCTTGTGCTTTGTTTCTGCTCATAGTAAATACAATTTGGATTGGGACCTGCAGACGCCTATAATGGGGGACGTGTCGCTTGGTAACGGGGTGGAGATGCAGAATCGAAACATTTCCCCCTTAGTTTCCTCTAAAAATAGTGGCCCCAATAACGTTGGGCTGAGACTCGGACATACGACCTTGTGCCGTTACACAATTTGTGGTGAAGGTTCCTCAGTAACATTATCAGAGCTTCTATCCTTATAGTGAGCCCCTGCTGTGACATCCAGGAGACCCCACAGAATTCAGGAACTCCAATGGGGACATTCCGGCTTGTTCACGCTCCATGACTGAAGCATGGACATGTACAGGTGCTTCTCACAAAATTAGAATATCATCAAAAATTTAATTTTATTTCAATTCTTCAATACAAAAATACATGGCATGGAGGCGACCAGCCTGTGGCACTGCTAAGGTGTTATGGAAGCCCAGGTTACTTTAATAGTAGCCTTCAGCTCGTCTGCATTGTTGGGTCTGGTGTCTCTCATCTTCCTCTTGAATAATACCCCATAGATTTTCTATGGGGTTAAGGTCAGGTGAGTTTGGTGGCCAATCAAGTACAGTGATACTGTTTTTAAACCAGGTATTGGTACTTTTGGCAGTGTGGACAGGGGCCAATTCCTGCTGGAGAATGACATTTCCATCTCCAAAAACTTGTCGGCAGAGGGAAGCATGAAGTGCTCTAAAATTTCCTGGTAGAAGGCTGCGCTGACTTTGGTCTTGATAAAACACAGTGGACGTACACCAGCAGATGACATGGCTCCCGAAACTATCCCTGATTGTGGAAACTTCACAGTAGACCTTAAGCAGCTTGGATTGTGGCCGCTCCACTCTTCCTCCAGACTCCGGGACCTTGATTTCCAAATGAAATGCAAAATTTACTTTCATCTGGAAAGACCTTGGACCACTGAGTAACAGTCCAGTACTTTTTCTCCTTGGCCCAGGTAAGACGCTTCTGGTGTTGTCTGTTGGTCATGAGTGGCTTGACACAAGGAATGTGACACTTGTAGCCCATGTCCTGGATACGTCAGTGTGTGGTGGCTCTTGAAGCAATGACTCCATCCGTAGTCCTCTTCTTGTGAATCTCCCCCAAATTTTTGAATGGCCTGTTCTTAACAATCCTTTCAAGGCTGTGATTATCGCATTTGCTTGTGCACCTTTTTCTGCCACACTTTTTCCTTCCACTCAACTTTCCATTAATATGCTTGGATACAGCACTCTGTGAACAGCCAGCTTCTTTAGCAATGACGTTTTGTTGCTTATCCTCCTTGCGGAGTGTGTCAATGACTGCCTTCTGGATAACTGTCAAGTCAGCAGTCTTCCCCATGATTGTGGAGCCTACTGAAACAGACTAAGGGACCTTTTTAAACATTTATGAAGCCTTTGCGGGTGTTTTATGTGAATTATTCTAATTTACTGAGATAGTGACTTTTGGGTCTTCATTGGCTATTGGCTGTAATCCATAATCATCAACATTAACAGAAATAAACATGTGAAATAGATCACTCTGTAATGACTCTATATAATGAGTTTCACTTTTTGTATTGAAGAACTGAATTAACTTTTTGATGATTTTCTAATTTTGTGAGAAGCACCTGTAGGTGATATTACTAATATATGGGGGCACATAGGTGACATTTAGTGATGGGCGAGTAGCATCGTTCCTTGGGTCTCCCCGAGCATGCTCGGGTGATCTAGTATTTTGGCGTGCTCGGAGATTTAGTTTTCGTTGTCTCAGCTGCATGATTTGTGACTTGTAGACAGGCTTAATACATGTTGGAATTCCCTAACAAACAGGCATTCCACACAAGTATTCAAGCTGTCTAGCAGTCGCAAATCATGTAGCTTAGGTGATGAAAACTAAATCTCCGAGCACGCCAAAATACTCGGAGACCACCCGAGCAATGAGTATACAAATACAATTTTTCTTTTTTTTTTTCCTCTTGAGGTTGGGGCCCAATTACAGCTATTGCTGAGGGATCTGTCATTTCTATCTACTCCACTGTATGTAGGATAATGGAGTATAATAAAGTAGTTATGGATGTGACGTGACGTGACTAACATTGTTCAGTGACTCTGTTTTCCCTATAGTGATGGATATTTTTTGGTTGTTAAAGCTGATTTTTTTTATTTTCACTTTAAACCTTTTTAACCACCTCTGATTAGTGCGATAATACAACATACGAGCCTCTGATGGCTCCGGTGATGCACTGTACGCCTGTAGTGCTGTGGTATCTAGCAGATACGCGGGATGCAGCGATGAGCAGGAGGCAGAGCAAGGGTTAAACTCAAGTTTTATATGAATATGTACGGCAAAGCTAACAACAAATTCTCCAGGGAGGTAAAACACAAAATACACAGTCTCCACACGGGGTAACTAACACGGCAAGAGGTGATCGTTATGGGACCACGACTACTGGGGTAAGAATAATAACAAGTCACTTATCGGTCTGATGTCCTGCAGAGGTGGTGTACGGGAGCTGTTCCAGCGGTGCTGGAGTCGGCGTGCCCAGCCGATGAAACCTTGCCGGAGAGTCTGGCAGTCCTTATGCTCCGGTGATACGGCACATCTGCTGCCTCGGAGTGGTTCTCCTGGGATCAGAGCCAGTGCGGGGAAATCCGCAGTCTCCGGGGAGGAAGCTGCAGCCACAGTGAGGAGCGGCACGGCCGAGGCCGCGCATCCTGGGGAGGGAGCCGCAGCCGCAGAGCTGGGCGACACACATGGACCTGCGGATCCCGGAGAGGGAGCCGCGTTGAGGAACGGCACAGGAGAGGCCACGGATCCTGGGGCTGGAGCCGCAGCCTCAGTAAGGAGCGACACAGGTGAGCCTGGTGATGCCCGCGGGGTGGTGCTGTTCAAGGCACGGGAGGTGCCGGGCTCAAGGGCGCCCTGGGCTTGTCCTGCAGTCTGTCTGGAAACGGTCTCTGGTTCGGTCCTGTAGTGGCGGTTGTACGTCCTGTCAGGTCAGGTGCTTAGGCTCCTCTCTCGAATGTGCTGACTCACTGCTGAAGGGGGAGGTCTGCTTTGCTCCTCCCACCTACGTGCAGACTCTCTTCCTACCAAAAGTCCCTTGTTCTCTAGTCACCTTCCACGACAGCCATATTGGAGGATGTCTCCCCGCCCTAATGGGGGACAGGAAATGCACAAGAGGTTAAATAACCCTCCCCTTCCTGCTACCTCCAGTGTTTTTCCTGTCCCCTATGGGGCATGAAGAGGGCCGGATAGTGCTGGTGTGGCCGGCGACCGGAGGCACTACGACGATTACCTGGAGCCGGGCGGCCGATGGTCGGGGGCTCCGCTCTCCTCCACGTAATGGTTGCTCCTGTCTCCGCTTCGGCGGGACTCAGGACCCCTACCCGCCTCTCCTGCGCCCCTCTGCAGGATAAAGCGAGGCTGTGACGTGCGGCCAGGGTCCTCTGTGAGCTCCCCAGCGTCCTCCCCAGCGTCCTCCCCATGCGACAGGCGAACGCGTGCACCGGAAGTGACGGTGGCACCGGCACCAAACTTCCGGTTTGCCTCCCACCGGCCGGAACACTCATGCGGCCGGTATTACCAGGCCGCCGATGGCATCTCGGGCCCCCGTCAGCGCTGGCGCTCCACCGACCCCCAGCATCCCACCGACACCGGCCGCTAAGCAACAGAGGCCGGACTGGGGCTAAGGGGGCAGAGCCAGCAACCCCAAAAGGGATGGGGGAAGGGGACGGCTGCTGAAGAATCAGCTGCAAGGAGGGGTGATTGGAATAACCCCCCCCACCTGTGGACCAGGGGAGGAGGAGCACAGAACACGCTGGTGGACCTCGGCTATTTAAGCCCTGGTCTGGGTGCGTCCAGGTAAGGCCATTTTCTGTACAGGGGACTGTGACAGACTGACCATGGACGGCGATAAGCCCTCATTATCTGCTTCTGCGGAGCCCAGCATTCACCCTCCTTCTGTAAGTAGCGGGGTGGGTTCCCCTTTTCTGTCCGGGTGGTCTCTGAGGTGACTTAGTTTGCCTTCTCTCTCTGTTTTAGGGAGACAAGGCCTCTGACCCTAAAAAGAAACCGAGCCGCAAGTGTGTGTGTGTGGTGCCATACTTCCCTCAGCATGTAGGAAGAAGCTATGTCAGCCCTGCACGGATGATGTAATACGTGCAGAGCAGCCCTCCCTACTGGACAGTATAAAAACCCTCATCAAACAACAAGTCCAAACTTCTATGATGATCACTGCCCAGACCCCGACATCACAGCCCCCTCCTACTAGGAAAAGGAAGGCAGCCCCGGTGGAATCTGACTCGGGCGAAATTGATACCTCTAACTCGGAGGATGCATGGTAAAATGAGAGTTCCACTTCCGCCCCCAAATCCGATAACAAATAATACTACTTCTCGTCTGAAGCTATGGGGGATTTAGTTAATATGGTAAGGGGCACTATGGGATTGGAAGAGGCGGAAGTGGAATACTCTATTCAGGATGAGATGTTTGGGGGACTGAAGCCCAAAGACCAAAAGGGGTTTCCCATCCACGAAAACATCCGAAACCTGGTTATGCAGGAATGGGCCCTCCCCGAGAAGGGACTTAAGGCCCATCTCACTAAGCGATCTCGGTAGCGAGATCGCTGCTGAGTCACAACTTTTGTGACGTAACAGCGATCTCACCAGCGATTTCGCTGTGTGTGACAGCGATCAGCGAGCGGCCCCCCTGCCGGTATCGCTGATCGCTGGAAGAAACCTCTGGACATTTCTTTGGTCGCTGGTCTCCCGCTGGCCAGCATGCATCGCTGTGTGTGACAGGCGGGAGACCAGCGATCAGGTGTAAAAAAAAAAAATAAAATATATAGTTATTCTCACCTTACGACGTCCCGTTCAGCCATCCTGCCTCTCTCCACGCTCTGGTCCCAGTGATCCTTTGCACGAATGACCGCGAGACTTTGTTATCCCTCGAGACCGTGACATCTCGCGGTCATTCGTGCAAAGGATCACTGGGACCGGAGCGTGGAGAGAGGCAGGATGGCTGAACGGGACGTCGGAAGGTGAGAATAAATATATTTTTTATTTTGATTCTATTTTTAACAGCGATGGCAAGCGATGCCGGGCGCTCGGCATCGCTTGTGCTGATTGTTGGTGAAGCTGTCTGTTTGACAGCTCACCAGCGATCACATAGCGACTTACTAGCGATCCTGACACCTTGATGTCGGTGTCGGGATCGCTGGTAAGTCGCTTAGTGTGACGGGGCCTTTAGTGTCCCCTCAGAACTGAGGAACCGGTTTCCCTTGGATGGAGATTGTTCCCTATGAGAAGTCCCTAAAGTGGACGTGCAGGTGTCCAGAGTAACTAAGAGAACGGCTCTTCCATTCGAAGATTCATCTCAGCTCAAGGATCCCATGGATCGGAAAATGGAGAGGTGCTCAGGAAATCCTGGGACGCCTCCACAACCCTGCTTAAGGCCAATATAGCCTCTACATGTGTAGCCAAGTCCCTATTCCGCTGGCTGCGTACGCTGGAGGACCACCTCACTCAGGGGACCTCCAGGGAAGAAATCCTTGACTCTCTTCCCCTATTACAGAAAGCAACAGGGTTCCTAGCTGATGCTTCTGCTGAATCCATATGAGTAGCAGCAAAGTCTGCAGTCCTCTCCAACTCAGCCAGAAGAACACTGTGGCTGAAATCTTGGGGAGGAGACTTTACGTCAAAAACAAAACTCTGTGCGATCCCCTTCCAGGGAAATTATGTATTTGGCCCAGCTCTGGATGACACCCTGGAGAAAGCCACGGATAAGAAGTCGCTTCCAGAAAAAAATAAACCTAGGCAACGATTCCCCCCCCCCCCCGTGACCAGCCCTCCCAGACAGATTTCAAAGGGAAGGGCAAAACAGGCCAGTGGAGTTATCCGAAAGGAGGTAAAGGCAGAAATATTCTGGCCCCCCAACAACAACAAAACTCTACGGACAAACAATGACAGTACTCCGGTCAGGGGCCGACTCTCGAATTTCATAGATCAATGGCAGTCCATAACCTCAAACCAATGGGTTCTTCACACCATTCGCGACGGACTGAGATTGGAGAGACAAAAAACTGGCTGGCACATCCAGACTAGTGTGAATAGGTGCATACCAGGAGGAGCTACCTCCTATATACAATATACAAATTAAGGCTGCACTCTATCATGCTAAAGCATGTCAATGAAGAATATTGACATCAGCCTTAGAGAGGTATTCACACAGTGTAGGTACCCATCAGACTTTGAGGCCACCTTGACGTTGGTTGATGGGCAGATATAATTTGGCCAAGTTATATGCTAAGCGTCTCATATTTTTTCTTAATACTCCATAGCTGTATTGCTATTCAAATTTCATATATTCTACATTGACATGCTTTAGCATGATGGACTGAGATTGGAATTCGAGAGTCCTCCCCTTCAATGCCTGAGAGTAACCTCCCTACATGCACACCTCCAAAAATCCTTGCTGTCATAAAAACACTGCTGCAAGCAAGAGCGATCTCCCCAGTTCCACAACAGGAGATAGGCAGAGGCCACTACTCTCACCTCTTCATAATTGTAAAACCCTCAGGGAAGCACAGGGTTATAATAAACTTAAAGCCCTTGAACCAAGTGGTTAAGTACAGACGATTCAAGATGGAGTCAGTCAAGTCAGCAATCCCCCTCATAGGACAAAATTGGGTGATGGCCACAATAGACCTGAGGGACGCTTACTATCACGTCCCGATTCATCCAGACCACATGAGATTCCTCAGGTTTGCGGTTTCCCAAGGTCCCCAGGTCAACCACTACCAGTTCAATGTCCTGCCGTTTGGGGTGTCATCAGCCCCTCGAGTGTTTACCAAGATAATGGCAGAGGCAATGATCTTCATCCGCCATCAGGGGATTTTGCATTGTCCCATACCTAGACGACCTTCTAATAATGGCTCCATCCATATCACGACTGAACCAGGATGTAGAGAGATCCCTGGAGATTTTACAGTCCATAGGTTGGATTCCCAACCTGGAGAAATCAGACCTTCTTCCCTCTGTAAGGAAAAAGTTTTTGGGGATACTCTTGGACTCAGAGTAGCGAACATCTTTTCTACCCAGGGAACGACAACTCGACCTTGTTCAGAGAGTCTTCAAGTTCAGAGACCAGAGGGCACCAACCCTAAGAGACTCAATGTCCATTCTAGGCTCGCTCACAGTCTGCATTCAAGCTGTCTCATGGGCTCAAGCCCATACTTGGATCCTTCAGTCCTATGTACTCCGGTGTTCAAATTAATATCGGAATATACTGAACAAGAGAACCCCTCTTCCCGGTCACGTGAAGGTGTCTCTCCTATGGTGGCTGGACTACTAGAATCTCCAGCGGGGTGTCAGCTGGGATCAGCTCCCCCTGAAAATCGTCACCACAGACGCCAGTCAGAGAGGCTGGGGTGCTATAGTGGAGAAATCACACTTCCAGGGGATATGGACCCCAGACGTCAGAACCAGCTCCTCAAATGTGAGAGAACTGAAAGCTGTAGAGGAAGCGTTGAAGGAAGCATTAACCCTTGTCCTAAATCATCATGTACGCATCTGCTCAGACAATATGACTACAGTGTCCTACTTCCGACACCAAGGAGGCATGAAATTCTTGAACCTAAAATTGGTGGCTGCAAGAATCTTTTCTTGGGCAGAGAAACATCTGCTGTCCATATCAGCAGTACATCTAAGGACATCGGACAACGCGGAGGCAGACTTCCTCAGCAGGAAGGATGTTCATCCCGAGGAATGGAGCCTAGACCAAACAGTTTTTTTTGTCTCTGGTGTTAAGGTGGGGAAATCCCGATGTAGACCTTTTTGCCAGCGGTCAAAACGCAAAGGTGGAAACGTTTTTCCCTCAGTCCCACCGTCGGAGCGTGGGAAGTAGATGCCTTCTCCCATCCGTGGCAGTTTAATCTGGCTTACGTCTTCCCTCCGATTCCCATGATAGCAAGAACACTGCAGAAGATACGGGCAGAGCAAGTCGCTACAATCCTAGTGGCTCCCTTGTGGCCAGGGAGAAGCTGGTACGGAGCCCTATGGAACATGGCTCAGGAAGGCCCAATACTTCTGCCCCAGAGGGCCAATCTCCTTCACCAGGGCCCTCTACTGCACCCAGACCCGCACAAAATGAACCTTGCGGCCTGGCTACTGAAGCCGAAAAAGTGATCCAAACTCTACAGAAGAGTAGGAAACCGGTGACTAACGCCATCTACGGGAAGGTCTGGAAGAAGTTCTCATCTTGGTGTTTCCCAAATGTTCCAGACCCCTTCCATCCTAATATTGTGCAGATCTTAGAGTTTCTTCAAGACGGTCTAGATCTAGGGCTCACACCTAGTACATTTAAAGGTTCAGGTGTCAGCCCTTGGTTCATTCTACGATCAAGATCTGGCAAGCCATCGATGGATCAAGCAATTCATAACCTCAGCAACTACTCAGTAGTCAGGTTCCCCCCTAGGACTTGAACCTAGTTCTCAAGGGCTTGACCAGAGAGCCGTTTGAACCACTGTCCTCCACGACTCTGAAAAACTTAACACTAAAAAACGTGTTTTTGGTAGCAATTACTATCGCAAGGCTCAGAGGAGAATTGCAGGCCCTTTCAATACAGGAGCCATACTTGACCATCACGGAGGATAGCATCATCCTTAGGTTAGATCCCTTCTTTATGCCTAAGGTAGTCTCGAACTTTCTTAGGTTCCAGGACATTGTATTGCCTTTCTTCTGTCCAAACCCCTCCAACACGAAGGAAGAAGTGTTTTACACCCTCGATATCTGTAGAATAGTTCTCTTCTACCTCCAGCAGACAGAGAGTTGGAGGATTGACCAGAATTTTATTCATTCAAATTTCCGGTCGGAATAAAGGCAAAAAGGCAGCCAAAAATACAATCACGAATTGGATCAAGCAAGCTATCAGCCTCGCCTACTCGTCACAGAACATTCCCCCTCCTACATCTCTCACGCGGCGCTTAGAAACCCGATGTTTACCTTTGTTACCAGCTCCAGCTCGCTGATCGCTGGTCTCCCACCTGCCACATGCAGCGATGCATGCTGGCCAGCGGGAGACCAACAATCAAAAAAAGTCCAGGCCATTCGAGCACGATCAGCGATACCCGACAGGGGGGCCGGTCGCTGATAAGTGTCACACACAGCGATCTCGCTGGTGAGATCGCTGTTGCGTCACAAAGCTTGTGACTCAGCAGTGATCTCGCTAGAGAGATCGCTGTGTGTGATAGGGGCTTAAGTCTTACCGGAACTCGGTTTCTAGAAACCTTCCACGACAGCACTAATTTCCCTCCCTATCTGATACTCTACTGGATGATTCCTGCACTTTGGTGGTAACTATACATGCTAGTGTGTACAGAAAAAACACTGGAGGTAGCAGGAAGGGGAGGGTTATTTAACCTCTTGTGCATTTCCTGTCCCCCATTAGGGCGGGGGAGACATCCTCCGATATGGCTGTCATGGAAGGTTCCTAGAAACCGAATTACTGGTAAGACTAATTCTATTTTTTCATGTTCTCCTCATCTCCTAGTCATAGTCAACCCACCCCCTCCTTGCCTGGTTACCAGTCGGCCCTGGTCTGAAATTGTACCCCCCCCCCCGGGAACACGGGTGGCAGCCCCCTTAGTTCCGGCCCAGACACACCGTTGGTCCTCTCTCTTGGACCCCTTCTACTACAGTGTCGTGTATCATCACTGCCTGTCAGTGTAATACTAATGGCCCCATACACATGAGCCTGATTAGCCTCTGGACTTCAGGATGCCAGATCCTTCTGTGCCCTGACATCATCTGTCTGGAGGCCCTCAAATGCATTATATAGTCGCTCAAACCCCCCGAAATCAGTGCTTTCATGTAAATTTAGTGTAATTATATGGGGTGTTACATTTTAGCTTATTGGATGCTGCCTCTGGTCTAGCCTAATAGAACTTCATACATTGCAGAGCCAGACACCATTATTAAGCAGTGTTGTAACGTGGCACTACTGGGATGGTGCTCAAGTAGGGTCTCAAACCAAATATTGTGATAAAGAAACTTGGAGCTCAACTTTTGAAAACATGAGGTAATTTTAATGCCGTCAAAACTGTAGTACAGTATCCAGATGTTTTGACCAGAAGGTCAAACACTGACCTTCATCAGTGTACTAACAATGCAAAAAAAGAATGCAAATGAAATAATGAAATCAAACATAATAAAATAAAACATACCAATAAAGAGCATAAGAAAAAATGTCTGATCTTGTAAGTCAGACGGAGAGTGGTAATCCCTCAAAACTTGAAACATCTCAATAATAGAGAGATAAACATAGAATAATACTCCATATTTATATCTGGAGGACACATGTTATTCTGAAGAGGAAGTAGTATAGTAAAGTAAAGAACCTACCCGACTGCTGTTTGGTACGGTGTATTAAGGGGAATGAGACCCCGCGTCTCTCTGCATCCTGCTAAACAAATAAGGTGGTGTAAGTGGCAGATTTGGTTTTATTAGGAGTGATTATTCTCAGACACCCACCTATGAGGTTATTACTGGCTTTGCAGAATTAGGTGACTGAGTTTTTTGCAATAAGGATGTGGTCTACGATATAATGAGATCATATGATTAATTCTCCTTATTATATGTTAGGTAAGGAATATGACCATACCTTTACGTCAGAGAGGCACTTTGTGCAGTGGGGTACCCGCCGTATTTCCTATGGTAAATTGTAATGCACAGAGTGAGTGACCGATGTGGCTAAGACTGAAGTATAAGTTGAGGTTGATTGTATGATCTTAAAAAAAGTGTGTCCGTATCTTTAAGTCAGAGAGGAACTGTGTGCCATGGACGTGTCCATATTAAAGATGTAGTGCTGGTGTCAAAGTTTGAGAACATACCGGTTTTTATAGAATCATGGAATGGTAGAGTTGAAAGGGACCTCCTGGGCCATCTGGTCCAACCCCCTGCTCAAAGCAGGATTCATTAAATCATCCCAACAGATGTCTGTCCAGCCTGCCTTTGTTTGAAGACTTCTATTGAAGGAGAACTCACCACCTCTCGTGGCAGCCTGCTCCACTCATTGATCACCCTAACTGTCAAAAAGTTTTTTCTAATATCTAATCTGTGTCTCCACCCATTCAGTTTCATCCCATTGCTTCTATTCTTTCCTTGTGCAAATGAGAATAAAGATGATCCATCTACAATGTGACAGCCCTTCAGATATTTGTAGACAGCTATTAAGTCTCCTCTCAGTCTTCTCTTTTACAAGCTAAACATTCCCAAATCCTGCAACCATTCCTCATAGGACATGGTTTGCAGACCGGTCACCTTTCTGGTCGCTCTTCTCTGAACTTGCTCCAGTTTGTTGATGTCTTTTTTTTTTAAAATATGGTGCCCCAAACTGGACACAGTATTCCAGATGCCTTTTTTTGCTGCTGCATCACACTGTTGACTCATGTTCAGTCTGTGAACTATTAGTATACCCGTCTTTTTCACATGTGCTGTTGCTTAGCCCTATTCCTCTCATTCTGTATATGCTTTTTCATTTTTATTGCCCAGATGTAGTACTTTGCATTTTTCCCTGTTAAAAACCATTCTGTTAGTTGCTGCCCACTGCCCCAGTTTATATATTTTTGAATCCTCTCTCTCTCATCTCTAGTATTAGCTATCCCTCCTTGCTTTGTGTCATCAGCAAATTTTAATCAGTGTACCCTCAATTCCTTAATCTAAATCTTTGATTAAGATGTTGAACAATACACGGCCCAGGACAGAGCCCTGTGGTACCCCACTTGAGACATTCTTCCAACTGGATGTGCAGCCATTTATGACCACTCTTTGGGTCCGATCACTAATCCATTCCATACCTATTAAAAAAAAAGACTAAGGATTGTTTGAGATACTTTGTCAAATGCTTTGCAGAAGTCAAGATATACTATATCTACAGCATTTCCCTGATCCGCCCAATCAGTGATTCTGTCATAGAAGGAAATTAAGTTAGTCTGACAAGACTTGTGAGTCAGCATGGGTTTGTAACTAATTTCATTCTTATCCAGGTACTTACATACACTTTGTTTAATAATTTGTTCAAAGATCTTTCCTGGTATAGATGTCAGACTCACCGGCCTATCGCTCCCTTGGTCCACCTTCATGCCCTTTTTGAAGATGGGAACAACATTTCTCTTCTCCAGTCTTCTGGGACTTCTGTTTTCCAAGACTTTTCAAAGATTATGGAGAGTTGTTCAATTTTTTTTTTTTTGCTACCTCCTTCAGTACTCTGGGGTGTAATTCATCTGGACCTAGAGACTTGAATTCATTTGTTTGCTAAGTGTTTCCTCACTATCTTTCTATTTATAGATATCCTGGATTCTTCTATTCCCTTAATAGGACACTGAAGAACAGTTGGACATGTTTGTCCTTAAGGATATCCAGCCATTGGATCCCTCCAATTCTCTTTCTGAAACCCTTAAACTCTGCCTTTCTGAAATCTAACCTTGACGTCTGAATCTTCACAGGTCTTCCTCCTCTAGTTATCCAAAATTCTAAAATAGTATGGTCGCTATGTGTGTAGATGGGTAGGTAGCTGGCTTAGCGATAGAAAACAAAGAGTGGTTATTAATGGTGCATACTCAGATTGGGCAAGGGTTACTAGTGGGGTACCACGGGGTTCTGTATTGGGCCCCCTACTATTTAATATATTTATTAATGATCTAGTGGATGGCTTACACAGTAAAATATAAGCATTTGCAGATGATACAAAACTATGTAAGGTAGTTAACACAAAGGAGGACAGTTTGCAAATACAGACAGATTTGAGTAAATTGGAGAATTGGGCTGAAAAATGGCAAATGAGGTTTAACACAGATAAGTGTAAGGTTATGCACATGGGAAGGAGAAACAGATGCTACAATTACTTACTAAATGGGAAACTGCTGGGGAAATCAGACATGGAAAAAGACTTAGGCATCTTAGTCAATAAGAAGCTAAATTGGAGTGCCCAGTGTCAGGCAGTTGCCACCAAAGCAAATAGGGTCATGGGATGCATTAGAAGAGGTCTGGGGACACGAGATGAAAACATAATTCTCCCTCTGTACAAATCACTCGTTAGACCACACTTGGAGTATTGTGTGCAATTTTGGACACCGGTGCTCAAGAAAGACATTACTGAACTTGAAAGGGTTCAAAGGCGGGCTACTAAAATGATAAATGGAGTTGGTTCACTACAATACCCAGAAAGGTTATCAAAATTAGGTCTATTTACTCTAGAAAAGAGAAGGCTTAGGGGAGACCAAATATATATGTACAAGTATATCAGAGGGCAATACAGAGATCTCTCCAATGAACTGTTTGTACCAAGGACTGTGACAAGAACAAGGGGGCATTCTCTTCGTTTGGAGGAAAGACAATTTCTGCACCAGCATAGAAGAGGGTTCTTCACGGTAAGAGCAGTGAGGCTCTGGAATTCTCTTCCTGAGGAAGTGGTGATGGCCAACTCACTGAATGAATTTAAGAAAGGAATGGATGCTTTTCTTGTGAGTAACAGTATAGAAGGTTACGAATAATATAATATTATAGGTAGATGGTTGACCCAGCTTAGGGGAAGGAATTTTTTTCCCTATGGAGAAAATTGGCTTCTACTCTGTGGGTTTTTTGCCTTCCCCAGGATCAACAATGCAGAACAGCTGCACTAGAAATAGGCTGAACTAGATGGACATAAGGTCTTCCTTCAGCCTTCAAAACTATGTTACTATGTTACCTCCTTGGGTCCCTGCCACTTTTACCTCCTCAACCTTTTCCTCCCTGTTTATAAGGATTAGATCCAAGGTAGCAGGTCCCCTTGTTTTCTCCCCTACCTTTTGGGAGATAAAGTTGTCAGCAAGAGAGGATAACAATTTGCTTGACCTGTTAGTTTTGCAATGAGAGAGATTGCCAACAAATGTCTGGATAGTTGAAATCTCCCATGACCACTATGTCATATTTTTGGAGAACTCGGCCATTTGATGCATAAACAGTTCATCCATATCTTCAGCTTACACAGGCGGCCTGTAGTAAATGTCTACAATGGTGTCCTTTCCATTGTTCTGTCCTTGTATTCTTACCCAAACAGTTTCCACAGAACTCCCAGTCTCAGAAGCTTCAATCTCTGTGCAGATATGCACGCTTCTAACATACAATGCGACACCCCCTCCTCGTTTATCAAGTCTGTTTCTTGCAAATAAGTTGTATCCTTCTAGCCTTGTATTCCAATCATGTGTATCGTCCCACCAAGTTTCAGTGATTCCAATGACATCATATTTCTGTTCCTGTGTTAGTAGTTCCAATTCTCCTTGTTTGTTGCCCATGCTTTGTGCATTAGTATAGAAACATTTTAGTTTGTGATTGGTTTCTCTTTCTCCAATATTTTTATTATTTAGATTCTTTTGTCTTTGTTCTTCCTTTCCACTTCTAATAGCAGAGTTCTCAATAGCATTTGTCAGGTGTATGGCTTTTTCTGGCCTTTTGCTTCCCTTCCCACATTGTTCTAGTTTAAAGCTCTCCCGATGAGTGTAGCAAGGCGACTTTCAAATACATGTTTTCCAGTCTTCATAAGGTGCACCCCATCTCTAGCAAGTAGTCCATCATATAGATAATTCACTCCGTGATCCAGAAATCCAAATCCTTGCTGATGGCACCATCGACGTAGCCAGTTGTTTACCTGCAGAATCTTATTCCACCTCCTTGTTCCATGGCCATCCACTGGGAGGATGCGCTCCCAGTTCTTTCACTTTCTTACCTAAGTTTTCAATGTCTCTGCAGAACAATCTGCAGGTTTTAGTAGAGTGAAGCCTGGTGGAGCGTGGTCTAAAGCGGTATCTGCCACTTGTTGTGGGCCCATGTATGTCAGGATATGACAGTTACATCGGCAAAGGGCGGGGATAACCTCCATGTGGTACTTATTGCATAGGGAGGTTAAAATGGAAGTGAGGTAATCCGGAAGTGTCTGTGCATTCCAATGGGCAGAAGAGCTCAGTTGGTGCGTTGCACGGGTATGGATTCGGCCGCATATGTGTTCCAGAGCCCATTTGGGATGCATGCTACTTGTCAGAAATTGAGACCGGAGTTGTTTTCCTTAGAGAAGGATGAAAAAAACGGTTTACAGGCATGTTCTGTTCTGTGGCGGTGTGGCAGTCGAGCAAGAGAAGTGGGAAAATATGGAGATAGGGAAATCCAGAGAGAAAAGGCCATGGAACAGGAGATTTTTTTCAATATAAGCGAATCTGTAAGAACTAGGACATACAGAATTAGTAAATGCAATGAGCCAGGTTCATCAAAAAGAAGAGGTAACTCAGAAGGGGTATAAATCAATACATCCATACCTATAACATCATGACATAGGAATAAGAGTATGTATAGTGAATATACAGTATAATGGGTACAGAAACACATAATGGCAAATCATATAAAGGAAAGTAAATCCTATTCCCTATTCAAACCCTTAGGCCTGTTTCAAACATCAGTTTTTCACCATCAGTCAAAATCCGCCGTTTTGAAAAAAAAAAAACGGATCCACCATTTTTCTTGGCGAATCCGTTTTTTTCCCCATTGACTTGCATTATCGGCGGATTTTGACTGATGGTTGTCCGTCCCATCCGTATTTCTGCGGATCCGCCAAAATTTTGGCGTCCGCTGACATCACAGGACGGACAATGCAACGTTTTTTTGGCGGCCGGATCCGCATTTTTGCCTTTCGCTACAGATTTACAGTAACCCTAAATCCAATGTGGCTGCTGGGCAAAACTAACTCTCTCTCTCTCTCCTCACCGCGTGACTGCCGATCCTCACCGCGTGACTGCCGATATCCCAAACAACATTGCGGCGACCCAACATCTTCATCACGACCATTTGCCGCTGACATTCCTGCGATAGCCAGCCCTCTTCTTCGCGGACATTCCCACGATAGCCCGACCTCTTCCCGCGATAGCCCACCCTCTTCTTCACGGACATTCCCGCGATAGCCCGGCCTCTTCCCGCGGTAGCCCGGCCTCTTCCTGCGATAGCCCGCCCTCTTCGCGGACATTCCCGCGATAGCCCGGCCTCTTCCTGCGACATCGGCGGTATTTTTATTTCAGCGCAGTTCCTTTTAATTTTCCCCGCATCAGCAGATCCCGGCGCACCAACGGTCCGGTGGCTCCCTTTGGTGTTTCCACGGCTACGGATCCGTTCTCCGCCTTTTTGGTGGATGACTACTGACACAAAAAACGTAAGTGTGAAACAGGCCTTAGGAGAAAGGGTTTGTAGCTCATGGATCCAGAATGCCTCCTTTTGTGTCAGGATGCGTACGCGATCACCCCTACATCTGGTGGGCGGGGGTACATGCTCGATGACCTGAAATCTTAATTGTGAGACATTGTGTCCTGCAGAGATGAAATGGTGTGGTAAGGGAAAAGGAGATTTTTACACCCGATTGCGGACTTGTGTTTCGAAATTCTATCTTTGACAGGTTGTGTAGTTTCTCCTATTTATAGTAGGCCGTATGGACATTTAATCAAATAAATCCCAAAAGATATGTTACAGGTTGAGAAATCTTTAACCCCTTTACCCCCCCGAGGATGGTTTGCACGTTAATGCCCGGGCCTAGTTTTACAATTCTGACTACTGTCCCTTTATGAGGTAATAACTCTGGAATGCTTCCATGGATCCCGGTGATTCTGACATTTTTTTTTTTCACGACATATTGTACTTCATGATAGAGGTAAAATTTCTTTGATATTACTTGCGTTTATTTGTGAAAAAACGGAAATTTGTCAAATTTTGAAAATTTTGCAATTTTCCAACTTTGAATTTTCATGCCCTTAAATCACAGAGAAGTACTTGAAAATTAACATTTCCCACATGTGTACTTTACATCAGCACAATTTTAGAACCAACGTTTTTTAGTTAGGAAATTATAAATTATAATTATCATATGTTTCCCTTATTATCTCCAGTAATTGTATTATTACACAGGATTTTTATGATGTTACATCGGCTCATCTTCTTCTCATTCAGGTCTCTACAATATCACATCCTCTCAGTGAAGATCTTATATATAAGAGAAATTTCCTGATTTACCCATCAAAGATGGATATGGACAGAGACAAGATGGTGGAGACGATATTAGACCTCACCCTAGAGATCCTCTTCCGACTTACTGGAGAGGTGAGAGATTCTGATGACGTCACATTACATCATTCTTATCTATGGGAATAACAGATGGACAGAACTGGAGAAGTGAGGACTCTGGAAATGTCTGTAGTGAGATTTATTAATGTGTCTCCCCATAACCAGGATTACACAGTAGTGAAGAAGACCTCTAGTGAACGCTGTCAGGACCCTGTGTCTGAGGGATGGGGAAGACCCCTGAGCCCAATCACGGGGCCTACACCTCACCCCCTGATGCATGAGGACATCAATGACCAGAAGATCCTTGAACTCATCTACAAGATGATTCAGCTGCTGACTGGAGAGGTGACACTGCTGGGAATGCTGGGACATTATACAGTAATGCTATGAGGGGATCGGGGGATGATGGTATCATTGTATGTATCAGGTTCCTATAAGGTGTCAGGATGTCGCTGTCTATTTCTCCATGGAGGAGTGGGAGTATTTAGAAGGACACAGAGATCTGTACAAGGACGTCATGATGGAGGTTCCCCAGCCCCTCACATCACCAGGTAATAGACAGGACTAAATACACACAGCCTATAATTATCTGTATGTAAAGAATGAATTCAGTCCCTGTATGTGTTTCCTCCAGATCTAGCCAGTAAGATGACAACACTAGAGAGATGTCTCCGGCCTCTTCTTCCACAGAACTATAAACAAGAAGATCCCAGTGCTTCTCAGGATAATCAGGTAGATGGAGAGATGGTGTCATGAGATCTCCTCTATGATGTGTAGACGGCTTTGAAGGTCTTGTGCTCAGTCTTGTTTTATCCACCAGTATTATATGTTTTATACTTGTGTAGTAAGAGCGATGGAGATGGCAGGATTAGAGCTGATCATAGATGGCACTTCTCCATCTGTCTGTGACTTTTACAATATTTGTTTCAGGTTGAAGATCTGACCCATATTAATACTACAGAGACATATGTGAGGGGTGATGAGTGGTGTAAAGAGGAGATTCCTACATATGACTATCCAGGTGAGTAGTAATTGCTAAATGCAGAGAAGTCACAAATTCTTCTCAGTCGCCAGCTGTGGCTGCTTTATTGGTGGTCTAGTCATTATTATTAATTTATATAGCACCATTAATTCCATGATGCTGTACATGAGAAGGGGGGGTTACATACAAAGTTATAGATATTGTTTACAGTAAATAAATTTTCAATGACAGACTGGTACAGAGGGGAGAGGACCCTGTCCTTGCGGACTTACATTCTATGGGATAATGGGGAAGAGACAGAAGGTCGAAGGTGCATCAGCTCTGGTGGTGTTGAGGCGGCAGAATGGTTATTGAAGGCTATAAGCTTTCCTGAAGAGATGGGTTTTCATGTTCCATCTGAAGAATCTGAGGGTGGTGAATAATCGGACTTGTTGAGGCGTAGAATTCCAGAGGATGAGGGATATTCGGGAGAAATCTTGGACGCGGTTGTGTGAGGAACGAAGTGGAGAAGAGTAGAATGTCCTGGGCGGATCAAAGATTATGTGAGGGAAGATATTGGGAGATTAGTTCAGAGATATAGGGAGGGGACAGGTTGTGGATGGCTTTGTAGGTCAGTGTTAGTAGTTTGAACTGGATTCGTTTTTAGAATTGGAACCCAGTGGAGGGATTTGCAGAAGGGAGTAGCCAGGAGAAAGGTGGAATAGTCGGGCAGCAGAGTTGAGGACAGACGGGAGTGGTGCAAGAGAGTTAGCTGGGAGGCCACAGAGGAGGGTGTTGCAGTAATCAAGGCGGGAGATGATGAGGGCATGCACAAGAGTTTTAGTAGATTGAGGGCTGAGGAAGGGATGGATTCTGGGTTGAGTTTTGAGTTGGAGGCGACAGGAGGTGGCAAGCGTTTGGACGTGCGGTTTGAAGGACAGGGCAGAGTCGAGAGTTTCTCCGAGGCAGCGGATTTTGGGTGCAGGAGAGATCGTGATGCCGGTTACCATAATAGATAGATCGGGTAGGGAAAATACGCGAGATGGAGGAAAGAGGATGAGTTTGGTTTTGTCTACATTGAGTTTTAGGAAGTGAGAGGTGAAGAAGGCAGATATAGCTCATGGATACTCCGGGATTCTGGACAGCAGAGAGGTGACGTCTGGGCCAGAGAGATAGATCTGAGTGTCGTCCGCATACAGGTGGTACTGGAAGCCTGGGACTTTGAGTTGTCCTAGGCCAAGGGTATAGATGGAAAAAAGTAGGGGCCCCAGGACAGAGCCTTGAGGGACTCCAACAGAGAAAGGGCTTCATGAGGAGGTAAAGTGGGAGTGGGAAACGCTAAATGTATGGTCAAAAAGGTATGGGGCAATCCAGGACCGGGCAAGGTCTTTGATGCCAAGGGAGAAAAGAATCTATAGCAGTAGGCAGTGGTCGACTATGTCAAAAGCAGAGGACAGGTCGAGAAGGAGGAGGATGGAGAACTGTCTGTTTGCTTTGGCTGTGAGTAAGTCATTAGTAATTTTGGTCAGGGCAGTTTTGGTGGAGTGGTGGGGCGGAAACCAGATTGGAGGTTGTCAAGGAGGGGCGTTAGATCAGAGGTAAGGAGGAAAGTTGAGCATGGACATGCTGCTCAAGGAGTTTGTAAGCAAATGGAAGTAGTGATATGGGGTGATGGCTGGGCATAGCAGTTGGGTCAAGGTTTGTTTTTTGGAGGATGGGTGTGAAGGTGGCATGTTTGAAGGCAGAAGGGAAGGTACCAGAAGATGGCGATAGGTTGAAGGCCGTATTACCATGTTCACCATTTTGCCTGCCAACTACAACATTCTCCTCTACCCAAAACTGTTCAAATGACTTTGGGCATTTTAAACCCTTTTCTATAGAACTTACCACCTGGAAGATCCACCTTCCCTCTAGGATTAGGAGACTCTGACCGTTACCTGCCCAGATCTGTAAACTACAAAGCCAAATGACAGCATAAGTAGAATGTGCAGACAAGTTAGAAAATCACTTGAAGAAAAGTATTATGATGGGTCTGTAAGAGAAAGCGGAGGGCAATATTGCTGTTGGCTTCCTAGAACCCTGATCTCTTACTGGATGAATCTACCTTCTCTCCCTTCTGTGCTGCTTAATATGCTCATATGGTCCCTACAAGACCAGGTCCAGTCTTTCTGGCTAAACTTTGCTTTTATGATTGACAACATTAAATGTGCAGTGAGGCTAAGTTAATTTTTGTGCAATACCAACAGAGTTTACCTTTAGCCTGACTTTTCAATTGATATTAAAACTAACTAATTTCAAGGAGGATTGTGATAAACTACATAAAAACATTACACCAGTGCCATGATGTATCTCTAAGCTGTGTGTTAGGGTACCGTTACACCTAGCGACTCACCAGCGATCCCGACCAGCGATATGACGCGGTCAGGATCGCTGGTGAATCGCTGGGTGGTCGCTAGTGAGCTGCCACTCAGGCAGATCTCACCAGCGACATCGCAGGGGACGGGGATCGCTACTTACCTGTCAGACGTGGCGATCCTGCGTCCTCCCGCCCGGCTCCACGCGTCGCTCGTCGTCACAGCAGGAAGCGCCGCAGGAAGTGACCGACGAGGAATGCTCCAACAGCTTCTCGCGCGATCAGCGATAACCAGCGGGGGAGCGGGTCGGAGGTAAGTATCACATGCAACGATATCGCTAGCAATATCGCTGCAACATCACAAAATCGGTGACTTTACAGCGATTTTGCTAGCGATATCGCAGTGTGTAACGGGGGCTTTACTGATTGCTGTAATATACATTTACTCATGCCTGCAGCTGTGTTGGCATGGCTCGAGCCCTGGTTTCATGGATTCATTCCACGCCATAAATTCCATTAGGTTTTCGATCCTAAGGAATTCAGATTCCTGCACAATCTCTCCTGAAATGAGGAGTGCTAATACTTTCTCTACTCTTAGTCCTCCATAAATGAGTGCAACTCTGGTTTAGTGTTGTAGTTCTCCCCTCATATTTACATTGTTGTGGATGCAACATAATTTGTTATTCTATGTCTTTTTTTACCTGTGCATTCTGTATGATAGTTTGATTGTTTTGGGATCGGCCTGCCTCACTTATGTGAGTCTGTAACTTCCTGATAGTCTTAAAAAAGCTCTCCATCACCTCTTCCAAATGCTTTAGATCTAAATTTAAAGTGAGCCTATCAGCAGGATTGTGCCCAGTAACGCCAGTCACTGTGATGCCAGTCACTATAGTAATAATTAGTCCCAGAAGTGGAGAGAGACTGCAATAACAGAAAGTAATATAATATAATAATACTTACTGCAAGTAAAGGGAGGTCAAACAATCCGAGGTCAGGTCCAAGAAATAGAGCAGTACAAGGGGTAGTTAGAGACGCAAACCAATTCACGAGCCAGGGTCAGGAAAACCAGAAAGACAAGACTGTTTACAGGGAGCAGGAAAAAGAGGAGTTGGGTCACAGGAAAAAAGAGTCCAAGTCCAGAAAGGGAATAAAGTCAGGCTTGGTCAGGCACAGAGCACAGAGGGATCAGTCTTACACGTGCAGCAGCTAGTGTACGACTGACACTGGATGCAGGAGCTATCATGCTTAAGTACAAGATTAATCAAGGGAAGTGAACACAGATGATTGCAACACAGACCCAGTACTACAAAACAGACTGACCGCCTCCAAACAATAGCAACATGATAGACAAGAACAGTGTGGAGATTGTGACAGTACCCACTCTTCAAGGGGGACAACCGGACCCCCAGGTTTCCCAGGAAACCTCCGATGAAAGGACCGGACCAACCGATCAGCCCTTACAGAATGAGCTGGGACCCAGGACTGTTCCTCAGGTCTGTACCCCTTCCAATGTATCAGATATTGAAGGGAATTCTGGACTATTCGGGAATCGATGATCCTTTGTACCTCACATTCAAAGCTTCCCTCAATAGACACCGAAGGAGGCGGGGGCAAGGAAGACAGAGCAGGGGGAATAAACTCCTTCAACAATGACTTGTGGAACACATTAGGAATACGGAAAGACCGAGGGAGTTTTAATCGGAAGGCAACTGGATTGACCACCTCCAGAATCTCATACGGACCAATTAATCTAGGACCCAACTTTAGCGAGGTTATCTTCAACCTAATATTCTTAGAGGATAGCCATACCTTATCTTGCTTGTTTTAGGGTATGGCTTTCTAATGTGACTATTGTTCCATATTTGGGGAGTGTAACCCCTGATACTGTTTCATGGTTTCTTTAATACAAATAGCTTGATAAGGCACCAGTGCACTACGTGATATGACATGATTTTGTGTCCCCATTCTTTTGTAAATGTGGGATCCCAGGAGTCCGGTTGCCACAGTGGCATTGCCTCCCTTACAGGGGGTGATGTCAAGCCTGGAAGCAAGGAGGGTTTCCCTAGCCAGATAACACCAGCATACAACACCTTTCCTGACTCCAGACCAGAAGGAGGAGCTCAAAACCTGGTTTCAGAAAAGCTTCCTTATTAGTTCTGGCCTGGAGGCAGGGTTAGTCATTCTGGGAGTCTGTACAAGGGACAGGAGCTGTGAGGAGCTCGTCCCAAGAGCAGAGTAAAGAGAGAGGAAAGTGGAAGTTTAGGAAAGCCTGGGGATTGGAGCTGTGACCAAGCTCACCCCAGGGAAGAGCACTTGACACTGGACGCCGCAGTCCGTGGCTGCACAGGTACAACTGTCCCAGCAGCCAAATCCAGAGGGCAGGAGACTGCAAGCCTCCTGGTCCCATCACACACCTGAAGGCACAGCAGCATACCAGAGCCGTAGCGACCATGAAGGAGTGACACCTGTAAAAGGCTCAAGCTACCTGCCATACAGGCATGGACTAAAGAACATTAAGGAACAGAGGACTGAGCATAGCTTTAGGCAGCAAGAACCTCATAGGACAGCACAGAATGGAGGCCTCCAACCCATCAGGCTTAGTGGATTCTAAGTTGCTTCCAGGCTGGCTGGATTTTCATTATCATCTGTAGTCAGTGCCCTGGTCTGCACCTCAAACTGTGAGTAAAAGTGTGAAGACTACACCCCTCTGTGTCCTCATCTTTATTTGCTGCTTCTCAGCCCTGCACTACAACTATCATCACCATCATTTTACACTCTTACTGCCCTGTGGCTTAGCACTACCTGTGGAGAGCTGTAACAGCTTTGCTGCATCATCAACAGTCCCAGCAGTCTCTTCAACCAGCTTCGGCTAACATCTAATTGCAGAATACCACAGGTGGCGTCACAAACTATCTTTCATAAATTTTATCATCTCCTTATCATTTTCATTGCACACCCAGGGCCACGGACTGGGTTACTGCTGCCGTGACACATCCCCTTAAAAACCGGCCTGGTACCGAGTACCCCCTGGCGCGGGTGCTCCATAATTATCCAGTAGTATTTATGTATTGATGTAATTTTAATATTTATAGAATTTAAAGGGAACCTGTCACCACTTTTTTGGGCTACCAGGTAAAAATATTCAATTTAGTGTTACCTACAGTATGCATTACACAATTTCTTTTGATACCCCTTGACTCTCCATGTATCATCCATAAATACGTTGTTTATTCCTCCCACGTTGTATGTTAATATGGTCAGTCCGGGCCGATGGGTGTGGCTTAGTTTCCATCTCCCTCCCCCCCACGCCTTGCTTTACGTTTTCCTTTCTGTGAATATCACAGATCACGTACAGTTTCCGTGCATGTGCATTCAAATAGCACCTTGTGCGTGCGCAGAAGGCTTTGCCTAACTGTGGGCAAAGCCGAAAAGTAGTATTGCGCGTGCACCGGCATACGCGATTGCATTCTATGGCCCAGAAGTGTTTCTCTGCAAAATACTTAAGATGATGCGGTTAAAAAACACTGCGAAAACATGTGTTTTTGCATGTGTTTGTGGATGATACGCTACCGACTCAAACTTGCAGCGTTTGTTATCCGCATCATCTTACGCGTGATGCCAAAAGATGCTGGGTTTGTATGCATTTTTGCATGCTTTTGCGTTGTTTATGCGCATGCGTTCGATATGACTTCAGACAAAAATGGGCGTGTCTCATGGGATTTCTATTTACATTTTGAACGTATGCGCATGCATGTCCTTGTGTACGCATGTGTTCCCATAGACAGTAATGCGATTTTTTTTTTTTTTTTTTTGACGCACTCATCCGGATGCTCAGGACTGCGCATATTTGGCGGCGTTTTGCAGCTTCCAAAAATGCAACATTTTGCGTTCGCCAGACCCCACCGCACACCAAAAAACAACACAAGCGTAAGCAGACATATGCGAACTTATGGAAATGCATGCCCCTGTGTACACCATGTTAAAGATAGGTATACGTGACTCATGCAGATCTATGCAGATGAAATGCTGCGCACGCAGATGAAAATGTGAAACCAGCCTTACATGGATCTGGACTTACACAGGACCCTTAGGCTTGGACCATGGTGTTACCTACTTTTCTGTGGTGTTAGATGGCAAGAAGAATAGTCAGGTAGCTGGGTCAGAACCAGAAGGACAGAATACAGAATCAGAAGACACAAGAGTAGTCAGTAAACGGGCCACGGTCACAACAGGAGACAAATACACAAGCCGCAAGCTGAGGAACAGAGGACTGAACCAGAGGAGAACAACGCTGTATCTGGCAGATTCCGGCCATATGCTTTGAGCTTTAGTAGGGTGTGGTACTTTCCAATCGGCTGAAGTAGGGAGCAGATTACTCCAGCTGGACACCAGGAACAGATCCCAGATGAGATTGGACACACCATATGCAGGAGCCCTAATATAACTAAATGACAGAAAACCAGAATAGTCAAAATCCCCATAAAGTGATTCCATTTTATAAATTAATTCACTGAGGGTTATAATCTATAGGAGGACTGAATATTTTGACTCCACAGCCACTTTCCGGAAATTAACACACAGTGGATGTTGGAGAGTGAAAATTACACATTTGCCATTTTATCACCCAACACATAGTTTCCAGATTGTTCTCCAGGAGACACACACCATAAATTAAGTGGGTTCTTCTCACTATAATATTGCTACATACAGGGATCCTAAATGTTGTTTGAGCACACTGCAAGACTCCGAAGTGAGAGCGGATTTTGCTGGATCGGTTTATAGAAACCTTGTTGCTTTTTAACAGCCTTTGAGCCACTAATAGTGTGGGAACCTCTGTGTCTCCATTGACAGATGATGGACCTGAGTGGGGACTTGTTTTTTGTGAGATGAGAATTGGTATTATTTTTGCCTACATAACATTGATTGGTTTCTTTTTATTCGATATTTGGGAGGCAGAATGAACAAACAGTTGATCACCACACACTACTGGTTCATCCAATAAGGTTTTCTATTAGACTGTGAGCTGTAATTGTCTTGGTAAATAAAGTTTTTTACATAGCTTGCCATATTTATGGACCGTAAAAGTAGAAATGTTCAAAAATATAAAAACGCGAGGATATTTTATTAAAGGGAAGGTACCACGTTTGAAGATCATTAATAAATCAATGTAATGCCGCCAAACATGCTGAGCTTATAACCAAGTTTTGATTGCATTTGACACACATTTCGTGTGTTATAGGATTTTAAAGAAGGCACTGAGGGCTGACATCTTGCTATCACAGTAGCAGCAGGACACTATCAGTGCCATAATAGGGCACCCCATGGTCATAGGAGATAACAGATGGACTCCGACCCTATGTATCCTAAGGCAACTCTCACTGCTGTGAGCTGGGCACTATTCACAGTAGTGGGAGTGCTCTGCTGCCATGTTCATGGAACCCTCGGCTGTCACTTTGTCTCCTGTCATTAGGATCTGCTAACAGAAGCATAAGGGTATGTGCACACGCTGCGGTTTTGCTGCGGTTTTGGCCCTGCAGAACTGCAGCAGTTCCGCAGACATGGTACTTCACCATGTTAGCCTATGGGTTTTCAAAACCGCAGTGCTCACGCTGCGGTTTTTTACCTGCGGAAAAGCTGCGGGTTTTTTTCCGCAGCATGTCAATTGTTTCTGCGGATTCTGCTGCGGTTTCACACCTTTAACATAAGTAGAGGTGTGAAACCGCAGGGCAAAACCGCAGACCAAACCGCAGCAAAACCGCAGGTCACTTTACCTGCGGATTTACCTGCGTTTCCGCGGGAGAAAACCCGCAGCAGAATCCGCAGCGTGTGCACTCACCCTTACTGCTTCACAACAGATCCTAGATTGACAGGAGTGAAAAGCAGGAGAAGAGCTGGAGGCAGGAGCTGTGACTCATCCCTTAGTAAGATAGGAAGGAACTCCAGGTCTGCATTGAATGGCCAGAATGGAGGGGGGTAAGATACATATAGTGTGGCTGAGAGAAACTGATGGGGGAGAGAGAGACACAAATGGAGTGTGATGGGGAGAGAGATGTAGTATGATGAGTGAGACACATATGGAGCATGATTTTTCAGCTATCAGTAAAGCTGGTAAGTCTTACAATAGCTGTTTGAGGTCTAAAACGGAAAATGCTCCCCCTAGTGGTAATTATATATTTAATATATGTGTGTGTAAATAATTTCATATAGAAATGATTGCAAACATTGCATTAACACATTTTAATTATTATTATAAGCTTAATTTCACAAAAAAACAAACCATAAGCAAACCGGTGGCACCTTCACTTTAAACAAAATTATTTTTTTTTTTTATCTTAGCAGATGACTGTACCAGGAGCACAGAGGGACAGCTGACATCTTCAATTTTTAAATCTGATGATCTTGAGATCCTACAAGATACAACGGAATTGATTGCTGTTACTCCAGACATACCATCATCCCTTCACAGCAAAGATCTTTCATCTGATCCTATGAAACAGGTCCCATCTTCTGGTTCATTACCGACTACTAAGGAAAATCAAAGTCACAAAATAAGCATTACAAAACAAACTGCTCTGAAAGCAAAGAAGTCATTTTCCTGTTCAGAATGTGGGAAATGTTTTACATGGAAATCACATTTTATTACCCACTATAGAATTCACACAGGGGAGAAGCCTTTTTCATGTTTAAAATGTGGGAAATGTTTTAAACAGAAGTCAGAGCTTGTTACTCACCAGAGTATTTGCGCAGAGGAGAAACCTTTTTCCTGTTCAGAATGTGGGAAACATTTTGCGCATAAATCAAATTTTATTAACCACCAGAGAACGCACACAGGGGAGAAGCCTTTTTCCTGTTCAGAATGTGGGAAATATTTTGCACAGAAAACACACCTTGTTAACCACCAGAGAACCCACACAGGGGAGAAGCCTTTTTCCTGTTCAGAATGTGGGAAATGTTTTAACCGGAAAGCGCATCTTGTTAGACATCAGAGCCGTCACACAGGGGAGAAGCCATTTTCATGTTCAGAATGTGGGAAATGTTTTAAACAGAAGTCAGAGCTTGTTAGTCACCAGAGAATTCACACAGAGGACAAGTCTTTTTCCTGTTCAGAATGTGGGAAATGTTTTCCACAAAAATCAGCTTTGGTTAAGCACCAGAGAATCCACACAGGGGAGAAGCCTTTTTTCTGTTCAGAATGTGGGAAACATTTTTCACATAAATCAAATTTTGTTACCCATCAGAGAACCCACACAGGGGAGAAGCCATTTTCATGTTCAGAATGTGGGAAATATTTTGCACAGAAATCAAATCTTGTTAACCACCAGAGAACCCACACAGGGGAGAAATCTTTTTCATGTTCAGAATGTGGGAAATGTTTTGTATTGAAATCACACCTTGTTAGACACCAGATAACTCACACAGGGGAGAAGCCTTTTTCCTGTTCAAAATGTGGGAAATGTTTTAACCGGAAATCAAATCTTGATAGCCACCAGAGAACCCACACAGGTTCTTATTCATTTTCTTAATGTGGGAAATATTTTACTTGAAAATTCTGTTAACCCCTTTACCCCCAAGGGTGATTTGCACGTTAATAGCTGGGCCAAATTTTACAATTCTGACCACTGTCCCTTTTTGAGGTAATTACTCTGGAACGCTTCCAATGATCCTGGTGTTTCTGACATTATGTCGTGACATATTGTACTTCATGATAGTGGTAAAATTTTTCATATGACTTGAGTTTATTTGTGAAAAAAATGGAAATTTGGCGAAAATTATGAAAATTTCACAATTTTCCAAATTTCACCTGCACGGAGAGTTCCTTTGACCGCATGTTTCCTTCACAGCAAAACCTTCCAAATGCAAGCACAACACCTCAAATCAACTCCAGGCCTTTTATCTGCTTAATTGAGAGTGACATAACGAAGGGATTGCCCACACATGTCCATGAAATAGCCTTGGAGTCAATTGTCCAATTACTTTTGGTTCCTTTAAAAACAGGGTGGCACATGTTAAGGAGCTGAAACTCCTAAACCCTTCATCCAGTTTTAATGTGGATACCCTCAAATGAAAGCGGAAAGTCTGAACTTCAAATGCAACTGAATTGTTTTGTTTAAAATTCATTGTGGTAATGTCTAGAACCAAAATTAGAAAAATGTTGTCTCTGTCCAAATATACTGTATATGAACCTAACTGTACTTTCTATTCCAGACTGACCGCCACTGGAGTGGCCTATAAACTTACGAAGTATATAGTCTTGTGTCTGCCAATATGTGGCTAGTTTTCTGACTGTTTCGGATTCCATGATACATGATTTTCGGGTTTTCTTTGTCTAGTCTGGCTTGAATATACATCAATATTAAACAGTCTCCTGATGAGTCATCTTTGGTGAGGACGATGAAACCCGTAGAAATAAGAGGCTTGGAGAGCGAGTGTGTGTATATGTAAGTACGTGTGCCAACTGGGGTGTGATCCCTTTCAGCTGCGGAACAGACTAGAGACGGACACAGAAATCTGTTCAATCAGGTCCAACTTTATTGGGTGTCCTCTTGACATCCACAGCCGACATGACAGGTGCTGCTCCCAGGTCCGGGTACCGGTCACCACCTCCTACTCTTGTGGGTGTTAACCCTCTGGGTTCCTTCACTGTGGCTGCAGTTAGGCCCACGGCCACAGCGCTTCCCCCGACCGAGTCTGCCCGCTGTAACACCCACTCTTAGCTGTCCAGCCGTCCGGTACCCCAGGCCTCCGTTAGTCACTGCCGTCCTGTCCTGCAGTTGTCCTCTCCGGGCCACCCCCCTCTCCAAATGACCGTCTCCCTTCTATCTCTCCTGAGCTTTTTCCTTCCTCCGTCCTCTCCTGAGCTCTTCTCGCTTCTCTCCTCCTGGGAGTCTGCCCTCCCCTGGGACTCTCCTTCTTTTTTATTTCCTCCTTCTGGAAATCCCCTTCCCAGTCCCGTGACTCCGCCCACCATGACTGCAATTTCTCTAGCCTAAGGCTGTTATTGAGTCCTTTTCTCACTGCTCTCTGTAGCCATCTTGTGGCCAAAACCCGGCACTACGTCGTCCTGTGCTTATTTCCAGCTGTTATCCATACCCATGTAATAAAGCATAGTGCACATCATCTTTTACATGTTCTTCCCACATTAGACAGGTCCATAGGTCAGTCCACCCCCTACATATACGTCACCTCACCCTATATACTGAGATGTGGGGTATAGGTTGTTCTATTAGTCACCTTCTGACTAACCTTTAGGGGTGAATTGTGGGTATAGTTTAACATGTGGAATTAATAAAGTTTATTTTTATGCTTTTGTCGGTGAATCTAATAATCAAGGGATGTTGAGCATGCCGGCTCCACTTCAGCGGTGTCAAGACTCACTTTCCCGGGGCTTATGTGAGTTTGTCACATCACACGAGCCCTGTGCCCAATCAGCGTCAGCTTCACTGTTCCCACCTTCAGACATATTGAACATCATCAGGAAACCAGTTCCGCGGCTGCTCTCTGACTGCCTCATGATGCTCGATTTGTCCAAAAGTGGGGACAGTGATGCCAGCGCTGATTGGGCACAGGCCTCATATGACGTAAAAACCTCAAGAGACCCAAGGGCCAACACCACTGAAAATGTGCCAACATGGGAGGTTTGTATAAGTTTCTGTTTTAACAGAACCTTTTTAAACATCAAAAATCCCACACAGAGATAAGTCATTATCATACCTGGAGTGTGAGAAATGAATTATAGGAAATTGTATGTTTGAATTTTTTTTGTTTTATTTTGAATGGGGTGAAAGGGGGCTGATTTGAACTTTTTATAATTTTTTAAATATTTTTTAAAACTTTATTTTTACTTTTGGTATTGTGAATACACAGCATTGTTTCTTAATTAACCAGATATGTTATGAATGAGTCACCGAGGAGGAAAAACAAAAACAAGCTAAGCCACAGAAAACCAGAGAGGTTGGTAACTAAGCTGATTGCAGACCCCTGACCCTATCCACACAACTAGCAGTAGCCGTGGAGCGTACCTACGATGATCCTAGATGCCTCGTCCCAGCCGGAGAACGAAATAAGCCTAAAGCAAGAAAAGGGGAAATCTAAACTGCCCCAGAGCAGACCCCAAAGCAATAGACAGCCCTCAAACATGTATTGTCGGTGAGACAAGATGAAAACACAAACACAGATAGAAAAATAGGCTGAGCAAACGATGGGGCCCACACTAACTAGAAAGGACAGGAAAGGAAAGATGCTGTCTGCAATCACGCACAAAACCCTGCCAAAAAATGTCCAACACTTTCTGATAACAAAAACCCTGAAGTCGCTAGACTTCAATTCCCTATATCAGCACTCTGGTATATTCTGAAGACAGAGCAAAAAGAGACCAATCTGATCAGGGACAAAAAGCAAACTGGCATAAACAGAGAAATAAGAAAGGAAAATCACCACAAAAACTGAGTAAACCAGACCAAATCTCATGTGAAAAAATAGCAGAGCACACTTAGCTTGAGAAAGCAGGAACAGAACTGGAAACCAGAACCTCAGGGCAGGAAAAATCACCAGCACAAAATTAGGGAGTCGGCTGACTTAAATCCAGTCAGAGACTCCTGATGTCCACTCACAGTCCTCATGTGGCAGGTCTCTGCCATTTAGATCAACTTCATTACCTACTGTCACCACTAGAGGGAGCCCGGATGGAGAACTCACGACTCCTCTGTCAACACAGCCAGCTCCACCACCCTCACCAGAAGCCAGAGGTGTTGTGAGCTCATTTTCTCGTTCACCTTTGATGTCCAATGAACTCCCTCTGCTGGTGAAGGGAGGTCGTGAAAATGATTTGGATGGGAGAGACCTGTCACCTGAACAGGTGGATTGCGATTGGACATCCGAATCTCTGAGTGGATATAAGGCAGCCGACGCCCTGTAGGGTTGCTGGTGATTTCTCTGCTCTGAGCCCTGGCCTCCAGTTCAGTTCCTGTCTTCTAAAGCTAAGTTTTGCTCTGTTATTGTTCCATGAGATTTTTTCTGATTTGCTTAGTTTTGTGTTCAGCCAGCCCAGGCTGGGGCTTTGCTGAATTTCCATTTTTGTCCCTGATGGGTTAAATCTCTTTTGCTCTATCTTCAGAATATATCGGAGTGCTGATATAGGGATTTTGAAGTCTAGTGACTTCAGGGCCGTTTTTCCTATCAGACGTGTTGGGACATTTTTGGTAGGGTTTTTGCAGATTGCAGCCAGCATCTTTTCTGTCCTTTCCTATCTAGTTAGTTGGGCCCCATCGTTTGCTCTGCCTGTCTTTCTGTCTGTGTGTGTGTTTTCACCGACAATACATGTTGGGGGCTGTCTATTGCTTTGGGGTCTGCTCTGAGGCAGTTTAGATTTCCCCTTTCTTTTTTTAGGCTTATTTAGCTCTCCGGCTGTGAAGAGGCGTCTAGGACCACCGTAGGCACACTCCACGGCTACTGTTGTTGTGAATAGGATCAGGGGTCTGCAATCCGCTAGCTACCAACCTCTCCGGTTTTCTGGACTGAGCTTGCATTTTTGTTTTTTCCTCCTCTGGTGACTCATTCATAACACAGAGGTAAACCAGAAAATAGTTCACAACACAGATTAATATTTTTAGAAAACAAAGAATAATAAAATGTTATTAGTATGTTGCTTTCAAGTTTAAGTGTTGTTTACTGGTTGGTCAAGAAAACAGACTTTTGTTTGTGTAAGCCTGTAATATTGACTTTTATTGTGCGCTTATCCTTGATCACTAGTGAAGTTTGCTGATATGCTAATTATGCATTGTATGGAGCCAGTTTGTTGACTTCATAAACTGAGAGGGAAAAACCATGCAAATAGTTTAAATAATCAGGTAATGCTACTTAATCTCATCTCCATTCTTACCCTTTTATGTACTGTAAATACTGAATGGGGGACACTTGTTAAGTCTAAAATAGATTACATGCCTCTGTATCAAGAGACTGAGAGATAAATGGCCAGATATATTCTGCCAAGACATCCATACATCCAAAGGGCCAGAGACAGGACAGCAGCCATTTTACATCATGGCTCCATCACGTGGGACACAAATCTATCATTCTATAGGAAACAACCTAGGGGTTTTAGCCTCAGTTGAAAGAATACAGATCTGCTCCATTGGCCATCGCTGAACCTTGAATACATTTGGAGAAGCCAGGTTGTGATCCTCAGATGAACCGGCCTTGTCACTTGTATGGACTCAATGGACTGTAACATTCCTACGCTTGTCATTACCTCCTCTGTGTGCGTGCCACAGGTGGAGTAACTGACCCTGGAAGATGAAGCCAGGTTGTGATCCTCGGATCAACTGGCCTTGTATGGACTGTCATCTTCCTATACTTGTCATTACCACCTCTCTGTGCACATGCCACAGATGGGGTAGGCGACCCTTGGAGCTATGAAGTCACAGCTGCTATTATCCTGGTGAATCAGCGGAAGGGTGAGACACTTTAACGTTCACCAGCTAGGATATTTTGCTGGGACTGTTCTATGTGTTATCGGCATGTTTTGTGTTTCAATAAAGCATTGACACTGTTTTACCCTCACACTGTGTTGTCTGAGTAGCATTTTGCCCATATTAAAAGGAGAGCTGGAGTTCAGTGGGACGATCCCTGGTACATGCAGTTTTGGCTTGTGGGCGGCGCTCATAGCAATTCAGCAGTGGCAAACATAGAGGTCTGCTGGAGAACTCTGTGTCAGGAACACCGCACTGCACTTGCTCACTGAGCCAGTGCGTGTGTCCTGAGTACAAAAACAGTGCTCAAAGATACCTGTGGAGCAGGGCAGCAGCAGTGACAATGTGTGATTCAGACTGTCAGGACCTGAAGCACGTGACTGCTGGGGGCGTGGCCTAAACTCCACAGAGCTAGGAGCTGCAGGGAAACTCCTAGAAAGGTAACTACAGGACAAGTTACCAAGGGGCATAGACAGGGACGGAAACCAGATCAAGCCGATGTCAAAGCACGAGATAGAACAGTACCAAAGGGTTAACCAGAGCAGATAGTTAGGATGTAGCAATAGATAAAAAAAACAGAACGGGCAATAGACGGTACAAAAGGGGCAAACGGTAACAGAGTAACAATAGCCAAGCCAGGAGGTCAGAACCAGAGAAGACAATAGTACCCAAAACGTGAGACAGAGGACAGAGTGAGAGGACAGACCGGGTCATACACGGGAATCAAACAAGCAATGCAGTTTACCAGCACACCAGGGGGGTCAGACACACAGCCAGAATAACAGTATAGCTGACAGGGAATCCTAGTCTGGAGTGAGTATAAATACCCCTCCAAGATCCAAAGAGAGGCCGGCAAAATTAACCCTGAGAAACCAGGACATTAACCATGAGAGTACCCCCTTTTAATGGGGGGCCACTGGACCCCCAGGTTTCTCAGGGAATCTGGCATGAAAAGCCCGCACCAGTCAATCAGCGTGCACCGAACTGGTCGGAACCCATGACCGATCCTCAACGGAATATCCCTTCAAATGAATAAGGTACTGAAGTCTCCGGCGCACCCACCGTGAATCAATGATGCGTCCTACCTCATACTCTAGTTGACCCTCTACCAATACTGGTGGAGCCACGGATGAGGGATCTTCTCTAACTGTCCCTACAGGCTTTAATAGGGACCTGTGGAAGACGTTAGATATTTTGAAGGAGGTGGGCAATTGTAATCTGTATGCCACCGGGTTGATCACCTCTACAATTTTGTATGGGCCAATAAATTTGGGGCCCAACTTCATAGATGGTATACATACATAGTAACATAGTTTTGAAGGCTGAAGGAAGACCTTATGTCCATCTAGTTCAGCCTATTTTTAGTGCAGCTGTTCTGCATTGTTGATCCTGGGGAAGGCAAAAAACCCACAGAGTAGAAGCCAATTTTCTCCATAGGGAAAAAAATTCCTTCCCCTAAGCTGGGTCCACCATCTACCTATAATATTATGTTATTCGTAACCTTCTATACTGTTACTCACAAGAAAAGCATCCATTCCTTTCTTAAATTCATTCAGTGAGTTAGCCATCACCACTTCCTCAGGAAGAGAATTCCAGAGCCTCACTGCTCTTACCGTGAAGAACCCTCTTCTATGCTGGTGCAGAAATTGTCTTTCCTCCAAACAAAGAGAATGCCCCCTTGTTCT
The DNA here is from genome assembly GCF_039654945.1 of Dendrobates tinctorius. Lineage (NCBI taxonomy): Eukaryota > Metazoa > Chordata > Amphibia > Anura > Dendrobatidae > Dendrobates > Dendrobates tinctorius. Next base: position 8,876,838 of record NW_027361731.1, on the reverse strand, counting down.
TGTCATAGTCCTTGGTACAAACAGTTAATTGGTGAGATCTCTGTATTGCCCCCTGATATACTTGTATCTTAAGTTTGATGTTACGGGTGGACAACCAGACATTATCCCCCACAGTTAACGCAGGACCCAACCCCCTCCTCATGTCTGCAAAATGTTTGTACCTCTTCTGGGCTTTGGAGATGTTCCCCTGCACCTCCCTCCAGAGGGTTTTTAACTGTTGTACCATCCCCCTTGGCACCAGGGCAATCCGAATCCATACGGGAAAATTCCCCAAACTGCGGAACAAACCCATAATTGACCTGAAAGGGAGACTTTCCGTTAGACTCATTAATACGACAGATAAATGCAAATTCTGCCATGGGTAATACCTCACACCAGTCTTCCTGTCTGGAGGAGGTCAGGCACCTCAGAATCTGGTTGGTATGTTCAGTCTGTCCGTTGGATTCCGGGTGATAGGCAGAGGAGAATGACAACATGACCCCCAACTTCATACAAAACGCTCTCCAAAACCTGGCCACAAATTGCACACCCCTGTCTGACACCACGTTCACAGGCACTCCATGCAACCGAACAATGTGCTGTGCGCTTATAAACAAGCGGGCCAAGGTTTCAGCGGATGGTAATGCAGGTAATGGCACAAAGTGAGCTTTCTTATAAAATCTATCAACCACTACCCATACCTCTGAGTTGCCCATGGAAGATTAGTGATAAAGTCCATGGACAGGTGTGTCCATGGTTTATCCGGAATTGGCAAAGGCACCAATTCACCGGACGGCCGGACCTGAGAGCTTTTAGAGCGAGTGCACACCCCACAAGTATTTACAAACCTCTTTATATCAGTACCCATAGAGGGCCACCAAAAACCCCTAGCTACTGCCCCCTGGGTAGCTGCAATACCAGGGTGTGCACTTAACAGAATCATGAAATTCTTTAGAGAAAACTGAGCAGAGCTCCAAAAAAGCGACTATAAGTCCAGAGTAAAGTCAAAAAAGTTTTATTTTAATTAAGACACATCCAGATACAAATGGGGGGAGTGGGCGATAAAGTGCGAAACCGCACACCGCATGGATAAAAAAGGATTGCTGTACAACCAGAACCTATGCAGTAACAAGGCATACATAAAGTTACTAAATTATCACAGAGTGCATATAGTGCATGGCAATGTATGACAATTAGGAATAGACCGCCAAACAGTATATATGTAGATATATATCTCTTTATACCAGCTCCATCCATCAAGTAAACAGCTAGATACACAGATCATTATCAGATAGCAGGTGACCATTCACCATGGTTAGACAGATATATGATGCCTAAGAAGCATAGTAATAAGAGAGGAAGCATAAATTACCTAATGAAATGGCGGTGAAATTAACAAAAAGATCAATACTACTACAATTGGATAGTGGGGGGAACCGCCTGGAGCGCGGTTGAATCGAAGCTGGTATCTTACCTCCCTCCACCATATTATGTTCGCAGGATAGGTCCTCCAGGGTCCTCAAAGCTAATTGTTCCTCATCTGTTGGAAAGATTTTATGTAAGTTATCATCAAAATAAAAACGTTTGAATAGTAAAGAGTAAAGACCGTGCAAATATATGAAGATCCTTTATAGCTGTAAAAAAAATTCTTGCAGGAGTGTGAGACGGAATTGTTCGGGTACAAACAATTTACCTGGGGGTTTATTCCTGGAAGCTTTCTAACTCAGAGGAGATTTTGGCTACAACCACTCCTGGTTGAAGAATGGAGGAAGGAGGTTCTGGAGGAGACACAGAATCAAAACTTCGGGATAAGGCATCCGCCTTTACATTTTTAGACCCTGGTCGGAACGTGATGGTAAAATGAAATAGAGAAAAGAAAAGTGCCCAATGAGCCTGTCTGGGGGTCAATCTCTTAGCAGACGCGATATAGGCCAGGTTTTTATGATCAGTGATGAGCGTAATGGGATGAGCGGCCCCCTCCAAAAAATGCCTCCATTCTTCAAAGGCCAATTTAACCGCAAACAATTTCCTGTTACCGACATCATAGTTTCTCTCGGCCTAAGAGAACTTCTTAGAGAGAAAAGCACAGGGTTTGAGGTTAGTCAGGGTAGAAGGTCCCGGTGACAATACTGCCCCCACCCCCACCTCCGAAGTGTCGACCTCGATGATAAAAGGTCTTGACGAAACGGGTTGTACCAACACAGGGGCTGTGGTAAAACACTTCTTTAATGTAAGGAAAGAATCTTTTGCGGCCACGGACCAATTTTTTACATCTGCCCCTTTAAGAGTGAGGTCTGTCAAGGGTTTCACCACATGCGAGAACCCTTTAATGAACTTCCTATAATAATTAGCGAAGCCCAGAAATCGTTGCAACCCCTTCAGGTCATGAGGCTGCACCCAATGGGTAATGGCCTGAACCTTCCCTGGATCAATGCGGAATCCCTCCCCGGGTACAATTACACCCAGAAAAGAAAGTTCATGCATAAAAAATGAGAACTTCTCCAGCTTAGCATACAAATGGTTCTTCCGGAGTCTCATAAGAACCGTACGTAAATGGTGTAAGTGTGACTGACTGTCCTCAGAGTATATCAAGATGTCATCCAGGTAAAGGACTACATAACGCCGAATCAAGTCAGAAAAGACAACACTAATGAAGTTCTGAAAAACAGCAGGAGCGTTAGTGAGACCGAAGGGCATAACCAGGTTTTCAAACAGCCCCTCAGTTGTCAGGAACGCTGTTTTCCATTCGTCCCCCTCCCGGATCCTTATAAGGTTATAAGCCCCTCATAGATCGAGCTTAGAAAACCATTTGGCCACCGTGAGTTGGTTGCATAGATCAGGAATCAACGGGAGAGGGTACGTGTCCTTAACAGTAATTTTGTTCAGTTCCTGAAAGTCGAGGCACGGTCGCAACCCACCATCTTTTTTCTTTACAAACAAAAACCCCGCTGCCACGGGTGAGACTGAGGGACGACTATGCCCCTTGTGAAGGCTCTCTTTAATGTACTCTTTCATAGCTTGGCGCTCAGGCCCGGACAAATTAAACAAACGAGCCTTGGGTAATTTGGCTCCAGGTATTAAATCGATAGCACAATCATATGGTCTATGTGGTGGGAGCGCCTCAGCCTCGCTTTTGGAAAACACGTCTTCAAAGTCTCTCAGGTACTCCGGAATACCCTCCAGACCAAAGTGAACCAAAGGAACCAGGACACCACACAAACCATTATCATTACATCCCCATCGGATGATCTCCCCCTTCACCCAATCAATGAGAGGATTGTGGCGTTACAGCCAGGGCATCCCCAATACCAGTCCTGCAGGCAGATTATTCATAATGAAACAGCTTAACTTTTCCACATGAGTGGAACCCACTTTCATAGAAAAAAATTCAGACATAAAGCAAATTTTATCCCGGGTAAGAGGGGATGAACCCACAGCCACAATTTTAACAGGGTCTTTTAACCTGACTGTCCCTATCTTATTAAGAGTCACAACTTGGGCATCAATCAGATTAATGGAGGAACCACAGTCAACAAAGGCGGTGGTCATAACAGGACCGCCAGCAAGTTCCAATTCAACCTGGAGCACCATCTTTGTGCGTGAAAAAAAATGTACCTGGGAGTCTGGACAACCTCCTCGATTGTTGCCCAGACTCAGTCGTTTCTCTGATGGTTTCTCTGAAGAAGGGCAGGAGGGGCAATTCCTTTGCTAATGTCCAGAGGCTCCACAGTAAAAGCATAGTAGGTTGTCTCTACGGTGCCTTCTCTCTTTCTCCTTAACCGAGACCGACCCAACCTCCATGGGCTCAGATACAGGTGCAGTGTCACACAATTTGGGGTACAAGGGAGACTTGTTGCATCATTCCTCTAGCACGAAGTCTCCGGGCCATACGGACCGCCTGCATCATGGCGTCCTCCAGGGTATCAGGAGGAGGATGTAATGACAGAGCATCCTGCAGATGGTCAGACAGGCCCCTGCAGAACAACCCCCTCAGGGCGGCGTCGTTCCAGGATACTTCGGACGTCCAATGTCTAAACTCTGAGCAGAACCATTCAGCAGAGTGCTTCCCCTGTGTCACACTCATCACCATATCCTCTGCCAGCTGCACTCTATCGGGCCCATCATAAATGTGCCCCAGAGCCTCAAAGAACAAGTTCACTGACAGACGTTCAGGAGCAGAGGAAGACAGAGAGAAAGCCCATGCTTGCGGAGCCCCCCGAAGTAGGGAAATAATGACCCCCACCCTCTGGAACTCGTCCCTGGAGGAGCAGGGCCTTAGAGAAAAAAAAGCTAGCATCCTTCTCTGAAAGACGTGAACTCATTTTTATCCCCTGAGAAGGCAATTTGCCTGGAGACTCTAATGACACATCTCTACCCCCAGAACTAGCAGCCCCTGCATCGACAGCCCCCTGCACAGTAACCACCAACTGTTGCTGGGTATGGGCCATTGTACGCTGTTCCACATTGAGTTTATGGAACATTTGGGTCAGGTGCTTGACCTGATCAGCCAAAGCTTGTATGGGATCCATGAGGATAACGACAGGTATGTTCATCCACCCAGCTCTCCTGCTGTCTGTCTATGAAGTGCACATAGTCCATCACCCAGCTTTGCACATAGACTTGCCTCTGCACCTAGCATTCACATGGTATGCTTTTCAGCTAACCCCAGCTTACCCCAGAGTTATTTATGACCTTGTTTACTCTGCCTTGATCATATGCATCTGGTCCACTCTTAATTGTGTGACCAAGATGAGCAGAGACCACTCCTCTCTGCTTCACACCTGAATGCACTTAGTTGTACATATATTGCATAGCTCAAGTCTGCATAGACTTCAGTCTGCAGTGTGATTCCTATAAGTGTGTCCTAGAAGTGTGAAGATAAATTTTAGAATTAAAACCAGAATTGAACCAGAAGGGAACTGAAGGTAACTGTACACAGTCACTGTAAACAATGTTTCTGTTTGTTTTCACTTTCACCCCAATAATTTTTCACTTTCTGCTAATTCCCCTTATCCCTACTCCTAGTAAGGAACTGTTCATCTCTTCTTCAATCCTCCCCATCCACCTCACCTCCTCCTCAAAACTGTTCCTTAACATACAATCCTCTGTCTCCAAACACAGACAGCCCCCTCATGCCCTCTCCTGCTCCCACCTGCTAACACTTTCTCTGCTCCTCACGGCTGGTGATATCTCTCCAAATCTTGGTCCTCCTCACCACATTCCCACAGTCATTTCTACCTCCCATCCACGCTCTATCACAACCTTCCGTAACCACTCCAACCTTATACCCATTCACCCAGCCCCCGCTTCCCCAGTCCCACTAACAGGAGCTCTGTGGAACGCTCGCTCTGTCTGCAACAAACTTTCCTACATCCATGATCTTTTTGTTACTACCAAACTTTCCTTCCTCGCCATCACTGAAACCTGGCTCACCCCTTCTGACACAGCCTCTCCTGCTGCACTTTCATATGGTGGCTTCCACCTTTCTCACCCCCCCGCCCCAGCAGCAAACATGGCGGAGGAGTTGGTTTTCTCCTGTCAGATACCTGCTCCTTCACCCCAATCTCACTGCCACCCTCTGTTACCCTCCCTTCCTTTGAGGTGCACTCTATGCGCATCTACTCCCCCTCCAACCTACAACTGGCTGTCATCTACCGCCCCCCAGGGCCAGCCACCACCTTCTTTGACCACTTCACAACCTGGCTACTTCATTTCCTTTCCGCGGACATCCCTACTATCATCATGGGCGACTTCAACATCCCCATTGACACTTCCCTCTCAGCTTCCACTAAACTTCTATCTCTCACTTCCTCCTTCGGCCTCACTAAATGGTCTTTTACAGCCACCCACAAAGATGGCCACACACTGGACCTCATCTTCACCCGCCTCTGCTCCCTATCTAACCTCTCTAACTCACCTCTTCCTCTCTCTGACCACAACCTTCTCACATTCTCTTCCCTCTCCACTCCATGTCTACAAACCCCACCCCACAAACTTTCACACCCTCGCAGAAATCTTAAACACCTTGACCTACACTCATTCTCTGAATCCCTCCTCCCTCTCACAGATATAAGTTCCTTACACAATGCGGATGACGCTGCTGCTCTATATAACACCACAATAGCTGTAGCTTTGGAATCTGCTGCCCCACTTACACATACCAAAGCTCGCAAAATCAACAGATAGCCCTGGCACACCAGCCTGACCAAAGAACTGAGGCGAGCTTCCAGGGCTGCTGAGCACAGATGGAAAATATCCCACTCCAACGAGCACTTCATCGCAATCAAACAGTCCCTCACTACTTTCAAGACCACACTCGCCACAGCTACACTGTGTTCCAAATTATTATGCAAATGATATTTTTCTATGATTTTCCTAAATAGTCTGTACAAATGACAGTCAGTCTAATAAAAGTCATCACCGGTTAGAGTATACATCAAATTTTATTGAAGAAACCTCCCAATAATAACAGTATAATCTCCAAAATGAATAAAAACTCAAAATGCACTGTTCCAAATTATTATGCACAGTAGAATTTCTAAACATTTGATATGTTTTAAAGAACTGAAAATGCTCATTTGTGGAATTTGCAGCATTAGGAGGTCACATTCACTGAACAAAAAAACTATTTAACTCCAAAACATCCTAACAGGCCAAGTTACATGTTAACATAGGATCCCTTCTTTGAAATCACCTTCACCATTCTTGCATCCATTGAACTTGTGAGTTTTTTGGGGAGTTTCTGCTTGTATTTCTTTGCATGAAGTCAGAATAGCCTCCCAGAGCTGCTGTTTTGATGTGAACTGCCTTCCACCCTCATAGATCTTTTGTTTGATGATACTCCAAAGGTTCTCTATAGGGTTGAGGTCAGGGGAAGATGGTGGCCACACCATGAGTTTATCTCCTTTTATGCCCATAGCAGCCAATTACTCAGAGGTATTCTTTGCAGCATGAGATGGTGCATTGTCATGCATGAAGATGATTTTGCTCCTGAAGGCACATTTCTGCTTTTTATACCATGGAAGACAGCTGTCAGTCAGAAACTCGATATACTTCGCAGAGGTCATTTTCACAGCTTCAGGAACCTTAAAGAGCCCTACCAGCTGTTTCCCCATGATTCCGGCCCAAAACATGACTCCTCCACCTCCTTGCTGATGTCGCAGCCTTGTTGGGACATAGTGGCCATCGACCAACCATCCACTACTCCATCCATCTGGACCATCCAGGGTTGCTCGACACTCATCAGTAAACAAGACTGTTTGAAAATTAGTCTTCATGTATGTCTGGGCCCACTGCTACCATTTCTGCTTGTGAACACTGTTTAGGGGTGGCTGAATAGTAGGTTTATGCACCACAGCAAGCCTTTGAAGGATCCTACACCTTGAGGTTCGAGGGACTCCAGAGGCACCAGCAGCTTTAAATATGTTTGCTGGTTTGTAATGGCTTTTAGCAGCCGCTCTCTTAATCCGATGAACTTGCCTGGCAGAAACCTTCCTCATTCTGCCTTTATCAGCACAAACATGTCTGTGCTCAGAATCAGCCACAAATCTCTTAACAGTAAGATGATCACGTTTAAATTTTTGGGAAATCTAATGTTTTCATCTCTTGACCAAGGCATTGCACTATTTGATGCTTTTCAGCAGCAGAGAGATCCTTTTTCTTTCCTAAATTCCTTGAAAACTGTGCCCTGCTTAATAATGTGGAACATCATTCTTAAGTAGTTTTCCTTTAATTGGGCTCACCTAGTAAAATAATTATCACAGGCATTTGAGATTGATTTCAGTGATCCAAAGAGCCCTGATACACAATACCATCTATGAGTTTATTTGAAAAACAAAAAATTACATCTTTATGACACTTAAATCCAATTTGCATTATAATTTGGAACACAGTGTAAACAAACCTACTTCTCATCTCTCATATCCTCCCTGTCTCACAACCCTAAACAGTTATTCAACACCTTCAATTCTCTCCTCCGTCCCCCAGCACCTCCTCCCTCCTCCCCACTCATCTCAGCTGAAGACTTTGCCTCATTTTTCAAGCAGAAGATTGATAACATCAGAGACAGTTTTGGTCAACAACACCCAGAGCCCCTCCTCCCGACTTCCCAGCCCTCCACCTCCAAAACCAACTTCTCCACCATTACAGAAGATCGACTCTCCACTCTACTCTCAAGATCACATCTCACCACTTGTGCACTTGACCCGATCCCTTCCCACTTCATCCCAAACCTCACCACAGTCTTCATCCCAACCCTAACCCATCTCTTCAACCTACCACTAACAACTGGTGTTTTCCCCTCAAGCTTTAAACATGCCTCCATCACACCTATCCTCAAAAAGCCCTCTCTTGACCCATCCTCTGTATCTAGCTATCGCCCTATATCACTTCTCCCCTATGCCTCCAAGCTACTGGAACAACACGTCTACCTTGAACTGTCCTCCCATCTCTCGTTTTGCTCCCTCTTCGACCGCTTACAATCTGGCTTCCGGTCACACCACTCCACTGAAACTGCCCTTACTAAGGTCACCAATGACCTCTTAACCGCCAAGAGCAAGCGACACTACTCTGTCCTCCTCCTCCTGGACCTGTCAGCTGCCTTTGACACAGTGGACCATTCCCTATTATTACAGACCCTCTCATCCCTTGGCATCACAGATTTGGCCCTATCCTGGATCTCATCATACCTAACAGACCGGACATTCAGCGTCTCCCACTCACACACCACCTCCTCACCTCGCCCCCTATCTGTCGGAGTCCCACAAGGTTCAGTCCTAGGACCCCTGCTCTTCTCCATTTACACCTTTGGCCTGGGACAGCTCATAGAATCTCATGGCTTTCAGTATCATCTCTATGCTGATGACACACAGATCTACATCTCTGGACCAGATATCACCTCCCTACTAACCAGAATCCCTCAATGTCTGTCCACTATTTCATCCTTCTTCTCTGCTAGATTTCTGACAAAACAGAATTCATAATCTTTCCCCCATCTCACGTGACCCCCCCAACAAACCTATCCATTACAGTAAATGGCTGCCCACTCTCCCCAGTCCCACAAGCTCGCTGCCTCGGGGTAATCCTTGACGCTGATCTCTCCTTCAAACCACATATCCAAGCCCTTTCCACTTCCTGCTGACTTCAACTCAAAAATATTTCACTAATCCGTTCATTCCTCAACCAAAAATCTGCAAAAACCCTAGTCCATGCCCTCATAATCTCTCGCCTTGATTACTGCAACCTCCTGCTCTGTGGCCTCCCCTCGAACACTCTCACACCCCTTTAATCTATTCTAAACTCCACTGCCCGACTAATCCACCTGTCCCCCCGCTATTCCCCAGCTTCTCCCCTCTGTCAATCCCTTCACTTACTCCCCATTGCCCAGAGACTCCAGTACAAAACCCTAACCATGACATACAAAGCCATCCACAACTTGTCTCCTCCATACATCTGTGACCTTGTCTCCCGGTACTTTCCTGCAAGCAACCTCCGATCCTCACAAGATCTCCTTCTCTACTCCCCTCTTATCTCCTCTTCCCACAATCGCATACAAGATTTGTCTCACGCATCACCCCTACTCTGGAACTCTCTACCACAACATATCAGACTTTCACCTACCATCGAAACCTTCAAAAAGAGCCTGAAGACCCACCTCTTCCGACAAGCCTATAACTTGCAGTAACCACCGATCGACCAAACCGCTGCATGACCAGCTCTACCCTCGCCTACTGTATTTTCACCCATCCCTTGTAGATTGTGAGCGTTTGCGGGCAGGGTCCTCTCTCCTCCTGTACCAGTTATGACTTGTATTGTTTAACATTATTGTACTTGTTTTTATGTATACCCCTCCTTACATGTAAAGCGCCATGGAATAAATGGCGCTATAACAATAAATAATAATAATAACACCCTTTTTTTTTTTTCAGAGGAAAAAAAAAAACTGAAATGGTCAGCTATAATGTCAGGAACACCACACTGCACTTGCTCACTGAGCCAGTGTGTGTGTCCTGAGTACAAAAATAGTGCTCAACGATACCTGTGGAGCGGGCAGCAGTGGTGACAATGTGTGCTTCAGACTGTCAGGACCTGAAGCACATGACTGCTGGGGGTGTGGCCTAAGCTCCACAGAGCTAGGAGCTGCTGCAGGGAAACTCCTAGAAAGGTAATTACGGGACAAGTTACCAAGGGGCATAGACAGGGACGGAAACCAGATCAAGCCGGGGTCAAAGCACGAGATAGCAGGACAGTACCAAAGGGTTAAACAGAGCGGATAGTCAGGACGTCAGGATAGATAGATAGTCAGGATAGATCAGAAAACCAGAACGGGCAATAGACGGTACAAAAGGGGCAAACGGTAACGGAGTAACAATAGCCATGCCAGGAGGTCAGAATCAGAGAAGACAATAGTACCCAAAATGTGAGACAGAGGACAGAGTGAGAGGACAGACCGGGTCATACACAGGAATCAAACAAGCAATGCAGTTTATCAGCACACCAGGGGGGTCAGACACACAGCCAGAATAACAGTATAGCTGACAGGGAATCCTAGTCTGGAGTGAGTATAAATACCCCTCCCAGATCCAAAGAGAGGCTGGCAAAATTAACCCTGAGAAACCAGAACATTAACCAAGTCCTAACCATGACACCCTGGTTGTCATGCCAACTCATCGGTGATACTATGACGGGGTCACCTATGGGCGGGAGCTCTGTCTCCTGCAGAGAGAGTTTCTCAACATGTTCCAGCTCCCGAAGCCGGGTCAGCATTAGATGGTGCAAAGTCTGCAGTCGGTGGCGATGTTCTCGGACCCAGGTAGACACCCCGTCTGTGAGTAGTCTTCACCCAGATCCAGCTCCATTATGTCCTTCCCTGCTCGCCCGAATAACGAAGAATAAGGAGTGTGACCCGTTGTCTGTTGAACCTGATTATTATATATCCACACAAGTTCGGAGATGTATTCTGGCCACTTGGCCTTTCCATCTTTTTCCAGAGTCCTTAACATTTGAATGAGGGTATGGCTGAATCATTCGCAGGCCCCGTTTCCCTGAGGATGGTATGGTGTGGTATGTGACCTGTCGAACTGGTACATCCGCTGCAATTCATCCATCACTTTGACCAAAAAACCTGCTCCCTGATCTGAATGGATCCGCCGTGGACACCCGTACACCTGGATGAAGTGTTTGCAGATGGCATACACAGCTGTTTCAGCCGTTTGATCTCGGTTTGGGTGTCACGACCTCAAACTTCGTAAAGTGGTCTACCATCACTAGACAGTGGTCATATCCCTGATGAGCTGGCCCGATTATCAAATAATCAACAGTCAATAGCTCCAGCGGAACAGAATTTGTGATCGTCCGCACTGGAGCCCATTGTTCTGGGGACTTGGCCAACTCACAGACTCAGCAAAGCCTACAAGCCTCTTCAACTGCTGCTCTCATTCGCGGGTGGTAGACAAACTGTTGGAGCCATTGAAACATTCTCTCGTGGCCGAAGTGCGCCCCTCTCCCCGGCTGCACATGACTTGCTCGAGATAGGGCATCAGCATGTGTGTTCTCCGCTCCTCTTCTATAAGCGATTTTAGTACCGGAACTTGACCATCCTGGCCACCCAACGTTGTTCTAAGGCACCTAGTTTAGCGTTCTCCAGGTGCACTAGTGGGTTATTGTCAGTTCAGACCAGCACCTCTGAGTCAGACAGGTATTCTGTGAATCTCTCCATCATAGCCACACCAACTCCAATAACTCCAGTTTAAAAGAGCTGTAGTTGTCTGAGTTGCACTCGGAATTGTGAAGAGATCGACTAGAATAGGCGATCACCCTCTTTCCCATCCTGCACCTGTGACAACACCGCTCCAAGTCCGTGTTAGCTGCCGTCGGTGTGGAGAATGAACCGTAAAGAGAAGTCTGCATGAGCCAATACCAGGGCTTCAATTAGTGTTTTTAAAGTTCACAGAACGCCTTCTCCTGTGCTTCTTCCCAGAGAATAGGCCTGCCCTTGGCATTCGGGGGTATCCCTTTCATGAGTTCAAGCAACGGTTGTACCACTCAAGATTCTTCATAAAACGTTGGTAGTACCCCGTCAGGCCTAGCAATGCACGTACATCCTTCACACTTTCTCGAATCATCCAATCTCTGATTACCGCTATCTTCTCTTGCGATGGTCTCACTTCCTCAGCAGAAAAGATATGTCCAAGATACTCAATCTGGGTCCAGGATAGGTGATACTTCTGAGGTTTTTCTTTTAGCCCATACTTCTGCAGATGACTCAACACCTGCTCCAGTCTCCGTAGATGGTCCTCAAATGTGGCAGCGTACATGATGTCATCTAAGTAGATCAGGGTGGCCTCAAAGTTAAAGGCGTCCAAACACCTTTCCATCGGCCGTTGGAATGTACCTGGGGTGTTGGCCAAGCCGAACGGCATTTGGTTGAATTCAAAGAGGTCCATAGGGAGTATGAAGGCTGTCTTTGCCTGGTCCTTTTCAGACATGGGAACCTGCCAGAAGCCACTGGCGAGGTCCAGTGTGGAAAAAAATTTGGCCTTGCCCAATGCAGACAGAGACTCCTCGATTCGGGGCAGGGGATATGAGTCATGGACAGTGCAGGCGTTAAGCTTACGGTAATCCACACAAAATCTCAGGGTCCCATATTTTTTCCGTACTAGTACAATAGGAGCCGCCCACGGGCTTTGGCTTTTTTGAATGATGCCCGCCTGTAGCATCTGACCGAGCATCTCTCTCACTTCTTGGTATAGTTGAGGGGGAATCTGCCAGTAGCGTTCTCGGATGGGCACAGTCTCTCCCGTAGGAATTTCATGGATAATGGCCGTAGTACACTCGAAGTCCTCTTCATGATTTATAAAGATGGATCTGTAGTGCCCCAGCAACATCTCTCTGATGTACTTGAGTTGGGGTAAGTTCGCATAGTTCGGCATGAATTTGCTCCAGGACGTGCTGTCCTTGAACGTATTGCGGCTCATCTGTCAGAGAAGTGGTGACTTGCACTGACCATGGGTCTTCTGGGCTCACTGTTAGTTGTATTTCTTGGGGTGGTACAACTTCCTCAGACATGCCCACCACTCAAGCCACATCACTTCTACAGGGGACAACAATCTCCTGATCAGTGAGGTTCACGCAACACACCAACACGTTCCCTCCTGCACCACGGCCAGTGTCCGGGCCACTAGTAATCCGGCGGGTAGTTGCTGCACCACTGGGCGTTCCAATTGAACACCGGGACAGAGTTAACACAGTCTGTCCCGGTGATAAGGTGAGTTGCGCAGATGACGGTACCAACAATTTCCCCAGTGCTTCCCCTCAGCTGTATGCTTCCCAAACATGAGCAATCCATATCAGCTGCTGAAACACACATCGCTGGGGAGTATGTGGACTCCACTGACTCAGAGACTGTTGTAAAGTTTCATCACTCAGCAACTTTCCAAATTCCTTCAAAATGTTCATGCCTAAAGTCACAGTGTGGCAACAGTCAGCCTCTCCACGGGTCAGTATAATTCCTGCATCCAGACCACACCTGCGACAGGGTGGGCAGGTAGTTTGCAGCCGTCAGTTTCACTACCGGGCCCCGTTCAGGCCTCGGGGTTTCCGGGAAGTGATGTCGGAAGTATGCTTCCGGCATCGTGGTCACCTGCGACCTGGTATCCACCAAACAACGTACTGCCCATCTATCAAACTCGGCCCATACCAGTGGACATGTTGACACTAGTGTTCTCACTAATCCTTCCGTTCCATTCTGGCTCCGGGCGGCATCCCCTAGGCTTGGAGCCCTTTAGTTTAACGGGCGGCGCGGACGGGGCCCAGTCCGCCGTGAACACTCTCTAGCCATATGCCCTATTTCTCCACAGTTATATCATGCAAAAGGCCTCGGCCAATGGGCTTTTCGATCCTCATTATGGGAATTTGTCCCCTCCTGACTTATGGCAGTGCACTGGCTAGCCTCTGCTTTCTCTTTCTTCATCTGGGCCAGCTCTTCTTGAATATTTACTAGCTCTCTTTGCATTTCTTCGGCCCACTGAGGCTCGACTGCTGATTGAACTGCGACTTCACCACTATGAACCTTCCCCACTGGGACTGTCACCCCCTGCTCCTGTTCCCATGAGCGAGCTTCTCCCCCTATGTCAACGAAAGTGATACGAGGGTCTACCCGCACCCGCTCTCTCGTCATCTGTTTAGTCAGGATGTTGCGTAATCCGGTCACCAACGGGTCATGCAGCATCACATTTGTCGGCCCTATCCCATCCTTCCTGATAATGGCGGGATGAAGTTCTTGCAGGGCATTCATATATTGTGTGACCCTCTCTCTCTATTTGCATACAGCTAAACAAGCGAGTCCTCAGTTCCCCTATGTCACTGGAGTCCCCATGAGTTGCTTTTAGTAACTGGAGCACTTTAATAAAAGTGTCTTAGTACTGGGGGGCGCACTACATCACAGAGTCCAGGGCTTCTCCGTTGAGGCCCATGATGGCCACCTCAGCCTCAAGTTCAGGGGTCATAGGGTGTACCCTCATCATACCTCTCATGCCTTCTGCCCAGCTCCACAACATAGTGTTAGACCTCGTAAACTTTGACAAATTGCTCAACATGGCCCCTAAAGAAATGCTGGTTCTGGGCCCCACTGCCTGTTCTGCCATCTCCACGCTACCAGACTGCATCCTGCCGAATACACCAAAATGTAAGTGCAACAAGCAGTTCGTCTGATGCAGTGGGCAGCCGGAGACAGAGAAGGGTTAACAACCTTTGCTAGACAGTCAATAACAGCAATACTCGCAGGGAGGCAAAGATAAGAACAAACAAGAATATGCAAAATAGTACACTTATCGGCAGAAGTACCGTCAAGGGGGAGGCTGGAATATCTCACGGTGGCATCACAAATGGTGCACTAAGTCTCTGGCTCTATTCCACAGAAAAGAATAACACTGTCGCCCGACAGTGCCAAAAGTCTCAGTTCTCTTTGTCTTGATCACACTGGCAGATGGAAACAATCCTCCAGATGAATGTCCCAAAGATGGCACCGGGCACGGGTCGCCAACACGTGCACTGCCCGTGGCAGTTTGAGGCCTCTCAGAGTCGTCTCTATGTGGAGGCAACAATATCTCAGGTGAGGGAGCGGTGTGAAGCAGTCTTTTCATGGACAGTAACTCAGTAACGTCAGAAGTGGCTTCTATGTCAGCATGCAGGGATTCAGAAGCAGAGGAATCGTCCGTAGGAGCTGGGGAGAGGGAGTCAACCATCTCCTGTTGCCTTCCCGCCAAGTCTTCCCCGTTCCCGCAGTCAGGCCCCCTTAATTACCCCATGCCCCCTGCAGTCTGACTGAATGGTTTCTCACTCCCAGGGGAAATGTCCCCCGCTAACAGTTGTGACAGTCCTGATAGTTTCAGCCTTAAAGGGCACTGCACATTGCTGCTTCTGTCTCATCTCACCCTCCTACAGAAGCTACCTCGCTGGGACAATAGAGAGATGCAGGAAGGACTTGCAGCGATTGCACCAGGAGAGGGTGAGTATGATGAGGGGAGCCAAGCGGAGCCATGCATACAACAGGGGGGGACGGCGGAGGAGCCATGCATACAACAGGGGGAGGAAGGAGGAGCCATGCATACAACAGAGGGAGGAAGGAGGAGCCATGCATACAACAGGGGTAGGATGGAGGATCCATGCATACAACAGGGGGAGACACACATACCAGGACAGGGATGAGGGGACAATGCATACCCAGCTTATATTCGAGTCAATAAGCTTACCGAGTTTTCCGTAGCAAAATGACAAGGTGTACTGAGCGGAGCTGTGTGTGTACAAGGTGTACGGAGTGGAGCCGTGTGTGTACGAGGTGTATGGAACGGAGCCCTGTGTGTATGAAGTGTACGGAGCCGTGTGTGTGTACGGGGTGTACGGAGTGAAGCCGCATGTGTACAGGGTGTACAAAACGGAACCCTGTGTGTACATAGTGTACGGAGCTGAGCTGTGTGTACGAGGTTTAGGAAGTGGAGCCATATGTGTACTGAGTGGAGCCGTGTATGTGCGAGGTGTACAGAGTGGAGCTGTGTATGTACGGGGTGTACAGAGCGGAGCCCTGTGTGTACGAGGTGTATGGAGCAGAGCCGCATGTGTATGGGGTGTGCAGAGTGGAGCCGTGTGTGTACAAGGTGTATGGAGCAAAGCCATGTGTGTACTTGGTGTACGGAGCGGAGCCGTGTGTGTACAAGGTGTGCGGAGCGGAGCCATGTGTGCACAAGGTGTACGGAGCGAAGCCGTGTGTGTACGAGGTGTACGGAGCTGAGCTGTGTGTACGAGGTTTAGGAAGTGGAGCCATATGTGTACTGAGTGGAGCCGTGTATGTGTGA
This sequence comes from Dendrobates tinctorius, assembly GCF_039654945.1. Taxonomy (NCBI): domain Eukaryota; kingdom Metazoa; phylum Chordata; class Amphibia; order Anura; family Dendrobatidae; genus Dendrobates; species Dendrobates tinctorius. Next base: position 8,860,510 of record NW_027361731.1, on the reverse strand, counting down.
GGTGTACAGAGTGGAGCTGTGTGTGTACGAGGCATACAAAGCGGAACTGTGTGTGTAGAAGGTGTATGGTGGGGAGCATTCATACTTCCCAACAGTCCCAGATCCAGCAGGACAGTCACAATTTTGAGTCTGCACTGCTGTCCCGGCCAGGAGCTTACTTTTCCCACGGACACAGAAGTACACGGCGGAGCCCCGAAGAGCACTTTAAAACTTGCAAGTGACATTCCACCAGAAGTGATGTGCAGGAAACTGACTGGAAATGAGGAAATTTTGGGAGGAGACTGAACCATGAAGGCACTTCAGGGAATTCTTCAGATCCATCAATGTGTCCTCCTTCAACAGCGTGGACAGCGGGATCGCCTTGGAATCGGGGATGCCGGCCACGTGAGCAGATCATGATATGTCCTGCATCGGGAGGCTCAGGTGGGCACTACAATGGGAGCCGGGCTGCTATAGTATCTTTATAGAATCTTTCTTTCTCTCTCTTTCTTTCTCTCTGTTCTTTCTTTCCCTCTCTAATCTTTCTTTCTTTCTTTCTCTCTCTGTTCATTCTTTCTCTCTCTAATCTTTCTTTTTTTCTTTCTCTCTGTTCTTTCTCTCTCTGTTCTTTCGCTCTCTCTGTTCTTTCTTTCTCTCTCTGTTCTTTCTTTCCCCTCTTTGTTTGTTTCTTTCTTTCTCTCTCTCTGTTCTCTTTCTTTCTTTCTTTCTTTCTATTCTCTGTTTGTTTCTTTCTCTCTCTGTTCGTTCTTTCTATTCTTTCTTTCTTTCTCTCTCTGTTCTTTCTTTCCCCTCTTTCTTTTTTTATTCTCTCTCTGTTAATTTTTTCTGCCCCTCTTTCTCTCTCTCTGTTTTCCTTATTTCTCTCTGTTCTTTCTTTCTTTCCCCTCTTTCTTTCTCTCTCTGTTCTTTCTTTCTTTCTCTGTTCTTTTTCTTTCCCCTTTCTTTATCCCTCTGTTCTTTCGCTCTCTGTTCTTTTTTTCCCTTCTTTCTCCCTCTCTGTTCTTTCTTTCGCTCTCTGTTCTTTTTTCCCTTCTTTCTCCCTCTCTGTTCTTTCTTTCGCTCTCTGTTCTATCTCTGTTCTTCCTTTCTCTCTCTCTGTTTTTCTTTCTCTCTCTGTTCTTTGTTTCTTTCCCCTCTTTCTTTTTCTCTGTCTGTTATTTCATTTTGCTTCTTTCTTTCTCTGTTCTTTCTTTCCTCTTTCTCTCTCTCTGTTCTTTCCTTCACTCTCTGTTCTTTCTTTCTATTCTTTCTTTCTTTTTTTCTTTCTCTCGCTGTTATTTCTTTCTATTCTTTCTTTCTTTCTCTCTGTTCTTTCTTTCCCCTCTTTCTTTTTTTCAATATCTCTCTCTGTTAATTTTTTCTGTCCCCTCTTTCTTTCTCTCTCTGTTCTTTCCTTCTTTCTTTCTTTCCCCTCTTTCTTTCTCTCTCTGTTCTTTCTTTCTCTCTGTTCTTTTTCTTTCCCCTTTCTTTCTCCCTCTCTGTTCTTTCTTTCGCTCTCTGTTCTTTCTTTCCCTTCTTTCTCCCTCTCTGTTAAAAAAAAAAAAAGACATACAGAACATACAACATATAACATACAGTAAATATACATAACATACACCACATAACACAGAGTACATACTCACCCCACACACCTAATTCCCCGTCTCCTGAAAATAATATTAAAATAATAAAGCAACCTATACTCACCTTTTCGCCATAATCCATTAATAACGAGGGTCCTACGTCGATCTCCCGTGGAGAGCAGCTGCATCAGCTGATGTGACTGCTCTCCAGGGCTCCAGCGATACAGTGACGGAGATTACCCTCTGCGCTGTATCACTCCGCCGGGAGGTCACAGGAGTTCACCTGTGACTTACAGTAGCACTAAGGCATGGGAATTTTCTCACACAGCAGTGCTGCTGTGAAGTGAACTCCAATGACACACTGCTGGATGGTTATCTCCGGCCAGTGAGTCATTGGAGGCCCTGTAGAGCAATTACATCTCCTGATGTGACTGCTCTATAGGGGAGATCATCGTGCGACACTCGTTTTTAACCCCTCTCTGCCATGAGGCGTACTATCCTGTCTATGTGCCCTGGGACTTAATACCCAGGGATGGGATAGTACATCACAGCGATCAGCAGCGCTCACAGAGTCAGCGCCGCTGATCACGGCCGGGTGTCAGCTGATTATCACAGCTGACACCCGGCACAATGTGTCAGGGGCGGTCACGGACCGCCTCCGACACGTTAACCCCTTGCACACCGCGTTCAAACACGAACGCGGTGTACCGGGGGTTAAAGGGAAGCATCGGCAGGGAGGGGGCTCCCTCCGTGCTTCCCTGAGCCCCCCATGGCAGCGCAATGTGCAGCGCTGCTGCAGGGGGCTCTTTCCCTGCAGGCCCTCGAATCCAAGATGGCGATGGGGACCTTCGGGGGCCTGCAGGGAGCCGGCTTCCTCACTGCCTGCAAAGCGCAGGCACGAGGAAGCCTGCTGCACTGCCTGTGACAGATCGCTGATCTGTCACAGTGATCTGTGATGTGACAGATCAGCGATCTGTCACAGGACAGTGATGTCCCACCTGGGACAATGAAATAAAGTTAAAAAAAAAAAAGTGTTAAAATAATTTAAAAAAAAATTGCCAAATAAATTAGAAAAAAAAAATATTCCCCCAATAAATTCATTTTTTGGAACTAAAAAAATAAATAAAAGTACACATATTTGGTATCGCCGCGTCCGTAATGATCTGCTCTATAAAAATGTTCCATTAGTTAACCCCTTTAGCGAACCCCTTAAAAAATAAAAATAAAAAAGCGAAGCAAAAAATAATGATTTATTATCATACCGCCGAACAAAAAGTGCAATAACGCGCGATCAAAAAGACGCATATAAATATCCATGGTACCGCTGAAAACGTCATCTTGTCCCGCAAAAAACGAGCCACCATACAGCATCATCAGCGAAAAAATAAAAAAGTTATAGCTTGCAGAATAAAGCAATGCAAAAATAATTATTTTTTATATAAAATAGTTTTCATTGCATAAAACCGACAAAACATAAAAACACGACCTAAATGAGGTATCGCTGTAACCGTACTGACCCGAAGAATAAAACCGCTTTATCAATTATACCGCACGCGGAACGGTGTAAACGCACTCCCCCAAAAGAAATTCATGAAACGCTGGTTTTTGTTCATTCTGCGTCCCAAAAATCGGAATAAAAAGCGATCAAAAAATGTCACGTGCCCGAAAATGGTACCAATAAAAACGTCAACTCGTCCCGCAAAAAATAAGACCTCACATGACTCGGTGGGTCAAAATATGGAAAAATTATAGCTCTCAATATGTGGTGATGCAAAAACTATTTTTACAATAAAAAGCGTCTTTTAGCGTGCGACAGCTGCCAAACATAAAAACAGCCATAAATAGTAAATCAAACCCCCCGTTATCACCCCCTTAGTTAGGGAAAAATAATAAAACTAAAAGAAAATGTATTTATTTCCATTTTCCCATTAGGGTTAGGGCTAGGGTTAGGGCCAGGGCTAAGGTTAGGGCTAGGGTTAGGGCTAGGGTTAGGTCTGAGATTAGGGTTAGGGGATTGTTGGGGTTAGGGTTGGAGTTAGAATTGGGGGTTTCCACTGTTTGGGCACATCAGGTGCTCTCCAAATGCAACATGGCGTCTGATCTCAATTCCAGCCAATTCTGTTGAAAAAGTAAAATGGTGGTCCTTCCCTTCCAAGCTCTGCCATGCGCCCAATCAGTGTTTTACCCCCACATATGGGGTATCAGCCTACTCAGGACAAATTGCAAAACAACTTTTGGGGTCCAATTTCTCCTGTTACCCTTAGGAAAATAAAAAATTGGGGGCAAAAATATCATTTTTGTGGAAAAAAAATCTTTTTATTTTCACGCCCGGGCGTTATAAACTTCTGTGAAGCACTTGGAGGTTCAAAGTGCTCACTACACATCTAGATAAGTTCCGTGGGTGGGGGGTCTAGTTTCCAAAATGGGGTCACTTGTGGGGAGTTTCAATAGTTTAGGTACATCAGGGGCTCTCCAAACGCACATGACACCCGCAGACCATTCTATCAAAGTCTGCATTCCAAAACGTCACTACTTCCCTTCCGAGACCCGACGTGTGCCCATACAGAAGTATTCTCCCACATATGGGGTATCAGCGTACTCAGGACAAATTGGACAACAACTTTTGGGGTCCAATTTCTCCTGGTACCCTTGGGAAAATAAAAAAATTGGGGACTAATTGATCATGTTTGTGGAAAAAATAGTATTTTTTTATTTTCATGCCCGGGCATTATAAACTTCTGTGAAGCCCTTGGGGGTTCAAAGTGCTCACCACACATCTAGATAAGTTCCTTAGGGGGTCTAGTTTCCAAAATTGGGTCATTTGAGGGGAGTTTCCACTGTTTAGGTACATTAGGGGCTCTCCAAAGGCAACATGACACCCGCAGACCATTCCATCAAAGTCTGCTTCCAAGACGTCACTACTTCCCTTTCGAGCCCCGACGTGTGCCAATACAGTGTTTTCTCCCACATATGGGGTATCAGCGTACTCAGGACAAATTGGACAACCACTTTTGGGGTCCAATTTCTCCTGTTACCCTTGGGAAAATAAAAAATTGGGGACTAAAGATCATGTTTGTGGAAAAAATACGATTTTTTTATTTTCACGCCTGGTCGTTATAAACTTCTGCGAAGCACTGGGGGGTTCAAAGTGCTCACCACACAACTAGATAAGTTCCCTGGGAGTCTAGTTTCGAAAATGGGGTCACTTGTGGGGGGTTTCCACTGTTTAGGTACATCAGGGGCTCTCCAAAAGCAACATGACACCCGCAGACCATTCCATCAAAGTCTGCATTCCAAAACGTCACTACTTCCCTTCCAAGACCCGACGTGTGCCCATACAGTAGTTTTCTCCCACATATGGGGTATCAGCGTACTCAGGACAAATTGGACAACAACTTTTGGGTCCAATTTCTCCTGGTACCCTTGGGAAAATAAAAAAATTGGTGACTAAAAGATCATGTTTGTGGAAAAAATACGATTTTTTTATTTTCAGGCTTGGGCGTTATAAACGGCTGTGAAGCACTGGAGGGGTCAAAGTGCTCACCACACATCTAGATAAGTTCCTTGGGGGGTCTAGTTTCCAAAATGGTGTCATTTGTGGGGGTTTCCACTGTTTTGGTACATCAGGGGCTCTCCAAACGCGACATGGTGTCCGATCTCAATTCCAGCCAAAAACGTCAAATGGCGCTGCTTCCCTTCTGAGCTCTGCCATGCGCCCAAATAGTGGTCTACCCCCACATGTGGGGTATAAGTGTACTCAGGACAAATTGCACAATAACTTTTAGGGTCCTGTTACCCTTGGAAAAATAAGAATTGAGGGTGAAAAGATCATTTTTGTGGAAAAAATATGATTTTTTAATTGTACGGCTGTATGTTATAAACTTCTGTGAAGCCCTTGGGGATTCAAAGTTCTCACCACACATCTAAATAAGTTCCTTGGGGGGTCCTAGTTTCCAAAATAGTGTCATTTGGGGGGGTTTCCACTGTTTTGGTACATCAGGGGTTTTCCAATCACGACATGGTGTCCGATCTCAATTCCAGCCAAAAACGTCAAATGACACTGCTTCCCTTCCGAGCTCTGCCATGCGCCCAAATAGTGGTTTACCCCCACATGTGGGGTATCAGCGTACTCAGGACAAATTGCACATTAACTTTTAGGGTCCTGTTATCCTTGGGAAAATAAAAATTGGGGGTGAAAAGATCATTTTTGTCGAAAAATAATGATTTTTTAATTGTACCGCTGTACGTTATAAACTTCTGTGAAGCCCTTGTGGGTTCAAAGTTCTCACCACATATCTAGATAAGTTCCTTGGGGGGTCTAGTTTCCAAAATGGGGTCACTTGTGGGGGGTTTCCACTGTTTAGGTACATCAGGGGCTCTCCAAACGTGACATGGCGTCTGATCAGAATTCCAGCCAATTTTGCATTGAAAAAGTCAAACGGCGCTCCTTCCCTTCTGAGGTCTGCCATGCGCCAAAACAGTGGTTCCCCCCACATATCAGGTATCAGCGTACTCAGGACAAATTGCACAATAAATTTTGCAGTCCAATTTCTCCTGTTACCCTTGGTAAAATAAAAAAATTGAACCTGAAGTATTTTTTTTGTGAAAAAAGTTAATTGTTCATTTTTTTTAAATATTCAAAAAATTTCTGTGACGCACTTAAAGGGTTAATAAACTTTTTGAATGTGTTTTGAGCACCTTAAGGGGTGCAGTTTTTAAAATGGTGTCACTTTTGGGTATTTTCTATCATATAGACCCCTCAAAGTGGCTTCAAATGTGATGTGGTCCGTAAAAATAAAATGGTGTTATAAAAATGAGAAATCGCTGGTCAATTTTTAACCCTTATAACTTCCTAACAAAAAAAAATTTTGGTTCCAAAATTGTGCTGATGTAAAGTAAACATGTGGGAAATGTTACTTATCAAGTTTTTTGTGTGCCATATCTCTGTGATTTAAGGGCATAAAAATTCAAAGTTGGAAAATTGCAAAATTTTCAAAATTTTCACCAAATTTCCATTTTGTTTCACAAATAAACGCAAGTTATATGAATGAAATTTTACCACTAACATGAAGTACAATATGTCACGAGAAAACAATGTCAGAATCACCGGGATCCATAGAAGCGTTCGAGTTATGACCTCATAAAGGGACAGTGGTCAGAATTGTAAAAAATGGCCCGAGAGTTAACGTGCAAACCAGAGGGACTGCATCGGAAAAGTAAGTATAGGTTGTTTTTTTTTGCAGGTGATCGATGGCTTTGCTAGGATTTGGGCGTACAATAAAAATTATGAAAAACCGTGTTGTGTTTTATTTAATTAAAATTCTTTTTTTCTGGCTGTGTCTTTTTTTAACCCTTTATTAATATAAGATTAATAATGGATAGGCATTTTATTGATGCCTCTCCATTATTAAGCGGGCTTAATGTCACCTTACAATAACAAGTTGACCTTAACCCCTTATTACCCCATATCCCACCGCTAGGTACCTCTCCAGTATTAAGCGGGCTTAGTGTCACCTTACAATAGCATGCGGCCCCTGAGGCAGTCATCTGTGGCCCATGGTGCACCACATGTCTCACTCCCTGAGGCAGGTAGAATGGGGAAGGTGGGGAAGGTTAGCATTCAGGAGTGTGTGATGGCTGCTCTGTGTGCACAGGACCTGTGATGAGGTCACAGGAGGGGAGGAGTCAGGGGTCACATGATCAGGGGCCTCTGTGTATGCAGGACTCTGCTGTGCTGGTTGTCATGGTGCTGGATGAGGGAAGTTTATGTAGCAGAGTTGTGTGTGTACGAGGTGTACGGAGCGGAGTGCGTGTGTACGAGGTGTACGGAGCAGAGCCGTGTGTGTACGAGGTGTACGGAGCGGAGCCGTGTGTGTGCGAGGTGTATAGAGCAGAGCCGTGTCTGTACGAGGTGTACGGAGCGGAGCCGTGTGTGTACGAGGTGTACGGAGCGGAGCCGTGTGTGTACGAGGTGTACGGAGCAGAGCTGTGTGAGTACGAGGTGTACGGAGCGGAGCCGTGTGTACGAGGTGTACGGAGCGGAGACGTGTGTGTACGAGGTGTACGGAGCGGAGCCGTGTGTGTGCGAGGTGTATAGAGCAGAGCCGTGTGTTTACGAGGTGTACAGAGCGGAGCCGTGTGTGTACGTGGACCGAGGTGTATGGAGCAGAGCTGTGTGAGTACGAAGTGTACGGAGCGGAGCCGTGTGTGTACAAAGTGTTCGGAGCGGAGCCGTGTGTGTACGAGGTGTACGGAGCGGAGCTGTGTGTGTACAAGGTGTACGGAGCAGAGCCGTGTGTGTACGAGGTGTACAGAGCAGAGCCGTGTGTGTACGAAGACCGAGGTGTACGGAGCGGAGCCGTGTGTGTGCGAGGTGTACGGAGCGGAGCCGTGTGTGTACGAGGTGTATAGAGCAGAGCCGTGTGTGTACGAGGACCGGGGTGTAGGGAGCGGAGGCGTGTGTGTATGAGGTGTACGGAGCAGAGCCGTGTGAGTACGAAGTGTACGGAGCGGAGCCGTGTGTGTACGAAGTATTCGGAGCAGAGCCGTGTGTGTACGGAGCGGAGCCGTGTGTGTACAAGGTGTACGGAGCGAAGACGTGTGTGCATGAGGTGTACGGAGCCGCGTGTGTATGCGGTGTAAAGAGCGTAGCCCTGTGTGTATGAGGTGTACTGAGCAGAGCTGAGTGAGTACGAAGTGTACGGAGCGGAGCCGTGTGAGTACGAAGTGTACGGAGCGGAGCTGTGTGTGTACGAAGTGTTCAGAGCGGAGTCGTGTGTGTACAAAGTGTTCGGAGCGGAGCCGTGTGTTTACGAGGTGTAGGGAGCGGAGCCGTGTGTGTATGAGGTGTACGGAGCAGAGCTGTGTGAGTACGAAGTGTACGGAGCGGAGCCATGTGTGTACGAAGTGTTCGGAGCGGAGCCGTGTGTGTACAAGGTGTACGGAGCGGAGCCGTGTGTGTACAAGGTGTACGGAGCGAAGTCGTGTGTGCACAAGGTGTACAAAGCCGCGTGTGTACGAGGTGTACGGAGCGGAGCTGTGTGTGTACGAGGTGTACGGAGCGGAGCCGTGTGTGTACAAAGTGTACGGAGCTGAGCCGCGTGTGTACGAGGTGTGCAGAGCCACGTGTGTTCGAGGCAGGGCTGTGGAGTCGGTAAGCCAAACCTGCGACTCCGACTCCGACTCCTCAATTTCCCTTACACCGACTCCGACTCCAACTCCGACTCCGACTCCGACTCCCACACATATTGCTTATATTTAAGTGAAAAATTTATTGTAGTACAATGTGAACCTCAGACATTTAATCATTTTTATGATCCAATAATCAAGATATTTAGATAGAACAGAATATATATTGGTGTACTACCCGGTTTTCATTCTTTTTGGTACAGATACGATATGGATAGACAGATATGGATAAATAGAGCAGATTTCTAATCTGCTTTTGCTATTGAAAACATTATCTATGAGCTCAAAAACCTTTCAGGTGATGCAGTTTTTTAAAAAGATGATCAGCTTTTGCAGCTGAAAAACGTATCCTCAAAAAACACAGGAAAAACGCGGTGTGTGAATGTAGCCTTAGATCAGGAATAGAACAGCCATTTATAGGACATTTCATAACTTTCCCAAACTCCTATGAAAAAATATTCAGCACATCCTGCATTGAATTACTGTACCCAATTTATTATATATTTTAGGAGTCGGAGTCGGTCCATTTTATACCGACTCCGACTCCGACTCCACCAAAATGAGCACCGACTCCGACTCCACGACTCCGACTCCACAGCCCTGGTTCGAGGTGTGTGAAGCGGAGCCGCACGTGTACGAGGTGTGTGGAGCAGAGATGTGCATGTATTTTGACATGGGGGGGCCCCATTTGAAAGTTCGTACTAGGGCCCATAACTTTGTAGTTACGCCACTGCTCACGCTAGAAGAGCGGAGGAGTGCGCCGCTCCATAGTGGCCCTGCGTGATGACATTCCACTGGCGCTGTGTAATGACATCACGCCAGCACCCTTTGCTGGATTTTGCAGGTGACTGTGGCTGTGCGTGTACAGCGAGATGATAGCGCCGGCTCACATGCAGAGCCGACACCATCATCCACTGAGGTAAGCTGTACATCGCAGCTAACAACCTATTTGAATGGCCACGATCGGTATTAGCAGCGATCGCGGCCGTTTAACCCCTTAGATACCGCTATCAATTGTGACTGTATTAAGTTTGAAAGGAATGCGCTCCACCAGCTTAAATTTTTTTTATGTGCGGCCCATTTACCGAGTTTGAGACCCCATATTTAATCCATTCAAACTGAATGGAAAGAGGAATGGAGTGATCCAGGGATTGGATCTACACGCAGTATCTCAAGACACCAAATAGGTGAGTGTATTCACACTGAGTATATACCTTTGGAAACTAATTATTACACTTAGAAGCTTGTGCTTCCCATTATTCTCCCTATAATCCCCTCTTGTTTCAGCTTACTAAGTCTGATATTAAATTACTCCAAGGGACCTGGTCCTTTTGACCACTGGGATTTAGCTTTCTCACAGTGAGCAGGCTAAATCCAAGTGGATAGAAGGACCTGGTCCTTTTGCCCACTAAGAGTGGTATTAAACCACTCCAAGGGACCTGGTCCTTCAGCCCTTTTGGATAAAGCTTTCTCACAGTGAGCAGGCTAAATCCAAGTGGGCAGAAGGATCTGGTCTTTTAGCTTACTAATAGTGGTGAGCGAGCAGGCTCGCCACTACTCGGTGCTCACCCAAGTATCACGGTACTCGGTGTACTCTGATATCACCAAGTATTTTCGGGATTACTTGGCGGTAACTCGGGTCTCCACCCAGCATTTTTGAAGGACTTACGAGACCCAATCATGGTGCAGGGATTGTCTGCCAGGACATAAAATGCCGCAGTCATCTTTGTGGCTGTGCAGTGATTGGTATTAATACACTTTAAGGGACTTGGTCCTTTAGCCCACTATGTCTGGTATTAAACCACTCTAAGGGACTTGGTCCTTTAGCCCATTGGGGTTTAGCCTTCTCACAGTTAGTAGGTTAAATCCAAGAGAATAGAAGGACCTGGTCCTTTTGCCCACTAAGTCTGGTACTAAACCACTCCAAGGGACCTGGTCCTTTAGCCCACTTGGATAAAGCTTTCTCACAGTGAGCAGGCTAAATCCAAGTGGGCTGAAGGCCCTGTTTTTTTTTTTTAGCTTACTATGTCTGGTATTAAACTACTCCAAGGGACATGGTCCTTTAGACCACTGGGATTTAGCTTTCTCACAGTGTGCTCTCTTCTTTGACCTGTCTACCTCATGTGCTATCCCCCTTGTCTGCTGTCTCTCTCCTTCCTGTGCTGTATTCTCCCCTCATGTGCTGTCACATTTGAGCTGTCTCCTCCCTGTGCTCTGTCTCTCTCACCCCTGTGTCTGACCGTGTACAGAACATACTACAGCTCCTGGGCAGGGGAGGAAGCAAAAGACAATACTGACATTACAGCAGGAGATCGCAGAGGATACATTTTGTGAGGTAAAATATCGTTTAAAAACAGTCAATGAAATATTTTACCTCACAAAATGTATCCTCTGTGATCCCCTGCTGTAATGTCAGTATTTTGTCTTTTGCTTCCTCCCCTGCCCAGGAGACGTGCTATGCTCCGTACACGGTCAGACACAGACAATTTTTAAAATGAACGTTCATTCATGGGAACACCCGTTTAATGTGACCGGCTTCCCCTGCCTGTAGACACGTCGTGCATCTGCCGCCGGGATCAGCCGAATGATTCACTGCGCCTTTGCAGAATTCACGCATGCGCAGTGCGACGGTGTTCCACTGGTGGTACAGTGCAAGAGGCTTGCGTGAGTGTGTGAGTGAATGTGTGGTGTATAGGGTGTGTGTGTGGTGTGACGGTGTTCCGCTGGTGGTACCGCCAATAGGTTGGCACCAGCAGCAGTTTCCATATTTAGACACCCATCACTTGGGTGTCCCAATATGGCAGTCGGTGATAAGTGTCCTATATTCCACTGGGAAATAGCTGGGTCACTCTGAGAAAGCTAAATCCAAGTGGACAGAGGGACCTGGTCCTTTAAACCACTTGGACCCTCTGGCCACTTGAATTTAGCCACAAACATAAGCTGAGGCCACTGATCATGTGACCCCTGACTCCACCCCTTCTGTGACCTCATCACAGGTCCTGTGCGAACAGAACAGCCATTCAGCTCGTCTGCTGGTGTTGCTCTATTAAGAACAGGTAATGTTTGGAAGAAGTCACCCGCTAAAAAAACAACAATTCCCCCATTAAGCAATTGGATCTCCTCAGATCTATGAAGGATCTTAGTGATCTTACAGCCGGGAGTTTCCAGGATTGCTAGATTCAGGGCGATCCTAGTGCTGATCGAGCCGTGCGCCTCCATCTAAAGTTATGTAGTGTCAGGTGGTGGAGCCGCTCTTTCCTCTGCATTGCTGGTAGTGAGATAAACTTGTCCATTTTCTAGATGGACGCTGAGATGAATTATAGTCGGTTGTGTGATGCCGGTCTCCTTGGAGTGTGCTCCGGGCGCGCGCTCCCTGTCTATTAAAGGGGCAGCACCTGCACGTCTGAAAACATCCTCAGCCAATAGCAGCGAGACTGTCACGAATGTGTCAGAGGCAGCAGACCATTGCACTGCATCTGTCTGCAGAAGGTCTCAGTAGTTTGCTTTGCAGGCAAGTGGCCACCTCCCCCGGTGCTAATGGCCACACCTGGACCTGAGTGTTGATTTACTTGCTGCTGTCAAGCGTCGGTGATATTTTCTATTTGCACTTCCCTGTTGAGGCTTGGAGCTGCAGCAGTCATCTAACGGCCTCTTTGGAGTTTGAAGGACGATGGTGTTTCTCTCGAAGTCTACTCAAGCTAAGTTTCCCCTTGTATTGTGTATCCTAGCTGCCTTTAGCGGTAGTGGGGATTGACTAGCGCTTATCCTGTCCTTCCCGGTGCAGGTCTTATCGCCAGGGTCAGGCAGGGATTAGGTATCCTGCTCAGCAATAGGTGTAGAACCTATGCAGGGACGATAAAGACCAAAAGAAAGAAGTGTGTATAAAGGTCGCGATGAACCCCACAATAGAGACCACAATGATTAATAAAATACTTTTATTATTTATGCAAAAAGACACACAAATGAGACAAAGATTTAAAACAATTAAAAAGGACCAAAAAGTTGGCCACATGCAAACACCACCCAAGGTCCATGTAAGGACCTAAAGCTCACCTCCCCCAATATGCTAAGCAAGAGGAAAAAATGTATAGAAATTAATCATACATAAACTCCCCTAGTTAGTAGGCTACACATATGATGGCTATTATAACATTTACACATGCTATATATAAGAACAAGAATACGTGCCCAACAACAATAATCAAAGAAATTAATGAAAATACAGCCTGACAAACAACCAGACATAAATGAAAAAGCGATGCAGACAAGCTCAAATAATAATACCCATATAGATGAAAGATGTCCAAAAAGGGCATAGCATGGAGCACAAAAGGCGCTCGAATACAGATAAATAAGAGCCCATGAATTACAGACTAACCCAAGGGGTGGATCACATGTTCAAGAGATCATCAAAGACCAAACCTAATGCTAGTGTGGTAACTGCAGGTACGCAGGATGCAGTGACGAGTCGTGAGACAACCTGGTGCCTTCTAAAATATCTTTTATAAGACTGGGGGAACTTTTCTCAGTCACGGCTTGAACACCAAAAGGGGTAACACATGTTGCCCTCGCAGGGGCTCTAGACAAGCAAACACCAAAGAGTAGAACATGACTACTTCCGGCAATAGCCGGTCACTATAGGGCCGCGGTTTGGCCGACTACGGGTCCTTAATGGAAAAGTCAACTTAGCTGCTGTCCAGATGTCCCTCGCCGTTCAGGTTGGTGACCTTTCGGTCTTCGCGCCCTCCGGCGCAGGCGACACTGGAGCCCCACAGGGCCCGGCGAAGTCCTTGGATGGGTGGGCCGCAGCCCTCGGACTGGGGCCAGCGGCAGCGATGTGCGGTGGTGGATGACAGGCCACCTGTGCAGCTAATGGCTGTGACGGGGAGTCCGCGGTCAGCAGAGGCCCGGCCCCTGCTGCGGGACTGAGCGGGACGGTGGTGGCCGCCGACAGCACGGTACTTGCCGCGGCCACGGGCGAGCACAGGGCGGCTGTGGGTGGCGGGAAACAGGCCGCAGCCGCGGGCGAAGGAGAGGCGGCAGCAGCCGCAGGTGACTGCGGGTAGGCCGCAGCCGCGGGCTGAGAGGAGGCGGCAACGGCCGCGGGTTGAACTGGGGCTGCAGTGGCCGTGGGCTGGAGCAGGGCAGCAAGTCTTGGATGATCGCCTTGGCACCGTCCCTCTGGAGTCCTCAGTGAGCGTCCTCTCTCGCACTGGTTAGTCGCTCTAGCTTCCCGTCGCTCCCACGCTCTTTTGCAGTCTCTGTCCCGGTCTGCTGACTCATCGTCCGGGGAATTCCCCACCTCCTTTATACTGATCCCATCTGTCTGTCAGAACGGTCCGTCCTCGAAATCTGTCCCCCAGGAACAGTTTCCCCCGGATGACGGCTATTTTGGTTCCGGCCCGGACACTCGACGGGGGGCCGTTCCTCCCACACTAGCATGATGTAAAAGGGAGGAGGGAGACCCCCCCACATGTATCGCCACCTAACGGCATAGATTCCTCAGGGGAAAATTTTGTTTTGAAAAAAAAAAACTAATTTCACATTCAGCAGGCAGGTGCCGGCGGCGGCGCTTGTGCTGTAGCATGATCGCATCTCTAATGTCCATTTAATTATTCTTTTGGTGACATAAACCAGGGCTGTGGAGTCGGTAAGCCAAACCTCTGACTCCAACTCCGACTACTCAATTCCCATGACACCGACTCCGACTCCCTCATACATGGCTCATATTTAAGTTTAAGTGATAAATTTACTGTGGTAAAATGGTAACATCAGGCTTTTAATCTTTATTATGATACAATAATCAAGCCATTTAGATAGAACATAAAATATATTTATTGGAATACAACTTTAGAACAAAAAAAACTTTGCATATTTACAATTTATTATACACTCTTCAGAAAGAGGAAAAAAAACAGTTTTCAGCAAAAACGTACTGAATAACATTTGTGCAGTCTATGAGTTTGTTCTAAGAAATAGAATTGCCTCCATCAGATCCTCCTTCATAGATGACCTCACATCTGACCTAATAATTTTAAGGCCAGAGAACAACCTTTCTACACCAACTTGGGTTGGAGGCAAAGCCGTAACCACATGGGCAGCATCTCTCACAATTTCCGGGTGTAAAGGAATTGCCTCGTGCACAGTCAGTATTGATGAACGGTTGAACTCTTCTACTTCTTTGAGAGCAAGTGAAAAATTTTTCTGAAATATGGTCAATCTGTTTTCTATGGGAGTGGAATCTCCGTGGAGCCAATCAGGAGCTGAATAATTGCTGACAGCATTGTGTAACTCCCCTAAGCTTGGTAGGAGGCGTCCAAACTTGCTAGCTAGGGGCTGCGCTGCAATTGGCTGGCTGGATGGTGTAATCAGGCAGTATAAAAGGCTGTGCCTGCCATTTTAGCCTCACTCTACTGTGAAAGCAGATAGGGATAGGTTGCTGTTGGAGATAGGGAGAGATCTCGGATCTAATAGCGATAGAAATTGTTTTTCAGCGACTGTAGCAGCCCCTGTGTGTTACAGAAGCAGTCTTTTTCCTCACTGACCCTGCTCAGTTTCATTTCTTGTGCTGTGCAGGCTCTCAGTGAGGTGCTTAGTGAGACAGTGCAGCGCACATTCACTGCAGCTGCTGCAGCTCCTCTTGCTGCAGCACTGTGTGCTGTGTGTCTCACTGCCTTTTCACAGCCTTTTCTTTTCATCCCTTAAATCCCCTTCCCCTATTTTTTCCTAAAAGTGTAGCTTCACCATCCAGTACATTTTGGTGAACGCTATATAGGGATTTTTCAGTAAGGGGTTCCCCCCTGAACCCCCCCAATCCCTTACCCCCATTTATCCCTCAATTTTCCTGGTGCTCGGGTGCGCTTTGCACAGTTTAGTCACCTCCGCTGCGCAGACCGCCTGTGTGCTTTTTTTGGGGAGTGCAGCACCCACTAGGTCAGTCTTTGTAGTCACATCAGACTACAGGACCCCTAGTGCGGCCTGTTCTATTGCGCACCCCCAAATTTTTCACCAGTAAATTCACTCTCAGTGCCCCTATAAGTGTTACTTTACCTCACAGCATCTATTGAGGTTAAAGTTAAACACTATAAAGGGATTGTACTGTGAGGGCCCAAACAACCTCTGTGGCTGGTGCCACACAGCACCTGGCCCAGTCCCAGAGAATCCTTTTTTTTTGGTATCACAGCAGTGTCATTTACTGTGCTGTGACATCCGTCCGTAACGTGTACACCAACACCAGAAAAAACACGTTACTCTTTGTGTAGGCCACACTAGATTCAAATAAAGTGTAGCAGACAGTGCCATTAGTGTTTCTTATACCTGTTTGTAGTCATACAGGAATAAGCACACTAATTCCTAATAATTACTTTCTTGCTGTTCTGAATCCATTGATAGAGATGAAGAAGGCAGGGAGTAAGGGGCGGCCGCGGAAGAGGTGCATCAGCAGCTAGAGATGGTGCACATCCAGGGCAAGCAGCAGGCTCATGTCACTCAGCACCTACTGTACTTTCACCCGGCAGCAGTCATTTATGCGCAGCTTGTTAGGAGCACAGGGCCATAGGCTGATAAGAGAGGATCAAGTAGAAACCATTGTTGGTTGGATGGCAGCTGAGGAATCCACCTCAATGAGCGCAGCATCCTCCCAGGACCTCTCCACCACATCAGGTCAGGCCACTGAAGAGCAGCACCCATCTGCTTCCTCACCGCCCACTAAATTGCCCTGACATTCAGAGGGCCAGGAGCCAATCTTAATCCTCTTCTCAGAATCTGTTAGCTTGGAATCTGTGTGCTAGCCAGACAGCATTCCTGCAGCTGAAGAAGAGGTAGTGTGCACAGATGCGCAACCACTGCGTGCGTCTGAGGAAGAAGTGGAGGGTGGGCCAGTGCCCACAGAGACCAGACCCCAGTCAGCAGATGATGATGAAACTCAGCTGCCAGTTTCTGCTGACGAAAGTGTATTGGATGTTGAGGTCCTTGACCCATCATGGCATGCTGTGGGGCAGCAAGCAAGTGGGGATAGCTCAGAGGAAGAGCTTGCAGGTGTGGCGCAGCGTGGCAGTCCACATGGGAGAGGAAAAAATTGATTGTCTGCTCCCTCAACTTCAGCACCCGTTAGGAGCAGGGCTCTTTTAAAGAGCACAAGGGGTGCACCCAAGAGTTGTGGTGCATGGGCCTTTTTCGACCAAGTTGCAGATAACGTTACAGTAG
The DNA here is from genome assembly GCF_039654945.1 of Dendrobates tinctorius. Lineage (NCBI taxonomy): Eukaryota > Metazoa > Chordata > Amphibia > Anura > Dendrobatidae > Dendrobates > Dendrobates tinctorius. The sequence continues at coordinate 8,843,555 of NW_027361731.1, read as the reverse complement.
TCAGATACAAGCTTTGTCGACAAACTGCGGAGAGGGAAGAACCTCAGCAACCTTAATACCACCAATATGTTGACGCATGTCAGGAAGAGGCACCGTATGGAGTGGCAGCATCACACCCAAGATGATTCGCCACCTGCAGCTGGTCCCCCACCTTCCACCTCTTCAGCCACAGCGGCCACCTCTTGCTCCAGCTCGCAAACAGCTGCTCCCGCTTCCTCGCCAGAATGCCAGGGTGCATCTGCAGGCAGTGTTGTACGGCGGCACACTGTCTTTACTTCGTCAGCATCAGCATCCCAATCGCTGGCATCCTCACACTCCCAATCCAGTGTGCAGCCATCTGTCACACAGGTGTGGGAGAAAAGGCGCCCGTACTCGGCAAACCACCCACGAGCACAGGGCATGAATTCTCGCATTGCCAAATTGCTTGCAGTGGAAATGCTACCATTCTGGCTGGTGAGCAAGCCAGCCTTTATTGATATGTTGGGGTTTGCAATCCCACAATACAGCATTCCCAGCTGCTTCTACTTCAGCAGGCAAGCCGTCCCCTCCCTGCAACAGCATGTGGAGCGTAAAATTAAGCATGCGCTACAAAATGCAGTTAGTAGCAAGGTCCACCTGACCACCGACGCGTGGACCAGTCAGCATGGCCAGGGACGCTACATTTCCATCACTGCCCATTGGGTAAATGTAGTTGAGCCTGGAACTGAAGTAGACAGTGCAAGTGCGCGGGTCCTGCCAACTCCACGGATTGCAGGCCTCTCCTCCGTACAAATTGAGTCCTCCTCATACTCCTCGTCAGACTCGCCTGCACCCAGACGTACCACAACAACCGATTTCAGCACTGCATCGGCCAAACATCATCAGGCCGTGTTGAAATTGGTTTGTTTGGGTGTGGAACACGCTCAAGGAGCAGAGCGACATGTGGCTTGCGCCGCTCAACCTCCAGCCAGGTATGGTCGTGTGTGACAACGGCCGAAACCTGGTCACGGCTCTGGGCCTAGGTGGTCTGATTCACATTCCATGCCTTGCCCATGTCCTAAACTTGGTGGTGCAGAGTTTCCTTAGGAAGTATCCTGACCTTGAGGAGCTGCTGCACAAAGTCAGATATGAGTGCTCTCATTTGCGACGTTCAAGCATGGCTGCATCGCGCCTTTCAGCCATGCAGCACTGCATCATTGTTGACTTCCCCACCAGGTGGAATTCGACTTTGCATATGCTGCGGAGGTTGTGTGAGCAGCAACCTGCAATTATGGAGTTGCAGCTGCATCAGGCGCAAAGTAGGCGACACACATCTCAGCCCTCCCACTTTACAACCACAGAGTGGGCATCCATGAAGGACATATGCACCATTTTGAAGTGCATCGAGGACTCCACTCTGATGGTGAGAACGGATGCTGCCCTACTCAGCCTGACTATTCCCCTTATATGCCTTATAGAATCATCACTTAAAGGACTAAGGGATGAGGTTTCTCAGGAGGAGGATGATTATGATGAGACACTTGCACCAACCAGGCAATCTTCATCGGCCCGGTTGGTACAAAGCTCTGTGGGTGCCTCACAAAGGTCCAGGCAGGACACAGCAAGCGAGGAGGATGAGGAGGACTAAGGATGAGCCAGAGGAGGAAAGTACACAGCCCTCTACTAGTAGTCACCAGATAGAGCGTGGATGGGTTGATGCAGAGCAGCCAGAGCACATTCCTCCAGCTGGTGACAGCGATGCATGGTCAGTAGGCAGCCTTCAGCACGAGTGACTTCATGTTGCAGTGTCTGAGAAACAACCCACGCGTGGCTCGTATTCTCCACACAAATGTCTACTGGATGGCCACCCTCTTAGATCCACGTTACCGGGACAGCCTTCAAAGCCTAATTACACCATTGAACCGGGCGCGTAAAATGCAGGAGTACCAAGACGCACTGGTTAATTCACTCGTACTCTTTTCCACTGCATAGCAGTGATGCACGTGCACTAGCAGGCACCTCAGTGCATTCGGGCCCAGTGGAATCCGTTCAGAAGCCGGTAGCAGAAGCAGTACATCTGCTACTGACAGGTTCAGTATACCCAACCTGTTCCAACGGTTTCTGAACCCGCAAACAGTTCGGGCACCATCAGCACAGACAGCGCATCGCACTAGGAGGCAACGTTACCGTGACATGGTGGCATAATACCTCTCCACCCCTATCAGTGTGCTTCAGGATGGACCTGCCCCCTTCAAGTTTTGGGTCTCCAAGTTGGATACATGGCCCGAGCTTAGCCAGTATGCCTTGGAGGTCCTGGCTTGTCCTGGTGCCAGTGTGATTTCTGAACGTGTCTTGCCAGTGCAGCTGGCAATGTACTAACAGACCAACGTACCAGACTATCCGCTGCAAATGTGGACCGGCTTACATTCGTAAAAATGAACCAGGCCTGGATTTCTGGTGACTTTTGCTGCCGTGGGCCAGAGTAGACAGGTTACATGCATGGTTGGTAGCAGTATGCATGCTCTGTCATGTGCCTATGTTGCACACAGCGTCATCTGTTATGCCCGTGCTCTGGCCTCTACTACCAACATCTAGCACCTGTTTCTGTGACTGACTTTTTCACCTCATACTGTTTTCCATGGGCTCTAGTACCACAGCTAGTGCCCATTTCCGTGACTGCTGATTTCACAGCATGCCATGTTTCTGGGCTCTAGTACCGCCAGCTAGTGCCCATTTCTGTGACTGCCACTTTCACAGCATGGCGTGTTTCTGGGCTCTAGTACCGCCAGCAAGTGCCCATTTCCGTGACTGCTGATTTCACAGCATGCCATGTTTCTGGGCTCTAGTACCGCCAGCTAGTGCCCATTTCTGTGACTGCCACTTTCACAGCATGCCGTGTTTCTGGGCTCTAGTACCGCCAGCAAGTGCCCATTTCCGTGACTGCTGATTTTACAGCATGCCGTGTTTCTGGGCTCTAGTACCGCCAGCTAGTGCCCATTTCTGTGACTGCCACTTTCACAGCATGCCGTGTTTCTGGGCTCTAGTACCGCCAGCAAGTGCCCATTTCCGTGACTGCTGATTTCACAGCATGCCGTGTTTCTGGGCTCTAGTACCGCCAACTAGTGCCCATTTCCGTGACTGCTACTTTCACAGCATGCCGTGTTTCTGGGCTCTAGTACCGCCAGCTAGTGCCCATTTCCGTGACTGCCACTTTCACAGCATACTGTGTTTCTGGGCAACAGTACCGCCAGCTGTACCTCGTTAGACCAAAGTGGGAAAAAAAGGACGACAGACGCCAAACACCTACAGGCAGAAGCACAAGAGGCGGGATCCAGCCACGCCGGCTGTTTCCTGGCAGTGAAGTGCAGACACAGGTGCCTACCCCGAGGGGTAAACCAAGTTCCAGCATCACCAGCTGGTTCTCGGGAGTGCCCAAGGGCACGGGTACATCCTGCTCCAAACCGTGTTTCGACAACGCTCGCCGTTACACGGTTGTGTCCGCCGCACTGTGCCACGCCCCCGCCGTACATCATTCCGGCTCAGTTTGCTGTTATCCATGGTGTCGGCAGTGTAGGAGCCCCCTACGTGGACTCCGGGACCTGGCGCTCAAGGCTGGTCTCGACAGTGCCAGTAGGCCCTGCTCTTCCCCTGCTGCAACTGCGGAGTAAAGAAGACTGTGTCCGGGTTGCAGGGGCAAATGTGGCTCTTGCACCTTCTGCCGAGAAGATATTACTCTGGTAGAAGACAGATGCAGAAGACCCAAGACAGGAAGACAGATGCAGAAGACCCAAGACAAGAAGACAGATGGAGATATCCCTGGACTCCTGTCTTTTTGCTCTTGAACTTACGTCTTTTTGGGTTTTTTTTGGGCTTCTCGGCAGTGCTTTTGGCTTATGTCACTACTACATTGTGGTATCCGGGCTACAGTAATGTCAGCTGTTGCCCAGTACAGCCACTTTTACCTTCTGCTGCTTATCTGGGTTTCAGTAACGTCAGCTGGTTCTCAGTGGAGTCAATGCCTTAGGTCCCTCCTTTGTGGTATCCGAGTTCCAGTAACTTCTCCTGGTCCTTGGTAGTGCATTCTAGCACAGGTACCTCCTGCTTAGTTAACGGGCTCGGGTAACGTCAGTTGGTGCCCGTTAGTTCCATTGGCTCTTCTGCTGATTTCTGCTGCCTATACGGGTTCCAGACTCACCAGCTGGTTCTCTCAAGTTCCTGTGCCTACTGTTACTTCTGCGTATTTCCTCTGGGCTTGGGACATTCTGCGACCAGCCAATAGCAGAATAACCATAGACGGAGGTTTAGGAAGCAGTAGGAGTAGATGTACATGAACCAAAAGCAGAATATCAATAAGTAGAATTACTGAATATAATCAGCAGAAGAAGACTAAGCATGGTTTAAAGGGAGTGTATCCGTTCCTCCACGTGGTGCTCCTGGAAACTCCCTGCAAAGCAAGGAGAGCTGAACGCGGACACATGTCAGTTAAAGGACATATTGACACCACCACCAGCAGTTTTAATTTAATAATGTAAAATCACTAACCCTAACCCTTACCACTAACCCTAACCAATCCTAGCCACTAACCCCTAACCCTTACCCTAACCCTACTAACCCTAAACCTAAATCCTAACCCCTAACCATAACCCTACTAATCCTAATCCCTAACCCTACTAACCCTATCCCCTAACCCTACTAACCATAACCCCTACCCCTAATAACCCTAACCCCTAACCCTACTAACCATAAGCATAACCCTAACTCTAACTAACCCTAACCCCTAACCCTTACCCTAACCCTACTAACCATAAACCTAACTAACCCTAACCTCTAACCCTACTAACCCTTACCCTAACCCTTACCCTACTAACCATAAACCCTAACCCTACCCCAACTAATCCTAACCCAAAGAAAAAACACCGCTGTTAAGAACATGGCGACCAGTTTTCCTGCTACAGCTTTTGCTCTGTGCATTTTTCTAGCAATTTTTTTGCTCCTCTGCTTCTGCAAACGCCTTCCCCATTAACATGAGGTGTTTCCCCTCCATTTTATCCATTATATAGCACTGTAGTGGTCATTTTATAATTCCGATTTTTTTCTCCCATTGACTTGCATTGATATCGGAAATTCCAATATCCGATATTTTCCAATATCGGAAATCGGAATTCCGATACGATATTGGGCAATATCGCTCATCCCTACTCATTACGCGCCTGAGTATCACTGTACTCGGTGTATTCAGCGAGTACAGAGCATTTCTGGTATTACTTGGCGGGAACTTGGGTCTCCACCCAGCATTTTTGGCAGTATTTAGAGACCCAATCACGATGCAGGGATTGTCTGCCAAGCACTGTAATGCCACATACATCTTTGTTGTGGTCTTGCAGTGAATGGCTGGTCGCACAGCATCATCAGGGGTATGAGACTGTACGCCGCCCTGCTCGGCGCATTCAGCTCCAGATTGAGTTAGTATAGGGAGATCTGCTGCCGAGATAGGGTCAGATTTGATAATTTATTAGTCAGTGTGGGGTCTACCATCCTAAACTACTCAAAGCCAGCTAAACCAACAATCCTTCTAAGGACTAATTCCGGAGTTGTCAAAAGATGTCAAAAAGATGTCAAAAGATGTCAAAAGCAATAATAAAGGATTTTGGGGATATGTCAAAAGTAAAAGAAAAGTCAAAGATGCTATAGGATTTTTACAGGATGAAAATGATGAAATGGTAAGACAGGATGTTGAGAAGGCTGAACTTTTAAATTCCTATTTTGCATCTGTTTTCTCTCAGAAAGGAAATGTAACATCAACTGTTATTCACTGTCCTATTAAGGGAATAGAAGAATCCAGGATATCTATAAACAGAAAGATAGTGAGGAAACACTTAGCTAGCCTAAATGAATTCAAGTCTCCAGGTCCAGATGAATTACACCCCAGAGTACTGAAGGAGATAGCAGAAGAAATTTTTGAACCCCTCTCTATAATCTTTGAAAATTCTTGGAGAACAGGAGAAGTGCCAGAAGACTGGAGAAGAGCAAATGTTGTTCCTATCTTCAAAAAGGGGAAGAAGGTGGACCCAGGTAACTATAGGCCGGTGAGTCTGACTTCTATACCAGGAAAGATCTTTGAACAAATTATTAAACAACATGTATGTCAATACCTGGATAAGAATGAAGTGATTAAACAGAGTCAGCATGGGTTTGTAACTAATAAGTCATGTCAGACTAACTTAATTTCCTTCTATGACGGTATCACTGATTGGGTAGATCAAGGAAATGCTGTAGATATAGTATATCTTGACTTCAGCAAAGCATTTGACAAAGTCTCTCATACAATCCTTATTGAAAAAATGATTAAGTATGGAATGGACAAGGCAACTGTTAGGTGGATTCATAACTGGCTTAGTGATCGGACCCAAAGAGTGGTCGTAAATGGCTGCACATCCAGTTGGAAGAATGTCTCAAGTGTGGTACCACAGGGCTCTGTCCTGGGCCCTGTATTGTTCAACATCTTTATCAACGATTTAGATGAAGGAATTGAGGGTAAACTGATTAAATTTGCTGATGACACAAAGCTAGGAGGGATAGCTAATACTAGAGAAGAGAGAGAGAGGATTCAAAAAGATTTAAATAAACTGGAGAAGTGGGCAGCAACTAACAGAATGGTTTTTAACAGGGAGAAATGCAAAGTACTACATCTGGGCAATAAAAATGGAAAAAGCATATATAGAATGGGAGGAATAGGGCTAAGTGACAGCACATGTGAAAAAGACTTGGGTATACTAATAGATCACAGACTGAATATGAGTCAACAGTGTGATGCAGCAGCAAAAAAGGCAAATGCAATTCTAGGATGTATTAACAGAAGCATACAGTCTAGATCACGTGAAGTCAATATTTCCCTCTACTCCTCTTTGGTCAGACCTCATCTGGAATATTGTGTCCAGTTTTGGGCACCACATTTTAAAAAAGACATCAACAAACTGGAGCAAGTTCAGAAAAGAGCGACCAGAATGGTGACCGGTCTGCAAACCCTGTCTTATGAGGAAAGGTTGCAGGATTTGGGAATGTTTAGTTTGCAAAAGAGAAGACTGAGAGGAGACTTAATAGCTGTCTACAAATATCTAAAGGGCTGTCACATTTTAGAAGGATCAACTTTATTCTCATTTGCACAAGGAAAGACTAGAAGCAATGGGATGAAACTGAATGGGAGGAGACACAGATTAGATATTAGAAAAAACTTTTTGACAGTTAGAGTGATCAATGAGTGGAACAGGCTGCCACGAGAAGTGGTGAGTTCTCCTTCAATGGAAGTCTTCAAACAGAGGCTGGACAGACATCTGACTGGGATGATTTAGCGAATCCTGCTTTGAGCAGGGAGTTGGACCAGATGGCCCAGGAGGTCCCTTCCAACTCTACGATTCTATGATTCTATGATTAGTATATAGGTTGCAGTGTTGGGTAGTCAGGGGAGTGTACATCGCTGTATACATATCAGTGCAAGGCCTGCAGGCACTGTATGTGTGTATATACATATCATTGCATACATCAAGAGGGTCCATTCCACTACTGTCCGTTACCTAGCCCCAGGTATAATTGGCTAGGAAACAATTATTTCCCAGGTTAATAGAGATTATTTCATTGCAAAGCAATCCAGAGCCCTTTTTTTATCTCTATTTGCTTTTTGACACTGCACAATACAGATCCTTTTCCTAGCAAATCGTGAAAATCCAGCAATTTTAAAGGGGTCCCAAAAATCACTTTTGAGTGCGCAGAGAAATCTTTCATTTTTATGTGGTAAGGTAGAGAATTTTTTTTGTGTTTCACACAATTTCTTGACACCATTTTGCTGAACCCCCCCCAAAAAATACATACAGGCCATATATTTTACAGTGTGGTATATCTGTGACAAGCCTCATACATCCACGTGCTAAAAATTTGAGCATTTTAGGACGAAATTCTTTTTTTTGCTGTCTGTCAGGAAAGACCACATATTTGGCAGTGTGGTATCTCCGTGCCAGGCCTCATATATCTGCGTGGTCCAATTTTGGCTATTTTAGGCCGGTATTTCTGCCTGTCACTCTAGTTATATACAGCAATATTTAGTATAAAAAAGAAAAAAAATACAGGCCACATATTTGGCAGTGTGGTATCTCCGTGAAAGGCCTCATATATCTTTGTGCTCTAAGTTTGGGCATTTTTGGCTGGTATTCCATTTTTTTTGCTGTCACTCTAGTTATGTACATCACTATTTTGCTTTTTTTTTAAAAAAAAAAAACAGGCCACATATTTGGCAGTGTGGTATCTCCGTGACAGGCCTCATTTATCTGTGCAAAAAATTTGGCTATTTTAGGCCTACATATTCTAGTGTTTTTGCAGTCTGTTACGGTACTTATAGACACCAATTTGATACCCAAAAAAAAATTTGTAACTACAGTCCAGATAGTTTAAAGTGTGGTTTTCCCACACACGTATCACATACAAGTTTGCTCCCAATTCAGCCATTTGTAGTGAACGTGTATAATATTCTAGTCCTTTTACAATGGGCAAGGCGCGTGGCAAGGTACAGGGAAGTGGCCGTGATGGTGATGGTGCATGCCGAGGCCGTGGGCAAGCTGAACTTGGGCCACCAAAAACACCCACATCTTCTCGCTGGACGTTAGTGTCCGAACTCCTAGAGGACCGCAGCAAGACAGGACTATTGAAGCCAGAGCAGTGTGAAAAGGTTGTTGGTTGGATAGCGGATAATACTTCCAGTTACTTATCCACCATCACCAGCATTCTGTCTTCCACACGGTCAAGTCTGAGTAGCCGTGAATCTGGACCGCATATTCCTCACCCTGATCCTCCTTCCTCCCACCATGCTGAGTGCCCTGTGACAACTGATCCCACACTCGGACACTCCGAAGAGCTGTTAACTTTTCCATTTATTGATTTGTGCCTCTTGCCTGGTCCACTTGAAGCAGGGCAAGATGAGATTCAATGTAGTGATGCACAAATATTTGAGCAGCCACGGTCACAAGAGGTGGACGATGATGAGACACAATTGCCAGAAAGTCAGGAGGAGGACCAGGGTGTGGAAGTGGAAGATGAGGTGGTGGATGATATAGTAACTGACCCCACCTGACAGGAGGACATGCAGAGCGAGGACAGCAGCACACAGGGGGAGGGAGGCGTAGCACCCCTTCAGGCAGGAAGAAGCAGTGTGGTGGTTGCAGACAGAAGGCGGGCAACCGTTCCACGTAACACCAACATGATGGAAGTTGCCAGTCCAACTGTTAGGTCTTCCCAAGTCTGGATATTTTTCAAAGTCTCTGCCAATAACCCCAAACAGGCCATTTGGACCACCTGTCTTGCCAGCATCAGCAGTGGTAGCAAAACTACCAGCCTTACCACGATCAGCATGATCAGTCACATGGCAGCAAAGCACCCGACTTTGTGGGCCCAACCCCAGGCTCCAGGAAGTGTCTGCGGGTGACACCACTGCTTCTTCCACTGTTGTGCGTGCAAACCAATCCCCTGTCCATGGTGCATGCGAAGATGCCTCCTGTCCTGCACCTGCCGTTGCCCACAGTCAAATAGTACCATCATCATCCACGTCCTTGTCCAGGCAAGCCTTCAGTTGTCCATACCCCAGTCATTGGAACGTAAATGGAAATATGCAGCCAACGCCCCACAGGCAACAGTACTAAATTCACACATTTCTTGTCTGCTTGAGCTCGAAATGTTGCCTTTTAGGCTCATGGAGACGGAAGCTTTCCGCAACCTTATAGCGGCAGTCGTCCCAAGGTACTCGGTCCCCAGCCACCACTATTTCTCCCGCTGTGCCATCCCGGCATTACACAAGCACTTGTCCCACAACATTACCCATGACCTCAACAATGCAGTCACAAGCTGGAAGCACTGCAGCACTGCCAATTCCAAACAGCAACAGGCTGTGCTGAAGCTAATTTGTTTAGGTGACAAACCGCACAATGCTGAAGAGTTGTTGACAGCTCTGAAACAGCAGGCAGATGTGTGGCTCACACCGCTGAACCTCCAGCCAGGCTTGGTTGTGTGTGACGATGGCAGGAACCTGGTGGCGGCTCTGAGGCAAGGCGAACTGACACACATACCATGCCTGGCCCATGTGCTTAACCTCGTTGTTCAACGTTTTCTAAAAAGCTACCCGGAGCTGGCAGATCTGCTGGTGAAACTACGCTGCCTGTGTGCCCATTTTAGAAAGTCAGCTACAGCTTCAGCCACCCTTGCCTTGCTTCAGCAGCGATTGCAGCTTCTGGCTCACCGACTGGTATGTGATGTCCCCAAGCGTTGGAACTCTACACTTTGTGTAGAAAGTGTGAGCAGAAGAGGGCAGTTATTGAATATCAGTATCAACAAGGCCGTCGATATTCAGGTTTGAGTCCACACATAAGACCTCAGGAGTGGACATGGATGTCAGACATATGTAACATCCTCCAAAACTTTGAGGAGTCCACCAAGATGGTGAGCAGCGATGACGCCATAATTAGCATCACCATCCCGATTCTCTGCATTCTGAAAAGCTCTCTGCTCACAATGAAAGCGGATGCATTGCAGGCAGAGCACGAGGACATGGCCAAGGAACCATACAGGGTGATTGCACACAGCCCAGACTCATTTCATCCCAATGTGGATTGGTTGACAATGAGGAAGAGTTGTAGGAGGAAGAACAGGAGCTGCTTTCATGCGCTATAGATGGTACTACAAGCACAACTGTCATACTGTCTGTTCAATGTGGATGGCCTGAGGACATGGAGGAAGATGAGGAGGACACCTTAGTCAGTTGTCCTGTTGCTGAGGACGCAGAAGGGTTCCCTGTTACCAGTCTGGCATGCATGGCTAACTTTATGTTGTGCTGCTTTTCCCGTGACCCTCGTATTGTAAAAATATGGGGTGACAGGCATTACTGGGTAGTGACACTTTTAGACCCACGCTACAAGGAGAACGTACAATTTCTTGTTCAAGAGGCAGACAGGTGTACTAAAATGGTGCAGTACCAGAGGACGATTGTTGCAGAATTATTAAAAAAATTCCCATCTCAAAACGCTGGCAGCAGAACTAACAGTTCGTTGGACAACCAAGGAGTACAGGCGAGAGAGACACAACTCCAATCCAGCAGAGGCAGGGGAACACTGGCAAAGTTCTTGGACGGTTTTTTCAGACCCTCCCATTGCCCTGGCCTTGAGGTGTGGAGTAATGTCACAAGGAATGGAATGTTTTCTAAGATGCTGAGGGAGTACCTTGCTGACCTTACAAACATCCTCTGTGATTCCTCTGTGCCTTTTAATTATTGGGTATCTAAGCTGGACACGTGGCATAAACTGTCTCTCTACGCCTTGGAGGTCCTGGCCTGCCCTGCCGCTAGCGTTTTTCAGAGCTGGTTTTTAGTGCCGCTGGTGGAATTATCACAGATAAGCTCATTCGCCTGTCAATGGAAAATGCAAGATAGGCTCACTCTTATAAAAATGAACAACGGCTGGATTGGGCCAGACTTCTCGACACCACCAAATGATGACAGTAAAACATAACCTCCAATACAGTGTCTTTTTGGGAGGTGTATTCCCATGCACCTCCTCACACCCACACATGGGTATACGCTTCCTGATTTTGGCTATTTGTTGTCCTCCTCCTTCTCCTCATCCTCACCATCCACCATCACTAGAACACCAGGGTGAACGTATTCTGTCATGCTCCAGCCACTCTAGTTTTTGTGAAGGACGTTATGATGCCCGTCACCAAATTTAAAAAATAGGTGCTGCCCCGCCGAGTGGCTTGATCCACAATTGTCCCTTTTCCAACATGTCTCTTCAAGATGGAATCAATTTTAGGGGTTCTGGCAGCAATAGCAAATTTCCTCCCTTTGCTAATCAGACTTCCAGCATGTCCCTCTTGCAGACTATGTCTTATTGCCAGCTGCAGTGTGTGCACAACACATGTGATGTATAGGAAAGAGGTGTGAAGCAGCTTCAACAGGATCATCTAATTGTAAACAATCATTTTGCTGTTCTTCTGTAGTAATATCTGTTTGTTCCTCCATTATGGAAACAGGACTGTGGCCTTCCATCTCCAACATACTGAATGTGAAATTTTCTTCTAGCTGCTGTTCACCTTTATTACTCTCATTCCTCAGTTTAATTGTACTAATCATGTTTGAAGCATTATCAGTTACAATAGCAAGGACCTGTTCTTTTTTGAGTTCTTAATCTTGCAGAACTTTTTCCACTAAGGTCTGGAGAAACTGGCTGCTGTGATGAGCTTTAGTATCTTTTACTGCCAGTGTCTTGGTAACATTTTTTTTGTTTTCACAAGCATATTGAACGTTTATAGCAAAATAGTTCACTCTGTGACGTGTGCAGGCATCCATTTTAAGAAACATGAAGCGTCTTTTGAGAGTCTTTTTAAGATCTTCCTTTTGGTTAAGTAAGAGCTTCTTCAATCACTAATTTTCTAATACTTTCTCTTTCCAGAGAAACAACAAGTTTGAGAGCCAGCCTCCTGGTCTCCAGTTTCCCCAGGGGGCCGTTCTGAGAGCACACAGAATTGGAAACATTTCACAACTTCTGACTCTTTTGAAGAGAGATGCCAATTGCAGCCTGACACTATTGACTAAGCAAAAGATCACACAAATAATGTTCAGAGGAAAATAATGTATTCATTGGTAAAAGAGCCATGATCCAGTCACAAACCAAGAATTCAAATATTAACATGAGAGGCTGGTCTAGAAATCTGATCTCCAGGCTAAATCTATAAATTATAAAACCTACAAAAGACAAAATGAAAAAACCCTGCTATAATTAAAGAAGCAAAAAGCAAAAGTGCATTTAAATCCTACAGAGTAATACTGCATTTGATCAAACATAGCATAAAAGCCATCCCACCATCGACAAGGTGACTCTGTGGTCTGGGCGGTCCTACACTGTCTAGTATTAATAACCTTATCATGTGTCAAAGTTGACGTCTGTGTGAATAAGGGCAGACAAGGACCGGGTCCCAACCAGTGGACACTAGTCAGGGGAAGCCTTTAAGGCTGGAGTCACACTAACCAGCGCAAAATACGGTCCATAGTTTACATGCGTAATACGGATGAATGACCCCTAAATAGTGCTCCGTAGGTCATCCGTAAGCCAGGTGCGGTCGCGTATTTTGCGCATGTCAGCATCCGTATGTAATCCGTATGGCATCCGTATGCAATCCGTATGGCGAGATTTTCTCGCAGCCTTGCAAAATGGACATTTAACGGTTTTGAGGCCTACTATCTATTTAAAACATTAGGCTGCACTGTATTTATTTGCTCAGGAACAGGTGGCAGCCTCCATTCTGTCCATTTGTCACCTTGCCTTCACTAGGTGTGTTGCTGTGGTATGTGCAGCATGTCAGACAGTCTGACTTTCACCACAACTGAGCAGGTTCTCTTCAACTGGCTTTTGTCATGGTGCTTTGGCCAACCATACCCAGTGATAGTGGATCCGCGGAGGAGGAGACGCATGTGGGTACATCCACTTTTGAGGCAACGATTCACAAGAGGTAATTTTCACCGCCTCTATTATTCTCTGTGGGAGCATCCTGTCAAATTCTAACAATACTGTCGCATGAGCCTTGCAACATTTGCTACACTCTTGGAGACACTGCGCCCTTGGATAACCTTTCAGGATACAAGGATGCGCAAAGCTATATCTGCAGAGGAGCGACTTGTACTCACAATACGGTATGTACTACACAACCACATTCTCTATGTTCATGATGTGTTGGGCAAAGTTCGAATTTTTGCCTTCATGGAGTAAGTTTTAGGCCCTCATCTTAGTCCACATATGTTTCAACTTACAGACACGAATGTTGGGTGGAATATGGACTGAATATCACTTACTCATTGTGCAAAGCAAGATGTGTGTGTTCTGGCATAGTCAGGTCAATATGTTTTGAAATATGGACAAGACTATATCAAGTCGTCATGCCCGAGGTCAGGATGGAAGACTGGTTGAGGATATCAAGGGACTTTGAGGAAGAATGCCAGTTTCCAAATGGTATTGGAGCCCTTGATGGCAAACATATCCGGGGGCGTAATCCGCCGAACTCTGGCTCCCAATTCTTTGATTATAAACAATACTTTTCTGTAGTATTGTTGGCTCTGGCCGACCCTCAATACAAGTTTATAATTGTTGACATTGGGGCCTATGGAAGGACGGGAGACTCTAGAGTCTTCAATACTTCCATTATGGCTCGGCGGCTACGCACCAACCATTTTGATCTACCACCACGACAGCTACCAGGCTCCACTCAAGACACTCAAGAATCTGTCCCTTATGTTCTTGTGGCAGATGAGGCCTTTCAGTTAACGCGCAATGTCATGAGGCCATATCCCCGGCGCAACCTTCACCACAGGCGCAGAATATGTAACTTGCGCCTATCACGTGCTTGGCGACTGGTGGAGTGTTCCTTTGGCATTCTTTGTGCCAAATGGCGGCTACTCCAGTCTGCCATTCAGCTGAGTGAACCAAATGTTAATGAAGTAGTGAAAGCCTGTGTGGTACTTCATAACTTCACCAGGATACATGATTGTTCCTCCTCTGCTGGTGTTGTGCGTAGGCCGGACAATGTGTGTAGGGTGAGACCACCTATCAACCATCAACGTAGACCGATCTCTGGCCTCAATGTGCGTGATCATTTCACAAATTACTTTATGGCACCTCGGGGAACCTTCTTGGCAAGAGCATGCTGGATCTATGTTGGCAATGTTGCTTTGATGTGTGTCAAAATATATATATATTTCTACCCCTTGTGAATCTCTGACTGTTGCTTTGATTTGGTACGCGTATTTTGATATGGGTTTGGACAATTAAGACAGAGACGTAAAGTTTAGTTGGCCAATTTTTACTTTTGCCTTTTTTGTGTTTTTTTTTAAGTTTGTAAGGCAAACATATTCTTGCCCTATGAAAAACTTGGGCAATGGCCCAAATTGGGCTTTTGGCATATTTCAACATTGTTGTTCAAACAAAATTACTAACATATCCTACAGCATACATAGTGCAATAACAACATTGCAACTGTACACATTTGGAATACAAAGTAAAAAAGAAGAGTTATCCATCATCAAAATGAGCTACACAAGATAATACTAACATTTATTATGAATGTTTTCAAACCATATTAATAAGCCACCATGACAGGCAAGACTACCTTACGCGTTTCTGACACATATTACATGTCTGTAATAAACACAATATTTCACCGCACTATACTGGGAAAGTCAAAGGATCAAAATAGAAGACTGACTTGATAATACATAGAGAGAGCGTGATGGTCTTGAGGCTGTTTGCCTTGATTTTGGAATATAGTTAGCTGGCCTAAATTGGACTAAGAGAATATGGACAGCACACCTTTTCTATGCATTTTCAAGTGAGTACTCTATTTTGATCCTTTGACTTTGCCAGTATAGCCCCGTGAAATATTGTATTTTTGACAGACATGTAATATGTATCAGAAACACATAAGGTAGCCTTGCCTGTCATGGTGTCTTAATCATATGATTTGAAAACCGTCATAAGAAATGTTATTAGTATCTGTTTTAGCTCATGTTGCTGCTGGATAAAACCTCTTTTGGACTTTGCCTTGGGATTTTAAACACCAGTTCAAACACACTGGACATCTCCTCCCATCAAAACAATTAACAACAGTCATATACAGTATGGGTTTACTAAGTCACTTATAAATTGTGGAACGTTGGGGAAGGAGAAGGCGGAGGAGCAGCCTGTGCTTGCTACTGACTACTTTGAGCAACATCGCCCTGTGTAGGTGCATACTGTTGCCCATGCTGTTGGTAGTGACCTTCCTCCTGTGATTGTTGGGGGTAGTGGCCATAGTAATACTGCTGAGGGGCATCTTGTTGGGGCGGGTAGGCCCGTGGCTCATACCCACCAATATAGCCATGTCGGCCCCAACTAGGTTGGGACCAGCCTCCAACACTGGGTGGGACTAAGTGGCCATATTGGTGGGGTTAGCTAGAGCCAGAAATCTGTTGCTGGTGTTGGGAAGGTTGGGTAGGGGGAGGAAGGGGGTGAGGTGTAGGCCCACGTATTAGAGGATGTTCGGACCCTGCTTGAGCAAGCATCTGTGTGGATGGTCTCATGCGCATTAGATTTCTGGGGGAAAGCTGCCACCTCTCCAGATATTTGAAAAGCTCATATGGGGTATTGTGGGGGGGTGCTTGCATCAAGCAGGATCTGAAAACATCCCCTAATACGGAGCCTGACCTCACGGGTAAGGGCACGGAGATAAAGGGTCAGGCTACGTGAGTAGGCTTCCTCCCCATCATCTGTAGTTACTCTAGATAAATAATTTAGCACCCGTGTCCACATTGGTCCTGCTCTCTTGAACAGTGACCTGGCGCCTTCTTCGTGTTCGCCGGGATGTAACAGAAGCCTGTGGGGATCCCCTGATATGGCTAGTTGGGCTGCTGCTCAAGTTGCCCGGCTCTTCCAGGATGGATGATGGGGCGGCAGCAGACCGTCCTGGTGGTGTTGTGTGTTGGGCAGCCAATGGGTTCTCCTGTGATGACTCATCGTAAGGTTGGATTGAGTTCTGTTATGAAATAGAACAGAGGCAAAAATGCATCAATATTTTTGGCCCTGTAAAGTATTTGTGTAATGTGGTGTGAGGTATCTACTTACGGTCTCAGATCCAGAATTGGGGCGAGGAAGGACAGCCGGTCATAGTATATGTACTTCCTTTTGACGTGTCCCGCATCCCCACTCCTGGACCGCTGCTGGCGTTCCCGGCGGTATTGGTCCCGGATGCTTCGCCAGCGTTTCATCACATCTTCCACTGCAATGTGACAGGAAATATTGTCAAATTCACATATTTGAGAGGTCACATTTGCTACCAGTAGACTAGGCATGGGGCCTTCTGGGGTGTGCTTTCTACCCATGGTGGCATATGTAATGGGGCAGATACACAGGGTCTCTTTAGCTACACTTAATAATTGGTTTGTCTAGGAGGATGAGGAGCTTGTGGCCTAAACCCAAATTATGGCTGTGTGAAGCCACATGTCACATCCAAATGTAACGGCCTCATGAGGCTAAAAGTACATGCACAGGAAGGGGGGTGCTGATTCTATATTCCTTTTTTGTTGTGCGCTAAGGTTACTCATGTTTTGCCTTGTACTTACGAATTTTATGCTGCTCCTCACGTGGTCGGTCACCAAAGTCATGGTACATCTGGCGACAGATGCGCCTCCATGACGCCTCCTTTCTTGCCCGGTTTGCATAATTGGCATTGCGTTGGTCCCAGATTTCGGGACTCTCCTGCACCAGGACAATGAGCATCTCCTCATTTATGTAAGTGGACGCCATGCTGCTGCTGTACTCCTTGGAGGCGTACTTCCGGGATGTCTGGAGTGCTTTTTGAGCTCATTTGTATGTCTAGGCTTCCTGATGATGGATTGGGCCATTTCCTGTCACCAGCCAAAAGACCTGCGTATTGCTCACAGGTCACACGTGTGTTCCGTGTGTAATCCGTATTTTTTGCGCACCCATAGACTTGCATTGGCGTACTACGGGCGTAGTATGCTGGCAATCGCAGCATGCTGCGATTGGCACGGACCGTAGAATACGGATGAGAAATATACGCCTGGTGCGAGTGACCCCATAGGGAATCATTTGTCCGTGTCTAATGCGTGCTTTTAGCGCCTCTCACTCGGCCGTATTCCTCGCCAGTGTGACCCCGGCCTTAATACAATTTCCAACTCAGGAGAGGGAGGCCACACCCCAGCTTGCACAGAATGCAAAAATACAAAGAAAAAACACAAAAATTGAGCTTGGTTTGAGTTGCTACACATGCAGCATATAAATGCATGTTCACATGGCCAAAAAGCATACAAAACCTATGTCACTTTTTATTTCCATATTTTTAGATCCTTTTATTGTAAGCACTGTACCTTTTCTATTAAAGCTTAAAACTTTAATAAGTTTGAACCTTGTATGGTCTAAAGAATCCATAGCCTTAAAGTGTGTGATCCTGGGGATTGGCAGAAAGTAGTGGTCATTTTTCCAGGACTCATTGCCCGTGTATTTGGTGAGTGGTGGCAGCGTGCATGAAATGGGGTATGTGGTCTGTGTCGGTGTGTGATTTATGCTCCGATTGCAGCACAGGACAAAGGCTGAATGCTGGACTGAGAGGAGATAGATAACCCTTGCAGGCGTAACCCCAAGTCACGTGCTGAGAAGCGGGTACGTGACAGTGTAGCGATGAATATAAACTGCAGCACAGATACATCTCAGCTAAAAGTCTAGACCTTAGATCAGGAATATGACAGACATGTATAGGAAATTTCATAACTTTCCCAAATTTTTATGAAAAAAATATTCCCCACAAAATGCATTGAATTACTGTACCCAATTTACTATATATTTTAGAAGTCGGAGTAGGACCATTTTATAGCGAATCCAACTCCACCAAAATGAGCTCTGACTCTGACTCCACAGGCCTGTAAATTAGCATGATCAACCCCAAAGCCAATATCTGTACATGCTGTAAAAGCACTGCTCCACTCACATGGCTCTGCTCCGTACATGATGCACACACACCGTACACACACGGCTCCGCTCCGTACACCTCGCACACACTCGTCTTCGCTCCATACACCTCGTTCACACACAGCTCTGCGCCGTACACTTTGTACACACACAGCTTTGCTCCATACACCTTGTACACACACGGCTCTGCTCCGTACACCTCGTACACACGCGGCTCCGCTCCGTACACCTCATACACACACGGCTCTGCTCCGTACACCTCGTACACACACGGCTCCAGTACACCTCGTACACACACGGCTCTGCTCCGTACACCTCGTACACACACGGCTCTGCTCCGTACACCTCGTACACACAGCTCCGCCCCGTACACCTCGTACACACACGGCTCCCCTCCGTACACCTCGTACACACGCGGCTCCGCTCCGTACACCTCGTACACACGCGGCTCCGCTCCGTACACCTCGTACACACGCGGCTCCGCTCCGTACACCTCGTACACACGCGGCTCCCCTTCGTACACCTCGTACACACGCGGCTCCGTTCCGTACACCTCGTACACACGCGGCTCCGCTCCGTACACCTCGTACACACGCGGCTCCCCTCCGTACACCTCGTACACACGCGGCTCCGCTCCGTACACCTCGTACACACGCGGCTCCGCTCCGTACACCTCGTACACACGCGGCTCCGCTCCGTACACCTCGTACACACGCGGCTCCCCTTCGTACACCTCGTACACACGCGGCTCCGTTCCGTACACCTCGTACACACGCGGCTCCGCTCCGTACACCTCGCACACACACGGCTCCGCTCCGTACACCTCGCACACACACGGCTCCGCTCCGTACACCTCGTACACACACGGCTCCCCTCCGTACACCTCGTACACACGCGGCTCCGCTCCGTACACCTCGTACACACGCGGCTCCGCTCCGTACACCTCGTACACACGCGGCTCCGCTCCGTACACCTCGTACACATGCGGCTCCCCTTCGTACACCTCGTACACACGCGGCTCCGTTCCGTACACCTCGCACACACACGGCTCCGCTCCGTACACCTCGCACACACACGGCTCCGCTCCGTACACCTCGTACACACACGGCTCCGCTCCGTACACCTCGTACACACACGGCTCCACTCCGTACACCTCGTACACACACGGCTCCGCTCCGTACACCTCGTACACACACGACTCCGCTCCGTACACCTCGTACACACACGGCTCCGCTCCGTACACCTCGTACACACACGACTCCGCTCCGTACACCTCGTACACACACGGCTCCGCTCTATACACCTCGTACACACACGGCTCTGCTCCGTAGACCTCGTACACACACGGCTCCCCTCCGTACACCTCGTACACACACGGCTCCGCTCCGTACACCTCGTACACGCGGCTCCGCTCTATACACCTTGTACACACACGGCTCGGCTCCGTACACCTCGTGCACACACGGCTCCGCTCCGTACACCTCGTGCACACACGGCTCCGCTCCGTACACCTCGTACACACATGGCTCCGCTCCGTACACCTCGTACACACACGGCTCCGCTCCGTACACCTCGTACACACACGGCTCCGCTCCGTACACCTCGTACACACACGGCTCCGCTCCGTACACCTCGTACACACACGGCTCCGCTCCGTACACCTCGTACACACACGGCTCCGCTCTATACACCTCGTACACACACGGCTCTGCTCCGTAGACCTCGTACACACACGGCTCCCCTCCGTACACCTCGTACACACACGGCTCCGCTCCGTACACCTCGTACACGCGGCTCCGCTCTATACACCTCGTACACACACGGCTCCGCTCCGTACACCTCGTACACACACGGCTCCGCTCCGTACACCTTGTACACACACGGCTCCGCTCCGTACACCTCGTACACACACGGCTCCGCTCCGTACACCTCGTACACACGGCTCCGCTCTATACACCTCGTACACACATGGCTCGGCTCCGTACACCTCGTACACACACGGCTCCGCTCCGTACACCTCGTCAGGGCCGGATTATAGGAGGGGCAGGCGGGGCTTCAGCCCTGGGGCCCCCACCACAAGAGCTTCTAAGGGGGCCCCCACCACTGGGCAGCGACCGCCAACGCAGCGCGAGGATAAATATTAGACGCCGTCAGTGAATAGCAGGAACGGAGCGGCCGGCAAGGGTCCGTCCTGCTTCCTGCCCGGAGGCCGCGCTTCCTGTTTTCACACGTCATCATTCAGCGGCCACTGCTGTGTGAGGGAGGAAGCGCTGGCGATGCTGCGGAGGACAGGTGAGAGGAGAGAGGTGGTGTCTTGTGTGTGTATGTATGTGTGTATCAGTGTACGTATGTATGTATGTATGTCGGTGTCTGTGTGTGTGTATATCTGTGTGTATGATGGAGCAGGCAGAGGCAGTGATGGGACATGGGAGTGATGGTCTAGAAGGCAATGATGGGGGTGATGGAGCAGGCAGTGATGGGGGTGATGGAGCAGGCAGTGATGGGGGTGATGGAGCAGGCAGTGATGGGGTGATGGAGCAGGCAGTGATGGGGGTGATGGAGAAGGCAGTGATGGGGTGATGGAGCAGGTAATGATGGGGGTGATGGAGCAGGCAGTGATGGGGTGATGGAGCAGACAATGATGGGGGTGATGGAGCAGGCAGTGATGGGGTGATGGAGCAGACAATGATGGGGGTGATGGAGAAGGCAGTGATGGGGTGATGGAGCAGGCAGTGATGGGGGTGATGGAGCAGGCAGTGATGGGGGTGATGGAGCAGGCAGTGATGGGGGTGATGGAGCAGGCAGTGATGGGGTGATGGAGCAGACAATGATGGGGGTGATGGAGAAGGCAGTGATGGGGTGATGGAGCAGGCAATGATGGGGGTGATGGAGCAGGCAGTGATGGGGTGATGGAGCAGACAATGATGGGGGTGATGGAGAAGGCAGTGATGGGGTGATGGAGCAGGCAATGAGGGGAGTGATGGGGGTGATGGAGCAGGCAATGATGGGGTGATGGAGCAGACAATTATGGGAGTGATGGAGCAGGCAGTGATGGGGTGATGGAGCAGACAATGATGGGAGTTATGGGGTGATGGAGCAGGCAATGATGGGGTGATGGGGCAGGCAGTGATGGGGTGATGGAGAAGGCAGTGATGGGGTGATGGAGCAGGCAATGATGGGAGTTATGGGGTGATGGAGCAGGCAATGATGGGGGTGATGGAGCAGGCAGTGATGGGGTGATGGAGAAGGCAGTGATGGGGTGATGGAGCAGGCAATGATGGGGGTGATGGAGCAGGCAATGATGGGGTGATGGAGCAGACAATGATGGGAGTGATGGGGTGATGGAGCAGGCAATTATGGGGTGATGGAGCAGACAATGATGGGGTGATGGAGCAGACAATGATGGGGGTGATGGAGCAGGCAGTGATGGGGTGATGGAGCAGGCAATGATGGGGTGATGGAGCAGGCAATGATGGGAGTGATGGAGCAGGCAATGATGGGAGTGATGGGGGAAGGCAGTGATGGGGTGATGGAGAACGCAGTGATGGGGTGATGGAGCAGACAATGATGGGAGTGATGGGGTGATGGAGCAGGCAATGATGGGAGTGATGGGGAGAAAGCAGTGATGGGGTGATGGAGAAGGCAGTGATGGGGAGAAGACAATGATGGGGTGATGGTCGAGAGGGCAATGATGGGGTGGTGGGTGAGAATGCAATGATGGTGGTGGTGGAAAGGGCAATAAATGGGGGTGGTGGAGGAGGAGGAAATGATGGAGGTGGTGGAATGGGCAATGATGGGAGTGGTGGGGGAGAAAGCAAAGATAGTGGTGGAGAAGAAAATGATGGAGGTGGGGGAGAGGACAATAATGGGATGCGAGGGGAGGAGGACAATGAGGGGTGTGGGGGATTGGGATGGGAGGAAGGGGGACTCCCGGACTTATAATGGCCTTAGGAACAGGGGGAGGTGGAGGAAGACATTATCGCTTATTATGTCTAACACAGTCCCTTAGTATATAGTGTACTCACTAATTCTGTATAACACCATCCTTAGTTACATAGTTTCCTCTTTTATTATGTATAACACCATCCCTTATTACGTACCATCCTCTCTAGTTATATATGATGCCGTCCCTGTATAAAATGGTGCTAAAGGACCCTTTCAAGAGTACATTCCCAAATATTGAAATTCTTTTGAGAATGTATTTGGTCTTGATGGTAACCAATTGCAGTGGAGAGAGATCATTCTCCAAAATGAAGCTAATTAAAAACAGACTTCGCAGTACAATGGGCCAGGAACGTCTATCCCACCTTTGCTTGTTAAGTATTGAACATGACATTCTTGAAGAGCTAGACTTTTCAGATCTGATTCAAGAATTTGCTATGAAAAAATCAAGAAAAGTTCACCTCTAAGTTTCCAGTACTTTGGCCTTCCTAAATGTTCCAAAAGGTTTGTAAAACTATGCTCACATTGTGATCAAATATGATATGTACATCCTTAAAAGCTCAGATATGGTATGCTGTAGAGCAGTCAGAAGCAGGGGAGACAGCACAACCCCTTTAATCACTTTAACATAAGTAAAAACATGCGTTTAACCCCTTCTTTTTTTTTCAGTTCCGTTTATGTTTAATACATTATGGGTGTTCTGTTCGTGGCATCAAATCTGTTATCATACATCTTGGATTACCTGGATATATACATCTTAAATTATACATGGAGAATAACTGTTAGGTAAGCAAAGCTGCAAAGTTCTAGTCTGCTCATATATCCATTCCATTCTAATGATGATTATTTTAACTTTTTATAATTTTCATTTCCTTATAGCATACAAGTTGTGTTTTGAGGTTACTACAAGAATCATTGGATGTTTGATGGATAGAGTTCATATGATCCTTCTCAACGTACTCTATTTCATTATATGATGGGTAAGTGAAATTTTTAAGGCACATATAAAAATTTTTGCATTTAATGCTGGTACTAATGTTGACATTTTACTTATTCTTTATGTTAATTTTCCCCTGGAGCTCTGCAATCTGATGACAGACATGTGTTGGATACAGAGATTTGACAGGGGGTGGTAAAACTTAGTTGTCAATTTATTCACGACTTTCTAAGAGGTATTACAGAAAAAGTACAATTCAGAGTTATGGGAAAAGATGCTTTGAAATTGTTATATTATGTGGAAAGCAAGAGAGCCAGACAAAATCATACATCATTGTGGGAAAAAATACAGTAAAGCTTGTAATGTATACATTTACTTAAGCTTTTATCTGTACACACTTTTATATAAAGCATGTTTTCGATCGCTAACACCTCCCCCTTGTACTTGGAGATGCTCACAGGCACATTAAGACAGGTGATATATCCTCCTTCAGCCAACAGACCTGTATTCAAAGAATGCTTCTTTTTCTTCTCTTACTATAGGAGAGCAAGCCACTACTCCGGAGATAATACAATAGAGAGCATATTGTTATACAGTAGTTAGCAACAATTGCTGCCGGTGAAAACTTTCCCTTTCTGCATTTTTATTATTCCTTGGCTGTCTTAACATTGGGTTCAATAAAAAAAATGTGAGTAACTCTTTCTGTCTATAATTGGACTGCTTTGAGTTATCCTGGACTGTATCTCTATTGTAGTACTGTAAATCTGAATGTGGCAGAACAAGAGGATAAGATTAGATTGTACATCTGAGTGCTACAGTTCGCGCTCTACTGTTATGGCTAAAATGTTAATGATATGGGGGCCCCCACCAGATTTTCTGCCCAGGGGCCCCCACCAACCTTAATCCGGCCCTGCACCTCGTGCACACACGGCTCTGCTCCATAGACCTCGTACACACACGGCTCTGCTCCATAGACCTCGTACACACACGGCTCCACTCCGTACACCTCGAACACACACGGCTCCGCTCCGTACACCTCATACACACACGGCTCCACTCCGTACACCTCATACACACACGGCTCCGCTCCGTACACCTCATACACACACGGCTCCAGTACATACAACTCGTACTCATGACTCCACTCCATGCGCTACATACATGAACAGCTCTGCTTTGTACACCTCGCAAACGCATCGCTCCACTCCGCAAACCTCGTACACACACGGCTCTGCTACAAACACCCTGTAAACCCCTCCTGACCCCACACATAAACTTCCCCTCATCCAGCACCATGACAACCAGCACAGCAGAGTCCTGCACACACTGAGGCCCCTGATCATGTGACCCCTGACTCCTCCCCTCCTGTGACCTCATCACAGGTCCTGTGCACACAGAGCAGCCATATATGTGGAGTGCGGCTCTGCGGGTGGAGGTCAGTGCTGGAGGCTCCATTATTCTCTATGTGGAGTGCGGCTCTGCAGGTGGAGGTCAGTGCTGGAGGCTCCATTATTCTCTATGTGGAGTGCGGCTCTGCGGGTGGAGGTCGGTGCCGGAGGCTCCATTATTCTCTATGTGGAGTGCGGCTCTGCGGGTGGAGGTCGGTGCCGGAGGCTCCATTATTCTCTATGTGGAGTGCGGCTCTGCGGGTGGAGGTCGGTGCCGGAGGCTCCATTATTCTCTATGTGGAGTGCGGCTCTGCGGGTGGAGGTCGGTGCTGGAGGCTCCATTATTCTCTATGTGGAGTGCGGCTCTGCGGGTGGAGGTCGGTGCTGGAGGCCCCATTATTCTCTATGTGGAGTGCGGCTCTGCGGGTGGAGGTCAGTGCTGGAGGCTCCATTATTCTCTATGTGGAGTGCGGCTCTGCGGGTGGAGGTCGGTGCTGGAGGCTCCATTATTCTCTATGTGGAGTGTGGCTCTGCGGGTGGAGGTCGGTGCCGGAGGCTCCATTATTCTCTATGTGGAGTGCGGCTCTGCGGGTGGAGGTCGGTGCTGGAGGCTCCATTATTCTCTATGTGGAGTGCGGCTCTGCGGGTGGAGGTCGGTGCTGGAGGCCCCATTATTCTCTATGTGGAGTGCGGCTCTGCGGGTGGAGGTCGGTGTCGGAGGCTCCATTATTCTCTATGTGGAGTGCGGCTCTGCGGGTGGAGGTCGGTGCTGGAGGCTCCATTATTCTCTATGTGGAGTGCGGCTCTGCGGGTGGAGGTCGGTGCCGGAGGCTCCATTATTCTCTATGTGGAGTGCGGCTCTGCAGGTGGAGGTCGGTGCTGGAGGCTCCATTATTCTCTATGTGGAGTGCGGCTCTGCGGGTGGAGGTAAGTGCTGGAGGCTCCATTATTCTCTATGTGGAGTGCGGCTCTGCGGGTGGAGGTCGGTGCTGGAGGCTCCATTAGTCTCTATGTGGAGTGCGGCTCTGTGGGTGGAGGTCGGTGCTGGAGGCTCCATTATTCTCTATGTGGAGTGCGGCTCTGCAGGTGGAGGTCGGTGCTGGAGGCTCCATTATTCTCTATGTGGAGTGCGGCTCTGCGGGTGGAGGTCGGTGCTGGAGGCTCCATTATTCTCTATGTGGAGTGTGGCTCTGCGGGTGGAGGTCGGTCCTGGAGGCTCCATTATTCTCTATGTGGAGTGCGGCTCTGCGGGTGGAGGTCGGTGCTGGAGGCTCCATTATTCTCTATGTGGAGTGCGGCTCTGCGGGTGGAGGTCGGTGCCGGAGGCTCCATTATTCTCTATGTGGAGTGCGGCTCTGCGGGTGGAGGTCGGTGCTGGAGGCTCCATTATTCTCTATGTGGAGTGCGGCTCTGCGGGTGGAGGTCGGTGCCGGAGGCTCCATTATTCTCTATGTGGAGTGTGGCTCTGCGGGTGGAGGTCGGTGCTGGAGGCTCCATTATTCTCTATGTGGAGTGTGGCTCTGCGGGTGGAGGTCGGTGCTGGAGGCCCCATTATTCTCTATGTGGAGTGCGGCTCTGCGGGTGGAGGTCGGTGCTGGAGGCTCCATTATTCTCTATGTGGAGTGTGGCTCTGCGGGTGGAGGTCGGTGCTGGAGGCCCCATTATTCTCTATGTGGAGTGCGGCTCTGCGGGTGGAGGTCGGTGCTGGAGGCTCCATTATTCTCTATGTGGAGTGCGGCTCTGCGGGTGGAGGTCAGTGCTGTAGGCTCCATTTTATCTCTCTATTATTGGGTTGTCACAAGTTTTGAGGGGTTACCACTCTCCGTGTGACTTACAATACGACACATTTTTTCTTATCCTCTTTATTATTATGTTTTATTTTATTATGTTTGATTTCATTATTTCGTTTGCATTCTTTCTTTCCATTGTCAGTACACTGATGAAGGTCACTGACTGAAACATCTGGATACTGTTCTACAGTTTTGACTGCGTTACAATTGCCTCATATCTTCAAAAGTTGAGCGCCAAGTTTCTTTATCACAGACACCATTATTAGGCATGTAAGTATCGTAGTAACTAGGCCGCCCCATACTATCGAGTACTTGGGGGGGGGGGGGGGGGGGTGGAGGGACATTCAGCCGGACTCAGTCACACCTTCTGAGATGCCATGTTTGCAGCAAGTGGTTAAACTGCCAGGGTTTTAGTTGCAGCCGCACCTGCAGTGTACATCTATCGTCTGAGGCCTAAGCAATATGAGGAAAAAGACCATGCAAATTTGTAGGATCACCACACAAAGTACAAATGTATTTAGAGAAATATATATTTTATTGTTTACAAAAACCAAAAAGTCACACAATTTAAAACTATTTAAAAACCAATAAATGTGGTCACCGAGAAAATTTCATAGAAGATGGTCAATATTAGATAACCACTGGCTGCCAATATTTTATTATTGTATTAGAAACAAATCATATAGTCAAGCTGCTAATATGACCCAGTAAACATAGAAAAAACGAAAAGCTAATTAATGACCGGCAAATAGATTACTTAAGCCACCCATGATTTCCTGCTATATCTCAAGTTCAAATGTCCTGAGCAGATATAAGTTATAATCACAAAAACATAATTCTGATATATATATATATATATATATATATATATATATATATATATATGCAAAAGATGAGTAATTCAAGCCCCTCAATAGACTCCCACTAGAAGCTCAGACACAAGTGTCCTGAATTAAAGGAGATCCTGATGATAAAGTACTGGTGGCTCAAATGCAGGAAAATAAACTAATACATCACCGCAGACCAGTCAGTCAAGAGAAGTCACAGTCGCCCCGTCATCTGGGATATATTCATGCAGCCAAAGTAGTATATGGAGACCCACGCGTTCCGACACCTAGAGTGTCTTTCTCAAGGTGGATGTGTCTGGTTCTGTTGTATACAGCTATTTAAACCCAAATAATTACTATTAGATCTTTACCAGCTGGTGGCCTGTGGCGTAAAGGTGATAGGAGACATAACGGTGGCGTGTGGTAGCTTTCCCGGAAATGCACACTGCTCAGGGTCAAACACCAAGTGCGCCTGCGCGCCCAAAGTAAACAACATTAAATGGCGGTGATGTATGGCGCGTCACCCGGAAGTGCCCGCTGCCCAGACTCTCATGTATCGCGACATCAGATGTATTACAGAGGCGCATGGCAGCGCACCCGGAAGTCTTCCTTACTCGGGGTCGAGTAACAAGTGCGCTTGCGCTCTCAAAATGAACAACACAGCGTAACGGTGATATATAGAGCGTCATCCGAGAGCTGCGCTTGCGCACAATAAAGTTGCGATAATATAAAGTAAAATACCGAAAGGTATCTATTGAACCAAAATTGTGTTTTTAATGCGCTTGCGTATCTTAGATGGATCACATAAATAGAAAATATGCGCAGGCGCAATAGCTAGTTATTTACAAGGGTCACACAAAATCACCTATAGAAAGGTACGCAGGACTAAAACAGTTAATTTTTTTTAAACAATTGTTTATTGTGTGAAAAAATAAAATGTGTTTTCTGGTTTGTTTTTTGTTTTTTTCCGCAAGAATTGTTGGAGCCAATTTTCGTTAGAAACCTTTTTATATCTGCTTTTTTTCTGGTGTTTTTCTTGTAATATAGGAAAGCCTAAGGCCTGAAATAAACCCCATAAATCACTGTACATGGAGACTTTGGGATCAGATCATTTCTGTCCTTGGTGTTTGTGGGAACAAAAAATCTTTTATATAAGCCTCAAACTTCTGTGTGTGAATCAGAGCTGAGATCTAACATGATAGAAGATTCCAGTGCGGGGAAGACGGGAAACCTTCATATAGACGGCCGGTGGGGATGGAGTCAGTGACGGACTCTGGCCAAATATGTTTCTAGAGCCGTAGTAGAAGATGAAGATGTCGTCCTCATCATGAAGTAGTTATTTCTCCTGTCACGTGTAATGAATATCTCCTGCAGTATTGCTAATGCCGATTCCAGTGTCGGTAATGAGACGAGAATTAGCGTTATGGAA
Source organism: Dendrobates tinctorius (assembly GCF_039654945.1). Lineage (NCBI taxonomy): Eukaryota > Metazoa > Chordata > Amphibia > Anura > Dendrobatidae > Dendrobates > Dendrobates tinctorius. Next base: position 8,814,745 of record NW_027361731.1, on the reverse strand, counting down.
GATGAGTCTATGAGAAACTTATTCAGCTGCCGACTCTGAGGAAGAAACTGCTTGTTGTCTGTGGCCTAAATATATAGGTTTTATTAGTAGATGTAAAGAAGAAACTAAATACTGTAAAATAATTTCCTCTTATGTTTCCCTTATTATCTCCAGTAATTGTATTACACAGGATTTTTATGATGTTACATCGGCTCATCTTCTCATTCAGATCTCTACAATATCGGATCCCTCAGTGAAGATCTTCTACATAAGAGAATTTTCCTGATTTACCCATTAAGGGATCGATATGGACAGAGACAAGGTGGCGGAGAGGATATTACACCTCACCCTAGAGATCCTCTTCCGGCTTACTGGAGAGGTGAGAGATTCTGATGACGTCACATTACATCATTCTTATCTATGGGAATAACAGATGGACAGAACTGGAGAGGTGAGGACTCTGGAAATGTCTGTAGTGAGATTTATTAATGTGTCTCTCCATAACCAGGATTACACAGTGGTGAAGAAGACCTCTAGTGAGTGCAGTCAGGACCCTGTGTCTGAGGGATGGGGAAGACCCCTGAGCCCAATCACAGGGCCTCCACCTCACCTCCTGATGTATGAGGAGGTCGATGGTCAGAAGATCCTAGAACTCACCTACAAGATGATTGAGCTGCTGACTGGAGAGGTGACACTGCTGGGAAATTATACAGTAACGCTATAAAGGGATCAGGGGATGATGGTATCATTGTATGTGCCAGGTTCCTATAAGGTGTCAGGATGTCTCGGTCTATTTCTCCATGGAGGAGTGGGAGTATTTAGAAGAACACAAAGATGTGTACAAGGACGTCATGATGGAGGTTCCCCAGCCCCTCACATCACCAGGTAATAGACAGGACTAAATACACATGGCCTATAATTATCTGTATGTAAAGAATGAATTCAGTCCCTGTATGTGTTTCCTCCAGTTCTATCCAGTAAGAGGACAACACCAGAGAGATGTCCCCGTCTTCTTCCACAAGACTGTAAACAAGAAGATCCCAATGTTCCTCAGGATCATCAGGTAGATGGAGAGAAGGTGTCATGAGATCTCACCTATGATGTGTAGTCGGTTTTGAAGGTCTTGTGCTGAGTCTTGTTTTATCCATCAGTGTTATATGTTTTAAATTTGTGTAATGAGAGCGGTGGAGATGGCAGTATTAGAGCTGATCATAGATGTGACTTCTCCATCTGTCTGTGACTTTTACAATATTTGTTTCAGGGTGAAGATCTGACCCATATTAATACTGCAGAGACATATGTGAGGGTTGTTGAGTGGTGTAAAGAGGAGATTCCCACATATGACTACCCAGGTGAGTAGTAACCGCTAAATGCAGAGAAGTCACAGATTATTCTCAATCAGCGGCTGGCTGCTTTATCGATGGTTTAGTCATTATTATTATTATTATTTATATAGCGCCATTAATTCCATAGTGCTCTACATGAGAAGCGGTTACATACAAAGTTATAGCTATCGCTTACAGTAAACAAATTTTCTATGGCAGACTGGTCCAGAGGGGAGAGGACCCTGTCCTTGCGGACTTACATTCTACAGGATAATGAGAAGCGACAGAAGGTCGAGGGTGCGGCACCTCGGTTGGTGGTGAAGAGGCAAAATGGTTATTGCAGGCTGTAAGCTTTCCTGAAGAGATGGGTTTTCAGGTTCCGTTTGAAGGATCCGAGGGTGGTGGCCAATCGGATGTGTTGAGGCGTGGAATTCCAGAGGATGGGGGATATTCGGGAGAAATCTTGGAGGCGGTTGTGTGAGGACCGAATAAGAGTGGAGGAGAGTAGGAGGTCTTGGGTAGATCGAACATAATGGGAGATTAGTTCAGAGATATTGGGAGGGGACAGGTTGTAGATTGCTTTGTAGGTCAGTGTTAGTTGTTTGAGCTGGATTCGTTGGGGAATTAGGAGCCAGTGGAGGGAGTTGCAGAGGGGAGAAACAGGAGAGTAGCGAGGAGAAAGGTGGATTAGTCGGACAGCAGTGTTGAGGACTGACTGGAGTGGTGCTAGAGTTAGCGAGGAGGCCACAGATGAGGGTGTTGCAGTAATCAAGGCGGGAGAGGAAGAGGGCATACATAAGAGTTTTAGTAGATTGAGGGCTGAGGAAGAGACGGATTCTGGAAATATTTTTGATTTGGGGGTGACAGGAGGTGGCAAGAGTTTGGATGTGTGGTTTGAAGGACAGGGTGTGATGCTGTTTACCATAATAGATATATCAAGTAGGGGAGATACGTGAGATGGAGGAAGGAGGATGAGTTCGGTTTTGTCTACACTGAGTTTTAGTATGCGAGAGGTGAAGGAGGATATGGCTGATGGATACTCCTAGATTCTGGACAGCAGAGAGGTGACATCTGGGCCAGAGAGATAGATCTGAGTGTCGTCTGCATAGAGGTGGTACTGGAAGCCATGGAACTTTGAGTTGTCCTAGGCCAAGGGTATAGATGGAAAAAAGTAGGGGCCCCAGGACAGAGCCTTGAGGGACTCCAAAAGAGAGAGGGCTTGATGAAGTGGGAGTGGGAAACGCTAAATGTATGGTCGGAAACGTATGAGGCAATCCAGGACCGGGCAAGGTCTTTGATGCCAAGGGAAGAAAAAATCTGTAGCCGTAGGCAGTGGTCGACTGTGTCGAAGGCAGAGGACAGGTCGAGAAGGAGGATGATGGAGAACTGTCTGTTTGCTTTGGCTGTGAGTAAGTCATTAGTAATTTTGATCAGGTCAGTTTGGGTGGAGTAATGGGGCGGAAACCAGATTGGAGGTTGTCAAGGAGAGAGTTGGATCAGAGGTGGGAGGAAATTTGAGCATGAACATGCTGTTTAAGGTGTTTTGAAGCAAACGGGAGCAGTAATATGTGGTAATAGATGGGCATAGCAGTTGGGTCAAGGTTTGTTTTTTTGAGGATGGGTGTGATGGTGGTATGTTTGAAGGCAGAAGGGAAGGTACCAGAAGATAGCGATAGGCTGAAGGCCCTATTACCATGTTCACCCTTTTGCCTGCCAACTACAACATTCTCCTCTACCCAAAACTGATCAAATGGCTTTGATACAGGAAAGATGTATATTAGAGTTGAGCGACTTTTGGTTTTTTAGGGTCGAGTTTCGTTTCGTGAAACCCGACTTTTCCAAAAGTCGGGTCGAGCAAGATCGGCCGATTATAGGGAAAAGTCGGGGTCGTCCCGAAACACGAAACCCAATGTAAGTCAATGGGGAATAAAAGTCGGCAGTGAGAGGAGGACAGGAAACACACCTACAGTGCCCATTTGAATGCCAAAAGCATCAATTCTAGTTACTTAAGCTTGTCAACCTTAATTAACTTCATAATACAAGTTACGCACTGAAAAATGGGGGTTATTTGGCTAAAGTTGTGGGGGGTAGGGCTGGCTCCAGGTTTTCATGTGCCCTGGGCGAAAGAGCGCCCCTTTAACACATACCACAACTCATCATGCTCCGATACGGCAGAGAAATAGCGGTATAGTACAATGAAAAATACTTCACTTTTTACATCTCATGACGAGGCCCATCTATTTCTCCATACAGAATCATTGGTCCCATATAATGTTTGAAACAGTATATGATGAGCTCCACATAATGCTACAGTATATGTTGGTCACCATGGATGAAGCTCCACTGTCTTATGGGCCCAAATAATGCTCCAAACATAATGGGCCCCATTTCTAATGCTCTAGTGTATAATGGGCCCTGTAAATGCTGCTCCAGTGTCTGATGTCCACCTTTGGAATGTTCCAGTGTATGGTGGGCCCCATCTATCATTCTCCAGAGTATAGTGTTCCCCAAAAATTGCTGTCCCAACATTGAAAACAATCAAATAAGTCTCCTCGCTAGGGAATCCCTGTACTAGTCTGGACTCCTCGTCGTCCCCATCTTCCATCTCGCTGCACAGTATTTCAACCTTGCAAGTGCTGTGATCCTGAGCAAGCAGGGGGGGCCCACTCGTTGGCGACGGCACTGGCACAGGGCCCCTGATAGTACGGTGGTGTGTCTGATGGCGGGTGGGCCGAACCTGCACTTTCATCTGCAGCTTCCTCTTTGTCACCATGTAAGATGGAACTGTATATGGGAAGGGTAACCTGAGTTTCATCAGGGTCAGATTCAGGCCGTGTAGCGTGCAAGGGGAATGTAGTGGTCTGGGTCAATGTACCAGCAGATTCATCGAGCAGTGGCTGGGCATCGGTGCACTTGTGTCGCCCCCAGGAGTACGGTCGCTACAGTGGCATTACCTTCCTCCTAGGGAGTGTGATGTCATGCTTGGGAGCAACGAAGGATCTCTCTAGCAGGTTAACTGATTGGGCGGCGTTATTCCCACTAGTCATGACCCTCCAAACAGCGTTCATGAAGGCAAAGTGTTTGTTTTACGTGGGCAGTATGGTTGCAAAGCTGAACCTTAAAGGAATGTCCAGAAGAGCACCACCAGGAGTGGAGCCTACGGTTAAATTCGACTCCACCTGGGAAACCTCAACCATGCCAGCTACAGAAAAGATGCACACATTGCAAGCTTAATTCCGTTAACGAACGAGACTCTGTCATGCCCCGCGGTCCGAGTCCGGCTTACTAGAGGGACACGTGAGGCTCTGGCACATGAGATTGGCCAATAACTGGTGTGTCATGCCCTTACATGTCCGTGGCTGCATGTGCGCTACACTGAAAAGGCCAGCGTTTGTCGCTTACAGGTGCAGATAACCCGCTGAACAACGTTAGTGATGGGGATCACTGATTACAATTATTACCCGTGAACGATGATTTCCCAGTAAGTGCAGGTCAACCGCAGTTCAGGAATTAGGCCTAACCGTCATTCCTGAAAAAATGAAAAACTTACGTGTGCAAACCACAGGTGCTGTAGCTTGCTTAACAGCTCGCCAGCCGTTCTCACGCCCAGTATGGATTACACGTGATTGCACAAAGGTGAGAAAGGGTACCGTATCCCCTGATAACATATGGATAGCGTACACATTCAAAATATATGTCTATACATCAGGAGGCAGGCTCAGACGGTGTTAGGCCCAGTATGGCTTGCACGTGATTGCACAAAGGTGAGAAAGGGTACCGTATCCCCGGATAACATGTATGGATAGCGTACACATTCAAAATATATGTCTATACATCAGGAGGCAGGCTCAGACGGTGTCAGGCACAGTATGGATTTGACGGCCCAGACTACACAGCGGAGGAGCAGGGAGAGGTAAAGATTGCAAATGCTGGGGCCCTGCCCAAGCAAGGGGGGCCCACTCGTTGGCGTCGGTACTGGCACTGGGCCCCTCATAGTACGGCGGTGTCTGACGGCGGGTGTGCACCACCACCACCGTCAGAGACACTTGATTGCACTATGAGGGACCCTGTGCCAGTGCCGGCGCCCAAGAGTCTGCCTACCCACCTGTCCAGGGCAACGGCACTCGCACGGTGTCGTGCGCTAGGTGGTGACCCCGGCCATGGGGGGGGAGGCAGCACAGTTAGGGAGTTTTAGAAAGTGGCATATGTTGATGTTGGACATTCAGCTGATGCAAAAGGCGAAATAGGTCAAGTCCCAGGAAGAGGTGGACCAAAGCAAGCCATTTTTCTGTCACCCTATGTGTCATCAGGGGAAGGTGGGACAAAATCCTTGGAAACCCATGCATGGTTCATTTTAATGAAGGTTAGATCATCCACATTTTGGGTTGACAGATGTGTCCTTTTTTCTGTCAGGATTGATCCAGCTGCACTGAAGACTCTTTCCGATAGCACACTTGCAGCTGGGCAAGCGAGCTCCTGTAAGGCATATTGTGCCAATTCAGGCCAGGTGTCCAGTTTAGCGGCCCAATAGTCAAAGGGGAATGACCTGTGTGGGAGAACATCGATATGGGAGGAAAAGTAGTTTGTAACCATAGTTGACAACTGCTGTCTCCTGTCACTTTCTATCGATGCTGTATTACCAGTTGTGTGAGCGGTACTTGAAAAATCAGTCCACAACATTGTCATGAAACCCCTGTCTCCAACGCCACCTCTGCTGTGTGCACCACGAACACCTCTGCCAAGCCGCCCCCGGCCCGTACGGCTCATGTGAGAACCATCACCGCTGCTGTGTGCTGGGAATGCCTCAAGCAACCGATTTACCAGAGTTGATGGTTTATTAGCCAATATTAGGTCAAGGTTCTCCTGTGGCATGATGTTTTGTAATTTGCCTTTATAGCGTGGATCCAGGATGCTGGCCAACCAGTAGTCGTCATCGTTCATCATTTTGGCAATGCAGGGGTCCCTTTTTAGGATCTGCAAGGCATAATCTGACATGTGGGCCAATGTTCCTGGTGTCAATGATGCACTGCGAGTGCTGGTTGGAGGAGCACTTTCTGGCAAATCCACATCCCTCCAGTCACGCACAAACCCTGTACTAGACCTTGCCACGCCAACATTTTCACTTGCCCCACGAGATGCATCCTCCTCCCCTAAGTAATCATCCCCATCATCATCCTCCTCCTCCTCCTCCTCCTCCTCCTCTTCTTCCTCCACCTCGTCCAGGAGAGGTCCCTGAGCAGACACTGGCTGAATGTCATCAAGGATTCCCTCCTCCTCTTCCTCCTCATCAACATTGGCTGCAGACGCTTGCTCCTTAAGGTGCGTCAAAGTTTGCATGAGCAGACGCATAAGTGGGATGCTCATGCTTAGGATGGCGTCGTCTGCGCTTGCCAGCCGTGTGCATTCCTCAAAACACTGAAGGACTTTACAGAGGTCTTTCAGCTTCGACCACTGCACACCTGTCAACTCCATGTCTGCTCTCAAAGTGCCTGGCCGTGTATCCTCCCACAAATGCATTATGGCCTGCCTCTGCTCGCACAGCCGCTCCACCATGTGCAGGGTGGAGTTCCACCTTGTTGCAATGTCGATAATGAGGCGGTGGTTGGGAAGGTGGAGCAATCGCTGCAGCTTCTGCATACGAACGGAGTGTACAGGCGACCGGCGGATGTGCGCGCACAGTCTTCGCACCTTCTGGAGCAGGCCTGTTAACTCCGGATAATTTTTGAGGAAGCACTGCACCACCAGGTTCAAGGTGTGAGCCAAGCAAGGTATGTGGCTGAGTTTTGAAAGGGCTATGGCTGCCACAAAATTACGTCCGTTATCACTAACTACCTTGCCTGCCTCAAGATGTACACTGCCCAGCCATGACTCAGTTTGTCGCTTCAAGTACTCGGCCAGCACCTCGGCGGTGTGTCTGTCGCCCAAACACATCATCTGCAACACAGCCTGCTGACGCTTTCCACTAACTGCTCCATAGGGGGACACCTCGTGTGCAACAGTGGCAGCTGCAGATGGAGTGCTCGTACGACAGCGCTCTGTGGACGAGCTTTCGCTTCTGGAGGAGGAAGGTCGAACGCCTACAGCCAACTGTTTCCTATACCGTGGGCTAGGCAGCACTGTCCCACCACCGCTGTCCCCTGTGGACCCTGCATCCACCACATTAACCCAGTGCGCAGTGATGGACACGTAACGGCCCTGGCCATGCCGACTGGACCATGCATCAGTTGTGAGGTGCACCTTTCCACTCACTGACTGCTTGAGTGCATGGACAATGCGGTCTTTTACATGATGGTGGAGGGCTGGGATGGCTTTGCGAGAGAAGTGGCGACTGGGTAGGTCATAGCGTGGTACTGCATAGGCCATGAGTTCGCGGAAAGCTACGCTTTCCACCAACCGATAGGGCATCATCTCAAACGAGATTAGTTTGGCAATGTGGGCGTTCAAACCCAGTGTACGCGGATGAGAGACTGAGTACTTTCTTGACCTACTCATAGTGTCTGGGAGGGTGAGCTGGACTTGAGAGCTGCATATGGTGGAAGTAGCGGTGGACAGGGCGGACTGAGAGAGGGTTGATGATGGTGATGGAGTTGGTGTTCTTTCTGATGGCCTAGAATCAGTCTTTCGTTGATATAACAGTGGGATTCCCTGACTGCTGTGGCCTTGCAACGACACCTCAACATTTGCTGCTGTGCTAACCGGTGGGCTTACAGTGGGGGAAACAATGTAGCGTTGCTGACTACCTTCGTTGTGATCAGTTGCACATGTGGCACTTGAGGTTTGGTGTTGTGTCCACGCTTGCAAGTGCATGGTGGTTAAATGTCTAAGCATGCAACTGGTATTCAAATTTTTCCCTCGGCTAAAGGTCTTTGCGCACTTCTTACAGATAACCTTGGCCTGATCATGAGGATTTTGTTCAAAAAAGTGCCACACTGCACTCTTCCTACTTTGGCAGACATTTTGCGGCCTAGCACGCTGTGATCTTTTGACCCTCTGGACAAGCTGTCCAGCAACTCTTTTGATTTTTGGAACCTGTCTTTGGAGTGCTCCGGGCCTGCCAGATAACAGCTGTTGCGATGTCGATGTCTGCTGTGGATGCTCCTCATCTGAGCTATTGGAAGCAGCACCCTATTCCCCCAATGGATGCCAATCTGGGTCAACAACTGGGTTATCCATCACCTCCTCTTCAATGTCATGTGCACCTTCCTCTGTGTCACCGTGTATGGTGGTATAGTGTGCGGGAAGGGGCACCTGAGTCTCATCAGGGTCAGAATCTGGCTCTGTACACTGCGAGGACAATGTAGTGCTCTGAGTGAATGTACCAGCAGAATCATCCATCAGCGGCTGTGCATCAGTGCACTCCATGTCAGATTCATCTTGGCCTGGGTAATTCACCATTTCACTTGATAATCCAGGCATGGTATGTGAAAACAGCTCCATGGAGTAATCAGTAGTATGGCCTGCGTCATCCTTCAATTTTGGTTGGGGTGAAGGACACAAGGAAAGGTGTGGTTCAAGAACATGAGCCTCCAATGACGACTCAGTGCTTTTACTTTTTACAACTTCAGAAGAGGAGGCGATAGAGCTGGAGGCTGAGTCAGCAATGTAAGACAAAACTTTTTCCTGATGCTCTGGCTTTAAAAGCGGTTTGCCAACTCCTAGAAAACTAAGCCTTCGAAGCCTTATGGAGCCAGACGATGACGCAGGCTCAACACCTCCTGCATTCGGTCCTATTTTGCTCTTGCCACTACCATCAGATCCACCACCAACACCATCATTACCAGCTGCCAACCCCCGCCCAACTCCACGGCCTCTTCCACCAGCCTCCCTCATTTTTTGTAGAAATGTAGACAAAATCCAACAAACTATATAGTAATGTAAAACAAGGTACAAGGTGTCTATAGGACAGGGGAGATCTTGAATTTCTGCACACACTTGTGGACACTGGACACTTTTGGATTGTGTGAGGCCCACTGAATATCAGAGCGCTATGTCACAGGCAGAAATTGGCTAGTGTATCACAAACTACAAGGTGTATGTAGAATTGGGCAGAATAGGAATCTCCCTAGAGTGTAGGTCTGTAAGAACGGAACAAGTCCTCCACTTATCCTTCCACAGTGACACACAGCTTCACTGTGGCCGTGATAACAGCCATTACACGGTACTGAGAGGAGCGTGCACGTAGACGGCTGTCCTGTGTACGTAAAATTGTCAAGGTCCGTGTTTTTTAAGTATACGGACTGACACACGCTGTCTCTCTATAGTTTTGAATGTGATCAAACAGCAAATATATTTAACTGTTTGAAAGCTAGACAAAACTAGTAGGTGCAGGTCTGTCAGAACGGAACATGTCCTCGACTTATTCTCACAGAGTGACACACAGCTTCACTGTGGCTGTGATAACAGCCATTACATGGTACTGTGTGAGGAGCGTACACCGCTGTATGGTGTGAAAAAATTGGGATTGCTTTTAAAAAAGCAGTTTGCAGAGCAGTGGGTAAACAGCAATGCAGCTGTCAGGAAGCCTTAGAAGGCAGCCTAACAACCAACACCGCTGATCCACCACAATATAGCCTCCCCTTGCACTGCACACACTGTGACTGGTGTGTTGTACAGGCAAAATCGCTAGAAGCAGTTTTTTTTTTTTCTTCTTCCCTGCCTAACGCTCTCCCTACAGAATCAGCAGCAGCAACCTCTCCCTATGCTAAGATCGGCAGAAGTAAGATGGCGGGCGGCGTGCACGCCCTTTTATTACCCCTGTGACGCCCACCAAAGCAAGCCAATCACTTGCATGCCCTTCTGAAAGATGGTGGTGACCCCTGCCTATGTCATCACGTTGCCCACAGTGTCCGTGGATCCTGATTGGCTGAAAGAGCGCAAAACAAACTTTTGAAACGTGACTTTGGCGCGTAAGTCGCCGACCTGGTAGCCGACCTCATCCTAGGGTCGGGTTTCGTTTCATGAAACCCGACTTTGCCAAAAGTCGGCGACTTTTGAAATTTTTCGACCCGTTTCGTTCAACTCTAATGTATATCTTTGAACCGTGTTAGCCAGTAGTTAGAAAAATATTCAGAATTGAGAGTCCTCAGTGGTTGATACCTTTTAATGGCTAACTGAAAAGATGGTAACAAATTGCAAGCTTTGGAGATTACTCGGGTCTCCTCATCAGGCTAGACTAATACAAACTCTGAAGAGTCACATACTGCATTTATGCACAACAAGGCACAGAAAAAATGCAATAGATAAGACAAGTGACGTGAAGCAGAACTATCATTATGGGAGAGGGAGAAACAAATATTGGACTAGTTCATAGATAAGGAGTCTGGCTGTTTTATTGTCCTCTTATTGAGGTCTCCTAATGTGTTGTGATGCCCACACAAGGTCTTAGGAGCAAATTCCTTAATTGATGTAAAAAGACATAAATCCACGCGACACATTCATTCCAGCATTGAGAGTGTCAAAGGTCATCATAAGCTTGTACTCCCAGACTCTTCTCTCTCTTTGAGATGTGAAGTTACCTTTCAATACCAGTAATTTCATATCCATGGTGCTGTGATCAGGCATACAAAAATATTTTGCCACAGGTAGATCCTTTTTTTTTCTCTTATTGTGTGACGATGAGAATTCATCCTTGTTCTAAGCTTTTGCCCTGTCTCCCTTATCTATGAACTGGTCCCATATTTGTTTCTCCCTCTCCCATAATCATAGTTCTGCTTCACGTCACTTGTCTTATCTATTGCATTTTTTCTGTGCTGTGTTGTGCATAAATATGTGATTCTTCAGATTTTGTATTAGTCAATGCCTGATGAGACCTGAATAGCCTCGAAAGCTTGCAGTGTGTTACCATCTTCTCAGTTATCCATTAAAAGGTATCACTGAGGACTCTCAATTCTGAATAATTTTCAAATGGCTTTGGGCATTTTAAGCCCTTTTCTATAGAACTTACCACCTGGAATATCCACCTACCCTCTGGGATTAGAAGACTCTGTCCGTTATCTGCCCAGATCTGTAAACTACAAAGGCAAATGACAGCATAAGTAGAATGTGCGGACAAGTTAGAAAATCACTTGAAGAAAAGTAATATGATGGGTCTGTATCAGAAGGCGGAGGGTAATGATGCTGTTGGCTTCCTAGAATCCTGATATCTTATTGGATGAATCTCCCTTCTCTCCCTTCTGTGCTGCTGAATGTCTCATATGGTCCCTACAAGACCAGGTCCAGTCTTTCTGGCCAAACTTTGCTTTTATGATCGACAACATGAAGCTAAGTGTGAATTTCTGTACAATAACAGAGTTTCCCTTTATCCTGACTTTTCAATTTGTATTAAAACGTACTAACTTCAAGGGGGATTGTGATAAACTACATAAAAAAACATTATACCTGTGCCATGATATATCTCTAAGCTGTGCATGGCTGATGGCTGTAATATACATTTATTCACGCCTGCAGGAGATGTATTGGCATGGCTCGAGCTCTGGCTTCATGGATTCACTCCACGTCATAAATTCTCCATTATGTTTTCAATCCTAAGGAATTCAGTTTGTGCAGGAATCTCTCCTGAAATGAGGAGTACTAATACTTTCTCTACTCTTAGTCCACCATAAATGAGTGAAACTCTGGTTTAGTGGTGTAGTTCTCCCCTCATTACATTGTTGTTGGTGATGCAACGTAATTTTTTACTCTATTTTTTACCTGTGCATTCTGTATGATAGTGTGATTGTGGTGGGATCGTCCTGCCTCACTTATGTGAGTCTGTAGCTCCCTGATAGTCTTAAAAAGAAAAAGCTCTCCATCACCACTTCCTTATGCCTAAGATCTAAATTTAAAGTGAACCTGTCAGCAAGATTGTGCACAGTAAACTACAGACAGTGTCAGGTTGGCGCCATTATACTGATTACATTGATACCTGGTGATGAAATTCATCTTGTAGTTGTTGTTTAATCTTTTATTTGTGGTTTACAGTTAATGAGATTCTCGTGCTCTGGGGTGAAGCTGTGGGCGGGGCTTTATGTGGTGCTCTGATTACATATTCATCTGTATTGGCTTATGACAGGTCCCTGATCCTTCAGTGACTTGCCCCCTATTTTACGTAATGCATATAATAGTTTTGATATTGTTGATAATGCCAATAATATTGTGGCTGTTGTGATGCTTAGAAAAAAATTACATCCAGCAAGATGACACCGGCGGCGCCTGTCCAGTAACATCTAGCTCTAACTTATAGGTGCTACTGCGCAGGCGGCGCCGCCACTGCCGGTGACATTTTGCTGGCTGTAATTTTTTTTTCTAAGCCTCACTGTGACGCGAGTCACTATAGTAATAATTAGTCCCAGAAGTGGAGAGAGAGAGACTGCAATAACAGAAAGTAATATAATACTACTTACTGAAGTAAAGGGAGGTCAAACAATCCGAGGTCAGGTCGAGGAAATGGCGCAGTACAAGGGGTAGTCAGAGACCCATTCCAATTCACGAGCTGGGGTCAGGAAAACCAGAAAGACAAGACGGTTTACAGGGAGCAAGCAAAAGAGGAGTCAGGTCAGCGGAAAAAAGAGTGCAAGTCCAGAAAGGGAATAAAGTCAGGCTGGGTCCGGCACAGAGGGATCAGTCTTACACAGGCAGCAGCAAGTGTACGATTGACACTGGATGCAGGAGCTATCATGCTTAAGTACAAGATTAATCAAGGGAAGTGAACACAGATGATTGCAACACAGACCCAGTACAACCAAAACAGACTGACAGTCTCCATACAATAGTAGCATAGCAGACAAGAACAGTGTGGAGATCGTGACAGTATCCTCTCTTCAAGGGGGGCCACCGGACCCCCAGGTTTCCCAGGAAACCTCAGATGAAAGGACCAGACCAACCAATCAGCCCTTACAGAATGAGCTTGGACCCATGACTGTTCCTGAGGTCTGTACCCCTTCCAATGTACCGGATATTGAAGGGAATTCTGGATTGTTCGGGAATCGATGATCCTTTGTACCTCATATTCAAAGCTTCCCTCAATAGACACCGAAGGATGTGGGGGCAAGGAAGATAGATCAGGGGAGTAAACTCCCTCAAAAACGACTTGTGGAACACATTAGGAATACGGAAAGACCGAGGAAGTTTTAATCGGAAGGCAACTGGATTGGCCACCTCCAGAATCTCCTACAGACCAATGAATCTAAGACCCAACTTCAGCGAGGTTATCTTCAACCTAATATTCTTAGAGGATAGCCATACCTTATCTCCTACTTTGAATGCGGCCCCCTGACAAGTGCCTCCTGTCAGCCATCTGCTGAGGCTGAGCCACCCCATGTCCTTTTTAACCTCCCTCCAGACATCCCCCAGCTCTTGAATGATAGCATCCACCCCAGGACACCCAGAACTTATTCTGGAGAACTCAACAAAATGAGGATGAAACCCGTAATTGCAGAAAAACAGCGAGGTCCCCATGGACTGATTAACCCGACTGTTAAAGGCAAACTCAGCCAGAGAAAGAAATGATGAACAAATCTTCTGCTGATTGGTGACAAAACATCTTAAAATTTGCTCTAATGACTGATTTGCCCTCTCTGACCGTTAATTTCGGTGATAAGCAGAGGAAAAGGACAAATCAATCCCCAATTTTTTGCAGAAAGCCCTCCAAAATCTAGAGATGGAGTGAACACCCCTATCAGATACAATATTTAGAGGAATCCAATGCAATCGTACCACCTGAATAATAAACAGTTTGGAGAGAGTTTCAGCATTGGGTAACCCAGATAATGGGATGAAGTGAGCTTGTATGCTGAAACGATCGACTACCACCCAAATAGCAGTCATCCCCCCCCAGACAGAGGTAAATCTGAAATGAAATCCATGGACATACGAGTCCATGGTCTTTTTGGAATTGGCAAAGCAGCCAATTCCCCTGCCGGTCGGCAATGCTGTACTTTGGCGCGTGCGTAAGTTTCACAAGCTGACAAAATCTCTAATATACTTATTCATAGCGGACCACCAAAAGAGTCTAACAACTGACTTCTGGGTGGCAGTGACCCCATGATGACCACTCAACACAGAATCATCAACTTTTATTTTTCCGTCAATATGGCCATCTGAGGGCTTGTTTTTTTGTGGGACGAGTTGTACTTTTAAACGACACCATTGGTTCCAAGTGCTGTGAAATTGCAAAAAAGTGCAATCACACACTTGGTTTTTTGCTTGGCTTTTTTTTGCTAGGTTCACTAAATGCTAAAACTGCCCTGCCATTATGATTCTCCAGGTCATTACAAGTTCATAGACACCAAACATGTCTATGATCTTTTTTATCTTAAGTGGTGAAAAAAAATTCCAAATTTTGCTAAAAAAAAAAAATTGCGCAATTTTCTGAGACCCACAGCATCTCCATTTTTCGTGATCTGGGGTCGGGTAAGGACTTATTTTTTGCATGCCGGGCTGACGTTTTCAATGATACCACATTTGTGCAAATGCGTTCTTTTGATCGTCTGTTATTGCATTTTAATGCAATGTCGTGGCAACCAATAAAACGTAATTCTGGCATTTTTAACTTTTTTCTCGCTACGCCGTTTAGCTATCGGGTTAATGCTTTTTTTTTTTATTGATTGGGCGATTCTGAATGTGGCAATACCTAATGTGTATGTGGGATTTTTAATATTATTATTATTATTATTATTATTATTATTATTATTATTAATTATTTTATTTTTATTCAGCGAAAGAGGGCTGATTTGAACTTTTTTAGGTTTTTTTTTTTTTTTTTTTAAATTTTTTTAACCTTATTTTTTTTACTTGTGGCATGCTTCAATAGCCTCCATAGGATGCTAGAAGCATGCACAACCCGATCGGCTCTGCTACATATGGGCGATGAGCAGATCGCCCATATGTAGCAGATTTACTACTGTGCTTTGAGCGCCGTCCACCGGGCGGCGCTCAAAGCCATCTGCCTGGAACAACATAGAGGTCTCTGAGACCTGTGGTTGTCCAGGCAACGTAACGCCGACCCCCTATCACGTGATGAGGGTCGACGATGAGCTCATTTCCAGCCCGGTGGCCGGAAGTGCTATTTAAATGCCCGCTGTCGGCTTTAACAGTGGGATTTAACTAGTTAATAGGCACGGGTGGACGGCAATTCCGCTCACGCCTATTGCGGGCACATGTCAGCTGTTCATAACAGCTGACCTGTCGCTGCTTTGAGGTGGGCTCACCGCCGGAGCCCACCTCAAAGTGGGGATCCTTACCAATGACGTACTATTCCGTCATCCGTAAGGAAGGGGTTAATAAATTCTTAAAAGGTTACACTTTTTTTTTTTTTGGTTATTTTTAACCATTTTTTGTGACAAATGTATTTCAAGAGTTAAAGCACCCATTAATTCCTGTGGGCTTCTTACTTTGTTTAATAAGTTATATAAACAAGCCTTGGGTAATTTGGCATTAGGAATGAGATTAATAGACACAGTCATAGGGACGATGACTAAGTAAGATCTCAGACGTTTTTCCAGAAAAACATCTCCAAAGTCTTTCAGGTACTCCAGAAGACCCTCCAGACTAACAGCAAACCTGCACAGATTTTAGACCTCTTTCAGTACAATAAGGACCCCATTTGACAACATCTTTCAGATTTCAGTCAATCGGATTATGCATACTCAACCGAGGAATACCCAACACAATTTCAGCAGGTAAATTGTCCAAAACATAACAGAAGATTAATTCCATATGAAGAGACCCCCACCTTGAGTGTGAACTCCCATTGTAATTAACTGAACCAGATTTTTGAGAAATGGTGTTCTATCAATGGCCACAATTTGAATAGGGCTTTCTAGCTTAACTGTCCCTAATTCTACAGGTATAAATAAACACTGACGCTTCTACGTATTAGGTTCAAAAATTATGGTGCAAGAACTCGCAATAGATTAATGTAAAGAGCTGCAGGTGATAAAGAGACAGGTTCTGTGCATGCCTCTCACCTACTGGTATACAAGAATAATGATATCACCGCGCTATTGCTTCTGAGAGTGGTAGAGATATACTTACTCCCAAAATCGTTGATGGTGTAGTGGATAGGTCCAATCTCATGGACTGTGACACTGTTTCTTCCAAAGTGGATCCAGAGAACCTCCTGAAATGTACTGAGGTCCCTGATGGAACAGAAGAAGATGCTGCAGGTATGCAGGATGATGGGCAGTGTGTTTATGTGATGGGAGGCCAGGGCACACTGTTACAGATGTTAGTGGCCACGACTGCAGCCCTGGCCATCGCTCACAATTGCGTAGGACGCCAGTGACACAGGTAAGTGTGATGCAATGTGTCTGGCTTGCAGCCTATTAATGCTGCCCATAGTATTATCCAGCGGGCTGCCCAGCACTATAGTATGCACCACACAGGGATAGACGCCCTAATGAACCAAGCCAACAAAAAGAGGCCTAGCTGCATCCTGCAAAAAATGATATAATAAAAAGTGCTAAAAAACAATGCATATAATAAATACATTTTAAATGAGGTATTGGTTAATGTTTTGGCCAAAATAGATAAGCTCGCAACCCAACGTCAAGGGTCCTCATACTTGCGAGTCCTATCACTAGTATCGAAAACTAATATCTCCTCGACAATAACCCAGACTTAGGTGTTTCCCGAGGGCTTGTTTGCTGCAGGTCGTGCTAAGCAATATCCAGCTAGGCCACAATAGAGACAAAGTCCAAGTTCCCGACGGCGTCTCCTCTCATTAATCCTTGAGCTGGCAGCACCAACATCCATAGGTTCCATCTCAGGTAAACCAACCAGGCCAATTGGACAAAATGGAATCTCTTGTTGAACCTCGCGTCTCTCCCACATCCTCCAATCCATGCAGATAGCCTGAGTCATGGCCTACAACAAACAACCAGGGTTCTCCAATGCCAGTCCTCAAGGCCCACCAACAGATCATGTTTTCAGGATTTCCTTTGTATTGCACAGGTGAAGCAATTATCACCTGAGCAATACTAAGGATATCCTGAAAACATGATCTGTTGGTGGGCCTTGAGGACTGGAGTTGGGGAACCCTGCTTTAGAGACTCCAAAAGACCCCTGAGGAATTGGTATCTGAGAGCTGCGTCATTCCACAGGATCTCAGTAGACCACTGACAAAACTCGGTACAATAGTCTTCTGTTGTGTGGTTCCCCAGGTTCATGATCCTTGTCTCTTCCACCTTGACCCTGTCAGGTTCATCATAGATCTGTCATAAAGCATGAAAAAAGGCATTCACAGAAAGACGTTCAGGTGCAAAAGAGGGTAGGGAATCATAGAATCGTAGAGTTGGAAGGGACCTCCTGGGCCATCTGGTCCAACCCCCTGCTCAAAGTAGGATTCGCTAAATCATCCCAGTCAGATGTCTGTCCAGCCTCTGTTTGAAGACTTCCATTGAAGGAGAACTCACCACTTCTCGTGGCAGCTTGTTCCACTCATTGATCACTCTAACTGTCAAAAAGTTTTTTTCTAATATCTAATCTGTGTCTCCTCCCATTCAGTTTCATCCCATTGCTTCTAGTCTTTCCTTGTGCAAATGAGAATAAAGTTGATCCTTCTACAATGTGACAGCCCTTTAGATATTTGTAGACAGCTATTAAGTCTCCTCTCAGTCTTCTCTTTTGCAAACTAAACATTCCCAAATCCTGCAACCTTTCCTCATAAGACAGGGTTTGCAGACCGGTCACCATTCTGGTCGCTCTTTTCTGAACTTGCTCCAGTTTGTTGATGTGTTTTTTTTAAAATGTGGTGCCCAAAACTGGACACAATATTCCAGATGAGGTCTGACCAAAGAGGAGTAGAGGGAAATAATGACTTCACGTGATCTGGACTGTATGCTTCTGTTAATACATCCTAGAATTGCATTTGCCTTTTTTGCTGCTGCATCACACTGTTGACTCATATTCAGTCTGTGATCTATTAGTATACCCGTCTTTTTCACATGTGCTGTTGCTTAGCCCTATTCCTTCCATTCTCTATATGCTTTTTTCATTTTTATTGCCCAGATGTAGTACTTTGCATTTTTCCCTGTTAAAAACCATTCTGTTTAGTTGCTGCCCACTTCTCCAGTTTATTTATATCTTTTTGAATCCTCTCTCTCTCTTCTCTAGTATTAGCTATCCCTCCTAGCTTTGTGTCATCAGCAAATTTAATCAGTTTACCCTCAATTCCTTCATCTAAATCATTGATAAAGATGTTGAACAATACAGGGCCCAGGACAGAGCCCTGTGGTACCCCACTTGAGACATTCTTCCAACTGGATGTGCAGCCATATACGACCACTCTTTGGGTCCAATCGCTAAGCCAGTTATGAATCCACCTAACAGTTGGCTTGTCCATTCCATACTTAGTCATTTTTTCAATAAGGATTGTATGAGATACTTTGTCAAATGCTTTGCTGAAGTCAAGATATACTATATCTACAGCATTTCATTGATCCACCCAATCAGTGATTCCGTCATAGAAGGAAATTAAGTTAGTCTGACATGACTTGTTAGTTACAAACCCATGCTGACTCTATTTAATCACTTCATTCTTATCCAGGTACTGACATACATGTTTAATAATTTGTTCAAAGATCTTTCCTGGTATAGAAGTCAGACTCACCGGCCTATAGTTGCCTGGGTCCACCTTCTTCCCCTTTTTGAAGATAGGAACAACATTTGCTCTTCTCCAGTCTTCTGGGACTTCTCCTGTTCTCCAAGAATTTTCAAAGATTATGGAGAGGGGTTCAAAAATTTCTTCTGCTATCTCCTTCAGTACTCTGGGGTGTAATTCATCTGGACCTGGAGACTTGAATTCATTTAGGAAAGCTAAGTGTTTCCTCACTATCTTTCTGTTTATAGATATCCTGGATTCTTCTATTCCCTTAATAGGACAGTGAAGAACAGTTGATGTTACATTTCCTTTCTGAGAGAAAACAGATGCAAAATAGGAATTTAAAAGTTTGGCCTTCTCAACATCCTGTCTTAGCATTTCATCATTTTCATCCTGTAAAAATCCTATAGCATCTTTGACTTTTCTTTTACTTTTAACATGGCCCCAAAATCCTTTATTATTGCTTTTGACATCTCTTGCAAGCCTCAATTCATTTTCAGCTTTAAATAATCTGATTTGTGCCCTGCAGGTTCTGCAGACAGCATTATATTCTTCTTTAGATATGCCTCCCTCTTTCCATTTTATAAACATTTTTTTCTTCCTTTTTAGCATGTGCTTAAGTTCTGTGTTCATCCATCCTGGTTTCCTTAAATGCTTCCTATTCTTCCCTCTTTTCGGAATTGTTAACAATTGTGCTTTGAGAATTTCATTTTTCAAGATTTCCCATCCTTCCTGGACATTTTTGTCTTTAAGGATATCCAGCCATTGGATCCCTCCAATTCTCTTTCTGAATCCCTTAAAATCTGCCTTTCTGAAATCTAACCTTGACGTCTGAGTCTTCACAGGTCTTCCTCCTCTAGTTACCCAAAACTCTAAAATAGCATGGTCGCTACCTCCTAGGGTCCCAGCCACTTTCACCTCCTCAACCATTTCCTCCCTGTTTATAAGAATTAGATCCAAGGTAGCAGTTCCCCTTGTTTTCTCCCTTACCTTTTGGAAGATAAAGTTGTCAGCAAGAGAAGATAAGAATTTCCTTGACCTGTTAGTTTTGCCTGAGAGAGATTCCCAACAAATGTCTGGATAGTTGAAATCTCCCATGACAACTATGTCATATTTTTTGGAGAACTTGGCCATTTGATGCATAAAGAGTTCATCCATATCTTCAGCTTGCACAGGTGGCCTGTAGTAAATGCCTACAATGGTGTCCTTTCCATTGTTCTGTCCTTGTATTCTTACCCAAACAGTTTCCACAGAACTCCCAGTCTCTGAAGCTTCAATCTCTGTGCAGATATACGCGTTTCTAACATACAATGCGACACCTCCTCCTCGTTTATCAAGTCTGTTTCTTGCAAATAAGTTCTATCCTTCTAGTCTTGTATTCCAATCATGTGCATTGTCCCACCAAGTTTCAGTGATTCCAATGACATCATATTTCTTTTCCTGTGTTAGTAGTTCCAATTCTCCTTGTTTGTTGCCCATGCTTTGTGCATTAGTATATAAACATTTTAGTTTGTGATTGGTTTCTCTTTCTCCAATATTTTTATTAATTAGATTCTTTTGTCTTTGTTCTTCCTTTCCACTTGTAATAGCAGAGTTCTCAATAGCATTTGTCAGGTGTATGGCTTTTTCTGGTCTTTTGCTTCCCTTCCCATGTTGTTCTAGTTTAAAGCTCTCCTTACAAGTGTAGCAAGACGACTTCCAAATAGGCATTTTCCCTAAGTCTGACTGGAAAACATGTAAGTCTGAGTACCACCCCGCAAAAGTGACATTATAATTCCTACCTGCTGTGACTCATTCCCTGATGACTGAGGATGCAAGGTGAATAATAATTTACACCTTTCTTTGAAAATTCTGAACTGGTCGTTTTCTCCCGAAAATTTGTCCATGAGTGCTACAACAGGTTCAGGGGACTCAAAGATTCGTCAGATGGTTCAGAAGTCATGGCAGCGGTCGGAAGAGAGAGATTCTGAGGGGCAGTGAAAGTACCAGTAATCTGAGCCTGTGGGCCCTGTAACTGAGCCTGTGATGATGCCAGTTTGTGTTGCGCCAAGGTCAGATTTTCCACCTGATCACACAAAGTACATAACAGATGCATAGGTGGGAAAAAGAAAATAAATAGCGGACAATCGTAATGTGATGCGCGTCACTATAGCAGTGTTCCCCCGACTCCAGTCCTCAAGAGCCACCAACAGGTCATGTTTTCAGGATTTCCCTTAAAATTGCACAGGTGAGATCTGCTCACCTGCACAGGGAATACTTCCACCACCTGGGTGATACTAAGGAAATTCTTAAAACCTGACCTGTTGGTTGCTCTTGTGGACTGAAGTTGGGGAACAGTGCACTATAGTAATAATTAGTTCCAGAAGTGGAGAGAGAGACTACAATAACAGATAGTAATCTAATTTATATAATACTACTTACTGGAAGTAAAGGTAGGTCAAACAATCCAAGGTCAGGTCCAGGAAATGGCGCAGTAGAACATGTGGTAGGCAGAGATGCAATCCAATCCATCAGCCAGAATCGGGGAAAACCAGAAAGACAAGACACGGTTTACATTGAGCAGGCAAAAGAGGAGTCAGGTCACAGGCAAAGAGTCTAAGTCCAGGAAGGGAATAAAGTCAGGCTGGGTCAGGCACAGAGGGATCAGTCTTACATAGGCAGCAGCAAGTGTACAATTGACACTGGAAGTAGAAGCCTAATCAAGGGAAGTGAACACAGATGTTTGCAGCACAAAACCATCACAACCAAAACAGACTGACAGCCTCCACACAATAGTAGCATAGCAGACAAGGACAGTGTGTGGAGATCGTGGCACTCACAATGTCTACAATATTATAGGCATTATCAACAATAATATTCACACTATTATATGTATTATGTAGAAATGAGGGGCAGGTCACTGAGGGATCAATACAGATGCAAATGTAATCAGAGCACCACATAAAGCCCCGCCCACAGCTCCACCCTGAAGCACGAGAATCTCATTAACTGAAAACTACAAATACAGATTAAACAACAACCACAAGACGGATTTCATCACCAGGTATCATTGTAATCAGTATAACGGCGCCGACCTGACAGTGTCTGTAGGTTACTGTGCACAATCCTGCTGACAGGTTCCCTTTAAGACATCTCAGCTCTGCACTATTATACACAGATCTCTTTAAATGTGTAATATTTCTTCTTGAAAGTCATCTGATAGAAAATATTGGCCCGTACAATAGTTTAGATTGTGAAGTCACCGAGATCATACACTAATTACCCCAGAGAGGTTTCACCACTAGTTACTCATTTATTACTGATGAAGACTGTGGAGTTTGATCATTTCAGTAGATGTTATTGTCTATACTCACAGTTTTTGACTACAGTAGTTAGTGTCCAAAATACTCTGATTTATCCTCTTCCTGCAGCCAGTTTTGTGTTCCTAATCGGGCCCCATTTTTTAAAATCTGACATGTGTCACTTTATGTGGTGATAACTTTGGAATTATTCACAAAGGATAATAGAAAACAAATGGATCTTATAAATTACTAGCTGAAGAGCCCGGCGTTGCCCGGGCATAGTAACTAACTGTGGTTAGTTATAACAAATTATAATTCTCCTCCATCCTATAGTCCCGTGCCCATATACCCATCATACATATCCACCATCCCATAGTCCCGTGTCCATATACCCGTCACACATATCCTCCATCCCATAGTCCTGTGCCCATATACCCATCATACATATCCACCATCCCATAGTCCCGTGCCCATATACCCATGACACGTCCTCCATCCCATGGTCAACCATTATGACATCATAATCAGCGGAGGGGCTTGCAACCTATAATGACATCAGCATCGCCATGGCAACAATTTTGACATAATGAGGGGCGGGGCTTGATACACACTTTTTCCCCATTATGTAGATAGGGGCAAAATTGTTTGGTGAATTGGAACACGTGGGGTTAAAATTTCGCCTCACCACATAGCTTAGGACGCTCTCGGGGTCCAGACGTGTGACTGTGCCAAATTTTGTGGCTGTAGCTGCGACGGTGCGGATGCCAATCCCGGACACACACACACACACACACACACACACACACACACACACACAAGCTTTATATATTAGATTTTCCAACTTCGCACAATACCCTATATACGATTGTACACTACTGTCTGGGCACATGGCGGTGTTCAGAAGGGGAGGAGCGCCATTTAGCTATTTGAATAAAGATCTAACTGGATTAGTTTGCAGACACAATGTATTGGGTCACCTGGGAGCTCAAAAGATGTCCACCATGAACATGCTTGGCACGATCTTTTCTGCTTTCCATATTCCAATGATTGCCTTGCTCATCACCCTTTAACACCCTTAGGCTAGGTTCACATTAGCGTCTGAGTCCGCAGCATATCAAGCGCAAACGCATGTTTACCTAGCGTTTTTATCCGCATCATCTTACGCATGACGCCAAAAAACGCTGCGTTTTTGCATGCGTTTGCATTGTTTATGCGCATGCGTTCGATATGACTTCAGACAAAAATGGGCGTGTCTCATGGGATTTCTTTTTTCATTTTGAAGAACGCATGTGTACACATGTCTTTGCGTACGGATACATTCCCATAGACAGTAATGCATTTTTTTGACTCACTCATGCGCATGACTGCGCATATTTGACCGATTTTTGTCACTTCCTAAAATGCGACATGTTGCGTTCGTTGGACCCTGCCGCACACCGAAAAAGACGCATGCCCCTGCGTACACCATGCTAAAAATAGTTACACATGACGCATGCGAATTTATGCAGATGAAACGCTGCGCACACAGACGAAAATGTGATACCAGCCTTACATGGATCTGGACTTGCACGGGAACACCTAGGCTTGGACCATTCTATTCTGTGGTATTAGATGGCAAGAAGAATAGTCAGGTAGCTGGGTCAGAACCAGAAGGACAGAATACAGAATCAGAAGACACAAGAGTAGTCAGTAACGGGCCACGGTCACAGCAGGAAACAAATACACAAGCCGCGAGCTGAGCACAGAGGACTGAACCAGAGGAGAACAACGCTGTATCTGGCAGATTCCAGCCATATGCTTTGAGCTTTAGTAGGGTGTGGTACTTTCCAATCGGCTGAAGTAGGGAGCAGATTACTCCAGCTGGACACCAGGAACAGATCCCAGATGAGATTGGGCACACCATATACAGGAGCCCTAATATAACTAAATGACAGAAAACCAGAATAGTTGAAATCCCCATAAAGTGATTTTATAAATAAACTAGCTATGAACCCGTTCTATGGCTGGGTGGCATGCATTTTTATTGTTATATAGTCTCCCATCCTGGTATGTGCTGCCCCTCCTATCCTGGTATGCATGGCGCCCCTCATCCCCCCCCCCTCTTGGTATGCATGTTAACCCTCACTCCCCAATCCTGGTATGTATGACCCCCCCCTCATCCCTATTCTGGTATGTTTGGTCCCCTCACCCTCCACCCTATCCTGGTATGCATGGCACCCCATTCCTCATCCTGGTATACATGGTACCCCCTCATCCCTATCCTGGTATGTATTGTCCCCTCACCCCCCAATCCTGGTATGCATGGTCCCCTCACCCCCCCAATCCTGGTATGCATGATCCCCTCACCCCCCCCCCATCCTCGTATATATGGTCCCCCCTCATCCCTATCAATGGATGTATGGTACTACCTCACCCGCCAATCCTGGTATGCATGGTTCCCCCTCATCCCCAATCCTGGTATGCATGGTACCCCCTCATCCCCAATCCTGGTATGCATGGTACCCCCTCATCCCCAATCCTGGTAGGCATGGTCCTCTCACCACCCTTTTCTGGTATGCATGGTCCTCTCACCCCCCCCTTTCCTGGTATGCATGGTCCTCCCAGCCCCCTATCCTGGTATGCATGCTATCCCTCACCCCCAATCATGGTATACATGGGACCCCATTCCTCATCCTGGTACGCATGGTCCCCTCACCCCCCCTATCCTAGTATGCATGGTACTCCCTCATCCCTATCCTGGTATTTATGGTCTCACCCCCCCAATCCTGCTATGCATGGTCCTCTCACCCCCAATCCTGGTTTGCATGGTCCCCTCACCCCCCAATCCTGGTTTGCATGGTCCCCTCACCCCCCAATCTTGGTATGCATGGTACCCATCATCCCCTATCCTGGTATGCATGGTACTCCTCATCCCCCAATCCTGGTATTGCTGCGGAGTCTCGCTGTGAGGTCAGGAGAGGGCGGGATTGTGCTGCTGAAGTTGACGCCCGATCTGGCGCCACAACCCACCCTCTCCTGACATCACGGCGCGACCCCGTGGCAATACCGGATCGATAAATTGTGCTGAGAGGGCGGGATTGTGCCAGCGAAATCGGCGCCGGCGCTGTCTTTGCTTTCCGGCACCATTGTCTTCCACAATATGGTGCCGGAAAGCACGGACTGGGCATGCGCTATTTCCGGCCCCACAACCCACCCTCTCTTGGCATCCCAGCAAGACCCCGGGACAAAACCGGATCGGTAAGGTGTTGTGCCGGAGATCACGGTATGCGTTCAGTGCTTATGCATACTGTGATCTCCTGTGCCACTCTCCTGATCCCTGGGTGCGTTACTCTGTCCAGACTGTGCAGGCGCGTCACATCTGCGTAGTCTATAAAGGCTTCGGACAGAGTGAAGCTCCCAGCGTTATAGATTCACTGAGGGTTATAATCTATAGGAGGAGTGAATATTTTGACTCTACAGCCACTTTCCGGAAATTAACACGCAGTGGATGTTGGAGAGTGAAAATTACACATTTGCCATTTTATTACCCAACACATAGTGCCCAGATTGTGCTCCAGGAGACACACACCATAAATTAAGTGGGTTCTTCTCACTATAATATTGCTACATACAGGGATCCTAAATGTTGTGTGAGCACACTGCAAGGCTCAGAAGTGAGAGCGGATTTTGCAAGATTGGTTTATAGAAACCTTGTTGCTTTTTAACAGCGTTTCAGCCACTAATAGTGTGGGAACCTCTGTTTTTCCATTGACAGATGATGGACCTGAGTGGGGACTTGTTTTTTGTGAGATGAGAATTGGTATTATTTTCGCCTACATAACATTGATTGGTTTCTTTTTATTCGATATTTGGGAGGCAGAATGAACAAAGAGTTGATCACCACACACTATTGGTTCATCCAGCAAGGTTTTCTATTAGACTGTGAACTGTCATTGTCTCATAAAGTTTTTTACATGGCTTCCCATTTTTATGGACAGTTTAAGTAGAAATGTTCAAAAATATAAAACTCAAGGATATTCTATTAAAGGAAAGGTACCGCATTTGAAGATCATTAATAAATCAATGTAACGCAGCATAACATGCTGAACTTATAACCAAGTTTTGATTGCATTTGACACATATTTTGTGTTATACTGTGACATCTTGGATTCACAGTAGCAGCAGGACACAATCGGTGTCATAATATGGCACCCCATGGTCACTCCGACCCTATGTATTGTAAAGGGCCCGTTACACATAGCGATATCGCTGTAACGTCACTGGTTTTTGTGACGTAGCAGCGATATTGCTAGCGATATCGCTATGTCTGATACTTACCTCCGACCGGCTCCCCCGCTGTCCATCGCTGATCGCGCGAGAACGTCCTGGACCATTTCTCGTCGGGCACTTCCTGCTGGGACTTCCTGTGGTGCCGACGAGTGACGCGTGGACGTCAGGATCGCCGCGTCTGACAGGTAAGTAGTGACCCCCGACCCCAGCGATGTCGCTGGTGAGATCTGCCTGTGTGGCAGCTCACTCGCGACCACTTAGCGATGCACCAGAGATCCCGACAACGATAAGTGTAACGGTACCCTAAGGCAACTGTCACTGCTGTGAGCTGGGCACAATTCACAGTAGTGGGAGTGTCCTGCTGCCATGTTCATGGAGCCCTCGGCTGTGGCTTTGTCTCCTGTCATTAGGATCTGCTAACAGAAGCATTACTGCTTCACAATAGATCCTAGATTGACAGG
Source organism: Dendrobates tinctorius (assembly GCF_039654945.1). NCBI lineage: Eukaryota > Metazoa > Chordata > Amphibia > Anura > Dendrobatidae > Dendrobates > Dendrobates tinctorius. The sequence continues at coordinate 8,787,852 of NW_027361731.1, read as the reverse complement.
AGTGAAAAGCAGGAGAAGAGCTGGAGGCAGGAGCTGTGACTCATCCCTTAGTAAGATAAGAAGGAACTCCAGGTCTGCATTGAATGGCCAGAACGGAGGGGGGTAAGATACATATAGTGTGGCTGAGAGAGACACAAATGGAGTGTAATGGGGAGAGAGATACACATGGAATAGCAGGGGAGAGATATGGATATGAAATAGCAGGCGTGAGAGACACATGGAGACTGATGGGGGGAGAGAGAGACATAATTATTGAAATTTATTCTTTTACAAAAATGTAACAGATATGCCACGTTGCATTGTTAACAATTGTGGTAGTCATACCAAGAAGAAGTCATCTGAAGGAATATTATTGCATGTGTTTCCATACTCCATGGAAAGAATGAAACTGTGGCTGCAGCAGACAGGACATTTTACTAACGTTGACACAGTTGCTGAAAGAGTCCATGCTGGGAAGACACACGACAAATTCAGAAAGTGTTCAAGACACTTTGAGGAAGATTGTTACATTTCTGTATCAGAAATAAAAGCTTCATTGCCTAAGGCTATGTGCACACGCTGCGGATTTTGATGCGGATCCGCAGCGTTTTTGGACGCGCAGAATTGCATCAAATCCGCAGTGTAGTGCACGGCCAATGTTAGTCAAAGGTAAATTAAGAATTGCTGCGCACATGTTGCATAAAAATCCGCCCAGATTTGCAGCGTTTTTTTTTCCGCAGCATGTCAATTCTTTTTGCGGATCCGCAGCAGCGTTTTTGTAGTCGGGCATATTAGCGCGCTCTCATTACCACCAAATCCGCACAGCAAAAACGCATTGAAATCCGCATCATTTCCGCATGCAATCCACAAGCTGTTTGCCCTACGTTATCTGCCAAGAGATGCCGATTCTCTGCAGAAAATTCCACAGGCAAATCTGCAACGTGTGCACATACCCTAAGGGATTCTGCAGTGCCCACTATTTTTAGGGTATGCGCACACGTTGCAGATTTATATGCAGATCTGCAGCGTTTTTGGACGGGCGGAATTACATCAAATCCGCAGGGTAGTGCCCAACCAGTGTTGTCCTATGTGAAATAAAGAATTGCTGGGCACATGCTACGGAAAAATCAGTGCAGATTTGCAGTGTTTTTTTTTTTTCCCGCAGCATGTCAGTTCTCGCGGATCTGCAGCATTTCTGCACCCATTGACTTCCATTGAGTCGGGCAAAACTGCAGGTGTAAAAAAGATCTGTGGATTTGCTGTGGATATGGGTACTAGAAACGCAGATCGGGAGGAGAGTGTGTGGGCGGTGACTGTGTCCGGGGTCTGTGTGTCTGTGTGTGCGCGTGTCTGTGTAAGCAGCCATTGTCTGATGGGACCTACTGCTCCCATCCGGCAAAGAATGCTGACAGTGACAGCTATTCTGAGTTCATTTTCCCCTTCACCGTCGATGTCTGATGAACTCCCTCTTCTGGTGAAGGAAGGTAGTGAGGCTGATTACCAAACACCTGATCTGGTAGATGATGACTGGGTAACAGGAAATTCTGACTGGATATAAGTCAGCCGACGCCCTTCTGAGTCGCTGGTGATTTCTCTGCTGGATTCTTGGAGACCAGTCTGATTCTCAAAGATAAGTTTTTGCTCTGCTATTGAACTTATTAGTTTTTTTTTTTTGTTTACCTTGTTTTTTGGAGTTCAGCCATCCCCGGTCGGGGGTGTGCTGAGTTCCATTTTTGTCTCTGATCAGTTTGTCTCTTTGCTCTGTCTTCAGAATTTACCTGAGTGCTGATATAGTCTTTTTGAAGTCCTAGCGACTTCAGGGCCTGTTTTTCCTATCAGACGGTTGGGACATTTTTTGGTAGGGTTTTTTACGGATTGCAGACAGCAGGCTTTTCTATCCTGTCCTTTTTAGTTAGCTTGGGCCCCATCGTTTGCTCAACCTATCTTTCTATCTGTGTTCGTATTTTCATCTTGCTTCACCGTCATTATATGTTGGGGGCTGCTTATTGCTTTGGGGTCTGCTCTGGGGCAGTTTAGATTTCCCCTTTCTTTCTTTAGGCCTATTTAGTTCTCCGGCTGTGATCGAGGGGTCTAGGGCATCGTAGGAACTCCCCACGGCTACTGTTAGTTGTTGTGGATAGGATCAGGGGTCTGCAATCCGATAGCTACCAACCTCTCCGGTTTTCTGGACTTAGCTTGTATTTTTGTTTTTTCCTCCTTCGGTGACTCATTCATAACAGACAGCATTGCCGATGATGGGAAAGTAGTCCCATCAGACAATGCATGTGTTCAGTTGTAAAAAAACATACAGAACATACTTTACATACATATACACATACAACACATAAAATAGAGTACATAATTACCAAACACCTAGTCCCTGATGTCCTCTTCTCCTAATAAAAATTAAAATAATAAACCAGGGGAGATTGTTGTGGGACACTCGTTTTATTAATTGGACTATGCCAGACAAGGAGCATATGGTTGGTTTATTATTTTAAATCTTTTGCAGGAGATCAAGGGCGTTGCATGGATTAGGCATTAAATAAAAAGATGGAAAACTGTAGTGCTTTATTTCATTAAAATACTTTTCTGGCTGTCTTTTTTTAACCAATTAATCACTGTAGGATTAGTAATGAATGGGTGTCTTATTGATGCCTCTCCATTACTTACCGGGCTTAATGTCACCTTACAATCAAAGATGACATTAACCCTTTATTACCCCATATACCACCACTACACGGCAGTGGGAAGAGAGAGACTAAGTGCCGGTATTGGTGCATCTTAGAAAAGCGCCATTTCTGGGGCGGCTGCGGGCTGGTGTTTGTAGCCGGGGGGGGGGCAATATCTATGGCCCCTTCCTAGGCTATGAATATCAGCTCACAGCTGTCTGCATAGCCTTTCTGGCTAATATTTATAGGGGACCCCACGTCTTATTTTTTTTGTGGGGGGTCCCCCTATTTTAATAGCCAGTAAAGGCTATGCAGACAGCTGGCGGCTGATATTCATAGCCTGGGAACCTCCATGGGTATTACCCGCTTCCCAGGCTATAAACATCAGCTGCCAGTTGCTGGCTTTCCCGCTCTAGACTTGAAAATTGCACTAGGCCCCACGCAATTTTTTTTTTTCTTAAATTAAACAGATATTGTGTTTAAGGCTGGTGTCACACTTGCGAGAAACTTGCACGAGCCTCACACCTCAATACCCAGAACTGCCGCTGGCACTCGGGACCAGAGTGTGCAGCTGCATGTATTTCTATGCAGTCGTACACTCTGGCGGCAGTGCCGGTTATTAAGGTGCGAGACTCGTGTGAGTTTCTCGCAAGTGTGACCCCGGCCTAATGCAGGCTTTATCTATCTGTCTGTCTCTATCTGTCTATCTGTGTGTGTAATGAAGTATGGTTTGGACAAATGTAAAAGAGGAGGTTGGACAAGAAATTACATCACAATTCTTTTTTTTTGTTAAATAATATATCTTTATTCAGGATACAAAAACGCATCAAATCCCCCAATTCCATATCCATCTCTCTCCCCTGCTATTCCATGTGTATCTCTCACCCCAGCATGCTCCATATGTGTCTCACTCATACTATATATGTCTGTCTCCCATCAGTTTCTCTCAGCCAGCCTAAATATATCTTTCACCCCCCTCCACAAATACTGGCCTTCACTGCAGACCTGGAGTTCCTTATCTTATTGAGGGATTAGTCACACTAGCAGCTCCTGCTCCTATAATGCTGCTCCATACACACCAGATGTCTTCACTCTTCCTCCAGTGCTGCTGAGTCCCACTGTCTTCTGCTCCTCTGTAAACAAGCTGTGCTTCTGATGCAGTAACTGCTGGTGATAGCAGATCAAAGGGCAGTCACCCACAAATGGCGCTGCCCTATGATGCTACTCTTCATTCTGCCCCAGAGATACTAGACCACCAAAAAGGGGAGGGAAATGGTGATGTCGGCAGTTACTGCCCCAATTTTTGAGCTATCAGTAAAGCTGGTAAGTCTTACATATAGCTGTTTGAGGTCTAAAATGGAAAATGCTCCCCCTAGTGGTAATTATTATATATTTAAAAAAATATAGAATTTTTTTTCATATAGAAATGTTTGCAAACATTGCATTAACACATTTTAATTACTATTTTAATCTTTAATTTCACAAAAAAAAAATACAAGAAAACCGGTGGCACCTTGACTTTTTTTTTTTTTATCTTAGCAGATGACTGTACCAGGAGATCTGAGGGACAGCTGACATCTTCAATTTTTAAATCTGATGATCTTGAGATCCTACAAGATACAGCGGAATTGAATGTTATTACTCCAGATATGCCATCATCCCTTCACAGCAAAGATCTGTCATCTGATCCTATGAAGCGGGTCCTGTCTTCTTATTCATTTCCAACTACGAAGGAAAATCAAAGTCACAAAAGAGGCTTTAAAAAACAAACTGCTCCTAAAGCACAGTCATTTTCCTGTTCAGAATGTGGGAAATGTTTTACATGGAAATCACATTTTATTACCCACCAGAGAACTCACACAGGGGAGAAGCCTTTTTCCTGTTCAGAATGTGGGAAATATTTTACACAGAAAGCACATCTTGATGGACACCAGAGAACCCACACAGGGGAGAAGCCTTTTACCTGTTCAGAATGTGGGAAATGTTTTAAACAGAAGTCAGAGCTTGTTATTCACCAGAGAATTCACGCAGAGGAGAAACCTTTTTCGTGTTCGGAATGTGGGAAGAATTTTGCACATAGATCAAATTTTGTTAACCACCAGAGAACTCATACAGGGGAGAAGCCTTTTTTCTGTTCAGAATGTGGGAAACATTTTAGACATAATTCAAATTTTGTTAACCACCAAAGGACTCACACAGGGGAGAAGCCTTTTTCCTGTTCAGAATGTGGGAAATATTTTGCACAGATATCACATCTTGTTAACCACCAGAGAACCCACACAGGGGAGAAGCCGTTTTCATGTCCAGAATGTGGGAAATGTTTTGTAGGGAAATCACACCTTGTTCGGCACCAGAGAACTCACACAGGGGAGAAGCCTTTTTCCTGTTCAGAATGTGAGAAATGTTTTAACCGGAAAGAGAGTCTTGTTAGACATCAGCGCAGTCACACAGGGGAGAAACCTTATTCATTTTCTTAAAATGGGAAATATTTTACTTGGAAATTATTTGTTAACCTCTATACCCCCCAAGGGTGGTTTGCACGTTAATGACCAGGCCAATTTTTGCAGTTCTGACCACTGTCCCTTTATGAGGCAATAACTCTGGAATGCTTCCATGGATCCTGGTGATTCTGACAGTGTTATCTCGTGACATATTGTACTTCATGGTAGTGGTAAAACTTAATTGATATCACTTGAGTTTATTTGTGAAAAAATGGAAATTTGGCGAAAATTATGAAAATTTTGCAATTTTCCAACTTTGAATTTTCATGCCCTTAAATCACAGAGATATGGCACACAAAATACTTAAGTAACATTTCCCACATGTTTACTTTACATCAGCACAATTTTGGAACCAAATTTTTTTTTTTGTTACAAAGGGTTAAATGTTGACCAGCGATTTCTCATTTTTACAGCACCATTTTTTTTAGAGACCACATCACATTTGATATCACTTTGAGGGGTCTATATGATAGAAAATACCCAAAAGTGACACCATTCTAAGAACTGCACCCCTCAAGGTGCTCAAAACCACATTCAAGAAGTTTATTAATCCTTCAGGTGCTTCACAGGAATTTTTGGAATTTTTAAAAAGATGAAACATTTAACTTTTTCACAAAAATATTACTTCAGGTTCAATTTTTCTAATTTTAGTAAGGGTAACAGGAGAAATTGGACCCCAAAAGTTAGTGTGCAATTTGTCCTGAGTACGCTGATACCCCATGTGTGGGAGTAAACCACTGTTAGGGCACATGTTAGAGCTCAGAAGGGAAGGAGGGCCGCTTGACTTTTTCAACGCAAAATTGGCTGGAATTGAGATCAGACACCATGTGATGTTTGGAGAGCCCCTGATGTGCCTGAACATTGGAAACCCCCCACAAGTGACCCCATTTTGGAAACGACCCCCACGGAACTTATTTAGGTGTGTGGCGAGAATTTTGATCCCCCAAGTGCTTCACAGAAGTTTATAACGTAGAGCCATAAAAATAAACGCATTTCCACAAAAATGATATTTTTGCCCCCAATTTTTTATTTTACCAAGGGAAACAGAAGAAATTGGACCCCAATAGTTATTGTGCAATTTGTCCTGAGTTTGCTGATACCCCATATGTGGGGGTAAACCACTGTTTTGGTGTATGTCAGAGCTCGGAAGGGAAGGAGCGCCATTTGACTTTTTCAATGCAGAATTGGCTGGAGTTGAGATCAGATGCTATGTTGCGTTTGGAGAACCCCTGATGTACCTGAACAGTGGAAACCCCCAATTCTAACTCCAACCCTAACCCCAACACACCCCTAACCCTAATCCCAACCCTAACCATAACCTTAGCCACAAACCTAACCCTAACACACTCCTAATCCCAACCCTAACTTTAGCCCTAACCCTAATGGGAAAATGGAAATAAATATATATTTTTTTTATTTTCCTTAACTAATTGGGTGATATACGGGGGTTTGAGTTACTATTTGTAGCCGGTTTTTATAGCGGGTTTTTATGTTTGGCAGCTGTCACACGCTAAAAGACCCTTATTGCAAAAAATAGTTTTTGCATCACCACATTTTGAGAACTATAATTTTTCTAGATTTTGACCCACCGAGTCATATAAGGTCTTATTTTTTGCGGAATGAGTTGACGTTTTTATTGGTACCATTTTCGGGCACGTGACATTTTTTGATTGCTTTTTATTACGATTTTTGGGAGGCAGAATGAACAAAAACCGGCATTTCATGAATTTCTTTTGGGGGGTGTGTTTACACTGTTCCGCGTGCGATAAAATTGATAAAGCGGTTTTACTCTTCGGGTCAGTACGGTTACAGTGATACCTCAGTTATATAATTTTATGTTTTGGCGCTTTTATTCAATAAAGACAATTTTATATAAAAAATAATTTTTGCATCACTTTATTCTGCGAGCTATAACTTTTTAATTTTTTCACCGATGATGCTGCACGGTGACTTGTTTTTTTCAGGACAAGAGGACGTTTGTTTTCAGCTGTACCATGGTTATTTATATCTGTCTTTCTGATCGCGTGTTATTCAACTTTTTGTTCAGCGGCATGATGAGAAAGCATTGTTTGTTTTTGTTTTTTTTTTGCCTTTTTTTTTAATGGGTTCACTAAAGGGGTTAACCAGTGGGACAGTTTTATAGAGCGGGTCATTACGGACGCGACGATACTAAATATGTGTACTTTTATTGTTTTTTTTTATTTACATAAGGAATGTATTTTTTGGAACAATATTTTTTTCTTAGGAAGTTTTTAAAAATATTTTTACACATGTTAATTTTTTTTAACTTTTTTTTCTACTATATAGTGGGACATCACTATATAGTGTGAGATCACTGATATGACACTTTGCACAGCATTGTGTCAGATCAGCAATCTGACAGGCAGAGCAGGAGGCTTGCCGGTGCCTGCTCTCAGCAGGCACTGACAAGCCACCTAGCTGCAGGACCCAGAAGGACCCCACGGCCATCTTGGATCCGGGGGCCTGCAGGGAGGAGGCCCTCGGAACAATGTGATCACATCGCGTTGTTCTCAGGGAAGCGCACAGGGAGCCCCCATCCGTGCCCGATGCTTCTCTATGCGACCGGAATGCTGCGATCATGTTTGATCGTAGTATGCTCGGGGTTAAAGTGCCTGGAGTGGTCCACGACTGCTCCTGGCACTTAGTGCCAGGTGTCAAATGTGATAATCAGCTGACACCCGGCTGCAATCAGCCGCGATCCCCCCGTGAGCGCGGCTGATCGTGTATGACATACTATTCCATCCATGGGGATTAAGTCCCAGGTCACATGGATGGAATAGTACATGATATGGCAGAAAGGGGTTAATAAACATCAGAGAAGTCACACAGGGGAGAAGCCTTTTTTATGTTCATAATGTTAGAATAGTTTTAACCAAAATTGGATCCTCTTAAAGGGGCTGTCTCTTGTCATTCCTCATGTTTGCTGACAAAAGGATGAAGCTAAACTTTCTTAATTCTGCCATGATTTTAGTTTTTTTTTTCTGTTGTCTAGTCTTGCTTGAATATAGGTCAATATTAAATAAAGTCTCCTGATGAGTCACCTTTGGTGAGGACGATGAAACCAGTAGAAATGAGAGGCTTGGAGAGTGAGTGTGTATACGTCACCTCACCCTATATACTGAGAGGAGGGGTATAGGTTTTTCTATTAGTCACCTTCTGACTAACCTTCAGGGGGTGAATTGTGGGTATAGTTTTACATTTGGAATTAATAAAGTTGAGTTTTATGTTTTTGTCAGTGAATCTTCTAATCAAGGGATAATATACTGTGTGTGTATATATCTAATATATAAAGCTCAAGTGTGTATATATGTATGTATGTGTGTGTGTATGGCCCGGGATTGGCATCCGCACCGTCGCAGCTACAGCCACAAAATTTGGCACAGTCACACGTCTGGACCCCGAGGGTGTCCTAGGCTATGAAGTGAGATGAAATTTTAACCCCGTGTGTTCCAATTCAAACAATTTAGCCTCTATCTACATAATGGGGAAAAAGTGTGTATATCAAGCCCCGCCCCTCATTAGGATGTCATAATGGTTGCCATGGCAACGCTGATGTCATCATAGGTTGCAAGCCCCGCCGCTCATTATGATGTCATAATGGTTGACTATGGGATGGAGGATGTGTGATGGGTATTTGGGCATGGGACTATGGGATGGCGGATATGTATGATGAGTATATGGGCACTCGACTGGGATGGCGGATATGTATGATGGGTATATGGGCACGGGACTATGGGATGGAGGATGTGTGATGGGTATATGGGCACAGGCCTATGGGATCGTGGATATGTATGATGGGTATATGGGCACGGGACTATGGGATGGAGGATAATTATAATTTGCTATAACTAACCACAGTTAGTTACTATGCCCGGGCAGCGCCGGGCTCTTCTGCTAATCTATATATATATATATAACACCTTATCGTGTCTGTAACCGAAATCACGGGCCGGCCGCCAGGCCGCAACCAATCAGCGACAGATGCAGCTGTTTGTAACGGTAAGCTGCATCTGCCGCTGATTGGTTGTGGCCGCCAGGCCGCAACCAATCAGCGGCCAGCGCAGTCGGGGACAGCGCTCAATCAGCCGCAGGGATTATTCCGTTAAAACGATTAAAAAAAAAGTATCACCGACTGCCTCCAATGTCCTTTCCGCCCGCCCGGCCTCGCGGTCCCAGTAAGGCTTTGCGACTTAGACCCGCGATGACATCACTCTCGCGAGAGCGCGATGTTATCAGCAGTATAAGCCGCAAAGCATTACTGGGAACGCGAGGCCGGGAGCGTGGAAAGGCCATCGGTGGCCGTCGGAAGGTGGCCATGGGTGACAAAAACACAAACACACTCTCCTTCCGGCGGCCCTCAGACTAGTTTCCTTCTCTCCAACGCACCCGGCATCGTGGTCCCAGTAATGCTTTGCGGCTTATACCGCTGATGAAGTCCCCTTGCGAGAGTTACGTCATCTACGGTCTTTAGCGCTAAACATTACTGACACCGCGATACCGGCCGCGTGGAGAGGAGAGCGGGGGGCGCACCCACATTGCTGATTGGTCACAGACAGAGGCCCACGACGCTGATTGGTCGTGGCTACACGGAAAGGGGGGGTGAGGGGACCATGCATACCAGGATTGGGGGTTGAGGGGGCCATGCATACCAGGAAAGGGGGGTGAGGGGACCATGCATACCAGGATTGGGGGGTGAGGGGACCATGCATGCCAGGAAAGGGGGGGTGAGGGGACCATGCATGCCAGGAAAGGGGGGGTGAGGGGACCATGCATACCAGGAAAGGGGGGGTGAGGGGACCATGCATGCCAGGATTGGGGGGTGAGGGGTCCATGCATACCAGGAAAGAGGGGTGAGGGGACCATGCATACCAGGATTGGGGGGTGAGCGGACCATGCATACCAGGATTGGGGGGTGAGGGGACCATGCATACCAGGACTGGGGGGGTGAGGGACCATGCATACCAGGAAAGGGGGGTGAGGGGACCATGCATGCTAGGATTGGGGGGTGAGGGGACCATGCATACCAGGAAAGGGGGTGATGGTGAGCATACATACCAGGATTGGGGGGAGAGGGGACAATGCATTCCGGGATAGGGGGTTGAGAGGACCATGCATTCCAGGATAGGGGGTTGAGGGGTAGCATGTATATCAGGATTGGGGGTGAGAGAACCATACATATCAGGATTGTGGGGTGCATTATTACATTATTATTAAATCTTCAAAAATAAACTGCATACATATTCTAGAATACCCGATATGTTCGAATCGGGCCACCATCTAGTGTGTATATGTATGTATGTATGTGTGTGTGTGTGTGTGTATATATATATATATATATATATGTATGTATGTATGTATGTATGTATGTATGTGTGTGTGTGTGTGTGTGTGTGTGTGTATATATATATATATATATATATATATATATATATATATATATATATACAGTATGTTATATAATTTTCTCAGTGAACTCATTCTTCATGTTTGGCCTCACTAAAATAAGAACACTCATACTCGCTGGTGTGTCGGCTCCACTTCAGCGGTGTCGAGACTCACTGTCCCGTGGTTTATGTGAGGTTGTCACCTCACACGAGCCCTGCGCCAAATCAGCGGCAGCTTCACTGTTCCCGCCTTCGGACGTATTGAACATCATCAGGAAGCCGGGGCCGCGGCTGCTCTCTGACTGCCTCATGATGCTCGATTTGTCCGAAAGTAGGGACAGTGACGCCAGCGCTGATTGGGCACAAGGCTCACAAGACGTAACAACCTCAAAAAGCCCTAAGAATGCAAATGCCGACACTGCTGAAATGGCGCCAGCATGGGAGGTTTATATAAGTACTTTTATTTTAACAGGACTAAACATGAGGAATGAGAAGGGATTGCCCAAGTAGTCGACAACCTTTTTTAAACATCAAAAATCCCACACAAAGAAAACTCATTATCATTAGAGTTGAGCGACTTTTGGTTTTTTAGGGTCGCGTTTCGTTTCGTGAAACCCGACTTTTCCAAAAGTCGGGTCGAGCAAGATCGTCCGATTATAGGGAAAAGTCGGGGTCGTCCCGAAACACGAAACCCAATGTAAGTCAATGGGGAATAAAAGTCGGCAGTGAGAGGAGGACAGGAAACACACCTACAGTGCCCATTTGAATGCCAAAAGCATCAATTCTTCTTACTTAAGCTTGTCAACCTTAATTAACTTCATAATACAAGTTACGCACTGAAAAATGGGGGTTATTTGGCTAAAGATGTGGGGGGGGGGGAGGGCTGGCTGCAGGTTTTCAGGTGCCATGGGAGAAAGAGCGCCCCTTTAAAACATACCACAACTCATCATGCTCCGATACGGCAGATAAATAGCGGTATAGTACAATGAAAAATACCTCACTTTTTACATCTCATGACGAGGCCCATCTATTTCTCCATACAGAATCATTGGTCCCATATAATGTTTGAAACAGTATATGATGAGCTCCACATTATGCTACAGTATATGTTGGTCCCCATGGATGAAGCTCCACTGTCTTATGGGCCCAAATAATGCGCCAAACATAATGGGCCCCATTTCTAATGCTCTAGTGTATAATGGGCCCTGTAAATGCTGCTCCAGTGTCTGATGTCCACCTTTGGAATGTTCCAGTGTATGGTGGGCCCCATCTATCATTCTCCAGAGTATAGTGCTCCCCAAAAATTGCTGTCCCAACATTGAAAACAATCAAATAAGTCTCCTCGCTAGGGAATCCCTGTACTTGTCTGGACAAGTGCTGTAGCTTGCTTAACAGCTCGCCAGCCGTTCTCACGCCCAGTATGGATTGCACGTGATTGCACAAAGGTTAGAAAGGGTACCATATCCCTGGATAACATGTATGGATAGCGTACACATTCAAAATATATGTCTCAGGAGGCAGGCTCAGACGGTGTTAGGCCCAGTATGGATTGCACGTGATTGCACAAAGGTTAGAAAGGGTACCGTATCCCTGGATAACATGTATGGATAGCGTACACATTCAAAATATATGTCTATACAGCATGAGGCAGGCTCAGACGGTGTTAGGCCCAGTATGGATTGCACGTGATTGCACAAAGGTTAGAAAGGGTACCGTATCCCTGGATAACATGTATGGATAGCGTACACATTCAAAATATATGTCTATAAAGCATGAGGCAGGCTCAGACGGTGTTAGGCCCAGTATGGATTGCACGTGATTGCACAAAGGTTAGAAAGGGTACCGTATCCCTGGATAACATGTATGGATAGCGTACACATTCAAAATATATGTCTATACAGCATGAGGCAGGCTCAGACGGTGTTAGGCCCAGTATGGATTGCACGTGATTGCACAAAGGTTAGAAAGGGTACCGTATCCCTGGATAACATGTATGGATAGCGTACACATTCAAAATATATGTCTCAGGAGGCAGGCTCAGGCGGTGTTAGGCCCAGTATGGATTTGACGGCCCAGATTACACAGCGGAGGAGCAGGGAGAGGTAAAGATTGCAAATGCTGGGGCCCTGCCCAAGCAAGGGGGGCCCACTCGTGGGTGTCGGTACTGGCACTGGGCCCCTCATAGTACAGCGGTGTGTCTGACGGCGGGTGTCCACCACCACCGTCAGAGACACTTGATTGCACTATGAGGGACCCTGTGCCAGTGCCCGCGCCCAAGAGTCGGCCTACCCACCTGTCCAGGGCAACGGCACTCGCACGGTGTCGTGCGCTAGGTGTTGACCCCGGCCATGGGGGGGGAGGCAGCACAGTTAGGGAGTTTTAGAAAGTGGCATATGTTGATGTTGGACATTCAGCTGATGCAAAAGGCGAAATAAGTGAAGTACCAGGAAGAGGTGGACCAAAGCAAGCCATTTTTCTGTCACCCTATGTGTCATCAGGGGATGGTGGGACAAAATCCTTGGAAACCCATGCGTGGTTCATTTTAATGAAGGTTAGATCATCCACATCTTGGGTTGACAGACGGGTCCTTTTTTCTGTCAGAATTGATCCAGCTGCACTGAAGACTCTTTCCGATAGCACACTTGCAGCTGGGCAAGCGAGCTCCTGTAAGGCATATTGGGCCAATTCAGGCCAGGTGTCCAGTTTAGCGGCCCAATAGTCAAAGGGGAATGACCTGTGTGGGAGAACATCGATATGGGAGGAAAAGTAGTTTGTAACCATAGTTGACAACTGCTGTCTCCTGTCACTTTCCATCGATGCAGTATTACCAGTTGTGTGAGCGGTATTTGAAAAATCAGTCCACAACATTGTCATGAAACCCCTGTCTCCAACACCACTTCTGCTGTGTGCACCACGAACACCTCTGCCAAGCTGCCCCCGGCCCGTATGGCTCGTGTGAGAACCATCACCGCTGCTGTGTGCTGGGAATGTCTCAAGCAACCGATTTACCAGAGTTGCTTGTTTATTAGCCAATATTAGGTCAAGGTTCTCCTGTGGCATGATGTTTTGTAATTTGCCTTTATAGCGTGGATCCAGGATGCTGGCCAACCAGTAGTCGTCATCGTTCATGATTTTGGCAATGCGGGGGTCCCTTTTTAGCATCCGCAAGGCATAATCTGACATGTGGGCCAATGTTCCCGGTGTCAATGATGCACTGCGAGTGCTGGGTGGAGGAGCACTTTCTGGCAAATCCACATCCCTCCAGTCACGCACAAACCCTGTACCAGACCTTGCCACGCCAACATTTTCACTTGCCCCACGAGATGCATCCTCCTCCCCTAAGTAATCATCCCCATCATCCTCCTCCTCCTCCTCTTCTTCCTCCACCTCGTCCAGGAGAGGTCCCTGAGCAGACAATGGCTGAATGTCATCAAGGATTCCCTCCTCCTCTTCCTCCTCATCAACATTGGCTGCAGACGCCTGCTCCTTAAGGTGCGTCAAAGTTTGCATGAGCAGACGCATAAGTGGGATGCTCATGCTTAGGATGGCGTCGTCTGCGCTTACCAGCCGTGTGCATTCCTCAAAACACTGAAGGACTTTACAAAGGTCTTTCAGCTTCGACCACTGCACGCCTGTCAACTCCATGTCTGCTCTCAAAGTGCCTGGCCGTGTATCCTCCCACAAATGCATTATGGCCTGCCACTGCTCGCACAGCCGCTCCACCATGTGCAGGGTGGAGTTCCACCTTGTTGCAATGTCGATAATGAGGCGGTGGTTGGGAAGGTGGAGCAATCGCTGCAGGTTCTGCATACGAACGGAGTGTACAGGCGACCGGCGGATGTGCGCGCACAGTCTTCGCACCTTCTGGAGCAGGGCTGTTAACTCCGGATAATTTTTGAGGAAGCACTGCACCACCAGGTTCAAGGTGTGAGCCAAGCAAGGTATGTGGCTGAGTTTTGAAAGGGCTATGGCTGCCACAAAATTACGGCCGTTATCACTAACTACCTTGCCTGCCTCAAGATGTACACTGCCCAGCCATGACTCAGTTTGTCGCTTCAAGTACTCGGCCAGCACCTCGGCGGTGTGTCTGTCGCCCAAACACATCATCTGCAACACAGCCTGCTGACGCTTTCCACTAGCTGCTCGATAGGGGGACACATCGTGTGCAACAGTGGCAGCTGCAGATGGAGTGCTCGTACGACTGCGCTCTGTGGACGAGCTTTCGCTTCTGGAGGAGAAGGAGGAGGAGGAGGGTCGAACGCCTACAGCCAACTGTTTCCTATACCGTGGGCTAGGCAGCACTGTCCCACCACCGCTGTCCCCTGTGGACCCTGCATCCACCACATTAACCCAGTGCGCAGTGATGGACACGTAACGGCCGACTGGACCATGCATCAGTTGTGAGGTGCACCTTTCCGCTCACTGCTTGAGTGCATGGACAATGCGGTCTTTCACATGATGGTGGAGGGCTGGGATGGCTTTACGAGAGAAGAAGTGGTGACTGGGTAGGTCATAGCGTGGTACTGCATAGGCCATGAGTTCGCGGAAAGCTGTGCTTTCCACCAACCGAAAGGGCATCATCTCAAACGAGATTAGTTTGGCAATGTGGGCGTTCAAACCCAGTGTACGCGGATGAGAGACTGAGTACTTTCTTGACCTACTCATAGTGTCTGGGAGGGTGAGCTGGACTTGAGAGCTGCATATGGTGGAAGTAGCAGTGGACAGGGCGGACTGAGAGAGGGATGATGATGGTGATGGAGTTGGTGTTCTTTCTGATGGCCTAGAATCAGTCTTTCGTTGATATAACAGTGGGATTCCCTGACTGCTGTGGTCTTGCAACGACACCTCAACATTTGCTGCTGTGCTAACCGGTGGGCTTACAGTGGGGGAAACAATGTAGCATTGCTGACTACCTTCGTTGTGATCAGTTGCACATGTGGCACTTGAGGTTTGGTGTTGTGTCCACGCTTGCAAGTGCATGCTGGTTAAATGTCTGAGCATGCAACTGGTAGTCAAATTTTTCAGATTTTTCCCTCGGCTAAAGGTCTTTGCGCACTTCTTACAGATAACCTTGGCCTGATCATGAGGATTTTGTTCAAAAAAGTGCCACACTGCACTCTTCCTACTTTGGCAGACATTTTGCGGCCTAGCACGCTGTGATCTTTTGACCCTCTGGACAAGCTGTCCAGCAACTCTTTTGATGTTTGGAACCTGTCTTTGGAGTGCTCCGGGCCTGCCAGATAACAGCTGTTGCGATGTCGTTGTCTGCTGTGGATGCTCCTCATCTGAGCTATTGGAAGCAGCACCCTCTTCCCCCAATAGATGCCAATCTGGGTCAACAACTGGGTCATCCATCACCTCCTCTTCTATGTCATGTGCACCTTCCTCTGTGTCACCGTGTATGGTGGTATAGTGTGCGGGAAGGGGCACCTGAGTCTCATCAGGGTCAGAATCTGGCTCTGTACACTGCGAGGACAATGTAGTGCTCTGAGTGAATGTACCAGCAGAATCATCCATCAGCGGCTGTGCATCAGTGCACTCCATGTCAGATTCATCTTGGCCTGGGTAATTCACCATTTCACTTGATAATCCAGGCATGGTATGTGAAAACAGCTCCATGGAGTAATCAGTAGTATGGCCTGCGTCATCCTTCAATCTTGGTTGGGGTGAAGGACACAAGGAAAGGTGTGGTTCATGAACATGAGCCTCCAATGACGACTCAGTGCTTTTACTTTTTACAACTGAAGAAGAGGAGGCGATAGAGCTGGAGGCTGAGTCAGCAATGTAAGACAAAACTTTTTCCTGATGCTCTGGCTTTAAAAGCGGTTTGCCAACTCCTAGAAAACTAAGCGTTCGAGGCCTTATGTAGCCAGACGATGACGCAGGGTCAGCACCTCCTGCATTCGGTCCTATTTTGCTCTTGCCACAACCATCAGATCCACCACCAACACCATCATTACCAGCTGCCAACCCCCGCCCAATTCCACGGCCTCTTCCACCAGCCTTCCTCATTTTTGGTAGAAATGTAGACAAAATCCAACAAACTATATAGTAATGTAAAACAAGGTACAAGGTGTCTATAGGACAGGGGAGATTTAGAATTTCTGCACACACTTGTGGACAGTGGACACTTTTGGATTGTGTGAGGCCCACTGATATCTGAGCGCTATGTGACAGGCTCGATGGCACAGCTGTGACCAAAGTGACGAGAGGATAAGGGAGATTTTGAATCTCTGCGCACACTTTTGGACACTGGACACTTGTGGATTGTGTGAGGCCCACTGATATCTGAGCGCTATGTGACAGGCTCGATGGCACAGCTGCCTGTGACAAAAGTGACGAGAGGATAATGGAGATTTTGAATCTCTGCGCACACTTTTGGACACTGGACACTTGTGGATTGTGTGAGGCCCACTGATATCTGAGCGCTATGTGACAGGCTCGATGGCACAGCTGCCTGTGACAAAAGTGACGAGAGGATAATGGAGATTTTGAATCTCTGCGCACACTTTTGGACACTGGACACTTGTGGATTGTGTGAGGCCCACTGATATCTGAGCGCTATGTGGCAGGCTCGATGGCACAGCTGCCTGTGACAAAAGTGACGAGAGGATAATGGAGATTTTGAATCTCTGCGCACACTTTTGGACACTGGACACTTGTGGATTGTGTGAGGCCCACTGATATCTGAGCTCTATGTGACAGGCTCGATGGCACAGCTGCCTGTGACAAAAGTGACGAGAGGATAATGGAGATTTTGAATCTCTGCGCACACTTTTCGACACTGGACACTTGTGGATTGTGTGAGGCCCACTGATATCTGAGCGCTATGTGACAGGCTCGATGGCACAGCTGCCTGTGACAAAAGTGACGAGAGGATAATGGAGATTTTGAATCTCTGCGCACACTTTTGGACACTTGTGGATTGTGTGAGGCCCACTGATATCTGAGCGCTATGTGACAGGCTCGATGGCACAGCTGCCTGTGACAAAAGTGATGAGAGGATAATGGAGATTTTGAATCTCTGCGCACACTTTTGGACACTGGACACTTGTGGATTGTGTGAGGCCCACTGATACAGTGGGGAAAAAAAGTATTTAGTCAGTCAGCAATAGTGCAAGTTCCACCACTTAAAAAGATGAGAGGCGTCTGTAATTTACATCATAGGTAGACCTCAACTATGGGAGACAAACTGAGAAAAAAAAATCCAGAAAATCACATTGTCTGTTTTTTTTTCATTTTATTTGCATATTATGGTGGAAAATAAGTATTTGGTCAGAAACAAGCAATCAAGATTTCTGGCTCTCACAGACCTGTAACTTCTTCTTTAAGAGTCTCCTCTTTCCTCCACTCATTACCTGTAGTAATGGCACCTGTTTAAACTTGTTATCAGTATAAAAAGACACCTGTGCACACCCTCAAACAGTCTGACTCCAAACTCCACTATGGTGAAGACCAAAGAGCTGTCAAAGGACACCAGAAACAAAATTGTAGCCCTGCACCAGGCTGGGAAGACTGAATCTGCAATAGCCAACCAGCTTGGAGTGAAGAAATCAACTGTGGGAGCAATAATTAGAAAATGGAAGACATACAAGACCACTGATAATCTCCCTCGATCTGGTGCTCCACGCAAAATCCCACCCCGTGGGGTCAGAATGATCACAAGAACGGTGAGCAAAAATCCCAGAACCACGCGGGGGGACCTAGTGAATGAACTGCAGAGAGCTGGGACCAATGTAACAAGGCCTACCATAAGTAACACACTACGCCACCATGGACTCAGATCCTGCAGTGCCAGACGTGTCCCACTGCTTAAGTCTGTACATGTCCGGGCCCATCTGAAGTTTGCTAGAGAGCATTTGGATGATCCAGAGGAGTTTTGGGAGAATGTCCTATGGTCTGATGAAACCAAACTGGAACTGTTTGGTAGAAACACAACTTGTCGTGTTTGGAGGAAAAAGAATACTGAGTTGCATCCATCAAACACCATACCTACTGTAAAGCATGGTGGTGGAAACATCATGCTTTGGGGCTGTTTCTCTGCAAAGGGGCCAGGACGACTGATCCGGGTACATGAAAGAATGAATGGGGCCATGTATCGTGAGATTTTGAGTGCAAACCTCCTTCCATCAGCAAGGGCATTGAAGATGAAACGTGGCTGGGTCTTTCAACATGACAATGATCCAAAGCACACCGCCAGGGCAACGAAGGAGTGGCTTCGTAAGAAGCATTTCAAGGTCCTGGAGTGGCCTAGCCAGTCTCCAGATCTCAACCCTATAGAAAACCTTTGGAGGGAGTTGAAAGTCCGTGTTGCCAAGCGAAAAGCCAAAAACATCACTGCTCTAGAGGAGATCTGCATGGAGGAATGGGCTAACATACCAACAACAGTGTGTGGCAACCTTGTGAAGACTTACAGAAAATGTTTGACCTCTGTCACTTGCCAACAAAGGATATATCACAAAGTATTGAGATGAAATTTTGTTTCTGACCAAATACTTATTTTCCACCATAATATGCAAATAAAATGAAAAAAAAAACAGACAATGTGATTTTCTGGATTTTTTTTTCTCAGTTTGTCTCCCATAGTTGAGGTCTACCTATGATGTAAATTACAGACGCCTCTCATCTTTTTAAGTGTTGGAACTTGCACTATTGCTGACTGACTAAATACTTTTTTTCCCCACTGTATCTGAGCGCTATGTGACAGGCTCGATGGCACAGCTGCCTGTGACAAAAGTGACGAGAGGATAATGGAGATTTTGAATCTCTGCGCACACTTTTGGACACTGGACACTTGTGGATTGTGTGAGGCCCACTGATATCTGAGAGCTATGTGACAGGCTCGATGGCACAGCTGCCTGTGACAAAAGTGACGAGAGGATAATGGAGATTTTGAATCTCTGCGCACACTTTTGGACACTGGACACTTGTGGATTGTGTGAGGCCCACTGATATCTGAGCGCTATGTGACAGGCTCGATGGCACAGCTGCCTGTGACAAAAGTGACGAGAGGATAATGGAGATTTTGAATCTCTGCGCACACTTTTGGACACTGGACACTTGTGGATTGTGTGAGGCCCACTGATATCTGAGCGCTATGTGACAGGCTCGATGGCACAGCTGTGACAAAAGTGACTAGAGGATAAGGGAGATTGGACTGCTTTTAAAAAAGCAGTTTGCGGAGCATTGGGTAAACAGCAATGCCAGCCTGTCAGGAAGCCTTAAAAGGCAGCCCAACAACCAACACCACTGATACACCACTATATAGCCTCCCCTTGCACTGCACACACAGTGACTGGTGTGTTGTGCAGGCCAAATCGCTAGCAGCAGAAGCAGTTTTTTTGTATTCTTCCCTGCCTAATGCTCTCCCTACAGAATCAGCAGCAACCTCTCCCTATACTAAGATCGGCAGAAGTAAGATGGCGGTCGGCGTGCACGCCCTTTTATACCCCCTGTGACGCCCACCAAAGCAAGCCAATCACTTGCATGCCCTTCTGAAAGATGGTGGTGACCCGTGCCTAGGTCATCACGTTGCCCACAGTGTCCGTGGATCCTGATTGGCTGAAAAAGAGCGCAAAACAAACTTTTGAAACGCGACTTTGGCGCGTAAGTCGCCGACCTCGTGGCCGACCTCATCCTAGGGTCGGGTTTCGTTTCATGAACCTCGCGCTGGTTCCGCCTCCTCCTCCTCTCTCCCGTCCTCCTGGCGCCGACGGGCCATGTGCACTCGCTCTAGGGCGTGGGCGTACGCCCTGAGGGTTCCTTAACCCTGCAGCGCCCGCCCAGAGCTGTGAGGCCACCAATGAGAGCTGTGCACAGGCTATATCAGGCGTCTCCAAGATGGTGGAGACGCCTGATTATCGTGTGCCTTTCCTGCGGTGCTCTGGCCGGGTTGCAGGAGCCTTCCTGTAACCTTCCTCCTATTCCTGCCTTGTTCCCGTCTGGTACTCTGTATCTCCGTCCTGTACCTCAGTGCCCAGTTCTGTGTTTCATATCCCCGTCCTGTACTCCAGTGCCCCGTCCTGTACTCGGTGTCCTGTCCTGTACTCTGTTTCTCCGTCCTGAACCCCAGTGCCCAGTTCTGTGCTCCGTATCCCCGTCCTGTACTCCAGTGCTCTGTCCTGTACTCAGTGTCTTCACTCGGTACTCCAGTGCCCAGTCCTGTACTCCGTATCTCTGTTCAGTACTCCAGCACCCAGTCCTGTACTCCGTGTCTCCGTTCTATACCTTGACCTGCAATTCCTACCCCGTTCTGCATTCTATCCTCAGTCCTGTACCTTTCACTCATCCGTACCTCCTGTGAGCCGTCCCTCTTGGTACCGGCTGTCGCGGTTCTGACCTCTGCGGTCCTGCCCCTAACGATCCCTGTATAGGGGTCGGCTATCACCTGGCGTGCTCGGCCCAGGGGCTCCAGATCCGCGACCCAGAGGGTCAACTCTTGGACGTTGTCTGCTCCTGAATGTCACAGTATAATCAGGCCATGGACCCTGCTAGTGCCTCGGCGGCCACACAAAAAGAGTTGCTCTTTTTACGTGAGAACCAGACTAGAATAATGTCCTTCATGAAATCCATGGATACTCGTCTCTCCGCCTTACAAACTGCTGACCCAGGGAACGCCCCGTTGCTAGTTGGGCTCCAGCAGGAGCTCGCGCAGCAGCGTGACGCCCAGTCCCATATTCTGAGCTATATGGCATCCGTGGATGATCGCCTTCTGTCCCTGCAGTCTGCTGCAGCCGCTTCAGCTCAACCACAGGATCCAGTATCTCACCAGCCACCCCGCTTGGGAAAACCTCCCAGATTCAGAGGAGACCCCAAGTTGTGTCGGGGGTTCTTGAATCAGTGTCGGTTGCACTTTGAGCTCCTGCCTCAGCAATACCCCTCTGATCGAGCCAAAGTGGCATTTATTGTGTCCCATCTTGAAGGGGAGGCCTTGGCTTGGGTCAATCCCTTATGGGAGAGAGATGAGACACCTTCTGCAAGGTATTTGATGAGCCTGGACGCGTGACCACCACCACCGAGGCTCTTTTCAATCTCCGTCAGGGTCCTCTCACCGTAGGACAGTATGCCATTCGCTTCCGCATGCTGTCCTCGGAGCTGGGGTGGAATATTGAGGCTTTGGTTGGGGCCTTTTGGAGGGGACTCTCAGGCAAAATAAAAGATGAGCTTGCCGTGCGAGATACTCCTACCACCCTGGAGGATCTCATATCTCTAGCCACCCGTATTGACTTACGGTTTCAAGAACGCTCTCGGGAGTCAGTTAGGGAGAGGAGACCCTTTAGGCTATACCAAGCGCCTATTCCCTACTCTCCGGCCTCTCCTAGTAGCTCCGTCCCGGAGCCCATGCAGGTGGACCGTGTAAGGTTGACCGAGCAGCAACGCCGGGAGAGAAGGACGCAAGGGTTGTGCCTTTACTGTGGCGGGGCCAATCATTTTGTGCGTACTTGCCCAGTGAAGCCGGGAAACGCTTCCACCTAGGCCAGGTAGGAGAGGCCTCCCTAGGTGATACCGATTCCTCTCTGCCCCTTACCATTTCTGTTCTAATTGTTGCAGGTCGGGAGCGTAGATCTGTGGAGGCGTATGTGGACTCGGGTGCGGCAGGTAATTTCATCCGGCTTAGGGAAGTGGACCAGTTCCGAATTCCGGTGGTGACTCTGGAAAATCCTCCGTGGATGGCAAACCGCTACCAGAACCCATCACCATGGCCACTGTCGAAGTGAAACTACAAGTTGGAGCTCTTCACCGGGAAAAGATCGCTTTTTATGTCCTGCCTAATCTGTCCCATGTCGTGCTTCTCAGCCTACCATGGTTACGTTCTCATGAGCCTGTTCTGGACTGGCGTTCCGGGGAGATTCTACGCTGGGGACACTCCTGTCAGGAGAATTGTTTACTATCGGTACCTCGTCCTGGACCTCGGCATGCTCCTCTCGACCTCCCGGGGCTTCCCTCGGCTTACCATTCTTTCGCCGATGTCTTCAGTAAGAAGGAGGCAGAGACCCTACCGCCGCACCGATCCTTTGATTGCCCAATTGAGCTGATTTCAGGAGCTAATCCCCCCAGGGGGAGAACTTATCCATTATCTCCAGCAGAGACCACGGCCATGTCAGACTACATTCGGGAGAACTTGGCTCGAGGGTTCATTCGGAAGTCATCATCCCCTGCCGGAGCAGGGTTCTTTTTTGTCCGGAAGAAAGACGGATCCCTTCGACCATGTATTGATTACCGAGGTCTTAACAGCATTATGGTCAAAAATAGGTATCCTCTTCCACTGATCCCTGAGCTCTTTGACCGTCTGAGAGGAGCCCGGGTCTTCACCAAGTTGGATCTGCGAGGAGCCTATAACTTGATCCGAATCCGTGCCGGGGACGAGTGGAAGACGGCGTTCAATACTCAGGACGGCCATTACGAGTATTTGGTTATGCCTTTCGGTCTCTGCAATGCCCCGGCGGTTTTCCAGGAGTTCGTTAACGAAATCTTCCGAGACCTACTATACTCCTGTGTCGTCGTGTATCTTGATGACATCCTCGTTTTCTCACCTGATTTATCCACCCACCGGAGGAGTGTTCGACTGGTTCTGCAACGCCTACGGGAGAACCAACTCTATGCTAAATTGGAGAAGTGCTGGTTCGAGCAAACCTCATTACCCTTCTTAGGGTACATTATTTCGGACTCCGGGGTAAAGATGGACCCTGAGAAACTATCGGCAGTACTCAAATGGTCACGTCCGGTCGGAGTAAAAGCTATCCAACGGTTCTTGGGTTTTGCAAATTATTACAGGCAGTTCATTCCCCACTTTTCTTCTGTGACCAAGCCCATCTCTGCCCTGACCCGAAAAGGGTCCAAAGCAAATGCCTGGCCACCAGAGGCCGAAGAGGCCTTCCTTGCCTTGAAGCGATCCTTTGCCTCCGCCCCGATTTTACATCGGCCGACAGCTAATAGGCCCTTCACCTTGGAGGTGGATGCATCCTCCGTTGGAGCCGGGGCGGTCCTCTCTCAGCGGTCATCTTCTGGTCACTTGGTGCCTTGCGGTTTCTTTTCTAAATCCTTTTCCCCCACAGAATGCAACTATTCTATCGGAGATTGGGAATTACTGGTCATTAAGATGGCATTGGAAGAGTGGCGATATCTTCTGGAAGGGGCAGTCCATCCATTCACAATCTTCACGGACCACAAGAATTTGGCGTACCTTCAGTCCGCACAAAGACTCAACTCCAGGCAAGCCAGGTGGTCGCTGTATTTTTCCCGCTTTGACTTCGAACTCCGTTTTCGGTCTGGGGATAGGAATACCAAGGCGGACGCCCTATCCAGGTCCTTACAATCAACAGAGTCTGAGGAGGCTCCTTCATATATCATTGAGCCTGCCAAAGTGATCACCGTGGCACCCGTGACGCTCTCCCACGCTCCACCAGGCAAGACCTTCGTTCCATTGAGTAAGAGGTCGGAAATCCTAGACTGGGGGCACTCCTCCAAGATTGCGGGCCACGTTGGGGTCAAGAAATCTCTCTGCCTTCTCTCTCGCTACTACTGGTGGCCTTCTCTTCATCAGGATGTGACAGATTTCGTAGCCTCCTGCACGACTTGTGCCCAGAACAAAGTACCAAGAGGTCTGCCATCCGGCCTGCTTCATCCTCTGCCTCCTCCTGACGCCCCCTGGCAACAGATTGGTATGGACTTCATTACCGATTTACCTCGCTCCTCTGGATGTACCACTATCTTGGTGGTGGTCGACCGCTTCTCCAAGATGGCCCATTTTATCCCGTTGGCTGGTTTACCCACGGCATCCGAGTTAGCCAAGGTCTTTATCCACCAGATCTTCAGGCTGCATGGACTCCCTCGACGTATTGTCTCCGATCGAGGGGTCCAATTTACCTCCCGGTTCTGGAGGGCACTCAGCAAGCTCATGGGGATATCTCTGGACTTCTCTTCTGCCTATCATCCTCAGTCCAACGGGCAAGTGGAGCGGATCAATCAGGTACTAGCAGCTTACCTGCGCCATTTTTCCAACGCCCATCAGGACAACTGGGTGTCCCTTCTGCCATGGGCAGAGTTCGCCCATAACAACCACCCCAACGAGTCTACCACCAAAACACCGTTCTTCGTAGTTTCTGGCCAGAACCCTGGTGTTTCGCTACCGCTTTCCTCGCCTTCTGGTGTTCCCGCTGCGGATGCCCTTTTTTCTGAGTTTTCTCAAGTCTGGAGGGAGACCAGAGAAGCACTGGAAAAATCCAGCATCCGGATTAAAAAACATGCAGACAAGAGACGCAGGGACCTTCCGCCATATCAACCTGGTGACAAAGTCTGGTTGTCAACTAAGCATATCCGCCTGAGGATGCCTTCTTACAAACTGGGTCCCCGGTACATTGGTCCATTCGAGGTTCTTGGACGCATTAACAACGTGTCTTACAAATTGAGGTTGCCGGCTTCACTCCGGGTTCCTAACGCCTTCCATGTCTCGCTCCTTAAGCCTGTTGTTCTTAATCGGTATCGCCCGTTCCACCTCCTGTTCCTCAACCTGTAGGGGCCGATGATATCTTTGAAGTAAAAGATATTTTGGCCATGAAAAGAGTTCGGGGGCGAACCTTCTTCCTTGTCGATTGGAAGGGTTTTGGTCCTGAGGAGAGGTCTTGGGAACCCAAAGAGAATGTTAATGCTCCTCTTCTTTTAAAGAAGTTTTTGTCCAACCTCAGGAGGGGGAGACGTAAAGGGGGGGGTACTGTCATGGCTGCGGTGGTAGCCGCTGCCGCTCCAGCAGCGGCGGGGCCCGCCGCTGCCAGCACTCACCCGTCCTCCCCTCGCGCTGGTTCCGCCTCCTCTTCTCTCCCATCCTCCTGGCGCCGACGGGCCATGTGCACTCGCTCTAGGGCGCGGGCGCGCGCCCTGAGGGTTCCTTAACCCTGCAGCGCCCGCCCAGAGCTGTGAGGCCATCAATGAGAGCTGTGCACAGGCTATATCAGGCGTCTCCAAGATGGTGGAGACGCCTGATTATCGTGTGCCTTTCCTGCGGTGCTCTGGCCGGGTTGCAGGAGCCTTCCTGTAACCTTCCTCCTATTCCTGCCTTGTTCCCGTCTGGTACTCTGTATCTCCGTCCTGTACCTCAGTGCCCAGTTCTGTGTTTCATATCCCCGTCCTGTACTCCAGTGCCCCGTCCTGTACTCGGTGTCCTGTCCTGTACTCTGTTTCTCCGTCCTGAACCCCAGTGCCCAGTTCTGTGCTCCGTATCCCCGTCCTGTACTCCAGTGCTCTGTCCTGTACTCAGTGTCTTCACTCGGTACTCCAGTGCCCAGTCCTGTACTCCGTATCTCTGTTCAGTACTCCAGCACCCAGTCCTGTACTCCGTGTCTCCGTTCTATACCTTGACCTGCATTTCCTACCCCGTTCTGCATTCTATCCTCAGTCCTGTACCTTTCACTCATCCGTACCTCCTGTGAGCCGTCCCTCTTGGTACCGGCTGTCGCGGTTCTGACCTCTGCGGTCCTGCCCATAACGATCCCTGTATAGGGGTCGGCTATCACCTGGCGTGCTCGGCCCAGGGGCTCCAGATCCGCGACCCAGAGGGTCCACTCTTGGACGTTGTCTGCTCCTGAACGTCACAAACAGAAAATAAAGGACCCAAAACAAACATCGGTAAAAATAAGTCCTCTTTATTAGGTATTGTATAAAAGAACACACAATTAAAACCAGAGTTTAACCTCTTAACGACCAGAGGTATTTTTAGTTTTGCATTTTAATTTTTTGCTCCCTTTCTTCCCAGAGCAATAACTTTTTTTATTTTTTGGTGAAAATGGCCATGTGAGGGCTTTTTTTTTTTTTTTTTGTGGGACCTGTTGTATTTTTGAACCACACCATTGGTTTTAACGTGTCGTGTACTGGAAAACGGGGAAAAAAATTCCAAGTGCCGTGAAAATGCAAAATAAAAGTGCAACCCCACAATTATTCTTTGAGGTTTTTTTTTTACCATGTTCACTAAATGCTAAAACTGCCCTGCCATTATGATTCTCCAGGTCATTACGAGTTCATAGACACCAAACATGTGTAGGTTCTTTTTTACTGAAGTGGTGAAAAAAATTCCAAAGTTTATTAAAAAAAATGAGCCATTTTCTGATACCCGTAGCGTCTCCATTTTTCATGATCTCAGGTTGGGTGAGGGCTTATTGTATGCATGTCGAGCTGATGTTTTTAATGATACCATTCTGGTGCAGATACGATCTTTTGATCGGCCTTTATTGCATTTTAATACAATGTTGTGGCGAACAAAAAACGTAATTCTGGCGTTTTCACTTTTTGTCTCATTATGTCGTTTAGTGATCGGGTTGTTCATTTTTTTATATTGATAGATTGGGCGATTATGATCACGGCAATACCAAATATGTGTACGTTTGATTTTTATTTTTAATTGTTTTATTTTGAATGGGGTTAAAGGGGGGTGATTTGAACTTTTTATATTTAAATTTTTTTTTAAAAACTTTTTTTTTTACTTATTGTGAAGGAATATAGCATTGTATCTTAATTAACCAGACGACTATTTTTAGCAAATATAGAGTAATAAAATATGTAAAAATATTTTTGGCATTCAGTGGTCAAGGGAGTTTTTTTTATTATTGTGCATCCAGACAAAAATAGACTTATGTCATATGAACTTTTTCAGTCCTACACTGGACCTTCATCAGAAATGTCTTGGGGGGGGGGCTGGCTGAGCTTAAGACAAGACGTGTCTACCAGGTGCTCCTGCTGAAGCTAGAGGATTATAAAGAGGGAAGTGACCCCTTGGCTATAAATTGAATGCCAATAGTGTCCAGAACCCATCCTGCTCCTCCAGAAGCTTAAAATTGTACAAGAGGGAAAGGCGGCTGCCTGGATTTGAGAGCTGGCCAAGTCCCAGGTGCCATTGAAAAGAGGACAGACGCCATCTTCATACAGTGAGCTGCTGTGGAGGAAAGACATCCAGCGTCACAGAGGTACCGTTTGAGGAGACAGTTGGACACTGTCCATCCCATCCCCATCCCCGTTGAGCGGCCGCACTTCTCCCTCACTAGTTGTCTGAGAGGCCCGGGCACCAGAGACTCCACAGCCTGACTCTGTCACCTCGCACTCCTCCCCCGCCTCCTCACATTTGCTGACAGCTGCTGGCCGGCAGCGCTCATTACATACCTCTGCTGGGGAGCGTGGTGAATTCTCCTGCTCCTGACTTCCCTGGCTGCAGGCCTGCCTGTCACCGGGATCTGAAATTTTTAAATGTGTTTTGTGCACTTTTTATTCAGGGTGCAGTTGGGCCCATTTGGTCTTGTAAACTGCGGTGTCTGTTCACTTGGCATGCATTTTGATAGCGCTGGGCAGCCCGCCTGAGCTAATAGAAGGGTGTCACTACTAGGCTGGCCTGGATGCTGTGCATGGCCATAGTGTGAACAGCGCCGCATACAAGTTTTTCTTTGTGCATTAACATACCAGACAACCGCCCCCTCCATGTACTGGTAGGCTGCGAGCGGTTGTTTCATCGGTATTCTTGCACCTATGTTGCCATCTTAATTATATGGGTCCACTGCGTCCTGATAGTGCATTTGTCTGGAGGCCTGGACGGGTAAACCTTTTTGCTCTTTTGCTGTTTTCCATCTTAAAGCCCAGCAAGCAAAATGAATTCAATTTCATCTGACAGAACCCCAGGGGAGAATGAAGTTTGTGATCTCACAGAAGTTAGGGGGAAAAAAGCCCTGTCCGGCATTAATAGATTCCTTTAAAATTAAGAAGGGGAATGATCTCAGAATAGAGGAAGACAAATGGGTTGCAGCTTGGTATGGTGTGTTTGATAAGACCTTAGATATTATGGACCAGGGTGACAAATTTGCTATGATGGAACAATTTGTGAAAAAGGTGCCCTGGGAAGGAGTTTTTAAATCGGGAGTTTTGCAAAATGCTGAATCTATTGAAGATGTTGTGGAGGCTATGTTAACCAATGTTAGGACAATGCAGTCCGAGGTGAAGGGTGATGAGTCCAATGTTTTTGTGTACCATTCATCTCGGGGTGTATCTGCTGATTCAGGGAGGCCAGGAATTCTGGGGGGTATGCGCAGCTGCCGAGAATGGGCAGGTCCCATTCGGCAGATCCCCCACAGGATCCCATGAGAGGTCCTCCCCTGTGTTTCTTTTGAGGACAGCTGGGACATGTTAGACAGTTTTGTCCCAACCTTGTGCCAGGGACTGTACCCCGAGAACCCCGGGCGCCTTTTAGCTCCCAACAGCCCCGGTAGTTCTCTAGACCACCTTTCGGAGTTAGACCTCCGTATCCAGCAGTGAATGACCCTAGGCAGTATCAGCAGTATAACTGTCTCCAAATGGTTAACCCAGTCTCTCAGGAGCCTTCTGCTCCTTCCCCAATAGCTCCCACTCATCCACGCCCAGAGTTCCATGCTATTCAGGGAGGGGTCACTCCTCCTCGTCCCTATTCTCCTCTGATCAGGGAGCTACTGGAACATGAGGACCGGACCCTGACTAAGGATCTCTTTGGGGCGGAGGTGGCAGCTGTTGGGCAGAAGCAATGTCCAGATGAGGATGATGTATTTTTCGGGCTTCCCGCCGCAGGTAACACTGATGGGATGCTCCCCCTGTTTCCCTTGCCCTCCTTGCCCCCCTTTCGTGGGCAAGGAAGGAAGACCTTATGTCAGAGGGAGAATAGAGGGGCTGCCGTGGGAAGACATCCTCATCGATACTGCAGCCTCCGTTTCAGTAACAAGACACAAATTGCAGTCACCCCCTGGACTGCCTGAGACCACCACATTGGTGGGATTCGAGGGTTCCTGTATTCAAGCCGTAAAAAGTCGTCCAGTAAACCTGAGATTTCAGGACACGGGGGATTGAAGCAAAGGGGTCTTCAATGCGTTTTCTGGGTAAACCCACAGTTACGGTCCACTATTTTGGGTACTGATGTTTTGGGAGCAATGGGAATTGCTGTTGACTTATGTAGTAAAGTCCTGTGGTGGAACAAAGAAGCCACTATCTGTTCTGTAATTGTACCTGTGGAGGAAGATGGAGGGGAGTCACAAATTACCCATTGCTAGCTTCGGATTAGGTGCTGATGAAAATGTTGAAAATACTGACAATGATGCTCTGAAAAATGAATTGAAGCAAAGGTTCCCTGAATTGTGGATCTCAACGAAAACTGATTGTGGGTTAATGCAAACTTAGGTTAAAATTGATGGTGAAAAACTGCCTCCTTTCCAGCGTCAGTATCGCATTCCCGAGGACGCAATCCCTTACACAAGGGTTGCGCTCAGTGAATTGGAAAAACAAGGTGTTGTTGTGAAAGGTAATTCTCCATGTAACAGTCCCATTTTACCGGTAAAAAAGGAAGATGGCAGCTTTAGAATGGTGGTAGACCTGAGACTTGCAAATAAGTACACTCCCTCAGCAGCCCACCTTGTTGGATCTGTCTCTGAAGTTATGTCACAGCTGAGGAGTGATTGTAATGTGTTTTCTTGTTTGGACATTGCAAATGGCTTTTTCTCAGAACCCCTAACACCTGAATCTGCCCTCCGCCTCGCATTCACTTTTGAGAATGTGCCATACTAGTTCACGTGGTTGCCCATGGGATTTCACAGTTCTCCTGTGTATTTCCATCAGGCATTGGCTCAAGTGTTAGAACCCCTCGGCTACGGAGACAAAGTCTTACAGTATGTGGATGATTTATTGAATCAAACTGTCGATGAATGTGTGTGACATCGGCGGCCGTGCCCGCCGATGCCCCTTCAGCGGCGGTGCCCGCCGCAGCGTTTCCTCACCTGCGCGGTCCTGTCCTCGCGCACTTCCGCTCTGCCCTCCGCCCTGCTGCGGGTACCCGCGCCGGCCTTAGGTCGCGGGCGCGCGTTCCCCCGCTCTCTTCCGCTAGTGGGGGGTGTCTCTGAGGGGCGGGGCTGCAGGACGTACTTCCTGGCTCAGGATATATCAGGCGTCCTCCCTATATGGAGGGCGCCTGGTGAATGTGTGGCTACCCTGCACACTCCGGCCGCATATCTTCTCTATAGTAACCCAGCCTGCCCTTTTGTCTAGTGCTACTTTCCTCTGCCTGCCTTCTGTCCTGCCCTGTTTCCCTCGGCCAGCCTTGTGTCCTGCTCCGCTCCCTTCTGCCTGTCTCTGCCTTGTCCCTTCCGCTCCGATTCTCCCTCCTGTGGTCTTCTGCCTATTGCCCTCCGTTATTCCCTCCTGGTACTCTGGTTCCGTCCTGCCTTGTCCTTCGAGCCGTCCCTCTTGGTACCGGCTGTCGCAGTTCTGCCCCCTGCGGTCCTGCCCCTAACGATCCCTGTATAGGGGTCGGTCTCCACCTGGTGTGCTCGGCCCAGGGGCTCCAGATCCACGGCCCAGAGGGTCCACTCTTGGACGTATTTAACCTGAAACGTCACAGTATCACCAGGCCATGGATCCCGCCGGTGCCGCGGCCGCTACACAGAAGGAACTGCTTTTCCTACGAGAAAATCAGACCCGGATAATGTCCTTCATGAAGTCAATGGACACCCGGCTATCCGCCCTGCAGACCTCAGACCCCAGTCACGCTCCCCTCCTGGCCAGCCTCCAGCAGGAGCTCGCGCAGCAGCGCGACGCTCAATCCCACATCTTAGGTTACATGGCGTCCGTGGATGATCGATTGCTTGCCCTGCAATCCTCTGCGGCCGCTCCAACTCCTTTCCGGGATGTAGTTTCAGCCCCGTCTCCCCGTCTGGGTAAACCCCCCAGGTACAGCGGAGACCCTAAGTTATGTCGGGGTTTTCTAAATCAGTGCAGACTGCACTTTGAGCTGGCACCCCTGCAGTATCCTACTGACCGCGCCAAGGTGGCGTTCATTGTGTCCCATCTCGAGGGTGAGGCCCTGTCCTGGGTGAATCTGTTGTGGGAGAGGGATGACCCCGTAGTGTCCAGCATCCAGAATTTCTTGGAAACCTTTCGCAAGGTATTCGATGAACCGGGTCGTTTAGCGTCCACTACGGAGGCTCTTTTTAACCTCCGCCAGGGTTCCCTTACCGTGGGGCAGTACGCCATCCGCTTTCGGACCCTGTCTTCTGAGCTGGGATGGAACAATGAGGCTCTTGTGGGTGCCTTTTGGAGAGGCCTCTCCAGTAAGATCAAGGATGAGCTTGCCGGGCGAGACACTCCCACCACCCTGGAGGATCTCATTTCTCTGGCCACTCGTATTGATCTGCGGTTTCAAGAACGCGCTCGAGAGGCGGCCAGGGAGAGAAGGCCCTTTAGGCTGTACCAGGCTCCTGTCCCTCGTTTCCCTGCATCTCCTGTTAGCACCGCTCCTGAGCCCATGCAGATTGATCGTGTCAGACTGTCCGAGCAGTGGCGCAGGGAGAGGATGACCAATGGACTCTGCCTGTACTGCGGAGGGGCCAACCATTTTGTGCGCACTTGTCCAGAGAGGCCAGAGAGACCGGGAAATGCCTCCACCTAGGTCAGGTAAGAGAGGACTCCCTAGGTGATCATGATTCCTCTCTCCCCCTTACCCTTTCAGCTTTGATAATTGCAGGTCGGGAGCGTGGATCTGTGGAGGCGTATGTGGACTCGGGTGCAGCTGGTAATTTCATCCGCCAGGAGGAGGTTGATAAACTCCGGATCCCGGTAAATGTACTGAGGAACCCTCATGTAATTTCCTCCGTCGATGGTAAACCTCTACCCGGACTCATCACCACAGTTACCGTCGAAGTAGTTCTTCAAATCAGAGCACTCCACCTCGAGAGAATAGCCTTTTATGTCCTGCCGCAATTAGCCCACGCTGTTCTTCTTGGGTTACCCTGGCTCAGACTGCACGAGCCGGTGATCGACTGGCGCTCTGGGGAAGTTCTCCATTGGGGGCACTCCTGCCAGGAGCACTGTCTGCGGGCTCTCATTCGTCCCCGTCCGTGGTCGAAGCCAGCCGATCTTCCGGGCCTTCCCGCACCGTATCACGCGTACGCCGATGTATTCAGCAAAAGGGAGGCGGACTCTTCGCCACCACATCGCTCCTATGACTGCCCTATCGACCTGATCCCCGGAGCCACCC
Organism: Dendrobates tinctorius; assembly: GCF_039654945.1. NCBI lineage: Eukaryota > Metazoa > Chordata > Amphibia > Anura > Dendrobatidae > Dendrobates > Dendrobates tinctorius. The sequence continues at coordinate 8,755,274 of NW_027361731.1, read as the reverse complement.
CTCCCAGAGGGAGAACGTATCCTCTATCCCCAGCAGAGACCACGGCTATGACGGAATACATACAGGAGAATCTGGCCAAGGGGTTCATCCGGAAATCCTCGTCCCCTGCGGGCGCGGGTTTCTTCTTCGTTCGGAAGAAAGATGGATCCCTGCGACCCTGTATTGACTACCGGGGCCTGAACAACATCACTGTTAAAAACCGGTACCCACTTCCACTGATTCCAGAGCTCTTCGATCGGCTGAGGGGGGCCAGGATCTTCACGAAGTTGGATCTGCGGGGAGCTTACAACTTAATCCGAATCCGCGCAGGGGACGAGTGGAAGACGGCCTTCAATACCCGGGATGGCCATTATGAATACTTAGTCATGCCGTTCGGTCTCTGCAATGCTCCGGCGGTGTTTCAGGAATTCGTAAACGAGGTATTCCGGGACCTACTCTATTCCAGCGTGGTGGTATACTTAGATGATATTCTCATTTTCTCGGCCGATCTGTCCTCCCATCGGAGAAGTGTACGCATGGTCCTGCAGCGCCTTCGAGAGAATCATCTTTACGCCAAGATTGAGAAATGCCTCTTCGAGCAAACAGCGTTATCTTTCTTGGGATATATCATCACAGATTCCAGCCTAAAGATGGATCCGGAGAAGCTTTCCGCGGTACTCCAGTGGCCCCGTTCAGTTGGCATAAAGGCCATCCAGCGTTTCCTCGGTTTCTCTAACTATTACCGACAGTTCGTACCCCACTTTTCTACAGTTACCAAGCCCATCACGCTCCTGACCCATAAAGGGACGAAGTCTAACAGCTGGTCTTCCGAAGCCGAGGACGCCTTTCTTGCCCTGAAACGCTCTTTTGCCTCTGCTCCGATCCTACACCGTCCAGTGGCCAGTAGGCCCTTCATCCTAGAAGTAGATGCCTCCTCCACTGGAGCTGGGGCAGTCCTCTCCCAACAGGCTCCATCCGGACATCTAGTTCCCTGCAGGTTCTTCTCCAAATCTTTTTCCCCTGCGGAGTGCAACTACTCCATTGGGGACCGGGAGTTGTTAGCCATTAAGATGGCGCTGGAAGAATGGCGATACCTGCTCGAAGGGGCAGTGCATCCCTTTACTATCTTCACGGACCATAAAAATTTGGCATACCTGCAATCCGCCCAGAGACTCAACTCCAGACAAGCCAGGTGGGCCCTGTATTTTTCCCGTTTTGAGTTTAAGCTCCACTTTCGGCCCGGCAGTAAGAACATCAAGGCTGATGCACTTTCCAGGTCCTTGCAGTCTCCTGAGAAGGAGGAGGATCCATCATATATTATCGAGCCGGCTAAAGTTATCTCCGTGGCTCCTGTAAGATTCTCTACTCCTCCGCCAGGCAAGACCTTCATCCCTCAGAACAAGCGTCTGGAGGTGCTGCGCTGGGGGCATTCCTCCAAGGTTGCTGGGCACGTTGGAATTAAGAAGACCCTTTTGCTTCTCTCCCGGTATTATTGGTGGCCCTCCCTCCACCAAGACATAAGGGAACAAGGAACAAGGTTCCGAGGACTCTGCCCTCCGGTCTCCTTCACCCGTTGCCTGTGCCAGAGGCTCCTTGGCAGCAAATCGCAATGGATTTCGTGACTGATCTGCCTCAATCTGCTGGATGTACTACCATCTTAGTCGTAGCAGACCGCTTCTCCAAGATGGCCCACTTCATTCCCTTGTCCGGACTGCCATCAGCTCCGAAGTTGGCCGAGATCTTTATCCACCAGATCTTCAGACTGCATGGTCTTCCTCAACGAGTTGTGTCTGATCGGGGGGTCCAGTTTACCTCCCGATTCTGGAGGGCTCTCTGTTGGCTTCTGGTCACGTCTCTCGACTTCTCCTCGGCGTACCATCCGCAAACCAATGGCCAAGTGGAACGAATTAATCAAATCTTGACTACCTACTTACGCCACTTTTCCAACGCCCATCAGGATAATTGGGTCTCTCTCCTACCTTGGGCAGAATTCACTCATAATAATTATCCCAGCGAATCAACCGCCAAGTCGCCGTTCTTTGTAGTAACTGGGCAAAATCCTGGTGTTCCGCTGCCCTTTTCCGCATCGTCTGGAGTTCCTGCAGCAGATACTCTCACCAAGGAATTTTCGCAGATCTGGAGGGAGACCAGGGAGGCGCTCAAGGAGGCCAGCATCCGAATTAAGAGACACGCAGACAAGAGACGAAGGGATCTACCCCCGTACCATCCCGGGGACAAAGTCTGGCTTTCGACCAAACATATCCGCCTAAAAGTCCCTGCTTACAAGCTAAGTCCTCGATACATCAGGCCTTTTGAAGTACTTGGGCGCATTAATGAGGTAGCCTACAAATTGAGGTTGCCGGCATCACTCCGAGTCCCTAACGCCTTCCATGTCTCGCTCCTTAAACCTGTGGTTCTGAATCAGTTCCAACCAACTTCCATTTCCCCTCCTTCTCCAATTGGTTCAGACGATGTCTTCGAAGTAAAGGACAGTTTGGCCAAAAAAGGGTCAAGGGAAAGACTCTTTTTCTTATCGACTGGAAGGGTTTTGGTCCTGAAGAGAGGTCCTGGGAGCCTCGAGAGAATGTAGATGCCCCCCTTATCATGAAAAGATTTCTGGCCAACCTCAGAAGGGGAGGACATAAGGGGGGGGTACTGTGACATCGGCGGCCGTGCCCGCCGATGCCCCTTCAGCGGCGGTGCCCGCCGCAGCGTTTCCTCACCTGCACGCTCCTGTCCTCGCGCACTTCCGCTCTGCCCTCCGCCCTGCTGCGGGTACCCGCGCCGGCCTTAGGTCGCGGGCGCGCGTTCCCCCGCTCTCTTCCGCTAGTGGGGGGTGTCGCTGAGGGGCGGGGCTGCAGGACGTACTTCCTGGCTCAGGATATATCAGGCGTCCTCCCTATATGGAGGGCGCCTGGTGATTGTGTGGCTACCCTGCACACTCCGGCCGCATATCTTCTCTATAGTAACCCAGCCTGCCCTTTTGTCTAGTGCTACTTTCCTCTGCCTTCTGTCCTGCCCTGTTTCCCTCGGCCAGCCTTGTGTCCTGCTCCGCTCCCTTCTGCCTGTCTCTGCCTTGTCCCTTCCGCTCCGATTCTCCCTCCTGTGGTCTTCTGCCTAGTGCCCTCCGTTATTCCCTCCTGGTACTCTGGTTCCGTCCTGCCTTGTCCTTCGAGCTGTCCCTCTTGGTACCGGCTGTCGCGGTTCTGCCCCCTGCGGTCCTGCCCCTAACGATCCCTGTATAGGGGTCGGTCTCCACCTGGTGTGCACGGCCCAGGGGCTCCAGATCCATGGCCCAGAGGGTCCACTCTTGGACGTATTTAGCCTGAAACGTCACAATGTGAACACAAAGAGACCCTTGAAAATGTTTGTCAGGCTTGATAAGATGCGGGACTCAAAATGAGTTTAGACAAAGTACAATTGATGAAATCAGAGGTTAAATTTCTGGGTGTGTCTGTCTCAGCAGAAGGAAAGAAACCCAGGCATGATAGGGTTAAAGCTATTCAAGCTGTCCCCATACCAACTATTATTACTGAGCTCAGAAAATTTTATCAATTTTTCCAGAGAATTTATTGAAGATTTTGCTCCTTTGGCTAAACCACTGTATAATTTACTAAAAGATGTTGATAATGATTTTGGCCCTGTCAATGTAGAGGGAGCCGCCTTACAGGCTTTTGAAGGTTTGTAGCGTGCCCTTACGGCGGCTACTGCATTGGTTAGCCCTGATACTTCCCAGCCTTTTTACATTCAGGCTCACACCGATGAGGTCTCTATTTCTTCGGTGCTGTTACAAAAATGGCCCAAAGAAAGCCCCAAAGTGTTTAGTCAGCTGTATGCCCTAGGTTACTACTCTAGGTTGCTCACCCCCGTGGAGAAAGGATTCACTTTGTGCATGAAGCACCTACTGGGCGTGCACTGCAATCAAGTTAAATATATAGTGGGATTTGATTCCTTAATTTTCCGGAACCCACTGGCAAGTCTACATTTGTTAAAGAAGCTTAGGTTAGTGATAAAAGTTTCAGAAAAATAGGACCCTGGGAAGCTAATTGAAAAGGTACCTTTGTTATTACTCATAAGAATTTGCCCCACAGTTTTAGGAGTGCACAGGGTTAACAAATCAAGCTACCAAGGTGTTAAAATTGTTCGTATCGATCAGTGTAGACTTCTTAATTATCTTACTGAGATTTCTGGTAAGGACTGATACTCCACTTTTTTTTTCTATTTTCTCCAGGTCAGCCGAAGATTTTCATATTTGACTCCTGGGACCATGAACCTATTGGATGATCAGGAGAAGATGTTCCACGCTATACAGTGGGACTCTGATAGTGTGAGAGGGGGAGAAGATCAGGAAAATCCAGAAGCCAAAGAATGAGAAGAAAAAGACCAAAAGACTTAACTATTGTGCAACTTATTTTTTTGGGGGGAACTAATATTTGAATTCTCTTTTTTTATAATGTGTTTGTGCTATTTATAGGGACTCTTGCCCTTACACACACACACACACACACACACACACACACACACACACACGTGCATAAAGCGCTGAATTACCTCAATATTCTTATTTTCAATAATTCACCCATGAATATTACAGCACTGTATGTTGTACTCTGGATAGGGTACAAGAGGGGGACTTGTAAGAGAATGGTCAGCCATAATATATACCAGAGAGCCATGTTGGCTCTAGCAGCCATCTTGGACAAACTCTAGTCAACTAAGTTTGCTAAAATAGCTGATGCTCTCCCCAGAATAAAGGTATAAAATGACCTCAGTGCCATTAGTAAGTATGGATGGAGCCCAGGGAGACTAATTGGAACAGCTGTAGGGCACTGATAGGAAATAAGTGGTATTATATGGTAGTGAATAGTATATATATTGAGTTAAGATAGAAACCAGAATCAAGAGCTGAAGAGTTATAGCAGCACACTAAAAGCATGATGTGAATAATGGGGTTAGCTAAGAGGGACATTGAGATTTATTATTTTTAATGTAGTTTGGGGAAACATTAATTAATGTCATATTATGTCATTATATTCTTCGTTCTAAAACACATGTTTCTCTCTGCAATATGATGTAACCATATACGCCCTTTTGCTATAATATGTATACAGCTTTCTTTGTCCGCAATACAGTATGTATAAAAAGCCCCTTTTACTGTTGCTCGGGGCCATTCCATCGCCTTTATGCCGCCATGCCTTTTCATCGCCAGACTTCCCAGCGACTCTTTGCCCATTGGACCCGTTTTGTGCCCGCATGCTTCAGCTCCACTGACTCTCTGTACCTGTTCTGCCGTGTATCTCTCAATAAACTTCAACCTCAGCTTGATAACAGGATTCTCTACATCTTTTTCCCGGCTCTTCCAGCTCTCTGTAAGGACTTTTCCTTACAGTGGCAACATCATGCCATGGGGGTGTTTTTCAGCTGCAGGGACAGGATGACTAGTTGCCATTGAAGGAAACATGAATACGGCCAAGTACAGAGATATCCTGGATGAAAACCTCTTCCAGAGTGCTTTGGATGTCAGATTTGGCTGAAGGTTCACCTTCCAACAAGACAATGACCCTAAGCACACAGCTAAAATAACAAAGGAGTGGCTTCAGAACAACTCTCTGACCAGTCTTGACTGGCCCAGCCAGAACCCTGACCTAAACCCAATTAAGCATCTCTGGAGAGACCAGAAAATGGCTCTCCACCAAAGTTCACCATCCAACCTGATGGAACTGGAGGATCTGCAAGGAAGAATAGTAGAGGATCCCACCCAAAAAAACTTGTGGCATCATTCTCAAGAAGATTCATGGCTGTACTAGCTCAAAGGGATGCTTATACTCAATACTGAGCAAAGGGTCTGAATACTTATGACTATGTGATAATTCAGTTTTTCTTTTTTAATAAATTTCAAAAAATTTCTAAATTTCTGTTTTTTTCAGTCAAGATGGGGTGCACAGTGAACATTAACCCCTTAACCCCCAAGGGTGGTTTGCACGTTCATGACCGGGCCAATTTATACAATTCTGACCACTGTCCCTTTATGAGGTAATAACTCTGAAACGCTTCCATGGATCCCAGTGATTCTGACATGGTTTTCTCATGACATATTGTACTTCATGTTAGTGGTAAAATTTCATTCAAATAACTTGCGTTTATTTGTGAAAAAAACGGAAATGTGGCAAAAATTTTGAAAATTTCGCAATTTTCCAACTTTGAATTTTTATGCCCTTAAATCACAGAGATACGGCACACAAAAACTTAATAAGTAACATTTCCCACATGATTGCTTTACATCAGCACAATTTTGGAACCAGAATTTTTGTTTGTTAGGAAGTTATAAGGGTTAAAAGTTGACCAGCGATTTCTCATTTTTACAACACCATTTTATTTTTATGAACCACATCACATTTGAAGCCACTTTGAGGGGTCTATATGATAGAAAATACCCAAAAGTGACACCATTCTAAAAACTGCACCCCTCAAGGTGCTCAAAACCACACACAAGAAGTTTATTAACCCTTCAGGTGCTTCACAGGAATTTTTTGAATATTTAAAAAAAAATGAACATTTCACTTTTTTTCACAAAAAAAATACTTCAGGTTCAATTTTTTTATTTTACCAAGGGTAACAGAGAAATTGGACTGCAAAAATTATTGTGCAACTTGTCCTGAGTACGCTGATACCTGATATGTGGGGGGGAGCCACTGTTTCGGCGCATGGCAGAGCTCAGAAGGGAAGGAGCGCCGTTTGACTTTTTCAATGCAAAATTTGCTGGAATTCAGATCGAACGCCATGTCACGTTTGGAGAACCCCTGATGTACCAAAACAGTGGAAACCCCCACAAATGGCCCCATTTTGGAAACTAGACCCCCCCAAGGAACTTATCTAGATGTGTGGTGAGAACTTTGAACCCCCAAGGGCTTCACAGAAGTTTATAACGTACAGCCGTACAATTAAAAAATCATATTTTTTCCACAAAAATGATCTTTTCACCCTCAATTCTTATTTTTCCAAGGGTAACAGGACCCTAAAAGTTATTGTGCAATTTGTCCTGAGTACGCTGATACCCCATATGTGGGTGTAAACGACTATTTGGGCGCATGGCAGAGCTCGGAAGGGAAGCAGCACCATTTGACGTTTTTGGCTGGAATTGAGATCGGACACCATGTCGAGTTTGGAAAGCCCCTGATGTACCAAAACAGTGGAAACCCCCACAAATTACACCATTTTGGAAACTAGACCCCCAAGGAACTTATCTAGATGTGTGGTGAGCACTTTGAATCTCCCAATGCTTCACAGAAGTTTATAATGCCCGGGCGTGAAAATATAAAAATCATATTTTTTCCACAAAAATGATCTTTTAGTCCCCAATTTTTTTATTTTCCCAAGGGTACCAGGAGAAATTGGACCCCAAAAGTTGTTGTCCAATTTGTCCTGAGTACGCTGATACCTCATATGTGGGAGAAAACTACTGTATGGGCACACGTCAGGGTTCAGAAGGGAAGTAGTGATGTTTTGGAATGCAGACTTTGATGGAATGGTCTGCGGGTGTCATGTGCGTTTGGAGAGCCCCTGATGTACCTAACTATTTAAACTCCCCACAAGTGACCACATTTTGGAAACTAGACCCCCCACGGAACTTATCTAGATATGTGGTGAGCACTTTGAACCCCCAAGTGCTTCACAGAAGTTTGTAACGCCCAGGCGTGAAAATAAAAAAATCATATTTTTTTCCACAAAAATGATATTTTTGCCCCCAATTTTTTATTTTCCTAAGGGTAACAGTGAAATTGGACCCCAAAAGTTGTTTTGCAATTTGTCCTGAGTAGGCTGATACCCCATATGTGGGGGTAAAACACTGTTTGGGGGCATGGCAGAGCTTGGAAGGGAAGGCGCACCGTTTAACTTTTTCATCGCAGAATTGGCTGGAATTGAGATCAGACGCCATGTTGCGTTTGGAGAGCACCTGATTTGCCCAAACAGTGGAAACCCCCAATTCTAACTCCAACCCTAACACCAACACACCCCTCACCCTAATCTCAGCCCTAACCCTAGCCCTAACCCTAGTCCTAGCCCTAACCCTAATGGGAAATAAATACATTTTTTTAATTTTATTTTTTCTCCCTAACTAAGGGGGTGATAACGGGGGTTTGATTTACTATTTATGGCGGTTTTTATGTTTGGCAGCTGTCGCACGCTAAAAGACGCTTTTTATTGTAAAAATAGTTTTTGCATCACCACATTTTGAGAGCTATAATTTTTCGTATTTTGACCCACCGAGTCATGTGAGGTCTTATTTTTTGCGGGACGAGTTGACGTTTTTATTGGTATCATTTTCGGGCATGTGACATCTTTTGATCGCTTTTTATTCCAATTTTTGGGACTCAGAATGAACAAAAACCAGCGTTTCATTAATTTCTTTTGGGGGGTGCGTTTACACCGTTCCGCGTGCGGTAAAATTGATAAAGCTGTTTTATTCTTTGGGTCAGTACGGTTACAGCGATACCTCATTTAGGTCGTTTTTTTATGTTTTGACACTTTTATGCAATGAAAACAATTTTATATAAAAAATAATTATTTTTGCATCGCTTTATTCTGCGAGCTATAACTTTTTTATTTTTTCACTGATGATGCTGTGTGGCGGCTCGTTTTTTGCGGGACAAGCTGGCGTTTTCAGCGGTACCATGGATATTTATATGCGTCTTTTTGATTGCGCGTTATTGCACTTTTTGTTCGGCGGTATGATAAAGCATTTTTTGCTTCGTTTTTAATTTTTATTTTTTAAGGGGTTTGCTAAAGGGTAATAACGTACTCATAATTATGAACAGACCAAAAAAGTCCAGTTAGATGAAGACTTAAAAATATTTTTATTTAATTGCACAATAAAAGGGAAACCAAACAAATGGACATAGTACAATACCATAATTAATAATAGTAAGGAGATAATAACATAATTAGCACATGGGCCATAAGTAATTGTGATCATAAAAAATCCATGAACAATATAAAGTGCATATAGTGGACAGACTTAAAGTCTGTATACCCAAATAAAGTGCATAGAAAATGTAATAGGATCAGAAATACCCGTGATAAGTGGCTCAGTGTGTCTCCAGCTCCCTCCTAAAAGGGTTAACTAATGGAAAATTTTTATAGGGCGGGTCGTTACGGATGCGGCGATACCAAATATGTGTACTTTTATTGTTATTTTTCTTTTATTTCCAAAAAATGAATTTATTAGGGAGTATTTTTCTTTGTTTAATTTATTTAGCGATTTTTTAAAAAAAAATTATTTTTACACTTTTTTTTTACTTTATTATAATGTCCCAGGGGGGACATCACCGTCCTGTGACAGATCGCTGATCTGTCACCTCACAGATCGCTGTGACAGATCAGCGATCTGTCACAGGCATTGAAGCAGACTTCCTCATGCCTGCGCTTTGCAGGCACTGAGGAAGCCAGCTCCCTGCAGGCCCCCGAAGGTCCCTGTCGCCATACTGGATCCGGGAACCTGCAGGGAGGGAGGCCCCCGCAGCAGCGCTGCACATTGCGCTGCTGTGGGGGGCTCAGGGAAGCACGGAGGGAGCCCCCTCCCTGCCTATGCTTCCCTTTAACCCCCGGTACACCGCGATCGTGTTTGATCGCGGTGTGCCTGGGGTTAACGTGTCAGGGGCGGGCCGTGACCGCCCCTGACACATAGTGCCGGGTGTCAGCTGTGATAATCCGCTGACACCCGGCCGCAATCAGCAGCACTGACTCTGTGAGCGCCACTGATCACTGTGACGTACTATCCCGTCCCTGGGAATTAAGTCCCAGGGCACATGGACGGGATAGTACGTCACATGACAGAAAGGGGTTAATGGCAAAAAAATGAACTTTTTTGAATTTACCAAATGGCTGCAATAAAACAAAGAGTGAAAAATTTAAAGGGGTCTGAATACTTTCCGTATCCACTGTATGTATAGAGATAAACATGAAAAAGGAAGCATTATACATATAGAGGGTGGAGTGGTGAAGAGAGTGTTTCCTTTATGAGCAACCTATTAATGTGTGTGAATATTAGCGGTGAGCTGTAAAATGTTAAAGTGTGGATAAACACTTAAGAAAAATGAAAATAAAGGACTAGTGCATGCAATATTACTGTGTAAAAATGGAAATATAAAAGTGTGGATGTGCTGCTAAGTACGAAACTGAAAATGATCCCAATTGTAAAAGATGTTTTTTGCTGTTAATGTGAACAGTTAAGCAAGTTAAAGATTAAGAGATGTCTAAAAGGCCTAAAGTTACAGATGACACATTTCCTTTGTATTTTAGGCAAATAAAGTATATACACAGTGTAGTGGCATTTTTTTATTTTAAAAAGTACAAAAAGGAAAAGGGGGTGATGAAAAAGTTTGGGCACGCTTGTAGATTTGTGTGCCCAGATAACTGAGGCTAGTTTCACACTTGCTTTTTTTTGCAGCGCGTTTTTCCCGCAAAAAAACGCATTAAAAAAACGCATACAACTGCTGCGTTTTTTTCAAGCATTTTTATGAGCATGCATGAAAAAAACGCAGCGTTTTTATGCGTTTGTATGCGTTTTTAGTGCGTTTTTACCGCGTTTGCGTTTTTTTCCAACATTAGGTGGCCCCTCACACTAACCCAAACCATGACTTTACTAACCCTAACCCTGACCCTAACCCTAACTAACCCTAACCCTGACCCTAACCCTAACCCTAACCCTAACCCTAACCAAGTTAAAGATTAAGAGATGTCTAAAAGGCCTAAAGTTACAGATGACACATTTCCTTTGTATTTTAGGCAAATAAAGTATATACACAGTGTAGTGGCATTTTTTTATTTTAAAAAGTACAAAAAGGAAAAGGGGGTGATGAAAAAGTTTGGGCACGCTTGTAGATTTGTGTGCCCAGATAACTGAGGCTAGTTTCACACTTGCTTTTTTTTGCAGCGCGTTTTTCCCGCAAAAAACGCATTAAAAAAACGCATACAAAAGCATACAACTGCTGCGTTTTTTTCAAGCATTTTTATGAGCATGCATGAAAAAAACGCAGCGTTTTTATGCGTTTGTATGCGTTTTTAGTGCGTTTTTACCGCGTTTGCGTTTTTTTCCAACATTAGGTGGCCCCTCACACTAACCCAAACCATGACTTTACTAACCCTAACCCTGACCCTAACCCTAACTAACCCTAACCCTAACCCTGACCCTAACCCTTAACCAAACCATACTTAACCCTAACCCAAACCCTAAACCCTAACTAACCCTAACCCTAACCCTGACCCTAACCCTAACCCTAACTAACCCTAACCCTAACCCTAACCCTGACCCTAACTAACCCTAACCCTAACCCTGACCCTAACCCTTAACCAAACCATACTTAAGCCTAACCCAAACCCTAAACCCTAACTAACCCTAACCCTAACCCTGACCCTAACCCTTAACCAAACCATACTTAACCCTAACCCTGACCCTAACCCTAACCCTGACCCTAACCCTTAACCAAACCATACTTAACCCTAACCCTGACCCTAACCCCAACCCTAACCCTGACCCTGACCCTAACCCTAAACCCCTTTAACTAACCCTAACTCTAACCCAAACCCCTAAATTCCATGGTTAAAAAAAAAAAGCATGTGCAAAAAAACGCATACATAAGCATGCCAATGCGCACATATGCGCACCCATAGGCTATAATGGCCATTTTTAGCGCAAAACGTGCGCATACGTGCGCATGCGCTTTTTTGCAGGGCCAAAAAATGCAACATGCTGCGTCTGGAAAATACCAACGCACACCCCAAAAAAACGCAGCGCATGAAAATCGCATACGTGCGCATGCCAGCGCGCAGGTATGCGCACCCATGTTAAATATAGGGGAAAAAACGCATGCGCACGTATGTGTTTTTTTCCAGCGCAAAAAAACGCAAATGTGAAACCAGCCTCAGACCCAGGTTTCACACCTTAATTAGCCTGTTAGAGTTATGGCTTGTTCACTATCATTGTTATTCAGGTGATGCAAATTTCCCAGCTTTGTAAAAAACCCAGCCTCCTCTAGCCTTGTGCCAAAAAATAGCAGCCATGGGTTCTAAGCAGCTACCTAGCACTCTGAAAATGGTGGAGGCCCACAAAGCAGGAGAAGGATATAAGAAGATAGCAAAGAGTTTTCTTCCAAGTTGCCCTTTCCTCAGTTCTAAATGTAATTAAGACATGGCAGTTATCAGGAACAGTAGAGGTCAAGATAAGGTCTGGAAGATCAAGCAATATTTTTCTAAGAATAATGCGCCAGTAATGGAGAATCTCCACATACCTTCACCCACAGAGCCGCATACATTTATGGCTGTTCTGTACACACAGGACCTGTGATGAGGTCACACGAGAGGAAGAGCCAGGGGTCACTTGATCAGGGGCCTCAATATATGCAGGACTCTTCTGTGCTGGTTGTCATGGTGCTGGATGAGAAGTTTATGTGCGGGGTCAGGAGGGATTTACAGTGTGAATATAGCAGAGCCGCGTGTGTATACGAGGTGTACGGAGAGGAGCCGCATGTGTACAAGGTTTACGGAGCAGAGCTGTGTGTGTGTATGAGGTGTATGGAGCAGAACCGTGTGTGTACGAGGTGTACAGATCAGAGCCACGTGTGTACGGAGCGGAGTCATAGTAACATACATAGTTTTGAAGGCTGAAGGAAGACCTTATGTCCATCTAGTTCAGCCTATTTTTAGTGCAGCTGTTCTGCATTGTTGATCCTGGGGAAGGCAAAAAACCCAGAGTAGAAGCCAATTTTCTCCATAGGGAAAAATTTCCTTCCCCTAAGCTGGGTCAACCATCTACCTATAATATTCTGTTATCCGTAACCTTCTATACTGTTACTCACAAGAAAAGCATCCATTCCTTTCTTAAATTCATTCAGTGAGTTGGCCATCACCACTTCCTCAGGAAGAGAATTCCAGAGCCTCACTGCTCTTACCGTGATGAACCCTCTTCTATGCTGGTGCAGAAATTGTCTTTCCTCCAAGCGAAGAGAATGCCCCCTTTTTCTTGTCACAGTCCTTGGTACAAACAGTTCATTGGAGAGATCTCTGTATTGCCCTCTGATATACTTGTACATATATATTAAGTCTCCCCTAAGTCTTCTCTTTTCTAGAGTAAATAGACCTAATTTTGATAACCTTTCTGGGTATTGTAGTGAACCAACTCCATTTATCATTTTAGTAGCCCGCCTTTGAACCCTTTCAAGTTCAGTAATGTCTTTCTTGAGCACCGGCATCCAAAATTGCACACAATTCTCCAAGTGTGGTCTGACGAGTGATTTGTACAGAGGGAGAATTATGTTTTCATCTCGTGTCCCCAGACCTCTTCTAATGCATCCCATGACCCTATTTGCTTTGGTGGCAGCTGACTGACACTGGGCACTCCAATTTAGCTTCTTATTGACTAAGATGCCTAAGTCTTTTTCCATGTCTGATTTCCCCAGCAGTTTCCCATTTAGTAAGTAATTGTAGCATCTGTTTCTCCTTCCCATGTGCATAACCTTACACTTATCTGTGTTAAACCTCATTTGCCATTTTTCAGCCCAATTCTCCAATTTACTCAAATCTGTCTGTAGTTGCAAACTGTCCTCCTTTGTGTTAACTACCTTACATAGTTTTGTATCATCTGCAAATACTGATATTTTACTGTGTAAGCCATCCACTAGATCATTAATAAATATATTAAACAGTAGGGGACCCAATACAGAACCCTGTGGTACCCCACTAGTAACCCTGGCCCAATCTGAGTATGCCCCATTAATAACCACTCTCCGTTTTCTATCACTAAGCCAGCTACCTACCCATCTACACACATTTTCCCCTAGCCCAAGCTTTCTCATCTTACTTACCAATCTTTTATGTGGGACAGTGTCAAATGCTTTAGAGAAGTCGAGATAAATGACATCCAAAGATTCTCCTTGGTCCATTTGAGAGCTTACATCCTCATAGAAGCTGATCAGGTTAGTGTGACAGGAGCGATCCTTCATAAATCCATGTTGATATGGAGTTAAACATTTATTAACATTTAGATATTCCATAATGGTATCCCTTAGAAACCCTTCAAAAATTTTACCCACAACAGATGTTACGCTTACCGGCCTATAGTTTCCAGATTCCCTTTTACGCCCCTTTTTGAATATTGGTGCCACATTTGCTTGCCGCCAATCAAAAGGAGCAGACCCTGTTTCTATAGAGTCTTTAAATATAAGGAATAGAGGCCTGTCTATCACATTACTTAACTCCCTTAATACCCGAGGGTGAATGCCATCCGGGTCCTGGTGACTTGTCAATTTTAATCTTACTAAGGCTGTTCTGCACTTCTTCCTGGGTTAGGCAGGTAATACTTAATGGGGAGTTTACATTATCACTATGCATTTCTCCTGGCAAATCCTTTTCCTGTGTGAACACTGTTGAGAAGAAAGTATTTAAAACATTTGCTTTTCCCACATCGCTCTCAATGATTTCACACTCATTGTTCTTTAAAGGGCCGACACCATCAATTTTAATCATTTTACTGTTTATATAATTAAAGAATAGTTTGGGTCATGTATAGTTTGAGTTGTGTATGTATGGGGTGTACAGAGCGGAGCTGCGTGTGTACGAGATCTATGGAGTGAAGCCGCCTGTGTACAGGATGTATGGAGTGGAGCTGCGTATGCACGGGATCAATGGAGTGAAGCTGCCTGTGTACAGGGTGTATGGAGTATAGCTGCGTGTGTACGGAGTGTACAGTGCTGAGCTGTGCATGTACAATATGTATGGAGCAGAGTTGCTTGTGTAAGGATAGGAGCCATGTGTACATGACATGTGGAGCGCCCGCCAGGGCAAGTGGGGTACTCGGTACCGGTACGCTTCTTAAAGGGGCAGTGTCACAGCGGCGGTGACCCGGTCCATGGACCTAGGCGTCCAATAAAAGGGGTGTTTTTACAAGGGATTGAAAAATAAAGAGTTTTTGTAATGAGTTTGTGACGCCACCCGTGGTATCTGATCTATAGTGACCAACGCTGCAGTGCAGATCCTCTGGGACAGATGGTGTGATGCAGCAGAGTTGGTAGTGCTCCCCACAGGTAGAGCTTTGTCCCAGGGCAGATGAAAGATGTTGAGGAATAGATGGTGATGTACTGTGGAGCAAGGGATGTAGCAGTGCTGAGAAGGTGACGCAGGAAGAATTCAAGGGACACAACAGAGTGCAGTTTCCTTTACCTTTTTTGGAGCATTGTAGGTACAGTCCAGGTTTCAAGTTGCAGTTGGTACAGTTTTTGGAATCTCTCTATACAGAGCGGTTGTGATGTCTCCTTTCTAGTGCTATTCTGAAGTACTTGCGGTTGTGAACGCCACTCAAGTTCCTCTTTATGTCTGTTACTTAGAACTCCACTCATATGACAGGCAGCTGTAGCCTACTTTCTGGCTCACACACGTGCTGCTGTGTTGTCGAGTCTCAGTTGGGAACAGGGGATTTGCAGCCTCTATTCCTCCGGTTTCTGCTGTGGGATCTTAAGCATCTACACAGCCTCGGATTCCGGCACCCGGTTTCTGGCGTTTAAGCTTGGAAATGAGCTCTGCTATAGCTCCAATATCCAGCTTCTCTCTCCCACATCCTCTCTCTTCCCTGTCCGCACTTCAACTGCTCTATCTTCCTATTCCTGACCACAGAGAGCAGCTCCTCTGCAGTTAGGTTCAGAGCTCCCTCTGCTGGCCTGGAATAGGAACTGTGTTGTGTGCTGGAACTACCTGATAAAGAGATCCTTTCACTGCTTCCAGGCATGACATCACTCTCCCTTAGAGGGAGGTAAGGTCACTGTGGCAGCCATACTCCTGGGGGTGCCACATTCCCCCCTAGTGCAATTCAGTACTCCCGGACTGAGGAAACATAAACAAACATATTAACACATGAACACTTATACTATTACAAGATTTCAAACAATGAAAAATTACAAAAACCATAGCTCAAAATTAGTCCTTGTGACGAATAGTCCATGTGTCATTGTCCATGGTCCACTCCTGAGCAAGTTGATAACTATATACAAGTAAAGTCTTGAAATGGGGTGTCCTTTTTCACCCTATCAAAGCACAATATGAGGTAACCCATCTCAAACCCTCAACGTAGGCCTTGGGCGGGCAACAAGGCATGGCTGGTCTCTGTTTTGGACCACATCTTCAGCCACGGCAAATGATTTTTGTTCTGTGGTCGTTAGTGCCAACTATTTACATGCATTGTCCTGGTCACTATGAGTCCAGTGACCCAGTCGTTCATCAAAATAAAATAAGATTGCTTAAAAGTTCTTACATAGTCTCTGCACGCACATAATCTTGAAAGTTACCGTATTTTTTGCTTTATAAGACTCTCCGGATTATAAGACGCACCCCAAATTTTGAGGAGAAAAATAGGAAAAAACGTTTTTTTAATAAAATGGTTGTGCTTCTTATAATCCAGTCGTCTTATTGCTTACCGCTGTGTCCCCGGGGTGCTGTCGCCCACTCTGTCCCCGGGGTGCTGTCGCCCACTCTGTCCCCAGGGTGCTGTCGCCCACTCTTTACCTGGTGCTGCAGCCCGCTCTATCCCTCGGTGCTGCCGGGTGCTGCCGCCGCACTGGGTCCCCCGGGTGCTGCCGCTGTTGCGCTGGGTCCACCGGTGCTTGCTGCCGCCAGGCTCTGCCCCGTGCTGCGTCGAGGGCTCTGCCGTTCCATCCATGCCTGGGCGGTGGATTGCTTCCTGGAAAATGGCCGCCGCGCAAGCGCAGATGGAGATCTCGGCACTGAAATCACGGGAGATGAGATTTCAGATCTGAAATCTCATCTCCCGAGATTTCAATGCCGAGATCTCCATCTGCGCTTGTGCGGCGGCCATTTTCCAGGAAGCGATCCACCGCCCAGGCATGGATGGAATGGCAGATCCCCCGACGCAGCACGAGACAGAGCCCGACGGCGGCGGCAAGCACCGGGGGACCCAGTGCGGTGGCGGCAGCACCCGGGGGACCCAGCGCGGTGGCGGCAATTAACGGACACCCGCAGCGACAGCACAAAAAAAGGTATGTTCGCATTGTAAGACGCACCCCTATTTTCCCCCCAAATTTGGGGGAAAAAAGTGCGTCTTACAAAGCAAAAAATACAGTACGTATTTACATTACATATTTACATTTACCATTTACATAGCTTACTTATATACGGAACCTCATGGGTGGTTTGCCTTGTGTACTACGGGAAGACTTTCGTAGCACTGGCATTGCTGGTGACTAGAGTTGAGCGATACCAGCCGATACTTGAAAATATCGGATCGGAATGGATCGGCCGATCTTAAAAAAAAGTATCGGTATCGCCGATTCCAATACCGGGAACCAATGCAAGTCAATGGGGCCAAAATATCGGAATTAAAAAAAAACCTTTCTTTCCTTGTAGGTTAATTCTACATGAAGAAAAACAACTAAGAATAATGTAGAATGTATTGTGGGAGGTGGAGGAGACATTAAAGCCATAGAGGTTTAGCCCAATCAAATGGAATAGCAGGAATTAAACTTTTTTTTTAAAGATGTTAGGAGTTACAAAGATATTGACTATGTTAGCCTCATTTATATTTTGCCAGACATGTATGTCTTCTTCTTCTTTCTTCTTTCTTCTTCTTCTTCTTCTTCTTCTACTTCCTTTTTTTACATTCTTCTTCTTCTTCTTCTACTTCCTTTTTTTACATTCTTCTTCTTCTTCTTCTACTTCCTTTTTTTACATTCTTCTTCTTCTTCTTCTACTTCCTTTTTTTACATTCTTCTTCTTATTCCTTTTTTTACATTCTTCTTCTTCTTCTACTTCCTTTTTTTACATTCTTCTTCTTCTTCTTCTTCTTCTTCTTCTTCTTCTTCTTCTTCTTCTTCTTCTTCCTTTTCTTACATTCTTCATATTCTTCTTATTCAATAATTATTATTCTACATATTCAGCTTCTTCATCTTCTTCCTATTCTTCTTCATCATATTCTTGTTTGTGTCAGGCATTCCTGTAGTTGTTATCTAGAAAAGTTAGAAGTTTACACCTTCCGTTCTGCCTGTCACAAAAGATTTACAACAGGATTTGTCCGCGTTCAGTTTGGCCTGCAGCAGCAGGCCTTTTCCAGGGGCACCACGAGGAGGAACGGACTCACCCCCATACACTGCTTAGTCTTCTTCTGCTTATAAATAAGATAATATCATTTGCTCAGAGTATTAGTCTTATGCTTAATGTTCTTCTGCTTTGTTTTTTTTATGCTTCTTTGTCTTCTCTCTCTTGTTGTTCTGCATCTTGGTGGTTGTCTTCCTGTTCTTTGTCCTCTTGAACCAGCTGACGGTACTGGCACCCGGAGGGGCAGCAGAAGGAACAAGAGCCAATGGCACTACCGAGGACCAGCTGACGGTGCTGGAACCCGGTTACTAAGCAGGAGGTACCTGTGCTACAAAGCACTACCAAGGACCAGCAGACGTTGCCAGAACTCGGATACCGAGATGGAGGCACCTAGGCCAAAGGCTCTGACGAGAACCAGCTGACGGTGCTGGAACCCGGAGGGGTAGCATAAGCTGCAAGAGCAAATGGAAATAGCGAGGACCAGCTGACAGTGCTGGCACCCGGAGGGGCAGCAGAAGGAATAAGAGCCAATGGCACAACCGAGGACCAGCTGACGGTGCTGGAACCCGGTTACTAAGCAGGAGGTACCTGTGCTACAAAGCACTACCAAGGACCAGCAGACGTTGCCGGAACTCGGATACCGAGATGGAGGCACCTAGGCCAAAGGCTCTGACGAGAACCAGCTGACGGTGCTGGAACCCGGAGGGGTAGCATAAGCTGCAAGAGCAAATGGAAATAGCGAGGACCAGCTGACAGTGCTGGCACCCGGAGGGGCAGCAGAAGGAATAAGAGCCAATGGCACAACCGAGGACCAGCTGACGGTGCTGGAACCCGGTTACTAAGCAGGAGGTACCTGTGCTACAAAGCACTACCAAGGACCAGCAGACGTTGCCGGAACTCGGATACCGAGATGGAGGCACCTAGGCCAAAGGCTCTGATGAGAACCAGCTGACGGTGCTGGAACCCGGAGGGGTATCAGAAGTTACCCCTGAAAAGCAAAGTTGGCATGCCGCAAGCTGGCCGCAGTTACCGAATCACACAGTCCTACAGGGGGTGCTTGTCCTACTGGCACTATGGAACAAACCTTTCTTACCAGAACCCGCAGTCCACATAGGAAGCACCTAAACTGCTGGCACCCTAGCCTCGGCTAACCCAACCGCAACACGACATGGCAACTTGGGGTGGCAAACTGACATTGACACTTCCCGGAAACAGCAGGCAGGGCTGGAACCAAGGTGGGCAGGAGGGAGTACCCGTGCCAAAGTCAGTTATGAGCAGCAACTGGCGATGTTGGAGCCCAGGACAAGCACTTAGCAGGCTGAGGCCTGATGTGCTGTCAATTGGGAGGCAGCAGGACAGATTGCCATCAAAACAGCAGGGGAACAGCTGACGTTACTGAACCCCACAAACACAGGAGCTAGTGTTTTACTCTGTGAAGACGGCACTTCCGAGCAACAACTGGCTGTGTTGAAGCCCAGGGACAAGCACGGAGCAGGCTGAGGCTGCATTGAAAAAATTTTAAGATCGGTTGTAGACTACTAATTTGAACCAAGCTCCACTTAGGCCTGTGGCTTCACTGATTTTCGTATTTCCCCTGTCCTCCAACCCCGCCAGTTACAGCTCCGAAGTGGCGTCTGCACAATCCACACTTGTTCCTGTGTTAC
Source organism: Dendrobates tinctorius (assembly GCF_039654945.1). Classification (NCBI taxonomy): domain Eukaryota; kingdom Metazoa; phylum Chordata; class Amphibia; order Anura; family Dendrobatidae; genus Dendrobates; species Dendrobates tinctorius. The sequence goes on along the minus strand of NW_027361731.1, from coordinate 8,735,538 downwards.
AGGTGTTCAGTCCGGTCAGTTAATCCCCTGATGTGTGTCCGGCAATGTCGCCTGCTCTGTCCACATTCCCATAATGGGAATGTGGACAGAGCAGGCGACATTGCCGGACACACATCAGGGGATTAACTGACCGGACTGAACACCTGTAACACAGGAACAAGTGTGGATTGTGCAGACGCCACTTCGGAGCTGTAACTGGCAGGGTTGGAGGACAGGGGAAATACGAGAGACAGTGGAGCCACAGGCCTAATTGGAGCACGGTTAAAAATCAGTAGTGGTACGACTGTGTAGGCAGCAGGAGACTTTGCCATCCACACAGCAGGGGATCAGCTGACATTACTGAACCCCACTGAGACACGGGAGCAAGTATCTCTTTCCGTGTGGACGGCACTTCCGAACTACAACTGGCTGTGTTGAAGCCCAGGAAATAGGAGGGTGTAGGCAGAGGCCTACTGTATTTTGAATGAGGTGACAGCAGGAGAGACTGCCATCCACACAGCAGGGGATCAGCTGACATTACTGAACCCCACTGAGACACGGGAGCAAGTATCTCTTTCCGTGTGGACGGCACTTCCGAACTACAACTGGCTGTGTTGAAGCCCAGGAAATAGGAGGGTGTAGGCAGAGGCCTACTGTATTTTGAATGAGGTGACAGCAGGAGAGACTGCCATCCACACAGCAGGGGATCAGCTGACATTACTGAACCCCACTGAGACACGGGAGCAAGTATCTCTTTCCGTGTGGACGGCACTTCCGAACTACAACTGGCTGTGTTGAAGCCCAGGAAATAGGAGGGTGTAGGCAGAGGCCTACTGTATTTTGAATGAGGTGACAGCAGGAGAGACTGCCATCCACACAGCAGGGGATCAGCTGACATTACTGAACCCCACTGAGACACGGGAGCAAGTATCTCTTTCCGTGTGGACGGCACTTCCGAACTACAACTGGCTGTGTTGAAGCCCAGGAAATAGGAGGGTGTAGGCAGAGGCCTACTGTATTTTGAATGAGTTTACAGCAGGAGAGACTGCCATCCACACAGCAGGGGATCAGCTGACGTTACTGAACCCCACTGAGACACGGGAGCAAGTATCTCTTTCCGTGTGGACGGCACTTCCGAACTACAACTGGCTGTGTTGAAGCCCAAGAAATAGGAGGGTGTAGGCAGAGGCCTACTGTATTTTGAATGAGGTGACAGCAGGAGAGACTGCCATCCACACAGCAGGGGATCAGCTGACATTACTGAACCCCACTGAGACACGGGAGCAAGTATCTCTTTCCGTGTGGACGGCACTTCCGAACTACAACTGGCTGTGTTGAAGCCCAGGAAATAGGAGGGTGTAGGCAGAGGCCTACTGTATTTTGAATGAGGTGACAGCAGGAGAGACTGCCATCCACACAGCAGGGGATCAGCTGACGTTACTGAACCCCACTGAGACACGGGAGCAAGTATCTCTTTCCGTGTGGACGGCAGTTCCGAACTACAACTGGCTGTGTTGAAGCCCAGGAAATAGGAGGGTGTAGGCAGAGGCCTACTGTATTTTGAATGAGGTGACAGCAGGAGAGACTGCCATCCACACAGCAGGGGATCAGCTGACGTTACTGAACCCCACTGAGACACGGGAGCAAGTATCTCTTTCCGTGTGGACGGCACTTCCGAACTACAACTGGCTGTGTTGAAGCCCAGGAAATAGGAGGGTGTAGGCAGAGGCCTACTGTATTTTGAATGAGGTGACAGCAGGAGAGACTGCCATCCACACAGCAGGGGATCAGCTGACGTTACTGAACCCCACTGAGACAGGGGAGCAAGTATCTCTTTCCGTGTGGACGGCACTTCCGAACTACAACTGGCTGTGTTGAAGCCCAGGAAATAGGAGGGTGTAGGCAGAGGCCTACTGTATTTTGAATGAGTTTACAGCAGGAGAGACTGCCATCCACACAGCAGGGGATCAGCTGACGTTACTGAACCCCACTGAGACACGGGAGCAAGTATCTCTTTCCGTGTGGACGGCACTTCCGAACTACAACTGGCTGTGTTGAAGCCCAGGAAATAGGAGGGTGTAGGCAGAGGCCTACTGTATTTTGAATGAGTTTACAGCAGGAGAGACTGCCATCCACACAGCAGGGGATCAGCTGAAGTTACTGAACCCCACTGAGACACGGGAGCAAGTATCTCTTTCCGTGTGGACGGCACTTCCGAACTACAACTGGCTGTGTTGAAGCCCAGGAAATAGGAGGGTGTAGGCAGAGGCCTACTGTCTTTGTAATGCGGAGACAGCAGGAGAGACTGCCATCTCCACAGCAGGGGATCAGCTGGCAATGATGAACCCCACTAACACTTGAACGAATGTGTTTGACTCTGTGGAGACGACACTTCTGAACACCAACTGACGCTGTTGGAGCCCAGGATTAGGCGAGGAGCAGGCTGGGGCCTACTGGATTTTGTCAGGTGAAGGCAGCAGGAGACTTGCCATCTCCACAGCAGGGGAACAGCTGGCAGTGCTGAACCCCACTAACACTCTAACGAAGGTGTTTGGCTCTGTGGAGACGACACTTCTGAACACCAACTGACGCTGTTGGAGCCCAGGAATAGGCGAGGAGCAGGCTGTGGCCTACTGGATTTTGGCAGGTGAAGGCAGCAGGAGACTTGCCATCTCCACAGCAGGGGAACAGCTGGCAGTGCTGAACCCCACTAACACTCTAACGAAGGTGTTTGGCTCTGTGGAGACGACACTTCTGAACACCAACTGACGCTGTTGGAGCCCAGGAATAGGCGAGGAGCAGGCTGTGGCCTACTGGATTTTGGCAGGTGAAGGCAGCAGGAGACTTGCCATCTCCACAGCAGGGGAACAGCTGGCAGTGCTGAACCCCACTAACACTCTAACGAAGGTGTTTGGCTCTGTGGAGACGACACTTCTGAACACCAACTGACGCTGTTGGAGCCCAGGATTAGGCGAGGAGCAGGCTGGGGCCTACTGGATTTTGGCAGGTGAAGGCAGCAGGAGACTTGCCATCTCCACAGCAGGGGAACAGCTGGCAGTGCTGAACCCCACTAACACTCTAACGAATGTGTTTGGCTCTGTGGAGACGACACTTCTGAACACCAACTGACGCTGTTGGAGCCCAGGATTAGGCGAGGAGCAGGCTGTGGCCTACTGGATTTTGGCAGGTGAAGGCAGCAGGAGACTTGCCATCTCCACAGCAGGGGAACAGCTGGCAGTGCTGAACCCCACTAACACTCTGACGAAGGTGTTTGGCTCTGTGGAGACGACACTTCTGAACACCAACTGACGCTGTTGGAGCCCAGGAATAGGCGAGGAGCAGGCTGTGGCCTACTGGATTTTGGCAGGTGAAGGCAGCAGGAGACTTGCCATCTCCACAGCAGGGGAACAGCTGGCAGTGCTGAACCCCACTAACACTCTAACGAAGGTGTTTGGCTCTGTGGAGACGACACTTCTGAACACCAACTGACGCTGTTGGAGCCCAGGATTAGGCGAGGAGCAGGCTGTGGCCTACTGGATTTTGGCAGGTGAAGGCAGCAGGAGACTTGCCATCTCCACAGCAGGGGAACAGCTGGCAGTGCTGAACCCCACTAACACTCTAACGAAGGTGTTTGGCTCTGTGGAGACGACACTTCTGAACACCAACTGACGCTGTTGGAGCCCAGGATTAGGCGAGGAGCAGGCTGGGGCCTACTGGATTTTGGCAGGTGAAGGCAGCAGGAGACTTCCCATCTCCACAGCAGGGGAACAGCTGGCAGTGCTGAACCCCACTAACACTCTAACGAATGTGTTTGGCTCTGTGGAGACGACACTTCTGAACACCAACTGACGCTGTTGGAGCCCAGGATTAGGCGAGGAGCAGGCTGGGGCCTACTGGATTTTGGCAGGTGAAGGCAGCAGGAGACTTGCCATCTCCACAGCAGGGGAACAGCTGTCAGTGCTGAACCCCACTAACACTCTAACGAAGGTGTTTGGCTCTGTGGAGACGACACTTCTGAACACCAAATGACGCTGTTGGAGCCCAGGATTAGGCGAGGAGCAGGCTGGGGCCTACTGGATTTTGGCAGGTGAAGGCAGCAGGAGACTTGCCATCTCCACAGCAGGGGAACAGCTGGCAGTGCTGAACCCCACTAACACTCTAACGAAGGTGTTTGGCTCTGTGGAGACGACACTTCTGAACACCAACTGAAGCTGTTGGAGCCCAGGATTACGCATGCCGCATGCAGAGGCCAATGGGCAGCGGTTTTTATGGAGGTTGTGGACTACTACTGATTCTAACCATGCTCCACTTAGGCCTCTGGCTCCACTGTCTCTACTATTTACCCTGGCCTCCAACCCCGCCAGCTACATCTCTGAAGTGGCGTCAGCACAATCTACACTTGTTCCTGTGTTACTGGTGCTCAGTCCCGTCAGTTGATCCCCTGATGTTTGTCCGGCAAGTTCGCCAGCTCTGTCCTCATTCCCACTACTGGTTATGGGAATGTGGACAGAGGAGGAGACCTTGCCGGACACACATCAGGGGATAAACTGATGGGACTGAGCCACAGGAACACAGGAACAAGTGTAGATTGTGCTGACGCCACTTCAGAGATGTAGATGGCGGGGTTGGAGGTCAGGGGAAATAGTAGAGACAGTGGAGCCAGAGACCTAAGTTGGGCACGGTTAAAAATCAGTAGTGGTTTGAATGTTGATGGAGCTGGTGACTTTGCCATCCACACAGCAGGGGATCAGCTGGCATTACTGAACCCCACTAACACAGGAGCTAGTGTGTTTCTCTGTGCAGACGACACATCTGAGCGACAACTGGCTGTGTTGAAGCAAAGGGATTATAGTTCAGGTGGTAGAAAAATGAACACACCAGCAGACCTGGATACAGTTGCCAACCACTAATTTAGTCTGTAAGAGGAATGGCAAAGTCTTTGGAGATCCAGGCCTTGTTCATTTTCAGAAAAGTCAGCCGGTCAACATTATCGGAAGATAGTCGCGTGCGACGGTCTGTTAGTACACCACCTGCGGCACTAAAGACACGTTCCGATAATACACTGGCAGCAGGGCAAGCCAGCACCTCCAATGCATACTGGCTAAGCTCTGGCCATGTATCCAGCTTAGAGACCCAAAACTTGAAGGGGGAAGAGCCATCTGGGAGTACAGCGACAGGGCAAGACATGTAGTCTGACACCATCTGACGGAAGCGTTGCCTCCTGCTGACTCGAGGCGTCGCTGATGGTGTAGACAATTGTGGTGGACACACAAAACTTTGCCACATTTGGGCCATAGTGGTCTTGCCTTGTGCTGCGGCGCTGCCTCTGCTCCCTCTTTGTGCAGAGTTTCCTCCACTGCCTCGACGCACAGAGCTGCTTTGTAAAGCACTAGCAACAATGCTGTCGGGTGGAATGGAAAACATTATGGACTGCACCAGTGACTCTTCGTACTCCCGCATTTTACGCTCCCGGTTCAACGTTGGTATGAGCCTTTGTACGCTGTCCCGGTAGCGAGGATCTAGGAGGGTGTACACCCAATAATCAGCCGAGACGAGAATGTGGGCGATGCGGCGGTCGTTTCTCAGGCACTGCAGCATGAAATCAACCATGTGCTGCAGACTCCCAACTGCCAAAGAACCGCTGTCCCCTGTTTGAGGCGTGACCTCGGCCTGCTCTGCATCACCCCACCCTCGCTGTACATACTGAGTAGAGGTTTGTGTACCTCCCTCCTCTGGAGAGATGTCTTCCTCCTCCATCGACTCCTCCTCATCCTCCTCACAAAGTGTCCCCTGCCTAGGCCTTTGTGAGGAAACACGTAGCGCAGACTGTCCAGAAGCAGATGGCATTTGGGACTCCTCATCCTCCACCTCTTCTGAAACCTCATCCCTTAGTGCTTGCAGTGTTTGTTGAAGCAGGCAGATAAGGGGGACAGTCATGCTGACTAGTGCATCATCTGCACTCGCCATCCGCGTGGATTCATCGAAGGCACGCAAAACGAGGCAGATGTCCTTCAAAGAGGCCCACTCAATGGTGCTGAAGTGTGAACGGCGCACAGTGCGACTTGTTTGCGCCTGATGCAGCTGGTACTCCATGACTGCTGCCTGCTGCTCACACAACCGCTCCAACATATGTAACGTTGAATTCCACCGGGTGGGTAGGTCACATATGATGCGATGTTCCGGAAGGCCAAATCGTCGCTGCAGAGCAGCGAGGCGCGATCTTGCCGTGCTGGAACGTCGCAAGTGAGCGCACTCTATGCGGACCTTGTGCAACAGTGCAGCAAGATCCGGATAGTCCCTCAGAAAGCTCTGCACGACCAAGTTAAGAACATGTGCCAGACATGGGATGTGTGTGAGGTTGCCTAGGCCAAGAGCTGCCACCAGATTTCGGCCATTGTCACACACTACCAAGCCCGGCTGGAGATTCGCTGGCCCAAACCACACATCGCTCTCCAGCTTGATAGCATTCCAGAGCTCCTGCGCTGTGTGGCTTCGATTCCCCAAAGAAATTAATTTGAGTACAGCCTGTTGACGTTTGGCCACGGCTGTGCTCATATCGGTCGTAACAGGCTCCTGCTCTGCTGTTTCTGAGGAACTTGAGTAGGAGGAGGAGTCTATGTGTACAGACTGGAGTCCTGCAATCCGTGGCGTTGGAAGAACACGTACAGCGCCACTCTCCAGATCCGTACCCGGCTCCACAACATTGACCCAGTGGGCAGTGAGGGAAAGGTATCGTCCCTGTCCATGGTTACTGGTCCACGCATCGGTGGTCAGGTGGACCTTGCTACTAACGGCGTTTAGTAGCGCATGTTTTATTTTGCCCTCAACATGTTTCTGCAGGGCAGGGACGGCTCGCCTGCTGAAATAAAAGCGGCTGGGCACGTTGTATTGGGGGACTGCCAATGCCATTAAGTCCCGGAAGGTGTCAGTGTCCACCAGCCTGAATGACAGCATTTCAACTGCCAGAAGTTTGGCAATGCCAGCATTCAGAGACTGTGCTCGGGGATGGTTTGCCGAGTAAGGGCGCCTTTTATCCCATGCCTGTGCTACCGATGGCTGTGATGGATGGGAACGTGCTGCTATGGGTGTAATCTGACAGGGTCTCCGGACAACAGTGGCAGAGGTTCTTCCTTGGCGATCCTGTGAGGAAGCCGAACCAGCAGTGTGTGAGCTGGAGGAAGAGGGCCCAACACGAACTGAAGAGGTGGTAGGTGGTGCTGTACGTTGGCCTACGTCTTCAGGGTGTCTCTGCAACTCCAACTCGTGCTTGGTGCGCACATGTTTCCACATATTTGTGGTATTGAGGTTGCTGACATTTCTCCCTCTTTTGACTCTCTGATGACACAGCTTGCATTTGACAAAGCAAATGTCATCTGCAACTGTGTCAAAAAAGGACCACGCACTGCAACTCTTGTGAGCGCCCGGTTTGCCTTTGGAAGGAGGAATGCTCCTAACGGGTGCCGAAGTGGAGGGTACAGGCAACCAAGTCTTCCCCCTCCCTCTGCCTCCTGTTTTGGCCGGTAGGGGAATCTCTTCCTCCGAGCTGCTCCCACCACCTTCCTGCTGCTCACGCCATGATGGGTCAAGGACCTCATCATCTTCCCTCCCCTCTTCAAACAGCTGCTTCTCCGGGGTTGTCTCGCCAGCACCGTACGCACCAGAAAGTGGCAACTGAGTCTCGTCATCATCTGATGCGTACTGAGGTGTGCTGACCATAGGCACTGGCCCACTCGCCTCTTCAGATTCAGAGGGACAAAGAAGTTGCGCATCACTGCATACTCCCTCTTCTTCACATTCAGGAATGCTGCTTGGCTGGCCCCGTCTTTCCAAGCCAACAGATTCCGAGAACAGAAGTAGAGACTGTGATGGCTCCTGTCCATGTCTCTCTGACTGCCTGGGCACTTTGGCAGGTGGTGAAGAGACAGATGGTTGCTCTTCGGTGCTCTGACCCTGAGAGGATGCGGAAGTAATTGAAGTCGATGCGTTAGCTGCCATCCATCCGACAACGGCTTCAATTTGTTCCTCCCGCAGCAGTGGGGTACGTTGAGGTCCTACAAAGCTGCGCATAAAGGACTGTTGCCTGCTAAAACTGGGGGATGCTGATCCACTGGTGCCCGCAGCAGGCCCAGAATCCCCACGTCCTCTACCTGTAGAATCCCCACGTCCTCTCCCTGCAGAATCCCCACGTCCTCTCCCTGCTGAAACTCCACGCCCACGCCCACGCCCACGCGCCTTACTCCCTGCCTTCTTCATCTTGCAAGACTGCTTAAGATAGGCAAAAAAGTACAAAGGGGGGCCTTAGTGTGCTTATTCCTGAACAGCTGGTTACAGGTACAAGAAACACTAATTTTATGAAGTGTGTGTGTGTGTGGACTAGACTTTAATAGGAGCTGATGTGGCCTACACAAGTTCAAAATGTAGTGTTTGGTGAACTTTTTTTGTGGTTTCTTTGTTGGAAACAAACTCAAAGTATGTGAACAAAGAATTGAAACTGATAGTATCACCAACTTTTTGGAGCTATTACAATGCAGGCAGGTAACCTACAATGCAAAAGATGAGGCTCCAAAAAAATTGGGTAATACTAATCTGGCTGCGCCGGCAGGGCACAAGCCAGAAAAAAAGGCTCCTCTATCTACTCCTATATAGTGTTTGCAACCAACCAATGTTGATGGATACGGATGGATGCACACTAATAGGAGAAGAAAAAATGAGCTGCACTCAAAGACAAATATGTGTGAGGCAGTGACGCACGTTGAGCGTCCTACAACCAGACGTAGCTGCAGGACACTCTACTCAGCGTGAGCTGCACTCACACACAGTCAGAGGCCTCTCAGACAGCCGTCAACAGTGCAGCTAAGTGGGCACTGGCACTGACAGGCTGCAGAAAGGCTCCGCTGTGTACTCCTTTATAGTGTTTGCAACCACCGTAGATGGAGACGGATGGATGCACACTAATAGAAGAAAAAATGAGCTGCACTCAAATAAAAATATGTGTGAGGCACTGACGCACGCTGAGCGTCCTACAGCCAGACGTAGCTGCAGGACACACTACTCAGCGTGAGCTGCACTCACACACAGTCAGAGACCTCTCAGACAGCCGTGAACAGTGCAGCAAAGTGGACACTAGCACTGAAAGGCTGCAGAAAGGCTCCGCTGTCTACTACTAGTGTTTGCAACCAACGTATATGGATACGGATGGAAGCACACTAGATTGAAATTATGTAAAAAATGCAGCTCAAAAAATAAAAGATGTATGAGGCAGCAGTGATCACACTGGGTGGCCTACAGCCTGACGTGGCTGCAGGACCCACTCCACAGCGTGAGCTGCACTCACACAGCCCTTGCAGACAGCTGTGAACACTGCTGCTAGGGCAAAGAAGGCTACAGTGGTGGTTTATGTAGCCTGGGTAAAGCACTAGATGTTTGGTGGAATCGCTATTTCTAACTGTCCCTCACAGTCTTCTACAGCAGCCTGTCCCTAACTGAATTCACAGCAGAGTGACCAGAAATGGCGGCTGCGGTGGCTTTTATAGTGCATCATGACATCATTTCGGCAGCCAATCACAGCCATGCCAATAGTTAACATGCCTACATGCCTAACAGGATGTGCCCACACTTCGGAGGATTCCCATTGGCTTAATCAAAGCAAGCAGGCTCATAGCATGATGGGAACTTCCTATTCCGATTCCGAATCCGGAATCCGATATGACAAAAGTATCGGAACTAAGTATCGGAATTCCGATACCGCTAATATCGGCCGATACCCGATACTTGCGGTATCGGAATGCTCAACACTACTGGTGACCTTACTGAATTCACTATGCTAACTACCACTGGTGTAGTGCACTCTTTACTGGCTACGCTACGGGTTAATCTACGTAGCACGGGGATATCTGATTTCCTAGGACCACTTCTACTCACTGTGGGCACGGCAGATTCACCACTGGCAGGTCGATGATTCTCTTGCTCTATTGCTGGTGCAGCATCTGCTGCCTGTACTTGCTGATTTTCAGGGTCATCTTGAGTCACATCTTCTTCTGGCACTACCAGTTGGGGAAAGGTCAAAACGGGCACTACTATAGCCTGATGTCATTATCTCCAATCTTTTCCTTCAGTTGGCATGATTTTAGGTGATCCCTTGACACTGCTGCTGAGGTTTCTCCTCCATCCTTGCTGATAAGGCACACCTTGGTATTGTCAAAGTTTCAAGGCATGATGGTATATGGTTCAGCTTCCCACTGATCATCAAGTTTATGTACTCATCTCTTCCTTTTGAGTACCTGTTCTCCAGGCGACAAGGGAACTGCAGGTGCGTGCTGATTGTACTTCCTTTCCTGCTTCAGTCTTGCTTGAGCTAGACTCTTCTCTACGCATTCTTGCACTTTGCGATACTGCTGTGTTGTGAGTTCATTTTCCCCTTCATCAATGGGGTCTGGTGAACTCCCTATTCTGGTAAAGGAAGGTAATGAGCCTGATTATCAGGCACCTGAGTCTAATGAGGATGACTGGCTGAGTGGAGTCACGGACTGGATATAAGGCTGCCGGCGCCCTTCTGCCCTGCGGGTGATTTCTCTGTGGACTTCTAGGACACCAGTCTGATTCCTGCTCCTCTAAAGCTAAGTTTCTGTTTTGCCTGTTAGCTTTTTGTTTTGTTTTTTGTTTTCCTTGCTTTTCAGTATTCTGCCATTCCCTGCTGGGGTGAGCTGAATCTCCTTTTGCCTGTAGCTCTGTCTTCAGTATATTCCTGAGTACTGACATAGCTTTTTTGAAGCCTAGCGTCTTCAGGGCCTTTTTCACTGTCAGTCTGTTGGCTCTGATTTTCATAGGGTTTTTCACGGATTGCAGACAGCAGCCTTCCTGTCCTTTTCTATTTAGTTAGCTTGGGCCCCACTTTGCTCAGTCTATCTTTCTGTCTGTGTTTGTATTTTCATCTTGCTTCACCGTCATTATATGTTGGGGGCTGCCTATTGCTTTGGGGTCTGCTCTGGGGCAGTTTAGATTTCCCCTTTCTTTCTTTAGGCCTATTTAATTCTCCGGCTGTGATCGAGGGGTCTAGGGCATCGTAGGAACCCCCCACGGCTACTGCTAGTTGTGTTGATAGGTTCAGGGGTCTGCAATCTGATAGCTGCCAACTTCTCTGGTTTTCTGGACTTAGCTAGCATTTCTGTTTTTGCCTCCTATGGTGACTCAATCATAACAGAATCACCCGCCCTACCGCAGATCCTAGGGTACTCAATAGCAGGAAAGAATTGTGTTTAAAAGAAAAAAAAAAAAAGGTGTGTGTATATTCTTTCCTCTATATCTCTGAGGCCATAGGGGGAATTTTTTTTTCTCTCTCAATGGAGATAAAGCAATTGTCTGATCGTGTGGAGCAGCTCGCTGCGGAAGTGCGGGGAATTTCCACCTACCTTGCTCGTTCGCATGCTGTTGAACCAAAGATCCCTACACCTGATGTATTTTTGGGGATTGATCTAAATTTTTGAGTTTCAAAAATAATTGTAAATTATTTTTTGCCTTGAAGCCTAACTTGTCAGGGAGCTCCGCGCAGCAGGTTAAAATTGTCATCTCTTTGCTGCGTGGCGATCCCCAGGATTGGGTGTTTTCTTTGAAACCAGATGATCCTATTCTGACTAATGTGAACGCATTCTTTCAAGCTTTGGGGTTGTTGTATGACGAACCTAATGCTATTGATCAGGCTGAAAAGACCCTGTTGGCATTGAACCAGGGTCGAGATTCTGCAGAGTTGTACTGTCAAAAGTTCCGAAAGTGGGCGGTCCTTACTACCTGGAATGATAATGCCTTGGCTGCTCTCTTTCAGAAGGGTTTGTCAGAAGCCGTAAAAGATACTATGGTGGGATTTCCTGTTTCCTCTGGTCTGGACGATTCTATGTCATTAGCCATTCAGGTTGATCGGTGTTTACGTGAACGCAGGATTGCACGAGAGGTGTTGCCACCGGTTGAACAGACGTCTGAACCTATGCAATGTGATAGAGTTTTGTCTAAGGCGCAACGTCAGGAGTTCAGAAGGCGTAATAAGCTGTGTTTTTTCTGTGGAGATGCCTCGCATATTATTTCTGTTTGTCCTAAACGAGAGAAACGCTTTGCACACACGTTTTCTGTTGGTGGTGTTCAACCTAAGTTTCTTCTGGCAATTACTCTGATCTGCTCCCTGTCCACATTTTCCGCCAAGGCTTTTGTGGATTCGGGAGCAGCGCTAAACCTAATGGACTTGGATTTTGCTAAACATTGTGGATTTCCGATGACACCTCTGCAGACGCCTATCCCTTTGAGGGGGATTGATGCTACTCCTTTGGCTAAAAATAAACCTCAGTTTTGGACCCAGGTGGTCATGCGGGTCACCCCAGACCATCAAGAAAATTGCAGATTTTTGGTATTGCATGGTCTGCATGATGCCGTTGTTCTGGGGTTTCCCTGGTTGCAAATTCATAATCCAGTTTTGGATTGGAAATCTGTGTCTGTGGTGAGTTGGGGTTGTCGGTGTGCCTTTAGTGAGGCTCCGGTTTTTTCCACCTCTCCTCAGTCGCATGATGTTCCTGACTATTTGGCGGACTTTTATGATGTATTTAGTGAGAATGAGTCTGCGTCCTTGCCTCCTCATAGGAGTTATGACTGTGCAATTGAACTAAGCTCGGGGTGTAAATTTCCAAAGGGTCGGCTCTTCAATTTATCTGTACCCAAGCACGAGGCTATGTGGTCCAATATTAAGGAGGCGTTGGAGAAGGGTCATATTAGACCATCCTCTTCACCCTTAGGTGCCGGTTTTTTTTTTTGTGGCCAAAAAGGATGGTTCTTTAAGGCCTTGTATTGATTATCGTGCCCTCAATAAAATTACTATTAAATATCAGTATCTGTTACCCCTGATTTCGGATCTATTCTCTAGAGTTAGAGGTGCTTGCTGGTTTACCAAGCTTGACCTCAGGGGGGCGTATAATCTTATCCGCATTAAGCAGGGGGAAGAATGGAAGACGGCGTTTAATACTCCGGAGGGACATTTTGAGTACCTGGTGATGTCTTTTGGGCTCACTAATGCCCCTTCTGTCTTCCAGTGCTTCATGAACGATATTTTCCGAGACTTTGTCGATACATTTTTGATTATCTTTCTGGATGATATTTTGATCTTCTCCAAGGATTGGGATTCTCATGTGGAACATATTCGGACTGTGTTCCGGATCTTGAGGGAGAATTCCCTGTATGTCAAAGGATCGAAATGCCTTTTTGGAGTACAGAGGAATTAATTTTTGGGATTTATTTTGTCTCCGTCAACTATTGAAATGGACCCGGCCAAGGTACAGGCCATTTATGATTGGGTTCAGCCCACTTCTTTGAAGGCCCTCCAGAAGTTTTTGGGTTTTGCTAATTTTTATCGGAAATTTATAGCAAAATTTTCTAGTATTGCCAAGCCATTGACTGATCTGACTAAGAAGGGTGCTGATGTGTTGAATTGGTCTCCTGAGGCTGTTGCTTCCTTTCAGGAGCTGAAGCGAAGATTTACCTCCGCCTCGGTTTTACAGCAACCTGATGTCTCACTCCCGTTCCAGGTAGAGGTGGATGCTTCTGAGATTGGTGCAGGAGCTGTTTTGTCCCAAAAGGATCCTGTAACATCTAAAATGAATCCCTGTGCTTTCTTTTCCCCGAAGTTCTCTCCATCTGAACGTAACTATGATGTGGGGAATCGGGAACTGTTGGCCATGAAATGGGCATTTGAGGAGTGGAGACATTGGTTGGAGGGAGCTAAACATCAAGTTGTGGTCCTCACTGACCACAAGAATTTGATTTACCTAGAGTCGGCTAAATGCTTGAACCCTAGACAGGCTAGGTGGGCCTTGTTTTTTACACGTTTTGATTTTGTGGTCACTTTTCTTCCTGGAACTAAGAATGTCAAGGCAGACGCCCTCTCTAGGAGTTTCTTTGCTGATTCTCCTGTGGTGACCAAGCCTGCTACCATCTTAGGCGAAGGGGTAGTTCTTTCTGCCATCTCGCCCGATTTGAGACTTGCTCTGCAAGAGTTCCAGGAGGACAAACCTGAGCATTGTCCCAGTGGAAAGTTGTATGTTCCTGACCAGTGGAAGAAGAGAGTGATGTCTGAAGTTCATTGCTCTGCATTGGCTGGTCATCCAGGTATTTTTGGTACTAGAGGTCTGGTGAGTCGCTCCTTTTGGTGGCCCACCTTGTCTCATGATGTCAGGAATTTTGTGCAGTCCTGTGGGACTTGCTCCCGGTCTAAATCTTGTTCTCGTTCTAGTGGGTTGTTGATGCCTTTGCCGGTCCCCAGGAGGCCATGGACCCATATTTCAATGGATTTCATCTCTAATATGCCGGTCTCTCAAAGAATGACTGTTATTTGGGTGATTTGTGATAGGTTCTCTACGATGGTTCATCTTGTACCACTCCCTAAGTTGCCATCTTCCTCTGAGTTGGTGCCCCTGTTTTTGCAACAGGTGGTTCGCTTACACGGGATTCCTGAGAACATTGTGTCTGACAGAGGAGTTCAGTTTGTGTCTAGATTTTGGAGGACTTTCTGTTCCAAGCTGGGAATTCAGTTGTCCTTCTCCTCTGCTTTTCACCCTCAGACCAATGGGCAGACAGAGAGAACAAACCAGATCTTGGAGTTGTATTTGAGATGTTTTATTTCCACTGATCAGGATGATTGGGTTTCGTTTTTGCCCTTGGCCGAATTTGCTTTAAATAATAGAGCTAGTTCTGCCACTTTGATGTCACCTTTTTTTTTGTAACTTTGGGTTTCATCCTCGATTTTCTTCAGGGCAGGTGGAGCCTTCTGCCTGCCCAGGTGTTGACACTGTGGTGGAGAGAATGCACCAGATCTGAGACCAAGTGGTGGATAAGTTATCTCTCTCCCAGGAAAAGGCCCAGCGGTTTTCCAATCGACATAGGACCATTGGTCCCCAGTTTAAGATTGGTAATATGGTGTGGTTATCATCAAAAAATATTGCTATGAAGGTGGCTTCTCCTAAGTTTAAGCCTAGATTTATTGGACCTTACAAGATTTTGGAGATTATTAATCCGGTCTCTTTTCGTTTGGCTCTTCCTGTCACATTTAAAATCCATAATGTGTTCCATAAGTCCTTGTTGAAGAGGTTTGTTGAACCAGTTGTTCCTGGGGTGGCACCTCCAGACCCTGTATTGGTTGAAGGTAACATGGAATATGAGGTAGAGAAAATACTGGATTCCCGTCTGGCTAGATGGAGACTCCAGTATTTGGTTAAGTGGAAGGGTTATCGTCAGGAGGATAATTCCTGGGTCTCTGCCTCTGACATTCATGCCAAAAGATTGGTGCGTGCATTTCATCGGGCTCACCCTGATCGCCCTGGTGGCGTGGTTGAGGGTTCGGTGACCCCTCCTCAAGGGGGAGGTACTGTTGTGAGTTCATTTTCCCCTTCGTCACTGGGGTCTGGTGAACTCCCTATTCTGGTAAAGGAAGGTAATGAGCCTGATTATCAGGCACCTGAGTCTAATGAGGATGACTGGCTGAGTGGAGTCACGGACTGGATATAAGGCTGCCGACGCCCTTCTGCCCTGCGGGTGATTTCTCTGTGGACTTCTAGGACACCAGTCTGATTCCTGCTCCTCTAAAGCTAAGTTTCTGTTTTTGCCTGTTAGCTTTTTGTTTTGTTTTCCTTGCTTTTCAGTATTCTGCCATTCCCTGCTGGGGTGAGCTGAATCTCCTTTTGCCTGTAGCTCTGTCTTCAGTATATTCCTGAGTACTGACATAGCTTTTTTGAAGCCTAGCGTCTTCAGGGCCTTTTTCACTGTCAGTCTGTTGGCTCTGATTTTCATAGGGTTTTTCACGGATTGCAGACAGCAGCCTTCCTGTCCTTTTCTATTTAGTTAGCTTGGGCCCCTCTTTGCTCAGTCTATCTTTCTGTCTGTGTTTGTATTTTCATCTTGCTTCACCGTCATTATATGTTAGGGGCTGCCTATTGCTTTGGGGTCTGCTCTGGGGCAGTTTAGATTTCCCCTTTCTTTCTTTAGGCCTATTTAATTCTCCGGCTGTGATCGAGGGGTCTAGGGCATTGTAGGAACCCCCCACGGCTACTGCTAGTTGTGTTGATAGGTTCAAGGGTCTGCAATCCGATAGCTGCCAACTTCTCTGGTTTTCTGGACTTAGCTAGCATTTCTGTTTTTGCCTCCTACGGTGACTCAATCATAACACTGCTGCTGCCGCTCTATATCCCAGTCTGCATCTGGAGATGTTACCTCAGGCGTCAGGACTCCCATATCCAAGTCAATGGGTAACTTGCCAGGCCTTGCTCTCATCAGGTAGCCTGGAGTACAGTTGGTGGAATTTACAGGAATGTGATTGTAGAGATCTACCAGATCTAGCAACTTCTCTGGCCACAGATTTCTCTCTTCCAAGGGCAAGGTCTTCAATAGGTCAATTACTACTTGGTTCATTTTCTCACACTTGCCATTGGTCTGTGGATGATACGGTGTTGTCCTGATTTTCTTGCAGCCATACAAGTTACAGAACTCCTGGAACACTTCTGCTTCAAAGGCTGGGCCTTGGTCAGTAAGTGCTCATTCAGGGTAAGGCTGGGGTCACACTGCACTTTTGGCAGTCCATTGACGCGGTGTAACATAGTCCGTAAATGCTTCCATTCAGCCCCATTATGTGGCGCATCGTGACGTATGCCATAAAGTGGCACACGTTCGCGATGTGCCGTCAAGCACTGACGGAGCCTCGGACGCGGCTTGCAGCATCTGAGGCTCCGTCACCGCTAGCGCTGATGAATCATCAGCACTAGCGGTATAGCATAATGCATATCGCATTATGCTATAGCATTAATGTATCCCATCAATGGCTATGCGTTGAACGGGCTGTGTTAACGCTATGTGAACTTGGCCTAGCTGTGTGGTCGACAAAAGTGTTGTTGAAATGTGTTGGCCGCTGTCTTTGCCGTTTGATCCTTGACAGGCACGACTACCAGGAACCTTGAGTAGTGGTCAACGATGGTGAGGGCGTAGACATAGCCTGAACGGCTTGGGACCAGCTTCACATGGTCTAGGGCTACCAACTCAAGCGGCTGCTTGCTGATTATTGGCTGTAATTGGGGCTCGCTGGCTGTTACGGTCCTTACTTCACAGGTTACGTGGTCCACACCCTCGGCACCAATTTTCAATGGCCTTCCTCATACCAACCCAGTAAAATCTCTCTCGGAGTAGGGTCTCCAACTTCTTCCAAGACCATTGACGCATCCCGCTTTGGGACTACCACCTGCCAGACCAGTTCGTGTGTTCAGGCGTTGACACTCCTCCGACAAAGCTTTCCCTCGTAGATGAACAGCCTGTCCCTTTCCTTCCACAACCGTTGAGTCTCTTCAGGAGCATCTGGACCAGGGCGCGAGTCAGCTTGTGTCAGTAGCTCCTTTACCAGGTGGATTGCTGGGTCACTATCCTGCGTCTCTGCCCACTCATGGTGAGGCAATGTGTTACGGAGTGTGTTATGGATGGCAACACGGAGTGGACCCTCTGGGTCGCGGCTCCAGAGCCCCTGCGGACGAGCTGGACCAGGTGGAGCCACCCCCTATACAGGGAGTGTTAGGGGCAGGCCCACAAGGGATGGAACCGCGACAGCCGGAGCCAAAGGGACAACTGGGTGAGCACCAGGGAACTATGGGGGAGAGTCAGCGGAGCAGCGGAACGGGAGTACAGTGATAGGAGCCTGGAGGGGTACGAAGCAGGTAGTGGCTGGAGACTGTAAAAGAGAAAGAGGGTAAGAGAAGGCACGGACGAGGAGTACACAGGGAGGTAGCACAACTGGGAAGAAGGCAGGGAAAACAGGACAGCCAGAGGAGCGCACCCAGGAAGAGAGCAGCAGAAGAACCTAAAGTAAGCGGAGCTAGGAGATGCAGCGCAGAGGGGCCTGAGAACGAACAGAGTGCTGGCCAGAAGGACAGCAGCCCGGGAACGATACACAGGCGTCTTACCTGGGGAGACGCCTGGCAGAAATAGGCGATGGGCGCCGCCATGTTGGGGGCGGGGCCACCGCGTCACATGATGCCGTCAGAGCTCCGGCAAGAGGAGTGTGTGAGCGACGTCGGGGAGGCCGGAGGTCAGCAGCGGGGACGCGCCGGGGAGCGGGTGCGCGCCGGGAGGTGCGCACAGGACCCTGCGGGTAAGTCTCAGCGGCGGCTGTGACAGTACCCCTCCCTCTACTCCCTCCTCTCCTAAGGTTGTCGAGAAATCGTTTCATGATCCGAGGAGCATTAATGTTTTCCCGAGGTTCCCAGGATCTCTCCTCAGGGCCGAATCCCTTCCAATCGACCAAAAACAAAGTTCGACCTCTAACCGTCTTAGTGGCGAGTATATCCTTAACCTCAAAGATATTATCAGAACTGCTGGGTTGGAAATTTTGCGAAGCGGTTGAGTGGTAGTGATTAAATACCGCAGGCTTGTGGAGGGATACATGAAAAACATTGGGAATTCTTAGTGAGGCAGGCAACTTTAGTTTGTAGGCCACGTCATTGTCGCGCCTTAGAATCTCAAAAGGACCGATGAAACGTGGACCCAACTTATAAGAAGGAACCTTTAATCTGATATGCCGTGAGGAAAGCCAGACCCTCTCCCCAGGGGAGTACGGGGGAGCATCTAAGCGTCTCTTATCGGCGTAATCCTTCATTTTGCGACCGGCCTTCTCAAGGGCCTCCCTGGTGTCCCTCCAAATCTGGGAGAAATCTAGCGACACAGCATCCGCTGCCGGTACACCCGAGGTGGGGGAAACGGGAAGGGGAATGCCGGGATGTTGACCAAAAACCACAAAAAAAGGGGACTTGGTAGAGGCTTCACTGGGGTGATTATTGTATGCGAATTCGGCCCAAGGAAGAAGAGAAACCCAGTCATCTTGGTGCGCGTTAGAAAAATGCCAGAGGTACGAAGTTAGGACTTGATTGACCCGTTCCACTTGTCCGTTGGACTGGGGATGATAGGCCGAAGAAAAATCCAGAGTAATCCCCATCAATCCGCAGAGAGCTCGCCAGAATCGAGAGGTGAATTGGACACCTCTGTCCGAGACAATGTGCTGGGGAAAGCCATGGAGACGGAAGACGTGGAGCAAGAAAATCTTCGCCAACTCGGGGGCAGAAGGCAGACCAGATAAGGGAACAAAGTGAGCCATTTTTGAAAACCGATCCACGACCACTAAGATAACCGAACACCTCGAGGACTCTGGCAGATCAGTGATGAAGTCCATAGCTATGTGGGTCCAAGGAGTCGTGGGTATGGCTAATGGGTGTAGGAGCCCATAAGGTCGGGATCGAGGAACCTTGTTCCTGGCACACGAAGGACAGGAGGCGATGAAGTCCAGGACGTCTTGGCGAAGCGATGGCCACCAATAATGTCGAGAGACGAGATAGAGAGTCTTCTTTATTCCAGCGTGTCCGGAAAATTTAGATGAGTGCCCCCAGTGTAAGACCCTAGCCTTGTCCCTACCCGGAACGAAAGTCTTACCGGGTGGTGGAGAAAGTACGCTTAGGGGAGCCACAGCGATAATCTTAGCTGGATTGATGATGTGTGCTGGGTCATCTTCACTGTCCACAGGCGAAAAGGATCGAGACAGGGCGTCAGCCTTGACGTTCCTATTTCCTGGCCGGAAGTGGAGCTGGAAATCAAAGCACCCGAAGAACAAGGACCATCTAGCTTGACGCGGGTTGAGCCTTTGGGCGGTCTGAACATAAGCCAAGTTCTTATGATCCGTGAATATGGTAAACGGGTGGACAGCTCCTTCCAGAAGGTGGCGCCACTCCTCAAGGGCGAGTTTAATGGCCAGTAGTTCTCTGTCTCCGATAGCGCAATTACGTTCTGGAGGGGAGAAAACCTTGGAGAAGAACCCACAAGTGACCATGTGTCCAGAGGAGGTTTTTTGTAGAATAACGGCTCCTGCACCCACAGACGAGGCATCAACCTCCAGAAGAAATGGCCGACTGGCGTCTGGACGGTGGAGTACTGGGGCTTTAGTGAATTCTCGCTTTAACTCTTTAAAAGCGGCTTCAGCCTCCAGCGGCCAGGAGTGGGGATTTACCCCTTTGCGAGTGAGAGCAGAGATAGGCTTGACTAGGGAGGAAAAGTGTGGAACGAATTGCCTGTAAAAATTGGCGAAGCCCAAAAAACGCTGGATTGCCTTCACTCCTTGGGGACGTGGCCACTTGAGAACGGCCGAGACCTTTTCAGGATCCATCTCCATGCCAGTGCTCGAAACGATGTAGCCAAGGAACGGTAGCGAGGACTGCTCAAAAAGGCACTTCTCCAACTTAGCGAACAGGTAATTCTCCCTGAGAAGATGTAGAACCTGACGGACATCTCGGCGGTGGGTAGACAAGTCGGGAGAGAAGATCAAGATGTCGTCCAAATAGACTACTACACAGACGTAGAGGAGATCTCGAAAGATGTCGTTGACGAGTTCTTGGAAAACTGCCGGAGCGTTGCAGAGTCCAAATGGCATCACTAAGTATTCGTAATGTCCGTCCCGCGTGTTGAATGCGGTCTTCCATTCATCCCCGGACCGTATACGAACCAGATTGTAGGCTCCTCGCAGATCCAGCTTGGTGAAGACTCGTGCTCCTCTCAAGCGATCGAAGAGCTCAGGAATCAATGGAAGTGGGTACTTGTTTTTCACCGTGATGCGGTTAAGGCCTCGATAATCAATACACGGACAAGAGTCCCGTCTTTCTTCTTCACAAAAAAGAAGCCGGCACCAGCAGGCGAGGACGATTTTCGAATGAAGCCTTTGGCTAAGTTCTCTTGGATGTACTCTGACATAGCCTGCGTCTCGGCTAAAGAAAGAGGAAAAATTCTGCCGCGGGGAGGAGTGGCACCAGGAATGAGCTCGATAGGGCAGTCATACGGTCGGTGAGGTGAAAGAACTTCAGCCTCTTTCTTGTCGAAGACATCCACGTAGGCCCGATATGCGGGCGGCAAACTAGAGGGACCAGGGGGAAGACGGGGAACACCTACGGGATGCACCGGCTGCAGACACCGAGACCGACAAGAGTCCCCCCAGCACAAAACATTACCATTATGCCAATCCAAAGTGGGTTCATGGAGTCGCAACCAGGGAAGACCAAGGAGAATAGGATGAGAGATACCGGCTAAAACAAAAAACGAGATTCTCTCCTTGTGCAAGGCGCCAATCTGAAGCTCGACCTCGTGTGTAACTAACTTGACGGTCTCTTGCAAGGGATTACCGTCTACGGATGCAAGGACTTGGGGGTTCTCGAGAGCCTTTACAGGAACCGAAAATTTGGAGACTACATCAAGTCTAATAAAATTCCCAGCGGCGCCAGAATCCACGTAGGCCGCCAAGGAGACCCGCTTGCCACCCACATGCAATAGGACAGATAGAGAAAGGGGTTGAGAGGAATCATGCACACCTAGGGAGGCCTCTCTTACCTGACCTAGGCGGAGAAGTTTTCCGGACGATCCGGGCAGGCACGGAGCAAATGAGACCCGCTACCGCAGTAGAAACATAAGCCCTGAGAACTTCTCTCCTTTCGCCGTTGCTTGGAGAGTCTCAAGTGATCTACTTGCATAGGCTTGGGTCCAGACACGGAGGGAAAAGCCCTAGACCGAGGACTGTGTGGTCTGCGAGGAGATGGCAACGGGCGCGTGAGTCTTCTCTCCCTAGCTCGTTCCTGGAACCGCAGATCAATTCGGGTAGCCAACGAGATTAGATCCTCAAGAGCCGTGGGAGTGTCGCGGCCTGCCAACTCGTCCTTTATCCGACCCGAAAGTCCCCTCCAGAAGGCTCCTACCAAAGCCTCATTGTTCCAACCCAAATCGGACGATAGTGTCCGGAATTGGATGGCATACTGCCCCACGGTTAGGGACCCCTGACATAAACTGAACAGAGATTCGGTGGTGGAGGCGAGACGACCTGGCTCGTCGAATACGCGGCGAAACGTGTCCAAAAAATTTGACAAATGGGCAACCAGGGGGTCATCACGCTCCCAGAGGGGATTTACCCACGCCAAGGCGTCCCCCTCGAGGTGGGAGATTATGAAGGCCACTCTAGAGCGATCCGTGGGGTATGCTTGAGGCTGCAACTCGAAGTGGAGGCGACACTGATTCAGGAAGCCTCGGCATAGTTTAGCGGGGTGGTTTGGCCAACCGTGGAAGGGGATGGGGACCAGCAACGGGAGGAGGAGCGGCTGCGGCAGCCTGGAGCGCAAGTAAGCGGCCATCAACTGAAGCCATGTAGCTGAGGATGTGACTTTGTGCGTCCCGCTGCTGCGCTAACTCTTGCTGTAAGCCAGCCAGCTGGGCTGCATTACCAGGATCGGCAGTTTGGAGAGCGGAGAGACGCGCGTCCATCGATTTCATGAAGGACATTATGCGCGTTTGATTTTCGCGTAAGAAAAGTAACTCCTTCTGAGTAGCCGTGACTCCAGCGGGGTCCATGGCCTGTGTATCTGTTACGGAGTGTGTTACGGATGGCAACAAGGAGTGGACCCTCTGGGTCGCGGCTCCAGAGCCCCTGCGGACGAGCTGGACCAGGTGGAGCCACCCCCTATACAGGGAGTGTTAGGGGCAGGCCCACAAGGGATGGAACCGCGACAGCCGGAGCCAAAGGGACGACTGGGTGAGCACCAGGGAACTATGGGGGAGAGTCAGCGGAGCAGCGGAACGGGAGTACAGTGATAGGAGCCTGGAGGGGTACGAAGCAGGTAGTGGCTGGAGGCTGTAAAAGAGAAAGAGGGTAAGAGAAGGCACGGACGAGGAGTACACAGGGAGGTAGCACAACTGGGAAGAAGGCAGGGAAAACAGGACAGCCAGAGGAGCGCACCCAGGAAGAGAGCAGCAGAAGAACCTAAAGTAAGCGGAGCTAGGAGATGCAGCGCAGAGGGGCCTGAGAACGAACAGAGTGCTGGCCAGAAGGACAGCAGCCCGGGAACGATACACAGGCGTCTTACCTGGGGAGACGCCTGGCAGAAATAGGCGAAGGGCGCCGCCATGTTGGGGGCGGGGCCACCGTGTCACATGACACCGTCAGAGCTCCGGCCAGAGGAGTGTGTGAGCGACGTCGGGGAGGCCGGAGGTCAGCAGCGGGGACACGCCGGGGAGCGGGTGCGCACCGGGAGGTGCGCACAGGACCCTGCGGGTAAGTCTCAGCGGTGGCTGTGACACAATGGGTTTAGCGTGGCCTCTTCCATGATGCAGCGCTTGTTTTTCACTCCTTAGGCGCATTGGGCTGCAATTGGTCAGTGAAAGGCAGGTAAATTGATTTCTTCGAGTGCTTCAGGATCTTCTCCCCCATCTGGCAGATTGGGCATTCTGGACAGTGCATCAGCATTGGCATTCTTGTGCCTGGCTCGGTACTTGATGGTAAACTCATAGTTGGACAGCCAGGCCATCCATCGCAGCTCCAGTGTACCTAGCTTTGAGGTTTCCAAGTGAGTCAGCGGGTTGTTGTCCGTCAAGATGGTAAACTTGGCCGTAGCTAGGTAGTGTTTGAATCGTTCAGTCACAGCACAGACTATAGCGAAGAACTCCAGTTTAAAGGAACTGTAGTTGTCAGGGTTCCTTTCCGTGGGACGAAGCTTCCTGCTAGCATAGGAGATCACTTGTTCTTTGCCGTTCTGTATCTGTGATAGTACTGTTCCCAGTCCCACGTTGCTGGCATCAGTAAAAAGGACAAATGGTTGGTCATAGTCTGGGTAGGCCAGAACTTCATCTCCCGTGAGAGCCAACTTCAAGCAAGGGAAGGACTTTTCCAGTTCCTCATTCTAGTCAAATGTAGGACTCTACTTCCTGGCTTTCTTGGGCTGGTCCACGAGAAGATTTTGCATGGGTGCTGCTAGTTCAGGGAAGCCCTTGATGAACCTTCGGTAGTAGCCTACCAACCCGAGGGATTGGCGTATTTCATGGATGTTGCTAGGCCTCTGCCAATCCCAGATAACAGTGACTTTGTTGGGGTCCGGTGCCACGCCTTCTGCGCTCGCTACGTGGCCCAGGTACTGCATTTGGACAGCTTCACTTTCAGGTTTCAAGTTGGACAGGACTTTGAACACCTCAGCCAGGTGCTCCAAATGGTCTTCATAAGTCTTGGAGAAGACAATGATGTCATCAAGGCACAACAGAACTGTTTCGAAGTTCTTGTGTCCAAGACAGCACTCCATTAGCCTTTGAAACGTCCCTGGGGCTGTGCTGAGCCCGAACGGATGTAGTTAAACTCACAGAGACCCATTGGGGTAGTAAACGCTGTTTTCTCTTTGTCTGCCTCTGCCACGGGAACCTGCCAATACCCACTAGTGAGATCTAAGGTAGAAATATAATTAGCAGTTTACAGTGCAGCTTATGACTCTTCAATTCTGGGTAATAGGTAGATATCCTTATGTGTAATGCTGTTAATTTTCCTGTAATCAACAAACATTCTCATGGTACCATCTTTCTTTTTCAAAGACTATTAGAGCTGTCCAGGGGCTACAACTATTTCTGATTACCCCAGCTTCCTTCATCTCCTGCAACATACTCTTGGCACATTGATATTGTGTTGGGGGTATAGGCTGGTACCTCTCTTTAATGGGTGGATGATCTCCAGTGGGGATATGGTGTTGGATCCCTTTTGCCTTCCCAAAGTCTAAAGGGTGTTTGCTGAATACCCGTTCAAACTCTTGAGCCACTCAGTAAGCCCCATTCTTTTGGTGTGAATGGGTGGAGTCAGTGCCCACATGTAGCTGCTGACACCACTCCTCCAGCTGTTTTGCAGAACCATTGTCTTCTGCCTTGTCGGATGAGACCAAGGGTTCTGCTGTCTGAATTGTGTTGCTATTGACAGTGAACAGCTTAGCAATTGTGGCGTACTGAGGTATTGTGGCCTCCTCCTCCCCACAATTTAAGATGCGTACAGGTACCCTGCCCTTGCGGACATTAACTACCGCACTGGCTGTCAGGACAGTGTGCCTATCAGAGTACACTGGTTCTACCAAGGCTTGGTAATCTCTTCCTCTGAGGCCTATGGCTGCCCGACACCAAATCAACATTTCACTTTTTGGGGGTATTGCAATGGGGAATTAATCCCTCATTCTGACGCTGCCAACTTCTCCGCCAGATAGCTCTACCTTCTGTCTTTGCATCAGGGCCTTGATCTCCTTTTGCCTGACCCATTGCTCACTGGAACCAGCAGTCTCAGCTACCTGTTGCAACAAAACAAGAACCTCGGCAAGACAATTTTCCATCACATTAGTACCTAAGGTCATCATTGGATTACATTCTCGTTGATCAAACTCTACAACTATCAGACCTTGAGATTTTAATTCTACTCTCCCCACTTTAAAGGTCATCTCTTTACACTCCACTTGTGTACTGTCAGCTCATCACGTGGGCCGCAAGTAAGTTCAGAGTCAGCCCAATACCGTTTGTAAAGAATATATGGCATAGCTGTCACCTGAGAGCCGGTGTCCAGTAAAGCGTTCATGGGGATGCCGTCAATCACCACTGGGAGGATCGGTCGTCCTCCAACGTACTTGGCTCGCCAGTTCTTTGGGCCTGGCTGTCCTACCCCTGGGGGCTGGCCCTCTGCTCCAGGGGTCGCTCATTTAAATAACAGAATCTTGCAATGTGGCCTGCTTTGCTGCAGCGGCGGCAGATGGGACGTCCGTTCTGGTCATAACGATCGTTGTCTCTCCCTCTGATCGGTGGGATCCTCTTCTTCCGTAGCCATGGGACATCCTCTGGAATGGAGGCCAGCTGGACCTTCTCCTTTGGAGGCACTTGCATGGACTGCACGGTTTTGGCAAGTGCAGGCATATTTTTGGTCAGCTCTTGGATCTGAAGGCGCAGTTCTGCCAATGGCTCATTATCCAGAGATTGTGCGTCAGCCTCAATAGGGATTTGAGGGAAAGGATGCTGCCTCTTGGTGGTTATTAATTGTTGGGCACCTAAGGGGCACTGGGCGGCTGATATTTGGTTCATGCAGCACCCGGATAGCCCTGTCTTTAAAGTCTGCAAAGTCTAGATCAGGGTTCTGTAGGGCTATGATGCACAGCTGTGCACTGTGGGTGCTGGATAGGAGTACCTCAATAAATTGCTCCTCTAACAATTTGTCTCCTTGCCTCATGCTGTCTGGGTCAATCTGCTTGATGGCCCAGAGCGCCTCCTGAAGGTTAAGAGCATAATCCCGTACACTGTCCTGCACTCTTTGCTTGCACCCAAAGAACCTCATTTTTATTTCTGCTGCAGTGCGGGTGTCAAAGGTGCTCCTCAGCTTAGCCAGAACTTGTTTGACAGTCTCTTTATCAGTGTCCTGCCAGGACTTAACTGGTGCAGCTCAAAGATAAGTAAACTGTCCAATGAGAATGTTTACTTTTTGTCTTTCAGACAGAGGATACACCTCAAATAAACTGCACAGTCTCTCCTTGAAATCGCTCAGGGTATGTGAATCCCCTGAGTATTGCAATAGCCAGGCCGCTCCCAGTATATATGGCATTGATAGCGGCATTATGGGGACTGCAGCGGTGGTTGCCAGATCTTGCTGCGCTCTGGGAGCTGTGCCGGCTGCTGGATTCTGCTGTGCTTTCGTGGCTGCAGCTGCACCTGTCCCTGCATCTTGCGGCGCTATGGGGGCTACAGCGGCGTCCACCGCTAAATCTTCTTCCGCATTAGACATTCTCTTCCCCCCTAGTTAACCTTAGCCAGGCTCTGAATTTCCACTGGCTTACCAGGCTGGATTAACGGTGTGCACCAGGATTGCTGCTCCCTGCCAGCTGATGTCTTCACGCCCAGCCCTTCTCTTTTCGCGCTCTCTCAGGCTCCGCCTACGATGGCACGCCCCTTTTGCTTCCCGCGCACCATGTGGCGTTATAATGGCAGCAATTGCACAATTCAATACAGTCTATGGCACACAGTACAGTCTCTGCCACACAGGACCCGATGATACCGGGCTTCGATATCCTGTGTGACACACCAAGTTGGAGCGCCCGCCAGGTCAAGTGGGGTACAGGTACCAGTCCGCTTCTTAAAGGGGCAGTGTCACAGTAGCAGTGACCTAGTGCGTTGCCCTGGGCATCCAATAAAAGTGGTGTATTTATAAGGGATTGAAAAATAAAGAGTTTTTGTAATGAGTTTGTGATGCCACCCGTGGTATCTGATCAATAGTGACCAGCGCTGTAGTGCAGATCCTCTGTGACAGATGATGTGATGCAGCAGAGCTGGTAGAGTTCCCCACAGGGAGAGCTTTGTCCCAGTGTAGATGAAAGATGTTGATGAATAGATGGTGATGTACTGTGGAGCAAGGGATGTAGAAGTGCTGAGAAGGTGACACAAGAAGAATTCAATGGACAAAATAGAGTGCAGTTTCCTTTATCTTTTAGGGTGTGTGCACATGATGCGGATTCTGCTGCGGTTCCACAGCAGATTTGGCCGCTGCGGGTCCGCAGCAGTTTTTGCTGCGCTGTACAGTACCATTATTCCCTATGGGAATAAAAAACCGCTGTGCAGACGGTGCGGATTTTTCCGCGGTTTTGAAATCATTGACATTTACAAAATCCACGTGGCCAAATCCGCACCCCAATCCGCAGAAACAATTGACATTTACAAAATCCACGGCGGCAAATCCGCACCCCAATCTGCAGCGTCTGCACGTACCCTTATGGAGCTTTGTAGGTACAGTCCAGGTTTCAAGTTGCAGATGGTACAGTTTTTGGTCAGCCTGGAAGCAATTTGGGAATCTCTCTATATAGAGCGGTTGTGAGGTCTCCTTTCTAGCGCTATTCTGAAGTACTTGCGGTTGTGAACACCACTCAAGTTCCTCTGTCTGTCTGTTACTTAGAACACCACTCACATGACAGGCAGCTTTAGCCTCCTTTCTCTGGCTCACACATGTGCTGCTGTGTTGTCGAGTCTCAGTTGGGAACAGGGTATTTGCAGCCGGGACTTTTAGCATCCACACAGCCTCGGATTCCGTCACCCAGTTTCTGGCGCTTAAGTTTGGAGATGAGCTCTGCTATAGCTCCAATCTCCAGCTCCTCTCTCCCACGTCCTCTCTCTTCCCTGTCCACACTTCAACTACTCTAACTTCCTATTCCTGACCACAGAGAGCAGATCCTCTGTGGTTAGGTTCAGAGCTCCCCCTGTTGGCCTGGAATAGGAATTGTGTTGTGTGCTGGAACTACCTGATAAAGAGATCCTTTCTCTGCTTAAAGGCATGACATCACTCTCCCTTACAGGGATTACAGGGAGGTAAGGTCACTGTGGCAACCATGCTCCTGGGGCTGCCACACATGTACTGATCAGACCCGTGTGTGTACGATGTGTACGGAGCGGAGCCATGTGTGTACGGAGTGGAGCTTTGTTCCATCATGTTTTGGTTCATTTGATAAGTAGATTCTTTTAATAAAACAATGATTGGATCCATATGAATATTACATGTATTGTTCTCCAATATTTCCTCTCTATTATTCTCATCTGTGTATTATCGTCTTGTGTATTTTTCCTTCTTTCTAATAGTATTCTGTGCTCCGCAGCTGCAGGAGAGCATGGCGAAAGTAATGCCTATCATAAAGGAGAATCTTCTCCAGGCACAGGAGGCACAGACAAGGGTCTATAACCAACCAGCGAGGCTGAGGCAGTTCCAGCACGGGAACCCCATGCTAGTGCTTATCTCCTCAAAACATGTAAGGATCTTTACTGTAACGAACTTAAAGATTAATTTCTTACATTTGCATCTAAGCTTCTTCCCACAAAACTGCGGAGCAGTGAGCAACGAGAACGGTGAGAGATTTCACCAAGATATTGCTGCTATGGAGAAAAGATATCAAGGAAAATGGATTCCATCAATGTTTGCAGATTACTATTGGACAATTCTAAGGGTATGTGCACACGTTGAGGATTGAGGGCCAAATCTGCTGCAGATCCCTCCACGAATCCGCATCATGTGCACATATCTTAAGAGATGATCTGATACAGGAGTACAAGAGACAAATAAAGAATGGTCACTGAATGAGGAACAAATGTTGTAGTGCAATTTCTTTAACTGTTTTTAATTCACAATAGTGTTTAGACAAATTTAAGTTATTTGAATTGTTGCTAAAATTCCTCTAAATAAATGTTAAAAATTGGCATAACAAAATACTCTGCATCTTTATATTTGCAAAAATAATAATGTTTCAAAGTACTGAAACTTTTATGCATTTATTATATGTAGCAGTAAAAGTAAAACTCTTTCATATCAAAGAAACAAGAGTGTTCTGTCTCCGACATTTAATTCATAATCCCTGATTGTTCTGCTTGATAATGTTTATAGTGTTTTCTGGCTCCATCTAGTGACCAGAGTCATAACCGCAGTATTATTGTGTATTTTACTTTTACTTTGCTATTTCCCTCCATTTGCAGTGCATTCTGGTAAGATTGCAATGCATTCTAGTAGACTTTTGCAAAGGATTATGGTTAGTTCAGCCCCATTTTCCCTCCAGTCCACCATTTTCTTTCTGATTGCAGTCAGGAAGCATCTCATTTCCTTTCTCCCCTCGTGACAGCATCGCTGGTATGTACTTATGCTTCCTGTATCCAATTCCTGTCTCATACCAGCCTGCTTAGTTAGTTCTCCCCTGGTTAGCTACTAGTGCAGATGTTGATTTACATTGTATTATGTATATTTGAATCCCTGATAAACCCACTACTTATTGTATGCGTATATGTTTTTGTTTGTAGTTTCACTGCGCCAATATACCACCACGTTCAATAAAGCACAGATTCAACCTACAGTCTCCTTGTTGGACCCCGGTTTAGCCGTGTAGCTGCCTGTATAGCTACCTGAATTCTGCTACATTTAGTGAGGACAGATCAAAGAGACAACTAAACATTTTCATTGTTAGATTTGAATTCAGGAGGTCTAAATAATTAAGAAATGGCTCATTTCATAACTGAACCTGTCAACTTTTGAAAATATGTAAAACAGTGTTATATGATCTGAAAGGTCCAGATCCTTGAGCAAGTCAGGTATAAGGTTCTTCTGCTGCTCACTCAGGATGTGGAATTCCCTCAACCTTCCTCTCCTATTCTGCACCAGTTAGATAAGTGTGGGGCTGGAGGAGAGAAGTTCTCTCAGTGATCAGGATGGATATTGTCTTATTGTTCTCCTGTGTCACAGGAAGCTGTCTCCAGTCTATTAGACACTTATTAGCAAGATTTTTTTCTTGCTAAAGGTGTGTCTTTCAAAGTAAAACATTTCTCACATTAGGAATATAAAAAAGGCTTCGCCCCTGTGTGAATTCTCTGATGTCTATCAAAATACGCTTTCTGGTTAAAATATTTCCCACATTTTGAACAGGGAAAAGGCCTCTCCCCTGTGTGAATTTGCTGGCGCTTAGCAAAATGTAATTTCGGGTTAAAACTGTCCCACAATGAACAGGAAAAAGGCTTTTACCTTGTGTGAGTTCTCTGATGATGAAAAAGAGATGATTTCTTCACTTAACATTTTCCACATTCTGTATATGAAAATGGCTTCACCCCTATGTGAGTTCCCTGATGTGTAACAAGTGTTGATTTCTCTGTAAAACGTTTTCCACATTCTGAACATGAAAAAGGCTTCTCCCCTGTGTGAGTTCTCAGGTGCTTAACAACATTGGGAATTTATATACTCTATGGATGAGAGGAATGTGAAACATTCTTTGTGACTCCGACATGTAAAGTTTACATGTTATATACAGCATTTTCCCCCATTGCTCCTCAGATAAAGGACCCACATCCTCCTCCCATTTTGTCTTAACTATCAAAAGTAGGGCCAGTAACTGCCTATAAATAAGGGATATTAGACCTTTTGTATCCACCGCTTTAGGAATGGTATCTATTGTGAGATATCTATAAATTAGTATGGCATTTATGCTAGATAGTGTATTATACACATGACGTATTTGCAGATACTGATCAACTACCCTATTTGGAAGGTTAAAAATTGGCCTTTATCTGTTCAAAGCTCTTGAATAACCGATCCCTCAAGATTTGTGATACCAAACAAATACGCCTATCCTCCACTCACCAACATATTTTGGTTTCTGTAGCTCTGGTAAGTTATAATTGTGCCATATTATATGGAAAAAAGGGGGGCGGGGGAAGGAAAAAAGGATAGAAAGATTAAGAGCAAGGAAGAAGTTCACCGACTGGACATAAGAATACCGCTCTGTTGACTCAACACATTCTTTCAGCAGCGAAACTTTTGATACCTATGAACTAGAAGACAACTACTACTCCATCTATATCCCAATTGCAAGAGAAGGTAGATATGCTATATCAAGTAGCCAAACTGGCTGCCTTGGTGAATGGCTCACTTTCAGCTTTTGAAAGAGTATGGCACCCATGGACCCGATTCAGATCCATTAGTAAAAATTAATAAGGCTATAGTGGCCTCCTTGTTCGGCTTTATCAGAGTAGACAAAACCCTTGTTGCCTAGTGTTCCCCTCTCCCCCCCTCCCCTTACTTCCCCTATATTCCACCCCTATCTTCCAACTTCCTCCTTTCACTACTTGACCTTCTGTCCCTTTATTCCCTATACTGTTTTTTTTCTTTTTTGTTCTTTTTCATCTTTGTTTGAAATCATGGCATATGTGATGTAGCAAGGATGTGTGGATGGAAAGAACCCAGATTTGAACCCAGATAATCTTGCTACTGGAAGTTCCTTTAAGGCTGTTGTTGTCCTTAAACCTCTGTATATCAATAGTTTTTGCCATGTATTGATATTTGAAACCATATGTTTAACTCCCGAAAAGTGGAATTTGTAGGTTATATAATAATTTCGTAAGCTACTTTGTTGATTGCTTTCTTTCTGATGTAACTTGCAGATTTCAATAAATAAAACATTAAAACAAAACAAGAGCAAGGAAGAAGTTTAGAAGTTAGATAGTAATGTCTACCTCTCTACGTCCAAGGCATATAGATTATGGATATATTGAACACAAAGAAACTGCGGAACAAGCAGACCCCAATGCAAGTCCGTAACTGGTGGTTGTCTTTACAAGTGTAAGTCTAACTTTCAGTCCTAGGGATCCTATTAAGAGAAACCATGGAATACATAGCAAGTAAATTAATACAGCCAGATATTACAGTAATATAATGTGAGCTCAACTTATATGCAGTTCTAAGATCTTATATGAACTGATACAGGAAAGATGTATATCTTTGTACCGTGTTAGCCAGTAGATAGAAAAATATTCAGGATTGAGAGTCCTCAGTAGTTGATACCTTTTAATGGCTAACTGAAAAGATGGTAACACATTGCAAGCTTTCCAGACTACTCAGGTCTCTTCATCAGTCGAGCCTGATGAAGAGACCTGAGTAGTCTCGAAAGCTTGCGATGTGTTACCATCTTTTCAGTTAGCCATTAAAAGGTATCAACTACTGAGGACTCTCAATCCTGAATATTTTTATATGAACTGAGGCATTCTATATAGTGGGAGACAACATAAAACTCTATTAAGCTATTTGTAATTATATTCTTAAAGAAACAACCAAACATCTGCAAACTGTCTCTCTCATCAGGGGAGACAAGTTTCATTTCAGCTCATATGATTGGCAAGTTCCTTTCCCATCTGGGTGCATCACCATCAAGTTCTTAATCCATTGAAAGTCTTCTGCAACGTGCTGGAACTCTCTGTGGCAATGGTGGAGCAGGTGTTCAGTCAGATATATGGATTCTGGGACTGTCCAGTGCATCACAGAATGGTCTCATGCCGCTTGGATCTTTGAAAATATTTGTGGCTCCCCTGAAGGTCCAGTCACCACAGTGGTACTGCACCTCAACCAGAGGAGTAGTATCCCACCTTTCAGGTAAGATGGAGACACCTGACCTGGCTCTTACACAACACTGCATCCACCATACACAACAGCAGCAGGTGATGTGCTTCACCCTCCCTGCTGGCTAGGAAAGGGTGTTAGAAGGTGGGTGGAGCTGGAAGGTTGGAGCGGGAGAATAGAAGGGAAGTTAGAATCAGTCTTCCCGTAGGGGAAGAAGGGGAAAGACGTGCATAGGCAACCTCCTGTAGGGGAAGGTGGAAAGAGATAGAATTGTACAGCAGACCCCTGCTCTGAGGGGCTGCTGGTACGGACTGAGGACTGAAAGAAGCTTCCAGAAGGGGAAAGGGATTTCCCAGAGGCAAGGGTGGAGAGTGCTCCCCGTGGGGCTCGTTACACGCCGACGGACGTCAGGTGGGGGAAATCCAGGTCGCAGAAGGGTCTTGACCCCTAGCCTAGTGGAGTGGACAACAGGACTCAGCTAGGAAGCCCTGTGGCAAATTTAGGGGCCACAGCCAACTACCACAGTTATCTTCTCTGGAAAGGCAGTCAGAAAGGATCAAGGAAACGTTTTGGGTCACGCTATTCAGCAGGGTTTGCGACAGATGGCCTGGGACACTGACTGAGGTGCTGGAAAGGAAGGAAAGTGGAAAGCAGCACTGTGAGATGGCCACGGAAGGCACATACTGACAGGGAATTCTGGAAAGGTGTCCTCTATCTTTCTGGAGGTTGGCTGGATCCCTCACCTGGAGGACGTGGCACCAAGTGGGCATCTGTACTGCAGACAGAACTGTGAGTAAAGCTTTGGAACTGCACCCAGCTGTGTCTTCTGCATTCTTCCTGCGTCACATTCTCAGCAATGCTACATTCCTTGCCTAACACTATATCATCACTGTCTTCCACAACATCTTCTACAACTGCCCTGGGACTAAGCTCTGCTTGTGGAGAGCGATTCCAACTCTGCTGCATCACACCATCAGTCCCAGAGGATCTGCACAGCAACGCTGGTCCCTTCTGATCAGATACCACAGGTGACGTCACAAACACTTTATACAAAAACTCTTTATTTTCAATTCCCTGTAAATATACCCCTTTTATTGGATGCCCAGGGCCACGGACTGGGTCACCACCGCTGTGACACTGTCTCTTTAAGAAGCGTCCCGATACAGAGTACACCACGGCCCTGGTGTGTGCTCCAACTTGGCGTCACAAACAGCATATCAAAGCCTGGTGTCACCGGGTCCTGTGTGCCAGAAATTTGACTGTACTGAGAAATAACAAACCACATTGGGCAAAGGAACAGATTTATTGGACTATGTTTTTTACTGCAAAGATGGCTGCTATGGCGGTCCCACGAGGTGTGTGGTGAGGCGTGCCGTCGTCGGCGGTACCCAAGAAAGTGTGCAAATCAGCATGAACCTCCCCTGCCTGAACTTCTATGCAACTGCATCATGGCCGACAGTCAGAGTGGTCCGGATCCTGGCCTTGTATAGCGGCAAAGGAAAAAGACACCACCCCGAGGGGGTGGAGAGAGGCCCCACGGTGGGAAAGAGAGCACAGGAGAAGCCAATACACCAGGAGGCCATGATGGAGAGCAGAAGGAGGCCTGTGTAGTGTGGTGGAAAAATGCAACCTTCTCCCGACTCTGTGGAATCAGGCTCGCTCTGGCCTCTCGGAGGATGTCAACCTGGAGCAGGAAATTGAGGAGCTGAACAGGAGTCTGCGTCAGTGCCAGGCTCTCCTTGCGCAGAAAAGACAGGATGCCCAGGAGGAAACCGCCAGAACACTGGTACCAATGCCCCCGGTACCCACTGCCAGTCCCCAGGTACCACCACCACTGGTACCCACCGCCAGTTCCCAGGTACCATCTTTGCCGGTGCCTGCCGCACCAATCTCCCTGTCACTGGAGCCTGTAAAAGATGACTGCGGTACTGGAGGAACAGGTATGGTCACTACCCCTTGGAAAAGGGATGCCCTGCTAGGCCCCATCGGGTTGCCACCGACCCCAAAGTCCGGCCAGGTTGTCATGGACGTCTCCTGGGACCGGAGAGTTGCGCCCAGGGGAGGGATTCTGGAACCTGTCCCCTTACCGCAGTCACCTCCCGCAGCATGCAGCAGGCTGAAGATCCCCAGGTGGGAGGAAGAGGGAGCTGATGTCATGAGGTTCCCCATTACCACAGAAGAGTTCTGCCGTAGGCAGATACTTAAATTTGAGCAGTAAGAGAGGAAGCGACAAATGCAGAAACTGGCCTTGGCGGAGCGTGATCTAAGGGGCAAGGTCCAGGCCCGGGGTGAGTGTTTGGAGAACTGTAATCCCATGGGTTGGGGCAGAGTCCCCTGCTTAGACCTCGGCAGAGGATTCGGGTTTATCCAGGACTCCAGAAAAGCTCCCGACCTGTTTGTGAACAGGCGGGATGTCGAAGCTCACCTCATCCGGCGACATACGGAGCACGATCTGTTCCCTGGCGAGTACGTCTCCTATACCTGCCATCTTGGAGACAGGGGATGGTACGCGCTTCATGTCCGCAGGATTCCTGCCAAGCTGATAGCCCCACAGGAGCAACAGGGGGCGACAACAACTGCGGCTCCGTCAGTAACCCCAGCCGTGGCAATGCCACCAGTGCCACGTACAGCAGCAGTGACACCATCTGCAGTAAGGCAGATCGTTCCTCAGGCTGCAATTGTACCTCAACCAGCAGGCATTCCATCATCATTGCCAACAATAGGACAGCAGGAGACGTTACTAGATGAAGCTCCGCAAGCAGTATATACCCAGGCTGCTACAGCAATCATTATCCATCCAAGACGCAGTAGTCCTGAAGTTCTTCCCTGGAAGCAAGGGAACCAAACATCTTCAATGTAACCAGGAGGTTGTATCATTCAGCCCCATTAAAATGAACAGAGACTTGGGCAAGTCCATTGTAAATAGTTAGACCCGGGGGGGCTTTGGCAACATGTTATACCTGATTATGTTTTATAGTCATAAGAAGAAAAAGAAGTAGAGAAAATGGGATCATGAACAGTGAGTGATCAAAACTTAGTGAGCAGTGTCTGCATAATCACTTGTGTATTGATGCTTTCAGGTATGCCCCTTATCCAGATATTATTGTGATTTTCTTGGTCATCAACCACATTATACAGACCGTTTATTTGCTGGCTGTGAAGATACAGTGTTAGTTTATGAGCATTTTGATGGTCGAAAACTTGTACAACATTATCCTGTAATCTCAGTACCTTGACAGTAAGCTGTAACAGGCTATAAGTGAGGGAACATATTTCAGTTTTGTATGTTGTCTCCATCCTTTGTATATATTGCTACATGTCTTGTTTAGTAGGCATAGACGAAATATGATATACAAATCAATTATGGCATTCCCCATATCAGAATCCCCTGTGGCTTGGGAGGAGGGGAGGTAAATTCCCCTGTGAAGCAAACATTGCTCAGTATGTGGGCTTCGGTGAGAACACAAGAAGATTTGTGGAGCTGTTTTCTTGTGAGACCGACACTAAGAAAGGAGAAATTGCAAGACTTTCATAATGCAAGACAGCTCAAGCCTGTGAGTTAAGTGCTTCTTTTTCCAAGCTGAGGCAGTAATGGCACTGGAGTGGGAAGATGTGCCCTTTGGTAAGAAATGCGGGAACATCAATCGCGACATCAAGTAATCCGCACAGGCATGGAAGGAGAGTATGAGTGTTTATATTTTAAAGAGACCAAACATGAGAAAATTTAAGTTACACTTTTCGATTAAAACAACATTCTGAAGATGAAAAAGGCTTCTCCCCTGTGTGACTAATCTGAAGTTTATTAAGAGTTAAATTTTCAAGTAAAACTTTTCCTGCATTAGGAACATGAAGAAAGCTTCTCCCCAGTGTGACTGCTCTGATGGCTAAAAAGAGATGATTTCTTCTCAAAACATTTTCCACATTCTGAACATGAAAAAGGTTTCTTCCTTGTGTGAGTTCTTTGATGTGTGATAAGACTTGATCTACGGTTAAAACATTTCCCACATTCTGAACATGAAAAAGGCTTCTCCCCTGTGTGAGTTCTCTGATGTGTGATAAGATTTGGTTTATTTGTAAAACATTTTCCGCATTCTAAACATGAAAAAGGCTTCTCCCCTGTGTGGATTATCTGGTGTGTGATAAGAATTGATTTCTGGTTAAAACATTTCCCACATTCTGAACATGTAAAAGGGTTCTTCCCTGTGTGAGTCCTTTGATGTCTGATAAGACTTGATTTATCTGTAAAACATTTTCCACATTCTGAACATGAAAAAGGCTTCTCCCCTGTGTGAGTTCTCTGATGTGTGATAAGATTTGATTTATTTGTAAAACATTTTCCGCATTCTGAACATGAAAAAGGCTTCTCCCATGTGTGAGTTCTCTGATGTGTGATAAGAATTGATTTCTGGATAAAACATTTCCCACATTCTGAACATGAAAAAGGCTTCTCCCCGGTGTGAGTTTTTTGGTGCCTATCAAGATGTTCTTTCCTGTTGAAACATCTCCCACATTCTGAACATGAAAAAGGCTTCTTCCCCGTGTGAGTTCTCTGATGTGTGATAAAATTTGATATATGGTTAAAACATTTCCCACATTCTGAACATGAAAAAGGCTTCTCCCCTGTGTGGATTCTCTGGTGTGTGATAAGAATTGATTTCTGGTTAAAACATTTCCCACATTCTGAACATGAAAAAGGGTTCTTCCCTGTGTGAGTCCTCTGATGTCTGATAAGACTTGATTTATCTGTAAAACATTTTCCACATTCTGAACACGAAAACGGCTTCTCCCCTAAGTGGATTCTCTGGTGCTTAACACAATTTGATTTATGGTTAAAACATTTCCCACATTCTGAACATGAAAAAGGCTTCTCCCCTGTGTGAGTTCTCTGATGTGTAACTAGATGTGATTTCTTGTTAAAACTTTTCCCACACTTGGAACAAGAAAATCTATTCTCCGCTGTGTGACTTTTTTGATATTTAAGTAAAGACTTTTCGAGGGGAAAACTATTTAGATATTCAGAACGTGAAAATGGTTTCTTTGCTTTATCAGTTTGTTTTTTAATGCTTATTTTGTGACTTTGATTTTCCTTAGTAGTTGGTAATGAATCAGAAGACAGGACCTGTTTCAAAGGATCAGATGGTCGATCTTTGCTGTGAAGGGATGATGGAATATCTGGAGTAATGGCATTCACTTCAATTGTATCCTGTGTAATCTCAAGATCATCTGATTTAAAAATTGAAGATGTCAGCTGTCCCCCTGATCTCCTGGTACAGTCATCTGCCAAGAATAAAGCCAATTATTATTTTTGAATAAAATCCTTGAAATTTATATTTATTAACATTTCTACTTAATCTCTTTAAATATGCAAGTTATGATAAAAAGTTTAATTAATCACCAAGACAATGACATTTCAGTCTGATAGAAAACCTCATAGCACGAATCAGTACAGCGCGGTGTTCGACTGTTTGTTCATTCTGCCTCCCAAATGTAGGTCAACATAATAACAATAAAAACTTGTACTCATCTCACAAAAAAAACAAGCCCACTCAGGTACATCATCTGCCAGAGGACAAACAGAGGTTTCTACATTATTAGTGGCTCAAAGGCTCTTGAAAAGCAACATGACTTCCATAAACCATTCCAGAAATATCCACTCTCCCAAAGTCACATCTTTCTCTCACTTCTGAGCCTTGTAGTGCGCCCAAACCACATTCAACATCCATGGATTTGGCATTACTATAGCGAGAAGAACGCACTTCATTTACGGTGTGTGTCTCCTGGAGCACAATCTGGGCATTATGTGATGGGTAGTAAGATGGCAAATGTGCAATTTTCTCTCTCCAACATCCACGCAGTGCTAATTTTCAGAAAGTGGCTGTGAAGTCAAAATAGTCACTTCCCCTATAGATTAATTCTTTGAGGGTTCTAATTTCCAAAATTTTGCCACTTTAATGGGTTTTCTACGCTCTAGTTTTCTATTTTTTCATATTAGGACTTCTGAAAATGGTGTGTCACAAACTTTCTGGGATCTGCTCCTGCAACATCTGTGTCTGCCACCAGGTGCCGCCTTATTCATTCTGCAGGGGGCGCTGGTGATGCAGGAGACATAGCAACCAGAAACTTTGGATGGCACAGGCTCTGTCTTTCCAATAAGATTAGGTTGCCTGGCACCTGTAGTACCATCCAGTCTAGCAGTATGGGATTGTGTGGTGTCCAACTGAAGTACCATATTTCTTGGATTATAAGACGCTCCGGATTATAATATGCACCCCAAATTTTGAGGCGAAGAATAGGAAAAAAAAATATTTTTAATAAAATGGTGGTGCTTTTTATAATCCATGCGTCTTATTGCTTACCGGAGGTGGTGGCTGTGGTGAAGTGGGGTCCCAGGGTCACTGCTGGAGGAGGCAAGAGTGGAGCATTGTTGCATGCCACAGGCTGGGATGAGGGGGCGTTTTTTATGAATGGGTCACCGAGGAGGAGAGCAGGCCCCGGCTAAGCCACAGAAAACCAGAGAGGTTGGTAACTAAGCGGATTGCAGACCCCTGATCCTATCCACACAACTAGCAGTAGCCGTGGAGCGTACTTACGATGATCCTAGACGCCTTGACACAGCCGGAGAGCTAACTAAGCCTAAAGCAAGAAAATGGAAATCTAAACTGCCCCAGAGCAGACCCCAAAGGAATAGATAGCCCCCAAACATATATTGTTGGTGAGAAGATGAAAACACAAACGCAGGCAGGAAAATAGACTGAGCAAATGATGGGGCCCACACTGACTAGACAGGACAGGAAAGGAAAGACACTGTCTGCAATCACGCAAAAAACCCTGCAAAAAGTCCAACACTTCTGATGTACAAAAACACTGAAGTCGCATGACTTCGCCGCCACTATATCAGCACTCTGGTATATTCTGAAAGCAGAGTAAAAAGAGACCAATCTAAAAGGGGAGAAAACAAACTGACACAAGCAGTAACATATGGGCTGTGAATCAGCACAGCCCCAGATGGAGCTGGCTGACCTGCACAAAGCAGAGATAGACAAAACCAGAACAAATGCAAACAGAATAGCAAATGAACCACTTAGCTGAACATGCAGGGACAGAGCTGGATTCATCAGACCTCAGGAGGCACAGGAAGAAAATCACTAACAGGGATAGAGGGAGTCGGGTGTCTTAAATCCCTATCTGAAACCCCAGATCTCCAATCTTCGTTTAGTTTACATATCTGGGCAGGTAACGGTCAGCGTCTTCTCATTCTAGTTCGTCAGTGCATCCTCCAGGTTGTAAATTCTATAGTAAAGGGTTTTCAATGACCAACGTCATTTGAAATGGTTTGAGTGGAGGAAAATGTGGTAAAGCGGCAAAATGGTGATCATACGATTGTGATACGGCCGGACTACACCACCGATAAAGCCGCCATAGCCGGTGACTAAGAAGAATCTCTGACTTGTCTATATTTAGTGGTCAGTACTCACCCGACCGATTATAAGCAGTAATCTCCTCTTTACATCGCTCATCACCCCTCACATACATCTCTGTAGTATTAATATGGATCAGATCTTCACCCTAAAATAAATATTGTAAAAGTCACAGATGGAGAAGTCACATCTATGATCAGCTCTAATTCTGCCATATCCACCGTACTCATTACAGAAGCATAAAATATAATACTGGTGGATAAAATAAGACTGAGCATAAGACCGTCACAAGTGTCTACACAACATAAGGGAGATCTCATGACACCTTCTCTCCATCTACCTGATGATCCTGAGGAACATTGGTTTCTTCTTGTTTACAGTCCTGTGGAAGAAGAGGATGGGGACATCCCACTGGTATTGTCCTCTCACTGGACAGATCTGGAAGAAACACATACAGGGACTGAATTCAATCTTTACACACAGATAATTATAGGCCGTGTGTATTTTGTCCTGTCTATTACCTGGTGATGTAAGGGGCTGGGGAACCTCCATCATGAAGTCCTTGTGCAGATGTTTGTGTCCTTCTAAATACTCCCACTCCTCCATGGAGAAATAGACAGCAACATCCTGACACCTTATAGGAACCTGACACATACAATGATACCGTCATCCCCCCGATACCTTCAGAGCCTTACTGTATAATGTCCCAGCATTCCCAGCTGTGTCACCTCTCCAGTCAGAAGCTCAATCATCTTGTAGGTGAGTTCTAGGATCTTCTGGTCATTTATGTCACCATGGATCAGTGGAAGAGGTGGAGGCTCCATGATTGGGTTCAGGGGTCTTCCCCATCCCTCAGACACAGGGTCCTGACAGCGCTCACTAGAGGTCTTCTTCACTACTGTGTAATCCTGGTTATGGAGAGACACAATAATAAATCTCACTACAGACTTTTCCAGAGTCCTCACCTCTCCAGTTCTGTCCATCTGTTATTCCCATAGATAAGAATGATGTAATGTGACGTCATCAGGATCTCTCACCTCTCCAGTAATCCGGAAGAGGATCTCTAGGGTGAGGTGTAATATCCTCTCTGCCATCTTTTCTCTGTCCATATCCATCTTTGATGGGTAAATCAGGAAAATTCTCTTATGTAGAAGATCTTCACTGAGATGATCCGATATTGTAGAGACCTGAATGAGAGGAAGATGAGTCGATGTAACATCATAAAAATCCTGTGTAATTATACAATTACTGGACAAAATAGAGGAAACATATGAGGAGACAGAATGTGTAGATGGTGTATTCTCTAATCTTTCAAGGACTGGAACATAAGTTGTAATACGTGGTAATAAAGGGCAACCTTTGTGTAAGGTCGCTAAGGCCACATGAAAACCTCCTCAATGAGTTTGTACATGATATTAACACTGCAGTCCCTAATCTTACATTTTCTGTACACATCAGTACGATGAGCATCAGTTTTTTGGACACTCTTATCACGATAGAGAATAATGGGGATTTTGATATACATTTGTACACAAAACCCTCCGATAAAAATAGCCTCCTACATTACACTAGTTGCCATCCCTTACATGTGAAGAAATCTCTGCCGAAATCACATCACCGGGTTGCACGGATTGTATCCAATGTTACCAAAAGACAAATTAGACATGATGAAATGTCCCTTAAATTTATGCAAAGGGGTTACCCTTCTAAAATCTCGGGCCCTGTCCATACTGTTTGTTCGAGTAAAGGAAAAACACCTTATGCACAACTTTAGAAGGTGCTCATGTAGGGACCCACATCATACATGAATAATAAAGATGGATACTGGGTCGCTGATGTCTGCACGCCTGCACCCCCACCCACACAGGTACTATTTGATACAGTCTCCATGCCCAGTGCCTAGTGCATGACCAGGCAAATTTAAAGTGACTATGGTGTCACTTCCTTAATTAGGTAAGATTACATAAGTGGTGTGAAAGTTTTATGGACCTCATATGCATGTTAGATCAAAGAACCTTTCATCTCACATGCATATGAGGCCAATAAAACTTTCACACCACTTATCTAAACTTACCTAATTAAGGATTCTCTCTTTACGCTCAGTGTTTGTTTATTGAAATGTCCATGTATCACACCATGCCTGTGCTCTTTACTGTATATAATTAGGTTTCTTGAAATATTTTATTATATAAGCCTGATGAAGAGACGTAAGCAGTCTCGAAATCTTGCTTTGTAATATTATTCACAATATTGTGTTAGCCATTAAATTGTACCACACCCACAAGATTCCTATTTTGTTTCTCTCACTGAGAGCACATCTTTTTTCTACTGGCTAACACGGTACCAAACCACTTTTTTTCATTTGACCTTGATTACGCATTACCTCTGCTCAGACACTCATATTTAAGTCACATGCTGTCCATTTCCTTGTGATCCTCCTTGAGATGCTTCTACTCCTTCACTGGAGTCCAGCTGTATTTAATTTAACTGATAGTACTTGATTTGGAAAGGCGCACACCTGTCTATATAAGACCTCACAGCTCACAGTGCATGTCAGACCAAATGAGAATCATGCCTTCAAAGGAACTGGCCAAGGAGCTCAGTGACCATTCTTGACTGGCCCAGACAGAGCCCTGACCTAAATCCAATTGAGCATCTCTGGAAAGACCTGAAAATGGCTGTCCACCAACGTTCACCATCCAACCTCACAGAACAGGAGGATCTGCAAGGAAGAATGGCTAAGGATCTCCAGATCCAGGTGTGAAAAACTTGTTGCATCATTCCCAGGAATACTCATGGCTGTACTAGTTCAAAAGGGTGCTTCTACTCAATACTACTTAGCAAATGGTCTGAATTCTTATGTGAAATTTTAGCTTTTCTTTTTTAATAAATTTGCAAAAATTTCTAAATTTCTGTTTTTTTAGTCAAGATGGGGTGCAGAGTCTACATTAATGAGGAAAAAAATGATTTTTTTTAAATTTACCAAATGGCTGCAATGAAACAAAGAGTGAAAAATGTAATGGGGTCTGAATACTTTCCGTACCCACTGTATGTATGGAGATAAACATGAAAAAGGAAGCATTATACATATAGAGGGTGGAGTGGTGAAGAAAGTGTTTCCTTTATGAGCAACCTATTAATGTGTGTGAATATTAGCGGTGAGCTGTAAAGTGTTAAAGTGTGGATAAACACTTAAGAAAAATGAAAATAAGGGACTAGTGCATGCAATATTACTGTGCAAAAATGGAAATAATACAAGTGAGAATGCGCTGCTAAGTACGAAACTGAAAATTATCCCAATTGTAATGTTAGGAACGGCGGAACGCACTGTGGTGTAGTGACCACTATGTCCGCTAGGGGGCGCTGTGTGGGTGTCCCAGGATGGGCCTACAGGCATATCCATTGTGGTAATGGGTATAGGATGCTGAATGACTTCTATGTATCTCAAGGGTGGCCTTGAGATGAAGACTTTTGTGTTGTTCAG
The DNA here is from genome assembly GCF_039654945.1 of Dendrobates tinctorius. Taxonomy (NCBI): domain Eukaryota; kingdom Metazoa; phylum Chordata; class Amphibia; order Anura; family Dendrobatidae; genus Dendrobates; species Dendrobates tinctorius. Next base: position 8,691,899 of record NW_027361731.1, on the reverse strand, counting down.
CAATGATATTGCTGAAGTGTTGTTCCAATGTGTCAGGGAGAAGTCTCCAGGTAACTAGAGAGATGGGCAGCCTGGTTACCTACAAACCCACCCAGGGGGTATGTTTAAAGCACTGTTGTAAAGAGTGTGTAAATGCTTGAAGGACCTGTGATGAGGTCAGAGTCATGTGACCCGGTGGGCGTGGCTATGATCCATATAAAGTAACCAGAGTAGGTCACAAGGGAGAGAGCGCATGGATCTGATTGGGCCATGTGGAAGGTCCCGGCAGGCCTATGTGGAGGAAGGTGTGCTACCTTCCTGAAGACCACGTGCTGAGGCTGCTGACCCGGTGAGGCCTGTGGATGTTGGCTGTATGTGAGGATGGATAAGCCTCCTGTGTTTGCTGAGGCTCCAGGACTGAGCCTTAAACAATGGACATTCATACTTGCTTTCGCCTGAGCTAAAGGCTATTCCTTGTGTTATGTGTTGCTTTATGGGTTATGAATCAATAAACCCTGTGAACTTTTAAAAGGAACGTGCCTCCTGATTGACTCCCGTGGCTCCTGAGCGAGTTGAATCCCTACAGCACAAAATAAAATAAATAATAAAGTGCGTTCGCTGCTCGGGATCCACCGTGCAGAAGATGTTATAACTGCTGCTAAGTACTGACAGACAAGCAATATGGCGGAAATACGCACGGGGTTAAACGTCACCCAGGTGTGCAGAGCAATCACTGTTTAATCACAGAGATGCCAGCAGAGGTAAACACAAAAGGCTGAGCCTGTTAGCGTCACAGGTCTCAGGTAAATGCACACACGGTATCAGGTCACAGGTGCAGGACCCAAGGCAGGAGGAACTGCGTCCGTCTAGACCTACCATGCATGCGGCAACGCTACTGCGGACGCCAAAGAGAGCTGCAACTGTAGCGCGGCATAGGACACTGCCACAAGACGATAGTGCCATGTGGAGTAGCAAAATTAGACGCTAGTGTAGAGGCGCGGTGTGCACAGTGGCCTGAGGCTTGCCACTGACTGGCGCTGACTGCTGAACTAATTCCCTATCCACATGCATAATATCAGAGGGAAGGGGTTTCAAATGAGTCAGTCACCAGAATCATACATCCGTCACCATTCACATATCTAGCAAGTAAAATCTATACTAGCGCATGGCCGAACGACCATGCGGTCCTTTTATAGCCGTGCGCTGCTGGGACCTTCCAGATCTCTGAGATGGACCAATCCAATCAGGAGAAGGACCTGAGCACGTGACTCCTGAGCTCCAATGGGAGATCGTCTCATGAGCATGCTCTGTGGGACGGCAGCGGGACTTAGCCTCAGGAATGACTTGCTGCAAAGTAGTATGTGAGGCTCTGGACTCCTGTTGTGTAGCTACAGGAATCCGACGCCTAACATTACCCCCATTCCTAGGGCCCCCCTCCTGAGCCCTACCATCCACCATCTTGTGCCCATCAGAGGCATAGGCCTCAGACTCGTCCGAAGGCAAGTCTGATGTCCCGGCAGGTGACATAGAAACCTTGGACACGTGGAGGGCATCAGAGGCGGCAAAATCTCCAGGTTTGAGAAGGGACACCTGAGAGACAACGGGAGTGGCACAAAGGCCAGAAACCGAAGTTGGAGTGGAACGCTGCAGAGTATCGGCAGGTGTCTTCACTCTCTGTGTAGGGGAGGCATTTCAAGCACAAGAGGCGCATGCCCGAATATATTTTTTAGTGTCCCGAGCCCTGTGCGGCCACCAATAAGACCTTGCCAGGAGTTTTGTGGTCTGCATGTAGCCACAGTGACCACCCACCCTGGATGCATGTGCCCACGCGAGAACCTTCGGCCGAAGGCGAGGGGGAACAAAGGTCTTGCCCGGCGGTGCAGAAGTTGACCACTGCGGGACCCTGTTATTGTGGGGAACAGGGTGTTGACAGTGGCAACCACAAATGGAGCTTAGTGCCAGACGCACCTCGAGACTGGCACGAGACACCTCCATGGGCTCTGGAAGTGAACACTGCGTCGGGTGACTCCAGAGGTTCAAAGAGCCTCCATCTGGATTGAGCACGCTCCAGCCCGCGCTCCAAAAAACGGAGATCAATGCGGGTGGAAATGGCAATCAGCTCCTCCAGACTTGCAGGAACCTTTCTGATAGATAGAGCATCATTAACATGCTCCGTTAAACCTCTCCAAAACACAGGGATGAGAGCTCTATCAGACCACTCCAGCTCGGAAGCCAGAGTCCAAAAACGTACAGCATACTGACTGACTGACAGCGATCCCTGAGTTAATGCCAATAGCTGAAGAGAGGTGACGTGCGTGACTCGTGGTCCCAGGAAGACCTGCTTGATAGCTGTTAAGAACTGAGCAGCGGTCCGAACCTCTGGGTCGCCACGCTCCCAAAGCGGTGTGCCCCACTCCAATGCCCTGCCCGACAGAAGGGAAACAATAAAACCCACCTTAGCCCGTTCCATAGGGAATTGCGCAGCCAGTAACTCCAGCTGGATAGAGCACTGGCTCACGAAACCCCTACAGGAGGAGCTATGGCCAGAAAATTTCTCGGGCAACAGGAGGCAGGAAACTGTCAGCGCAGGGGAGGACGTGGACACACGAGAAACCGCCTCTGTGATCGCCTGAACAGCAGCCTCAGTAGACTTTGCAGCTGAGATAGCACTCTCAAGAGTAGCCAACCGGCCCTCCAGCTGCCGAATGTACTGTAGTAGTTGCTGCTGTTCTGCCATTACCAGCCAGACCCTGGCGCTAGTATAATGTTAGGAACGGCGGAACACACTAAATAAAATAAATAATAAAGTGTGGTCACCGCTCGGGGTCCACCGTGCAGAAGATGTTATAACTGCTGCTAAGTACTGACAGACGAGCAATATGGTGGAAATGCGCACGTGGTTAAACGTCACCCAGGTGCGCAGAGCAATCACTGTTTAATCAAAGAGATGCCAGCAGAGGTAAACACAAAAAGCTGAGCCTGTTAGCATCACAGGTCTCAGGTAAATGCACATACGGTATCAGGTCACAGGTGCAGGACCCAAGGCAGGAGAAATTGCATCCATCTAGACCTACCGTGCGTGCGGCATCGCTACTGCGGACGCCAAAGAGAGCTGCAACTGCAGCACGGTGTTGGACACTGCCGCAAGACGATAGTGTCGTGTGGAGTAGCAACATTGGACGCTAGTGTAGAGGCGTGGTGTGCACAGTGGCCTAAGGATTGCCACTGACTGGCGCTAACTGCTGAACTAATTCCCTATCCACATGCGTAATATCAGAGGGAAGGGGCTTCAAATGAGTCAGTCACCAGAATCATACATCCGTCACCATTCACACATCTAGCAAGTAAAGTCTATACTAGCGCATGGCCGAATGTCCATGCGGTCCTTTTATAGCCGTGCGCTGCCGGAACCTTCCAGATCTCTGAGATGGACCAATCTGATCAGGGAAAGGACCTGAGCACGTGACTCCCGAGCTCCAATGGGAGATCGTCTCATGAGCATGCTCTGTGGGACGGCAGCGGGACTTAGCCTCAGGAATGACTTGCTGCAAAGTAGTATGTGAGGCTCTGTACTCCTGTTGTGTAGCTACAGGAATCCGATGCCTAACATTACCCCCATTCCTAGGGCCCCCCTCCTGAGCCCTACCATCCACCATCTTGTGCCCATCAGAGGCATAGGCCTCAGACTCGTCCGAAGGCAAGTCTGATGTCCCGGCAGGTGACATAGAAACCTTGGACACGTGGAGGGCATCAGAGGCGGCAAAATCTCCAGGTTTGAGAAGGGACACCTGAGAGACAACGGGAGTGGCACAAAGGCCAGAAACCGAAGTTGGAGTGGAACGCTGCAGAGTATCGGCAGGCGTCTTCACTCTCTGTGTAGGGGAGGCATTTCAAGCACAAGAGGCGCATGCCCGAATATATTTTTTAGTGTCCCGAGCCCTGTGCGGCCACCAATAAGACCTTGCCAGGAGTTTTGTGGTCTGCATGTAGCCACAGTGACCACCCACACTGGATGCATGTGCCCACGCGAGAACCTTCGGCCGAAGGCGAGGGGGAACAAAGGTCTTGCCCGGCGGTGCAGAAGTTGACCACTGCGGGACCCTGTTATTGTGGGGAACAGGGTGTTGACAGTGGCAACCACAAATGGAGCTTAGTGCCAGACGCACCTCGAGACTGGCACGAGACACCTCCATGGGCTCTGGAAGTGAACACTGCGTCGGGTGACTCCAGAGGTTCAAAGAGCCTCCATCTGGATTGAGCACGCTCCAGCCCGCGCTCCAAAAAACGGAGATCAATGCGGGTGGAAATGGCAATCAGCTCCTCCAGACTTGCAGGAACCTTTCTGATAGATAGAGCATCATTAACATGCTCCGTTAAACCTCTCCAAAACACAGGGATGAGAGCTCTATCAGACCACTCCAGCTCGGAAGCCAGAGTCCAAAAACGTACAGCATACTGACTGACTGACAGCGATCCCTGAGTTAATGCCAATAGCTGAAGAGAGGTGACGTGCGTGACTCGTGGTCCCAGGAAGACCTGCTTGATAGCTGTTAAGAACTGAGCAGCGGTCCGAACCTCTGGGTCGCCACGCTCCCAAAGCGGTGTGCCCCACTCCAATGCCCTGCCCGACAGAAGGGAAACAATAAAACCCACCTTAGCCCGTTCCATAGGGAATTGCGCAGCCAGTAACTCCAGCTGGATAGAGCACTGGCTCACGAAACCCCTACAGGAGGAGCTATGGCCAGAAAATTTATCGGGCAACGGGAGGCAGGAAACTGTCAGCGCAGGGGAGGACGTGGACACACGAGAAACCGCCTCTGTGATCGCCTGAACAGCAGCCTCAGTAGACTTCGCAGCTGAGATAGCACTCTCAAGAGTAGCCAACCGGCCCTCCAGCTGCCGAATGTACTGTAGTAGTTGCTGCTGATCTGCCATTACCAGCCAGACCCTGGCGCTAGTATAATGTTAGGAACGGCGGAACACACTAAATAAAATAAATAATAAAGTGTGGTCACCGCTCGGGGTCCACCGTGCAGAAGATGTTATAACTGCTGCTAAGTACTGACAGACGAGCAATATGGTGGAAATGCGCACGTGGTTAAACGTCACCCAGGTGCGCAGAGCAATCACTGTTTAATCAAAGAGATGCCAGCAGAGGTAAACACAAAAAGCTGAGCCTGTTAGCATCACAGGTCTCAGGTAAATGCACACACGGTATCAGGTCACAGGTGCAGGACCCAAGGCAGGAGAAATTGCGTCCATCTAGACCTACCGTGCGTGCGGCATCGCTACTGCGGACGCCAAAGAGAGCTGCAACTGCAGCACGGTGTTGGACACTGCCGCAAGACGATAGTGTCGTGTGGAGTAGCAAAATTGGACGCTAGTGTAGAGGCGTGGTGTGCACAGTGGCCTAAGGCTTGCCACTGACTGGCGCTGACTGCTGAACTAATTCCCTATCCACATGCGTAATATCAGAGGGAAGGGGTTTCAAATGAGTCAGTCACCAGAATCATACATCCGTCACCATTCACACATCTAGCAAGTAAAGTCTATACTAGCGCATGGCCGAACGACCATGCGGTCCTTTTATAGCCGTGCGCTGCCGGAACCTTCCAGATCTCTGAGATGGACCAATCTGATCAGGGAAAGGACCTGAGCACGTGACTCCCGAGCTCCAATGGGAGATCGTCTCATGAGCATGCTCTGTGGGACGGCAGCGGGACTTAGCCTCAGGAATGACTTGCTGCAAAGCAGTATGTGAAGCTCAGGACTCCTGTTGTGTAGCTACAGGAATCCGACGCCTAACATGTAAAAGATGTTTTTTGCTGTTAATGTAAACAGTTAAGCAAGTTAAAGATTAAACGATGTCTAAAAGGCCTAGAGTTAAAGATGACACAGGTCCTGTGTCTCCAAGCTGTGCCCGCCGGTCCTGTGTCTCCAAGCCGTGCCCGCCTGTCCTGTGTCTCCAAGTCGTGCCCGCCTGTCCTGTGTCTCCAAGGCGCAAGCGTGACACATGTGAACTTGCTAAAACCTTGGCGAGACCGAGAATCGCCTAGAGTTAAAGATGACACATTTCCTTTGTATTTTAGAAAAATATATACACATTGCTCAAAAAAATGAAGGGAACACTTAAACAACAGAATGTAACTCCAAGTGGATCAAACTTCTGTGAAATCTAACTGTCCACTTAGGAAGCAACACTGAATGACAATCAATTTCACATGCTGTTGTGCAATGGAATAGTCAACAAATGGAAGTTATTGGCAATTATCAAGACACCCTCAATAAAGGAGTGGTTCTGCAGGTGGGGACCACAGACCACATCTCTGTACCAGGAGACAGGCCAGTACACCAGGAGATGTGGAGGGGGCCATAGGAGGGCAAAAACCCAGCAGCAGGACCGCTACCTCCACTTTTGTGCAGGGAGGAACTGGAGGAGCACTGCCAGAGCCCTGCAAAATGTGCATGTGTCTGCACAGACATTTAGAAACCGACTCCATGAGAATGATCAGTGTGCTTGACGTCCACAGATGGGTGCTGTGCTCACAGCCCAACACCGTGCAGGACACTTGGCATTTGCCACAAAACACCAGGATTGGCAAACTCACCGCTGGCACCCTGTGCTGTTCACAGATGAAAGCAGGTTCACACTGAGCACATGTGACAGACATGACAGAGTCTGGAGATGTCGTGGAGAGCGATGTTGTTAGCAGCGGATTAATCAGCGTAACATCCAGAGTCAGCAACACAGAATGTAGATTTATTCATATCCAGGTTGAACAGCTTACAGCATGAAATGTGATCAGTCTGGTATCTGCTGTGGCTTGCAGCATAGGAGCATTACAACAACAAGAAGGGAAGAGAAGGAGGGAGGCATCCTGTCTGCTTTTTTGTTTTTTTTGTCACTGAACTTTGTTAACAATCTCACAATATGCACAATATATAAAACAGTACAGTAGTAGTTGTTGCAATACATACAGATCAATATGCATTATTCCAACACCCCCACTCAACAACTACTTATCCTCTTAGTCCCAGTGTGGTCCTCAATTCTTGGAACCTGGCTCGTGGCAATGGCTTTGTCATAATGTCAGCTGCCATCTTATCAGTTTCACAATAGACGAACTGAATTATGCCACGATCTATTCTATCAAATCAGGTAAATGATGATGTCTGACGTCAATGTGCTTGTTTCTAGCACTGATCTTTTCACTGTATGCAAGTTTAATGCATCCTTGGTTGTCCTCATAAATCACCGTCGGCTGAGTTGACGGTGTGCCAAGATCATCCATCAATTGTCTTAGCCAAATGACCTCCTGGCTTGCATAGGCTGCGGACACATACTCTGCTTCTCTAGATGACAAGGCAACAGACACTTGTTCTTGTTTCCTACTAGACCAGGAGATTAAACTTTTTCCAACTTTAAACAAGTATCCGCTTGTGGATTTACGATCATGCGAATCACCGGCCCAATCTGCATCTATTGTACATAGCCGGTGAGTTCTAGATCTCCCGTTGCAGACAGCTTTAAATTTCCATCTTGCGTTTCTTTTAAATATTGGAGAAGTCTCTTAACAGCATTCCAGTCTCTTTGGCGTGGTTTTTCCACATATCTGCAAAGGATTCCAACTGTTGTTGTGATATCCGGTCGAGTCATAGTTGATATGTATAGAAGTGCCCCCACTGCCTGACGATATTTCTCATTGTTTGGCAACAGGTCATCTTCTCCTTCCAGCTTCAGGTAGGATGGTTCCATTGGGGTTGATATACCTTTGGCTTCTGACATTCCAAACTGATTCAGAATTGAATTACTTTTTGTACTTTGGTTTAGAAGAAAACTTCCATCTTCCTCTCTCTGGATTTGGATTCCTAGATAATATGTCACATTTCCAAGGTCTTTCGTTTCAAAATGCTGGTTCAGAATTTCAGCCATTTTTCCAATTTCTGCGTCTTTCTGATGAACTACAATCACATCGTCCACATATAAGAGAATATACATCCACTTTCCATCTGTATATTTTGTGTATAAGCATGGATCCGCTTGACCTCTTTTAAAACCTTCTTCCAACAAGACCTTATTCATCTTGGTAGTCCATGCTCTTGCTGATTGCTTAAGACCATAAAGGGATTTTTGTAGTTTGCAAACAAGATTCTCTTCACCCCCTTTTACATAACCTTCAGGTTGAGTCATGTATAAGTCCTCCTCAATGTCACCATTTAAAAAGGCAGTTTTTATATCCAAATGTCTGACATTCATCTTTTGTACAGCAGCTACAGCTAACAAAGCTCTGAACGTGGTCTGTTTAGCGACTGGAGCAAACGTAGCATCGTAATCTTCGCCATACTTTTGAGAATATCCTTTTGCCACCAACCTTACTTTAAATCTGTGGACTTTACCTTCAGAGTCAAATTTGGTTTTGAAGACCCACTTGCACTTGATTGCCTTTTTGCCCTGTGGCAGCTTGGTGAGTTTCCAAGTTTGAAGTTGATGAAGCGATTTGATTTCCTCATTAGCAGCATTGATCCACTTTGTTCTTTCATGGACAGGTAGTTCTTGCATTTCATCCCATGACTGCGGCTCTGATTCAGGTAGTGTCTTGACTATGTAGGATAGACGTTTAGCTGGTACGCCTCTGTTTGATCTTGAAGATCTCCTGATTTCAGATTCACCTGATTTTTCTGTTGTTCCTTCAGTGGTTGAAGAATCCAGCCAGACCTCTACATCCTCCTTGTTATTGTCTTGTAATTGTGACTTCAGCTGGACTACTGGCGTGATGTCACAAAACTTGGGGGACACAAAGTTCTCATCAATCACTACATCTCTACTTATTGTGACCTTGTTTGTTTCTGGGTGTAGAATCCTATAACCTTTCTGGGTTTCACTGTAGCCTACCAGGATCCCTTCCTTAGCGTGAGATTCCCACTTAGTTCGCCTTTCTTTGGGAACATGTACAAGCGCTTTACTTCCGAATATTCTTATATGATGTAGTTTTGGCTCTCTGCTGTTCCATTGCTCAAACGGAGTTTTCTCTGTAGCTTTACCTGGTAGTCTGTTCTGAAGATAGCAAGCTGTCATGATTGCTTCACCCCAATATGCTGTGGGCAGATTTGCATCAAACAACATACTTCTTCCACTTTCACAGAGTGTTCGGTTCCTTCTTTCCGCGACACCATTTTGCTCAGGATTGTACGGTACAGTGGTCTGAAATAGGATTCCATTTTTTTTTTTAAATGCTGTGTGTCTCATTACTTGTGTATTCAGTCCCATTATCTGCACGTAGAATCTTTGGCATTCTCCCAAATTTATTATATACCTCAGCTAGATATACTTCAAGTTTCTCTGGAACTTCTTTCTTGCTGTGAAGCAGATGGACAACTGTATATCTTGAATGATCATCAATAAATGTGAGAAAATATCTCTTCTTCCCAGGAGTCTGAGTGCTCATTGGACCACAGACATCTGTATGTATTAAATCTAGTGTCTGTTCTGTTCTTGTAGTACTTCTCTTAGGAAAAGCTTTTCTAGACATTTTCCCTTTGATGCAGCTAGTACATTTCATTATCTGGTTACATAGATCAATTGTAATGTCCTCAGCTACTTGCTTTTGAACTAACTTCCTTATTGCTTCTGGGTCTCTGTGTGCTAGGCGCCTATGCCATACATGAATGCAGTTATTGTGCCTTTCTTCCTGAGCAGTATACACACACTCTTTGCATTTAAGCTGGTAAAGTTCATTTGTGATTTTTCCTTCTGCTAGTGTGTGGCCCTCTTTTGAGATGATGCAGCTATCATTCTTAAATGTAACTTCATTTCCTTGTTTTGTGAGTTTCTTCACAGATAGTAAATTACTCTCAAGGCTAGGCACATAGAGCACATCTTTTACTGGGATCTTCTTGCTTTGTGTTGGTGAGATTTGACAATCAATATAACCATCTCCTATACCTTGTGAAGTCATGTACTGACCATTAGCCATAATCTCTTCCTCTGACTTACTTTGGTTAAGCTTAGAAAAGAAGTCCCTGTTATTAGTCATGTGACTAGTTGCTCCTGAGTCTATACACCATGCATGCTTTGATGTATTTACACTGACAGTAAATGCAATTTCAGTATTCACAGAATCATTTTCTGCAGACACAGCACTTTTAACCCTTTGAAGACTGCTTTGCTTTTTCAGCTGATTTATTCTAGCTTTCCAGACTCTGCAGTCGGCTTTCAAATGTCCTGATTTCTTGCAAACAAAATATTCACGTGTTTCTTTTAGGTGCTTTCTGTCATCATTTAGATTTTGTGTCTGTAAAGCAGATTCTGCATTGCATGTCCTGCTGTTTACACCTTCCGCTTTCCGCTTATATTCATCTATGAGCTTCCCTCTGACATACTCCAATGTAAGCTCATCATCTGGGCGCGCATCTAGTGCGGTTACAAATGTGTCATAATTTTCTGGAAGACCACTAAGCAGTAATGCGGCTACATGAAAGTTCTTCAAATCTTTCCCAATGCCTCTCAGGCGTTCTACAATCTCTAGAATGCTTGTTATGTAGTCCTGCATATCCTGGCCATTCTGTAGTTTAGACTGGTACAATTTTCTCATGAGATAAAGATTATTGCTTAAATTTATCCTCTCATGCACCTTTTGCAGCTGCTCCCACATTTCTCTTGCAGTTTCACTTTTACACACATGCACAATCTGATCATCATCTATACTGAGTGATATGGTACTTTGTGCTTTCTGATCCATCTCTATCCACTCCTGTGATACTGGGTCAGGTTTAGGCTCCTGTGTGTATTTCCACATACCTTCTCTTATCAGCAGCATTTTCACTTTGAATTTCCAGGATTGATAATTCTGGTTAGTGAGACTTTGTACTGTAAACTTCATGGAGTTGCTGCTGCTGGTGGCCATCTTTGCTGTCTTCCATTCTTTTCTTTTCTCTGTGCTCTGGGGATCTGGGACTCTAGGACTCTGGGCCCATAACCTGTTAGCAGCGGATTAATCAGCGTAACATCCAGAGTCAGTAACACAGAATGTAGATTTATTCATTTCCAGGTTGATCAGCTTACAGCATGAAATGTGATCAGTCTGGTATCTGCTCTGGCTTGCTGCATGGGAGCATTACAACAACAAGAAGGGAAGAGAAGGAGGGGGCATCCTGTCTGGTTTTTTTTGTCACTGAACTTTGTTAACAATCTTACATTACGCACAATATATAAAACAGTACAGTAGTAGTTGTTGCAATACATACAGATCAATATGCATTATTCCAACAGATCTGCTGCCTGCAACATCCTTCAGCATGACTGATTTGGCAGTGGGTCAGTAATGGTGTGGGATGACATTTCTTTGGAGGGCTGCACAGCCCTCTATGTGCTCGCCAGAGGTAGCCTGACTGCCATTAGGTACCGAGATGAGATCCTCAGACCCCTTATGAGACAATATGCTGGTGTGGTTGGCCCTGGGTTCCTCCTAATGCAGGACAATGCCAGACCTCATGTGGCTGGAGTGTGTCAGCAGTTAATGCATGATGAGGGCATTGATGCTATGTACTAGCCTGCCAGTTCCCCAGACCTGAATTCAATCGAGCACATCTGGGACATCATGTCTCGCTCCATCCACCAACGCCACACTGCACCACAGACTGTCCAGGAGTTGACTGAAGCTTTAATCCAGGTCTGGGAGGAGATCCCTCAGGAGAACATCCACCACCTTTTCAGTAGCATGCCCAGGCGTTGTACAGTAGTGAGGTCATACAGGCATGTGGATAGGCCACACACACTACTGAGCTTCATTTCCTTGTCTTCAAGCATTTCTACTGAAATTGGATCAGCCTGTAATTTGATTTTCCACTTTGATTTTAAGTATCCTTCCAAATCCAGACCTCCATGGGAAATTAATTTTAATTTACATTGATCATTTCTATGTCTTATTGTTCTCAATGTATGCCACTATATAATGAATAAAGATTTGCAACTTAAATATATATTTCATTCAGTGATATCTAGGATGTGGTATTTTAGTGTTCCCTTTATTTTTTGAGCAGTATATATAGGTATTTTTAACATTTTAAAAAGTACAAAAAGGAAAAGGGGGTGATGAAAAATTAAGGGCATGCTTGGAGATTTGTGTGCCCAGATAACTTAGACCTAGGTTTCACACCTTAATTAGCCTGTTAGGGTTATGGCTTGTTCACTATCATTGCTATCCAGTTAATGCAAATTTCCCAGCTTTGTAAAAAACCCAGCCTCCTCTAGCCTTGTGCCAAAAAATAGCAGCCATGGGTTCAATGCAGCTACTTAGCACTCTGAAAATGAAAATGATGGAGGCCCACAAAGCAGGAGAAGGCTGTAAGAAGATAGAAAAGCATTTTCTTCAAGTTGCCCTTTCCCCAGTTCAAAATGTAATTAAGACATGGCAGTTATCAGGAACAGTAGAGGTCAAGATAAGGTCTGGAAGACCAAGCAATATATTTCTAATATTAATGCGCCAGTAATGGAGAAACTCCACATACCTTGTCCTGCAGAGTCACACACATGTATGGCTGTTCTGTGCACACAGGACCTGTGATGAGGTCACAGGAGGGGAGGAGTCAGGAGTCACATGATCAGGGGCCTCAGTGTATGCAGGACTCTGCTGTGCTGGTTGTCATGGTGCTGGATGAGGGGAAGTTTATGTGTGGGGTCAGGAAGCGCTTACAGTGTGGATGTAGCCGAGCAGTGTGTGTATGAGGTGTACGGAGCGGAGCCGTGTGTACGAGGTGTACAGATCAGGGCCATGTGTGTACGAGGTGTATAGAGCAGAGTCGTGTGTGTACAGGGTGTACAGAGTGAAGCTGCATGTGTACGGGATATATGGAGCGAAGCCGCCTGTGTACAGGGTGTATGAAGTGGAGCTACGTGTCTACGGGGTGTACAGTGCTGAGTTGTACATGTACAATATGTACGAAGCAGAGTTGCTTGTGTACAGATAGGAGCCATGTGTCTACGACATGTACTGAGCAGAGCCATGTGTGTATGATGTGTACGGAGCGGAGCCATGTGTGTACAGAGCGGAGCTTTGTTCCATCATGTTTTGGTTCATTCAATAAGTAGATTTTTTTTTAAATAAAACAAATGATTGTATCCATCTGAATATTGCATGTATTGTTCTCCAATATTTCCTCTCTATTATTCCAATCTGTGTATCATCGTCTTGTGTCTTTATCCTTTTTTCTAATACTATTCTGTGCTCCACAACTGCAGGAGAGCATGACGAAAGTAATGCCTATCATAAAGGAGAATCTTCTCCAGGCACAGGAGGCACAGGCAAGGGTCTATAACCAATCAGCGAGGCTGAGGCAGTTCCAGTCCGGGAACCCCATGCTAATGTAGGGTCGGTGGCCGAGCTGGGGGGTGGTCCCTCTTCTTACCACGCAGAGATGAAACAGAGACAAGATGGAGACAGTTTCTGGGTGCAACAGGTCCAAGCTTTATTCACTTGCTGTCCGGCTGACAGCCCCACAGCACTCCGCAGTTTTTCCTCAAGGCTCCCTGGTTTCAATACGCCACAGAACACCGCACTTTCGTCAGGGACGTATATATACGTACCGTCCCTTTACTCTTGTTGACGCATTTGACAGGTCCGTCACTGTGGCCGCCTTAGGCCCGTAAACCAACAGTATTTTCACTGGTCACAACGTCTTTCTTAACACGGTATCCGTAACCTCTGTGCCTCGTCGGTATAACCTCTGTGTCTCGTCTGTTTTGCGGTATTCCTGTCAGGACCACCCCCCTGACGTTCTCTTTCCTCAGTCTCCCTGGTTCGGATTCTCTTCACAGCGCAGACTGTCACAGTCCACCTGTCACTGGAGTTCCCCCTGAGGACTGGAACCTTCTGGAACCCTCCCTCAGTATTTATAGCACTCCCAGTCCCCTGTCGCTGTAACTCCACCCCCATGACCAACGGTTTCTAAAGCCCTAAGCTGATGTCAAGTCCTTTGCTCACACTCCTCCCTGCCATCTAATGGTCAACCCAAGGTACTGCACGTCCACTACACTTTCCTAGCTGTTTCCCCACTGTAGTAACCGACACCTGTCTAAACTGTGTAAACCTATCTTTCTCTATACTGACACGTCCGTCCGTCCGTCAGGTCACCTTCCCTACACTCTCCCTTCCATTGTCCATTGTCGTCCTCGACAATCGTCATCCCTGCCTTCGTCATTCTGAAGCTTCACCTACACTCTGTTGTCGGACCAGCTGTTGGGCCAAACCCACTACCTGCGGGGGGCCGAACCATACGGGGAGCACTATGCTCTGAGCGGCCTACTGCTACTCACCAGCATGCACGCCACATGACAATATCTTTCAAATTGGGCTAGGTACACCCATATTCTCTCTATGGCGTGTACCTTCCCCTACTCTCCCCTACTGTTACCTTCCACTATTCGGTACGCCATGATCGAAGTATCACACTTACCAGATCATTACCAGCTCCTGTCTTCCTCTTTCAGGGGTGTCCGTGGTGTTGGGGACCTGACCTAGGACGGCTGTCTTTCTCACGTCTTCCATCTTTTACCTTTCTATCAGTTACATGTCATGGTCGGCGTCTCGGTCTCCCTGACCCTCTTCACACATAGACCCCTCTTCGGATCTCACACTTCCCATTGGTCCCTCAGACCTTCTCTTGCCCGGACCTGTTGCCTTTACTTGTGCATCTTATAAAACAAAATAACTTTACAATATCACAAGTACCCCATTAATGTAGGGTCGGTGGCCGAGCTGGGGGGGTGGTCCCTCTTCTTACCACGCAGAGACGAAACAGAGACAAGATGGAGACAGTTTCTGGGTGCAACAGGTCCAAGCTTTATTCACTTGCTGTCCGGCTGACAGCCCCACAGCACTCCGCAATTTTTCCTCAAGTCTCCCTGGTTACAATACGCCACAGAATACTGCACTTTCGTCAGGGATGTATATACATACCGTCCCTTTACTCTTGTTGACGCTTTTGACAGGTCCATCACTGTGGCCGCCTTAGGCCCGTAAACCAACAGTAATTCCACTGGTCACAACGTCTTTCTTAACACGGTATCCGTAACCTCTGTGCCTCGTCGGTATAACCTCTGTGTCTCGTCTGTTTTGCGGTATTCCTGTCAGGACCACCCCCCTGACGTTCTCTCTCCTCAGTTTCCCTGGTTCGGATTCTCTTCACAGCGCAGACTGTCACAGTCCTCCTGTCACTGGAGCTCCCCCTGGGGACAGGAACCTTCTGGAACCCTCCCTCAGTATTTATAGCACTTCCGGTCCCCTGTCGCTGTAACTCCGCCCCCCATGACCAACGGTTTCTAAAGCCCTAAGCTGATGTCAAGTCCTTTGCTCACACTCCTCCCTGCCATCTAATGGTCATACCCAAGGTACTGCACGTCCACTACACTTTCCTAGCTGTTGTGAGTTCATTTTTCCCTTCACCATTGAGGTCTGATGAACTCCCTCCTCTGGTGAAGGAAGTTAGTGAGGCTGATTACCAAACACCTGGGCAGCTAGATGATGACTGGGTGGCTGGAATTGAGGACTGGATATAAGGCTGCCGACGCCCTTCTTCCTGGCTGGTGATTTTCCTGCTGGATTCTTGGAGACCAGTCTGATTCCTGCATCTCAAAGTTAAGTTTTTCTGCTCTGCTTTGTACACTTCAGTTTTGTTTTTGTTTTGCCTTGTTTTATTGGGAGTTCTGCCATCTCCGGCCGGGGGTGAGCTGAATTCCATTTTTGTCTCTGATCTGTTGATCTTTTGCTCTGTCTTCAGAATATACCTGAGTGCTGATATAGTCTTTTGAAGCCTAGCGACTTCAGGGCCTGTTTTTCCTATCAGTCGGTTGGCTCATTTTGAATAGGGTTTTTGCGGATGGCAGACAGCAGCTTTCCTATCCTGTCCTATGTAGTTAGCTTGGGCCCCATCATTTGCTCAACCTATCTTTCTATCTGTGTTAGTGTTTTCATCTTGCTTCACCGTCATTATATGTTGGGGGCTGCCTATTGCTTTGGGGTCTGCTCTGGGGCAGTTTAGTTTTTCCCCTTGCTGTCTTTAGGCTATTTAGTTCTCCGGCTGTGATCTAGGGGTCTAGGGCAACGTAGGAACCCCCCACGGCTACTGCTAGTTGTTGTGGATAGGTTCAGGGGTCTGCAATCCGATAGCTGCCAACCCCTCTGGTTTTTCTGGACTTAGCTAGTATTTTGTCTTTTCCTCCTTCGGTGACTCATCATAACAGAATCACCAGCCATACCGCAGATCCTAGGGTACTCAATAGCAGGAGAGAATTGTAAAAAGAAAAAAAAAAAAAAAAGGAAAAAAAAAGTGTCAGAATTTTTTTTTTTGTGTGTGCATATATTTTCCTCTATATCTCTGAGGCCTTAGGGGGAATTTTTCTCTCAATGGAGATGAAGCAATTGTCTGATCGTGTGGAGCAGCTCGCTGCTGAAGTGCGGGGAATTTCCGCCTATCTTGCTCATTCACATGCTGCTGAACCAAAGATTCCTACTCCTGATGTGTTTTTTGGGGATCGTTCTAAATTCTTGAATTTCAAGAATAATTGTAAATTATTTTTTGCCTTGAAGCCTAACTCGTCGGGGAACTCCGCGCAGCATGTTAAAATTGTCATCTCTTTGCTGCGTGGCGATCCCCAGGATTGGGCGTTTTCTTTGAAACCTGAAGATCCTATTCTGAATAATGTGAACGCATTTTTTCAAGCCTTGGGGTTGTTGTATGATGAACCTAATGCTATTGATCAGGCTCAAAAGACCCTGTTGGCATTAAGCCAGGGTCGGGATTCGGCAGAGTTGTACTGTCAAAAATTCCGAAAGTGGGCGGTCCTTACTACCTGGAATGATGGTGCCTTGGCAGCCCTCTTTCGGAAGGGGTTGTCAGAAACTGTAAAAGATACTATGGTGGGATTTCCTGTTCCCTCTGGTCTTGACGATTCTATGTCATTAGCCATTCAGGTGGATCGGCGTTTACGTGAACGCAAAACTACAGGAGAGATGTCGCCACCTGTTGAACAAATGTTTGAACCTATGCAATGTGACAGAGTTTTGTCTAGGGCGCAGCGTCAGGAGTTCAGAAGGTGTAATAAGCTGTGTTTTTTTTGTGGAGATGCCTCGCATATTATTTCTGTCTGCCCTAAACGAGAGAAACGTTGTGCACACACGTTTTCTGTGGGTGGTGTTCAACCTAAGTTTCTTCTGGCAATTACTCTGATCTGCTCCCTGTCCACATTTTCCGCCAAGGCTTTTGTTGATTCAGGAGCAGCTCTGAACCTGATGGACTTGGATTTTGCTAAACGTTGTGGATTTCCTATGACACCTCTGCGGACGCCTATCCCTTTGAGGGGTATTGGTGCTACTCCTAGGACGAAGAATAAACCTCAGTTTTGGACCCAGGTGGTAATGCGGGTCGCCCCAGACCATCAAGAAAATTGCAGATTTTTGGTGTTGCATAATTTGCATGATACCATTGTTCTGGGGTTTCCCTGGTTGCAAATCCATAATCCAGTTCTGGATTGGAAATCTTTGTCTGTGGTGAGTTGGGGTTGTCGGTGTGCCCTTAGTGATGCTCCTGTTTTCTCCACCTCTCCCCAGTCACATGATGTTCCTGACTATTTGGCTGACTTCTATGATGTATTTAGTGAGAATGAGTCTGCGTCTTTGCCTCCTCATAGGAGTTATGACTGTGCAATTGAGCTGAACCCGGGGTGTAAATTCCCCAAGGGTCGGCTTTTCAATTTATCTGTACCCGAGCACGAGGCTATGCGATCCTATATTAAGGAGGCATTGGAGAAGGGTCATATTAGACCATCCTCTTCACCCTTAGGTGCTGGGTTTTTTTTTGTGGCTAAAAAGGATGGTTCATTAAGGCCTTGTATTGACTATCGTGCCCTCAACAAAATTACTGTTAAATATCAGTATCCGTTACCCCTGATTTCTGATCTATTCTCCAGAGTTAAAGGTGCTTGCTGGTTTACCAAGCTTGACCTCAGGGGGGCGTATAATCTTATTCGCATTAAGCATGGGGATGAATGGAAGACGGCGTTTAATACTACGGAGGGACATTTTGAGTGCCTGGTGATGCCTTTTGGGCTCACTAATGCCCCTTCTGTCTTCCAGTGCTTCATGAACGATATATTCCGAGACTTTGTGGATAAATTTTTGATTATCTATCTGGATGATATTTTGATCTTCTCCAAGAATTGGGACTCTCACGTGGAACATGTTCGGACTGTGTTCCGGATTTTGAGGGAGAATTCCCTGTATGTCAAGGGATCGAAATGCCTTTTTGGGGTACAGAGGATTTCATTTTTGGGATTTATTTTGTCTCCGTCAACTATTGAAATGGACCTGGCCAAGGTACAGGCCATTTATGATTGGGTTCAGCCCACTTCTTTGAAGGCCCTCCAGAAGTTTTTGGGTTTTGCTAATTTTTTCGGAAATTTATAGCTAATTTTTCTGGTATTGCCAAGCCATTGACGGATTTGACTAGGAAGGGTGCTGTGTGCTGAATTGGTCCCCGGAGGCTGTTTCTTCCTTTCAGGAGCTGAAGCGAAGATTCACGTCTGCTCTGGTTTTGCGGCAACCTGATGTCTCACTCCCATTTCAGGTGGAGGTGGACGCTTCTGAGATTGGTGCAGGAGCTGTGTTGTCCCAAAAAGATCCTGTGACATCTAAAATGAATCCTTGTGCTTTCGGTTCCCGAAAGTTCTCCCCATCCGAACGTAACTATGATGTGGGGAATCGGGAACTGTTGGCCATGAAATGGGCATTTGAGGAGTGGAGACATTGGTTGGAGGGAGCCAAACACCAAGTTGTGGTCCTTACTGACCACAAGAATTTGATTTATCTGGAGTCGGCCAAGTGCCTGAATCCTAGACAGGCTAGGTGGGCCTTGTTTTTCACACGTTTTGATTTTGTGGTCTCTTTTCTTCCGGGCACTAAGAATGTCAAGGCAGACGCCCTCTCTAGGAGTTTCCTTGCTGATTCTCCTGTTGTGACTAAGCCTGCTACCATGTTAGGCGAGGGGGTAGTTCTTTCTGCCATCTCGCCCGATTTGAGACGTGCTCTGGAAGAGTTTCAGGAGGACAAAGTGGAAAGTTGTATGTTCCTGACCAGTGGAGGAAGAGAGTGATGTCTGAAGTTCATTGCTCTGCATTGGCTGGTCATCCAGGTATTTTTGGTATTAGAGATCTGGTGAGTCTGTCTTTTTGGTGGCCCGCCTTGTCTCATGATGTCAGGAATTTTGTGCAGTCCTGTGGGACTTGCTCCCGGTCTAAACCTTGTTCTCGCTCTTGTGGCTTGTTGATGCCTTTGCCGGTGCCCAGGAGGCCATGGACCCATATTTCAATGGATTTTATCTCTGATATGCCTGTCTCTCAGAGAATGACTGTTATTTGGGTGATTTGTGATAGATTCTCTAAGATGGTCCATCTTGTACCACTCCCTAAGTTGCCATCTTCCTCTGAGTTGGTGCCCTTGTTTTTGCAACAGGTGGTTCGCTTGCACGGGATTCCTGAGAACATTGTATCTGACAGAGGAGTTCAGTTTGTGTCTAGATTTTAGAGGACTTTCTGTTCCAAGCTGGGAATTCAGTTGTCCTTCTCCTCTGCGTTTCACCCTCAGACCAATGGGCAGACGGAGAGAACAAACCAGACTTTGGAGTCGTATTTGAGATGTTTTATTTCTGCCGATCAGGATGATTGGGTTTCATTTTTGCCCTTGGCCGAATTTGCTTTAAATAATAGAGCTAGTTCTGCCACTTTGATGTCACCTTTTTTTGTAACTTTGGTTTTCACCCTCGATTTTCTTCAGGGCAGGTGGAGCCTTCTGCCTGCCCAGGTGTTGACACTGTGGTGGAGAGAATGCACCAGATCTGGGACCAAGTAGTGGATAAGTTGTCTCTCTCCCAGGAAAAGGCCCAGCGGTTTTCCAACCGGCGTAGGACCGTTGGTGCCCAGTTTAAGGTGGGTGATATGGTTTGGTTGTCATCAAAAAATATCGCTATGAAGGTGGCTTCTCCTAAGTTTAAGCCTAGATTTATTGGACCTTACAAGATTTTGGAGATTATTAATCCGGTCTCTTTTCGGTTGGCTCTGCCTGTCACATTTAAAATTCATAACGTGCATAAGTCCTTGTTGAAGAGGTTTGTTGAACCAGTAGTTCCTGTGGTGGCACCTCCTGACCCTATATTGGTTGAAGGTAACATGGAATATGAGGTAGAGAAGATACTGGATTCCTGTCTGGCTAGACGGAGACTCCAGTATTTGGTTAAGTGGAAGGGTTATGGTCAGGAGGATAATTCCTGGGTCTCTGCGTCTGATATTCATGCCGAAATATTGGTGCATGCCTTTCATCGGGCTCACCCGGATCGCCCTGGTGGCATGGATGAGGGTTCGGTGACCCCTCCTCAAGGGGGAGGTACTGTTGTGAGTTCATTTTTCCCTTCACCATTGAGGTCTGATGAACTCCCTCCTCTGGTGAAGGAAGTTAGTGAGGCTGATTACCAAACACCTGGGCAGCTAGATGATGACTGGGTGGCTGGAATTGAGGACTGGATATAAGGCTGCCGACACCCTTCTTCCTGGCTGGTGATTTTCCTGCTGGATTTTTGGAGACCAGTCTAGATTCCTGCATCTCAAAGCTAAGTTTTTCTGCTCTGCTTTGTACTCTTCAGTTTTGTTTTTGTTTTACCTTGTTTTATTGGGAGTTCTGCCATCCCCGGCCGGGGGTCAGCTGAATTCCATTTTTGTCTCTGATCTGTTGATCTTTTGCTCTGTCTTCAGAATATACCTGAGTGCTGATATAGTCTAATGAAGCCTAGCGACTTCAGGGCCTGTTTTTCCTATCAGTCGGTTGGCTCATTTTGAATAGGGTTTTTGCGGATGGCAGACAGCAGCTTTCCTATCCTGTCCTATGTAGTTAGCTTGGGCCCCATCATTTGCTCAACCTATCTTTCTATCTGTGTTAGTGTTTTCATCTTGCTTCACCGTCATTATATGTTGGGGGCTGCCTATTGCTTTGGGGTCTGCTCTGGGGCAGTTTAGTTTTTCTCCTTTCTGTCTTTAGGCTATTTAGTTCTCCGGCTGTGATGGAGGGGTCTAGGGCACAGTAGGAACCCCCCACGGCTACTGCTAGTTGTTGTGGATAGGTTCAGGGGTCTGCAATCCGATAGCTGCCAACCCCTCTGGTTTTTCTGGACTTAGCTAGTATTTTGTCTTTTCCTCCTTCGGTGACTCATCATAACACCTAGATGTTTCCCCACTGTAGTAACTGACACCTGTCTAAACTGTGTAAACCTTTCTTTCTCTATACTGCCACGTCCGTCCGTCCGTCAGGTCACCTTCCCTACACTCTCCCTTCCTTTGTCCATTGTCGTCCTCGACAATCGTCATCCCTGCCTTCGTCATTCTGAAGCTTCACCTACACTCTGTTGTCGGACCAGCTGTTGGGCCAAACCCACTACCTACGGGGGGCCGAATCATACTGGGAGCACTATGCTCTGAGCAGCCTACTGCTACTCACCAGCGCGCACGCCACATGACAACATCTTTCAAATTGGGCTAGGTACACCCATATTCTCTCTATGGCGTGTACCTTCCCCTACTCTCCCCTACCGTTACCTTCCACTATTCGGTACGCCATGATCGAGGTATCACACTTACCAGATCATTACCAGCGTCCACCTTCCTCCTTCAGGGGTGTCCGTGGTGTTGGGGACCTGACCTAGGATGGCTGTCTTTCTCACGTCTTCCATCTTTTACCTTTCTTTCAGTTACATGTCATGGTCGGCGTCTCGGTCTCCCAGACCCTCTTCACACATAGACCCCTCTTCAGATCTCACACTTCCCGTTGGTCCCTCAGACCTTCTCTTGCCTGGACCTGTTGCCTTTACTTGTGCATCTTATACAACAAAATAACTTTACAATATCACAAGTACCCCATTTTTATATATTTTTTTTCATTTTCCTTTGCTTTTAAAACCAACATATAACAACATAACATTGCAGATCCCCTTTCGTCCTCCCCCCTTCCTTGGACCTGGACACTCCTCCGCTTTTCCGTATCCCCGTTCTGTCAGGCAAACATATTTCCGTATACTTTCCATACAAGGAACATAGAAAGAAGAAAGAGAGAAAAAATAGTTGCATTAGATAAACAGCAACAAAAACATTTTTTTTTTCACTCTAAATGAAACTGTCCTTATAACCTGCACAACGCTGCTACGAACTCCTGACAGTTCAATCCGCCTTCTAGCGGTCAGTAGTGAGGGACCCCACAGTCATGGAGTTCCGGGAATACTGAGGTTGTCCATTCAAGTCCTCTTTATGGGGGTTCGCTTCCTTCGGGCTCCGCTTCATTGCCACCGCATAATACCCGCGGGGGCAGTACTCCTTATAGTAGGACACTAAGTCCCCTTCATGTAGAGCCCGACCATGGCGAATTGAGGCCACATTTATGTAAACCTTCTGGCCTGTTTCATCACGGATAAACCCGTATCCCCGGTCCAGATTGGTATAGACCAGCCGTCCCCTAGATCTCTCCTTTTCCATGCCGGCCTCTCCTTGAGTGTGGAGCAGGTTCCACACTTCCTGCTCCCGGGCCTTCTTCTTCTTGATCACCTCTGCTACCCACACAGAGGGTACAGCATGGGCCCTGGAGTCCGGTGGGCGGGACTCCGCTGAAAAAGACCGTGAGACAGAAACTGCTGATGATCTCTGTGGCCCAGCAACCACTGGGGTCAGATGGCAAATGGGGACAACCGGGTCCTCGGGGATTGGAATCACAGGATACGCTAAGCCGGCCGCAACCGACTCCAGCACCGGCATTACCGCGGCCTCAGGACAGGCCGCATCCATTACTTCCAACGGAGCCGGAGTAATGGTCGGTTCCAACAAGGCAGCTACTCTTGGCAAGGGGAGCGAAGCAGCGTCTTCTTCGGATGAGCGCCGCACTGGTAGCTCCGGGCAGGGTAGCTCAGGGACTTGAGCGGGGGCCTCGCTCAGCTCCGCAAACACCACGGGGCCCGTGGTAACTAGGCCTTCCGGTGAGCAGGGGGCCGCGTGCTGCAGCAGAATGGTGGGGGCCGCTTGCAGAGGCACTGGTAGGGCCGGGGGTACTCTCACCTTCCCCGGCGCTGCGGCCTCCGTCCCATCATCACGCGGTTTCCCCTGCAGCCTCCGTTCCTTGCTCCTCTGTCCTGCGGGCCTTCCCTCCGGACTCGGGGGCTCTGCTGAGGAGTCCTCTGCCGGTATTGGTGGCGGCCGCTCTCGATGACTCCGCTCAGGCTCCGCTCCCCAGCTCAGTATCCCGCTGCTCACCCGTGGCTCTGAGGGCGACTTCTAGCACAGCTCCATCTCCCGCCGCCATTGCCACTCTAGGCGGCCGATGCCCCGACACCCGCAGCGTCTCATACCGTCCTTTGGGCAGCAATCGAATGGCGCCAGACAGCTGCAGCCCAGCTTTTCTTCTGTGCCACTCCTCCTGCTGGGTGGGGCGTTGGCAGACCTTTCCACCCATCTGCCAGGGTCCAGTACATGGGAGCGTCGGCCTCCGGGCACATACCGCTGTCCACGGGGGTACGTTGGAGGGGGCCCCAGTCCATTCAACACGACTGCAAACACTCGGACCTCTCCCCTGCGTTGTAGCAATGCCGCCATCTTGCGCAGCACCTGGTACCGCCCCGGATCTTCAGTCAGCGCCACCGAGTCACCACAGCGCTCCCAATTTGTAATCCACAGGTAAGCCAGTTGTAATCCACAGGTGTTTTCACTCCACGCAGCATAGTCCAAATCTCTTCCCAACACTCGAGGCAGGCCTGCCGCAGAAGATGGGGTAATAGCGGCGGCGATCCTGCCGACTACGCCAAATGTAGGGTCGGTGCCCGAGCTGGGGGGGTGGTCCCTCTTCTTACCACGCAGAGACGAAATAGAGACAAGATGGAGACAGTTTCTGGGTGCAACAGGTCCAAGCTTTATTCACTTGCTGTCCGGCTGACAGCCCCACAGCAATCCGCAATTTTTCCTCAAGGCTCCCTGGTTACAATACGCCACAGAACACCGCACTTTCGTCAGGGACGTATATATACGCACCGTCCCTTTACTCTTGTTGACGCTTTTGACAGGTCCGTCACTGTGGCAGCCTTAGGCCCGTAAACCAACAGTAATTTCACTGGTTACAACGTCTTTCTTAACACGGTATCCGTAACCTCTGTGCCTCGTCGGTATAACCTCTGTGTCTCGTCTGTTTTGCGGTATTCCTGTCAGGACCACCCCCCTGACGTTCTCTCTCCTCAGTCCCCCTGGTTCGAATTCTCTTCACAGCGCACAGACTGTCACAGTCCTCCTGTCACTGGAGCTCCCCCTGGGGCCGGAACCTTCTGGAACCCTCCCTCAGTATTTATAGCACTCCCGATCTCCTGTCGCTGTAACTCCTCCCCCCATGACTAACGGTTTCTAAAGCCCTAAGCTGATGTCAAGTCCTTTGCTCACACTCCTCCCTGCCATCTAATGGTCAACCCAAGGTACTGCACGTCCACTACACTTTCCTAGCTGTTTCCCCATTGTAGTAACTGACACCTGTCTAAACTGTGCAAACCTATCTTTCTCTATACTGACACGTCCGTCCGTCCGTCAGGTCACCTTCCCTACACTAGTGTTTATCCATACGGTGGAGAGCTAAGTGGCAAGTCCCAAACGAGGTGGTGGAAAAACTGGGTGAAGTTAATTACAAGGTACACAGCCGGGTCGAAGGAAACCGCACCAAGTCTATCATGTGAACTTGCTAAAACCTTGGCGAGACCGAGAATCGCCTAGAGTTAAAGATGACACATTTCCTTTGCATTTTAGACAAATATATACACATTGCTCAAAAAAATGAAGGGAACACTTAAACAACAGAATGTAATTCCAAGTGGATCAAACTTCTGTGAAATCTAACTGTCCGCTTAGGAAGCAACACTGAATGACAATCAATTTCACATGCTGTTGTGCAAATGGAATAGACAACAGATGGAAATTATTGGTAATTATCAAGACACCCTCAATAAAGGAGTGGTTCTGCAGGTGGGGACCACAGACCACATCTCTGTACCAGGAGACAGGCCAGTACACCAGAAGATGTGGAGGGGGCCATAGGAGGGCAAAAACCCAGCAGCAGGACCGCTACCTCCACTTTTGTGCAGGAGGAACTGGAGGAGCACTGCCAGAGCCCTGCAAAATGACCTCCAGCAGGCCACAAATGTGCATGTGTCTGCACAAACGGTTAGAAACCGACTCCATGAGAATGATCAGTGTGCTTGACGTCCACAGATGGATGCTGTGCTCACAGTCCAACACCGTGCAGGACACTTGGCATTTGCCACAGAACACCAGGATTAGCAAACTCGCCGCTGGCACCCTGTGCTGTTCACAGATGAAAGCAGGTTCACACTGAGCACATGTGACAGACATGACAGAGTCTGGAGACACCGTGGAGAGCGATCTGCTGCCTGCAACATCCTTCAGCATGACTGGTTTGGCAGTGGGTCAGTATTGGTGTGGGATGACATTTCTTTGGAGGGCCGCACAGCCCTCCATGTGCTCGCCAGAGGTAGCCTGACTGCCATTAGGTACCGAGATTAAATCCTCAGACCCCTTATGAGACAATATGCTGGTGCGGTTGACCCTGGGTTCCTCCTAATGCAGGACAATGCCAGACCTCATGTGGCTGGAGTGTGTCAGCAGTTAATGCATGATGAAGGCATTGATGCTATGTACTAGCCTGCCAGTTCCCCAGACCTGAATTCAATCGAGCACATCTGGGACATCATGTCTCGCTCCATCCACCAACGCCACACTGCACCACAGACTGTCCAGGAGTTGACTGAAGCTTTAATCCAGGTCTGGGAGGAGATCCCTCAGGAGAACACTCATCACCTCTTCAGTAGCATGCCCAGGCGTTGTACAGTAGAGAGGTCATACAGGCACGTGGATAGGCCACACACACACTACTGAGCTTCATTTCCTTGTCTGCAAGCATTTCTACTGAAATTGGATCAGCCTGTAATTTGATTTTCCACTTTGATTTTAAGTATCCTTCCAAATCCAGACCTCTATGGGAAATTAATTTTGATTTACATTGAACATTTCTATGTTTTATTGTACTCAATGTATGCCACTATATAATGAATAAAGATTTGCAACTTGAATATGTATTTCATTCAGTGATATCTAGGATGTGGTATTTTAGTGTTCCCTTTATTTTTTGAGCAGTGTATATAGGTATTGTTCACATTTTAAAAAGTACAAAAAGGAAAAGGGGGTGATGAAAAAGCCAGGGCACGCTTGGAGATTTGTGTGCCCAGATAACTTAGACCTAGGTTTCACACCTTAATTAGCCTGTGGGTTATGGCTTGTTCACCATCATTGCTTTCCAGCTAATGCAAATTTCCCAGCTTTGTAAAAAACCCAGCCTCCTCTAGCCTTGTGCCAAAAAATAGCAGCCATGGGTTCCAAGCAGCTACCTAGCACTCTGAAAATGAAAATGGTGGAGGCCCACAAAGCAGGAGAAGGATATAAGAAGATAGAAAAGCATTTTCTTCAAGTTGCCCTTTCCTCAGTTCAAAATGTAATTAAGAAATGGCAGTTATCAGGAACAGTAGAGGTCAAGATAAGGTCTGTTAGACCAAGCAATATATTTCTAATATTAATGCGCCAGTAATGGAGAATCTCCACATACCTTCACCTGCAGAGTCGCACACATGTATGGCTGTTCTGTGCACACAGGACCTGTGATGAGGTCACAGGAGGGGAGGAGTCAGGAGTCACATGATCAGGGGCCTCAGTGTGTGCAGGACTCTGCTGCGCTGGTTGTCATGGTGCTGGATGAGGGGAAGTTTATTTGTGAGGTCAGGAAGCGCTTACAGTGTGGATGTAGCCGAGCCGTGTGTGTATGAGGTGTACAGCTCAGGGCCATGTGTGTACGAGGTGTATAGAGCAGAGTCGTGTGTGTACAGGGTGTACAGAGTGAAGCTGCATGTGTACGGGATATATGGAGCGAAGCCGCCTGTGTACAGGGTGTATGAAGTGGAGCTATGTGTCTACGGGGTGTACAGTGCTGAGTTGTACATATACAATATGTACGAAGCAGAGTTGCTTGTGTACAGATAGGAGCCATGAGTCAACGACATGTACTGAGCAGAGCCATGTGTGTACGATGTGTACGGAGCGGAGCCATGTGTGTACAGAGCGGAGCTTTGTTCCATCATGTTTTGCTTTATTTAATAAGTAGATTTTTTTTAATAAAACAAATGATTGGATCCATCTGAATATTACATGCATTGTTCTCCAATATTTCCTCTCTATTATTCCAATCTGTGTATTATCGTCTTGTGTCTTTTTGCCTTTTCTCTAATACTATTCTGTGTTCCGCAACTGCAGGAGAGCATGGCGAAAGTAATGCCTATCATAAAGGAGAATCTTCACCAGGCACAGGAGGCACAGGCAAGGGTCTATAACCAATCAGCGAGGCTGAGGCAGTTCCAGCACGGGAACCCCATGCTAGTGCTTATCCATACGGTGGAGAGCTAAGTGGCAAGCCCCAAACGAGGTGTTGGAAAAACTGGGTGAAGTTAATTACAAGGTACAAAGCCGGGTTGAAGGAACCTGCACCAAGTCTATCATGTTGTAACAACCCTGCTGGCGTCACTGCATGGCCTCCCATGCCCCGCACATCAACTTACACACTGCTCCGGTTCATGCTGTGAATTCTGTCTGTTGCCAGTCCTGTGCTCTGTGCCTCTGCTCTCCTGTATGTTTCCTGGCTATGTGTGTATAGGGGGCGGCGCCAGAACTCTCTGGTTCTTATGCAGTCAGGGTGCACCGGTCTAATCTGTCCCTGACCAATCACCTAGAGCCCTTGACTATTTAGTTCCGCCACACCCACTGAAACATTGCCTGTGCAATGTCTATACTCAGTTAGCAACTTGCTGCTGAGGAAGCCAGGCCCTGTTCTGTTTATCTCCTTCTCTGGAGGATTACCCCTAGTCTTGCTTTGTACCTTGTCTGCCTGCCAGGAGGCTGAATATCCTGGCCCTTGAGTCTTTGTCCCAGTGCCTTGTCTGTACTCGGTCCTACCTTAGTCTCCCTTTCTCCTTGTCCGTGGCTTCCTTCCCTGCTGTGTCTTTCCTTGTGTCCTCCCTGTCTGTGCATCGGCACCCTTGCAGCTCTGTCTGTGAACCTGCTCCCTTGCAGCTCTATCTGTGCATCTGCACCCTTGCAGCTCTGCCTGCACGGCTCCCTAGCCGCTCTGCCTGCACGGCTCCCTAGCCGCTCTGCCTGCACGGCTCTCTAGCCGCTCTGCCTGCACGGCTCTCTAGCCACTCTGCCTGCACGGCTCTCTAGCCGCTCTGCCTGCACGGCCCCCTTGCCGCTCTGCCTGCCCGACTCCCTTGCCGCCCAGCCTACTCCGCACTCCTGCGGCTCTGCCTACTCCACACTCCTGCCTATATCCATACCTGCACCTCCTATGTGAAAAGGTCCAAATCCTGTTTCAACATACACCACTCCCTCCTGCCTGCACCTGCAGTGTGAACAGGTCCCAAACTGTCCCTTCTCATACCACGCCAGTCTGTCCTGTGTCTCCAAACCGTGCCTGCCTGTCCTGTGTCTCCAAGCCATGCCCGCCGGTCCTGTGTCTCCAAGCCGTGCTCGCCGGTCCTGTGTCTCCAAGCCGTGCCCGCCGGTCCTGTGTCTCCAAGCTGTGCCCTCCGGTCCTGTGTCTCCAAGCCGTGCCCGCCTGTCCTGTGTCTCCAAGCCGTGCCCGCCTGTCCTGTGTCTCCAAGCCGTGCCCGCCTGTCCTGTGTCGTCAAGCCGTGCCCGCCTGTCCTGTGTCTCCAAGGCGCAAGCGTGACACATGTGAACTTGCTAAAACCTTGGCGAGACCGAGAATCGCCTAGAGTTAAAGATGACACATTTCCTTTGTATTTTAGAAAAATATATACACATTGCTCAAAAAAATGAAGGGAACACTTAAACAACAGAATGTAACTCCAAGTGGATCAAACTTCTGTGAAATCTAACTGTCCACTTAGGAAGCAACACTGAATGACAATCAATTTCACATGCTGTTGTGCAAATGGAATAGTCAACAAATGGAAGTTATTGGCAATAATCAAGACACCCTCAATAAAGGAGTGGTTCTGCAGGTGGGGACCACAGACCACATCTCTGTACCAGGAGACAGGCCAGTACACCAGGAGATGTGGAGGGGGCCATAGGAGGGCAAAAACCCAGCAGCAGGACCGCTACCTCCACTTTTGTGCAGAGAGGAGCTGGAGGAGAACTGCCAGAGCCCTGCAAAATGACCTCCAGCAGGCCACAAATGTGCATGTGTCTGCACAAACGGTTAGAAACCAACTCCATGAGAATGATCAGTGTGCTTGACGTCCACAGATGGATGCTGTGCTCACAGTCCAACACCGTGCAGGACACTTGGCATTTGCCACAGAACACCAGGATTGGCAAACTCGCTGCTGGCACCCTGTGCTGTTCATAGATGAAAGCAGGTTCACACTGAGCACATGTGACAGACATGACAGAGTCTGGAGACGCCGTGGAGAGCGATCTGCTGCCTGGAACATCCTTCAGCATGACTGGTTTGGCAGTGGGTCAGTATTGGTGTGGGATGACATTTCTTTGGTGGGCCGCACAGCCCTCCATGTGCTCGCCAGAGGTAGCCTGACTGCCATTAGGTACCGAGATTAAATCCTCAGACCCCTTATGAGACAATATGCTGGTGCGGTTGACCCTGGGTTCCTCCTAATGCAGGACAATGCCAGACCTCATGTGGCTGGAGTGTGTCAGCAGTTAATGCATGATGAGGGCATTGATGCTATGTACTAGCCTGCCAGTTCCCCAGACCTGAATTCAATCGAGCACATCTGGGACATCATGTCTCGCTCCAACCACCAACGCCACACTGCACCACAGACTGTCCAGGAGTTGACTGAAGCTTTAATCCAGGTCTGGGAGGAGATCCCTCAGGAGAACATCCACCACCTCTTCAGTAGCATGCCCAGGCGTTGTACAGTAGAGAGGTCATACAGGCACGTGGATAGGCCACCCACTACTGAGCTTCATTTCCTTGTCTTCAAGCATTTCTACTGAAATTGGATCAGCCTGTAATTTGATTTTCCACTTTGATTTTAAGTATCCTTCCAAATCCAGACCTCTATGGGAAATTAATTTTGATTTACATTGATCATTTCTATGTTTTATTGTTCTCAATGTATGCCACTGTATAATGAATAAAGATTTGCAACTTGAATATATATTTCATTCAGTGATATCAAGGATGTGGTATTTTAGTGTTCCCTTTATTTTTTGAGCAGTGTATATAGGTATTTTTTACATTTTAAAAAGTACAAGGAAAAGGGGGGTGATGAAAAAGCTAGGGTGTGCTTGGAGATTTGTGTGCCCAGATAGCTTAGACCTAGGTTTCACACCTTAATTAGCCTGTTAGGGTTATGGCTTGTTCACTATCATTGCTATCCAGTTAATGCAAATTTCCCAGCTTTGTAAAAAACCCAGCCTCCTCTAGCCTTGTGCCAAAAAATAGCAGCCATGGGTTCTAAGCAGCTACCTAGCACTCTGAAAATGAAAATGGTGGAGGCCCACAAAGCAGGAGAAGGCTGTAAGAAGATAGAAAAGCATTTTCTTCAAGTTGCCCTTTCCTCAGTTCAAAATGTAATTAAGAAATGGCAGTTATCAGGAACAGTAGAGGTCAAGATAAGGTCTGGAAGACCAAGCAATATATTTCTAATATTAATGCGCCAGTAATGGAGAATCTTCACATACCTTCACCTGCAGAGTCGCACACATGTATGGCTGTTCTGTGCACACAGGACCTGTGATGAGGTCACAGGAGGGGAGGAGTCAGGAGTCACATGATCAGGGGCCTCAGTGTATGCAGGACTCTGCTGCGCTGGTTGTCATGGTGCTGGATGAGGGGAAGTTTATGTGTGAGGTCAGGAAGCGTTTACAGTGTGGATGTAGCCGAGCCGTGTGTGTATGAGGTGTACGGAGCGGAGCCGTGTATACGAGGTGTACAGATCAGGGCCATGTGTGTACGAGGTATATAGAGTAGAGTCGTGTGTGTACAGGGTGTACAGAGTGAAGCTGCATGTGTACGGGATATATGGAGCGAAGCCGCCTATGTACAAGGTGTATGAAGTGGAGCTACGTGTCTACGGGGTGTACAGTGCTGAGTTGTACATGAACAATATGTACGAAGCAGAGTTGCTTGTGTACAGATAGGAGCCATGTGTCTACGACATGTACTGAGCAGAGCCATGTGTGTACGATGTGTACGGAGCGGAGCCATGTGTGTACAGAGCGGAGCTTTGTTCCATCATGTTTTGGTTAATTTAATAAGTAGATTTTTCTAATAAAACAATGATTGGATCCATCTGAATATTACATGTATTGTTCTCCAATATTTCCTCTCTATTATTCCAATCTGTGTAATATCGTCTTGTGTCTTTTTTCTTCTTTCTAATACTATTCTGTGTTCCGCAACTGCAGGAGAGCATGGCGAAAGTAATGCCTATCATAAAGGAGAATCTTCTCCAGGCACAGGAGGCACAGACAAGGGTCTATAACTAACCAGCGAGGCTGAGGCAGTTCCAGCCCGGGAACCCCATGCTAGTGCTTATCTCCTCAAAACATGTAAGGATCTTTACTGTAACGAACTTAAAGATTAATTTCTTACATTCGCATCTAAGCTCCTTCCCACCAAACTGCGGAGCAGTGAGCAACGAGAACGGTGAGAGATTTCACCAAGATATTGCGGCTATGGAGAAAAGATATCAAGGAAAATGGATTCCATCAATGTTTGCAGATTACTGTTGGACAATTGTAAGGGTATGTGCACACACTGAGGATTCGTGTGCAGATTTTTTCGTGCGGAATCTGCAGAATCCGCAGGTCAAAATGCCTGCATTTTACCTGCGGATTTCGCCTGCATTTGTACACCTGTGGATTCCTATAATGGCATAGGTGTAAAAATGCTGTGGAATCTGCACAAAGAATTGACATGCTTCCAAAAATAAACCGCTGCGTTTCCGCGCTGAATTTTCCACAGCATGCGCACAGCGGTTTTTGTTTTGCATCGGATAACATGGTACTGCAGGGCCAAATCCGCCCACGAATCCGCATCGTGTGCACATACCTTAAGAGATGATCTGATGCAGGAGTACAAGAGACAAATAAAGAGTGGTCACTGAATGAGGAACAAATGTTGTAGTGCAATTTCTTTAACTGTTTTTAATTCACAAAAGTGTTTAGACAAATTTAAGTTATTTGAATTGTTGCTAAAATTCCTCTAAATAAATGTTAAAAATTGGCATAACAAAATACTCTGCATCTTTATATTTGCAAAAATAATAATGTTTCAAAGTACTGAAACTTTTATGCATTTATTATATGTAGCAGTAAAAGTAAAACTCTTTCATATCAAAGAAACAAGAGTGTTCTGTCTCCGACATTTAATTCATAATCCCTGATTGTTCTGCTTGATAATGTTTAAAGTATTTTCTGGCTCCATCTAGTGACCAGAGTCATAACCGCAGTATTATTGTGTATTTTACTTTTACTTTGCTATTTCCCTCCATTTGCAGTGCATTCTGGTAAGATTGCAATGCATTCTAGTAGACTTTTGCAAAGGATTATGGTTAGTTCAGCCCCATTTTCCCTCCAGTCCACCATTTTCTTTCTGCTTGCAGTCAGGAAGCATCTCATTTCCTTTCTCCCCTCGTGACAGCATCGCTGGTATGTACTTATGCTTCCTGTATCCAATTCCTGTCTCATACCATCCTGCTTAGTTAGTTCTCCCCTGGTTAGCTACTAGTGCAGATGTTGATTTACATTGTATTATGTGTATTTGAATCCCTGATAAACCCACTACTTATTGTATGCATATATGTTTTTGTTTGTAGTTTCACTGCGCCAATATACCACCACATTCAATAAAGCACAGATTCAACCTACAGTCTCCTTGTTGGACCCCAGTTTAGCCGTGTAGCTGCCTGTATAGCTACCTGAATTCTGCTTCATTTAGTGAGGACAGATCAAAGAGACAACTAAACATTTTCATTGTTAGATTTGAATTCAGGAGGTCTAAATAATTAAGAAATGGCTCATTTCATAACTGAACCTGTCAACTTTTGAAAATATGTAAAACAGTGTTATATGATCTGAAAGGTCCAGATCCTTGAGCAAGTCAGGTATAAGGTTCTTCTGCTGCTCACTCAGGATGTGGAATTCCCTCAACCTTCCTCTCCTATTCTGCACCAGTTAGATAAGTGTGGGGCTGGAGGAGAGAAGTTCTCTCAGTGATCAGGATGGATATTGTCTTATTGTTCTCCTGTGTCACAGGAAGCTGTCTCCAGTCTATTAGACACTTATTAGCAAGATTTTTTTCTTGCTAAAGATGTGTCTTTCAAAGTAAAACATTTCTCACATTAGGAATATAAAAAAGGCTTCTCCCCTGTGTGATTTCTCTGATGTCTATCAAAATACGCTTTCTGGTTAAAATATTTCCCACATTTTGAACAGGGAAAAGGCTTCTCCCCTGTGTGAATTTGCTGGCGCTTAACAAAATGTAATTTCGGGTTAAATCTGTCCCACAATGAACAGGAAAAAGGCTTTTACCTTGTGTGAGTTCTCTGATGATGAAAAAGAGATGATTTCTTCACTTAACATTTTCCACATTCTGTATATGAAAATGGCT
The DNA here is from genome assembly GCF_039654945.1 of Dendrobates tinctorius. Classification (NCBI taxonomy): domain Eukaryota; kingdom Metazoa; phylum Chordata; class Amphibia; order Anura; family Dendrobatidae; genus Dendrobates; species Dendrobates tinctorius. The sequence continues at coordinate 8,658,144 of NW_027361731.1, read as the reverse complement.
TCACCCCTATGTGAGTTCCCTGATGTGTAACAAGTGTTGATTTCTCTGTAAAACGTTTTCCACATTCTAAACAGGAAAAAGCTTCTCCCCTGTGCGGGTTCTTTGATGTATAACAACATCTGATCTCTGGTTAAAACATTTTCCACATTCTGAACATGAAAAAGGCTTCTCCCCGTGTGAGTTCTCAGGTGCTTAACAACATTGGGAATTTATATACTCTATGGATGAGAGGAATGTGAAACATTCTTTGTGACTCCGACATGCAAAGTTTACATGTTATATACAGCATTTTCCCCCATTGCTCCTCAGATAAAGGACCCACATCCTCCTCCCATTTTGTCTTAACTATCAAAAGTAGGGCCAGTAACTGCCTATAAATAAGGGATATTAGACCTTTTGTATCCACCGCTTTAGGAATGGTATCTATTGTGAGATATCTATAAATTAGTATGGCATTTATGCTAGATAGTGTATTATACACATGACGTATTTGCAGATACTGATCAACTACCCTATTTGGAAGGTTAAAAATTGGCCTTTATCTGTTCAAAGCTCTTGAATAACCGATCCCTCAAGATTTGTGATACCAAACAAATACGCCTATCCTCCACTCACCAACATATTTTGGTTTCTGTAGCTCTGGTAAGTTATAATTGTGCCATATTATATGGAAAAAAGGGGGGCGGGGGAAGGAAAAAAGGATAGAAAGATTAAGAGCAAGGAAGAAGTTCACCGACTGGACATAAGAATACCGCTCTGTTGACTCAACACATTCTTTCAGCAGCGAAACTTTTGATACCTATGAACTGGAAGACAACTACTACTCCATCTATATCCCAATTGCAAGAGAAGGTAGATATGCTATATCAAGTAGCCAAACTGGCTGCCTTGGTGAATGGCTCACTTTCAGCTTTTGAAAGAGTATGGCACCCATGGACCCGATTCAGATCCATTAGTAAAAATTAATAAGGCTATAGTGGCCTCCTTGTTCGGCTTTATCAGAGTAGACAAAACCCTTGTTGCCTAGTGTTCCCCTCTCCCCCCCCCTCCCCTTACTTCCCCTATATTCCACCCCTATCTTCCAACTTCCTCTTTTCACTACTTGACCTTCTGTCCCTTTATTCCCTATACTGTTTTTTTTCTTTTTTGTTCTTTTTCATCTTTGTTTGAAATCATGGCATATGTGATGTAGCAAGGACGTGTGGATGGAAAGAACCCAGATTTGAACCCAGATAATCTTGCTACTGGAAGTTCCTTTAAGGCTGTTGTTGTCCTTAAACCTCTGTATATCAATAGTTTTTGCCATGTATTGATATTTCAAACCATATGTTTAACTCCCGAAAAGTGGAATTTGTAGGTTATATAATAATTTCGTAAGCTACTTTGTTGATTGCTTTCTTTCTGATGTAACTTGCAGATTTCAATAAATAAAACATTAAAACAAAACAAGAGCAAGGAAGAAGTTTAGAAGTTAGATAGTAATGTCTACCTCTCTACGTCCAAGGCATATAGATTATGGATATATTGAACACAAAGAAACTGCGGAACAAGCAGACCCCAATGCAAGTCCGTAACTGGTGGTTGTCTTTACAAGTGTAAGTCTAACTTTCAGTCCTAGGGATCCTATTAAGAGAAACCATGGAATACATAGCAAGTAAATTAATACAGCCAGATATTACAGTAATATAATGTGAGCTCAACTTATATGCAGTTCTAAGATCTTATATGAACTGATACAGGAAAGATGTATATCTTTGTACCGTGTTAGCCAGTAGATAGAAAAATATTCAGGATTGAGAGTCCTCAGTAGTTGATACCTTTTAATGGCTAACTGAAAAGATGGTAACACATTGCAAGCTTTCCAGACTACTCAGGTCTCTTCATCAGTCGAGCCTGATGAAGAGACCTGAGTAGTCTCGAAAGCTTGCGATGTGTTACCATCTTTTCAGTTAGCCATTAAAAGGTATCAACTACTGAGGACTCTCAATCCTGAATATTTTTACATGAATTGAGGCATTCTATATAGTGGGAGACAACATAAAACTCTATTAAGCTATTTGTAATTATATTCAGTGGCGGATTATAATGAGGTCAATTTGGGCAGTTGCCCCGGGCCCAGTGGGGTTAAGGGGCCCACAGCCCAGGCCAGTAAATTGCCCCATTATAATCCGCCACAGTGCAGGGCCGGATTATAGGCAGGGCAGGCGGGGCTTCAGCCCCGGGGCCCCCACCACAAAAGCTTCTAAGGGGGCCCCCACCACATTCCTGCTGGCTGCTGCAATGGCACTCCATCTTCTCCCCACCTAAAAGTGAGTGACCGTGGGGGCAGCATTATGTGCTCTGCTACCAGCAGCATCTACAAGTAGCCTGAACGCTGGTGCTGCTGGTAGCGTGCAAAGGCTTGTGATGAGATCACAGGAGGGAAGGTGTCAGGGCCCCCGATCATGTGACCCCTGTCTCCTCCCCTCCTGTGACCTCATCACAGGTCCTGTGCGCACAGCACTGAGAGCAGCCATGTATATGGAGTGCGGCTCTGCGGGTGGAGGTCGGTGCTGGAGGCCCCATTATTCTCTATGTGGAGTGCGGCTCTGCGGGTGGAGGTCGGTGCTGGAGGCTCCATTATTCTCTATGTGGAGTGCGGCTCTGTGGGTGGAGGTCAGTGCTGGAGGCTCCATTATTCTCTATGTGGAGTGTGGCTCTGCGGGTGGAGGTCGGTGCTGGAGGCTCCATTATTCTCTATGTGGAGTGCGGCTCTGCGGGTGGAGGTCGGTGCTGGAGGCTCCATTATTCTCTATGTGGAGTGCGGCTCTGTGGGTGGAGGTCGGTGCTGGAGGCTCCATTATTCTCTATGTGGAGTGTGGCTCTGCGGGTGGAGGTCGGTGCTGGAGGCTCCATTATTCTCTATGTGGAGTGTGGCTCTGCGGGTGGAGGTCGGTGCTGGAGGCTCCATTATTCTCTATGTGGAGTGCGGCTCTGCGGGTGGAGGTCGGTGCTGGAGGCTCCATTATTCTCTATGTGGAGTGCGGCTCTGCGGGTGGAGGTCGGTGCTGGAGGCTCCATTATTCTCTATGTGGAGTGCGGCTCTGCGGGTGGAGGTCGGTGCTGGAGGCTCCATTATTCTCTATGTGGAGTGCGGCTCTGCGGGTGGAGGTCGGTGCTGGAGGCTCCATTATTCTCTATGTGGAGTGCGGCTCTGCGGGTGGAGGTCGGTGCTGGAGGCTCCATTATTCTCTATGTGGAGTGCGGCTCTGCGGGTGGAGGTCGGTGCTGGAGGCTCCATTATTCTCTATGTGGAGTGCGGCTCTGCGGGTGGAGGTCGGTGCTGGAGGCTCCATTATTCTCTATGTGGAGTGCGGCTCTGCGGGTGGAGGTCGGTGCTGGAGGCTCCATTATTCTCTATGTGGAGTGCGGCTCTGCGGGTGGAGGTCGGTGCTGGAGGCCCCATTATTCTCTATGTGGAGTGCGGCTCTGCGGGTGGAGGTCGGTGCTGGAGGCCCCATTATTCTCTATGTGGAGTGCGGCTCTGCGGGTGGAGGTCGGTGCTGGAGGCTCCATTATTCTCTATGTGGAGTGCGGCTCTGCGGGTGGAGGTCGGTGCTGGAGGCCCCATTATTCTCTATGTGGAGTGCGGCTCTGCGGCTGGAGGTCGGTGCTGGAGGCTCCATTATTCTCTATGTGGAGTGCGGCTCTGCGGGTGGAGGTCGGTGCTGGAGGCTCCATTATTCTCTATGTGGAGTGCGGCTCTGCGGGTGGAGGTCGGTGCTGGAGGCTCCATTATTCTCTATGTGGAGTGCGGCTCTGCGGGTGGAGGTCGGTGCTGGAGGCCCCATTATTCTCTATGTGGAGTGCGGCTCTGCGGGTGGAGGTCGGTGCTGGAGGCCCCATTATTCTCTATGTGGAGTGCGGCTCTGCGGGTGGAGGTCGGTGCTGGAGGCCCCATTATTCTCTATGTGGAGTGCGGCTCTGCGGGTGGTGGTCGGTGCTGGAGGCTCCATTATACTCTATGTGGAGTGCGGCTCTGCGGGTGGAGGTCGGTGCTGGAGGCCCCATTATTCTCTATGTGGAGTGTGGCTCTGCGGGTGGAGGTCGGTGCTGGAGGCTCCATTATTCTCTATGTGGAGTGCGGCTCTGCGGGTGGAGGTCGGTGCTGGAGGCCCCATTATTCTCTATGTGGAGTGTGGCTCTGCAGGTGGAGGTCGGTGCTGGAGGCTCCATTATTCTCTATGTGGACTGCGGTTGGAGGTCGGTGCTGGAGGCTCCATTATTCTCTATGTGGAGTGCGGCTCTGCGGGTGGAGGTCAGTGCTGGAGGCTCCATTATTCTCTATGTGGCGTGCGGGTGGAGGTCGGTGCTGGAGGCTCCATTATTCTCTATGTGGAGTGCGGCTCTGCGGGTGGAGGTCGGTGCTGGAGGCTCCATTATTCTCTATGTGGAGTGAGGCTCTGCGGGTGGAGGTCAGTGCTGGAGGCTCCATTATTCTCTATGTGGAGTGCGGCTCTGCGGGTGGAGGTCGGTGCCGGAGGCTCCATTATTCTCTATGTGGAGTGCGGCTCTGCGGGTGGAGGTCGGTGCTGGAGGCTCCATTATTCTCTATGTGGAGTGCGGCTCTGCGGGTGGAGGTCGGTGCTGGAGGCTCCATTATTCTCTATGTGGAGTGTGGCTCTGCGGGTGGAGGTCGGTGCTGGAGGCTCCATTATTCTCTATGTGGAGTGCGGCTCTGCGGGTGGAGGTCGGTGCTGGAGGCTCCATTATTCTCTATGTGGAGTGCGGCTCTGCGGGTGGAGGTCGGTGCTGGAGGCTCCATTATTCTCTATGTGGAGTGGGGCTCTGCAGGTGGAGGTTGGTGCTGGAGGCTCCATTATTCTCTATGTGGAGTGCGGCTCTGCGGGTGGAGGTCGGTGCTGGAGGCTCCATTATTCTCTATGTGGAGTGCGGCTCTGCGGGTGGAGGTCGGTGCTGGAGGCTCCATTATTCTCTATGTGGAGTGGGGCTCTGCAGGTGGAGGTCGGTGCTGGAGGCTCCATTATTCTCTATGTGGAGTGCGGCTCTGCGGGTTGAGGTCGGTGCTGGAGGCTCCATTATTCTCTATGTGGAGTGCGGCTCTGCGGGTGGAGGTCGGTGCTGGAGGCTCCATTATTCTCTATGTGGAGTGGGGCTCTGCAGGTGGAGGTCGGTGCTGGAGGCTCCATTATTCTCTATGTGGAGTGCGGCTCTGCGGGTGGAGGTCGGTGCTGGAGGCTCCATTATTCTCTATGTGGAGTGCGGCTCTGCAGGTGGAGGTCGGTGCTGGAGGCTCCATTATTCTCTATGTGGAGTGCGGCTCTGCGGGTGGAGGTCGGTGCTGGAGGCTCCATTATTCTCTATGTGGAGTGTGGCTCTACGATTCGTGACCCCCATCACGTGACGAGGGGGGCCCACAGAGTCTGAACTGCCCCGGGCCCTGGCTACCCTTAATCCACCCCTGATTATATTCTTAAAGAAACAACCAAACATCTGCAAACTGTCTCTCTCATCAGGGGAGGCAAGTTTCATTTCAGCTCATATGATTGGCAAGTTCCTTTCCCATCTGGGTGCATCACCATCAAGTTCTTAATCCATTGAAAGTCTTCTGCAACGTGCTGGAACTCTCTCTGGCAATGGTGGAGCAGGTGTCCAGTCAGATATATGGATTCTGGGACTGTCCAGTGCATCACAGAATGGTCTCATGCCGCTTGGATCTTTGAAAATATTTGTGGCTCCCCTGAAGGTCCAGTCACCACAGTGGTACTGCACCTCAACCAGAGGAGTAGTATCCCACCTTTCAGGTAAGATGGAGACACCTGACCTGGCTCTTACACAACACTGCATCCACCATACACAACAGCAGCAGGTGATGTGCTTCACCCTCCCTGCTGGCTAGGAAAGGGTGTTAGAAGGTGGGTGGAGCTGGAAGGTTGGAGCGGGAGAATAGAAGGGAAGTTAGAATCAGTCTTCCCGTAGGGGAAGAAGGGGAAAGACGTGCATAGGCAACCTCCTGTAGGGGAAGGTGGAAAGAGATAGAATTGTACAGCAGACCCCTGCTCTGAGGGGCTGCTGGTACGGACTGAGGACTGAAAGAAGCTCCCAGAAGGGGAAAGGGATTTCCCAGAGGCAAGGGTGGAGAGTGCTCCCCGTGGGGCTCGTTACACGCCGACGGACGTCAGGTGGGGGAAATCCAGGTCGCAGAAGGGTCTTGACCCCTAGCCTAGTGGAGTGGACAACAGGACTCAGCTAGGAAGCCCTGTGGCAAATTTAGGGGCCACAGCCAACTACCACAGTTATCTTCTCCGGAAAGGCAGTCAGAAAGGATCAAGGAAACGTTTTGGGTCACGTTATTCAGCAGGGTTTGCGACAGATGGCCTGGGACACTGACTGAGGTGCTGGAAAGGAAGGAAAGTGGAAAGCAGCACTGTGAGATGGCCACGGAAGGCACATACTGACAGGGAATTCTGGAAAGGTGTCCTCTATCTTTCTGGAGGTTGGCTGGATCCCTCACCTGGAGGACGTGGCACCAAGTGGGCATCTGTACTGCAGACAGAACTGTGAGTAAAGTTTTGGAACTGCACCCAGCTGTGTCTTCTGCATTCTTCCTGCGTCACATTCTCAGCAATGCTACATTCCTTGCCTAACACTATATCATCACTGTCTTCCACAACATCTTCTACAACTGCCCTGGGACTAAGCTCTGCTTCTGGAGAGCGATTCCAACTCTGCTGCATCACACCATCAGTCCCAGAGGATCTGCACAGCAGCGCTGGTCCCTTCTGATCAGATACCACAGGTGACGTCACAAACACTTTATACAAAAACTCTTTATTTTCAATTCCCTGTAAATATACCCCTTTTATTGGATGCCCAGGGCCACGGACTGGGTCACCACCGCTGTGACACTGTCTCTTTAAGAAGCGTCCCGATACAGAGTACACCACGGCCCTGGTGTGTGCTCCAACTTGGCGTCACAAACAGCATATCAAAGCCTGGGTCACCGGGTCCTGTGTGCCAGAAATTTGACTGTACTGAGAAATAACAAACCACATTGGGCAAAGGAACAGATTTATTGGACTATGTTTTTTACTGCAAAGATGGCTGCTATGGCGGTCCCACGAGGTGTGTGGTGAGGCGTGCCGTCGTCGGCGGTACCCAAGAAAGTGTGCAAATCAGCATGAACCTCCCCTGCCTGTACTTCTATGCAACTGCATCATGGCCGACAGTCAGAGTGGTCCGGATCCTGGCCTGGTATAGCGGCAAAGGAAAAAGACACCACCCCGAGGGGGTGGAGAGAGGCCCCACGGTGGGAAAGAGAGCACAGGAGAAGCCAATACACCAGGAGGCCATGCATGATGGAGAGCAGAAGGAGGCCTGTGTAGTGTGGTGGAAAAATGCAACCTTCTCCCGACTCTGTGGAATCAGGCTCGCTCTGGCCTCTCGGAGGATGTCAACCTGGAGCAGGAAATTGAGGAGCTGAACAGGAGTCTGCATCAGTGCCAGGCTCTCCTTGCGCAGAAAAGACAGTATGCCCAGGAGGAAACCGCCAGAACACTGGTACCAATGCCCCCGGTACCCACTGCCAGTCCCCAGGTACCACCACCACTGGTACCCACCGCCAGTTCCCAGGTACCATCTTTGCCGGTGCCTGCCGCACCAATCTCCCTGTCACTGGAGCCTGTAAAAGATGACTGCGGTACTGGAGGAACAGGTATGGTCACTACCCCTTGGAAAATGGATGCCCTGCTAGGCCCCATCGGGTTGCCACCGACCCCAAAGTCCGGCCAGGTTGTCATGGACGTCTCCTGGGACCGGAGAGTTGCGCCCAGGGGAGGGATTCTGGAACCTGTCCCCTTACCGCAGTCACCTCCCGCAGCATGCAGCAGGCTGAAGATCCCCAGGTGGGAGGAAGAGGGAGCTGATGTCATGAGGTTCCCCATTACCACAGAAGAGTTCTGCCGTAGGCAGATACTTAAATTTGAGCAGTAAGAGAGGAAGCGACAAATGCAGAAACTGGCCTTGGCGGAGCGTGATCTAAGGGGCAAGGTCCAGGCCCGGGGTGAGTGTTTGGAGAACTGTAATCCCATGGGTTGGGGCAGAGTCCCCTGCTTAGACCTCGGCAGAGGATTCGGGTTTATCCAGGACTCCAGAAAAGCTCCCGACCTGTTTGTGAACAGGCGGGATGTCGAAGCTCACCTCATCCGGGGACATACGGAGCACGATCTGTTCCCTGGCGAGTACGTCTCCTATACCTGCCATCTTGGAGACAGGGGATGGTACGCGCTTCATGTCCGCAGGATTCCTGCCAAGCTGATAGCCCCACAGGAGCAACAGGGGGCGACAACAACTGCGGCTCCGTCAGTAACCCCAGCCATGGCAATGCCACCAGTGCCACGTACAGCAGCAGTGACACCATCTGCAGTAAGGCAGATCGTTCCTCAGGCTGCAATTGTACCTCAACCAGCAGGCATTCCATCATCATTGCCAACAATAGGACAACAGGAGACGTTACTAGATGAAGCTCCGCAAGCAGTATATACCCAGGCTGCTACAGCAATCATTATCCATCCAAGACGCAGTAGTCCTGAAGTTCTTCCCTGGAAGCAAGGGAACCAAACATCTTCAATGTAACCAGGAGGTTGTATCATTCAGCCCCATTAAAATGAACAGAGACTTGGGCAAGTCCATTGTAAATAGTTAGACCCGGGGGGGCTTTGGCAACATGTTATACCTGATTATGTTTTATAGTCATAAGAAGAAAAAGAAGTAGAGACAATGGGATAATGAACAGTGAGTGATCAAAACTTAGTGAGCAGTGTCTGCATAATCACTTGTGTATTGATGCTTTCAGGTATGCCCCTTATCCAGATATTATTGTGATTTTCTTGGTCATCAACCACATTATACAGACCGTTTATTTGCTGGCTGTGAAGATACAGTGTTAGTTTATGAGCATTTTGATGGTCAAAAACTTGTACAACATTATCCTGTAATCTCAGTACCTTGACAGTAAGCTGTAACAGGCTATAAGTGAGGGAACATATTTCAGTTTTGTATGTTGTCTCCATCCTTTGTATATATTGCTACATGTCTTGTTTAGTAGGCATAGACGAAATATGATATACAAATCAATTATGGCATTCCCCATATCAGAATCCCCTGTGGCTTGGGAGGAGGGGAGGTAAATTCCCCTGTGAAGCAAACATTGCTCAGTATGTGGGCTTCGGTGAGAACACAAGAAGATTTGTGGAGCTGTTTTCTTGTGAGACCGACACTAAGAAAGGAGAAATTGCAAGACTTTCATAATGCAAGACAGCTCAAGCCTGTGAGTTAAGTGCTTCGTTTTCCAAGCTGAGGCAGTAATGGCACTGGAGTGGGAAGATGTGCCCTTTGATAAGAAATGCGGGAACATCAATCGCGACATCAAGTAATCCGCACAGGCATGGAAGGAGAGTATGAGTGTTTATATTTTAAAGAGACCAAACATGAGAAAATTTAAGTTACACTTTTCGATTAAAACAACATTCTGAAGATGAAAAAGGCTTCTCCCCTGTGTGACTAATCTGAAGTTTATTAAGAGTTAAATTTTCAAGTAAAACTTTTCCTGCATTAGGAACATGAAGAAAGCTTCTCCCCAGTGTGACTGCTCTGATGGCTAAAAAGAGATGATTTCTTCTCAAAACATTTTCCACATTCTGAACATGAAAAAGGTTTCTTCCCTGTGTGAGTTCTGTGATGTGTGATAAGACTTGATCTACGGTTAAAACATTTCCCACATTCTGAACATGAAAAAGGCTTCTCCCCTGTGTGAGTTCTCTGATGTGTGATAAGATTTGGTTTATTTGTAAAACATTTTCCGCATTCTAAACATGAAAAAGGCTTCTCCCCTGTGTGGATTCTCTGGTGTGTGATAAGAATTGATTTCTGGTTAAAACATTTCCCACATTCTGAACATGTAAAAGGGTTCTTCCCTGTGTGAGTCCTTTGATGTCTGATAAGACTTGATTTATCTGTAAAACGTTTTCCACATTCTGAACATGAAAAAGGCTTCTCCCCTGTGTGAGTTCTCTGATGTGTGATAAGATTTGATTTATTTGTAAAACATTTTCCGCATGCTGAACATGAAAAAGGCTTCTCCCCTGTGTGAGTTCTCTGGTGTGTGATAAGAATTGATTTCTGGATAAAACATTTCCCACATTCTGAACATGTAAAAGGCTTCTCCCCGGTGTGAGTTGTTTGGTGCCTATCAAGATGTTCTTTCCTGTTGAAACATCTCCCACATTCTGAACATGAAAAAGGCTTCTTCCCCGTGTGAGTTCTCTGATGTGTGATAAAATTTGATATATGGTTAAAACATTTCCCACATTCTGAACATGAAAAAGGCTTCTCCCCTGTGTGAGTTCTTTGATGTGTAACTAGATGTGATTTCTTGTTAAAACATTTCCCACATTCTGAACATGAAAAAGGCTTCTTCCCTGTGTGAGTTCTCTGATGTGTGATAAGAATTGATTTCTGGATAAAACATTTCCCACATTCTGAACATGAAAAACGCTTCTCCCCGGTGTGAGTTTTTTGGTGCCTATCAAGATGTTCTTTCCTGTTAAAACATCTCCTGCATTCTGAACATGAAAAAGGCTTCTCCCCTGTGTGGATTCTCTGGTGTGTGATAAGAATTGATTTCTGGTTAAAACATTTCCCACATTCTGAACATGAAAAAGGGTTCTTCCCTGTGTGAGTCCTCTGATGTCTGATAAGACTTGATTTATCTGTAAAACATTTTCCACATTCTGAACACGAAAACGGCTTCTCCCCTGAGTGGATTCTCTGGTGCTTAACACAATCTGATTTATGGTTAAAACATTTCCCACATTCTGAACATGAAAAAGGCTTCTCCCCTGTGTGAGTTCTCTGATGTGTAACTAGATGTGATTTCTTGTTAAAACTTTTCCCACACTTGGAACAAGAAAATCTATTCTCCGCTGTGTGAATTTTTTGATATTTAAGTAAAGACTTTTCGAGGGGAAAACTATTTAGATATTCAGAACGTGAAAATAGTTTCTTTGCTTTATCAGTTTGTTTTTTAATGCTTATTTTGTGACTTTGATTTTCCTTAGTAGTTGGTAATGAATCAGAAGACAGGACCTGTTTCAAAGGATCAGATGGTCGATCTTTGCTGTGAAGGGATGATGGAATATCTGGAGTAATGGCATTCACTTCAATTGTATCCTGTGTAATCTCAAGATCATCTGATTTAAAAATTGAAGATGTCAGCTGTCCCCCTGATCTCCTGGTACAGTCATCTGCCAAGAATAAAACCAATTATTATTTTTGAATAAAATCCTTGAAATTTATATTTATTAACATTTCTACTTAATCTCTTTAAATATGCAAGTTATGATAAAAAGTTTAATTAATCACCAAGACAATGACATTTCAGTCTGATAGAAAACCTCATAGCACGAATCAGTACAGCGCGGTGTTCGACTGTTTGTTCATTCTGCCTCCCAAATGTAGGTCAAAATAATAACAATAAAAACTTGTACTCATCTCACAAAAAAAACAAGCCCACTCAGGTACATCATCTGCCAGAGGACAAACAGAGGTTTCTACATTATTAGTCGCTCAAAGGCTCTTGAAAAGCAACATGACTTCCATAAACCATTCCAGAAATATCCACTCTCCCAAAGTCACATCTTTCTCTCACTTCTGAGCCTTGTAGTGCGCCCAAACCACATTCAACATCCATGGATTTGGCATTACTATAGCGAGAAGAACGCACTTCATTTACGGTGTGTGTCTCCTGGAGCACAATCTGGGCATTATGTGATGGGTAGTAAGATGGCAAATGTGCAATTTTCTCTCTCCAACATCCACGCAGTGCTAATTTTCAGAAAGTGGCTGTGAAGTCAAAATAGTCACTTCTCCTATAGATTAATTCTTTGAGGGTTCTAATTTCCAAAATTTAGCCACTTTAATGGGTTTTCTACTGCTCTAGTTTTCTATTTTTTCATATTAGGACTTCTGAAAATGGTGTGTCACAAACTTTCTGGGATCTGCTCCTGCAACATCTGTGTCTGCCACCAGGTGCCGCCTTATTCATTCTGCAGGGGGCGCTGGTGATGCAGGAGACATAGCGACCAGAAACTCTGGATGGCACAGGCTCTGTCCTTCCAATAAGATTAGGTTGCCTGGCACCTGTAGTACCATCCAGTCTAGCAGTATGGGATTGTGTGGTGTCCAACTGAAGTACCGTATTTCTTGGATTATAAGACGCTCCGGATTATAATATGCACCTCAAATTTTGAGGAGAAAAATAGGAAAAAAAAATATTTTTAATAAAATGGTGGTGCTTTTTATAATCCATGCGTCTTATTGCTTACCGGGGGTGGTGGCTGTGGTGAAGTGGGGTCCCAGGGTCACTGCTGGAGGAGGCAAGAGTGGAGCATTGTTGCATGCCACAGGCTGGGATGAGGGGGCGTTTTTTATGAATGGGTCACCGAGGAGGAGAGCAGGCCCCGGCTAAGCCACAGAAAACCAGAGAGGTTGGTAACTAAGCGGATTGCAGACCCCTGATCCTATCCACACAACTAGCAGTAGCCGTGGAGCGTACTTACGATGATCCTATACGCCTCAGCACAGCCAGAGAGCTAACTAAGCCTAAAGCAAGAAAATGGAAATCTAAACTGCCCCAGAGCAGACCCCAAAGGAATAGATAGCCCCCAAACATATATTGTTGGTGAGAAGATGAAAACACAAACGCAGGCAGGAAAATAGACTGAGCAAATGATGGGGCCCACACTGACTAGACAGGACAGGAAAGGAAAGACACTGTCTGCAATCACGCAAAAAACCCTGCAAAAAGTCCAACACTTCTGATGTACAAAAACACTGAAGTCGCATGACTTCGCCGCCACTATATCAGCACTCTGGTATATTCTGAAAGCAGAGTAAAAAGAGACCAATCTAAAAGGGGAGAAAACAAACTGACACAAGCAGTAACATATGGGCTGTGAATCAGCACAGCCCCAGCTGGAGCTGGCTGACCTGCACAAAGCAGAGATAGACAAAACCAGAACAAATGCAAACAGAATAGCAAATGAACCACTTAGCTGAACATGCAGGGACAGAGCTGGATTCATCAGACCTCAGGAGGCACAGGAAGAAAATCACTAACAGGGATAGAGGGAGTCGGCTGTCTTAAATCCCTATCTGAAACCCCAGATCTCCAATCTTCGTTTAGTTTACATATCTGGGCAGGTAACGGTCAGCGTCTTCTCATTCTAGTTCGTCAGTGCATCCTCCAGGTTGTAAATTCTATAGTAAAGGGTTTTCAATGACCAACGTCATTTGAAATGGTTTGAGTGGAGGAAAATGTGGTAAAGCGGCAAAATGGTGATCATACGATTGTGATACGGCCGGACTACACCACCGTTAAAGCCGCCATAGCCGGTGACTAAGAAGAATTGACTTGTCTATATTTAGTGGTCAGTACTCACCCGACCGATTATAAACAGTAATCTCCTCTTTACATCGCTCATCACCCCTCACATACATCTCTGTAGTATTAATATGGATCAGATCTTCACCCTAAAATAAATATTGTAAAAGTCACAGATGGAGAAGTCACATCTATGATCAGCTCTAATTCTGCCATATCCACCGTACTCATTACAGAAGCATAAAATATAATACTGGTGGATAAAATAAGACTGAGCATAAGACCGCCACAAGTGTCTACACAACATAAGGGAGATCTCATGACACCTTCTCTCCATCTACCTGATGATCCTGAGGAACATTGGTTTCTTCTTGTTTACAGTCCTGTGGAAGAAAAGGATGGGGACATCTCTCTGGTGTTGTCCTCTTACTGGACAGATCTGGAAGAAACACATAAAAGGGACTGAATTCAATCTTTACACACAGATAATTATAGGCCGTGTGTATTTTGTCCTGTCTATTACCTGGTGATGTAAGGGGCTGGGGAACCTCCATCATGAAGTCCTTGTGCAGATGTTTGTGTCCTTCTAAATACTCCCACTCCTCCATGGAGAAATAGACAGCGACATCCTGACACCTTATAGGAACCTGACACATACAATGATACCGTCATCCCCCCGATACCTTCATAGCGTTACTGTATAATGTCCCAGCAATCCCAGCAGTGTCACCTCTCCAGTCAGCAGCTCAATCATCTTGTAGGTGAGTTCTAGGATCTTCTGGTCATTGATGTCCTCATGTATCAGGGGGTGAGGTGGAGGCCCCGTGATTGGGCTCAGGGTTCTTCCGCATCCCTCAGACACAGGGTCCTGGCAGCGCTCACTAGAGGTCTTCTTCACTACTGTGTAATCCTGGTTATGGAGAGACACAATAATAAATCTCACTACAGACTTTACCAGAGTCCTTACCTCTCCAGTTCTGTCCATCTGTTATTCCCAGAGATAAGAATGATGTAATGTGACGTCATCAGGATCTCTCACCTCTCCAGTAATCCGGAAGAGGATCTCTAGGGTGAGGTGTAATATCCTCTCTGCCATCTTTTCTCTGTCCATATCCATCTTTGATAGGTAATTCAGGAAAATTCTCTTATGCAGAAGATCTTCACTGAGAGGATCCAATATTGTAGAGACCTGAATGAGAGGAAGATGAGTCGATGTAACATCATAAAAATCCTGTGTAATTATACAATTACTGGACAAAATAGAGGAAACATATGAGGAGACAGAATGTGTAGATGGTGTATTCTCTAATCTTTCAAGGACTGGAACATAAGTTGTAATACGTGGTAATAAAGGGCAACCTTTGTGTAAGGTCGCTAAGGCCACATGAAAACCTCCTCAATGAGTTTGTACATGATATTAACACTGCAGTCCCTAATCTTACATTTTCTGTACACATCAGTACGATGAGCATCAGTTTTTTGGACACTCTTATCACGATAGAGAATAATGGGGATTTTGATATACATTTGTACACAAAACCCTCCGATAAAAATAGCCTCCTACATTACACTAGTTGCCATCCCTTACATGTGAAGAAATCTCTGCCGAAATCACATCACCGGGTTGCACGGATTGTATCCAATGTTACCAAAAGACAAATTAGACATGATGAAATGTCCCTTAAATTTATGCAAAGGGGTTACCTTTCTAAAATCTCGGGCCCTGTCCATACTGTTCGTTCGAGTAAAGGAAAAACACCTTATGCACAACTTTAGAAGGTGCTCATGTAGGGACCCACATCATACATGAATAATAAAGATGGATACTGGGTCGCTGATGTCTGCACGCCTGCACCCCCACCCACACAGGTACTATTTGATACAGTCTCCATGCCCAGTGCCTAGTGCATGACCAGGCAAATTTAAAGTGACTATGGTGTCACTTCCTTAATTAGGTAAGATTACCTAAGTGGTGTGAAAGTTTTATGGACCTCATATGCATGTTAGATCAAAGAACCTTTCATCTCACATGCATATGAGGCCAATAAAACTTTCACACCACTTATCTAAACTTACCTAATTAAGGATTCTCTCTTTACGCTCAGTGTTTGTTTATTGAAATGTCCATGTATCATACCATGCCTGTGCTCTTTACTGTATATAATTAGGTTTCTTGAAATATTTTATTATATAAGCCTGATGAAGAGACGTAAGCAGTCTCGAAATCTTGCTTTGTAATATTATTCACAATATTGTGTTAGCCATTAAATTGTACCACACCCACAAGATTCCTATTTTGTTTCTCTCACTGAGAGCACATCTTTTTACTACTGGCTAACACGGTACCAAACCACTTTTTTTCATTTGACCTTGATTACGCATTACCTCTGCTCAGACACTCATATTTAAGTCACATGCTGTCCATTTCCTTGTGATCCTCCTTGAGATGCTTCTACTCCTTCACTGGAGTCCAGCTGTATTTAATTTAACTGATAGGACTTGATTTGGAAAGGCGCACACCTGTCTATATAAGACCTCACAGCTCACAGTGCATGTCAGACCAAATGAGAATCATGCCTTCAAAGGAACTGGCCAAGGAGCTCAGTGACCATTCTTGACAGGCCCAGACAGAGCCCTGACCTAAATCCAATTGAGCATCTCTGGAAAGACCTGAAATGGCTGTCCACCAACGTTCACCATCCAACCTCACAGAACAGGAGGATCTGCAAGGAAGAATGGCAAAGGATCTCCAGATCCAGGTGTGAAAAACTTGTTGCATCATTCCCAGGAATACTCATGGCTGTACTAGTTCAAAAGGGTGCTTCTACTCAATACTACTTAGCAAATGGTCTGAATTCTTATGTGAAATTTTAGCTTTTCTTTTTTAATAAATTTGCAAAAATTTCTAAATTTCTGTTTTTTTAGTCAAGATGGGGTGCAGAGTCTACATTAATGAGGAAAAAAATGATTTTTTTTAAATTTACCAAATGGCTGCAATGAAACAAAGAGTGAAAAATGTAATGGGGTCTGAATACTTTCCGTACCCACTGTATGTATGGAGATAAACATGAAAAAGGAAGCATTATACATATAGAGGGTGGAGTGGTGAAGAAAGTGTTTCCTTTATGAGCAACCTATTAATGTGTGTGAATATTAGCGGTGAGCTGTAAAGTGTTAAAGTGTGGATAAACACTTAAGAAAAATGAAAATAAGGGACTAGTGCATGCAATATTACTGTGCAAAAATGGAAATAATACAAGTGAGGATGCGCTGCTAAGTACGAAACTGAAAATTATCCCAATTGTAATGTTAGGAACGGCGGAACGCACTGTGGTGTAGTGACCACTATGTCCGCTAGGGGGCGCTGTGTGGGTGTCCCAGGATGGGCCTACAGGCATATCCATTGTGGTAATGGGTATAGGATGCTGAATGACTTCAATGTATCTCAAGGGTGGCCTTGAGATGAAGACTTTTGTGTTGTTCAGCAATGATATTGCTGAAGTGTTGTTCCAATGTGTCAGGGAGAAGTCTCCAGGTAACTAGAGAGATGGGCAGGCCTGGTTACCTACAAACCCACCCAGGGGGTGTGTTTAAAGCACTGTTGTAAAGAGTGTGTAAATGCTTGAAGGACCTGTGATGAGGTCAGAGTCATGTGACCCGGTGGGCGTGGCTATGATCCATATAAGGTAACCAGAGTAGGTCACAAGGGAGAGAGCGCATGGATCTGATTGGGCCATGTGGAAGGTCCCGGCAGGCCTATATGGAGGAAGGTGTGCTACCTTCCTGAAGACCACGTGCTGAGGCTGCTGACCCGGTGAGGCCTGTGGATGTTGGCTGTATGTGAGGATGGATAAGCCTCCTGTGTTTGCTGAGGCTCCAGGACTGAGCCTGAAACAATGGACATTCATACTTGCTTTCGCCTGAGCTAAAGGCTATTCCTTGTGTTATGTGTTGCTTTATGGGTTATGAATCAATAAACCCTGTGAACTTTTAAAAGGAACGTGCCTCCTGATTGACTCCCGTGGCTCCTGAGCGAGTTGAATCCCTACAGCACAAAATAAAATAAGTACTAAAGTGCGTTCGCTGCTCGGGATCCACCATGCAGAAGATGTTATAACTGCTGCTAAGTACTGACAGACAAGCAATATGGCGGAAATACGCACGGGGTTTAACGTCACCCAGGTGTGCAGATCAATCACTGTTTAATCACAGAGATGCCAGCAGAGGTAAACACAAAAGGCTGAGCCTGTTAGCGTCACAGGTCTCAGGTAAATGCACACACGGTATCAGGTCACAGGTGCAGGACCCAAGGCAGGAGGAACTGCGTCCGTCTAGACCTACCATGCATGCGGCGACGCTACTGCGGACGCCAAAGAGAGCTGCAACTGTAGCGCGGCATAGGACACTGCCACAAGACGATAGTGCCGTGTGGAGTAGCAAAATCAGACGCTAGTGTAGAGGCGCGGTGTGCACAGTGGCCTGAGGCTTGCCACTGACTGGCGCTGACTGCTGAACTAATTCCCTATCCACATGCATAATATCAGAGGGAAGGGGTTTCAAATGAGTCAGTCACCAGAATCATACATCCGTCACCATTCACATATCTAGCAAGTAAAGTCTATACTAGCGCATGGCCGAACGACCATGCAGTCCTTTTATAGCCGTGCGCTGCTGGGACCTTCCAGATCTCTGAGATGGACCAATCCAATCAGGAGAAGGACCTGAGCACGTGACTCCTGAGCTCCAATGGGAGATCGTCTCATGAGCATGCTCTGTGGGACGGCAGCGGGACTTAGCCTCAGGAATGACTTGCTGCAAAGTAGTATGTGAGGCTCTGGACTCCTGTTGTGTAGCTACAGGAATCCGACGCCTAACATTACCCCCATTCCTAGGGCCCCCCTCCTGAGCCCTACCATCCACCATCTTGTGCCCATCAGAGGCATAGACCTCAGACTCGTCCGAAGGCAAGTCTGATGTCCCGGCAGGCGACATAGAAACCTTGGACACGTGGAGGGCATCAGAGGCGGCAAAATCTCCAGGTTTGAGAAGGGACACCTGAGAGACAACGGGAGTGGCACAAAGGCCAGAAACCGAAGTTGGAGTGGAACGCTGCAGAGTATCGGCAGGCGTCTTCACTCTCTGTGTAGGGGAGGCATTGCAAGCACAAGAGGCGCATGCCCGAATATATTTTTTAGTGTCCCGAGCCCTGTGCGGCCACCAATAAGACCTTGCCAGGAGTTTTGTGGTCTGCATGTAGCTACAGTGACCACCCACCCTGGATGCATGTGCCCACGCGAGAACCTTCGGCCGAAGGCGAGGGGGAACAAAGGTCTTGCCCGGCGGTGCAGAAGTTGACCACTGCGGGACCCTGTTATTGTGGGGAACAGGGTGTTGACAGTGGCAACCACAAATGGAGCTTAGTGCCAGACGCACCTCGAGACTGGCACGAGACACCTCCATGGGCTCTGGAAGCGAACACTGCGTCGGGTGACTCCAGAGGTTCAAAGAGCCTCCATCTGGATTGAGCACGCTCCAGCCCGCGTTCCAAAAAACGGAGATCAATGTGGGTGGAAATGGCAATCAGCTCCTCCAGACTTGCAGGAACCTTTCTGATAGATAGAGCATCATTAACTTGCTCCGTTAAACCTCTCCAAAACATAGGGATGAGAGCTCTATCAGACCACTCCAGCTCGGAAGCCAGAGTCCAAAAACGTACAGCATACTGACTGACTGACAGCGATCCCTGAGTTAATGCCAATAGCTGAAGAGAGGTGACGTGCTTGACTCGTGGTCCCAGGAAGACCTGCTTGATAGCTGTTAAGAACTGAGCAGTGGTCCGAACCTCTGGGTCGCCACGCTCCCAAAGCGGTGTGCCCCACTCCAATGCCCTGCCCGACAGAAGGGAAACAATAAAACCCACCTTAGCCCGTTCCATAGGGAATTGCGCAGCCAGTAACTCCAGCTGGATAGAGCACTGGCTCACGAAACCCCTACAGGAGGAGCTATGGCCAGAAAATTTATCGGGTAACGGGAGGCAGGAAACTGTCAGCGCAGGGGAGGACGTGGACACACGAGAAACCGCCTTTGTGATCGCCTGAACAGCAGCCTCAGTAGACTTTGCAGCTGAGATAGCACTCTCAAGAGTAGCCAACCGGCCCTCCAGCTGCCGAATGTACTGTAGTAGTTGCTGCTGTTCTGCCACTACCAGACAGACCCTGGCGCTAGTATAATGTTAGGAACGGCGGAACACACTAAATAAAATAAATAATAAAGTGTGGTCACCGCTCGGGGTCCACCGTGCAGAAGATGTTATAACTGCTGCTAAGTACTGACAGACGAGCAATATGGTGGAAATGCGCACGTGGTTAAACGTCACCCAGGTGCGCAGAGCAATCACTGTATAATCAAAGAGATGCCAGCAGAGGTAAACACAAAAAGCTGAGCCTGTTAGCATCACAGGTCTCAGGTAAATGCACACACGGTATCAGGTTACAGGTGCAGGACCCAAGGCAGGAGAAATTGCGTCCATCTAGACCTACCGTGCGTGCGGCATCGCTACTGCGGACGCCAAAGAGAGCTGCAACTGCAGCACGGTGTTGGACACTGCCGCAAGACGATAGTGTCATGTGGAATAGCAAAATTGGACGCTAGTGTAGAGGCGTGGTGTGCACAGTGGCCTAAGGCTTGCCACTGACTGGCGCTGACTGCTGAACTAATTCCCTATCCACATGCGTAATATCAGAGGGAAGGGGTTTCAAATGAGTCAGTCACCAGAATCATACATCCGTCACCATTCACACATCTAGCAAGTAAAGTCTATACTAGCGCATGGCCGAATGTCCATGCGGTCCTTTTATAGCCGTGCGCTGCCGGAACCTTCCAGATCTCTGAGATAGACCAATCTGATCAGGGAAAGGACCTGAGCACGTGACTCCCGAACTCCAATGGGAGATCGTCTCATGAGCATGCTCTGTGGGACGGCAGCGGGACTTAGCCTCAGGAATGACTTGCTGCAAAGCAGTATGTGAAGCTCAGGACTCCTGTTGTGTAGCTACAGGAATCCGACGCCTAACATGTAAAAGATGTTTTTTGCTGTTAATGTGAAAAGTTAAGCAAGTTAAAGATTAAACGAGGTCTAAAAGGCCTAGAGTTAAAGATGACACAGGTCCTGTGTCTCCAAGCTGTGCCCGCCGGTCCTGTGTCTCCAAGCCGTGCCCGCCTGTCCTGTGTCTCCAACGCGCAAGCGTGACACATGTGAACTTGCTAAAACCTTGGCGAGACCGAGAATCGCCTAGAGTTAAAGATGACACATTTCCTTTGTATTTTAGAAAAATATATACACATTGCTCAAAAAAATGAAGGGAACACTTAAACAACAGAATGTAACTCCAAGTGGATCAAACTTCTGTGAAATCTAACTGTCCACTTAGGAAGCAACACTGAATGACAATCAATTTCACATGCTGTTGTGCAATGGAATAGTTAACAAATGGAAGTTATTGGCAATTATCAAGACACCCTCAATAAAGGAGTGGTTCTGCAGGTGGGGACCACAGACCACATCTCTGTACCAGGAGACAGGCCAGTACACCAGGAGATGTGGAGGGGGCCATAGGAGGGCAAAAACCCAGCAGCAGGACCGCTACCTCCACTTTTGTGCAGGGAGGAACTGGAGGAGCACTGCCAGAGCCCTGCAAAATGACCTCCAGCAGGCCACAAATGTGCATGTGTTTGCACAGACATTTAGAAACCGACTCCATGAGAATGATCAGTGTGCTTGACGTCCACAAATGGGTGCTGTGCTCACAGCCCAACACCGTGCAGGACACTTGGCATTTGCCACAAAACACCAGGATTGGCAAACTCGCCGCTGGCACCGTGTGCTGTTCACAGATGAAAGCAGGTTCACACTGAGCACATGTGACAGACATGACAGAGTCTGGAGATGTCGTGGAGAGCGATGTTGTTAGCAGCGGATTAATCAGCGTAACATCCAGAGTCAGCAACACAGAATGGAGATTTATTCATATCCAGGTTGAACAGCTTACAGCATGAAATGTGATCAGTCTGGTATCTGCTGTGGCTTGCAGCATAGGAGCATTACAACAACAAGAAGGGAAGAGAAGGAGGGAGGCATCCTGTCTGTTTTTTTGTTTTTTTTGTCACTGAACTTTGTTAACAATCTCACAATATGCACAATATATAAAACAGTACTGTAGTAGTTGTTGCAATACATACAGATCAATATGCATTATTCCAACACCCCCACTCAACAACTACTTATCCTCTTAGTCCCAGTGTGGTCCTCAATTCTTGGAACCTGGCTCGTGGCAATGGCTTTGACATAATGTCAGCTGCCATCTTATCAGTTTCACAATAGACGAACTGAATTATTCCACGATCTATTCTATCAAATCAGGTAAATGATGATGTCTGACTTCAATGTGCTTGTTTCTAGCACTGATCTTTTCACTGCATGCAAGTTTAATGCATCCTTGGTTGTCCTCATAAATCACCGTCGGCTGAGTTGACGGTGTGCCAAGATCATCCATCAATTGTCTTAGTCAAATGACCTCCTGGCTTGCATAGGCTGCGGACACATACTCCGCTTCTCTAGATGACAAGGCAACAGACACTTGTTCTTGTTTCCTACTAGACCAGGAGATTAAACTTTTTCCAACTTTAAACAAGTATCCGCTTGTGGATTTACTATCATGCGAATCACCGGCCCAATCTGCATCTATTGTACATAGCCGGTGAGTTCTAGATCTCCCGTTGCAGACAGCTTTAAATTTCCATCTTGCGTTTCTTTTAAATATTGGAGAAGTCTCTTAACAGCATTCCAGTCTCTTTGGCGTGGTTTTTCCACATATCTGCAAAGGATTCCAACTGTTGTTGTGATATCCGGTCGAGTCATAGTTGATATGTATAGAAGTGCCCCCACTGCCTGACGATATTTCTCATTGTTTGGCAACAGGTCATCTTCTCCTTCCAGCTTCAGGTAGGATGGTTCCATTGGGGTTGATATACCTTTGGCTTCTGACATTCCAAACTGATTCAGAATTGAATTACTTTTTGTACTTTGGTTTAGAAGAAAACTTCCATCTTCCTCTCTCTGGATTTGGATTCCTAGATAATATGTCACATTTCCAAGGTCTTTCGTTTCAAAATGCTGGTTCAGAATTTCAGCCATTTTTCCAATTTCTGCGTCTTTCTGATGAACTACAATCACATCGTCCACATATAAGAGAATATACATCCACTTTCCATCTGTATATTTTGTGTATAAGCATGGATCCGCTTGACCTCTTTTAAAACCTTCTTCCAACAAGACCTTATTCATCTTGGTATTCCATGCTCTTGCTGATTGCTTAAGACCATAAAGGGATTTTTGTAGTTTGCAAACAAGATTCTCTTCACCCCTTTTACATAACCTTCAGGTTGAGTCATGTATAAGTCCTCCTCAATGTCACCATTTAAAAAGGCAGTTTTTATATCCAAATGTCTGACATTCATCTTTTGTACAGCAGCTACAGCTAACAAAGCTCTGAACGTGGTCTGTTTAGCAACTGGAGCAAACGTAGCATCGTAATCTTCGCCATACTTTTGAGAATATCCTTTTGCCACCAACCTTGCTTTAAATCTGTGGACTTTACCTTCAGAGTCATATTTGGTTTTGAAGACCCACTTGCACTTGATTGCCTTTTTGCCCTGTGGCAGCTTGGTGAGTTTCCAAGTTTGAAGTTGATGAAGCGATTTGATTTCCTCATTAGCAGCATTGATCCACTTTGTTCTTTCATGGACAGGTAGTTCTTGCATTTCATCCCATGACTGCGGCTCTGATTCAGGTAGTGTCTTGACTAGGTAGAATAGACTTTTAGCTGGTACGCCTCTGTTTGATCTTGAAGATCTCCTGATTTCAGATTCACCTGATTTTTCTGCTGTTCCTTCAGTGGTTGAAGAATCCAGCCAGACCTCTACATCCTCCTTGTTATTGTCTTGTAATTGTGACTTCAGCTGGACTACTGGCGTGATGTCACAAAACTTGGGGGACACAAAGTTCTCATCAATCACTACATCTCTACTTATTGTGACCTTGTTTGTTTCTGGGTGTAGAATCCTATAACCTTTCTGGGTTTCACTGTAGCCTACCAGGATCCCTTCCTTAGCGTGAGATTCCCACTTAGTTCGCCTTTCTTTGGGAACATGTACAAGCGCTTTACTTCCGAATATTCTTATATGATGTAGTTTTGGCTCTCTGCTGTTCCATTGCTCAAACGGAGTTTTCTCTGTAGCTTTACCTGGTAGTCTGTTCTGAAGATAGCAAGCTGTCATGATTGCTTCACCCCAATATGCTGTGGGCAGATTTGCATCAAACAACATACTTCTTCCACTTTCACAGAGTGTTCGGTTCCTTCTTTCCGCGACACCATTTTGCTCAGGATTGTACGGTACAGTGGTCTGAAATAGGATTCCATTTTTTTTTTTTAAATGCTCTGTGTCTCATTACTTGTGTATTCAGTCCCATTATCTGCACGTAGAATCTTTGGCATTCTCCCAAATTTATTATATACCTCAGCTAGATATACTTCAAGTTTCTCTGGAACTTCTTTCTTGCTGTGAAGCAGATGGACAACTGTATATCTTGAATGATCATCAATAAATGTGAGAAAATATCTCTTCTTCCCAGGAGTCTGAGTGCTCATTGGACCACAGACATCTGTATGTATTAAATCTAGTGTCTGTTCTGTTCTTGTAGTACTTCTCTTAGGAAAAGCTTTTCTAGACATTTTCCCTTTGATGCAGCTAGTACATTTCATTATCTGGTTACATAGATCAATTGTAATGTCCTCAGCTACTTGCTTTTGAACTAACTTCCTTATTGCTTCTGGGTCTCTGTGTGCTAGGCGCCTATGCCATACATGAATGCAGTTATTGTGCCTTTCTTCCTGAGCAGTATACACACACTCTTTGCATTTAAGCTGGTAAAGTTCATTTGTGATTTTTCCTTCTGCTAGTGTGTGGCCCTCTTTTGAGATGATGCAGCTATCATTCTTAAATGTAACTTCATTTCCTTGTTTTGTGAGTTTCTTCACAGACAGTAAATTACTCTCAAGGCTAGGCACATAGAGCACATCTTTTACTGGGATCTTCTTGCTTTGTGTTGGTGAGATTTGACAATCAATATAACCATCTCCTATACCTTGTGAAGTCATGTACTGACCATTAGCCATAATCACTTTCTCTGACTTACTTTGGTTAAGCTTAGAAAAGAAGTCCCTGTTATTAGTCATGTGACTAGTTGCTCCAGAGTCTATACACCATGCATGCTTTGATGTATTTACACTGACAGTAAATGCAATTTCAGTATTCACAGAATCATTTTCTGCAGACACAGCACTTTTAACCCTTTGAAGACTGCTTTGCTTTTTCAGCTGATTTATTCTAGCTTTCCAGACTCTGCAGTCGGCTTTCAAATGTCCTGATTTCTTGCAAACAAAATATTCACGTGTTTCTTTTAGGTGCTTTCTGTCATCATTTAGATTTTGTGTCTGTAAAGCAGATTCTGCATTGCATGTCCTGCTGTTTACACCTTCCGCTTTCCGCTTATATTCATCTATGAGCTTCCCTCTGACATACTCCAATGTAAGCTCATCATCTGGGCGCGCATCTAGTGCGGTTACAAATGTGTCATAATTTTCTGGAAGACCACTAAGCAGTAATGCGGCTACATGAAAGTTCTTCAAATCTTTCCCAATGCCTCTCAGGCGTTCTACAATCTCTAGAATGCTTGTTATGTAGTCCTGCATATCCTGGCCATTCTGTAGTTTAGACTGGTACAATTTTCTCATGAGATAAAGATTATTGCTTAAATTTATCCTCTCATGCACCTTTTGCAGCTGCTCCCACATTTCTCTTGCAGTTTCACTTTTACACACATGCACAATCTGATCATCATCTATACTGAGTGATATGGTACTTTGTGCTTTCTGATCCATCTCTATCCACTCCTGTGATACTGGGTCAGGTTTAGGCTCCTGTGTGTATTTCCACATACCTTCTCTTATCAGCAGCATTTTCACTTTGAATTTCCAGGATTGATAATTCTGGTTAGTGAGACTTGGTACTGTAAACTTCATGGAGTTGCTGCTGCTGGTGGCCATCTTTGCTGTCTTCCATTCTTTTCTTTTCTCTGTGCTCTGGGGATCTGGGACTCTAGGACTCTGGGCCCATAACCTGTTAGCAGCGGATTAATCAGCGTAACATCCAGAGTCAGTAACACAGAATGTAGATTTATTCATATCCAGGTTGATCAGCTTACAGCATGAAATGTGATCAGTCTGGTATCTGCTCTGGCTTGCTGCATGGGAGCATTACAACAACAAGAAGGGAAGAGAAGGAGGGGGCATCCTGTCTGTTTTTTTTTGTCACTGAACTTTGTTAACAATCTTACATTACGCACAATATATAAAACAGTACAGTAGTAGTTGTTGCAATACATATAGATCAATATGCATTATTCCAACAGATCTGCTGCCTGCAACATCCTTCAGCATGACTGATTTGGCAGTGGGTCAGTAATGGTGTGGGATGACATTTCTTTGGAGGGCTGCACAGCCCTCTATGTGCTCGCCAGAGGTAGCCTGACTGCCATTAGGTACCGAGATGAGATCCTCAGACCCCTTATGAGACAATATGCTGGTGTGGTTGGCCCTGGGTTCCTCCTAATGCAGGACAATGCCAGACCTCATGTGGCTGGAGTGTGTCAGCAGTTAATGCATGATGAGGGCATTGATGCTATGTACTAGCCTGCCAGTTCCCCAGACCTGAATTCAATCGAGCACATCTGGGACATCATGTCTCGCTCCATCCACCAACGCCACACTGCACCACAGACTGTCCAGGAGTTGACTGAAGCTTTAATCCAGGTCTGGGAGGAGATCCCTCAGGAGAACATCCACCACCTTTTCAGTAGCATGCCCAGGCGTTGTACAGTAGTGAGGTCATACAGGCTTGTGGATAGGCCACACACACTACTGAGCTTAATTTCCTTGTCTTCAAGCATTTCTACTGAAATTGGATCAGCCTGTAATTTGATTTTCCACTTTGATTTTAAGTATCCTTCCAAATCCAGACCTCCATGGGAAATTAATTTTAATTTACATTGATCATTTCTATGTCTTATTGTTCTCAATGTATGCCACTATATAATGAATAAAGATTTGCAACTTAAATATATATTTCATTCAGTGATATCTAGGATGTGGTATTTTAGTGTTCCCTTTATTTTTTGAGCAGTATATATAGGTATTTTTAACATTTTAAAAAGTACAAAAAGGAAAAGGGGGTGATGAAAAAGCCAGGGCACGCTTGGAGATTTGTGTGCCCAGATAACTTAGACCTAGGTTTCACACCTTAATTAGCCTGTTAGGGTTATGGCTTGTTCACTATCATTGCTATCCAGTTAATGCAAATTTCCCAGCTTTGTAAAAAACCCAGCCTCCTCTAGCCTTGTGCCAAAAAATAGCAGCCATGGGTTCAATGCAGCTACTTAGCACTCTGAAAATGAAAATGATGGAGGCCCACAAAGCAGGAGAAGGCTGTAAGAAGATAGAAAAGCATTTTCTTCAAGTTGCCCTTTCCCCAGTTCAAAATGTAATTAAGACATGGCAGTTATCAGGAACAGTAGAGGTCAAGATAAGGTCTGGAAGACCAAGCAATATATTTCTAATATTAATGCGCCAGTAATGGAGAAACTCCACATACCTTGTCCTGCAGAGTCACACACATGTATGGCTGTTCTGTGCACACAGGACCTGTGATGAGGTCACAGGAGGGGAGGAGTCAGGAGTCACATGATCAGGGGCCTCAGTGTATGCAGGACTCTGCTGTGCTGGTTGTCATGGTGCTGGATGAGGGGAAGTTTATGTGTGGGGTCAGGAAGTGCTTACAGTGTGGATGGTAGCCGAGCCGTGTGTGTATGAGGTGTACGGAGTGGAGCCGTGTGTACGAGGTGTACAGATCAGGGCCATGTGTGTACGAGGTGTATAGAGCAGAGTCGTGTGTGTACAGGGTGTACAGAGTGAAGCTGCATGTGTACGGGATATATGGAGCGAAGCCGCCTGTGTACAGGGTGTATGAAGTGGAGCTACGTGTCTACGGGGTGTACAGTGCTGAGTTGTACATGTACAATATGTACGAAGCAGAGTTGCTTGTGTACAGATAGAAGCCATGTGTCTACGACATGTACTGAGCAGAGCCATGTGTGTATGATGTGTACGGAGCGGAGCCATGTGTGTACAGAGCGGAGCTTTGTTCCATCATGTTTTGGTTCATTCAATAAGTAGATTTTTTTTTAAATAAAACAAATGATTGTATCCATCTGAATATTGCATGTATTGTTCTCCAATATTTCCTCTCTATTATTCCAATCTGTGTATCATCGTCTTGTGTCTTTATCCTTTTTTCTAATACTATTCTGTGTTCCGCAACTGCAGGAGAGCATGACGAAAGTAATGCCTATCATAAAGGAGAATCTTCTCCAGGCACAGGAGGCACAGGCAAGGGTCTATAACCAATCAGCGAGGCTGAGGCAGTTCCAGTCCGGGAACCCCATGCTAATGTAGGGTCGGTGGCCGAGCTGGGGGGTGGTCCCTCTTCTTACCACGCAGAGACGAAATAGAGACAAGATGGAGACAGTTTCTGGGTGCAACAGGTCCAAGCTTTATTCACTTGCTGTCCGGCTGACAGCCCCACAGCACTCCGCAATTTTTCCTCAAGGCTCCCTGGTTTCAATACGCCACAGAACACCGCACTTTCGTCAGGGACGTATATATACGTACCGTCCCTTTACTCTTGTTGACGCATTTGACAGGTCCGTCACTGTGGCCGCCTTAGGCCTGTAAACCAACAGTAATTTCACTGGTCACAACGTCTTTCTTAACACGGTATCCGTAACCTCTGTGCCTCGTCGGTATAACCTCTGTGTCTCGTCTGTTTTGCGGTATTCCTGTCAGGACCACCCCCCTGACGTTCTCTTTCCTCAGTCTCCCTGGTTCGGATTCTCTTCACAGCGCAGACTGTCACAGTCCACCTGTCACTGGAGTTCCCCCTGGGGACTGGAACCTTCTGGAACCCTCCCTCAGTATTTATAGCACTCCCGGTCCCCTGTCGCTGTAACTCCACCCCCCATGACCAACGGTTTCTAAAGCCCTAAGCTGATGTCAAGTCCTTTGCTCACACTCCTCCCTGCCATCTAATGGTCATACCCAAGGTACTGCACGTCCACTACACTTTCCTAGCTGTTTCCCCATTGTAGTAACTGACACCTGTCTAAACTGTGTAAACCTATCTTTCTCTATACTGACACGTCCGTCCGTCCGTCAGGTCACCTTCCCTACACTCTCCCTTCCATTGTCCATTGTTGTCCTCGACAATCGTCATCCCTGCCTTCGTCATTCTGAAGCTTCACCTACACTCTGTTGTCGGACCAGCTGTTGGGCCAAACCCACTACCTGCGGGGGGCCGAACCATACGGGGAGCACTATGCTCTGAGCAGCCTACTGCTACTCACCAGCGCGCACGCCACATGGCAATATCTTTCAAATTGGGCTAGGTACACCCATATTCTCTCTATGGCGTGTACCTTCCCCTACTCTCCCCTACTGTTACCTTCCACTATTCGGTACGCCATGATCGAAGTATCACACTTACCAGATCATTACCAGCGCCTGTCTTCCTCTTTCAGGGGTGTCCGTGGTGTTGGGGACCTGACCTAGGACGGCTGTCTTTCTCACGTCTTCCATCTTTTACCTTTCTATCAGTTACATGTCATGGTCGACGTCTCGGTCTCCCTGACCCTCTTCACACATAGACCCCTCTTCGGATCTCACACTTCCCGTTGGTCCCTCAGACCTTCTCTTGCCCGGACCTGTTGCCTTTACTTGTGCATCTTATAAAACAAAATAACTTTACAATATCACAAGTACCCCATTAATGTAGGGTCGGTGGCCGAGCTGGGGGGGTGGTCCCTCTTCTTACCACGCAGAGACGAAACAGAGACAAGATGGAGACAGTTTCTGGGTGCAACAGGTCCAAGCTTTATTCACTTGCTGTCCGGCTGACAGCCCCACAGCACTCCGCAATTTTTCCTCAAGGCTCCCTGGTTACAATACGCCACAGAATACCGCACTTTCGTCAGGGACGTATATATACATACCGTCCCTTTACTCTTGTTGACGCTTTTGACAGGTCCATCACTGTGGCCGCCTTAGGCCCGTAAACCAACAGTAATTCCACTGGTCACAACGTCTTTCTTAACACGGTATCCGTAACCTCTGTGCCTCGTCGGTATAACCTCTGTGTCTCGTCTGTTTTGCGGTATTCCTGTCAGGACCACCCCCCTGACGTTCTCTCTCCTCAGTTTCCCTGGTTCGGATTCTCTTCACAGCGCAGACTGTCACAGTCCTCCTGTCACTGGAGCTCCCCCTGGGGACAGGAACCTTCTGGAACCCTCCCTCAGTATTTATAGCACTTCCGGTCCCCTGTCGCTGTAACTCCGCCCCCCATGACCAACGGTTTCTAAAGCCCTAAGCTGATGTCAAGTCCTTTGCTCACACTCCTCCCTGCCATCTAATGGTCATACCCAAGGTACTGCACGTCCACTACACTTTCCTAGCTGTTGTGAGTTCATTTTTCCCTTCACCATTGAGGTCTGATGAACTCCCTCCTCTGGTGAAGGAAGTTAGTGAGGCTGATTACCAAACACCTGGGCAGCTAGATGATGACTGGGTGGCTGGAATTGAGGACTGGATATAAGGCTGCCAACGCCCTTCTTCCTGGCTGGTGATTTTCCTGCTGGATTCTTGGAGACCAGTCTGATTCCTGCATCTCAAAGTTAAGTTTTTCTGCTCTGCTTTGTACTCTTCAGTTTTGTTTTTGTTTTGCCTTGTTTTATTGGGAGTTCTGCCATCCCCGGCCGGGGGTGAGCTGAATTCCATTTTTGTCTCTGATCTGTTGATCTTTTGCTCTGTCTTCAGAATATACCTGAGTGCTGATATAGTCTTTTGAAGCCTAGCGACTTCAGGGCCTGTTTTTCCTATCAGTCGGTTGGCTCATTTTGAATAGGGTTTTTGCGGATGGCAGACAGCAGCTTTCCTATCCTGTCCTATGTAGTTAGCTTGGGCCCCATCATTTGCTCAACCTATCTTTCTATCTGTGTTAGTGTTTTCATCTTGCTTCACCGTCATTATATGTTGGGGGCTGCCTATTGCTTTGGGGTCTGCTCTGGGGCAGTTTAGTTTTTCCCCTTTCTGTCTTTAGGCTATTTAGTTCTCCGGCTGTGATCTAGGGGTCTAGGGCACCGTAGGAACCCCCCACGGCTACTGCTAGTTGTTGTGGATAGGTTCAGGGGTCTGCAATCCGATAGCTGCCAACCCCTCTGGTTTTTCTGGACTTAGCTAGTATTTTGTCTTTTCCTCCTTCGGTGACTCATCATAACAGAATCACCAGCCATACCGCAGATCCTAGGGTACTCAATAGCAGGAGAGAATTGTAAAAAGAAAAAAAAAAAAAAAAAGGAAAAAAAAGTGTCAGAATTTTTTTTTTGTGTGTGCATATATTTTCCTCTATATCTCTGAGGCCTTAGGGGGAATTTTTCTCTCAATGGAGATGAAGCAATTGTCTGATCGTGTGGAGCAGCTCGCTGCTGAAGTGCGGGGAATTTCCACCTATCTTGCTCATTCACATGCTGCTGAACCAAAGATTCCTACTCCTGATGTGTTTTTTGGGGATCGTTCTAAATTCTTGAATTTCAAGAATAATTGTAAATTATTTTTTGCCTTGAAGCCTAACTCGTCGGGGAACTCCGCGCAGCATGTTAAAATTGTCATCTCTTTGCTGCGTGGCGATCCCCAGGATTGGGCGTTTTCTTTGAAACCTGAAGATCCTATTCTGAATAATGTGAACGCATTTTTTCAAGCCTTGGGGTTGTTGTATGATGAACCTAATGCTATTGATCAGGCTCAAAAGACCCTGTTGGCATTAAGCCAGGGTCGGGATTCGGCAGAGTTGTACTGTCAAAAATTCCGAAAGTGGGCGGTCCTTACTACCTGGAATGAAGGTGCCTTGGCAGCCCTCTTTCGGAAGGGGTTGTCAGAAACTGTAAAAGATACTATAGTGGGATTTCCTGTTCCCTCTGGTCTTGACGATTCTATGTCATTAGCCATTCAGGTGGATCGGCGTTTACGTGAACGCAAAACTACAGGAGAGATGTCGCCACCTGTTGAACAAATGTTTGAACCTATGCAATGTGACAGAGTTTTGTCTAGGGCGCAGCGTCAGGAGTTCAGAAGGTGTAATAAGCTGTGTTTTTTTTGTGGAGATGCCTCGCATATTATTTCTGTCTGCCCTAAACGAGAGAAACGTTGTGCACACACGTTTTCTGTGGGTGGTGTTCAACCTAAGTTTCTTCTGGCAATTACTCTGATCTGCTCCCTGTCCACATTTTCCGCCAAGGCTTTTGTTGATTCAGGAGCAGCTCTGAACCTGATGGACTTGGATTTTGCTAAACGTTGTGGATTTCCTATGACACCTCTGTGGACGCCTATCCCTTTGAGGGGTATTGGTGCTACTCCTAGGACGAAGAATAAACCTCAGTTTTGGACCCAGGTGGTAATGCGGGTCACCCCAGACCATCAAGAAAATTGCAGATTTTTGGTGTTGCATAATTTGCATGATACCATTGTTCTGGGGTTTCCCTGGTTGCAAATCCATAATCCAGTTCTGGATTGGAAATCTTTGTCTGTGGTGAGTTGGGGTTGTCGGTGTGCCCTTAGTGATGCTCCTGTTTTCTCCACCTCTCCCCAGTCACATGATGTTCCTGACTATTTGGCTGACTTCTATGATGTATTTAGTGAGAATGAGTCTGCGTCTTTGCCTCCTCATAGGAGTTATGACTGTGCAATTGAGCTGAACCCGGGGTGTAAATTCCCCAAGGGTCGGCTTTTCAATTTATCTGTACCCGAGCACGAGGCTATGCGATCCTATATTAAGGAGGCATTGGAGAAGGGTCATATTAGACCATCCTCTTCACCCTTAGGTGCTGGTTTTTTTTTTGTGGCTAAAAAGGATGGTTCATTAAGGCCTTGTATTGACTATCGTGCCCTCAACAAAATTACTGTTAAATATCAGTATCCGTTACCCCTGATTTCTGATCTATTCTCCAGAGTTAAAGGTGCTTGCTGGTTTACCAAGCTTGACCTCAGGGGGGCGTATAATCTTATTCGCATTAAGCATGGGGATGAATGGAAGACGGCGTTTAATACTCCGGAGGGACATTTTGAGTACCTGGTGATGCCTTTTGGGCTCACTAATGCCCCTTCTGTCTTCCAGTGCTTCATGAACGATATATTCCGAGACTTTGTGGATAAATTTTTGATTATCTATCTGGATGATATTTTGATCTTCTCCAAGAATTGGGACTCTCATGTGGAACATGTTCGGACTGTGTTCCGGATTTTGAGGGAGAATTCCCTGTATGTCAAGGGATCGAAATGCCTTTTTGGGTACAGAGGATTTCATTTTTGGGATTTATTTTGTCTCCGTCAACTATTGAAATGGACCTGGCCAAGGTACAGGCCATTTATGATTGGGTTCAGCCCACTTCTTTGAAGGCCCTCCAGAAGTTTTTGGGTTTTGCTAATTTTTTCGGAAATTTATAGCTAATTTTTCTGGTATTGCCAAGCCATTGACGGATTTGACTAGGAAGGGTGCTGTGTGCTGAATTGGTCCCCGGAGGCTGTTTCTTCCTTTCAGGAGCTGAAGCGAAGATTCACGTCTGCTCCGGTTTTGCGGCAACCTGATGTCTCACTCCCATTTCAGGTGGAGGTGGACGCTTCTGAGATTGGTGCAGGAGCTGTGTTGTCCCAAAAAGATCCTGTGACATCTAAAATGAATCCTTGTGCTTTCGGTTCCCGAAAGTTCTCCCCATCCGAACGTAACTATGATGTGGGGAATCGGGAACTGTTGGCCATGAAATGGGCATTTGAGGAGTGGAGACATTGGTTGGAGGGAGCCAAACACCAAGTTGTGGTCCTTACTGACCACAAGAATTTGATTTATCTGGAGTCGGCCAAGTGCCTGAATCCTAGACAGGCTAGGTGGGCCTTGTTTTTCACACGTTTTGATTTTGTGGTCTCTTTTCTTCCGGGCACTAAGAATGTCAAGGCAGACGCCCTCTCTAGGAGTTTCCTTGCTGATTCTCCTGTTGTGACTAAGCCTGCTACCATCTTAGGCGAGGGGGTAGTTCTTTCTGCCATCTCGCCCGATTTGAGACGTGCTCTGGAAGAGTTTCAGGAGGACAAACCTGGGCGTTGTCCCAGTGGAAAGTTGTATGTTCCTGACCAGTGGAGGAAGAGAGTGATGTCTGAAGTTCATTGCTCTGCATTGGCTGGTCATCCAGGTATTTTTGGTACTAGAGATCTGGTGAGTCGGTCTTTTTGGTGGCCCGCCTTGTCTCATGATGTCAGGAATTTTGTGCAGTCCTGTGGGACTTGCTCCCGGTCTAAACCTTGTTCTCGCTCTTGTGGCTTGTTGATGCCTTTGCCGGTGCCCAGGAGGCCATGGACCCATATTTCAATGGATTTTATCTCTGATATGCCTGTCTCTCAGAGAATGACTGTTATTTGGGTGATTTGTGATAGATTCTCTAAGATGGTCCATCTTGTACCACTCCCTAAGTTGCCATCTTCCTCTGAGTTGGTGCCCTTGTTTTTGCAACAGGTGGTTCGCTTGCACGGGATTCCTGAGAACATTGTATCTGACAGAGGAGTTCAGTTTGTGTCTAGATTTTAGAGGACTTTCTGTTCCAAGCTGGGAATTCAGTTGTCCTTCTCCTCTGCGTTTCACCCTCAGACCAATGGGCAGACGGAGAGAACAAACCAGACTTTGGAGTCGTATTTGAGATGTTTTATTTCTGCCGATCAGGATGATTGGGTTTCATTTTTGCCCTTGGCCGAATTTGCTTTAAATAATAGAGCTAGTTCTGCCACTTTGATGTCACCTTTTTTTGTAACTTTGGTTTTCACCCTCGATTTTCTTCAGGGCAGGTGGAGCCTTCTGCCTGCCCAGGTGTTGACACTAAGGTGGAGAGAATGCACCAGATCTGGGACCAAGTAGTGGATAAGTTGTCTCTCTCCCAGGAAAAGGCCCAGCGGTTTTCCAACCGGCGTAGGACCGTTGGTCCCCAGTTTAAGGTGGGTGATATGGTTTGGTTGTCATCAAAAAATATCGCTATGAAGGTGGCTTCTCCTAAGTTTAAGCCTAGATTTATTGGACCTTACAAGATTTTGGAGATTATTAATCCGGTCTCTTTTCGGTTGGCTCTGCCTGTCACATTTAAAATTCATAACGTGAATAAGTCCTTGTTGAAGAGGTTTGTTGAACCAGTAGTTCCTGTGGTGGCACCTCCTGACCCTATATTGGTTGAAGGTAACATGGAATATGAGGTAGAGAAGATACTGGATTCCTGTCTGGCTAGACGGAGACTCCAGTATTTGGTTAAGTGGAAGGGTTATGGTCAGGAGGATAATTCCTGGGTCTCTGCGTCTGATATTCATGCCAAAATATTGGTGCATGCCTTTCATCGGTCTCACCCGAATCGCCCTGGTGGCATGGATGAGGGTTCGGTGACCCCTCCTCAAGGGGAAGGTACTGTTGTGAGTTCATTTTTCCCTTCACCATTGAGGTCTGATGAACTCCCTCCTCTGGTGAAGGAAGTTAGTGAGGCTGATTACCAAACACCTGGGCAGCTAGATGATGACTGGGTGGCTGGAATTGAGGACTGGATATAAGGCTGCCGACACCCTTCTTCCTGGCTGGTGATTTTCCTGCTGGATTCTTGGAGACCAGTCTGATTCCTGCATCTCAAAGCTAAGTTTTTCTGCTCTGCTTTGTACTCTTCAGTTTTGTTTTTGTTTTACCTTGTTTTATTGGGAGTTCTGCCATCCCCGGCCGGGGGTCAGCTGAATTCCATTTTTGTCTCTGATCTGTTGATCTTTTGCTCTGTCTTCAGAATATACCTGAGTGCTGATATAGTCTAATGAAGCCTAGCGACTTCAGGGCCTGTTTTTCCTATCAGTCGGTTGGCTCATTTTGAATAGGGTTTTTGCGGATGGCAGACCGCAGCTTTCCTATCCTGTCCTATGTAGTTAGCTTGGGCCCCATCATTTGCTCAACCTATCTTTCTATCTGTGTTAGTGTTTTCATCTTGCTTCACCGTCATATGTTGGGGGCTGCCTATTGCTTTGGGGTCTGCTCTGGGGCAGTTTAGTTTTTCTCCTTTCTGTCTTTAGGCTATTTAGTTCTCCGGCTGTGTTCGAGGGGTCTAGGGCACCGTAGGAACCCCCCACGGCTACTGCTAGTTGTTGTGGATAGGTTCAGGGGTCTGCAATCCGATAGCTGCCAACCCCTCTGGTTTTTCTGGACTTAGCTAGTATTTTGTCTTTTCCTCCTTCGGTGACTCATCATAACACCTAGATGTTTCCCCACTGTAGTAACTGACACCTGTCTAAACTGTGTAAACCTTTCTTTCTCTATACTGCCACGTCCGTCCGTCCGTCAGGTCACCTTCCCTACACTCTCCCTTCCTTTGTCCATTGTCGTCCTCGACAATCGTCATCCCTGCCTTCGTCATTCTGAAGCTTCACCTACACTCTGTTGTCGGACCAGCTGTTGGGCCAAACCCACTACCTACGGGGGGCCGAATCATACTGGGAGCACTATGCTCTGAGCAGCCTAATGCTACTCACCAGCGCGCACGCCACATGACAACATCTTTCAAATTGGGCTAGGTACACCCATATTCTCTCTATGGCGTGTACCTTCCCCTACTCTCCCCTACCGTTACCTTCCACTATTCGGTACGCCATGATCGAGGTATCACACTTACCAGATCATTACCAGCGTCCACCTTCCTCCTTCAGGGGTGTCCGTGGTGTTGGGGACCTGACCTAGGATGGCTGTCTTTCTCACGTCTTCCATCTTTTACCTTTCTTTCAGTTACATGTCATGGTCGGCGTCTCGGTCTCCCAGACCCTCTTCACACATAGACCCCTCTTCAGATCTCACACTTCCCGTTGGTCCCTCAGACCTTCTCTTGCCCGGACCTGTTGCCTTTACTTGTGCATCTTATACAACAAAATAACTTTACAATATCACAAGTACCCCATTTTTATATATTTTTTTTCATTTTCCTTTGCTTTTAAAACCAACATATAACAACATAACATTGCAGATCCCCTTTCGTCCTCCCCCCTTCCTTGGACCTGGACACTCCTCCGCTTTTCCGTATCCCCGTTCTGTCAGGCAAACATATTTACGTATACTTTCCATACAAGGAACATAGAAAGAAGAAAGAGAGAAAAAATAGTTGCTTTAGATAAACAGCAACAAAAACATTTTTTTTTCACTCTAAACGAAACTGTCCTTATAACCTGCACAACGCTGTTACGAATTCCTGACAGTTCAATCCGCCTTCTAGCGGTCAGTAGTGAGGGACCCCACAGTCATGGAGTTCCGGGAATACTGAGGTTGTCCATTCAAGTCCTCTTTATGGGGGTTCGCTTCCTTCGGGCTCCGCTTCATTGCCACCGCATAATACCCGCGGGGGCAGTACTCCTTATAGTAGGACACTTAGTCCCCTTCATGTAGAGCCCGACCATGGCGAATTGAGGCCACATTTATGTAAACCTTCTGGCCTGTTTCGTCATGGATAAACCCGTATCCCCGGTCCAGATTGGTATAGACCAGCCGTCCCCTAGATCTCTCCTTTTCCATGCCGGCCTCTCCTTGAGTGTGGAGCAGGTTCCACACTTCCTGCTCCCGGGCCTTCTTCTTCTTGATCACCTCTGCTACCCACACAGAGGGTACAGCATGGGCCCTGGAGTCCGGTGGGCGGGACTCCGCTGAAAAAGACCGTGAGACAGAAACTGCTGATGATCTCTGCGGCCCAGCAGCCACTGGGGTCAGATGGCAAATGGGGACAACCGGGTCCTCGGGGATTGGAATCACAGGATACGCTAAGCCGGCCGCAACCGACTCCAGCACCGGCATTACCGCGGCCTCAGGACAGGCCGCATCCATTACTTCCAACGGAGCCGGAGTAACGGTCGGTTCCAACAAGGCAGCTACTCTTGGCAAGGGGAGCGCAGCAGCGTCTTCTTCGGCTGAGCGCCGCACTGGTAGCTCCGGGCAGGGTAGCTCAGGGACTTGAGCGGGGGCCTCGCTCAGCTCCGCAAACACCACGGGGCCCGTGGTAACTAGGCCTTCCGGTGAGCAGGGGGCCGCGTGCTGCAGAAGAATGGTGGGGGCCGCTTGCAGAGGCACTGGTAGGGCCGGGGGTACTCTCACCTTCCCCGGCGCTACGGCCTCCGTCCCATCATCACGCGGTTTCCCCTGCAGCCTCCGTTCCTTGCTCCACTGTCCTGCGGGCCTTCCCTCCGGACTCGGGGGCTCTGCTGAGGAGTCCTCTGCCGGTATTGGTGGCGGCCGCTCTCGATGACTCCGCTCAGGCTCCGCTCCCCAGCTCAGTATCCCGCTGCTCACCCGTGGCTCTGAGGGCGACTTCTAGCACAGCTCCATCTCCCGCCGCCATTGCCACTCTAGGCGGCCGATGCCCCGACACCCGCAGCATCTCATACCGTCCTTTGGGCAGCAATCGAATGGCGCCAGACAGCTGCAGCCCAGCTTTTCTTCTGTGCCACTCCTCCTGCTGGGTGGGGCGTTGGCAGACCTTTCCACCCATCTGCCAGGGTCCAGTACATGGGAGCGTCGGCCTCCGGGCACATACCGCTGTCCACGGGGGTACGTTGGAGGGGGCCCCAGTCCATTCAACACGACTGCAAACACTCGGACCTCTCCCCTGCGTTGTAGCAATGCCGCCATCTTGCGCAGCACCTGGTACCGCCCCGGATCTTCAGTCAGCGCCACCGAGTCACCACAGCGCTCCCAATTTGTAATCCACAGGTAAGCCAGTTGTAATCCACAGGTGTTTTCACTCCACGCAGCATAGTCCAAATCTCTTCCCAATACTCGAGGCAGGCCTGCCGCAGAAGATGGGGTAATAGCGGCTGCGATCCTGCCGACTACGCCAAATGTAGGGTCGGTGCCCGAGCTGGGGGGGTGGTCCCTCTTCTTACCACGCAGAGACGAAATAGAGACAAGATGGAGACAGTTTCTGGGTGCAACAGGTCCAAGCTTTATTCACTTGCTGTCCGGCTGACAGCCCCACAGCAATCCACAATTTTTCCTCACGGCTCCCTGGTTACAATACGCCACAGAACACCGCACTTTCGTCAGGGACGTATATATACGTACCGTCCCTTTACTCTTGTTGACGCTTTTGACAGGTCCGTCACTGTGGCCGCCTTAGGCCCGTAAACCAACAGTAATTTCACTGGTTACAACGTCTTTCTTAACACGGTATCCGTAACCTCTGTGCCTCGTCGGTATAACCTCTGTGTCTCGTCTGTTTTGCGGTATTCCTGTCAGGACCACCCCCCTGACGTTCTCTCTCCTCAGTCCCCCTGGTTCGAATTCTCTTCACAGCGCACAGACTGTCACAGTCCTCCTGTCACTGGAGCTCCCCCTGGGGACTGGAACCTTCTGGAACCCTCCCTCAGTATTTATAGCACTCCCGATCTCCTGTCGCTGTAACTCCTCCCCCCATGACTAACGGTTTCTAAAGCCCTAAGCTGATGTCAAGTCCTTTGCTCACACTCCTCCCTGCCATCTAATGGTCAACCCAAGGTACTGCACGTCCACTACACTTTCCTAGCTGTTTCCCCATTGTAGTAACTGACACCTGTCTAAACTGTGCAAACCTATCTTTCTCTATACTGACACGTCCGTCCGTCCGTCAGGTCACCTTCCCTACACTAGTGTTTATCCATACGGTGGAGAGCTAAGTGGCAAGTCCCAAACGAGGTGGTGGAAAAACTGGGTGAAGTTAATTACAAGGTACAAAGCCGGGTTGAAGGAACCTGCACCAAGTCTATCATGTTGTAACAACCCTGCTGGCGTCACTGCATGGCCTCCCATGCCCCGCACATCAACTTACACACTGCTCCGGTTCATGCTGTGAATTCTGTCTGTTGCCAGTCCTGTGCTCTGTGCCTCTGCTCTCCTGTATGTTTCCTGGCTATGTGTGTATAGGGGGGCGGCGCCAGAACTCTCTGGTTCTTATGCAGTCAGGGTGCACCGGTCTAATCTGTCCCTGACCAATCACCTAGAGCCCTTGACTATTTAGTTCCGCCACACCCACTGAAACATTGCCTGTGCAATGTCTATACTCAGTTAGCAACTTGCTGCTGAGGAAGCCAGGCCCTGTTCTGTTTATCTCCTTCTCTGGAGGATTACCCCTAGTCTTGCTTTGTACCTTGTCTGCCTGCCAGGAGGCTGAATATCCTGGCCCTTGAGTCTTTGTCCCAGTGCCTTGTCTGTACTCGGTCCTACCTTAGTCTCCCTTTCTCCTTGTCCGTGGCTTCCTTCCCTGCTGTGTCTTTCCTTGTGTCCTCCCTGTCTGTGCATCGGCACCCTTGCAGCTCTGTCTGTGAACCTGCTCCCTTGCAGCTCTATCTGTGCATCTGCACCCTTGCAGCTCTGCCTGCACGGCTCCCTAGCCGCTCTGCCTGCACGGCTCCCTAGCCGCTCTGCCTGCATGGCTCTCTAGCCACTCTGCCTGCACGGCTCTCTAGCCGCTCTGCCTGCACGGCTCTCTAGCCGCTCTGCCTGCACGGCCCCCTTGCCGCTCTGCCTGCCCGACTCCCTTGCCGCCCAGCCTACTCCGCACTCCTGCGGCTCTGCCTACTCCACACTCCTGCCTATATCCATACCTGCACCTCCTATGTGAAAAGGTCCAAATCCTGTTTCAACATACACCACTCCCTCCTGCCTGCACCTGCAGTGTGAACAGGTCCCAAACTGTCCCTTCTCATACCACGCCAGTCTGTCCTGTGTCTCCAAACCATGCCTGCCTGTCCTGTGTCTCCAAGCCATGCCCGCCGGTCCTGTGTCTCCAAGCCGTGCCCGCCGGTCCTGTGTCTCCAAGCCGTGCCCGCCGGTCCTGTGTCTCCAAGCTGTGCCCTCCGGTCCTGTGTCTCCAAGCCGTGCCCGCCTGTCCTGTGTCTCCAAGCCGTGCCCGCCTGTCCTGTGTCTCCAAGCCGTGCCCGCCTGTCCTGTGTCTCCAAGGCGCAAGCGTGACACATGTGAACTTGCTAAAACCTTGGCGAGACCGAGAATCGCCTAGAGTTAAAGATGACACATTTCCTTTGTATTTTAGAAAAATATATACACATTGCTCAAAAAAATGAAGGGAACACTTAAACAACAGAATGTAACTCCAAGTGGATCAAACTTCTGTGAAATCTAACTGTCCACTTAGGAAGCAACACTGAATGACAATCAATTTCACATGCTGTTGTGCAAATGGAATAGTCAACAAATGGAAGTTATTGGCAATTATCAAGACACCCTCAATAAAGGAGTGGTTCTGCAGGTGGGGACCACAGACCAC
The DNA here is from genome assembly GCF_039654945.1 of Dendrobates tinctorius. NCBI lineage: Eukaryota > Metazoa > Chordata > Amphibia > Anura > Dendrobatidae > Dendrobates > Dendrobates tinctorius. Next base: position 8,617,132 of record NW_027361731.1, on the reverse strand, counting down.
ATCTCTGTACCAGGAGACAGGCCAGTACACCAGGAGATGTGGAGGGGGCCATAGGAGGGCAAAAACCCAGCAGCAGGACCGCTATCTCCACTTTTGTGCAGAGAGGAACTGGAGGAGAACTGCCAGAGCCCTGCAAAATGACCTCCAGCAGGCCACAAATGTGCATGTGTCTGCACAAACGGTTAGAAACCAACTCCATGAGAATGATCAGTGTGCTTGACGTCCACAGATGGATGCTGTGCTCACAGTCCAACACCGTGCAGGACACTTGGCATTTGCCACAGAACACCAGGATTGGCAAACTCGCCGCTGGCACCCTGTGCTGTTCACAGATGAAAGCAGGTTCACACTGAGCACATGTGACAGACATGACAGAGTCTGGAGACGCCGTGGAGAGCGATCTGCTGCCTGGAACATCCTTCAGCATGACTGGTTTGGCAGTGGGTCAGTATTGGTGTGGGATGACATTTCTTTGGTGGGCCGCACAGCCCTCCATGTGCTCGCCAGAGGTAGCCTGACTGCCATTAGGTACCGAGATTAAATCCTCAGACCCCTTATGAGACAATATGCTGGTGCGGTTGACCCTGGGTTCCTCCTAATGCAGGACAATGCCAGACCTCATGTGGCTGGAGTGTGTCAGCAGTTAATGCATGATGAGGGCATTTATGCTATGTACTAGCCTGCCAGTTCCCTAGACCTGAATTCAATCGAGCACATCTGAGACATCATGTCTCGCTCCATCCACCAACGCCACACTGCACCACAGACTGTCCAGGAGTTGACTGAAGCTTTAATCCAGGTCTGGGAGGAGATCCCTCAGGAGAACATCCACCACCTCTTCAGTAGCATGCCCAGGCGTTGTACAGTAGAGAGGTCATACAGGCACATGGATAGGCCACCCACTACTGAGCTTCATTTCCTTGTCTTCAAGCATTTCTACTGAAATTGGATCAGCCTGTAATTTGATTTTCCACTTTGATTTTAAGTATCCTTTCAAATCCAGACCTCTATGGGAAATTAATTTTGATTTACATTGATCATTTCTATGTTTTATTGTTCTCAATGTATGCCACTGTATAATGAATAAAGATTTGCAACTTGAATATATATTTCATTCAGTGATATCAAGGATGTGGTATTTTAGTGTTCCCTTTATTTTTTGAGCAGTGTATATAGTTATTTTTTACATTTTAAAAAGTACAAGGAAAAGGGGGGTGATGAAAAAGCTAGGGCGTGCTTGGAGATTTGTGTGCCCAGATAGCTTAGACCTAGGTTTCACACCTTAATTAGCCTGTTAGGGTTATGGCTTGTTCACTATCATTGCTATCCAGTTAATGCAAATTTCCCAGCTTTGTAAAAAACCCAGCCTCCTCTAGCCTTGTGCCAAAAAATAGCAGCCATGGGTTCTAAGCAGCTACCTAGCACTCTGAAAATGAAAATGTTGGAGGCCCACAAAGCAGGAGAAGGCTGTAAGAAGATAGAAAAGCATTTTCTTCAAGTTGCCCTTTCCTCAGTTCAAAATGTAATTAAGAAATGGCAGTTATCAGGAACAGTAGAGGTCAAGATAAGGTCTGGAAGACCAAGCAATATATTTCTAATATTAATGCGCCAGTAATGGAGAATCTTCACATACCTTCACCTGCAGAGTCGCACACATGTATGGCTGTTCTGTGCACACAGGACCTGTGATGAGGTCACAGGAGGGGAGGAGTCAGGAGTCACATGATCAGGGGCCTCAGTGTATGCAGGACTCTGCTGCGCTGGTTGTCATGGTGCTGGATGAGGGGAAGTTTATGTGTGAGGTCAGGAAGCGTTTACAGTGTGGATGTAGCCGAGCCGTGTGTGTATGAGGTGTACGGAGCGGAGCCGTGTATACGAGGTGTACAGATCAGGGCCATGTGTGTACGAGGTATATAGAGTAGAGTCGTGTGTGTACAGGGTGTACAGAGTGAAGCTGCATGTGTACGGGATATATGGAGCGAAGCCGCCTATGTACAAGGTGTATGAAGTGGAGCTACGTGTCTACGGGGTGTACAGTGCTGAGTTGTACATGAACAATATGTACGAAGCAGAGTTGCTTGTGTACAGATAGGAGCCATGTGTCTACGACATGTACTGAGCAGAGCCATGTGTGTACGATGTGTACGGAGCGGAGCCATGTGTGTACAGAGCGGAGCTTTGTTCCATCATGTTTTGGTTAATTTAATAAGTAGATTTTTTTAATAAAACAAATGATTGGATCCATCTGAATATTACATGCATTGTTCTCCAATATTTCCTCTCTATTATTCCAATCTGTGTATTATCGTCTTGTGTCTTTTTGCCTTTTCTCTAATACTATTCTGTGTTCCGCAACTGCAGGAGAGCATGGCGAAAGTGATGCCTATCATAAAGGAGAATCTTCTCCAGGCACAGGAGGCACAGGCAAGGGTCTATAACCAACCAGCGAGGCTGAGGCAGTTCCAGCACGGGAACCCCATGCTAGTGCTTATCTCCTCAAAACATGTAAGGATCTTTACTGTAACGAACTTAAAGATTAATTTCTTACATTCGCATCTAAGCTCCTTCCCACCAAACTGCGGAGCAGTGAGCAACGAGAACGGTGAGAGATTTCACCAAGATATTGCGGCTATGGAGAAAAGATATCAAGGAAAATGGATTCCATCAATGTTTGCAGATTACTGTTGGAAAATTGTAAGGGTATGTGCACACACTGAGGATTCGTGTGCAGATTTTTTCGTGCGGAATCTGCAGAATCCGCAGGTCAAAATGCCTGCATTTTACCTGCGGATTTCGCCTGCATTTGTACACCTGCGGATTCCTATAATGGCATAGGTGTAAAAATGCTGTGGAATCTGCACAAAGAATTGACATGCTGCCAAAAATAAACCGCTGCGTTTCCGCGCTGAATTTTCCGCAGCATGCGCACAGCGGTTTTTGTTTTGCATCGGATAACATGGTACTGCAGGGCCAAATCCGCTGCGGATCCGCCCACGAATCCGCATCGTGTGCACATACCTTAAGAGATGATCTGATGCAGGAGTACAAGAGACAAATAAAGAGTGGTCACTGAATGAGGAGCAAATGTTGTAGTGCAATTTCTTTAACTGTTTTTAATTCACAATAGTGTTTAGACAAATTTAAGTTATTTGAATTGTTGCTAAAATTCCTCTAAATAAATGTTAAAAATTGGCATAACAAAATACTCTGCATCTTTATATTTGAAAAATAATAATGTTTCAAAGTACTGAAACATTTATGCATTTATTATATGTAGCAGTAAAAGTAAAACTCTTTCATATCAAAGAAACAAGAGTGTTCTGTCTCCGACATTTAATTCATAATCCCTGATTGTTCTGCTTGATAATGTTTGCAGTGTTTTCTGGCTCCATCTAGTGACCAGAGTCATAACCGCAGTGTTATTGTGTATTTTACTTTTACTTTGCTATTTCCCTCCATTTGCAGTGCATTCTGGTAAGATTGCAATGCATCCTAGTAGACTTTTGCAAAGGATTATGGTTAGTTCAGCCCCATTTTCCCTCCAGTCCACCATTTTCTTTCTGCCTGCATTCAGGAAGCATCTCATTTCCTTCCTCCCCTCGTGACAGCATCGCTGGTATGTACTTATATTTCCTGTATCCAATTCCTGTCTCATACCAGCCTGCTTAGTTAGTTCTCCCCTGGTGAGCTACTAGTGCAGATGTTGATTTACTTTGTATTATGTATATTTGAATCCCTGATGAACCCAGTACTTATTGTATGCATATATGTTTTTGTTTGTAGTTTCACCGCGCCAATATACCACCACGTTCAATAAAGCACAGATTCAACCTACAGTCTCCTTGTTGGACCTCGGTATAGCGGTTTAGCTGCCTGTATAGCTACCTGAAGTCCGCTTCATTTAGTGAGGACAGAACAGTGAAACAGCGGCCATCCAGCTAGTCGTAATTCAGAGTGAAGAGTCTTCCATCCTGCAGGGGCCAGTGAAACAGCGGCTATCCAGCTAGTGGGAACTCAGAGAAAGAAGAGTCTTCCATCCTGCAGAGGCCAGTAAACAGCGGCCATCCAGCTAGTGGAATTCAGGGAAAAGATAGCCCTTCTTCCAGCAACTAGTGAAACTGCAGTCACCCACCTAGTGAGATTCAAGTCACCGACTACACAGAGACTAATACAGCTACATCAATCTCTGTACAGCCAAGCATTCCCCAAAGACACCATGTCCCACAAATCACACAGGACAAAATCTGTTACATCTGTCTCCTCAAAGACTTTATCCATCAGCAGCATGGTCGCCATTGCACGCATAAATGCTGAAGCCGCCAAAATGCGAGCAAGCTATGCTGAAGAGGAGATGCAATTTAAATTACAGAAAGCATGCCTAGAAGATCAAGAGAGAAAGTCACGCATAGACAGAGAGGTCAAGCTTAGAAAGAGATGAGCAAGAGAGAAAGATGCAGTTAAAGAAGGCACGTGTGGATGCCGCCTTGGAGAGCCTAGCAGTAAAAAGAGAAGCTGCCGCAGCACTAGCTGAAGCAGAATTGCTAGAAGCTGCACACAACCTTGAGCTGCATAGCTGAAGCCGTGTGTCAAGTCTGAAGTTGCCACTGCAAGATTCGCCACAATGCACATCTCAATATGTTAGTGAACTTCCTGGTCCAAACTATAACCAAGAACATGACACATCCAGTGAAGCGAGTGAGAGTCATCATGAGGCTCAGTTCCAGGAAAACGTGGAGCAAAACAATTCTGCTAATGACTACCTTGCCCCTCAGCAGGTAACCAATGTGAATCACCTTGCTGACATACCACACATCAGACCGAAGCAATATGACACCGGCTGGTGCCACCCTGAGGATACTAACAGGTATGAACGCACCTCACATCACTATCAGGGTGACCCATCACCAGTATACTCTGCTGACAACCGTTTCACAACAGAATTTACTAAGTTCTTCACACGACGTGATCTGGTTGCCAAGGGACTCATGAAATTCACTGACCAAGCTGAAGGTTACAGAGCTTGGAAAGCTTCCTTCCAAAATGTCACTAGAGACTTGGGGCTACAACACAGGGAAGAGATAAACCTCTTAGTCAAATACCTAGGAGAAGAGTCAGTCAAACACTCAGTAAGGATCAGAGACATTAAGATAAACCACCCTCAAATTGGCCTCAAAGAGATCTGGAAGGGCTGGATGAGTATTATGGCTTAGCAGAGGTAATAGAGAGAGCCTTGTTCAAAAGAATCGATGACTTTCCTTAAATATCTAACAAAGGTCTCCAGAAACCTTGAGAACTAAGTGAACTGCTAAAGGAAGTCCTAGTTATCAAATGTGAAGGTGACCTACAAGGACTTGCATTCCTTGACACAGTCAAAGGTGTTAACCCTATAGTCCTAGAGTTGCTCTACAATCTACAGGAGAGGTGGCTCACACGTGGTTCCACGTACAAATACAAACACAGTGTTCCATTCCCTCCCTTCTCCATTTTTGTAGACTTTATACACGAACAAGCGACAATCAGAAATGATCCCAGCTTTGATTTTGCAATGTAATATGCCACGCCATCACCAGCTGCAAATCCACGCATAACATCTGTGGCAGTGCACTAGACTTATGTTTCTTCTCCAAGTTCCAATTACAGGTCTGCTGGCCACTCTCAATCAGAGATAAAGGTACAAGAAGCTGACAAGCAGTGCCCGCTCCATCAGAAGCCTCATCCTCTCCTGAAATGCAGAGCCTTCAGGGAAAAATCTATGCCAGATCGCAGAAGCTTCCTGAAAGAGAATGGTATCTGCTACAGGTGCTGCTCATCCACAACTCATCTCGCTAAGGATTGCAAGGTCACTGTAAAATGCACAGAATGTGGCACCATAGATCATAACACTGCTCTACACCCTGGCCCAGCTCCATGGAGTGCACAAACACGCCAGCTGACAGTGAGCATGGCGGGGAGGAAAGGAACACTGATGAAGCTATGCCAGAGATCACTTCACAATGTACTGAAGTCTGTAAAGGGACAATAGACAGTAGGTCCTATTCAATAATATGCCTTGTCAGAGTGTACCCAAAGGGTCATAGAGACAAAGCTGTAAGACTGTATGCTATCTTGGATGATCAAAGTAATCGATCCATGGCTAGATCAACATTCTTTGACCTATTCAACATCAAAGGGCCAAGCACTCCCTACTCATTAAAGTCATGTGCAGGTACTGTGACAATAGCAGGTAGGAAAGCCACTGACTACCAACTTGAGTCCATAGACTTACAATTCTGCATACCACTACCTACAATCATCAAGTGTAATCAGATCCCAGACAACAGATCTGAAACACCTACGCCGGATGTGGCAATCCATCATGCTCACTTAAAACACATAGCACACCTTATACTGGGACTCGACCATCAGGCAAAGATAATACTGCTGTAGGGAAGATATATCCTACAGGTTCATAGCGTGAGAAGTCATATCAATTGACTCCACAATGCTCCCTATGCCCAAAAGCTAGACCTAGGATGGGTCATAATAGGAAATGTATGCTTGGGATGTCATGATACCAGTGCTGGGTGACCAGCACTTCTGGGGTTAATGTTTTGATCTCAGTGCAGACTCTTACCTGCACACCTGGGACCTATTATGGTGGCCTCTTATTGGTTCTGGGAAGGCTTCTTATAGCCTCAGGAAGCTTCCATCCCCCGTCAGTTATACTCTTGCCCTTGGCATTGTGTGGTGACCCCTGAGTGTGTTTGTGCTGTGTTCTGGTTGCTTGATAATCTGTGTATGACTCGGTCTGTTCTCTGGATATTGCTTTGGATTCTGCTTGGTACCTTATATGTCTGTTTGGTTTTGACTTCTGCTCGGCCCTGACTATCCGCTCTGTCTCATCCTTGGTACATTACTGCTATCGCTGTGTATGAACCCTGTTTTTGCCTGACTCTGAGTAATTTTGTATAGTGTCTTTCCATCTCACTAAGTAGGATGCTAAGCCACGCCCCCTTGCAGTCACATGACCGTAGGTCACGTGTCTGCTTGCTAAACTTCAGCATCCACAGGTCCTGTGCATCAGTACTTTCTGGCTGTACCTGACCCCGGTACCCCTACAGTGCGGGTGAGTCCCTGCTCAGCGGAGGCTGCACACCGGCACTGACAGGATCCTGACACTCAGGACACGCGCACTGGCTCAGTGAGCAAGTACAGTGCGGTATTCCTGACATTATAACTGACCATTAAGTTTTTTGGGGGTTTTTTTTGTGCAGAGAGTTATGGATCCCATACAGTCTCTGGCTGACCAGATAAAAAGTCTGAGTCAGATGTTTCAGGGTTTATCTCTGGCTCGTTCTCAGCAGCAGCAGGTCTCTGAGACAGTTCGGGGGGCTTTATCTGCTGGGTCTCCGGGGACTGAGGCGAGGGATGTTGTTCTGGTGTCCCTGGAACCACCTGTTAAACTGCCTGACTTTTTTTCTGGGAACAGAAAGGAGTTCAGGGTCTTCATGGAGGGATGCAAACTTTTTTTTAGTTTGAGACCACGTTCCTCTGGGGACGAAAACCAGAAGGTAGGGGTCATTATGTCTTTATTAAGAGGGTCCCCACAAGCTTGGGTTTTCTCCCTTCCTCCCACTGCCCCTGAGAGAATGTCGGTGAATGCATTCTTTGAGGCCCTTGGGCACATTTATGAGGAGCCTGACCGAGTGCGATTGGCAGAGGACATGGTGATGAGCGTCTGTCAGGGGAAACACTCGGTGGAGTGGTTTTGTACTGAATTCCGCTGCTGGGCCGCAGAGGTCTCTTGGAACGACGCCGCACTCCAAGGACTCTTTCGCAGAGGCTTGTTCCAGCGGCTGCAGGATGCCTTGGTGTTACATCCTCCACCTAACTCTCTCAAGGATGCCATGACCCAGGCCGTCCGGATGGACCGCAGGCTGCGGGCCAGAGGGGTGATGCAGGTGGAGACTCCATTGTTCCCCAGTGGAAAAGAGACTGCCCCTGAGCTCATGGATGTAGGCGCCCTCTCCCTGAAGGATACGGAGAGGAAACGCCGGAAGGACAAGCAGTTATGCTTTTACTGCGGTAAAACGGGACATTGGAAAAGGAGTGCCCTGATTGCCCGTCTTCGACCCGGTCGGCGGGAATCGACTAGGTCTGGGTAGTCAACGGGGAGACTACTCAGACCCTCAGGTACCCTTTTCCTCGTTTTCTAAAGTGTTACTGCATGTGGAACTGTTTGTGGACGGTAGTTCTTTTCCCTCTACAGCCTTCGTGGACTGCGGATCATCAATTAATCTCATTGACTCCCAATTGGTCACACATTGCAAGATAGGGACAGTTAGGCTCAAGGTTCCAATCAAGGTGATGGCCATTGTCTCCTCTCCCCTCACTAAGGAGGGAATTCTCTTTATGTCTGACTTATTTTCGCTCAGAGTGGGTGCTACTCATGTGGAAAACCTAAGTTGTTTTGTTCTGGACAATCTACCTGCAGGGTTGGTGTTGGGCATGCCCTGGTTACAATGCCATAACCCAGTTATTAACTGGAAAACGGGGGAGATTGTTCAATGGGGGTTACCGCCACATAGACCCTTTGACTGCGCTATTGAGCTGGTCCCGGGGGCTAAATTACCTAAAGCCCGTCTGTTTAATTTGTCCAGCCCTGAGCGCTTGGCTATGAAGGAGTACATTGCTGAAAGTCTGCGCAAGGGACACATACGTCCTTCAGTCTCACCTGTGGCGGCAGGTTTCTTTTTTGTAAAGATAAAGATGGCGGGTTACGTCCCTGTCTCGATTTTTGGGAGCTTAATCAGATTACTGTACGGAATACGTACCCCCTTCCGTTGATTTCCGATTTGTGTAACCAACTATCAGGGGCAAAGTGGTTTTCTAAACTGGATCTTCGGGGGGCATATAATTTGATAAGGGTTCGGGACGGGGATGAATGGAAAATGGCGTTCCTCACGTCCGAGGGACTGTTTGAAAATTTAGTCATGCCGATTGGTCTTACCAATGCCCCCGCCATATTTCATAATTTCATCAACGTGATATTCTCGGATCTCATTGGTCGTTTTGTCGTTATCTACTTAGATGATATTTTGATATACTCCTCCGACAGGCATTCTCATCTGGAACATGTACGAACTGTTCTCCAAAGACTGAGAGAAAATCATCTGTATGCCAAATTGGAGAAATATGTATTCTGTGTGCAAGAATTGTCTTTTTTGGGATTAATTGTATCCGGTGAGGGTTTTCGCATGGACCCCAAGAAGGTGCAGGACATTGCTGATTGGGTGCAACCCCGAGATCTTAAGGATCTTCAGCGCTTCTTGGGGTTTGCCAATTATTACCGCAAGTTTATCCGGGGGTTTTTGCAGGTGGTCAAACCTCTCACGGATCTAACATGCAAAGGTGCGGATGTGAGAAATTGGTCCTTGCTCGCAAAAGAGGCCTTTGCGACGCTGAAAAAATGTTTTATGTCTGCTCTTGTGTTGGTACAGCCAGATCCTTCCAAACCATTTGTGGTGGAGGTGGATGCCTCCGAGGTGGGGGTGGGGGCAGTGTTGTCCCAAGGGCCTGCCACTCTAACCAACCTCAGGCCATGTGCTTTCTTTTCCAGGAAGTTCTCTGCTGCTGAAAGAAATTATGATGTAGGCAATAGAGAGCTTCTTGCTGTCAAGTTGGCGTTTGAGGAGTGGAGGCACTTTTTGGAGGGGGCCAGTCACCCGATTACTGTGATCACTGATCACAAAAATTTGTCATACATTGTGTGTTGTGAGTTCATTTTCCCCTTCACCGTCGATGTCTGATGAACTCCCTCTTCTGGTGAAGGAAGGTAGTGCGGCTGATTACCAAACACCTGATCTGGTAGATGATGACTGGGTAACAGGAAATTCTGACTGGATATAAGGCAGCCGACGCCCTTCTGAGTCACTGGTGATTTCTCTGCTGGATTCTTGGAGACCAGTCTGCTTCCTGCTTCCCAAAGATAAGTTTTTGCTCTGCTATTGAACTTATTAGTTTAGTTTTGTTAACCTTGTTTTTGGAGTTCAGCCATCCGAGGTCGGGGGTGTGCTGAGTTCCATTTTTGTCTCTGATCAGTTTGTCTCTTTGCTCTGTCTTCAGAATTTACCTGAGTGCTGATATAGTCTTTTTGAAGTCCTAGCGACTTCAGGGCCTGTTTTTCCTATCAGACGGTTGGGAAATTTTTTGGTAGGGTTTTTTACGGATTGCAGACAGCAGCTTTTCTATCCTGTCCTTTTTAGTTAGCTTGGGCCCCATCATTTGCTCAACCTATCTTTCTATCTGTGTTAGTGTTTTCATCTTGCTTCACCGTCATTATATGTTGGGGGCTGCCTATTGCTTTGGGGTCTGCTCTGGGGCAGTTTAGATTTCCCCTTTCTTTCTTTAGGCCTATTTAGTTCTCCGGCTGTGTTCGAGGGGTCTAGGGCATCGTAGGAACCCCCCACGGCTACTGTTAGTTGTTGTGGATAGGATCAGGGGTCTGCAATCCGATAGCTACCAACCTCTCCGGTTTTCTGGACTTAGCTTGTATTTTTGTTTATTCCTCCTTCGGTGACTCAATCATAACATTGTGTCTGCTAAAAGATTAACACCCAGACAGGCCCGTTGGTCACTTTTTTTTTCTCGTTTCCTGTTTACTATTAAATTCCGTCCAGGTTCAAAGAATGTCAAGGCTGACACCTTATCTCGTAGTTTTCACCCTGTGTCTGCCCCTGAGCCACCCTCCTCCATTCTGCACCCTGGGGTGGTGTTAGCAGGGATCTCATCTGAATTGGAATGGGAAATTGAGGGGGCCCAGTCGCTGGCTCCTGTGGCCAAGCCAGGGGACAAGTTGTTTGTCCCAGAGCAACTTCGCCTTAAACTCTTGCAAGAGTTCCACGAATCCAAGTTGTGTGCTCACCCTGGTATATCAGCCACGCGACTGGCGGTGGCTTGGATGTTCTGGTGGCCTACCCTGGGTTCTGACAAAGAAATTCATTTCTGGTTGTGGGGTCTGTGCTCGTTCTAAAAGCTCCCATAGCTGGCCGGCGGGGGAGCTGATTCCCTTGGAAGTTCCCAAAAGACCATGGACCCATCTGTCCATGGATTTTATTACCAATCTTCCCTCTTCCAGGGGTAATACGGTGGTATGGGTAGTGGTGGACAGATTTTCAAAGCAGGCTCATTTTGTACCCCTGTCCGCACTACCGTCAGCTGAGACCTTATCCAGATTGTTTGTGCAGCATGTGGTCCGCTTGCATGGGGTACCCCTGAATGTGGTGTCTGATCGTGGTGTGGTTTGTGGATAAGTTTTGGCGGGCTTTCTGTAAAAAATTAGGGATATCTCTGTCCTTTTCGTCTGCAAACCATCCTGAGAGTAATGGTCAGACGGAACGCACTAATCACTCTCTGGAACAGATCCTCGATGTTTGACTTCTGATAGACAGAATGACTGGTGTGATATACTGCCGTTGGCTGAATTTGCCTTCAATAGTCGGGTGAGTCAGTCCACTGGTATGTCCCCTTTCTTGATCAACTATGGGTTCAGTCCTCATTTCGGTGAGTTTTCTCGTCTGATTCGGGATGTCTCGGGGCTGAGGACTCTGTTCAGCGGTTAAAAAATACATGGGCAGAAGTCCTGCGGCGTATATCAAGGTCTCAAGGCAGGTATAAGTTTTTCGCGGACAGGAAACGAACACCTGGTCCCATGTTTCAGGTTGGAGAGAAAGTTTGGCTCTCCACGCGAAACATTAAGTTAAAGATTCTGCCAGCCAAGTTGGGCCCCAAATTCATTGGCCCGTACAAGATTGTGGAAAAAATCAACCCAGTAGCGTACAGGCTGTGCCTTCCACCCTCTTTCAAGATCCCTAATGTCTTCCATAGATCTCTACTGAAGCCTTTTGAAGCAGTCCGGGGAGAATCCGAGTCCGCTGCTCCTCCGGTTTCGGTTGAGGGACATGAGGAATATGAGATTGGTCACATCGTAGATTCTAGGTTGATACGGCGGTCAGTACAGTACCTAGTTCATTGGAAGGGGTATGGGCCGGAGGACAGGTCCTGGGTGCCAGCCCGATTTATGCATGCAGATCGCCTGGTTCGGGCTTTCCATGCTAGGTACCCGGGCAAGCCTGGGGGTCCAGAGGCCCCCCGTTGAGAGGGGGGTACTGTCATGATACCAGTGCTGGGTGACCGGCACTTCTGGGGTTAATGTTTTGATCTCAGTGCAGACTCTTACCTGCACACCTGGGACCTATTATGGTGGCCTCTCATTGGTTCTGGGAAGGCTCCTTATAGCCTCAGGAAGCTCCCATCCCTCGTCAGTTATACTCTTGCCCTTGGCATTGTGTGGTGACCCCTGAGTGTGCTTGTGCTGTATTCTGGTTGCTTGATAATCTGTGTATGACTCGGTCTGTTCTCTGGATATTGCTTTGGATTCTGCTTGGTACCTTCTATGTCTGTGTTATGATTGAGTCACCGTAGGAGGCAAAAACAGAAATGCTAGCTAAGTCCAGAAAACCAGAGAAGTTGGCAACTATCAGATTGCAGACCCCTGAACCTATCAACACAACTAGCAGTAGCCGTGGGGGGTTCCTACGATGACCTAGACCCCTCGATCACAGCCGGAGAGATACATAGGCCTAAAGAAGGAAAGGGGAAATCTAACTGCCCCAGAGCAGACCCCAAAGCAATAGGCAGCCCCCCACATATAATGACGGTGAAGCAAGATGAAAACACACAGACAGAAAGACAGGCTGAGCAAAGACGGGGCCCAAAAACTACCTAGATAGGAACGGATAGGAAGGCTGCTGTCTGCAATCTGCCAAAACCCTATCAGAGACAAAAGCCAACAAGCTGATATAAAAATGGCCCTGAAGCAACTAAGCTTCAAAAACTAAATCAGCACTCAGGTACTTTCAGAAGACAGAGCTAACGGAACACTGCACACTCCAGCAGGGAGTGGCAGAATCCAAAAAGCAAGAAAAACAAAAACAAATCTTAAATGCAAAAAGGCAAAACAGAAAACTTAGCTTTAGGAGAGCAGGAATCAGACTGGTGTCCAAGAGTCCACAGAGAAATCACCTGCAGGGCAGAAAGGGCGTAGGCTGCCTTAAATCCAGTCAATGACTCCACTCAGCCAATCGTCTTCATTAGTCCCAGGTGCCTGATAATCAGGCTCACTACCTTCCTTCACTAGAATAGGGAGTTCACCAGGCCTCAGTGACGGAGGGGAAAATGAACTCACAACAGTACCCCCCCCTTGAGGAGGGGTCACCGAACCCTCAACAACGCTACCAGGGCGATCAGGGTGAGCCCGATGAAAGGCGCGCACCAATCTTTTGGCATGAATATCAGAGGCAGAGACCCAGGAATTATTCTCCTGACCATAACCCTTCCACTTAACCAAATACTGGAGTCTCCGTCTAGCCAGACGGGAATCCAGAATTTTCTCTACCTCATATTCCAAGTTACCTTCAACCAATACAGGGTCCGGAGGTGCCACCTCAGGCACAACTGGCTCAACAAACCTCTTCAACAAGGACTTATGGAACACATTATGGATCTTAAATGTGACAGGAAGAGCCAAACGAAAAGAGACCGGATTAATAATCTCCAAAATCTTGTAAGGTCCAATAAATCTAGGCTTAAACTTAGGAGAAGCCACCTTCATAGCAATATTTTTTGATGATAACCACACCATATCACCAATCTTAAACTGGGGACCAATGGTCCAATGTCGATTGGAAAACCGCTGGGCCTTTTCCTGGGAGAGAGATAACTTATCCACCACTTGGTCCCAGATCTGGTGCATTCTCTCCACCACAGTGTCAACACCTGGGCAGGCAGAGGGCTCCACCTGCCCTGAAGAAAATCGAGGATGAAACCCAAAGTTACAAAAAAAAGGTGACATCAAAGTGGCAGAACTAGCTCTATTATTTAAAGCAAATTCGGCCAAGGGCAAAAATGAAACCCAATCATCCTGATCAGCGGAAATAAAACATCTCAAATACGACTCCAAGGTCTGGTTTGTTCTCTCTGTCTGCCCATTGGTCTGAGGGTGAAAAGCAGAGGAGAAGGACAACTGAATTCCCAACTTGGAACAGAACGTCCTCCAAAATTTAGACACAAATTGAACTCCTCTGTCAGATACAATGTTCTCAGGAATCCCGTGCAAGCGAACCACCTGTTGCAAAAACAGGGGCACCAACTCAGAGGAAGATGGCAATTTAGGGAGTGGTACAAGATGAACCTTCTTAGAGAACCTATCACAAATCACCCAAATAACAGTCATTCTTTGAGAGACCGGCATATCAGAGATGAAATCCATTGAAATATGGGTCCATGGCCTCCTGGGGACCGGCAAAGGCATCAACAACCCACTAGAGCGAGAACAAGATTTAGACAGGGAGCAAGTCCCACAGGACTGCACAAAATTCCTGACATCATGAGACAAGGTGGGCCACCAAAAAGAGCGACTCACCAGATCTCTAGTACCAAAAATACCCGGATGACCAGCCAATGCAGAGCAATGAACTTCAGACATCACTCTCTTCTTCCACTGGTCAGGAACATACAACTTTCCACTGGGGCAATGCTCAGGTTTGTCCTCCTGGAACTCTTGCAGAGCAAGTCTCAAATCGGGCGAGATGGCAGAAAGAACTACCCCTTCGCCTAAGATGGCAGCAGGCTTGGTCACCACAGGAGAATCAGCAAAGAAACTCCTAGAGAGGGCGTCTGCCTTGACATTCTTAGTTCCAGGAAGGAAAGAGACCACAAAATCAAAACGTGTAAACAACAAGGCCCACCTAGCCTGTCTAGGGTTCAAGCGTTTAGCCGACTCTAGGTAAATCAAATTTTTGTGGTCAGTGAGGACCACAACTTGATGTTTGGCTCCCTCCAACCAATGTATCCACTCCTCAAATGCCCATTTCATGGCCAACAGTTCCCGATTCCCCACATCATAGTTACGTTCAGATGAAGAGAACTTTCGGGAAAAGAAAGCACAGGGATTCATTTTAGATGTTACCGGATCCTTTTGGGACAACACTGCTCCTGCACCAATCTCAGAAGCATCCACCTCTACCTGAAACGGGAGTGAGACATCAGGTTGCCGCAGAACCGGGGCGGAGGTAAATCTACGCTTCAGCTCCTGAAAGGAAGCAACCGCCTCCGGAGACCAATTCAACACATCCGCACCCTTCCTGGTCAGGTCAGTCAATGGTTTGGCAATACTAGAAAATTTTGCTATAAATTTCCGATAAAAATTAGCAAAACCCAAAAACTTCTGGAGGGCCTTCAAAGAAGTGGGCTGAACCCAATCATAAATGGCCTGTACCTTGGCCGGGTCCATTTCAATAGTTGACGGAGACAAAATAAATCCCAAAAAAGAAATCCTCTGTACTCCAAAAAGGCATTTTGATCCTTTGACATACAGAGAATTCTCTCTCAAGGTCCGGAACACAGTCCGAATATGTTCCACATGAGCATCCCAATCCTTGGAGAAGATCAAAATATCGTCCAGATAGATAATCAAAAATTTATCGACAAAGTCTCGGAAAATATCGTTCATGAAGTACTGGAAGACAGAAGGGGCATTAGTGAGCCCAAAAGGCATCACCAGGTACTCAAAATGTCCCTCCGGAGTATTAAACGCCGTATTCCATTCATCCCCCTGCTTAATGCGGATAAGATTATACACCCCCCTGAGGTCAAGCTTGGTAAACCAGCAAGCACCTCTGACTCTAGAGAATAGATCTGAAATCAGGGGTAACGGATACTGATATTTAATAGTAATTTTATTGAGGGCACGATAATCAATACAAGGCCTTAAAGAACCATCCTTCTTGGCCACAAAAAAAAAACCGGCACCTAAGGGTGAAGAGGATGGTCTAATATGACCCTTCTCCAACGCCTCCTTAATATAGGACCGCATAGCCTCGTGCTCGGGAACAGATAAATTGAAGAGCCGACCCTTAGGAAATTTACACCCCGGGCTTAGTTCAATTGCACAGTCATAACTCCTATGAGGAGGCAAGGACGCAGACTCATTCTCACTAAATACATCATAGAAGTCTGCCAAATAGTCAGGAACCTCATGCGACTGAGGAGAGGTGGAAAAAACCGGAGCCTCACTAAAGGTACACCGGCAACCCCAACTCACCACAGACACAGACTTCCAATCCAAAACTGGATTATGAATCTGCAACCAGGGAAACCCCAGAACAACGGCATCATGCAGACCATGCAACACCAAAAATCTGCAATTTTCTTGATGGTCTGGGGCGACCCGCATGACCAACTGGGTCCAAAACTGAGGTTTATTTTTAGCCAGAGGGGTAGCATCAATCCCCCTCAAAGGGATAGGCGTCTGCAGAGGTGTCAACGGAAATCCACAACGTTTAGCAAAATCCAAGTCCATTAGGTTTAGCGCTGCTCCCGAATCCACAAAAGCCTTGGCGGAAAATGTGGACAGGGAACAGATCAGAGTAATCGCCAAAAGAAACTTAGGCTGAACCCCACCAACAGAAACCGTGTGTGCAAAGCGTTTCTCACGTTTAGGACAAACAGAAATAATATGTGAGGCATCTCCACAGAAAAAACACAGCTTATTGCGCCTTCTGAATTCCTGACGTTGCGCCTTAGACAAAACTCTATCACATTGCATAGGTTCAGACGTCTGTTCAACCGGTGGCAACACCTCTCGTGTAATCCTGCGTTCACGTAAATGCCGATCAACCTGAATGGCTAAAGACATAGAGTCGTCCAGAACAGAGGGAACAGGAAATCCCACCATTGTATCTTTTACGGCTTCTGACAAACCCTTCCGAAAGAGAGCAGCCAAGGCACTATCATTCCAGGTAGTAAGGACCGCCCACTTTCGGAACTTTTGACAGTACAACTCTGCAGATTCTCGACCCTGGTTCAATGCTAGCAGGGTCTTTTCAGCCTGATCAATAGCATTAGGTTCGTCGTACAGCAACTCCAAGGCTTGAAAAAATGCATTCACTTTAGTCAGAATAGGGTCATCTGGTTTCAAAGAAAACGCCCAATCCTGGGGATCGCCGCGCAGCAAAGAGATGACAATTTTAACCTGCTGCGCGGGGCTCCCTGACGAGTTAGGCTTCAAAGCAAAAAATAATTTACAATTATTTTTGAAACTCCAAAATTTAGATCGATCCCCAAAAAATACATCAGGTGTGGGGACCTTTGGTTTAACAGCCTGTGAACGAGCAAGATAGGCGGAAATTCCTCGCACTTCAGCAGCGAGATTCTCCACACGATCAGACACTTGCTTTATCTCCATTGAGAGAAAAAAAAAAAATTCCCCCTACGGCCTCAGAGATATAGAGGAAAGAATATACAAACTCCTCTTTTTTTTTTTTTTTTAAATACAATTCTTTCCTGCTATTGAGTACCCCAGGATCTGCGGTTTGGCGGGTGATTCTGTTATGATTGAGTCACCGTAGGAGGCAAAAACAGAAATGCTAGCTAAGTCCAGAAAACCAGAGAAGTTGGCAACTATCAGATTGCAGACCCCTGAACCTATCAACACAACTAGCAGTAGCCGTGGGGGGTTCCTACGATGACCTAGACCCCTCGATCACAGCCGGAGAGATACATAGTCCTAAAGAAGGAAAGGGGAAATCTAACTGCCCCAGAGCAGACCCCAAAGCAATAGGCAGCCCCCCACATATAATGACGGTGAAGCAAGATGAAAACACACAGACAGAAAGACAGGCTGAGCAAAGACGGGGCCCAAAAACTACCTAGATAGGAACGGATAGGAAGGCTGCTGTCTGCAATCTGCCAAAACCCTATCAGAGACAAAAGCCAACAAGCTGATATAAAAATGGCCCTGAAGCAACTAAGCTTCAAAAACTAAATCAGCACTCAGGTACATTCAGAAGACAGAGCTAACGGAACACTGCACACTCCAGCAGGGAGTGGCAGAATCCAAAAAGCAATAAAAACAAAAACAAATCTTAAATGCAAAAAGGCAAAACAGAAAACTTAGCTTTAGGAGAGCAGGAATCAGACTGGAGTCCAAGAGTCCACAGAGAAATCACCCGCAGGGCAGAAAGGGCGTAGGCTGCCTTAAATCCAGTCAGTGACTCCACTCAGCCAATCGTCTTCATTAGTCCCAGGTGCCTGATAATCAGGCTCACTACCTTCCTTCACTAGAATAGGAAGTTCACCAGGCCTCAGTGACGGAGGGGAAAATGAACTCACAACAGTCTGTTTGGTTTTGACTTCTGCTCGGCCCTGACTATCCGCTCTGTCTCATCCTTGGTACGTTACTGCTATCTCTGTGTATGAACCCCGTTTTGCCTGACTCTGAGTAATTCTGTATAGTGTCTTTCCATCTCACTAAGCAGGACACTAAGCCCCGCCCCCTTGCAGTCACGTGACCGTAGGTCCCGTGTCTGCTTGCTAAACTTCAGCATCCACAGGTCCTGTGCATCGGTACTTTCTGGCTGTACCTGACCCCGGTACCCCTACAGTGCGGGTGAGTCCCTGCTCAGCGGAGGCTGCACGCCGGCGCTGACAGGATCCTGACACACTCAGGACACGCGCACTGGCTCAGTGAGCAAGTACAGTGCGGTGTTCCTGACATGGGACATAATGCATGCCCCATCTTCTGTGACAAGTATGCTAACAAATACATTGGAGAAAGGACACCCATCTCTGTTTCAACCTTGCAACAACAAGTTCCATGTCAAGGAACTACCACACAGCATCCAACTGCCCAAACATTTAATAGACTTGACACTTGACAGCAGTATGGTGTCAGGAAGCTATGAGGATCAATTGGGGTGCACAGTCTTCCAGAGAACTAAGCAAGACAACCAAGTAGCAATGTCGGTAGAGGACAAGTTGTTCTTAGAGGTAATGGACAAGGGACTTGTAAAAGATGAGACCAACAGCTGGGTCACACCTCTTCCCTTCAGAACCCACAAACCATGTCTACCAAACAACAGAAATCAGGCATTAAAATGTTTCTCATCTCTCAAACATAATCTGCAAAAGAAACCAGAGATGAAAGATCACTTTTTCTCCTTCATGTCAAAGATTTTTGAGAACTGTCATGCAGAACTAGCTCCCACTCTCAAGACTCTGAAGAATGCTGGTTCCTACCCATGTTTGGAGTATACTACCCTAAGAAACTGGGCCAAATTAGAGTGGTGTTTGACTCCAGTGCTACGTTTGGTGATATCTCCCTGAATGATGTTCTACTGACAGGACTGGACCTTAATTACAAAATGCTGGGAGTCCTTACGCGCTTCCATAAGGATTCCAATGCTGACATCCAGCAAATGTTCCATTGCTTCCTTGTGAGAGAGAGAGAGAGAGACAGGAAACTCCTAAGATTCTTCTGGTACAGAGACACTGATCCTACTAAAGAGGTCACAGAATATCACATGAGAGTGCACATCTTTGGCAATAGTCCTCCTGCAGTCGCCATTTATGGACTCAAAAAGTCAGCTCAAGAAGGAGAAACAGAAAATGAATCAGATTTCAGACAATTCATAGAAAAAGACTTTTATGTTGACGACTGTCTGAAAGCCATGCCTTCAAATGAAACTGCCATTAGTCTCCTCAGGAGAGCCCAAGAGATGCTTGCTTGCTCTAACCTCAGGCATCACAAAATAGCCTCAAACAGCCAAGAACTCATGAAAGCATTCCCTTCACAAGACTTGTGTAACGGTCTCAGAGACCTGGACCTGGGGTCAGAGCCCACACCAATGCAACGCAGCCTCGGGCTTCTCTGGAATCTACAGTCAGACACTTTCACCTTTCAGGTCAGCCAGGAAGAAAAGCCTTTCACATGCAGAAGTGTCCTGTCTACCATCAACAGTCTGTATGATCCCCTGGGGTTTGCAGCTCCTGTTACTATACAAGGCAAAGCCTTACTAAGAGACTTAACTAAGGAAATATCTGACTGGGATGCACCTCTGCCACCTGATAAGAGAATCCAGTGTGAAGTATGGAGGAACCCTTTAGCAGCCCTCTCCAGCCTTAGCGTGTCAAGACCATGCACTCCTGTGCTGTCTACAGAGATACAAAGCCAAAAACTGTACGTATTTGCAGATGCTTCTGTCAAAGCAATTGCTGCTGTAGCCTATCTCAAAACTGAGGACTCAAAATTTCAGAGCTGCATTCGATTCATTATGGGGAAGGCCAAACTTGCTCCACAGCCAGAGCACACTATACCAAGGTTAGAGCTTTGTGCTGCAGTCTTAACCATGGAGTTAGCAGAGTTCATCACATCTGAGATAGAAATCGACCTGACACAAACCAAGTTCTACTCAGAAAGCAAAGTAGTCCTGGGATACATCCACAATGAAACTAGATGATTCTACGTTTATGTCATCAACAGAGTGCTACGAATTAGGAGATCAGTTCATCCAAAACAGTGGCATTATATTCCCACGGATCAAAATCCTGAAGATCACGCAACTAGAGCAGTTGACACAAGTCGACTAGGAAGCACAACATGGCTCTCAGGACCAAAATTATTGTACACTGAGGAACGTTTTCCAGACACCTTTGAACTAGTGAGAGAGGACTCAGATGCTGAAATCCACCCTCAGTTGTCTACACTTCATGCATTGACTCCTGATACTCTCCTCATCCAGAAAAAAGGACTATCCAGTGCCCCTCCAGGAGGATTCGATGCCAAGGACCTCTACAAGCACCAATGGAGACAGGTACAAAGTCTTGCCAATACATTCTGGGACAGGTGGCGCAAACAATATTTGTCTAACAGGCAGCCACGGACGTAGTGGCAATCTACCAGGCCTAATCTGAGGATTGGAGACCTCGTCCTTGTGAAAGACTGTCAAGCCCATTGGAACCAGTAGCCACTTGGTCTAGTGACCGCGACATTCCCGAGTAAGGATGGCAACATCCGCAAGTCAAACTGAGGATGGCCAAAGGGAATGAGCTTAAGACATTCTCCAGACTAGTAACTGAGCTGGTCCTATTGTTGTCTTCAGAGAAAAAGAATAATGACATCCGTTTGATACCAGACGGGAAGTATTCTGTCTCTGACATTTAATTCATAACCCTAATTCTTCTGCTTGTTAATGTTTACAGTGTTTTCTGGCTCCATCTAGTGACCAGAGTCATAACCGCAGGGTTATTGTGTATTTTACTTTCACTTTGCTCTTTCGCCCCATTTGCAGTGCATTCTGGTAAGGTTGCAATGCATCCAGGTAGCCTTTTGCAAAGGACTATGGTTAGTTCAGCCCCATTTTCCCTCCAGTCCACCATTTTCTTTCTGCCTGCTTTCAGGAAGCATCTAATTTCTCTTCTCCCCTTGTGACAGCATCGCTGGTATGTACTTATGTTTCCTGTATCCAAATCCTGTCTCATACTAGCCTGCTTAGATAGTTCTCCCCTGGTTAGCTACTAGTGCAGATGTTTATTTACATTGTATTATGTATATTTGAATCCCTGATAAACCCTCTACTTATTGTATGCATATATGTTTTTGTTTGTAGTTTAACTGCGCCAATATACCACCACGTTCAATAAAGCACAGATTCAACCTACAGTCTCCTTGTTGGACCCCGGTTTAGCCGTGTGGCTGCCTGTATAGCTACCTGAAGTCTGCTTCATTTAGTGAGGACAGATCAAAGAGACAACTAAACATTTTCATTGTTAGCTTTGAATTCAGGAGGTCTAAATAGTTAAGAAATGGCTCATTTCATAACTGAACCTGTCAACTTTTGAAAATATGTAAAACAGTGTTATATGATCTGAAAGGTCCAGATCCTTGAGCAAGACAGGTATAAGGTTCTTCTGCTGCTCACTCAGGATGTGCAGTTCCCGGAACCTTCCTCTCCTATTCTGCACCAGTTAGATAAGTGTGGGCTGGAGGAGAGAAGTTCTCTCAGTGATCAGGATGGATATTGTGTTATTGTTCTCCTGTGTCACAGGAAGCTGTCTCCAGTCTATTAGACACTTATTAGCAAGATTTTTCTCTTGCTAAAGGTGTGTCTTTCAAAGTAAAACATTTCTCACATTAGGAATATAAAAAAGGCTTCTCCCCTGTGTGATTTCTCTGATGTCTATCAAAATACGCTTTCTGGTTAAAACATTTCCCACATTTTGAACAGGGAAAAGGCTTCTCCCCTGTGTGAATTTGCTGGTGCTTAACAAAATGTAATTTCGGGTTAAAACTGTCCCACAATGAACAGGAAAAAGGCTTTTACCTTGTGTGAGTTCTCTGATGATGAAAAAGAGATGATTTCTTCACATACCATTTTCCACATTCTGTATATGAAAATGGCTTCACCCCTATGTGAGTTCCCTGATGTGTAACAAGTGTTGATTTCTCTGTAAAACATTTTCCACATTCTAAACAGGAAAAAGCTTCTCCCCTGGGCGGGTTCTTTGATGTATAACAACATCTGATCTCTGGTTAAAACATTTTCCACATTCTGAACATGAAAAAGGCTTCTCCCCTGTGTGAGTTCTCAGGTGCTTAACAACATTGGGAATTTATATACTCTATGGATGAGAGGAATGTGAAACATTCTTTGTGACTCCCACATGTAAAGTTTACATGTTATATACAGCATTTTCCCCCATTGCTCCTCAGATAAAGGACCCACATCCTCCTCCCATTTTGTCTTAATTATCAAAAGTAGGGCCAGTAACTGCCTATAAATAAGGGATATTAGACCTTTTGTATCCACCGCTTTAGGAATGGTATCTATTGTGAGATATCTATAAATTAGTATGGCATTTATGCTAGATAGTGTACTATACACATGACGTATTTGCAGATACTGATCAACTACCCTATTTGGAAGGTTAAAAATTGGCCTTTATCTGTTCAAAGCTCTTGAATAACCGATCCCTCAAGATTTGAGATACCAAACAAATACGCCTATCCTCCACTCACCAACATATTTTGGTTTCTGTAGCTCTGGTAAGTTATAATTGTGCCATATTATATGGAAAAAAGGGGGGCGGGGGAAGGAAAAAAGGATAGAAAGATTAAGAGCAAGGAGGAAGTTTAGAAGTTAGATAGTAATGTCTACCTCTCTACGTCCAAGGCATATAGATTATGGATATATTGAACACAAAGAAACTGCGGAACAAGCAGACCCCAATGCAAGTCCGTAACTGGTGGTTGTCTTTACAAGTGTAAGTCTAACTTTCAGTCCTAGGGATCCTATTAAGAGAAACCATGGAATACATAGCAAGTAAATTAATACAGCCAGATATTACAGTAATATAATGTGAGCTCAACTTATATGCAGTTCTAAGATCTTATATGAACTGATACAGGAAAGATATATATCTTTGTACCGTGTTAGCCAGTAGATAGAAAAATATTCAGGATTGAGAGTCCTCAGTAGTTGATACCTTTTAATGGCTAACTGAAAAGATGGTAAGACATTGCAAGCTTTCGAGACTACTCAGGTCTCTTCATCAGTAAGCCTGATGAAGAGACCTGAGTAGTCTCGAAAACTTGCAATGTGTTACCATCTTTTCAGTTAGCCATTAAAAGGTATCAACTACTGAGGACTCTCAATCCTGAATATTTTTATATGAACTGAGGCATTCTATATAGTGGGAGAGAGGAACATAAAACTCTATTAAGCTATATGTAATTATATTCTTAAAGAAACAACCAAACATCTGCAAACTGTCTCTCTCATCAGGGGAGACAAGTTTCATTTCAGCTCATATGATTGGCAAGTTCCTTTCCCATCTGGGTGCATCACCATCAAGTTCTTAATCCATTGAAAGTCTTCTGCAACGTGCTGGAACTCTCTGTGGCAATGGTGGAGCAGGTGTCCAGTCAGATATATGGATTCTGGGACTGTCCAGTGCATCACAGAATGGTCTCATGCCGCTTGGATCTTTGAAAATATTTGTGGCTCCCCTGAAGGTCCAGTCACCACAGTGGTACTGCACCTCAACCAGAGGAGTAGTATCCCACCTTTCAGGTAAGATGGAGACACCTGACCTGGCTCTTACACAACACTGCATCCACCATACACAACAGCAGCAGGTGAAGTGCTTCACCCTCCCTGCTGGCTAGGAAAGGGTGCTAGAAGGTGGGTGGAGCTGGAAGGTTGGAGCGGGAGAATAGAAGGGAAGTTAGAATCAGTCTTCCCGTAGGGGAAGAAGGGGAAAGATGTGCATAGGCAACCTCCTGTAGGGGAAGGTGGGAAGAGATAGAATTGTACAGCAGACACCTGCTCTGAGGGGCTGCTGGTACAGACTGAAGGACTGATGAAGCTCCCTGAAGGGGAAAGGGATTTCCCAGAGGCAAGGGTGGAGAGTGCTCCCCGTGGGGCTCGTTACACACCGACGGACGTTAGGTGGGGGAAATCCAGGTTGCAGAAGGGTCTTGACCCCTAGCTTAGTGGAGTGGACAACAGGACTCAGCTAGGAAGCCCTGTGGCAAATTTAGGGGCCACAGCCAACTACCACAGTTATCTTCTCCGGAAAGGCAGTCAGAAAGGATCAAGGAAATGTTTTGGGTCACGTTATTCAGCAGGGTTTGCGACAGATGGCCTGGGACACTGACTGTGATGTGCTGGAAAGGAAGGAAAGTGGAAAGCAGCACTGTGAGATGGCCACGGAAGGCACATACTGACAGGGAATTCTGGAAAGGTGTCCTCTATCTTTCTGGAGGTTGGAACTGCACCCAGCTGTGTCTTCTGCATTCTTCCTGCGTCACATTCTCAGCACTGCTACATTCCTTGCCTAACACTATATCATCACTGTCTTCCACAACATCTTCTACAACTGCCCTGGGACTAAGCTCTGCTTGTGGAGAGCGATTCCAACTCTGCTGCATCACACCATCAGTCCCAGAGGATCTGCACAGCAGCGCTGGTCCCTTCTGATCAGATACCACAGGTGACGTCACAAACACTTTATACAAAAACTCTTTATTTTCAATTCCCTGTAAATATACCCCTTTTATTGGATGCCCAGGGCCACGGACCGGGTCACCACCGCTGTGACACTGTCTCTTTAAGAAGCGTCCCGATACAGAGTACACCACGGCCCTGGTGTGTGCTCCAACTTGGCGTCACAAACAGCATATCAAAGCCTGGTGTCACCAGGTCCTGTGTGCCAGAAATTTGACTGTACTGAGAAATAACAAACCACATTGGGCAAAGGAACAGATTTATTGGACTATGTTTTTTACTGCAAAGATGGCTGCTATGGCGGTCCCACGAGGTGTGTGGTGAGGCGTGCCGTCGGCGGCGGTACCCAAGAAAGTGTGCAAATCAGCATGAACCTCCCCTGCCTGTACTTCTATGCAACTGCATCATGGCCGACAGTGTGGTCCGGATCCTGGCCTGGTATGGTGGCAAAGGAAAAAGACACCACCCCGAGGGGGTGGAGAGAGGCCCCACGGTGGGAAGGAGAGCACAGGAGAAGCCAGTACACCAGGAGGCCATGATGGAGAGCAGAAGGAGGCCTGTGTAGTGTGGTGGAAAAATGCAACCTTCTCCCGACTCTGTGGAATCAGGCTCGCTCTGGCCTCTCGGAGGATGTCAACCTGGAGCAGGAAATTGAGGAGCTGAACAGGAGTCTGCATCAGTGGCAGGCTCTCCTTGCGCAGAAAAGACAGGATGCCCAGGAGGAAACCGCCAGAACACTGGTACCAATGCCCCCGGTACCCACTGCCAGTCCCCAGGTACCACCACCACTGGTACCCACCGCCAGTTCCCAGGTACCATCTTTGCCGGTGCCTGCCGCACCAATCTCCCTGTCACTGGAGCCTGTAAAAGATGACTGCGGTACTGGAGGAACAGGTATGGTCACTGCCCCTGGGACAAGGGATGCCCTGCTAGGCCCCATCGGGTTGCCACCGACCCCAAAGTCCGGCCAGGTTGTCATGGACGTCGCCTGGGACCTGAGAGTTGCGCCCAGGGGAGGGATTCTGGAACCTGTCCCCTTACCGCAGTCACCTCCCGCAGCATGCAGCAGGCTGAAGATCCCCAGGTGGGAGGAAGAGGGAGCTGATGTCATGGGGTTCCCCATCACCACAGAAGAGTTCTTCCATAGGCAGATACTTAAATTTGAGCAGAAAGAGAGGAAGCGACAAATGCAGAAACTGGCCTTGGCGGAGCGTGATCTAAGGGGCAAAGTCCAGGTCCGGGGTGAGTGTTTGGAGAACTGTAATCCCATGGGTTGGGGCAGAGTCCCCTGCTTAGACCTCGGCAGAGGATTCGGGTTTATCCAGGACTCCAGAAAAGCTCCCGACCTGTTTGTGAACAGGCGGGATGTCGAAGCTCATCTCATCCGGGGACATACGGAGCACGATCTGTTCCCTGGCTAGTACGTCTCCTATACCTGCCATCTTGGAGACAGGGGATGGTACGCGCTTCATGTCCGCAGGATTCCTGCCAAGCTGATAGCCCCACAGGAGCAACAGGGGGCGACAACAACTGCGGCTCCGTCAGTAACCCCAGCCATGGCAATGCCACCAGTGCCACGTACAGCAGCAGTGACACCATCTGCAGTAAGGCAGATCGTTCCTCAGGCTGCAATTGTACCTCAACCAGCAGCCATTCCATCATCATTGCCAACAATAGGACAGCAGGAGACTTTACCAGATGAAGCTCCGCAAGCAGTATATACCCAGGCTGCTACAGCAATCATAATCCATCCAAGACGCAGTAGTCCTGAAGTTCTTCCCTGGAAGCAAGGGAACCAAACATCTTCAATGTAACCAGGAGGTTGTATCATTCAGCCCCATTAAAATGAACAGAGACTTGGGCAAGTCCATTGTAAATAGTTAGACCCGGGAGGCTTTGGCAACATGTTATACCTGATTATGTTTTATAGTCATAAGAAGAAAAAGAAGTAGAGACAATGGGATCATGAACAGTGAGTGATCAAAACTTAGTGAGCAGTGTCTGCATAATCACTTGTGTATTGATGCTTTCAGGTATACCCCTTATCCAGATATTATTGTGATTTTCTTGGTCATCAACCATATTATACAGACTGTTTATTTGCTGGCTGTGAAGATACAGTGTTAGTTTATGAGCATTTTGATGGTCGAAAACTTGTACAACATTATCCTGTAATCTCAGTACCTTGACAGTAAGCTGTGACAGGCTATAAGTGAGGGAACATATTTCAGTTTTGTATGTTGTCTCCATCCTTTGTATATATTGCTCCATGTCTTGTTTAGTAGGCATAGACGAAATATGATATACAAATCAATTATGGTGTTCCCCATATCAGAATCCCCTGTGGCTTGGGAGGAGGGGAGGTAAATTCCCCTGTGAAGCAAACATTGCTCAGTATGTGGGCTTCGGTGAGAACACAAGAAGATTTGTGGAGCTGTTTTCTTGTGAGACCGACATTAAGAAAGGAGAAATTGCAAGACTTTCATAATGCAAGACAGCTCAAGCCTGTGAGTTAAGTGCTTCTTTTTCCAAGCTGAGGCAGTAATGGCACTGGAGTGGGAAGATGTGCCCTTTGATAAGAAATGCGGGAACGTGAATCGCGACACCAAGTAATCCGCACAGGCATGGAAGGAGAGTATGAGTGTTTATATTTTAAAGAGACCAAACATGAGAAAATATAAGTTACACTTTTCGATTAAAACAACATTCTGAAGATGAAAAAGGCTTCTCCCCTGTGTGACTAATCTGAAGTTTATTAAGAGTTAAATTTTCAAGTAAAACTTTTCCTGCATTAGGAACATGAAGAAAACTTCTCCCCAGTGTGACTGCTCTGATGGCTAAAAAGAGATGATTTCTTCTCAAAACATTTTCCACATTCTGAACATGAAAAAGGTTTCTTCCTTGTGTGAGTTCTCTGATGTGTGATAAGACTTGATCTACGGTTAAAACATTTCCCACATTCTGAACATGAAAAAGGCTTCTCCCCTGTGTGAGTTCTCTGATGTGTGATAAGATTTGGTTTATTTGTAAAACATTTTCCGCATTCTAAACATGAAAAAGGCTTCTCCCCTGTGTGGATTCTCTGGTGTGTGATAAGAATTGATTTCTGGTTAAAACATTTCCCACATTCTGAACATGAAAAAGGGTTCTTCCCTGTGTGAGTCCTCTGATGTCTGATAAGACTTGATTTATCTGTAAAACATTTTCCACATTCTGAACACGAAAACGGCTTCTCCCCTGTGTGGATTCTCTGGTGCTTAACACAATCTGATTTATAGTTAAAACATTTCCCACATTCTGAACAGGAAAAAGGCTTCTCCTCTGTGTGAGTTCTCTGATGTGTGATAAGAATTGATTTCTGGATAAAACATTTCCCACATTCTGAACATGAAAAAGGCTTCTCCCTTGTGTGAGTTCTCTGATGTGTGATAAGAATTGATTTCTGGATAAAACATTTCCCACATTCTGAACATGAAAAAGGCTTCTCCCCGGTGTGAGTTTTTTGGTGCCTATCAAGATGTTCTTTCCTGTTGAAACATCTCCCACATTCTGAACATGAAAAAGGCTTCTTCCCTGTGTGAGTTCTCTGATGTGTGATAAAATTTGATATATGGTTAAAACATTTCCCACATTCTGAACATGAAAAAGGCTTCTCCCCTGTGTGAGTTCTCTGATGTGTAACTAGATGTGATTTCTTGTTAAAGCATTTCCCACATTCTGAACATGAAAAAGGCTTCTTCCCTGTGTGAGTTCTCTGATGTGTGATAAGAATTGATTTCTGGATAAAACATTTCCCACATTCTGAACATGAAAAAGGCTTCTCCCCGGTGTGAGTTTTTTGGTGCCTATCAAGATGTTCTTTCCTGTTAAAACATCTCCCACATTCTGAACATGAAAAAGGCTTCTTCCCTGTGTGAGTTCTCTGATGTGTGATAAGATTTGATTTATTTGTAAAACATTTTCCACATTCTGAACATGAAAAAGGCTTCTCCCCTGTGTGGATTCTCTGGTGTGTGATAAGAATTGATTTCTGGTTAAAACATTTCCCACATTCTGGACATGAAAAAGGGTTCTTCCCTGTGTGAGTCCTCTGATGTCTGATAAGACTTGATTTATCTGTAAAACATTTTCCACATTCTGAACACAAAAACGGCTTCTCCCCTGTGTGGATTCTCTGGTGCTTAACACAATCTGATTTATGGTTAAAACATTTCCCACATTCTGAACATGAAAAAGGCTTCTCCCCTGTGTGAGTTCTCTGATGTGTAACTAGATGTGATTTCTTGTTAAAACTTTTCCCACACTTGGAACAAGAAAATCTATTCTCCGCTGTGTGAATTTTTTGATATTTAAGTAAAGACTTTTCGAGGGGAAAACTATTTAGATATTCAGAACGTGAAAATGGTTTATTTGCTTTATCAGTTTGTTTTTTAATGCTTATTTTGTGACTTTGATTTTCCTTAGTAGTTGGTAATGAATCAGAAGACAGGACCTGTTTCAAAGGATCAGATGGTCGATCTTTGCTGTGAAGGGATGACGGAATATCTGGAGTAATGGCATTCACTTCAATTGTATCCTGTGTAATCTCAAGATCATCTGATTTAAAAATTGAAGATGTCAGCTGTCCCCCTGATCTCCTGGTACAGTCATCTGCCAAGAATAAAACCAATTATTATTTTTGAATAAAATCCTTGAAATTTATATTTATTAACATTTCTACTTAATCTCTTTAAATATGCAAGTTATGATAAAAAGTTTAATTAATCACCAAGACAATGACATTTCAGTCTGATAGAAAACCTCATAGCATGAATCAGTACAGCGTGGTGTTCGACTGTTTGTTCATTCTGCCTCCCAAATGTAGGTCAAAAGAATAACAATAAAAACTTGTACTCATCTCACAAAAAAAACAAGCCCACTTTGTCGCGTCCGTCTGCAAGTCTGGGCTGCAGACAGACAGCGCCCCGAGTAGCACCGACACCCTTTACCCCTATACAGGGATCTGGATTTACTGCAGAGCCCAGGAAGCGCTGTCTGAACAGGAGCAGAGTGCCAGAGCAGAACGGTCGCAATAGAAAAGCAGGAAGGGAGCCAAAAATGGAGTCGGAAACCAGGCGAGCAGTGGAGGTACAGAAACGGCAGGCAGAGGCAGAGTCGAGAGTCCAGGCAGAGGTCATAAACCAGGAGAGTAGCGGAGGTACAAAATCGTCAGGCAGTAGAGGGGGTCAGGAATCCAGGCCAAGGTCAGTGTCAGTAATCGGGAGAAATGCAAGGTACAAAAACGGCAGGCAACAGAGTAGTCAGAAGTTCAGGCTGAGGTCGGAGTTAACGATAGGCAATCACAAGTAACACGTAGGGGAACCAAGAATATATCCGGCGGCTTGCAAGCCCAGTCCCAAGGTATTTGAGGGATCAGGTCGTCCCTCACAGGCTCCCGGGCTGGTGATGTCATCAGGACCTCCCCCAGGACCAGACCTAATGATGATGCACCAGCCCCTTCATGACTGACAGAGGAGCGGAGTCTGCACCCAGTAGACGCCTGCGCAGAAGCCCTTTCATTGTTGCCGCCCTCACTCGGGCGCGAGCCACGGCGCCTCCTAGTAGTTGAGGGCGGAACAGCAGGCCCCGAGATCGACGACGACATGTCAGTCCTGCGTCTCCTGGTGGCCGAGGCCTGGACAGCAGGCCCCGAGCCTGAGGGCGGCGTGACAGTCCGTCACCTCCTAGTGGCTGAGGGCGGAACAGCCGGCCCCGAGTCTGACGGCGACGTGACACACTCAGGTACATCATCTGCCAGAGGACAAACAGAGGTTTCTACATTATTAGTGGCTCAAAGGCTCTTGAAAAGCAACATGACTTCCATAAACCATTCCAGAAATATCCACTCTCCCAAAGTCACATCTTTATCTCACTTCTGAGCCTTGTAGTGCGCCCAAACCACATTCAACATCCATGGATTTGGCATTAGGAGAGGGAGGACTGGGAGCTTGCATCGCATCCAAATGAAAACCACTTTGGGTGACAGTACCCCCCTCTCCAGGAGGGGCCTCCGGACTCTCAAAACCCGGTTTGTCAGGGTGAAGGAGATGAAATCTCCTAATTATTGCCTTGGCATGGATGTTCCTTGCGGGGACCCAGGACCTCTCCTCCGGGCCGTAGCCCTTCCAGTGTACAAGATACTGTATGGAGTCTCTCACAAGGCGGGAGTCAAGGATACCCTGGACTTCATACTCCAAGGACCCTCCGACCGAAACAGGAGGAGGAGGGACTGGGCAGGGTGAATTGGGGAGCGATACAGTTTGAGGAGAGACTTGTGGAACACGTTAGGTAATTTAAATGACTGCGGAAGTTTCAAACGGGAGGCTACCGGGTTAACCACTTCTATAATTTCATATGGGCCGATATATCTGGGACCCAGTTTGGCAGACGGTACTTTCAGTTTGATGTTTTTAGTAGAAAGCCAAACCTTGTCCCCAACCCCCAAGTGTGGCCCCTTGGACCGTCCTTTGTTTGCAGCTGAAGCCTGTCTAACCTGAGCCCCTTTCAAATTCGTATTTACTTCAGACCATATTGTTTTCAAGCGATGTATGTTTTTCTCTACCCCAGGGAGCTCCGACATCCTAGCCGAGAACGACCCAAAGCGCGGATGCAATCCAAGGTTGCAAAAAAAAAGGGTAGTTTTAATGGAGTCCTGGTAGCGATTATTTAAGGCAAACTCAGCCAATGGCAGATGTTCTACCCAATCGGACTGGTGTCCTGACACGTAACAACGGAGGTATTGCTACAGAGCTTGATTAGCACGTTCGGTTTGCCCATTGGTTTCGGGGTAGTAGGCCGAGGAGAAGGATAACTCAACAACGATGCGTTTACAGAACGCCCTCCAGAATTTTGAGACGAACTGGGTACCTCTGTCGGACACAATATTTGACGGAACACCATGAAGACGTACAATGTGCACAAGGAACAATTTGCTCAAGGTTTCGGAATTAGGTAAGCCAGACAGGAGAATAAAATGGCACTGTTTGCTGATCCTGTCTACCACCACCCAGATACATGTTTTCCCATCTGAGGTCGGCAGGTCTGTAATGAAGTCCATGGAGATGTGGGTCCATGGACTCTCAGGGGTGGGCAAGGACTGAAGCCAGCCAGCAGGGCAATTATGGGGGGATTTGGCACTGGCACAGACTTCACATGCTGAAACATAGCTCTTACGGTCCTTGACCTCCGTCGGCCACCAAAAGTTCCTAGTTACCAACCTGGTGGTATTATTGAGCCCAGGATGGCCTGCCAGAAAAGAGTCATGTGACTCTTTAAGAACTTGAAGGCGAAAGGTATTCGGAACGAACAATTTTTTTGGGGGGTGTAGTGTCAGGAGCTCATTCCGGAGACCAACGGATCTCCTCCAGAAGGTCCAAGGAAACTGCCAACATGACGATCCCATTGGCTAATATCGGAACGGGTTCACAGTCTTTGGCTTGTGTGGGGCAAAAACTGCGAGAGAGGGCATCGGCCCTCACATTTTTCGTACCAGGATGAAAGGTGATTAAAAAAATCAAACCTTGAAAAGAACAAGGCCCACCTGGCCTGCCTGGAATTCAGTCTTTTAGCTGACTCCAGGTAGGTCAGGTTTTTGTGGTCTGTAATGACGGTGACCTTGTGTTTGGCGCCTTCGAGAAAGTGACGCCATTCCTCGAAGGCCCATTTGATTTCTAGTAATTCCCGATTACCAATATCATAGTTCTTCTCTGTGGCAGAGAACTTTCGGGAAAAAAAAGCACATGGGCGCAGCTCAGTGAGGGCTGCAGTGCCTTGCGATAGCACTGCTCCCACTCCGACTTTGGAGGCATCCACCTCCACAATAAATGGGCGGTCTAAGTCCGGTTGTACTAAAACCGGGTTGGCCACAAAGCACTCTTTTAACGTAGAAAATGCTTGAATGGCCTCGGGATTCCAGTTGGCCACGTCCGCCCCCTTCCGGGTTAGATCCGTGAGTGGCTTGGCAATCTCAGAGAAACTCCTGATAAACTTACGGTAGTAATTGGCAAATCCCAAAAATCGCTGCAGTGCTTTCAGCGATTTGGGTTGCACCCATGCCTTAATAGGTTGGATCTTGGCAGGATCCATGCGGAACCCCCTGCCTGAGACCATGTACCCCAAAAATTATACCTCCTCAGCGAAAAAGACACATTTCTCCAACTTAGCAAACAAGGAGTTCTCCCGCAGTCTCTGCAGTACTGAACGGACGTGTTGAGCATGTGTCACAGGGTCAGTGGAGTAAATCAAAATGTCATCCAAGTACACAACGACATACACACCACAGATGTCCCTGAAAATATCGTTAACAAAGTGCTGAAACACTGCAGGAGCATTACTGAGTCCGAAAGGCATTACTAGGTACTCAAAGTGACCAAGAGGTGTATTAAACGCTGTCTTCCACTCATCGCCGTCTCTTATGCGGATTAGATTGTATGCCCCCCCGGAGGTCAAGTTTAGTAAACCAGCGGGCTCCAATTAGCTGATTAAAAAGATCAGGGATGAGTGGAAGCGGGTACTGGTTCTTTATAGTGATTGCGTTTAATTCCCGGTAGTCAATGCAGGGTCTGAGACCACCATCTTTCTTCTTATTAAAGAATGACAGGGTTATGTTGACGTAGCCACGGCATCCCCAAAATGACTGCAGAAGATAGATTGTCCAACACAAAAAAGGAAATAAGCTCAGTATGTAGAGCTCCTACTGACATAGTTATCTTAGCAGTAACAAATTTAACCCCCTCCTGAATAATGGATGTGCCATTCATAGCCGTGGTTTTAATTGGAATATTAAGTTTCAGTAGTGGGACACCAAGTTTTTTAGCAGCAAAAGAGTCCATAAAATTCCCTTCAGACCCGCTATCGACATAGGCTTTTAAACACAGAGAATCCTGACCAAAATACAAGGAAATAGGTAGTAAAACTTTGGCCGCATCTGCGGGCAATACCTGAGCCTCTGCGCAACCATAGCCAGAGCTGCTCAGAGGCTGATGTTCCCGGGGTACGGATCTCTGACGTTCAGCTTTGTCCCTGGAGTCTCCTAACTGCAGCATGCTCGAGCAGGAAGGTGAGACTGATCCTCCAGGCTGTGCACTGAGGCTTAGTAACAGGTGTTTTAGGCCAACAATCAGCTCAGGCAAGAGAGGAAAGGAAAAAAAAATTCAGAGAAACTGTCTTTATATAGGTGTGATATATATATACACACACAAGAGACAGTTTTATTTGGGCCGGATATAATGTCGCGTCCGTCTGCAAGTCTGGGCTGCAGACAGACAGCGCCCCGAGTAGCACCGACACCCTTTACCCCTATACAGGGATCTGGATTTACTGCAGAGCCCAGGAAGCGCTGTCTGAACAGGAGCAGAGTGCCAGAGCAGAACGGTCGCAATAGAAAAGCAGGAAGGGAGCCAAAAATGGAGTCGGAAACCAGGCGAGCAGTGGAGGTACAGAAACGGCAGGCAGAGGCAGAGTCGAGAGTCCAGGCAGAGGTCAAAAACCGGGAGAGTAGCGGAGGTACAAAATCGTCAGGCAGTAGAGGGGGTCAGGAATCCAGGCCAAGGTCAGCGTCAGTAATCAGGAGAAATGCAAGGTACAAAAACGGCAGGCAACAGAGTAGTCAGAAGTTCAGGCTGAGGTTGGAGTTAACGATAGGCAATCACAAGTAACACATAGGGGAACCAAGAATATATCCGGCGGCTTGCAAGCCCAGTCCCAAGGTATTTGAGGGATCAGGTCGTCCCTCACAGGCTCCCGGGCTGGTGATGTCATCAGGACCGCCCCCAGGACCAGACCTAATGATGATGCACCAGCCCCTTCATGACTGACAGAGGAGCGGAGTCTGCATCCAGTAGACGCCTGCGCAGAAGCCCTTTCATTGTTGCCGCCCTCACTCGGGCGCGAGCCACGGCGCCTCCTAGTGGTTGAGGGCGGAACAGCAGGCCCCGAGATCGACGACGACATGTCAGTCCGGCGTCTCCTGGTGGCCGAGGCCTGGACAGCAGGCCCCGAGCCTGAGGGCAGCGTGACAGTCCGTCACCTCCTAGTGGCTGAGGGCGGAACAGCCGGCCCCGAGTCTGACAGCGACGTGACACACTCAGGTACATCATCTGCCAGAGGACAAACAGAGGTTTCTACATTATTAGTGGTTCAAAGGCTCTTGAAAAGCAACATGACTTCCATAAACCATTCCAGAAATATCCACTCTCCCAAAGTCACATCTTTCTCTCACTTCTGAGCCTTGTAGTGCGCCCAAACCACATTCAACATCCATGGATTTGGCATTAGGAGAGGGAGGACTGGGAGCTTGCATCGCATCCAAATGAAAACCACTTTGGGCTGAGTTCATTGATCCACAGGTGGGTGCATGAATACGCTGGTGAGCACAGCAGATGTCCACAAGAAGAAAAAGTTCGTTCAGCACACCGGCATAAATGAAAAAAACTTTATTAGGCTAATATGCCATATTAAAATGAAAAAACATTTTTTGCATTTTAATATGGCATATTAGCCTAATAAAGTTTTTTTCATTTATGCCGGTGTGCTGAACGAACTTTTTCTTCTTGTGGATTTGGCATTACTATAGCGAGAAGAACGCACTTAATTTACGGTGTGTGTCTCCTGGAGCACAATCTGGGCATTATGTGATGGGTAGTAAGATGGCAAATGTGCGATTTTCTCTCTCCAACATCCACGCAGTGCTAATTTTCAGAAAGTGGCTGTGAAGTCAAAATAGTCACTTCCCCTATAGATTAATTCTTTGAGGGTTCTAATTTCCAAAATTTAGCCACTTTAATGGGTTTTCTACTGCTCTGGTTTTCTATTTTTTCATATCAGGTCTTCTGAAAATGGTGTGTCACAAACTTTCTGGGATCTGCTCCTGCAACATCTGTGTCTGCCACCAGGCGCCGCCTTATTCATTCTGCAGGGGGCGCTGGTGATGCAGGAGACATAACAACCAGAAACTCTGGATGGCACAGGCTCTGTCCTTCCAATAAGATTAGGTTGCCTGGCACCTTTAGTACCATCCAGTCTAGCAGTATGGGATTGTGTGGTGTCCAACTGAAGTACCGTATTTCTTGGATTATAAGACGCTCCGGATTATAATATGCACCCCAAATTTTGAGGAGAAAAATAGGAAAAAAAACTATTTTTAATAAAATGGTGGTGCTTTTTATAATCCATGCGTCTTATTGCTTACCGGGGGTGGTGGCTGTGGTGAAGTGGGGTCCCAGGGTCACTGCTGGAGGAGGCAAGAGTGGAGAATTGTTGCATGCCGCAGGCTGGGATGAGGGGGCGTTTGTTATGAATGGGTCACCGAGGAGGAGAGCAGGCCCCGGCTAAGCCACAGAAAACCAGAGAGGTTGGTAACTAAGCGGATTGCAGACCCTGATCCTATCCACACAACTAGCAGTAGCCGTGGAGCGTACTTACGATGATCCTAGACGCCTCAGCACAGCCGGAGAGCTAACTAAGCCTAAAGCAAGAAAAGGGAAATCTAAACTGCCCCAGAGCAGACCCCAAAGGAATAGATAGCCCCCAAACATATATTGTTGGTGAGAAGATGAAAACACAAACGCAGGCAGGAAAATAGACTGAGCAAATGATGGGGCCCACACAGACTAGACAGGACAGGAAAGGAAAGACACTGTCTGCAATCACGCAAAAAACCCTGCAAAAAGTCCAACACTTCTGATGTACAAAAACACTGAAGTCGCACGACTTCGCCGCCACTATATCAGCACTCAGGTATATTCTGAAAGCAGAGCAAAAAGAGACCAATCTAAAAGGGGAGAAAACAAACTGACACAAGCAGTAACATATGGGCTGTGAATCAGCACAGCCCCAGCTTGTGCTGGCTGACCTGCACAAAGCAGATATAGACAAAACCAGATCAAATGCAAACAGAATAGCAAATGAACCACTTAGCTGAACATGCAGGGACAGAGCTGGATTCATCAGACCTCAGGAGGCACAGGAAGAAAATCACTAACAGGGATAGAGGGAGTCGGCTGTCTTAAATCCCTATCTGAAACCCCAGATCTCCAATCGTCGTTTAGTTTACATATCTGGGCAGGTACCGGTCAGCATCTTCTCATTCTAGTTCGTCAGTGCATCCTCCAGGTTGTAAATTCTATAGTAAAGGGTTTTCAATGACCAACGTCATTTGAAATGGTTTGAGTGGAGGAAAATGTGGTCTAGCGGCAAAATGGTGATCATACAATTGTGATACGGCCGAACTACACCACCGATAAAGCCGCCATAGCCGGTGACTAAGAAGAATCTCTGACTTGTCTATATTTAGTGGTCAGTACTCACCCGACCGGTTATAAGCAGTAATCTCCTCTTTACATCGCTCATCACCCCTCACATACATCTCTGTAGTATTAATATGGATCAGATCTTCACCCTAAAAAAAATATTGTAAAAGTCACAGATGGAGAAGTCACATCTATGATCAGCTCTAATTCTGCCATATCCACCGTACTCATTACAGAAGCATAAAATATAATACTGGTGGATAAAATAAGACTGAGCACAAGACCTTCACAGCCGTCTACACATCATAGGGGAGATCTCATGACACCTTCTCTCCATCTACCTGATGATCCTGAGGAACATTGGGATCTTCTTCTTTACAGTCCTGTGGAAGAAGAGGATGGGGACATCCCTCTGGTATTGTCCTCTTACTGGACAGATCTGGAAGAAACACATACAGGGACTGAATTCATTCTTTACATACAGATAATTATAGGCCGTGTGTATTTTGTCCTGTTATTACCTGGTGATGTAAGGGGCTGGGGAACCTCCATCATGACGTCCTTGTGCAGATGTTTGTGTCCTTCTAAATACTCCACCTCCTCCATGGAGAAATAGACAGCAACATCCTGACACCTTATAGGAACCTGACACATACAATGACACCGTCATCCCCCCGATACCTTCAGAGCCTTACTGTATAATGTCCCAGCATTCCCAGCAGTGTCACCTCTCCAGTCAGCAGCTCAATCATCTTGTAGGTGAGTTCTAGGATCTTCTGGTCATTTATGTCACCATGGATCAGTGGAAGAGGTGGAGGCTCCGTGATTGGGTTCAGGGGTCCTCCCCATCCCTCAGACACAGGGTCCTGACAGCGCTCACTAGAAGTCTTCTTCACTACTGTGTAATCCTGGTTATGGAGACACAATAATAAATCTCACTACAGACTTTTCCAGAGTCCTCACCTCTCCAGTTCTGTCCATCTGTTATTCCCATAGATAAGAATGATGTAATGTGACGTCATCAGAATCTCTCACCTCTCCAGTAATCCGGAAGAGGATCTCTAGGGTGAGGTGTAATATTCTCTCCGCCATCTTGTCTCTGTCCATATCCATCTTTGATAGGTAATTCAGGAAAATTCTCTTATGTAGAAGATCTTCACTGAGAGGATCCAATATTGTAGAGACCTGAATGAGAGGAAGATGAGTCGATGTAACATCATAAAAATCCTATGTAATTATACAATTACTGGACAAAATAGAGGAAACATATGAGGAGACAGAATGTGTAGATGGTATATTCTCTAATCTTTTAAGGACTGGAACATAAGTTGTAATATGTGGTAATAAAGGGCAACCTTTGTGTAAGGTCACTAAGGCCACATGAAAACCTCCTCAATGAGTTTGTACATGATATTAACACTGCAGTCCCTAATCTTACATTTTCTGTACACATGAGTACGACGAGCATCAGTTTTTTGGACACTCTTATCACGATAGAGAATAATGGGGATTTTGATATACATTTGTACACAAAACCCTCCGATAAAAATAGCCTCCTACATTATACTAGTTGCCA
This sequence comes from Dendrobates tinctorius, assembly GCF_039654945.1. Lineage (NCBI taxonomy): Eukaryota > Metazoa > Chordata > Amphibia > Anura > Dendrobatidae > Dendrobates > Dendrobates tinctorius. The sequence continues at coordinate 8,578,385 of NW_027361731.1, read as the reverse complement.
TCCCTTACATATGAAGAAATCTCTGCCGAAATCACAACATCACCGGGTTGCACGGATTGTATCCAATGTTGCCAAAAGACAAATTAGACATGATGATGAAATGTCCCTTAAATTTATGCAAAGGGGTTACCCTTCTAAAGTCTCGGGCCCTGTCCATACAGTTAGTTCGAGTAAAGTAAAAAAAAACACCTTATGCACAACTTTAGAAGGTGCTCATGTAGGGACTGTGACGGGAGTATTCTCCAGAGCAAGGAGGGACAACAGGCCTGGGAATAATCCAACAGATTTATTGACCAAAAAACAGGAACAACACGAAGGTAATTTGCAGAGTCCCAAAATAAGTCCACAGGAAACTGTTTCGGGGGCACCTCCCGACAATCCTTGTGCCAGATCACAAAACCATAGTCCTTTAAGAGTCCCAGAAATCCACCACAATCACACAGAGGCCGAAGCTTCCTCAGACAGCCTCGTCCTTCTCTTTTAGCATCCAACTCACATCTGATCTTAAAGCAAGAATGTATTGTCAGGGCTCCTGGGATCAGTCCATCTGAAGGGGGGTAGGGGTCACACCTACTATTCAATGGTTTGGTCCATCAGAAGATTCTAGAAATGTAAGGGCTCCACTTAGTCTACAGGATGTGTATTGTAGGTTATCTTCTGCTTAGGAAAACAATAGCCAAAGTTCCACTAGCTGTTGACACAAGCCTAAATTAGATTATGGTCCAGGTACATCACAAGACATTGCAAAGTATTGGGGGAAGGAGACATGGTTAATTTACAGCAAATGAACCAGAGAAAAGTTAAATGACATATTATACAAAATACAGGACAGGGCAAAACTACAAATCATGACAGGGACCCACACCATACATGAATAATAAAGATGGATACTGGGTCGCTGATGTCTGCACGCCTGCACCCCCACCCACACAGGTACTATTTGATACAGTCTCCATGCCTAGTGCATGACCAGGCAAATTTAAAGTGACTATGGTATCACTTCCTTAATTAGGTAAGATTAGATAAGTGGTGTGAAAGTGTAGGGTCGGGCAGGTTCACAGGATGCAGTGACGAGACACTAGACGACTGATGGTTTGCAAAATAACTCTTATCTAGCGTTAGCCACTGGGCTTGTTTGAACAGACATACAAGTAAGAACCAAAACAAACAGTCCACGCAGGGATTCAACAATCTTATTCAACTTCTAATGCCACTTAGCCTTTCAGGGACTGCTGCTTTCGTGAGCGTGGCCGCGTTGAGGTCGCTGAGGCGGCTGTAAAGGGCATGTCACACTAAGCGATATCGCTAGCAATATCGCTATAACTAGTGACGTTATAGCGATATTGCTAGCGACATCGCTGTGTCTGATACTTACCTACAACCCGCTCCCCCGCTGGTTATCGCTGATCGCGCGAGAACAGGCTGGACTGTTTCTCGTCGTCAGCTTCCTGCGGCGCTTCCTGCTGTGACGACGAGCGACACGTGGACGCGGGCAGGAGACGCAGGATCGCCTGGTGTGACAGGTAAGTAGCGACCCCCGTTCCCAGCGATGTCGCTAGTGAGATCTGCCTATGTGGCAGCTCACTAGCGACCACTTAGCGATGTACCAGCGATCCTGACCGCGTCATATCGCTGGTCGGGATCGCTGGTACATTGCTAAGTGTGACAGTACCTTTAGTCTCGCTTCCCCGGGAAGGAATGGGGCTCAACAGGCCCTGAAGAAAGTGATGACGTTGGGGCGCAACAGGCCCTGAAGAAAGCAATACCGTTGGGGCGCAACAGGCCCTGAAGAAAGCGATGCCATTGGGGCGCAACAAGCCCTGAAGAAAGCGAGGCCGTTGGGGCGCAACAGGCCCTGAAGGAAACGCTGCCGCTGGGGCGCAACAGGCCCTGAAGAAAACGCTGCCGCTGGGGCGCAACAGGCCCTGAAGAAAGCGCTGCTGCTGGGGCGCAACAGGCCCTGAAGAAAACGCTGCCGCTGGGGTGCAACAGGCCCTGAAGAAAGCGATGCCGTTGGGGTGCAACAGGCCCTGAAGAAAATGATGGAGGTGGCACGCGGTGATGACGCAGTTCCCCAGATGACCTGTAGCCGTCCTTTATCAAGGAGTCTCTCCCAAAGCCGGGGTAGCGAGCCTTTTATCTCGCCTGTGACAAGGTGGCGTATCTACAGGCCGGTGACGGCCGGGTCGGCATGATGGGGGAAGGCTGGGGGGAAGTGCCCAGGCCTCTGTGGCCTGGTTACCGGTACTCATGGCCACAACCTGAGGTAAAGTTCCTCTCTCACCAAGGCGGGGGGTAGCGGGGATGATTCTCTCAGAACGGGAGCGGGGAGCAGTCTCTGGGAACAGTCTCTCACATCTCTCTTGTCGGTAAATGTCCAGCTTTCTCCTCGCAGGCTCCTCTCGGTGCCCCTGCCAGTCACCCTGCGTCCTGCCTTCACTCCCTCTTCCCCAACTGCCACTTCAGCGTGTCCCCTGCTCCTTTTAACCTAGCCCCGCCCCCTGTCACCCTGACAACTTCAGTCGCATGTCTCCCTTTGTAATCCTCCTCATGTGATTCCTTCAATAACTCTGATGGCGGTCCCCTTGGTTCCGGCCCAATCACTATATGGGGGTCCTCCTCCCCACATTCCGCCACCCTGTAAGCTCGCCAGTCCTCGGGTGAGGGAGTTAGTCTATTGAGATTGGCCTGTAAAGGTGTCAATATTCGTTGCCATACGAACTGGTCTTGTTCATACCGTTCGGGGGGTTTGCCGGCTGTTGACCGCTCAGAGCGTCTAAGTTCGACTGGGGTGGAATTTTCTGGGGTGGTGGATGTCGGTGGGCTGCATGATGCCGGTGGGTTAATTGTGTCAACTGGCTCATTATTGGGTGGAGGGCCCTTGGGAACTGGAGGGAAATCCTCGTCGTCCGAGTCCCAGCATATGGACTCCGGTTCGGATGTCTTCGGGATGGGTTCCAGTTGCTTCGGGTCAGTGGAAATACACGGGCGTAACATATTACGATGCACAATGCGGGTGGGCAGTGTTTCATACTGCTCGGGCCGTATTTCGTACACAGGTCCTTCTGGATGGATACGGCGTAGTACCCGATAAGGACTCTCTTCCCAACGTGACTGCAGTTTATTCTGGGGGCGTTGATCTAGTACAAGCACACGGTCCCCGCTTTGGAGATGGGGAGGGGAGGTTGTATTCTTCCCTGGGTGTTCCCAGTCTTGAAGTTAGGTATGTACAATTCGGTGAAGAGTTTGCAGCCTGTGGCGATGATTTCGGACCCAAGACGACACTCCGGTCCAGGGCCGAGGCTCTTCGGGGTCCACCTCTACCTCCGTGATACCTTTACCCTCTCGTCCGAACAGCAGGAAATAAGGAGTATAGCCCGTAACTTGATGTACCCGATTATTATAAACCCATACTAATTCAGAAACATATTCAGGCCAACGAGCTTTCTTGTCACTCTCCAGAGTACGTAGCATTTGAATCAATGTCCGATTAAATCGCTCACAAGCCCCATTCCCTTGCGGGTGATATGGTGTGGTCCGGGATTTATCAATCCCATAAAGATGATGTAGTTCCTCCATAACTTTCCCCAAAAGACATGCTCCCTGGTCGGAATGTATACGTTGTGGACAGCCGTACACTTGTATAAAGTTTCTGCAAATTGCGGAGGCGGCTGACTCCGCGGTCTGGTCTCGAGTAGGGGTGACCACAGCGAACTTGGTGAAATGATCCACCATGATGAGGCAGTGTTCGTATCCCTGGAATGCGGGACCAATGTGCAGATAATCCACCGTCAGGAGCTCAAAGGGTGCTGAAGTCACAATCGTCTGTGTTGCGGCCCTCTGAGCAGGCGGTTTGGCCAATTCACATAAGTGGCAGGTACGGCAAACTTCGTCCACAACAGCCGACAAGCATGGATGATAAACTTTCTGTTGTAACCATTGCAAAGTCTTTTTGACCCCAAAGTGGGCCCCTTTTTCGTGAGCCTCTCGAGCCGGTTCGTGTATCATAGAATCATAGAATCATAGAATCGTAGAGTTGGAAGGGACCTCCTGGGCCATCTGGTCCAACCCCCTGCTCAAAGCAGGATTCGCTAAATCATCCCAGTCAGATGTCTGTCCAGCCTCTGTTTGAAGACTTCCATTGAAGGAGAACTCACCACTTCTCGTGGCAGCCTGTTCCACTCATTGATCACTCTAACTGTCAAAAAGTTTTTTCTAATATCTAATCTGTGTCTCTTCCCATTCAGTTTCATCCCATTGCTTCTAGTCTTTCCTTGTGCAAATGAGAATAAAGTTGATCCTTCTACAATGTGACAGCCCTTTAGATATTTGTAGACAGCTATTAAGTCTCCTCTCAGTCTTCTCTTTTGCAAACTAAACATTCCCAAATCCTGCAACCTTTCCTCATAAGACAGGGTTTGCAGACCGGTCACCATTCTGGTCGCTCTTTTCTGAACTTGCTCCAGTTTGTTGATGTCTTTTTTAAAATGTGGTGCCCAAAACTGGACACAATATTCCAGATGAGGTCTGACCAAAGAGGAGTAGAGGGAAATAATGACTTCACGTAGTTGAGCTCCGGGTGTAACCACCTGCCAAACAGTCGTTGAGGTTGTTTGCGAAGTGATTTTATGGTACAGTAGTCCCTTTCTGATAATCAGTCTCTCCCATTGTCGCAGCATCAGCGACAGGTCTTGGGTCAAAGTTTGTCATTGAGTATCAGTGGGTAATTGACCAGCGGCGACCCATGTCCGGAGAAGTCCAACTTCTTCATCTTCTTGTTGCTGTTGTACCCACTTATCCCGAGATTGTTCCAGGATGCCCTTGTGGGCCTGTGGGGAAGATACTTTTGCATCAACATTGGTGAGCATGGCAGCGGTAAGAGCGAACGGTATTTCCTCTCCTTCTAATTCTTTGTCTCGATTCTGTCCAGGAGTTGTATGTCGAATCCTGGAGAGAGCATCTGCATGAACATTCTCGGCCCCTCTTTTGTGAATAATCTTGTAATTGTACTTCGCCATTCGGGCCACCCATCGCTGCTCCAAAGCCCCCAACTTGGCGTTTTCCAAATGAGCCAGTGGGTTGTTGTCAGTTCGCAATACCACCTCGGAGCCCGCTAGGTGCTCTGCGAATCTCTCCATCATAGCCCACACCACTGCGAGGAGCTCGAGCTTAAAAGAGCTGAAATTGTCAGGGTTACGCTCGGAGTCATGGAGTGAACGGCTTCCATATGCGATCACCCTCTCCCGGCCATCCTGAACCTGTGACAACACAGCCCCTAGCCCGTGAAGACTCCCGTCAGTGTGCAGGATGAATGGCTGAGAGAAATCCGCATAAGCCAACACTGGGGCATCCGAGAGTGCAGCCTTGAGATCTCGGAAGACCTCTTCCTGAGGGTGTTGCCACTGGATTTTTCGCCCATTGGCCCCAGCGGGAGCCCCCTTCAGCAGGTCATGCAGGGCTCAAGCTAGACATGCAAAATTCTTTACGAAACGACGGTAATATCCAGCTAACCCCAGAAAAGCCCGCACGTCTTTCACCGTCTCGGGGGTAGGCCATTCCTGGATAGCAGCAATCTTCTCCCGGGATGGCCTCACACCCTCTGCCGAAATGACATGACCCAGATACTCAATCTGGGAGCGAAATAGGTGGCATTTCTGAGGCTTCAGCTTCAACCCGTACTTTTGCAGCCGGCTGAGTACCTGTCCCAACCGCTTCAGGTGGTCCTCGAAGGAGGCGGCATAGACAATGATGTCGTCCAGGTAGATCAACGTGGCCTCAAAATTGAGATCCCCTAGACATCGCTCCATCAATCGCTGAAAGGTCCCGGGGGCGTTGGCCAGCCCGAATGGCATTCGATTAAACTCAAACAGTCCCATGGGCATTATGAACGTCGTCTTAGCTCTGTCATCTTCTGACATGGGCACCTGCCAGTACCCACTGGCCAAGTCCAGGGTCGAAAAATATGTTGCTTTGCCCAATGCAGACAGAGATTCTTCTATGCGGGGCAGTGGGTATGAGTCTTTAATAGTGCAAGCATTCAATTTACGATAATCCACACAGAATCGTAGTGTACCATCTTTCTTCCGGACCAACACGATGGGGGCCGCCCAAGGGCTTTGACTTTCCCGTATCACCCCTTTTTGCAGCATCTGAGCCAGTAAAGTTTTCACCTCTTGATAGAGTTGTGGCAGGATCTGTCGATATCGTTCTCGGATAGGGGCCGCTCCTGCTGTGGGGATCTCATGAGTGATGGCGGTGGTACACCCAAAGTCGTCCTCATGGCTAGCAAATACTTCATGGTACTGTCCCAGCAATGCCTTTACTTGTGAGAGTTGGGCCGCAGTTAGTCCAGAAAGCTCGGCCCTCATCTGTTCCAAAATATTTCGGCCCTTCTCTTGTGTCGAGACTTCGTGGGCCTGTAAGGTTCGTATTGTTACCTCCCAAGGATCCTCGGGGTGTACTCGTAATTGAACCGCAGGAGCGGGCAGCACTTCTTCTAAAGGCTTTACTAGTTTGGCCAGTACAGTCCATGCTTTCAGAATGGTATCTCAGTCTTCAAGGTTAACGCAGCGGACCAGGACGGTTCCTTTTCGCACCGTAGCGAGGGAACGGGCCACCAGTATGCCAGGAGGTAAGTGCTCTGAGTGACATGGCTCCACCTGCACCTCTACGCCCTCCAAAGGTATCGGGGCCCAAATTGGCAGGGCCACCACTGTCTGTCCAGGAGACAGCACAAGCAGGGGTGCCGCTGACGCGATGACCTTGCCCAGAGCCTCACCCTCCTGGCAGTTCCGATGGACCCGCGCACCTCGCACCAGCTGCTGGAATACCTGTCCCTGAGCTGTGCGAGAACCCCACTGCTTCAGTGTCCTTTGTGTGGGATCATTAAGCAACAGGTTACCAAACTCTTTTAAAATATTCATGCCTAGGGTGACGGGGTGTCATTGATCAGCTTCTCCTTGAGTCAGCACCACCCCTCTGCGGCCGAGGGGTTTACTGCACAACGTCACCTGCACCCACACTACCCCGGCAACCGGGATCGGCAGTTGGTTGGCGGCTACTAGTCTAATCATGGGCCCCCACTGAGGCCTTGCTGCCTCCGGAAAATTTCGTTGAAAGTACGCTGCGGGCATAGTGGTTACTTGTGACCCCGTGTCCACCAGACACCGGACGGCCCGGCCCTCTACTTCTGCTCAAACTACCGGACACTTTGCTACCAAATCTTCGGGACTTCCACCACCCCTAGTTGTGGTTTTCAGCTCCGAGCGGCGTCCCCCCAGCCCGGAGCCCTTTAGTTTAATGGCCGCCGGGGTGGGTATCTCCCACGCCGCGGACACTCTCGGGCGAAGTGGCCTGGTTCTCCACACTCATAACACAGGGCCGGTATAGATTGACCACCCCGTGGAGAGCGTGACCCCCAGGGACCGGGATTAACACTGGATCGTCCAGTCTCTGGTTCGGTTCTTCTCTTTACTTCAGCCAACTCGCTCTTAATATTTTTCAATTCTCGCTTCATCTCCTCCACCCACTGAGGTTCCTCAACTGTATTCGAGGAGGCCTCCACACCTCGGACCTTCCCCACGGGGACCGCCATCCCCTGCTCTTGCTCCCGAACCCTGCCTGACTTCCCACTTCTGAAAAGTCTATTTGGGGATTCATTCTGATCTGTTCCCGTAATGCCTGCTTTATCAGTGGATCTCACAGTCCAGTCACCAGTAGGTCACGTAGGGTAATGTCAACAGGTCCTACCCCTACCCCGTCTTTTCTTTCAATAGCCGTATGCAATTCTTGGAGTACATTCATATACTGAGTAATCGTCTCCCCCTCGGCCTGCATCCGGCTAAGCAGACGGGTCCTTAACTCTCCCACATTAGTGGGATCCCCGTGGGTCTGTTCCACTATCTGCAACACCTTTTCAAAAGTGTTGCGGTGCCCTGGAGGTTTGAACATCACTGACCTCCGCATCTCCCCGTCTAGGGCCATAAGTGCCACTTCAGCTTCCATGTCAGGGGTCATTGGGTGCATCCGAAAGAGCCCCCGCATTCGCTCTGTCCAGCTCCATAGCATAGTATTGGAGCCGGAGAATCTAGGCAGGTTGTTCAGCATGGCCCCCAATGAAATGCTAGTACGGGGGTCCTCATTATTTACAGAGTCTACAGCTTCCCCCTGACCTGCGCCACCACCGTCTACGCTCGGAGACTGCATCCTGCCGACTACGCCAAGTGTAGGGTCGGGCAGGTTCACAGGATGCAGTGACGAGACACTAGACGACAGATGGTTTGCAAAATAACTTTTATCTAGCGTTAGCCACTGGGCTTGTTTGAACAGACATACAAGTAAGAACCAAAACAAACAGTCCACGCAGGGACTCAACAATCTCATTCAACTTCTAATGCCACTTAGCCTTTCAGGGACTGCTGCTTTCGTGAACGTGGCTGCGTTGAGGTCGCTGGGGCGGCTGTAAGTCTCGCTTACCCGGGAAGGAATGGGGCTCAACAGGCCCTGAAGAAAGCAATACCGTTGGGGCACAACAGGCCCTGAAGAAAGCAATGCCGTTGGGGCGCAACAAGCCCTGAAGAAAGCGAGGCCGTTGGGGCGCAACAGGCCCTGAAGGAAACGCTGCCGCTGGGGCGCAACAGGCCCTGAAGAAAACGCTGCCGCTGGGGCGCAACAGGCCCTGAAGAAAGCGCTGTCGCTGGGGCGCAACAGACCCTGAAGAAAACGTTGCTGCTGGGTCGCAACAGGCCCTGAAGAAAGCGATGCCGTTGGGGCGCAACAGGCCCTGAAGAAAATGATGGAGGTGGCGCGCGGTGATGACGCATTTCCCCAGATGACCTGTAGCCATCCTTTATCAAGGAGTCTCTCCCAAAGCCGGGGTAGCGAGCCTTTTATCTCGCCTGTGACAAGATGGCGTATCTACAGGCCGGTGACGGCCGGGTCGGCGTGATGGGGGAAGGCTGGGGGGAAGGGCCCAGGCCTTTGTGGCCTGGCTACCGGTACTCACGGCCACAAGCTGAGGTAAAGTTCCTCTCTCACCAAGGCGGGGGGTAGCGGGGATGATTCTCTCAGAACGGGAGCGGGGAGCAGTCTCTGGGAACAGTCTCTCACATCTCTCTTGTCAGTAAATGTCCAGCATTCTCCTCGCAGGCTCCTCTCGGTGCCCCTGCCAGTCACCCTGCGTCCTGCCTTCACTCCCTCTCTTCCCCAACTGCCACTTCAGCGCGTTCCCTGCTCCTTTTACCCTAGCCCCGCCCCCTGTCGCCCTGACAACTTCAGTCGCATGTCTCCCTTTGTAATCCTCCTGATGTGATTCCTTCAATAACTCTGATGGCTGTCCCCTTGGTTCCGGCCCAATCACTATGTGGGGGTCCTCCTCCCCACAAAAGTTTTATGGACCTGATCTCACATGCATATGAGGTCCATAAAACTTTCACACCACTTATCTAATCTTACCTAAATAAGGAAATGTCCATGTATCACACCATGCTTGTGCTCTTTACTGTATATAATTAGGTTTCTTGAAATATTTTATTATATAAGCCTGATGAAGAGACGTAAACAGTCTCGAAATCTTGCTTTGTAATATTATTCACAATATTGTGTTAGCCATTAAATTGTACCACACCCACAAGATTCCTATTTTGTTTCTCTCACAGAGAGCACATCTTTTTTCTACTGGCTAACACGGTACCAAACCACTTTTTTTCATTTGACCTTGATTACGCATTACCTCTGCTCAGACACTCATATTTAAGTCACATGCTGTCCATTTCCTTGTGATCCTCCTTGAGATGCTTCTACTCCTTCACTGGAGTCCAGCTGTATTTAATTTAACTGATAGGACTTGATTTGGAAAGGCGCACACCTGTCTATATAAGACCTCACAGCTCACAGTGCATGTCAGACCAAATGAGAATCAGGCGTTCAAAGGAACTGGCCAAGGAGCTCAGAGACCATTCTTGACTGGCCCAGACAGAGCCCTGACCTAAATCCAATTGAGCATCTCAGGAAAGACCTGAAAATGGCTGTCCACCAACGTTCACCATCCAACCTCACAGAACAGGAGGATCTGCAAGGAAGAATGGCAAAGGATCTCCAGATCCAGGTGTGAAAAACTTGTTGCATCATTCCCAGGAATACTCATGGCTGTACTAGTTCAAAAGGGTGCTTCTACTCAATACTACTTAGCAAATGGTGTGAATTCTTATGTGAAATTTTAGCTTTTCTTTTTTAATAAATTTGCAAAAATTTCTAAATTTCTGTTTTTTAGTCAAGATGTGGTGCAGAGCGTACATTAATGAGAAAAAAAAATGATTTTTTTTAAATTTACCAAATGGCTGCAATGAAACAAAGAGTGAAAAATTAAATGGGGTCTGAATACTTTCCGTACCCACTGTATGTATGGAGATAAACATGAAAAAGGAAGCATTATACATATAGAGGGTGGAGTGGTGAAGAAAGTGTTTCCTTTATGAGCAACCTATTAATGTGTGTGAATATTAGCGGTGAGCTGTAAAGTGTTAAAGTGTGGATAAACACTTAAGAAAAATGAAAATAAGGGACTAGTGCATGCAATATTACTGTGTAAAAATGGAAATAATAAAAGTGAGGATGCGCTGCTAAGTACAAAACTGATAATTATCCCAATTGTAATGTTAGGAACGGCGGAATGCACTGTGGTGTAGTGACCACTATGTCCGCTAGGGGGCACTGTGTGGGTGTCCCAGGACGGGTCTACAGGCATATACATTGTGGTAATGGGTATAGGATGCTGAATGACGGTTATGTATCTCAAGGTGGGTGGCCTTGAGATGGAGACTTATGTGTTGTTCAGCAATGATATTGCTGAAGTGTTGCTCCAATGTGTCAGGGAGAAGTCTCCAGGTAACTAGAGAGATGGGCGGACCTGGTTACCTACAAACCCACCCAGGGGGTGTGTTTAAAGCACTGCTGTAAAGAGTGTGTAAATGCTTGAAGGACCTGTGATGAGGTCAGAGTCATGTGACCCGGTGGGCGTGGCTATGATCCATATAAGGTAACCAGAGTAAGTCACAAGAGAGAAAGCGCATGGATCTGAATGGGCCATGTGGAAGGTCCCGGCAGGCCTATGTGGAGGAAGGTGTGCTACCTTCCTGAAGACCACGTACTGAAGCTGCTGACCCAGTGAAGCCTGTGGATATTGGCTGTATGTGAGGAGAGGATGGATAAGCCTCCTGTGTTTGCTGAGGCTCCAGGACTGAGCCTGAAACAATGGACATTCATACTTGCTTTCGCCTGAGCTAAAGGCTATTCCTTGTGTTATGTGCTGCTTTATGGGTTATGAAGCAATAAACCCTGTGAACTTTTAAAAGGAACGTGCCTCCTGATTGACTCCCGTGGCTCCTGAGCGAGTTGAATCCCTACAGCACAAAATAAAGTGCGTTCGCCGCTCGGGATCCACCGTGCAGAAGATGTTATAACTGCTGCTAAGTAATGACAGACAAGCAATATGGCGGAAATGCGCACGGGGTTAAACGTCACCCAGGAGCGCAGAGCAATCACTGTTTAATCACAGAGATGCCAGCAGAGGTAAACACAAAAGGCTGAGCCTGTTAGCGTCACAGGTCTCAGGTAAATGCACACACGGTATCAGGTCACAGGTGCAGGACCCAAGGCAGGAGGAACTGCGTTCGTCTCGACCTACCATGCATGCGGCGACGCTACTGCGGACGCCAAAGAGAGCTGCAACTGCAGCGCGGTGTAGAACACTGCCGCAAGACGATAGTGTCGTGTGGAGTAGCAAAATCAGACGCTAGTGCAGAGGCGCGGTGTACACAGTGGCCTGAGGCTTGCCACTGACTGGCGCTGACTGCTGAACAAATTCCCTATCCACATGCATAATATCATAGGGAAGGGGTTTCAAATGAGTCAGTCACCAGAATCATACATCCGTCACCATTCACACATCTAGCAAGTAAAATCTATACTAGCGCATGGCCGGACGGCCATGCGGTCCTTTTATAGCCGTGCGCTGCCGGGACCTTCCAGATCTCTGAGATGGACCAATCCGATCAGGGGAAGGACCTGAGCACGTGACTCCCGAGCTACAATGGGAGATCGTCTCATGAGCATGCTCAGTGGGATGGCAGCGGGACTTAGCCTCAGGAATGACTTGCTGCAAAGTAGTATGTGAGGCTCTGGGTTCCTGTTGTGTAGCTACAGGAATCCGACGCCTAACATTACCCCCCCTCCTAGGGCCCCCCTCCTGAGTCCTCCCATCCACCATCTTGTGCCCATCAGAGGCATAGGCCTCAGACTCGTCTGAAGGCAAGTCTGATGTCCCGGCAGGTGACACAGAAACCCGGGATACGTGGAGGGCATCAGAGGCGGCAAAATCTCCAGGTTTGAGAAGGGACACCTGAGAGACAATGGGAGCGACACAAAAGCCACAAACCGAAGTTGGAGTGGAACACCGCAGAGGATCGGCAGGCATCTTCACTCTCTGTGTAGGGGAGGCATTCCAAGCACAAGAGGCGCATGCCCGAATATATTTTTTAGTGTCCCGAGCCCTGTGCAGCCACCAATAAGACCTTGCCAGGAGTTTTGTGGTCTGCATATAGCCACAGTGACCACCCACCCTGGATGCATGTGCCCACGCGAGAACCTTCGGCCGAAGGCGAGGGGGAACAAAGGTCTTGCCCGGCGGCGCAGAAGTTGACCACTGCGGGACCCTGTTATCGTGGGGAACAGGGTGTTGACAGTGGCAACCACAAATGGAGCTTAGTGCCAGACGCGCCTCGAGACTGGCGCGAGACACCACCATGGGCTCAGGAAGTGAACACTCTGGCTCGGGTGACTCCAGAGGTTCAAAGAGGTTTGGAGCTGGAGTAACCTTCCGTCTGGATTGAGCACGCTCCAGCCCGTGCTCCGAAAAATAAAGATCAATGCGGGTGTAAATGGCAATCAGCTCCTCCAGACTTGCAGGAACCTCTCTGATAGATAGAGTATCCTTAACATGCTCCGTTAAACATCTCCAAAACACAGGGATGAGAGCTCTATCAGACCACTCCAGCTCAGAAGCCAGAGTCCAAAAACGTACAGCATACTGACTGACTGAGAGCGATCCCTGAGTTAATGCCAATAGCTGAAGAGAGGTGTCGTGCATGACTCGTGGTCCCAGGAAGACCTGCTTGATAGCTGTTAGGAACTGAGCAGCGGTCCGAACCTCTGGGTCGCCACGCTCACAAAGCGGTGTGGCCCACTCCAATGCCCTGCCCGACAGAAGGGAAACAATAAAACCCCACCATAGCCCGTTCCGTAGGGAATTGCACAGCCAGTAACTCCAGCTGGATAGAGCACTGGCTCACGAAACCCCTATAGGAGGCGCTATCGCCAGAAAATTTATCGGGCAATGGCGGCGCAGGGGAGGACGTGGACACATGAGAAACCGCCTCTGCGATCGCCTGAACAGCAGCCTCAGTAGTAGTGTTGAGCATTCCGATACCGCAAGTATCGGGTATCGGCCGATACTTGCTGTATCGGAATTCCGATACCGACTTCCGATATTTTTTCAATATCGGAATTCGGCATCGGAATCGGAAGTTCAGTTGATTGACGGCCTGACGTCATCATGATGCGCGGTGTGTGCGCATCATGATGCGCCGTCATTTCGGGCCTTCCGGGGGTCTCTGCCGGCCTGCCGGGGGGCTGTGCCGGCCTGCCGGGGGGCTGTGTGGACTGCCCGGGGTCTGTACCGGACTGCCGGGGGGCTGTGCCGGCCTGCCGGTGGTCTGTGCACCCTGTGGGGGTCTGTACCGGCCTGCCAGGGGGCTGTGCCGGCCTGCCGGGGGGCTGTGCTGATGTCCGGGGGTCTGTGCAAGCATCGTCCGATGGGACTACAAGTCCCATCGGGCGATGCCTGCTACCATGACAGTGATTGACACATTAGCCAATGATGGGACAGTAGTAGTCCCATCATCCGGCTAATGTGTTAAATGTTAAAAAAAAAAAAAAAAAAAAAAATACTACATACATACTACATGCATGCTACATACATACTACATGCATGCTACATACATACTACATATATACTACATACATACTACATACATGCTACATACATACTGCATGCTACATACATACTACATACATACTACATGCATGCTACATACATACTACATATATACTACATACATACTACATACATGCTACATACATACTGCATGCTACATACATACATACTACATACATACTACATGCATGCTACATACATACTACATATATACTACATACATGCTGCATGCTACATACATACTACATACATACTACATACATGCTACATGCATGCTACATACATACTACATATATACTACATGCATGCTACATACATACTACATGCTACATACATACTACATATATACTACATACATACTACATACATGCTACATACATACTGCATGCTACATACATGCTACATACATACTACATACATACTACATACATACTACATGCATGCTACATACATACTACATGCATGCTACATACATACTACATGCATGCTACATACATACCACATACATACTACATGCTACATACATACCACATATATACTACATACATACAATACATTCATACAATACATACATAGACATACAGTACATATAACATAGAGTAACATACTTACCAATACTTGTCACATTGTTCCCCGAAGCCATTGTCTATTCCGGGATAAATATTAACATAACAAACCACAAAAATACTCACCCACGATCCGAAGCAGTCCACGAGTGTGTCCCACGACGATCTTGGGTAGAGAACTGCAGCATCAGATGATGCTGCCGTTCTCTACGGGCTGCAGGAATCCAATGACGGAAGGTAGGTATCCTTCCGCACTGTATTCCTCCGCCACTTAAAAAAAAAAAGTCCCTAGTCTCACTTTATGCCATTGCTGTGTGGGAATTTCCGCAAGACGATAGTGTCGTATGGAGTAGCAAAATCGGACGCTAGTGTAGAGGCGTGGTGTGCACAGTGGCCTAAGGCTTGCCACTGACTGGCGCTGACTGCTGAACTAATTCCTTATCCACATGCATAATATCAGAGGGAAGGGGTTTCAAATGAGTCAGTCACCAGAATCATACATCCGTCACCATTCACACATCTAGCAAGTAAAGTCTATACTAGCGCATGGCCGAACGGCCATGAGGTCCTTTTATAGCCGTGTGCTGCCGGGACCTTCCAGATCTCTGAGATGGACCAATCCGATCAGGGAAAGGACCTGAGCACGTGACTGCCAAGCTCCAATGGGAGATCATCTCATGAGCATGCTCAGTGGGACGGCAGCGGGACTTAGCCTCAGGAATGACTTGCTGCAAAGTAGTATGTGAGGCTCTGGACTTCTGTTGTGTAGCTACAGGAATCCAACGCCTAACATGTAAAAGATGTTTTTTACTGTTAATATGAACAGTTAAGCAAGTTAAAGATTAAAAGATGTCTAAAAGGCCTAGAGTTAAAGATGACACATTTCCTTTGTATTTTAGACAAATATATACACATTGCTCAAAAAAATGAAGGGAACACTTAAACAACAGAATGTAACTCCAAGTAAATCAAACTTCTGTGAAATCAAACTGTCCACTTAGGAAGCAACACTGATTGACATTCAATTTCACGTGCTGTTGTGCAAATGGAATAGTCAACAGATGGAAGTTATTGGCAATTATCAAGACACCCTCAATAAAGGAGTGGTTCTGCAGGTGGGGACCACAGACCACATCTCTGTATCAGGAGACAGGCCAGTACACCAGGAGACGTGGAGGGGGCCATAGGAGGGCAAAAACCCAGCAGCAGGACCGCTACCTCCACTTTTGTGCAGAGAAGAACTGGAGGAGCACTGCCAGAGCCCTGCAAAATGACCTCCAGCAGGCCACAAATATGCATGTGTCTGCACAAACGGTTAGAAACCGACTCCATGAGAATGATCAGTGTGCTTGACGTCCACAGATGGGTGCTGTGCTCACAGCCCAACACCGTGCAGGACACTTGGCATTTGCCACAGAACACCAGGATTGGCAAACTCGCCGCTGGCACCCTGTGCTGTTCACAGATGAAAGCAGGTTCACACTGAGCAAATGTAACAGACGTGACAGAGTCTGGAGACGCCGTGGAGAGCGATCTGCTGCCTGTAACATCCTTCAGCATGACTGGTTTGGCAGTGGGTCAGTAGTGGTGTGGGATGACATTTCTTTGGAGGGCCGCACAGCCCTCCATATGTTCGCCAGAGGTAGCCTGACTGCCATTAGGTACCGAGATGAGATCCTCAGACCCCTTATGAGACAATATGCTGGTGCGGTTGACCCTGGGTTCCTCCTAATGAAGGACAATGCCAGACCTCATGTGGCTGGAGTGTGTCAGCAGTTAATTCATGATGAGGGCATTGATGCTATGGACTAGCCTGCCAGTACCCCAGACCTGAATTCAGTAGAGCACATCTGGGACATCATGTCTCGCTCCATCCACCAACGCCACACTGCACCACAGACTGTCCAGGAGTTGACTGAAGCTTTAATCCAGGTCTGGGAGGAGATCCCTCAGGAGAACATCCACCACCTCTTCAGTAGCATGCCCAGGCGTTGTACAGTAGTGAGGTCATACAGGCACGTGGATAGGCCACACACACTACTGAGCATCATTTCCTTGTCTTCAAGCATTTCTACTGAAATTGGATCAGCCTGTAATTTGATTTTCCACTTTGATTTTAAGTATCCTTCCAAATCCAGATCTCTATGGGAAATTAATTTTGATTTACATTGATCATTTCTTTGTTTTATTGTTCTCAATGTATGCCACTATATAATGAATAAAGATTTGCAACTTGAATATATATTTCATTCAGTGATATCTAGGATGTGGTATTTTAGTGTTCCCTTTATTTTTTTGAGCAGTGTATATAGGTATTTTTTACATTTTAAAAAGTACAAAAAGGAAAAGGGGGTGATGAAAAAGCTAGGGAACGCTTGGAGGTTTGTGTGCCCAGATAACTTAGACCTAGGTTTCACACCTTAATTAGCCTGTTAGGGTTATGGCTTGTTCACTATCATTGCTATCCAGGTAATGCAAATTTCCCAGCTTTGTAAAAAACCCAGCCTCCTCTAGCCTTGTGCCAAAAAATAGCAGCCATGGGTTCTAAGCAGCTACCTAGCACTCTGAAAATGAAAATGGTGGAGGCCCACAAAGCAGGAGAAGGATATAAGAAGATAGAAAAGCATTTTTTTCAAGTTGCCCTTTCCTCAATTCAAAATGTAATTAAGAAATGGCAGTTATCAGGAACAGAAGAGGTCAAGATAAGGTCTGGAAGACCAAGCAATATATTTCTAATATTAATGCGCCAGTAATGAAGAATCTCCACATACCTTCACCTGCAGAGTCACACTTATGTATGGCTGTTCTGTGCACACAGGACCTGTGATGAGGTCACAGGAGGGGAGGAGTCAGGAGTCACATGATCAGGGGCCTCAGTGTGTGCATGACTCTGCTGTGCTGGTTGTCATGGTGCTGGATGAGGGGAAGTTTATTTGTGAGGTCAGGAAACATTTACAGTGTGGATGTAGCCGAGCCGTATGTGTATGAGGTGTGCGGAGCGGAGCCGTGTGTGTATGAGGTGTATAGAGCAGAGTCGTGTGTGTACACGGTGTACAGAGTGTAGCTGCATGTGTACGGGATATATGGAGTGAAGCCGCCTGTGTACAAGGTGTATGAAGTGGAGCTACGTGTCTACGGGGTGTACAGTGCTGAGTTGTACATGTACAATATGTGCGAAGCAGAGTTGCTTGTGTACAGATAGGAGCCATGAGTCAACGACATGTACCGAGCAGAGCCATGTGTGTATGATGTGTACGGAGCGGAGCCATGTGTGTACAGAGCGGAGCTTTGTTCCATCATGTTTTGGTTCATTTAATAAGTAGATTTTTTTTAAATAAAACAAATTATTGGATCCATCTGAATATTACATGTATTGTTCTTCAATATTTCCTCTCTATTATTCCAATCTGTGTATTATCGTCTTGTGTCTTTTTCCTTTTTTCTAATACTATTCTGTGTTCCGCAGCTGCAGGAGAGCATGACGAAAGTAATGCCTATCATAAAGGAGAATCTTCTCCAGGCACAGGAGGCACAGGCAAGGGTCTATAACCAATCAGCGAGGCTGAGGCAGTTCCAGCCCGGGAACCCCATGCTAGTGCTTATCCATACGGTGGAGAGCTAAGTGGCAAGCCCCAAACGAGGTTGGGGAAAAACTGGGTGAAGTTAATTACAAGGTACACAGCTGGGTCGAAGGAAACCGCACCAAGTCTATCATGTGAACCTTGGCGAGACCGAGAATCGCCTAGAGTTAAAGATGACACATTTCCTTTGTATTTTAGACAAATATATACACATTGCTCAAAAAAATTAAGGGAACACTTAAACAACAGAATGTAACTCCAAGTGGATCAAACTTCTGTGAAATCTAACTGTCCACTTAGGAAGCAATACTGACTGACAATCAATTTCACGTGCTGTTGTGCAAATGGAATAGTCAACAGATGGAAGTTATTGGCAATTATCAAGACACCCTCAATAAAGGAGTGGTTCTGCAGGTGGGGACCACAGACCACATCTCTGTACCAGGAGACAGGCCAGTACACCAGGAGATGTGGAGGGGGCCATAGGAGGGCAAAAACCCAGCAGCAGGACTGCTACCTCCACTTTTGTGCAAGGAGGAACTGGAGGAGAACTGCCAGAGCCCTGCAAAATGACCTCCAGCAGGCCACAAATGTGCATGCGTCTGCAGAAACGGTTAGAAACCGACTCCATGAGAATGATCAGTGTGCTTGACGTCCACAGATGGGTGCTGTGCTCACAGCCCAACACCGTGCAGGACACTTGGCATTTGCCACAAAACACCAGGATTGGCAAACTCGCCGCTGGCACCCTGTACTGTTCGCAGATGAAAGCAGGTTCACACTGAGCACATGTGACAGGCATGACAGAGTCTGGAGACGCCGTGGAGAGCGATCTGCTGCCTGCAACATCCTTCAGCATGACTGGTTTGGCAGTGGGTCAGTAATGGTGTGGGATGACATTTCTTTGGAGGGCCGCACAGCCCTCCATGTGCTCGCCAGAGGTAGCCTGACTGCCATTAGGTACCGAGATGAGATCCTCAGACCCCTTATGAGACAATATGCTGGTGCGGTTGACCCTGGGTTCCTCCTAATGCAGGACAATGCCAGACCTCATGTGGCTGGAGTGTGCCAGCAGTTAATGCATGATGAGAGCATTGATGCTATGGACTAGCCTGCCAGTTCCCCAGACCTGAATTCAATCGAGCACATCTGGGACATCATGTCTCGCTCCATCCACCAATGCCACACTGCACCACAGACTGTCCAGGAGTTGACTGAAGCTTTAGTCCAGGTCTGGGAGGAGATCCCTCAGGAGAACATCCACCACCTCTTCAGTAGCATGCCCAGGCGTTGTACAGTAGTGAGGTCATACAGGCATGTGGATAGGCCACACACACTACTGAGCTTCATTTCCTTGTCTTCAAGCATTTCTACTGAAATTGGATCAGCCTGTAATTTGATTTTCCACTTTGATTTTAAGTATCCTTCCAAATCCAGACCTCTATGGGAAATTAATTTTGATTTACATTGATCATTTCTTTGTTTTATTGTTCTCAATGTATGCCACTATATAATAAATAAAGATTTGCAACTTGAATATATATTTAATTCAGTGATATCTAGGATGTGGTATTTTAGTGTTCCCTTTATTTTTTGAGCAGTATATATAGGTATTTTTTACATTTTAAAAAGTACAAAAAGGAAAAGGGGGTGATAAAAAAGCCAGGGCACGCTTGGAGATTTGTGTGCCCAGATAAATTAGACCCAGGTTTCACACCTTAATTAGCCTGTGGGTTATGGCTTGTTCATTATCATTGCTATCCAGTTAATGCAAATTTCCCAGCTTTGTAAAAAACCCAGCCTCCTCTAGCCTTGTGCCAAAAAATAGCAGCCATGGGTTCTAAGCAGCTACCTAGCACTCTGAAAATGATAATGGTGGAGGCCCACAAAGCAGGAGAAGGAAATTACTAAAACCCTATGTCTATACCTATGCCTATGGTAGATTACCTATGCCTATGGTAGATTTGGTAGATGTTTTAGTCTATAGGTTCTAGGGAGGGGGATTTCTGTGTTCCTGAACAGAGAGAGGGAGGGGGATGTTTTGAGAGTGAGATAAGGCTAGAAGCTAATGTTAATATTGTCTACCTTGAGACAGTTTATAAACCCTCCTCTCACACATCCAGAGACATGCTAGCTGAGGCATATCTTACAGAAGTCAAGCTGCAACACCAGGCTCTCCCATCATCACTTTGGCAAGTATTACGAATAACGGTTTTAACCTCCGGTTTTTTTATTGGAATAAGTTCATATTAGTACAACAAGGTTATCTTCCCAGTTTCATTAAGATCTTTGTAGGGATTCAGTCTTTATGCGCCGCCACATTCTGCCATACCTATGCCTAGTGTGTTATCATGGTTGGAAGCAGAATAATGTGTTGTGAGTTCATTTTCCCCTCCGTCACTGAGGCCTGGTGAACTCCCTATTCTAGTGAAGGAAGGTAGTGAGCCTGATTATCAGGCACCTAGGACTAATGAAGACGATTGGCTGAGTGGAGTCACTGACTGGATTTAAGGCAGCCTACGCCCTTTCTGCCCTGCTGGTGATTTCTCTGTGGACTCTTGGACACCAGTCTGATTCCTGCTCTCCTAAAGCTAAGTTTTCTGTTTTGCCTTTCTGCATTTAAGATTTGTTTTTGTTTTTCTTGCTCTTTGGATTCTGCCACTCCCTGCTGGAGTGTGCAGTGTTCCGTTAGCTCTGTCTTCTGAAAGTACCTGAATGCTGATTTAGTTTTTGAAGCTTAGTTGCTTCAGGGCCATTTTTATATCAGCTTGTTGGCTTTTGTCTCTGATAGGGTTTTGGCAGATTGCAGACAGCAGCCTTCCTATCCATTCCTATCTAGGTAGTTTTTGGGCCCCGTCTTTGCTCAGTCTGTCTTTCTGTCTGTGTAAGTGTTTTCATCTTGCTTCACCGTCATTATATGTGGGGGGCTGCCTATTGCTTTGGGGTCTGCTCTGGGGCAGTTAGATTTCCCCTTTCCTTCTTTAGGCCTATGTATCTCTCCGGCTGTGATCGAGGGGTCTAGGTCATCGTAGGAACCCCCCACGGCTACTGCTAGTTGTGTTTATAGGTTCAGGGGTCTGCAATCTGATAGTTGCCAACTTCTCTGGTTTTCTGGACTTAGCTAGCATTTCTGTTTTTTCCTCCTACGGTGACTCAATCATAACAATAACGGTTTTATGCTCCGTTTTTTTATTGGAATAAGTTCATATTAGTACAACAAGGTTATCTTCTATCTTCCAAGTTTCATTAAGATCTATTTAGGGATTCAGTCTTTATGTGCCGCCATATTCTGCCATACCTATGCCTAGTGTGTTATCATGGTTGGAAGCAGAATAACGGTTTTAAGCTCCGTTTTTTTTATTGGAATAAGTTCATATTAGTACAACAAGGTTATCTTCCCAGTTTCATTAAGATCTTTTTAGGGATTCAGTCTTTATTTGAATTATAAAGTTGCTATATAGGAATGTATGGGTGTTCAACTTTCTTCCCAAAATAATGTTTGCTAATGGTAACCAGATCTTCCATCTAAATAAAGCACAGTAAATGTTATCTGTCCTCGATCTAGCTTGCCATATTATAAATGGCTCCATACAATGTGGTGCCCCTGCTGAAGTCAAGTTTGCACTTCCAGGATGGATGATAATTCTTCGTTTTGGGTTTGTTGGGGATAAAACTTGGAGTAGAGTACTGGTAGATGCAAACGTTGGGCCTCTGCAAAGCATGTGAAGGACTATCTGATAAACAATTACCATCTATGTATAAATGCAGAAAATGTCAAAATGCTGAATTGGAGGTGTAAAGTACCTTTTCCTTGTTAGTATGTAACATTATTAAGCAACTTATGTTTTAATTGCAAACAGAATATGTTTGATTTCTTTTTAAAGAGTAACTATCAATGTTTTTTTATTAACATTTATTATATAAAAAAAAATTTGAATAGGTCTTTTTTTTTATTCTTACATTTTTCACACATCCTACAATAATCTGTCCCTAAGTCACTAATTTGAAAACATGCAACTAACTGTCCCTCGCTAAACTATTCTCCTAAAGCGTATTCAGATTGAAGATGCTTAAGGAAAATGAATGCCCGAGGATGCGAGTGCACACGCATTCCGGCAACGGTTCAGTTGCACTTTGGCCCAGAAGAGGAGCTTCCTGGGCCGACAGGAGGGTAAGTAAGAAGTTTTCTTATTTTAAACAGGTGCTAATGGGTTAAGGGGGTAAGGGGGTTCTAGAAAAAAACCTTCAAACATGGTAGTTACTCTTTAATATGGTTTTGTCAAGTATTCGTATTCCATTCAGTTGTGTAAATGTTAACTTAAATATTTCTCCCAAATAAAATAGTTTTATGTAACTTAGACTTGATGCTATGTTTTGATTTATTTTAACCCCTTCCTGACATCCGACGTACTATCCTGTCCATGGGACCCGGGCCCCTATGCCCATGGACGGGATAGTACGTCTACCGCGATCAGCGGCGCCCACGTGGTGAGCGCCGCTGATCACGGCCGGATGTCAGCTGATTATCACAGCTGACACCCGGCACAATGTGTCAGGGGCGGTCACGGACCGCCACCGACACGTTAACCCCTTGTTAACCCCATGTTTGATCGCGGTGTACCGGGAGTTAAAGGGAAGCATCGGCAGGGAGGGGGCTCCCTCCTTGCTTCCCTGAGCCCCCACGGCAGCGCAATGTGCAGCGCTGCAGCCGGGGGCTCCTTTCCTGCAGGCCCCCGAATCCAAGATGGCGACGGGGGCCTTCGGGGGCCTGCAGGAAGCTGGCTTTCTCAGTGCCTGCAAAGCGCAGGCATGAGGAAGAGTTCTGCAGTGCCTGTGACAGATTGCTGATCTGTCACAGTGATCTGTGATGTGACAGATCAGCGATCTGTCACAGGACAGTGATGTCCCACCTGGGACTATTTAATAAAGTAAAAAAAAAAAATAAAAAAAAGTGTTAAAATAAATTTAAAAAAATCGCCAAATAAATTAGAAAAAAAAAAAAAATATTCCCCCAAATAAATCCATTTTTTAGAAATAAAAAAAAAAAAAACAATAAAAGTACACATATTAGGTATCGCCGCGTCCGTAACATCCAACCCTATAAAACTGTCCCATTAGTTAACCCCTTTAGAGAATCCCTTAAAAAATAAAAATAAAAAACGAAGCAAAAAATAATGATTTATTATCATACCGCCAAACAAAAAGTGTAATAACACGCGATCAAAAAGACGCATATAAATATCCATGGTACCGCTGAAAACATCATCTTGTCCCGCAAAAAACGAGCCACCACACAGCATCATCTGCAAAAAATTAAAAAAGTTATAGCTCGCAGAATAAAGCGATGCAAAAATAATTATTTTTTATATAAAATAGTTTTCATTGCATAAAACCGACAAAACATAAAAAAAGACCTAAATAAGGTATCTCTGTAAGCGTACTGACCCGAAGAATAAAACTGCTTTATCAATTTTATCGCACGCGGAACGGTGTAAACGCACCCCCCAATAGAAAATCATGAAACACTGGTTTTTGTTCATTCTGCGTCCCAAAAATCGGAATAAAAAGCGATCAAAAAATGTCACGTGCCCGAAAATGGTACCAATAAAAACGTCAACTCGTCCCGCAAAAAATAAGACCCCACATGACTCGGTGGGTCAAAATACGGAAAAATTAGAGCTCTCAATATGTGGTGATGCAAAAACTATTTTTACAATAAAAAGCGTCTTTTAGCGTGTGACAGCCGCCAAACATAAAAACCGCCATAAATAGTAAATCAAACCCCCCGTTATCACCACCTTAGTTAGGGAAAAATAATAAAATAAAAAAAAGTATTTATTTCCATTTTTCCATTAGGGTTAGGGTTAGGGCTAGGGTTAGGGTTAGGGTAGGGTTAGGGCTAGGGTTAGGGTTAGGGCTAGGGGTTAGGGTAGGGTTAGGGCTAGGGTTAGGGCTAGGGTTAGGGTTAGGCTTAGGGCTGAGATTAGGGTTAGGGGTGTGTTGGGGTTCGGGTTGGAGTTAGAATTGGGGGTTTCCACTGTTTGGGCACATCAGGTGCTCTCCAAATGCAACATGGCGTCTGATCTCAATTCCAGCCAATTCTGAGTTGAAAAAGTCAAATGGTGCTCCTTCCCTTCCAAGCTCTGCCATGCGCCCAAACAGTGTTTTACCCCCACATGTAGGGTATCAGCCTACTCAGGTCAAATTGCAAAACAATTTTTGGGGTCCAATTTCTCCTGTTACCCTTAAGAAAATAAAAAATTGGGGGCAAAAATATCATTTTTGTGGAAAAAAATGATTTTTTTATTTTCACGCCCGAGCGTTATAAACTTCTGTGAAGCACTTGGGGGTTCAAAGTGCTCACCACACATCTAGATAAGTTCCGTGGGGGGGCCTAGTGTCGAAAATGGGGTCACTTGTGGGGAGTTTCAATAGTTTAGGTACATCAGGGGCTCTCCAAACGCACATGACTCCCGCAGACCATTCCATCAAAGTCTGCATTCCAAAATGTCACTGCTTCCCTTCCGAGCCCCGACGTGTGTCCATACAGTAGTTTTCTCCCACATATGGGGTGTTAGCGTACTCATGACAAATTGGACAACAACTTTTGGGGTCCAATTTCTCCTGTTACCCTTGGGAAAATAAAAAAATTGGGGACTAATTGATCATGTTTGTGGAAAAAATACGATTTTTTTATTTTCATGCCCGGGCATTATAAACTTCTGTGAAGCCCTTGGGCGTTCAAAGTGCTCACCACACATCTAGATAAGTTCCTTAGGGGGTCTCGTTTCCAAAATGGGGTCATTTGTGGGGGTTTCCACTGTTTAGGTACATTAGGGGCTCTCCAAAGGCAACATGACACCAGCAGACCATTCCATCAAAGTCTGCATTTCAAAACGTCACTACTTCCCTTCCGAGCCCTGACGTGTGTCCATACAGTAGTTTTCTCCCACATATGGGGTGTCAGCATACTCATGACAAATTGGACAACAACTTTTGGGGTCCAATTTCTCCTGTTACCCTTGGGAAAATAAAAAAATGGTGACTAAAATATCATGTTTGTGGAAAAAATACGAATTTTTTATTTTCATGCCCGGGCATTATAAACTTCTGTGAAGCCCTTGGGGGTTCAAAGTGCTCACCACACATCTAGATAAGTTCCTTAGGGGGTCTCGTTTCCAAAATGGGGTCATTTGTGGGGGGTTTCCACTGTTTAGGTACATTAGGAGCTCTCCAAAGGCAACATGACACCCGCAGACCATTCCATCAAAGTCTGCATTCCAAAACGTCACTACTTCCCTTCCGAGCCCCGACGTGTGCCCATACAGTAGTTTTCTCCCACATATGGGGTATCAGCATACTCAGGACAAATTGGACAACAACTTTTGGGGTCCAATTTCTCCTGGTACCCTTGGGAAAATAAAAAAATGGTGACTAAAATATCATGTTTGTGGAAAAAATACGAATTTTTTATTTTCACGCCTGGGCGTTATAAACTTCTGTGAAGCACTGGGGGGTTCAAAGTTCTCACCACACATCTAGATAAGTTCCTTAGGGGGTCCAGTTTCCAAAATGGTGTCATTTGTGGAGGGTTTCCACTGTTTTGGTACATCAGGGGTTTTCCAATCGCGACATGGTGTCCGATCTCAATTCCAGCCAAAACCGTCAAATGGCGCTGCTTCCCTTCCGAGCTCTGCCAAGCGCCCAAATAGTGGTTTACCCCCACATGTGGGGTATCGGCGTACTCAGGACAAATTGCACAATAACTTTTAGGGTCCTCTTACCCTAGGGAAAATAAAAATTGGGGTGAAAAGATCATTTTTGTGGAAAAAATATGATTTTTTAATTGTACCGCTGTACGTTATAAACTTCTGTTAAGCCCTTGTGGGTTCAAAGTTCTCACCACATATCTAGATAAGTTCCTTGGGGGGTCTAGTTTCCAAAATGGGGTCACTTGTAGGGGGTTTCCACTGTTTAGGTACATCAGGGACTCTCCAAACGTGACATGGCGTCCGATCTGAATTCCAGCCAATTTTGCATTGAAAAAGTCAAACGGCGCTCCTTCCATTCTGAGCTCTGCCATGCGCCGAAACAGTCGTTCCCCCCCACATATCAGGTATCAGCATACTCAGGACAAATTGCACAATAACATTTGCAGTCCAATTTCTCCTGTTACCCTTGGTAAAATAAAAAAAATTGAACCTGAAGTATTTTTTGTGAAAAAAAGTTAGATGTTCATTTTTTTTTTAAATATTCAAAAAAATTCCTGTGACGCACCTAAAGGGTTAATAAACTTCTTGAATGTGGTTTTGAGCACCTTAAGGGGTGCAGTTTTTAGAATGGTGTCACTTTTGGGTATTTTCTATGAGGTCAAAGTGACCTCAAATGTGATGTGGTCCTAAAAATAAAATGGTGTTGTAAAAATGAGAACTCGCTGGTCAACTTTTAACCCTTATAACTTCCTAACAAAAAAAAATTTTGGTTCCAAAATTGTGCTGATGTAAAGTAAACATGTGGGAAATGTTAGTTATCAAGTTTTTTGTGTGCTGTATCTCTGTGATTTAAGGGCATAAAAATTCAAAGTTGGAAAATTGCAAAATTTTCAAAATTTTCGCCAAATTTCCATTTTTCTCACAAATAAACGCAAGTTATTTGAATGAAATTTTACCACTAACATGAAGTACAATATGTCACAAGAAAACAGTGTCAGAATCACTGGGATCCATGGAAGCGTTCCAGAGTTATGACCTCATAAAGGGACAGTGGTCAGAATTGTAAAAATTGGCCCGGTCATGAACGTGCAAACCACCCTTGGGGGTGAAGGGGTTAAATAAGGTTAGGTCAATATTTGTAATCCGTTCAGTCATGTAAGTGTTCTCTTAATTATTTTTCTGTAATGAAAATACTTTTATGTAACTTATACTTCATCATCTAATCTAGGATTCAGCCTTCATTTCAAATCTACAGTAACATATAGGTGACTTGTGCTTACAACAGACAGCTTAATTTCGCCTCATAAGGGCTCGTTCACACAGGCAGCGTTTGCATGTTTTTTCAGCGCATCCGTTCTGCTCTGAAAAAATGAGCCTATTGTTGTCAATGGGCTAGTGCAGACACTGCGCTTTTTCTGCACATCGAACGGATGCTCATAAAAAGCGACAGCATGTCCGCTTTTGCCGTGCAGAACGGACTGCCTGCCGCCGCCTATTTGAATGACTGTGTGCGCTAAAAACCAGCGACACAGTAATTCAGCATGCGCTTCTTATGCGCGTGTGCATAAAAAGCGCATGCACATAACGGACACAAAATGGCCAGTGTGAGTGAGCCCTTAATTTTTTTTTAAAATAAAGTAAACTGTATATTTTATCAGTAAACTGAGATCAAAGAGATTATATACATTAAGAAAACCATTTAAAAAAACTGTGCCATTGCCATAGTCTTGTGTGAAAATCAAACAAACACAAGGGCTTTAAGGCAAAATTTTTCGATAAATATCTACTTAGGGATTCACTGTTTATTGGAAATGTAAAGTTATTACATAGAAATGTATGAATTAACATTGTTGAAAACAAAATTACATTTTTATGCTCTGTTTTTCTTGTTGGAAAAAGTTCATATTAATGACAAACTTTTTTTCAGAGTTGCATCAAGATCTTCTTAGGGATTCAGTGTTTATTTGAAATTTAAAGTTACTATATAGAAATGTATGGGTTTGCCTTGTTGAAAACACAATTAAAATTTTAACCTCTGCTAATTTATTTTTAAATAGAGTCAAGTGGAAAGGGAAAATTAAAAAAATTCAACTGTAAAAAAAAAAATACCATAGGCCTAGGTATGGCAGAATATGGCGGCACATAAAGATTAAATCCCTAAAAAGATCTTAATGAAACTTGGAAGATAGCCTTGTTGTACTAATATGAACTTATGCCAATAAAAAAAACGAAGCTTAAAACCGTTATTCTGCTTCCAACCATGATAACACACTAAGTATAGGTGTTATGATGAGTCACCGAAGGAGGAAAAAACAAAATACTAGCTAAGTCCAGAAAGACCAGAGAGGTTGGCAGCTATCGAATTGCAGACCCCTGGACCTATCCACAACAACTAGAAGTAGCCGTGGGGGGTTCCTACGGTGCCCTAGACTCCTCGATCACAGCCGGAGAGCTACATAGCCTAAAGACAGAAAGGGGAAAAACTAAACTGCCCCAGAGCAGACCCCAAAGCAATAGGCAGCCCCCAACATATAATGACGGTGAAGCAAGATGAAAACACTATCACAGATAGAAAGATAGGTTGAGCAAATGATGGGGCCCAAGCTAACTACATAGGACAGGATAGGAAAGCTGCTGTCTGCCATCCGCAAAAACCCTATCAAAATGAGCCAACCGACTGATAGGAAAAACAGGCCCTGATGTCGCTAGGCTTCAAAAGACTAAATCAGCACTCAGGTATATTCTGAAGACAGAGCAAAAGATCAACAGATCAGAGACAAAAATGGAATTCAGCTCACCCCCGGTCGGGGATGGCAGAACTCCCAAAAAACAAGGCAAAACAAAAACAAATCTGAAGTGTACAAAGAAGAGCAGAAAAACTTAGCTTTGAGACGCAGGAATCAGACTGGTCTCCAAGAATCCAGCAGGAAAATCACCAGCCAGGAAGAAGGGCGTCGGCAGCCTTATATCCAGTCCCCAAATTCCAGCCACCCAGTCATCATCTAGCTGCCCAGGTGTTTGGTAATCTGCCTCACTACCTTCCTTCACCAGAGGAGGGAGTTCATCAGACCTCAACGGTGAAGGGAAAAATGAACTCACAACACATAGGTATGGCACAATATGGCGGCACATAAAGACTGAATCCATAAAAAGATCTTAATGAAACTGGGAAGATAACCTTGTTGTACTAATATGATCTTATTCCAATAAAAAAAACGGAGCTTAAAACCGTTATTCTGCTTCCAACCATGATAACACACTAGGCATAGGTATGGCAGAATATGGCGGCACATAAAGACTGAATCTCTAAAAAGATCTTAATGAAACTTGGAAGATAACCTTGCTGTACTAATTAGATCTTATTCCAATAAAAAAAACAGAGCTTATAACCGTTATTCTGTTTCCAAAAAAGTTAACCCCTACATTCATGTATAGCAACTTTATGTCAAATAAATACTTAAGTAAATAAATTGGTTACTCTGCTTCAAATAGAGTGAAGTGGAAAGGAAAACTAAATTAAGAAAATGAATCGGTAAAAATAATCTTAAATAGGCATAGGTATAGATGAATACGACTAAAATATCTACCATAGGCATAGGTATAGATTAATATG
The DNA here is from genome assembly GCF_039654945.1 of Dendrobates tinctorius. Classification (NCBI taxonomy): domain Eukaryota; kingdom Metazoa; phylum Chordata; class Amphibia; order Anura; family Dendrobatidae; genus Dendrobates; species Dendrobates tinctorius. The sequence goes on along the minus strand of NW_027361731.1, from coordinate 8,548,863 downwards.
GCACATAGGGTTTTAGTATGCACCGCAGGAGAAGGCTATAAGAAGATAGAAAAGCATTTTCTTCAAGTTGCCCTTTCCTCAGTTCAAAATGTAATTAAGAAATGGCAGTTATCAGGAATAGTAGAGGTCAAGATAAGGTCTGGAAGACCAAGCAATATATTTCTAATATTAATGCGCCAGTAATGGAGAATCTCCACATACCTTCACCTGCAGAGTCGCACACATGTATGGCTGCTCTGTGCGCACAGGACCTGTGATGAGGTCACAGGAGGGGAGGAGTCAGGAGTCACATGATCAGGGGCCTCAGTGTATGCAGAACTCTGCTGCGCTGGTTGTCATGGTGCTGGATGAGGGGAAGTTTATGTGTGGGGTCAGGAGGGGTTTACAGTGTGGATGTAGCAGAGCCGTGTATGTATGAGGTGTACAGATCAGGGCTATGTGTGTACGAGGTGTATAGAGCAGAGTCGTGTGTGTACAGGGTGTACAGAGTGAAGCTGCATGTGTACGGGATATATGGAGCGAAGCCGCCTGTGTACAGGGTGTATGAAGTGGAGCTACGTGTCTACGGGGTGTACAGTGCTGAGTTGTACATGTACAATATGTATGAAGCAGAGTTGCTTGTGTACAGATAGGAGCCATGTGTCTACGACATGTACTGAGCAGAGCCATGTGTGTACGATGTGTACGGAGTGGAGCCATGTGTGTACAGAGCGGAGCTTTGTTCCATCATGTTTTGGTTCATTTAATAAGATTTTTTTAAATAAAACAAATGATTGGATCCATCTGAATATTACATGTATTGTTCTCCAATATTTCCTCTCTATTATTCCAATCTGTGTATTATCGTCTTGTGTCTTTTTCCTTTTTTCTAATACTATTCTGTGTTCCGCAACTGCAGGAGAGCATGGCGAAAGTGATGCCTATCATAAAGGAGAATCTTCACCAGGCACAGGAGGCACAGGCAAGGGTCTATAACCAATCAGCGAGGCTGAGGCAGTTCCAGCCCGGGAACCCCATGCTAGTGCTTATCCATACGGTGGAGAGCTAAGTGGCAAGCCCCAAACGAGGTTGGGGAAAAACTGGGTGAAGTTAATTACAAGGTACACAGCCGGGTTGAAGGAAACCGCACCAAGTCTATCATGTGAACTTGCTAAAACCTTGGAGAGACCGAGAATCGCTGGACACCTCTTGCCTGGGAGCCAACCTCAAAGTCACAGTGGATGATGTCACTGTTGCGGAGACTCTAACACCTGCCCAGAGACAACAGTGTCGGGAGCTATTGCAGCAGAGCCATGACCTGTTCTCCGAGCTGTCAGGGCATACTCAGGTGGTAGAGCATGACGTGTTGACAGAACCACATGTCAGGGTGAACCTCAAGCCCTATAGAATTCCGGAAGCACGTCGGGAGGTGATCTTTTTTTTTTTTTTTAATTTTGTGTGACATTTATTTATTTTAAACATCTTTTTATTGATTTTTAAGCAAGAAAAAATTACAATACGCGCGACAATAAAGATTTATCTTTAACAGATTCATAACTGATATGACCGATCTTGCTGAACAAATATTGGCATTTTTCTAATTGCTACTTATTACAATTAGTCAACTAATAGGTCAAACATTCATGTCATCCCTCAATGACAATGAATTAAATATCTTTATTACTTACAAATATGACGCGAATAATATTGAATTTTTGGATGTACTTCTTCAGAAGGATGCTAATGGTGAAGTGCAAACTAATATCTACCGTAAACCAACTGCTACTAATATGCTGCTTCATGCTCAATCCTCCCATCCTGGACATATGATCCAGTCTGTCCCTACTGGACAGTATCTTAGTCTGCGTAGATTATGTTCGACCGATGAGGAATTTTATAAACAAGCTGGTGACCTGGGTGAGAGATTAAAAGAACGCGGATATAGTAACCGTATGATTAAAAAAGCCTTCAATAGGGCCAGACATTCAACAAGAAATAGCCTCCTCTATGGTAATAAACAAATAAAGAGTCAGGGTACTACGAGATTTGTGACGGATTTCCACTCTCAGTTTGGACTTATGAGGAAAATTCTCGATAGGTCATGGACATGGTTCATTTTAAGGGCTGATCCAGTTATTTCTAAACTGCTTCCAGAAAGGGCTGCAATCGCTGTTAGGCGATCTAGAAATTTGCGAGATCGGTTGGTTCGCAGCCATTATACCGCCGAATCTGGAAATACTTTCTTGGACAGGATTGTGCAGAAATATGGTTGCTTCCCATGTGGCCGCTGTGTTGCCTGTACCAATATTGATCGCATTGACACGTTTGTCAATCAAGATGGCTCTCGTGAATATAAGATCAAAAAACGGATCACGTGTACAAGTAGACACGTGATCTTTTATGCGGTGTGCCCATGCGATAAAATCTACGTGGGCATGACATCTAGATTTCTTAAGATTCGCGTCCGAGAGCATGTATTAGGTATAGAGGCAGCAGCGGCCACTGAGGATGCAACACTATTAAAGACGATCCCCCGCCACTTCAAGAAATATCATAATTGTAACAGTAGCCTCTTGAGAGTGTGTGGTATTGATATGCTTGACGTTGATATTCGTGGTGGGGGCTTAACTGTAAAATTGGCCCAACTTGAGTCCAGGTGGATATGGACCCTTGGCACGGTCCATCCATCTGGACTCAATGAGAACATCAGCTATTCTCCATTTATATAAATTCCCTTTACCCGTCATTGTAGGTATGGGTTTTTCGCTATTGATCTTTATTTTAACCCTTTTATTTTTATTCTGTGTTTTTAGCTTTTATGCCAGTGATTTTTCGATACTGCTACTCTGACAGTGGTGTATTTGGTTCCGAGTTGTTTGCATATTCGTGACGACATCCTTGGAATCATCTTTAAACTACACTGAAGAATGAATCCTGTGGTTTATATTGACAGATTTATTATGTATATTATGTGATGTATGTCTCTTGGTTATGTTATTAAATATGATTGTACATATATATATGGTGACATTAAATATCCTGTTATGTACATGTATATAATCTGTGATTCTGATAATGGTTGTATGTCCACGTTTGGTGTTGTTATCTGACGTGCCTTGCTATGGTATTTCTATTGGTTATAGTGTATATATAAATTTTGGCCGTCATGGTTATAGCTTGTCATTTTTGGGTAATTTGAACCTTTATCCACTGTTTCTGTAGCTGGCTCTATGCATTGGTTAATTGTGTCGGCAAAATTGTGCCCTTGCCCTGTACGAGCGTGTTGTCTTTTCGTCGCTACGTCTGTCTGCTTTCGGCGTTACATGGCGGTGGGTTGGGCCCGCCCCCGCCCCGCCCCCGCCCCGGCTCCTCCCTCCGCCTGACGCCGACGCCGACTGGCGTCCCGGTTGGCTTGACAACGCGGCCTGTCACTTCCGGGTCGGGAGCGTCATTTCCGGTTTTGCGGCTGATTTTTCGCCGCCGCGGGTCATATAAAAATGCCGAACACATTACCAGTCACAGGCCCCCTGAGGAAGGAGACCGAAACGCGCGTCGGGGCGGACGTGCAGCCCCCAGCTGACAGCAGTACTGCTGTGTTATCCCTTGGAGGTAATTTTATCATTAGGAAAGGAATTTTTTTCTGCTATGCCGTTTGGCTATATGTTACCTAGGGTACACAGGTGTTACTATCATAAGGAGATGAGGGTCTCTTTTGAAATAATTATTATATTTATAATTGTCCATGTTATTATGATATGATGTTGATTTAATTATTCATAGCAGACACATCATCATCCCCTCTTATATATTATTGTACTGTCTGTTGACTGGCTATGCACGTTGATTTATGATCATGGCGGTGAGCCTATAGCCCACTCCCTTCTTTCCCCATATCTTGGCATGTGGTTTTAAATTGTTCTCTAATAAACTTACTTTGTTATATACAATTATTGCCTATAAATCATCTTTTTGTTGAGCTTCATCTGTATTTTGATGATGGGCGTATTTAATCCATATGCACATGACCCATGAGATTTATTGGTAAATATCATGTGTATTCGTCTGGTTTGTTGGTTATTAATAGGTCAAGTAGTAGCTTTGCTTCAGAACCTTCTGTATATAAGTCCAAGACAAGTTCTTTGACAAAAATTTTGAGTAGATATGCCTACAGCTGTCGCGGTTTAATACGAATTTTTAACTAATTAGAAAGGACAGAAGTAAAGAATGGAGCAGAAATCTAGAAAGGAAAAGAATTTGGGGGTAGGAAAAAACAGGGAGCAATGTCCAGTCATCAATGAGTTTACCTTATTCGCTCGTTAGATCAATCAATATTACTTTCCATTTATTTGGCCTTAAGGTAAGTTGAAGATATTTTACTGAGAGTTAAGTAGTTTTAAGTACTCATCTGTTTCTCTAAAGAGTATCCATGGCGCCCAGATGGAGTTGAACTTACTGGTCCCAAGAGTCGTGCTAGCTATTATTTCTTCAATATGATATATTTGGTTGACTTTATGTAGCCATTCTGCCAGAGAAGGACAGTTCTGAGATAGCCAGTACAAAGGAATTAGCATTTTAGCTGCCGCTAACAAATACATAAGAAGTTTTTTGTGTTTAAATTGTGCTGATTCACCAGACCAGTTCAAAAAGATCAATTTCAAGGATGGGGGGTTTGGGAGTCGACAGAGTTTTGTCGAAATTTTAAGAAATTTTCTCCAAAATGGCTGAATTTTGTCGCACTGCCACCAAATGTGTATATACGAACCAATCTCTCCAAGGCATCTCCAACAATTAGAGGATGTCTCAGGTTGCCATTTTTTTCTTGTGTCAGGGGTGGCATACCACCTAGTAAGGACTTTATAAGAATTTTCTTGGACCTTTACACAGCCAGAAGGACCATGCGAGTTTTTATATATCTTGTCAACCGCCCATTCTTGCAATTTAACCTCAAGGTCTCTTTCCCACTTTACTATGAATGCTTTTTTAACTGAGGTAGAGTGGGTCAAGAGCATCTGATAAAGCTTACCCAGCACTCCCTTTGGCTTATTTGTCTGGGTCATCAACTTCTCGAAAGCAGTCAACTCTCTAAATGGCAGCCCAGATTGTAAATATGACCTGAACGAATCTTTGAGCCTGTTGTAATGAAGAAAGTTAATATGGTAGTGTGGGAATTTCGCTTGCAAATCCTGCAAGGGGAGGATCGCTCCATCTTCCATAAAATCGTCTAGACTTTCGCTTACCTTGTGTAGAGAGTCTGTGTCTTTGATATAGGGTCGGTCTAGATAGAGGCCAGGTAGGTCTCTTACTTTTATCAAAGGAGATGGGAGTGGCATCAGTGAGGATGAGAATTTAAACCAGGACTTAATTAAGTTCTTTGTTATTGCATTTTGGGACAATACTTTTTTTATAAAAACCGTAGACGAATGGAGTATAGTGGAGATTGGTACTGATAGTGACTCATTCACAATTCCTATCCAGAGCTTGTGATTACAGTCCCTCACCCAATCAATTAGTAGCGATAAAGTTGCCGCTGTGTGGTACTTTTGTGGGTCTGGTATTCCCATACCTCCTTTATGTTTATGTAGGGAAAGTGTGTTATAGCTTATTCTAGGTTTTAGGCCTCCCCATATATATCTTCCTAAAAGAGATCGAACCTTCTGGATGAACGTGTCTGGCACTGTAATTGGTAACATTCTGGATATATACTGTAACTGTACTTGGGTAAAATAAATCCTTTGATGAGGTTCTTTCTCCCCATCCAGGAGACATAGGGAGCCCTCTACGACTTAATGGCCTCCAGGGTATTATCAAGAAGGGTCACGAAATTGAGTGAAAAAAAGGGAGCTCCAATGTGGGCTTAGTTTAATACCTAAATATTTAATATATTTAGAGTTCCATTTAATTGGAAAAGCTGCTTTGAGATTTTGGATCATTTTAGATCGTATGTTTATTCCCATCGTCTCAGATTTCTCTAAGTTGATCTTGAAGTTGGAAAGCTCTCCAAAAGCATCAAACCTCTCTAGTACCGCCGGAATTTCCCTCTCAGGGTCCGATAGGAGCAAGAGAAGGTCATCTGTGAACCCTGCCACTACATGTGAGGTGTCCACAATTCTAATGCCCTCTACTGCCGGGTGCTGTCTAATGCTCTGAATTAACGTCTCAATGGTTAGGACAAACAACGCTGGTGAGAGGGGGCAACCCTGACGTGTGCCATTTTTGATCTCAAAGGGAGGTGAGAAATCTCCATTTACTCTCACTTTAGCGGATGGTGACTTATACATTTGAAAGATGGCTTCAATAACCGTGGGGGGGAAAGCTAAATCTCACCAGGGTTTCATGCATAAATGTCCAATCCACCCTATCAAATGCCTTCTCTGCGCTGGTACCCATCAAAACTAGGGGTTTGTGGTGGTTATGCGCATGTTGCATCAGGTACAATACTCTCAGGGAGTTGTCCCTCCCCTCTCTTCCCCTCACAAAACCCACTTGTTCAGGAGAGATGAGTGTGTCTAGGATCAGGCTAACCCTTGTGGCCATCATCTTTGCAAATATTTTTAAATCATTGTTCAACAGTGAAATCGGCCTGTAATTACTGCACATTTCGGGATCTCTGCCTTCTTTGTGTATTAACGAGATATGTGCTTCTAATGTTTGTCTCGCGAAAGCTTCGCCCCTTAGTATATCATTACACAACTTTAGTAAATGCGGACCTAGTGTCTCTCGGAAAGCCCTATAGTAGGATGCCAGAAGGCCATCCGGACCTGGGCTCTTGCCCATAGGGCAATCCAACAGGGTGGACTGGAGTTCCCCAATTGTAAAAGGGGCAGACAGCTCCTGTTGCTGAGTTTCAGATAAGGTTGGGAGGTTTGAATTTTGTAAGAATTCTTTTATACTAACTCGTCTTTTTTCCAGTTGTTCCACACTCTCTCCCGGTCTTAAGTCGTATAGGGCTGAATAGTACTCCCTAAAGGTAGAAGCTATTCAGTCTGGGTTTGTAATTTTGACTCCATCTAAACCTTTAATCGTATAGATAAGAGATCTAGCTTTACGTTTTTTGATCATGGATGTCATAAATTTCGTCATTTTGTCCCCATGTGCAAATACCCTGTGCTTCCATCTGGTGTAAATTTTTATCGATTCTTTGTTTAGTAAGTCTCTAAGAGATTGTCTCTTCTGAGTAAGCAGGGTTAATGTATTGGGGTCAAGTGTCGTCTTATGATCTCGTTCTAGTGTTTGAATCTCTTTGTATAGAGTCTCAATTTTTTCCTTTCTGCTTTTGATCTTATGTGAGGCCATAGAGAACAATTCGCCTCTGATTACGGCCCTGCGAGGCTCCCAGATAGTTGAAAATTGGATATTTTCACTCAAATTGATCTCAAAGAACTCCTGAATCTTCTTTTTTATTTTATTTCTGGAAGGCTCGTCTGCAATTAAAGTTTCATGTAACCTCCAAGGGTTATTGTTTGGCCTATGGCCTATCATAAGTTTGATTAATAATATGGAGTGATTGGAGTGAACGCTCGGGATTATTTGTGAGTCTCTCAAGTATGAGGACATCTGGAATGGGATGAATAGATAGTCAATTCTGCTATAGGACGATTGTGCCTGTGAGAAATGTGAGAAGTCGCGTACTGTAGGGTTAAAAAATCTCCAAGAGTCAATCAATTGGTGCATATGTAAGGTTGTTCGGATGCGCGTTAATGCATTTTTTGAAATGCTCGACTTCCCGGTAGAGGAATCTATTGGTGGCTCAAGAGGAACATTCAGATCTCCTCCCAGAATCAAAGTGCCCTCTGTAAATTGGCTTGTCTCCCTCATAATTCAAGAAAACCAGGTGTCTTGTTTTGTGTTAGGGGCATATGTATAACCTATCGTGAGCAATTCATGTGCTAAGTTCACCTTTATGACAATATATCTACCGTCTTTGTCGTGTAGTTGATCGATATACTGAAAAGGTGTAGTTCTCGCAAAAGCAATTGCTACTCCTCTCCCCTTCCTGGAAGAGAAAAATGAGCAAAACCATGTATTATAGTAGTATTTCTCAAAACTCGGGGTTTTTTCTCGTATAAAGTGGGTCTCTTGCAGGATTGCAATGTCAGTCCCTAATTTCTTAATGTGTGCCAGTACCTGTGCTCTTTTAACTGGAGCGTTCAGTCCTCTTACGTTGTATGATAAAATTGTCGTTTCTTGCATTCGGTCAGCCATGTCAGATCAGAGGGTACCAGGACTCAAAGTGAGGTAACAGATGAATCGCCGGCGGACAAGGGAAAAGTTGTGAAAGGAAAGAAATAAAGGTAAAAAACAAAAACATTAACATGTAATCAACGAAAAGGGCTTGTTGCCCTAGATTAGTAACTTTTTTTGTTATAAACAAAATTGCAAATAACACTATAAAAGCCATCAGGGATTATAACAGAAGAGAACATGACTAATTTGCCAAATTGTTCCACTTGGAGGCAAGATAATCCTGGTGGATCATCCAAAAAGTTGCATGTCAGGAAGATCAAGGGATAACGGTCTCCAATTCAGTCGGTGGAAGGGTTCTGCCTCCCTGCTTGCCTTTTTCTGTTTCTTTGCTCTTTGGAGTTCCCCGCTCTTCTCCAGGGTTCCTGTAGTGACAGGTCTGGGAGACTGAAATCGGTGCGAGCAAGGCAACGATCCAGTATCAGGTCCAGTTGAATGTCCAGCTCAGTGCACACCTTGGCGATGTCAGATGATGACTTGACAGTAAATCTCTTGCCATCTGCCGTGATGAAGAGGCCGAATGGGAAAAGCCAACAGAAAAAGAATTGTCTCTGTTTGAGAGCATCCATAAAAGGTTTCAGTAGGTATCTTTTGGACAAGGTTGATGGTGCCAGGTCCTGGAAAACACAGATTTTAGAGCCTCTGTATTCCAGAGTGTTTAGGGACCTTGTCTTTTTTAGAATCTTTTCTTTCAAGCGGAAGTCCAAAATTCTACAAATTATATCTCTTGGAAAGTCTGATAGTTTGGGCTTGGGTTTCAATGCCCTGTGTGCTCTCTCTAGGATTAACATTTTTCCCTCCTTTGGGTCCAGCATAGGTAGAAAAAAGTTCATGAAGAATGGCTGGCACATCTTCTCAGTCGGGGGCTTCCAGAACTCCCCGGATTCTGAGATTCTTTCTGTATAAAGGGAATTGAGATGATCCTCCTGTTGTTGAAGACTAGATTTTAGGTCTCCAGAGAAGGCGGACAATTTTGAATATGCTTCCTCCAGCTCCTCCACTCTGCCTCCTATCTGTTGAATATCTTTTTTAATTGTTGATAAATCTTCCGCCAAGGGAGCCAGGGCTGAAGATGATACTTTTAATGAAGCCTCAGGAGATCGGTTTATCCGATTCCGAAAAATCAGAAGAATCCTCTTGCAGATCGTCTAGACCCTGGTCGTCTCCTGCGTCTTTATATTGCGGTGGTCCTTGTTTAGGTCCGCTTTGTTTTGTGATAAATTTTTCCATCTTTTTGGACGTTTGTGGACCACTATTAGTGTTGGCATCAGTTGGTCTTCCAATCTTGACCATGGTCCTTTCTTGTTATTAGGAACAAGTGATGCAGTGCGTTACGCCACTGAGGATTGCAGGCAGAGACCCGCGCAGTTAAATGCAATATCTTGTAGCAGAATAGGGACTAGAGAGAAAAGAGACCACTCAGCTGGTATATTTCAAGTGACCAATAGATGGGGGTCACATACTGTTTTACTCATACAATGTTCAGTAGCTCATCCAGTGAGGCACTTTAAAGATTAATGTAAGGATATACATCCTCTCCTCTCCTCTCTCCTCAGTCCTCTTGCTGTAAGCTGACGTCTGCGAACCGTGAGGAGATCCAGCCTTCTGAATCCTGTGTCTGACTCACGCTCCTCCGTCTTCCGTGTGTGTCAGTGAAAGCCCTTCTATAAGTGGGAGAATGGGCTTTGGGCTTAAAATAAGGCAGCCTCTAGTGAGGCTAGATGGTCTTCGTAGCCCCGGGGGTCTTTTTACTTCGACTCCGAGGCTAGATGTAGAGGATTGCTTCAGATGAAGCAGGAGCTCCTTTGAATGTGTCCTGCTCCTTAGGCAGCCATCTTGGATCCCGGGAGGTGATTTCTAATGAGGTGAAAAGGATGCTAGATATCGGGGTGATAGAGGAGTAGAAAAGTGGATCGTCCTTGTGCCAAAGCCTGACAGTGGGTGGCAGTTCTGTAACGACTACCACAAGATGAATGAAGTCTAAAGATTTGATACATACCTGATACCTTATGTGGCAAGCTCTTTGAGAGACTTGGTCCCGCAAGGTACATTACAACCCTAGACCTGACGAAGGGCTATTGTCAAATCCCCATGTCCCATAGGGTCAAAGGGAAGATGGCCTTCTCAATGCTTGATTGGTCTGCAGGGGGCCCCAGTAACCTTCCAGATGGCGATGGATAGGATCCTGACTCGGCATAAGAAGTATGCCGCAGCGTACCTCGAAGACATTGTGGTCTTTAGCCCTGACTGGGATAGTTGTTATGAATGAGTCACCGGAGAAGGAAAAAACAAAAACACACGCTAAGTCCAGAAAACCGGAAAGGTTGGTAGCTAGCGGATTGCAGACCCCTGATCCTATTCACCACAACTAACAGTAGCCGTGGGTGGTTCCTACGGTGCCCTAGACCCCTCTTCACAGCCGGAGAGCTACATAAGCCTAAAGAAAGAAAGGGGAAATCTAAACTGCCCCAGAGCAGACCCCAAAGCAATAGACAGCCCCCAACATGTATTGTCATTGAAAAACAGATCAAAACACAAATGCAGACAGAAAGACAGGCTGAGCAAATGATGGGGCCCAACTAACTAGATAGGAAAGGACAGAAAAGATGCTGGCTGCAATCACGCAAAAAACCCTGCCAAAAATAATGTCCAACACGTCTGATAGAAAAGGCCCTGAAGTCACTAGACTTCAAAATCTCTATATCAGCACTCAGGTATATTCTGAAGAGAGAGCAAAGAGATCAACTGATCAGAGACAAAAATGGAGTCCAGCCCGTCCCAACCAGGGCAGGCTGAACACAAACACTAAGTAAACAGACAAAATCTCATGGAAAAATAGCAGAGCAAAAACTTAGCTTTTAGTAGACAGGAACTAAACTGGATGCCAGAGCTCAGAGCAGAAAGGATCACCAGCAACCCAGCAGGGCGTCGGCTGCCTTATATCCACTCAGAAATTCCGGATGTCCAATCACACTCCACCTGTTCAGATGACAGGTTCTTCCTATCCAGATCAATTTCACTACCTCCTTTCACCAGCAGAGGGAGTTCATCAGACATCAGAGGTGAAGGAGAAATTGAACTCATAACAGAAGGGCTATTGGGGAAGAGTCTTGAGGAGATCATTTGCATATTCCCAGTGCCTTCTGGGATAAGTGAAGAGTCTCCGCGAGCTCAACGATCACTGGGTTTTGGCCGTTGCAGTTGAAAAGAGGAAATCGGAAAACCAGGGGAAGAGTCTTGAGGAGATCATTTGCATATTCCCAGTGCCTTCTGGGATAAGTGAAGAGTCTCCGCGAGCTCAACGATCACTGGGTTTTGGCCGTTGCAGCTGAAAAGAGGAAATCGGAAAAACCGCGCGCCGAATTTGGGCTCATCTTTCATCGTTTTTAAGAAATCTCAAGATGGAAGAGGCCAGGAGCCATTTGGTGAGCTGCATTTCTTGCTACATGTTCACAGATTTACCAGTGGAAAAGCCAAACTTCACATGCCACAAATGCAAGCTTGTGTCCCTGTTGGAGGAAAAGTTGCAAAATCTCGAAGAGAGGTTAGCTACGTTGAAGATCATTAAGGAAGGTGAAGAGTTCTTGGACAGAGCAGAATTATCTCTTCATGTTACAGAAAGAGAAGAAATTCGAAGTGCACCTGAAGAAACAGAGGAATGGAGACATGTGACCCAGAGAAGCAGGAGGATCAGGAGGCAGTCAGCACCCATACTGCTCATAAACCAGTACCAGGCTCTCACGCAGGAAAACAATGAAGAAATACATCAGGATAAGACTTTGCCAACAAGCAGCAACCTTGTACGCCTTCAGAGTCCTCCTGGATGGAGAAAGAAAAATGTTGTGAAGAAGAAACGGAGAGTGGTGGTCATGGGGGATTCCCTGTTGAGAGGAACTGAGGCCGCTATCTGCAGACCGGATATAACTTCAAGAGAAATGTGTTGTCTTCCAGGTGCAAAAATTAAAGATGTGTCTGACAGGATATCAGGACTCTTCAGACCTACAGATGACTACCCATTCCTGCTACTACATGTGGGGACAAATGACACCGCAAGAAACGACCTGGAAACCATCTGCAGAGACTTTGAAGACTTAGGCAAGAAAGTGAAAGAACTGGGAGCGCAGGTGGTCTTCTCTTCCATCCTCCCAGTGGATGGCCATGGACCAAGGAGGTGGAATAAGATTCTGCAGGTGAATAACTGGCTACGTCGATGGTGCCGTCAGCAACTATTTGGATTTCTGGATCACGGAGTGAACTACTTATACGATGGACTACTTGCTAGAGATGGGGTGCACCTTACGAAGACTGGAAAACATGTATTTGGAAGTCGCCTTGCTACACTTGTAAGGAGAGCTTTAAACTAGAACAACATGGGAAGGGAAGCAAAAGACCAGAAAAAGCCATACACCTGACAAATGCTATTGAGAACTCTGCTATTAGAAGTGGAAAGGAAGAACAAAGACGAAAGAATCTAATTAATAAAAATATTGGAGAAAGAGAAACCAATCACAAACTAAAATGTTTCTATACTAATGCACAAAGCATGGGCAACAAACAAGGAGAATTGGAACTACTAACACAGGAAAAGAAATATGATGTCATTGGAATCACTGAAACTTGGTGGGACAATACACATGATTGGAATACAAGACTAGAAGGATACAACTTATTTGCAAGAAACAGACTTGATAAACGAGGAGGGGGTGTCGCATTGTATGTTAGAAACGCGTATATCTGCACAGAGATTGAAGCTTCAGAGACTGGGAGTTCTGTGGAAACTGTTTGGGTAAGAATACAAGGACAGAACAATGGAAAGGACACCATTGTAGGCATTTACTACAGGCCGCCTGTGCAAGCTGAAGCTATGGATGAACTCTTTATGCATCAAATGGCCAAGTTCTCCAAAAAATATGACATAGTTGTCATGGGAGATTTCAACTATCCAGACATTTGTTGGGAATCTCTCTCAGGCAAAACTAACAGGTCAAGGAAATTCTTATCCTCTCTTGCTGACAACTTTATCTTCCAAAAGGTAAGGGAGAAAACAAGGGGAACTGCTACCTTGGATCTAATCCTTATAAACAGGGAGGAAATGGTTGAGGAGGTAAAAGTGGCTGGGACCCTAGGAGGTAGCGACCATGCTATTTTAGAATTTTGGATAACTAGAGGCGGAAGACCTGTGAAGACTCAGACATCAAGGTTAGATTTCAGAAAGGCAGATTTTAAGGGATTCAGAAAGAGAATTGGAGGGATCCAATGGCTGGATATCCTTAAAGACAAAAATGTCCAGGAAGGATGGGAAATCTTGAAAAATGAAATTCTCAAAGCACAGTTGTTAACAATTCCGAAAAGAGGGAAGAATAGGAAGCAGTTAAGGAAACCAGGATGGATGAACACAGAACTTAAGCACATGCTAAAAAGGAAGAAAAAAATGTTTATAAAATGGAAAGAGGGAGGCATATCTAAAGAAGAATATAATGCTGTCTGCAGAACCTGCAGGGCACAAATCAGATTACATAAAGCTGAAAATGAATTGAGGCTTGCAAGAGATGTCAAAAGCAATAATAAAGGATTTTGGGGATATGTCAAAAGTAAAAGAAAAGTCAAAGATGCTATAGGATTTTTACAGGATGAAAATGATGAAATGGTAAGACAGGATGTTGAGAAGGCTGAACTTTTAAATTCCTATTTTGCATCTGTTTTCTCTCAGAAAGGAAATGTAACATCAACTGTTATTCACTGTCCTATTAAGGGAATAGAAGAATCCAGGATATCTATAAACAGAAAGATAGTGAGGAAACACTTAGCTAGCCTAAATGAATTCAAGTCTCCAGGTCCAGATGAATTACACCCCAGAGTACTGAAGGAGATAGCAGAAGAAATTTTTGAACCCCTCTCTATAATCTTTGAAAATTCTTGGAGAACAGGAGAAGTGCCAGAAGACTGGAGAAGAGCAAATGTTGTTCCTATCTTCAAAAAGGGGAAGAAGGTGGACCCAGGTAACTATAGGCCGGTGAGTCTGACTTCTATACCAGGAAAGATCTTTGAACAAATTATTAAACAACATGTATGTCAATACCTGGATAAGAATGAAGTGATTAAACAGAGTCAGCATGGGTTTGTAACTAATAAGTCATGTCAGACTAACTTAATTTCCTTCTATGACGGTATCACTGATTGGGTGGATCAAGGAAATGCTGTAGATATAGTATATCTTGACTTCAGCAAAGCATTTGACAAAGTCTCTCATACAATCCTTATTGAAAAAATGATTAAGTATGGAATGGACAAGGCAACTGTTAGGTGGATTCATAACTGGCTTAGTGATCGGACCCAAAGAGTGGTCGTAAATGGCTGCACATCCAGTTGGAAGAATGTCTCAAGTGGGGTACCACAGGGCTCTGTCCTGGGCCCTGTATTGTTCAACATCTTTATCAACGATTTAGATGAAGGAATTGAGGGTAAACTGATTAAATTTGCTGATGACACAAAGCTAGGAGGGATAGCTAATACTAGAGAAGAGAGAGAGAGGATTCAAAAAGATTTAAATAAACTGGAGAAGTGGGCAGCAACTAACAGAATGGTTTTTAACAGGGAGAAATGCAAAGTACTACATCTGGGCAATAAAAATGGAAAAAACATATATAGAATGGGAGGAATAGGGCTAAGTGACAGCACATGTGAAAAAGACTTGGGTATACTAATAGATCACAGACTGAATATGAGTCAACAGTGTGATGCAGCAGCAAAAAAGGCAAATGCAATTCTAGGATGTATTAACAGAAGCATACAGTCTAGATCACGTGAAGTCATTATTTCCCTCTACTCCTCTTTGGTCAGACCTCATCTGGAATATTGTGTCCAGTTTTGGGCACCACATTTTAAAAAAGACATCAACAAACTGGAGCAAGTTCAGAAAAGAGCGACCAGAATGGTGACCGGTCTGCAAACCCTGTCTTATGAGGAAAGGTTGCAGGATTTGGGAATGTTTAGTTTGCAAAAGAGAAGACTGAGAGGAGACTTAATAGCTGTCTACAAATATCTAAAGGGCTGTCACATTGTAGAAGGATCAACTTTATTCTCATTTGCACAAGGAAAGACTAGAAGCAATGGGATGAAACTGAATGGGAGGAGACACAGATTAGATATTAGAAAAAACTTTTTGACAGTTAGAGTGATCAATGAGTGGAACAGGCTGCCACGAGAAGTGGTGAGTTCTCCTTCAATGGAAGTCTTCAAACAGAGGCTGGACAGACATCTGACTGGGATGATTTAGCGAATCCTGCTTTGAGCAGGGGGTTGGACCAGATGGCCCAGGAGGTCCCTTCCAACTCTACAATTCTATGATTCTATGATTCTATGATAGTAATCTGCCAAAGGTACAGATGGTTCTGGATGCTTTAAGAAATGCGGGGTTCACCATAATTCCAAAAAAAATATGCCAAGTACCTAGACTATGTCGTCAGGAGGGGTGAAATTAAGCTACAAATAAATAAAATCGAGGCGATTCAAGAGTGGCCGCAACTGCTTTCCAAGAAGCAAGTGAGGGCGTTTCTTGGAAATGTGGGGTACTATCGGCGATTTATTCCGAGTTTTGCTATAATAGCCACAACATTGATAGATCTTCTTAAAGGCAGCAAATCGACGATAGTTAAACGGACTGATGACACAGAGATGGCATTCCAGGAGCCGAAGAGGGCGCTGTGTAAACATCCGGTTCTGGTCTCACCAAACTTAAGCAAAGAGTTCGTGGTCCAGACGGATGTGTCAGAAGTTGGCTTGGGAGCTGTGCTGTCTCAAGTAATAAATGGAGAAGAACATCCCATCCTGTATTTGAGCCGGAAGCTCTCGTCATGTGAGAAGAATTACGCCATCATCAAGAAGTAGTGTCTAGCCATAAAATGGGTTGTAGATACAATGAGGTATTTTCTACTAGGTCAAAGGTTCAAACATGTGTCCAATAATACTGTGGGGAAGGTGACTTGACGGACAAACCTCACTAAAGGAAGAAGAAACGGTTTGTGCACTATAGACGGATATTGGCAATGACAGAAGGGAAACAGCTGGGGAAGATGGAAAAGGAGTGCAGTATCAAGATTTGACCACAAGATGGTAGAGGGGAGCGAAGTTCAGGACTTGACAGCAGCTTAGGGCTACGGAACCGCTTAGGCCTGTTTCACACTTCCGTTTTTGTGTCCGCCAAACGGATCCGTTTCCGTTTTTTTGACGGAAACTGATGCAAACGGATCCGTTTTTTTAAAAACGGATCCGTTTTTTTGACGGATCCGCGGTAACCGTAATGGAAGTCTATGGGACAAAAAAACGGATCCTGCAAAAAATGGCGGATCCGTTTTTTTACGGAAAACAACGGATTTTGACGGATTTGAAAAAACGGAAGTGTGAAACAGGCCTTAGGCCTCTTTCACACTTCAGTTTTTTGCATCAGTTATAATCCGCCAAAAAGGCGGACAAGCGGATCCGTTCTCAACTGATGTGAACGGATGGTACAGGATCCGTTTTCAGACGGATCCTGAAAATGAAGAAATTTAAAGGAATCGCTGGCCGGGAAAAGAGAGAGAGAGAGAGAGAGAGAGAGAGAGAGAGAGAGAGAGTTTTTTTTTTTTTGTCCGGCACCCAGAAAGAAATTCGGGTTAAATCAGTGTTTGCAGGATCCGCCAGAGAAAAAAACGTTACAAGCTCCGTTTTGAAATTTTTGAGGATGGTGACGGACAGCAACTTTTGGCGGATCCTCACAAAAAACGGATGCAACGGACAGCAATCCGTCACAATCCGCCATTAATGCAAGTCAATGGGAAAAAAAACGGATCCTCAAAAAAAATTTGAGGATCCGTTTTTTTTCAAAACCTGGCGGATTGTGACTGATTGTAAAAAACGGAAGTGTGAAAGAGGCCTTAGTCATGGGGAACGGGGAGATAGGAACCCAGGAGGGAAATTCCCGAGGAAGGGTATAAATAGGACAGGGTTCCAGGCTAGGCTAGTCCCAGGAGGAGCTCAGGAGAAGACTCAGTACGGAGGACTGACAACGGTGGAGAGCTCGACCAGGGGACTGATAGGAAGAGACAGTCAGGGGGGTGGCCCTGACACAAAGATCCGCAGGACAGACGAGGCCCCGGGGGTACCGATTGGACAACGACCTCGGACTGGTGAAGCACTGGCGGTAGATAGGCCTAGGGCAGCCCCAGTGAAAGATCTGCAAGGAACGTCACTATGACTGAAGGAAGGTGAAGGTACCCGGGCCTGAATACGGAGAGCTGTAAAGGTGCTGCGGTGTATTGCTATGGTCATCAGGAGGGCGGCCAATAAACTCGGACCTGTTGCAACCAAAATCTGCCTCCGTCCGGTGTCTGTATCATCTGGTCACAGTAACCAGTGGACCAGCCCCCAATCCGGGCCCCCACCACATTTGACGTAGTCGGCAGGATCGCCGCCGCCAATACTACAACTTCAGCGGCAAGCCTGTGTCAGGAGAACTAAAAGGACTTGAGTTGCTTTACCTGTGGATTACAACTTTGAGACTTTGTTCAGGATCATTGGCTGTCATCAAAGGATCCAAGGCTTTACAAAAACCGGATAAAATGGCTGTGATATTCCAGTGTCAGGAGGAGGCATAGGCGTTTGCAGCTGTACTGGATGACCTGGGACAGTCTCAAATCCGCCCCCTGGGGGAGCGGTGTACATCTGGAGACCGCCGCCCCCTCATGCTTGACCTTGGAAGATGTGTGGAGAAGCTGACCACCGCCCCACCCAAGAGCGGGAGTGGCCCAGGTGGGAAGACCGGCTGCAGCTGTTTGGCGCCATTCGATTGCTGTACACCGGACGGGATGCGACGTTGCAGTTGCCGCGGTCTCTGACGCCTGGAATGGCGGTGGCATCAGGAGGTCGAATCTCATTGGGAGACCTGCCCCTGGGAGCCACTGACAGCCCCCCAGACATCGGCCGGAGAAAAGGAGCGACTGCGGGCCCTGCTGGAGCAGCCGCCGAAGAAATCTCCTGGGAGCCTTCCCGGGGGACCAACGAGCCTCGAGGCTAGCCCTGCCGGATGGCGGGGTGAAGATCAGAGGCTGCGGGAGGAGCTACGGGGTGGCCTGGGGAGGGTGAGAGGTCCCCCAGCCCAGCCAGCGGCTCCGCAACTGGCCCCCGCCACGCGGCCTTCCTGCACGGCCTCCTGCTTTCCAATGGACCCGGCTGCGGAGGGCTTTGCGGCCTCCGCCGGGCCGAACGACACCTCTGCCCGCATCCCCAAGCCACCCCGCCCGGCGGCACCATATCCTGTTTCGCCAGTGCGGAACCAACCCGTGGCCGTCCCTGCCACGCTCCACCTGGAGGCGGCGGTTGACCCACCGAAGCCTGCCCCCACTCTGGCCCCACTCCAGGTCTCCGCAGTGGCCGGGCCGTCAGCCCCCATGGCCTATCCACTGGCAGCCGCCGCCATCACTGTTCCATCTTCGGCTGCGGTCTGTTTGCCGGAACCCACGGCTGCTCCGGCCTCGCCTGTGGCCTTCTTACCAGTGACGGCGGTTGCCTCGGCCCCGTCTGCAACTCCGGTTGCGGCCTGCCCCGCGACCGCGTCTACTTCACTCCCGGAGCCGGCTGTGGCCCACTTGTTGGGCCCTGTGGCCTACCCACCGGGGCCTGCGGCTGCCCCTGCCTGTCGCCCGGCCCCAGCGGCTGCTGGGCCACCGGAATCTGTGACCGCCTCTTCCCCGCTCTCGACCCCGGCCGCGTCCCGCCCACCAGACTCCGCGGCCTACATTGGACCCTCCGTTTGGGTTGCGGAGGTCATAGAGAAGAAGAAGGCCAGAGAGCGGGAGATCTGGTGCCTGCTCCACGAGAAAGGAGAGGCTGGCATGGTGGCTCCACGATCCATCGGGCGGCTCGTATACACCAACCTGGAGAAGGGATACGGGTTCATTCGGGACAACGTAACCAGCCAAAAGGTATATATTAACATGACTTCCATCTGTCATGGCCGGGCTTTGCGGGAGGGGGACTTGGTGTCATAATATAAGGAGTACTGTACCCGCGGCTATTATGAGGTAGCAGTGGTTGCCGAACCCGAAAGCCACGAGCCCCCATAAAAAAGGACCCCCAGAGACACTCCCAGCATCCCGGGAGCTCCACAGCTGTGGAGCCCCTTGCTACTAACGGGACACCGGCTATCAGGAGATGGCCCGGACTACCGGGATTTCGGTGCACCGTTGTGCAGCCTAAAGGACAGTTTCACGTCCAAGTTAAGAAGAATGTTTTTTTTGTTGTTTAATGTTTTCTCCTGACACAGCGGGGATACAGGGGAGGAAGTGCTAATGTTAGAGGAAGGGGGAGTTATTACATTTTGTTTTTGGAATGTTGTGTTTAAAGAAGGAGTTAAAGTTAAAGTAAAAAAAAAAAAAAAAGTAAAAAAAAAAGGGGTTACTCCTGTTGAGTTACCCGTATTGTTATTAAAGCAGAGGTAACCATATACACGGTATACCAAAAGTTGATTTAATGTGTAGTATGTATAAGAATGTGCAACAGGTCCCGGGTACAGGGTATGATAAAAACGCTGACCGTGACTTTCTTATTAGATGGACAAAGAGACAGAAGATATTGAGCCAGGCAGTGGTCCGTCAGTCAGGTCCCCGACACCACGGACACCCCAAAAGGATAGGCGGGCGCTAACGATGACCTGGTAGGCAAAAGGCCTCGGTCATGGCGTTCCGGACAGTTGAAGGTAACAGAAGGGGAGACTAGTGGGAGGAGCACGCCGTAGAGTAGTCCGGGTGGACCTAGCCAACCTGAAAGAAGTTGTCATGTGGCGTACGCGCCGACGAGTAGCAGTAGGCTGCTCAGAGCATGGTGCTCCCGGTTTGGTTCGGCCCCCCGCGTATGGCCGGTTTGGCCCAACAACCGGTCCGACAACAGACGGTGGACAAGCTTCAGGACGACGTAGGTAGGGAATACGATTGTCGGGGACGACAGTAGACAAAGGAAGGAGGAGTGTGGGGAAGGTGACTTGACGGACAGACCTGACTCAAGGAAGTAGAGACGGTTTGTGCACTATAGACGGATATTGGCAATGACAGAAGGGAAACAGCTGGGGAAGATGGAAAAGGAGTGCAGTACCTAGATTTGACCACAAGATGGTAGAGGGGAGCGAAATTCAGGACTTGACAGCAGCTTAGAGCTATGGAACCACTTAGTCATGGGGGGCGGGGTGATAGGAACCCAGGAGGGAAATTCCCGAGGAAGGGGATAAATAGGACAGAACAGGGTTCCAGGCTAGGCTAGTCCCGGGAGGAGCTCAGGAGAAGACTCAGTACGGAGGACTGACAACGGTGGAGAGCTCGACCAGGGGACTGATAGGAAGAGACAGTCAGGGGGGTGGCCGTGACACAAAGAACCGCAGGACAGACGAGGCCCAGGGGGTACCGATTGGACGATGACCTCGGATTGGTGAAGCGCTGGCGGTAGATAGGCCTAGGGCAGCCCCAGCGAAAGATCCGCGAGGAACGTCACTTCGACTGAAGGAAGGTGAAGGTACCCGGGCCTGAATACGGAGAGCTGTAAAGGTGCTGCGGTGTATTGCTACAGTCGTCAGGAGGATGGCCAATAAACTCGGACCTGTTGCAACCAAAATCTGCCTCTGTCTGGTGTCTGTATCATCTGGTCGCGGTAAGCAGTGGACCACCCCCCAATCCGGGCCCCCACCACAATACCTCTCTGAGATGGTTAAGGGAGACAAAAGGTAAGAATGTCTGGGTGACTAGTTGGTTCTTAGGCCTCCAGAATGTCAGGTTCCATGTAGAACACAGACCTGGGAAGTTAAAAAGGGAACGCAGTTGCCCTCTCCCGAATTCCCTGGTTGGTGTCTGAAGGTGCCAAAGCCTCCAGCTTTGGGCAAGAGGGCTTGATATGTGACAGGGTCACTGGCACAGAATATGAGGGGAAATATGTGTCACAGAGATTGCTTTCCTCCGTGATCTAGAAACTCATAAGTTTCTGCTCAGCATGCTATGTGCTGTAGGTATTAATCAGCCTTGAGATGGGACGGTTTTTAGGTGAGTAGGTAAGAGATGGGTGGGACGCCAATTCACCATATCTCCACTGCAAGGGTGTGGCTGGTGAATTAAATGTCCAGCCAGTTTTTTTCCTCTGTCTGTGTTGTGTGGAGGAAGGAAGCCTCCAGACTTATACTCCTGTCAGAGCTGCTGTATGTGTTGTCCCAGAAGATGGAAGCCTTGAGATGGGACGGTTTTTAGGTGAGTAGGTACTCACCTAAACCATACTGGGGAGGAGTTTATATCTACTTTTTACTTTCATTTGCGCCAAAAATGTTACCAGTTTGGGCTGTTTGGTTGATGATGCAATAAACCACCCAGAGACTTTAAACAAACATGTTCCTGTGTCTACCTCAGGGAGCAGCTAAGTGAGCCGACCTTCCACAAATGGTGTTTCAGATGCGGGCAAACATTCCAGGAACACAGGTAGCAGCTGTGGACAAATTGTATGTCCTGGGTTAAGGCAGTTACGAAGATGGAACAATGGTTGGATGAAATGGAGGAACTAATCAAGCACCTGATTTTGAGTCAAAAGCAGCAACATCAACTGCATTGTGAACAGCAGCAGTGCCAGGAGCAGCAGTTCCGTGAGCAGCAGCCGATACAGCAGGAGACAAATAAACTCCTGATGCAGCAGATCCAACAACGGAGGCAGATGGAACTCCTGGTGGGAGATGTCGGCAGCAGAGAAACCGCCCCTCCCCCACATCAAAGTGTTGACTCGTGCGTCTGTAATAATGTGCAGGTGCTGCGTATGTCACCAAAGAACAGATGGACCAACAGTTAAAGGGGAGATTTATTTACAGGGATTAATACAGGCAAAATAACGGTGCAAGTATTGCTAATAGGAAAACAGTCAAAAAGGCAAAACCAGAATTTAACAGAATTATACAGAGTGTTCTTATGAGGGAAATTATCAGTCCGAAGGGTACTTGATTGAAGAGTCGGACTTCTCCCACATTGGCACCGAATCACCTGCGGCGCTTGTCTTCTGAAGTCTCTCTGTACTCTCTTGACTTTACAATCTTCCGTTGGGGTCTCAAGGGTTACTGCAGGAGGCAGAGGGGGTACTGGACAAACGGGGTCCGCTCTGCTCTGAGTCTTTTGTTCTAAGCACAACAGCCACTCCCAGGGGAAATAACACTCTGTCCCCTGCTAGATCTCTCAGCAGGAAACAAGGGCTCTGCACCAGCCTCGCGGCTATCGGAGCCACGCGCAAGGGTCACGGTCCCAGCACGGGTCACTGTCTCTGCACGGGCTGCTGTCTGTACTGGGCACAGTCTCTACACAGGGGTCAGGACACATCTCATCAATCACTTCAGACTCCAGCTTCATGTAGTCATGGGCTACGGTCTCTGTACTGCCCTCAGTCTCTATACAGGCCTCACTTCTCTGCGGGTCTCAGTCTGTACACAGGGATCAGGGCGCACCTTTGCTGTCACCGCAGTACAAGGCCTCACGTACTCACGGTCTGCAGTCTCTGTGCGCGGTACCCCGGTCTTTACTCTGTGAATGGGAGCTCTGTCTCTCTCCCAGTCTGAGTCAGTGTCCTCTCCCGTCTGCTGTCCAGGCTGCTCTGAGGAAAGTGCGCGCTCTTTTCCCGCTCTCTGCTCTGCTGTCTTCTTGTGCCCAGCTCCTTCTCTGTCCCCCGGGGACCCTGCTGCACTGCTCAATGGTTCCGGGCACGGAGCAGAGGAGGCAGGCCACCCCCGGCTCTTCCTCCACTTCACCCCCTTAGGCAGGTTTCAGGTTAGCTTTTTTTGCACATGCAGTTGCATGCATTATGTGCCCCTATATTTAACGCGTTCGTCTGCATTATCGTGCGCATGCGCTTTTTCCAGGTGTGCGCCTCGGCGCGCCCGACGCAACATGTTGCATTTTTTGTTCCGCCCAAAGGCATAAAAAACACATGCGTTCGCTGTGTGCACGGAATGCGCCAAAACAAGCATAATAGTGTATGAGAGCGCATTGCGTGCGCATGTATATGTGCACGACTGCGCTTTTTAACGCATGCATTTTTTTAAATTAACTTGTCTAAACACTGCTTAATCCACCGCCAAAACAAAGAAACATTGTTTGGAGGGTAGTGTAGATAAAAAAGTGTTGTCACTGGCAGTCCACTACTCTACAGCCAGCCTGGAAGAGAGAAGCAGCCAGAATTTTTTGAAGAGAAGCCCTTTGGAGACTTGCAGCAAATTTAATAATGTATTAAACCTTATGTCTGCCTGTCCTTTTTTCTCAGTTTATTATGTACCAATATCTTGTTTTTTATTGCAGCTTGTCTTCTGGAGAGGAATACAGACTGGCCCGTGGTGAACTGGCCCAAGCAGAGTGTGAAGTGAGTACCTTCCTGCCTTACAGTTTGGGTAAGTATTCGCTGCTGCATCTACACACGTACCAAATTAATTTTTGTTCTTTTTCAGACCTCATAGTCCACGGCAAGTGAGGAGGAACAGCAGGAGCAGCCAGTCCAAGTGCCAGTGGGGAGACGGCCTGCAACTATAGACAGACTGTGATTGTACTTAACGTATTGCTGTTGATGTGGTAGGTAGACACGGGGTGTAGTTACTAAATTTAATAGCTTCCATTTCCAACGTAAGCCGCGTCAAGTTCAATTTAGAATAAAATGACTCAATCTGAAGCCACTTATGTATCTTATCCAATAACCACCAGTCTCTAATACCAGTTAATACCGCTGCTTTAAGATAAGCATGTAAGTTAGGGGCACCCATCCCACCCAAAATCATAAGGATAATATAGTAACCTACCAGCCACTCTTGGCTTTTTATATGCCCAAATGAAGTCATTAGCTATTTTTTTAAGAGATTTAATTATCCTAAGAGGAATCTGGACAGGGATGCAACGAAAATTATATAAAACCTTGGGAAGTACCAACATCTTATAAATGTCAATCCTTGCTATCCATGACATAGTAGCTGTGCGTAATTCGTCCAGACTCCTAGATTCTTGTAACAATTTTGAGAAATTCCTTTCCACCAATTGTGTAGAATTAGTGAGGACTATGCATAAATATGGGAGCTCATCACTCACCCACTTAAAGGGATACTCCCACTCAAAACATTCCTGAATTGTGGGTGGAACCACTGTATACTGATGATGGGGCTGTATACTGATGATGGGGATGTATACTGATGATGATGGGGGCTGTATACTGATGATGATGAGGTCTGTATACTGATGATGAGACTATATACTGATGATGATGACGTTGTATACTGATGATGATGGGGTCTGTATACTGATGATGATGGGGTCTGTATACTTATGATGGGGCTGTATACTGATGATGATGGGGTCTGTATACTGATGATGAGGCTGTATATGTCACGGCCCCCGGTCCTACCATCACGGCCCCCGATCCCCCTGTCACGCTCCCAGCCCAGCGCCCCCGTGCACGCAGCTATACTTACCTCGCCCGGCAGCCACGCTCCCTCCAGCAGCCTCGCTCCCTCCAGCCCCGGCGTCGGCCTCTCTCTTCCTCCGGCCCGCGGCTGGTGACGTCACCGCGGGTCTCGCGCATGCGCTGTAGGTCGCGGCCGGCTCTCCACAGCTGAGCTGGTCTCCGGCGGTGCCCTGCCCCGATTGCACCGCTGGACCAATGAGGGCACAGTGGCAGCCATATCAGGCCGCCCTCCCCTAGTGGAGGCACCTGACCGTGGTTGTTTCTTACAGTACCTCAGGCCCTGTGTTCTCACCTGGAATCAGGCTCCCTGCCTAATCTCTGTCTTTGCTTCCAGCCCTGCTCTAAGTCCTGTGTCCGTACCTGTTCCAGTCCCGTGTCCGTACCTGCTCCAGTCCTGTGTCCGTGCCTGCTCAAGTCCTGTGTCCGTGCCTGCTCCAAGTCCTGTGTCCGTACCTGCTCCAGTCCTGTGTCCTTGCCTGCGCAAGTCCTGTGTCCGTACCTGCTCCAAGTCCTGTGTCCGTACCTGCTCCAGTCCTGTGTCCGTGCCTGTTCAAGTCCTGTGTCCATACCTGCTCCAAGTCCTGTGTCCGTACCTGCTCCAGTTCGGTGTCCGTACCTGCTCCAAGTCCTGTGTCCGTACCTGCTCCTGCTCTGCCTACCCGAGTCCTCACCTGCCGTCAGTCTCAAGCCCTGCCTGCATGGGCCTCAACCGGCTGTCCTGTTCTATTTTAGGTTACCGGTGTCTGTTCCTGTCGTCCTTACGCAGTCCTTCTTCCCATCTTCAGCCCTGTGATCCATTCCGAGCCGCCCCTCTTGGTTCCGGCTGCTGTGGCATTCGAGTCTCTGGTCTTGCGCCAAACGGTCCCTGTATAGGGGTCGGTCACACCTGGTTGCTCGTCCGGGGCCCCTCGGTGCCACGGTCCAGAGGGTCCACTCCAGAGAAATTCCGCCTTGCCGTGTGCGGTGCTTACAGTATACTGATGATGAGGGTGTATACTGATGAGGAGGGTGTATACTGGTGATGATAGTGCTGTATACTGATGATGAGGGTGTTGTATACTGATGATGAGGCTGTATAAGGCATCACACACATTTGTGTTATCCCGGCCTACAGTGCATTGTCTAATTTTGTTTGTTTTTCCACAGAGAACAATGTCAGAACCCATTGGAGCTCGATGAAGGACCGCTTCAACAGGGATGTATGTCAGGAGAGCAGGGTTCCCAGTGGTGCTGCAGCAAGGACCTCTAGAAAATACAGATACCATCGGGCGTTGGCCTTATGACCGGTCCTTGCCACCAGAGCATAAGTATTTTGTAGTTCTATTGGATGGTGTTTTTCTATTCCACAGGAGTTGCCACTTTAACTATTGTAAATGCATGATACTAATGTTTTTCTTTTCTGTTCACAGCACCCTGCAACCTGTTCCTGGAGCGGTCCTTCATCGAACGACCTCGGACACATCCCAGCCATCCGACAGCCAAGAAGAAGCTTGCGGGTCGGCACCACAGACAGTAGAAGACCAGGAAGCTGGTCAATCAGGTGTTCCCCTGTCCCAGGTCTCTGTCACTGGTTTTGCGGGCACTTCCCGCCAGCAGCAGAAGGCCTCGGACAGGAATGTCATGCCCGAGTTCCTTCCCTTGAGCTCGATCTTTCAGAATGGCCTCAAGGCGCTATCAGACAGACTGGAGAGTGGTTTTGCCCTCATGGAAAACTGCTTCCAGGCTGACGACCGTTGCCTTGACCATCTGAAAGCCGACCTCAACAGACCAGCACACCATTTTTTCCACCAAATTGAACGGGGCATGGCGAAACACTTTAGACCAGATCTCCAGCTGAATGTCATGCAGGCCTGCAACACTGCTTACATGCAGGCTATGCAGCAGAGCCAGTACGTGCAGCAGTCAGTGGTGGTATTTCCAACTATGCCACCACTGACTCGCTTCACCTCACTACCGACTTCTGCTGCATACCACTGCACGGCCACCT
The DNA here is from genome assembly GCF_039654945.1 of Dendrobates tinctorius. NCBI lineage: Eukaryota > Metazoa > Chordata > Amphibia > Anura > Dendrobatidae > Dendrobates > Dendrobates tinctorius. The sequence goes on along the minus strand of NW_027361731.1, from coordinate 8,522,174 downwards.
GCATTCCAATTCATGCCGGACAAAAGTACACCACCACAAGGCCGAGTGCTGCTGGACATTCTCCCGCCACCACCATGGCAATCGCTGCTCCTGCCTGGACCACCACCACTACTCCTCCTGCCTGGACCACCACTGCCACCACTCCTCCTGCCTGGACCTCCACCGCCACCACTCCTACTGCCTGGAGCACCACTGCCACCACTCCTCCTGCCTGGAGCACCACTGCCACCACTCCTCCTGCCTTGAGCACCACCACCACCACCACTGTGCAGCAGCAGCAGCTGGGGGACACACATTCACTGTTTGCGCCAACGGACCCTGTCAGGACCTCCACCACCACTTCCAGCATGCCTCAGCAGCAGCAGCTACAGGACCCTGCCAGGAGGTCCCCCAGCTCTTTGTGGTCCCCCAGCTCCAGTAGGTCCAGAAGCACCAGGCACTCCAGTCAGGACACACCCACGGGCAACAGGAAACACAAAACTGAACATGAAAAGAAAAAAATTCTTACCTTTCCTCCCCCCTCACCTCACACTGTGTCTCACCTTGCCTCCAGTTCCATCCTGAGCTCCCTTCACCCACCACTTTCGTTGCCCTGTCCCGTAGAACCCCTTCCTCGCCTTTAAGTCGTTCCTCGTCCCTCCACACCCCCAAACATCTGTACCAGTAGCTGTAATTTTTGGTTTCCCCTAATACTGTTTGGTTACTTTGTCTTTCGCCGCCTACACACACTGTGCCGTGCACTGTGTTTTTGCCACCAATTAGCTCCAGTACTGACACATGTTTCTTGTGTCAGTCCTGGAGATATTTGTTGTCAAAAACACAAATATTATGACTTGTATTTTCATCACCAGTATCTTCAGTCTGCTAATATTGCACAGACTGAATAGAGTATGGTGGTGAGTGCAAGGCATATCTATTCTCACCTTGCTAGGTATCATAAAGAGTGAATTGATGATGGTGTGTTTTGACCATCACCATTTCACTCTTTGTGACACAAGGCAAGGGGATGCTAGATATATTTTGTAATTAACCACATCATCTATTCAGTCTGTGGCGAATATACTCAAGAGGTGATGGAGAAAATACACGCCATATCTACAATACCCTGGCCTGTTATCATAATTTTTTAGCACATCTGGCCTGGTGAGTATACCTATGAGTTATAATCTGCAGCGTCGCTTCAGTCTGCATTATCTATTGCACGCAGACTGGAGAGATGCTGGAGGCTCACTCGTATGTGTATTCATAAAATTCTGAAGTCAGGATGCATTTTTTTGGGCATCCTCACTTCAGCATAACACCAGGCCAGGGGATTGTAGAAGTTGTATAAACTTTATCATCTCTCCAGTCTGCATTCATACTGAAGCCACATTGGAGATCCTACGACTAATATTTATACTCACATGGTCATGTGTTATAAAGAGTGAAGGATGCTAGTGCATCCCAAAATCACTATTTGTAACATCAGGCCAGGTGATATAAATATTAGTTATACTATCTCCACCGTCGCTGCAATCATTTGCACACAGACTGGAGAGATGATGAAGGTCACACAACTTTTCTATGTATAATCACCTGGTCGGGACTCCTAGAAAAGTCAGGATGCACAAAACACAGCATCCTGAATTCACTGGGACATCTGGGCAGGTGATTATTTTATTGGAGTATATAAAGATAGAGTGCACATGGTACAGGCATCAAAACAGGTTTTTTATTTACATAAGCACAAGAAAACAATTTTACACCATTTGATCTTGCCATGCCACACGTCCTACATCAGAGATAAAGTAGGCCGCAAATTGGTCCCTCATTTGACCAACTTCATCTGACGACCTGAGAGGGTGCTGAGTGAAATCAGGCAATGGGTTGGCAGCTGATTCATCTAGTTCAAAGTTAGGGCGCTCTTTAGCCATAACAAAATTGTGAAGAACCACACACGCCTTCACCACCTCATCCACTGTTTCCAGTTTAAGATTAATGGCTGTGCCAAGAATGCGCCATCTGGAGACAAGAATCCCAAAGGCACACTCTACAGTTCTTCGTACCCTGGTCAGTCTGTAATTAAATATTTTTTTTGTGTGGTCCAAGTCCTGGCTGGAGTAGGGTAATCTACGGCTCATGTCTGAGTTCTTAAAAGCCTGGGGGTCAAATGCCCCAATGTACACTGCAACAGACAGTCTGCATCCGCAATGGCCATGAGTACTGTAGAAAAGTACTTTTTATAGTTATAGTACTCCGATTTACTTCTTGCGGGTTTGGTTATCCTGATGTGTTTCCCATCAACCACTCCCAAACAGTTGGGGAAATTGCAGACTGTCCAGAATTTTTCAGCAATTTCAATCCACTTTTCCGCGGTGGGCAGGGGCATAAATTCTGGACAGAGAACTTCCCACAAAGCCCGACAGGTGTCCGCAACTATTCCCGACAAGGTGGATATTCCAAGCCGGTACTGGAAGTGGAGTGAAGATAGGGTCTCTCCAGTAGCCAGGAATCTGCCAAACAGAGAAAGAAAAAAAATTAATATTTATGTCTAGGGTTTTGCAAAACACGGAAATGAAAAAATTTTTGTACATGGCATTACAATAATTCTGCAGTATTTTGTTTACTACATGGCAGAACAATATTTCTGCAGGCTTTGGATTAGTACATGGCAGAACAAAAACAATTATGCAGGCATTGTTTTTTAAATATTATGTACCGTAATGTGACCAGGAGCTGTTCCTCAGGAGGAATCGGACGACGGAGCTGTGTGTCCTCTCTCCGGATGGCTCCTTGAACACGAGCAAGCAAATCCATGAAGCTTTCTTGGGACATCCGGGTATAGTCACTAAATTTCTCCGGGTTTCCCTGGAGCTCGCTGTAGAGGGTATGGTACGCTCCATGGTTCTCCCGGACTTCAATAATCGGATGTATCCACAAATGCCACCGCTGCTGTCTTCGCTGTCTCTCTCTCTCCCTTTGCCAGCAGGCAAGCAAATGCAAAAGCCTGAGAGCGCAATGTCCAGATCCAAGTTGAAGCAAAAACTCTTCCACAGCAAATCCATGTTGACTTAGGAAAAAGCAACAAAATCTGAAGAATTCAGCTGTACAGGGTCTATATAAAGAATTCCCATGACGCACCCCCACTGGTGTCCCATTGGTGGAGTATATGTTTCAAGGATTTTCCTCCTGTGAAATGTGACACCTAGAAAACGCATGCGCATAAAAAACACAAACGCATGCAAAAGCGCATGAAAACGTATGCAAACGCTGCGTTTTGTCATCATGCGCACGCAGATGTGACTAAAAATTGCTGCATTTACATGTGTTTGCATGCGTTTTTTGCATGCGTTTCAATCGCGCACGAAGCGCTGCGCAAAAAGGCACTAATGTGAAACTAGCCTACACGTCCGAAAAGTAGTAAGATGAGCCATGCAAAATATGACCCCAGGGGATGGGCGGGACATTTACTCACCATATCTCCACCTCTAGGCTGTGGCTGAAGAAATAAATGTCCAGCCAGTTTTGTTTTCCTCTGTCTGTGTTGTGTGGAGGAAGGAAGCCTCCAGACTGACGCTCTTGCGAGAGCTGCTATATGTGTTGTCCCAGAAGGTGGATGCCATACTGGGGAGGACTTTATATGAACTTTTTACTTTCATTTGAGCCTGAAAGCCTGTTTTCTGTTACCAGTTTGGGCTGTTTGGTTTATGATGCAATAAACCATCCAGACACTTTAACCAAATGTGTTCCTGTGTCTACCTCGGGAAGCAGCTAAGGCGTCTTTCACATTTCAGATTTTTGGCATCAGTCACAATCCGTCGGCGCGACGGATCCATCGAAGATTGTGAAAAACTGATGCGACGGATTCATCAAAAAACGGATCTGTTGCATCTGTTTTTTTCATCCATTTTTCAACGGATCAGTTTTTTATAACCGCCAAATGGGAGGCTCCCAAACATGATTGGCTACTGGAAACCTATATATAGAGTGTTTTAACACCCCATCTTTGACAGGTTGCAGAGCAAGTGGCAAAAATGGAAGGCTTTACAGTATGGCGAACATTGTGAACATCTATGTTGATTTTACATTTGAGGCAAATTGTTTGGCAGTGATTGTTCGTGAAAAGGAGCGAGAAAGATAGCACATCATGTGTCTGCACCGGCAACATTTTGGATCCACCCAATCACAGTTCAGAGAATGACACGTGGGGTCTATTCAACACTGTATATGGAGTTAAGAGTAAACCCCGAGAAGTTTTTCAACTATGTACTGATGAAGGCGGAAAATTTCGATATTTTGGTGGAACATGTTGGAGAAGTCATCCGGAGAAATTACACGTATTGCCGCTTCTCAATATCACCAGCGGAGAGTTTGATGGTTGCTCTTTGGTAAGCCATTTCTATTTTTCTCCTCCTGCAGACTTATAACTGTAATGTTGTTGCTGGTATTTTGTATTAATTATTGTCCTTGCCTTTTTGAACAGATTCCTTGCAACTGGTGAATCCCTTTCCTCACTACATCATCAATTCAGGATTGGGATTTCGATCATATCGCAGATTATAAAACAGACCTGCTGCGCATTGTGGGACTGTTTACTTGAGTATATTCCACATCCCACAATGGAGAGGTGGCTGCACATTGCAGAAAACTTTGAAAAGATTTGCCAGTTTCCCAATTGCTTGGGTGCAGTGGACGGTAAGCATATAAGGATCGGCAAACCAGCTGCATCTGGCTCAGAATATTTTAATTATAAAAAATATTTCTCCATTGTGCTTATGGCCATTGCAGATGCACAATGCAAGTTTATAGCGGTGGATATTGGGTCCTATGGCCGCTCCAATGATTCTCAGGTTTTTAAAATGTCTGCAATGGTGCATCATTTATATGAAGACACATTCCAATTTCCACCTCCAAGACCACTCCCTGAAACCTCTGGGCCACCAATGCCATTTGTGTGTATTGGAGATGAAGCATTCCAACTTTCGCAACACCTGCTGAAGCCATGACACCAACTAAAAGAGTATTCAATTATTGGTTAACATGAGCGGGAAGAGTGGTGGAGTGTGCTTTCGGCATTCTAACATTGAAATGGTGAGTTCTGCTGACCGCAATAAAACTGAAGACTGAGACTCTGGATGAGGTGGTGAAGGTTTGTGTGGTCCTGCACAATTTTCTCATATGCAAGGAACAGGTTGCCATGAATGACAATGTGTTTGAAACTGTGGCGCCCCTGAGGGTTCAGTCACCACAGAGGTACTGCACCTCCTCCTGAGGTGTGGTACCCCACCATCCAGGTAAGGTGGAGACACCTGACCACACTCCAACACCTGCATCCCACACAATATAGTAGTGTTGCAAAGCACCTTTGGTGGCTCCCTGCTTGGAACACGAAGAGTGCTGGGAGGTGGGTGGAGCTTAGTCTGCACCAAGAGAGCGGGAGATTATTAGGACTGGTTCAGTGAGTCTGAGGAGATCCCCTGAGAGGGATGGATGAAGGAAGTGCTGCAGCAGACCTCAGTGACCTGGGTCTGCTGGCACAGGAAAGAGTTATTTAGAAAGCCTGATTCTCCATAAGAAAGATAGTTTTGCACGGAACATAAGGAGGAGAGAACTAAGTACCTGGGTTAGAGCAGAGACCTTCCTCAAGTTCTAGGCGCAAGGCCGGGGTCCTGTCCCCGAGGTGGTATGGATACTAATGGTCCTGCAGCAGACACCGGAGGAATAGAAGTTGTCACCACTTTATTACCACACAAGACTTGGGGGCACAACAGCAATGTGAGTGAGCCGGGACTTAGTAGCAAGGAGTCCCCGAAGCAGGCTACAGCTGTCTGCCGTACAAGTAAAGTTCTAAGAACATTAGAAAGGAGGAACTCCAGTGTAACTCAGTACTGTGAGTACTTCACTACGAGCGCTAAGGAGGGAGACGTTCAGAAAAGGCACATGTTGGCGGAGTGTTGGAACGGAGTACTTCATCTTGCCTGGAAGTTGGCTGAGCTCCTGACCTGGAGGACACGGCACGGATGCGGGCACCTGTACGCACAACAGACTGTGAGTAAAGCTTTGGAACTACATGCCCTGTTGTCCTCCGCTTATTCCTGTGCCAACACACTCAGCACTGCTACATCGCTGTGCCTGACACTGCATCATCTATGTCTCCTCCCTATCTCCTCACCTACACTGCCCTGGGACTACGGCCCTACCTGTGGAGGGCCACAAAATCATTGCTGCACCACACCATCTGTCACAGAGGATCTGTCTGCAGCGTCGGCTTAACATCTTCATTGCCAAACACCACAGGTGGCGTCACGAATCATTCACTCATAAACTTTAATCATCATCATCCACACGTTCAAACATCCTCCCTTTTACAATGGACGCCCATGGTTTAATATCTTTGGCTTTTGATATAATGTATGCTGGCGTAACAAACTTATTGCTGTTGTCATAGTTGTGATTATACCATGATTTTTGTCTATTAAGTAAAGTTTTGTAACTTGTTACCGAAAGTTTTGTATGTTTTGTAACTTTAGCCCAAGTTTTGTACCTTTATCCCAAGTTTTGTACGTTTTGTACCTTTTACCCAAAGTATTCTACGTTTTGTGCCTTTCTCCCAAAGTATTATATGTTTTGTAACTTTACCTCAATTTTTCTACGTTTTGTAATTTTTTCCATAAATTGTACGTTTTGTACATTTTATCAAAAGTATTGTACGTTTTGTAATTTTTTCCATACATTTTTTATGTTTTGTACATTTTGCACCTTTTACCCAAAGTGCTGTAACTTATTAAAAAAAATGAAAGACAATAAATGTTTTTTGAAACAAAAAACTATTTTTATTTATAATGAAGCGATGGCTGGGGGACCACCACAATGTAGGGAGACTATGGTACACAAGATGAGGTGCAAACAACAAAGGGTTAATTTATTTACAGGCAAGGAATGCAGTGTTAGGAAAGTGTAAGCACCAACTATTACAGATCAGTGTATTCTTTCAAAAGGCAAAACAATACAATAAAGTACAGTATGCTGCTACTATAACTGTAGCCTGACTGACCGCTGCTACTTCGGCCGCATGGTTACCGTGCTCTGTCTATTGCAGCCTATCCTAAGCCCTAAACATCGGCACACACAGGGTTAACACTCACAGTAAAGTTTGTGTCTCAGTTCCTTCCTGGGGGGCCCCCTGCATTTCTCTGCAAGTTGATGTGATGTCCTCCCTGGAAGCTCTGTGCAACGTGGTCTTGTCCTTGTGTGACGATTCCGAACCTGTTCCTAGAAATGGTGAACTCCCTCTTCTGAATTCCTTCCTTGTAGATCTTCGTGGCTCCTCACAATAACACGGGAAAACCGCCTTCATTATCCAAAGAAGGGTATGCACAATCCCACAGGTTCAGTCAGTTCTAAGCTGCACGTTTTTCTCCTCATGTCAGTCTTCTGCAGACTCCCAGCTTCAAACACTCACTGGGAAAACAGCCCCTCCCTTCTCCATAGCTGGAAGAGCAAACCAAAGCAGTCTTTTGAAGGGTATAATCGAATGTACCATCGCATCAGCCAAGGCGGTGTTGTCTCTTAAAGGGGTAGCCTGTCTCTGCTGTCCATTGCAATTGTTATCCCCTTATAATAACATATTTACAAATTCATATAGTTTGGGGAAGGATATAGCACCGGAGGGGCTGACAGAGCGCACCACGTCGATGGTGGGGGAATGGAGACCGGGTTGGGGTGGATCTGAAGTGGAAGGGTTGGAGAAAACATGAGATTAGGCATGGAGTACAGGTTGGGCAGGAAGTGGAGGTACAGATGATGTAGGTGGGAGCTGGTATAGGGAAGCTGGTAGTACAGGGAAGTAAGGTACGGGGAAGGAAGCTGGTATGGCGAAGGAGTGGGAGGAGGGACAGTGGTTGGAGGGGGGGTAGGTTTGGGAGGGACTATTGGGGCAGGTGGAGGGACTTTGGAGGTGACCTGCACTAGAGCAACCTGGCAGGCTTGCATGACATGTATCTGATGGTCAGGAAATCGCTTTTCCATGCGCTCGAGTACTGCCTGAAAAAAAGCAATGATTCGGCAACTTACTTGCTTCTAAATGCATCCTATGCAGACCACTGCTGAATTCAAGCATGCTGTTGTGCATGAAGTTGAATCCAGCAGTCATTTGCTCGGCCAAAAGTTTGATCGAGTTCTGGAAGACTGCATTTAGATGCAAGAACTCGAGCGCATAGCTCTTTTCCACAGTGGCTCCCGTTCTCGGACTAGATCGATGAGGAGGTCAAAGTCCAAACCAGCCTCCTCACAGTCCGAGTCGTGAGCACGCTGTGAAGCCTGTTAAAAAAGACAAAAAACAAAAACATTATAAACTCAAATCATCCACATGAAGTATAAAAATAGTAAAACACCTAAAAAAAAAAAGTTACTTACTCTCTAATGACCGCCACAACGCTCACGCCGACGACCCTGGGAGGTGCTTTGAGGACCTCTGCGCCGAGCCCCAGAATGTGAAGACTGTAAAAAAAAAATTGAATTATGTGCTTGGATGAAGGCATATGTATTGTGTGTACTGTGATGTCTGTGATAATGTTTTTTATGTGTTGGGTGTAATGTGGTGTCTGTGATGATCTGTTTTTGCGGTGCATTTAGAAACTTACACTCTGTGCACCGACTCCTGGTATTTCTCCACCCCGTCCACCTCCTTCTGGAAGTCCCTCTGATGCTGCAGCTTCCTGTGAAACCAGAATTAAAGCATATCGGGTTACAAAAAATGTTAACATGACCAAAAGTAATAATAAAAATTTTAATTACCTCAGTTCACCGACGCTGTGAGGGAGGACTCCCAGAAGAAGACATAATGGGTGGTTTTCTCCAAGTCTCTGCAAGTATAAAGACACTTGTTAGCTACTATTCAAATCATACATTAAGCTTTCTGGCCTTTAATACTTACATCACGACTTTCATTGGTGCACTTGCTTGGTTGGCCTGGCTTGGTCACACACTTTTTTTCTCCAAGTATCTGCAAGTATAAAGACCTCCTTCCAACTTGATATGCATGATGCGCAAGCAGCCAAACCCTTCACCTCATGTATTTCCCAAGAAAACCCACACCTATCACTGCCAACCAAGTAGTACCTTGCAAACACCTAATACCCTCCTTCCAACTTTAAATCCCTAAACCCCCACTTGAATATCTATTGACCACAGACTCAATATTTTAAAAACCCTGGTAAAATTTTAAAGACCCAATTTCTGCATTTCCCATTTGTATACACCTTTAAAAAAAAAAAAAAATAGAACCTCAAACACCTCTGTATTGCATGTTGTGCTTTCCTGTGTGACATAACCCACAATTTTAAAGTGAACTTGGTGAAATGATACTACAGACAGTTTTTGGACCAATTTTTATTTATTTTTACTTTTTTTAATTTTTGTTAAAGCAAGTAGGAGTTACACAGCTCTTTATTTGAAATACAAGGACAGTAAATTAAAAATAAAAATAAAACCTTGGCTGGACTCACACACTCGCAACAGCACTTTGTTGGAAATGCAAGTACAGTAAATGAAAAAAGAAAAAAAAAAAGATTGGCTGGACACACACACTCGCCGCACTCACACACACTCGCCGGACCCACGCTGGCAGGACTCACACTGGCACATTGAGTAGTGAATCCCTACCTGGCCGGTTTATATAGATATGGGGTTGTCTGGACAATTGGCTACAAAATAAGATTTGGAGCATGCTCAGTTAAAAAAAAACGGAAGCCGTCGCCGGATTCTATCATTTGACGGACAGCATCGGCTCCTGCGTCCATTATAGCAAACTAGCTATGAACCCGTTCTACGCCCGGGTGGTGAGAATTTTTATTAGTATATGGTCTCCTATCCTGCTATGCTGCCACCCTCCTATCCTGGTACGCATGGCACCCCTCATTCCTATCTTGGTATGCATGGTACTCTCACCTCCCCAATCCTGGTATGCATGGCCCCCTCACCCCCTATCCTGGTATGCATGGTCTTCTCACCCCCCTATCCTGGTATGCATGGTCCCCTCACCCTGTATCCTGGTATGCATGGTACCCCTCATCCCCCAAGCCTGGTATGCATGGTACTGCCTCATCCCTATCCTTGTATGTATGGTCCCCTCACCCCCTATCCTGGTATGCATGATACCCCTCATCCCCCAATGCTGGTATGCATGGTCCTCTCACCCCCCAATCCTGGTATGCATGGTCCTCTCACCCACCTATCATGGTATGCATGGTCCCCTCACCCCCCATTTCTGGTATGCATGGTACCCCTCATCCCCCAATCCTGGTATGCATGGTACCCCTCATCCCCCAATCCTGGTATGCATGGTCCCCTCAACTCCTATCCTGGTATGTATACTCCCCTCACCCCCTATCCTGGTATGCATGGTACCCCTCACCCCCCCAATCCTGGTATGCATGGTCTCCTCACCCCCCTATCCTGGTATGCATGGTCCCCTCACCCCCCAATCCTGGTATGCATGGCCCCAGGGGCGGACCTACCACCTGTGCAGCCTGTGTATTGAAGGGGGCCCCAGGGGAGAGGGTGCCCCTCTAACCTCCAGCACCACATGGCTAATTATTCAAATTAGCCATGTGGAGCGCGCAGAGCCAGGTGCAAGGAGGAAAGGAGCCAGCCCTGTGGTGAGATGATATCAGTGTCAGTCAGATGTGCTGCCCTCCTGCTGCTGCGGGGGCGGAGAGGAGGAGACAGACTGTCTCACTCACTGTGCCTGTGGCGCCGACCGGACGTGGCTACAACCGCAGGTCAGTCAGTCACTTGTGTGTGTGTGTATGTGTGTATGTCTGTGTGTGTGTGTGTGTATGTGTGTATGTCTGTGTGTATGTCTATGTGTGTGTATGTATGTGTGTGTATGTCTGTGTGTGTGTGTATGTGTATACGTACAGTGGGGCAAAAAAGTATTTAGTCAGTCAGCAATAGTGCAAGTTCCACCACTTAAAAAGATGAGAGGCGTCTGTAATTTACATCATAGGTAGACCTCAACTATGGGAGACAAACTGAGAAACAAAAATCCAGAAAATCACATTGTCTGTTTTTTTTTCATTTTATTTGCATATTATGGTGGAAAATAAGTATTTGGTCAGAAACAAGCAATCAAGATTTCTGGCTCTCACAGACCTGTAACTTCTTCTTTAAGAGTCTCCTCTTTCCTCCACTCATTACCTGTAGTAATGGCACCTGTTTAAACTTGTTATCAGTATAAAAAGACACCTGTGCACACCCTCAAACAGTCTGACTCCAAACTCCACTATGGTGAAGACCAAAGAGCTGTCAAAGGACACCAGAAACAAAATTGTAGCCCTGCACCAGGCTAGGAAGACTGAATCTGCAATAGCCAACCAGCTTGGAGTGAAGAAATCAACTGTGGGAGCAATAAATAGAAAATGGAAGACATACAAGACCACTGATAATCTCCCTTGATCTGGTGCTCCACGCAAAATCCCACCCCGTGGGGTCAGAATGATCACAAGAACGGTGAGCAAAAAACCCAGAACCACGCGGGGGGACCTAGTGAATGAACTGCAGAGAGCTGGGACCAATGTAACAAGGCCTACCATAAGTAACACACTACGCCACCATGGACTCAGATCCTGCAGTGCCAGACGTGTCCCACTGCTTAAGCCTGTACATGTCCGGGCCCGTCTGAAGTTTGCTAGAGAGCATTTGGATGATCCAGAGGAGTTTTGGGAGAATGTCCTATGGTCTGATGAAACCAAACTGGAACTGTTTGGTAGAAACACAACTTGTCGTGTTTGGAGGAAAAAGAATACTGAGTTGCATCCATCAAACACCATACCTACTGTAAAGCATGGTGGTGGAAACATCATGCTTTGGGGCTGTTTCTCTGCAAAGGGGCCAGGACGACTGATCCGGGTACATGAAAGAATGAATGGGGCCATGTATCGTGAGATTTTGAGTGCAAACCTCCTTCAATCAGCAAGGGCATTGAAGATGAAACGTGGCTGGGTCTTTCAACATGACAATGATCCAAAGCACACCGCCAGGGCAACGAAGGAGTGGCTTCGTAAGAAGCATTTCAAGGTCCTGGAGTGGCCTAGCCAGTCTCCAGATCTCAACCCTATAGAAAACCTTTGGAGGGAGTTGAAAGTCCGTGTTGCCAAGCGAAAAGCCAAAAACATCACTGCTCTAGAGGAGATCTGCATGGAGGAATGGGCCAACATACCAACAACAGTGTGTGGCAACCTTGTGAAGACTTACAGAAAACGTTTGACCTCTGTCATTGCCAACAAAGGATATATCACAAAGTATTGAGATGAAATTTTGTTTCTGACCAAATACTTATTTTCCACCATAATATGCAAATAAAATGAAAAACAAAACAGACAATGTGATTTTCTGGATTTTTTTTTCTCAGTTTGTCTCCCATAGTTGAGGTCTACCTATGATGTAAATTACAGATGCCTCTCATCTTTTTAAGTGGTGGAACTTGCACTATTGCTGACTGACTAAATACTTTTTTGCCCCACTGTATGTGTGTGTATGTCTGTGTGTATGTCTGTGTATGTGTGTATGTCTGTGTGTGTGTCTGTGTGTGTATGTCTGTGTGTATGTGTGTGTGTGTATGTCTGTGTGTATGTCTGTGTATTTGTGTATGTCTGTGTGTATGTCTGTGTGTGTATGTCTATGTATGTGTGTGTGTATGTATGTGTGTAATGTATGTGTGTGTGTATGTCTCTGTGTGTGTGTATCTGTGTATATGTCTGTGTGTATGTGTGTGTGTGTATGTCTGTGTGTGTATGTATGTGTGTATGTATGTGTGTGTCTGTGTGTATGTATGTGTGTGTGTATGTATGTCTGTGTATGTATGTGTGTCTGTGTGTATGTGCGTATGTCTGTGTGTGTATGTATGTGTAGACACGAATGTGAAGCCCTGGCAACCACATCATGCACTCGCCGACATCACAGCCATGTCAGGATCATGTGACCAGGGGACGGCAGGGAAACAGAGACGTGATCACCAGGGAAACACAGACGTGCCGCGAGAGCGCGTGTACAGTAGTCAACCTGGACTGCAAGCATGGATACTAGCTACAGAAAAAGAGAAATGTGTTATATATACACCATATGAGATAGGACTATCAAGGGAATGTTATATATTACTGGCTACTGCATTCCAGGTATATAGTAAAAAGTAAAAGTGCCCAACAGTATATATAAAAAAGATTAATTAGTAATGTGAAATAATAATAATATAAAAAGAGATAAAAAAAGAAAATAATAAGTGATAAAAAGAGTATAAGTATATCATACAGCCCAACACCGTGCAGGAGGCTTGGCATTTGCCACAGAACACCAGGATTGGCAAATTCGACACTGGCGTCCTGTGCTCTTCACAAATGAAAGCAGGTTCACACTGAGCACACGTGACAGATGTGACAGTAGTCTGGAGACACCGTGGAGAGCGATCTGCTGCCTGCAACATCCTTTAGCATGATCGGTTTGGCAGTAGGTAATGGTGTGGGGTGGCATTTCTTTGGAAGGCTGCACGGTGTTGGGCTGTGAGCACACCCCCCATCTGTGGACGTCGGGCACTCAGACCATCTTCATGGAGTCGGTTTCTAACCATTTGTGCAGACAAATGCACATTAGTGGCCTGCTGGAGGTCATTTTGCAGGGCTCTGGCAGTGCTCCTCCTGTTCCTCCTTGCACAAAGGCTGAGGTAGCTGTCCTGCTGCTGGGGTGTTGCCCTCCTACGGCCCCCTCCACATCTCCTGGTGTACTGACCTGTCTCCTGGTAGCACCTCCATCCTCTGGACACTACGCTGACAGACACAGCAAACCTTCTTGCCACAGCTTGCATTGATGTGCCATCCTGGATGAGCTGCACTACCTGAGCCACTTGTGTGGGTTGTAGAGTCCTTCTCATGCTACCACGAGTGTGAAAGCACAACCAACATTCAAAAGTGACCAAAACATCAGCCAGAAAGCATTGGTACTGAGATCTGGTCTGTGGTCCCCACCTGCAGAACCACTCCTTTATTGAGGGTGTCTTGATAATTGCCAATAATTTCCATCTGTTGTCTATTCCATTTGCACAACAGCATGTGAAATTGATTGTCAATCAGTGTTGCTTCCTAAGTGGACAGTTCGATTTCACAGAAGTTTGATTTGCTTGGAGTTATATTCTGTTGTTTAAGTGTTCCCTTTATATTTTTGAGCAGTGTGTATATATATATATATATATATATATACACTCACTGGCCACTTTATTAGGTACACCTGTCCAACTGTGTGTTAAGACTTAATTTCTAATCAGCCAATCACATGGCGGCAACTCAGTGCATTTAGGCATGTAGACATGGTCAAGACAATCTCCTGCAGTTCAAACCGAGCATCAGTATGGGGAAGAAAGGTGATTTGAGTGCCTTTGAACGTGGCATGATTGTTGGTGCCAGAAGGGCTGGTCTGAGTATTTCAGAAACTGCTGATCTACTGGGATTTTCACGCACAACCATCTCTAGGGTTTACAGAGAATGGTCCGAAAAAGAAAAAAAAAACAGTGAGCGGCAGTTCTGTGGCCGGAAATGCCTTGTTGATGCCAGAGGTCAGAGGAGAATGGGCATACTGGTTCGAGCTGATAGAAAGGCAACAGTGACTCAAATTGCCACCCGTTACAACCAAGGTAGGCAGAAGAGCATCTCTGAACGCACAGTGCGTCGAACTTTGAGGCAGATGGGCTACAGCAGCAGAAGACCACACTGGGTACCACTCCTCTCAGCTAAGAACAGGCATCTGATGGCTACTTTCAGCAGGATAATGCGCCATGTCATAAAGCTCGAATCATCTCAGATTGGTTTCTTGAACATGACAATGAGTTCACTGTACTCAAATGGCCTCCTCAGTCACCAGATCTCAATCCAATAGAGCATCTTTGGGATGTGGTGGAACGGGAGATTCGCATCAGGGATGTGCAGCCGACAAATCTGCGCCAACTGTGTGATGCCATCATGTCAATATGGTCCAAAATCTCTGAGGAATGCTTCCAGCACCTTGTTGAATCTCTGCCACGAAGAATTGAGGCAGTTCTGAAGGCAAAAGGGGGTCCAACCCGTTACTAGCATGGTGTACCTAATAAAGTGGCCAGTGAGTGTATGTGTGTCAATGACACGCACACACATTATATATATACACCTCTACTATGTGTATACATGTATTCTAGCTATTCTTTTTTAACCTGTCAGTGTGATTTTACAGTATAGCGCACTGAATTGCCGGCTTTTCTAAAGGACTCAGGTGCGTATTTCTTGAAAGTCACATGCATGGTCCGTGTGTAATCCATTTTTTTCTCGCACCCATAAACTTGCATTGGCGAGTCGCTGGTGTTATATGGTGCAAATCGCAGCATGCTGCAATTTCACCCCCACGTATAATACGGGTGAGAAAAAAACGGATGATGGGAGCTGCCCCATAGATTAACAATGGTCCGAGTGCAATGCGATTTTTTATAGCATAGCACTCGTCCGTATTTCTCTCTAGTGCGACTCCGGCCTAAGGGCGCCATGGTGCGCCAGAAAAGCTTCAGTCAGAGAGTCTCTCAATTTTAAAACCTTTTTTTTAAAATGGTCTAATAAAATGAAATTTTACTTAAACTGGATGGACTGGCTGGAAACACCCTTCCTTTTCCCCTACTTCGTCTGAAATCACCCACCAGCTATATTCAATTGCAACAGCTTTATGATTTACTGTATGTGTCAGTGTGTCAAGCTCCAACCTTTCCCTTTCCCTCCTCTCTCCCACAGACATCTCAAGGACTGTTGAACCACTCTGGAGGTCTATGGCCACAGTATGGACTGTGTGATGTTCTTATATTACTAGCCTTATGGACCTGTGAGTTTTAAAGGGCCAGTTGGCCCTGATGGGAACGTATGCGTTATGAACTGTCAGCTTTAATGACTGTGTTTCTTTTAAGTCCTGATGGCCTCAGGGTCTTGTGGACCCTATATAGAGAGAGACTGGGATTCTGCTGCTAACGATGTTTTTTTAAAAAAAAAAAAGTTTTGTACTAACCTTTATTCCTATGTTGCGACTAAGTCTGTGAAGGTTGCCATGACTGAGCACAGCCATGTTTAAAGGAGGGAGGAGTGTAAGGAGGTGGCGGAGAACCTCGGTGCTTCTCCTCTCTCCTTCCTGTGTTGTCCCGAGCGCCTGACATAAATCTGTTCCTGATATACTGTGCTGACTTCTGTGTTCACGTTGTTCTTGCTGTACATGGTAAAACTTGTACTGTTGTTGACATTGGTTCATGGTGTGAGTTCCCTTTTAATTGCTGATATGTCCATTGTATTCACTGCAGCCTGTATGTAGGATAGGGACAGTTAAGAGTTAAAGGTGTGCTGGTTGAGTAGCTCAGAAGAGGCTGCAGGAAGCTGCTGCTCGGGTCCAGTAGCCTGCCCATGTTGGCCAGGGCAGGTGTGTAGCCGCAGCCGGGGCATTGCTAGACTCCCAGGAGGGAGGGAAACTATTGCCCCGGGCCGAAAGACACAATGGAGCATTGCCAGACTCGCAGGAGGGAGGGAATCCTTTGCTCTGGGACTTTAGAACAGCAACACGGGCACAGGACTGTGTGGGTGCCCCGCCAAAGGGACATTAAGCATCCAGATTCCAGCGTATGGGCTACTGTTTTGTTTCAGCTACCGTGGCTGTTGTAGGTACGGCCGTGGTCATCGCTAGGGAGAGAACAGGAAACCAGTGAACTTTATTCTACTTCTGTTATTAAAGTTCGTTCCCTGTTGGACTGAAAGCTGTGTCTGAGGATTGTGTTGGTTCGGTCCATTTCTGTGCAAGGTACCCGGGGTGTCTAATGACTGTGGCTTCGTTGACTCGGCTGGTACAACCACCCCAGGTGACCTTGTTACACTATCTCCATAGTTCTTACACAAGACACAGAGATCAGACAAGGTCTCACATTCAGGCAGTTTCTGTTTTACTCCAACACTCTTTATATGACCAAGATCAGAGTCTCATTATAGCCAGCAGAGAATTCTCCAGGGACAAAGACCCCGTCTGATCCTAACACGCGGGGGGGGGCAGGGGTATCCAGCCATGGGGCCCGGATTCTCTCATTTGTGGCCACAGCGCTTCTTGTAGAATAAATCACTTTCTCATACAGTCCTGTAGTAATGACTTTGTTCTCCCGTTTTCTAGGAGGGTTCCTCTGACTCCATCGTATGTTATCAGTATACAGTATGTGCGAGAGACGAGAGGCCGACAATCGCTGTTTTACTGTGTGTGTCTGGGGTCAGTTCTACAGGGGGATAGAGCTGCAGGGTCTGCAATCGAAGATGGGGGTATATGGGTGTATACAGCATATACAGAGGTGTGTGCAACCGAAACTGGGGGTATACGGGTGTACATATCATACACAGAGGGGTCTGCGACCGAAGCTGGGGGTATACGAGTGTATATATAGCACACACACGGTTCTGCACATAACACAGCTCCGCTTCATATGTTTTATACACACGGCTCCGCTCCGTACACCTCGTACACACACGGCTCCGCTCCGTACACCTCGTACACACACGGCTCCGCTCCGTACACCTCGTACACACGCGGCTCCGCTCCGTACACCTCGTACACACGCGGCTCCGCTCCGTACACCTCGTACTCACACGGCTCCGCTCCGTACACCTCGTACTCACACGGCTCCGCTCCGTACACCTCGTACACACACGGCTCCGCTCCGTACACCTCGTACACACGCGGCTCCGCTCCGTACACCTCGTACACACGCGGCTCCGCTCCGTACACCTCGTACTCACACGGCTCCGCACACCTCGTACTCACACGGCTCCGCTCCGTACACCTCGTACACACACGGCTCCACTCCGTACACCTCGTACTCACACGGCTCCGCTCCGTACACCTCGTACTCACACGGCTCCGCTCCGTACACCTCGTACACACACGGCTCCGCTCCGTACACCTCGTACACACACGGCTCCGCTCCGTACACCTCGTACTCACACGGCTCCGCTCCGTACACCTCGTACTCACACGGCTCCGCTCCGTACACCTCATACACACACGGCTTCGCTCCGTACACCTCATACACACACGGCTTCGCTCCGTACACCTCGTACACACGCGGCTTCGCTCCGTACACACACGGCTCCGCTCCGTACACCTCATACACACACGGCTCCGCTCCGTACCCCTCGTACACACACGGCTCCGCTCCGTACACCTCGTACACACACGGCTCCGCTCCGTACACCTCGTACACACACGGCTCCGCTCCGTACACCTCGTACACACACGGCTCCGCTCCGTACACCTCGTACACACACGGCTCCGCTCCGTACACCTCGTACACACACGGCTCCGCTCCGTACACCTCGTACACACACGGCTCCGCTCCGTACACCTCGTACTCACACGGCTCCGCTCCGTACACCTCGTACACACACGGCTCCACTCCGTACACCTCGTACTCACACGGCTCCGCTCCGTACACCTCGTACACACACGGCTCCGCTCCGTACACCTCGTACACACACGGCTCCGCTCCGTACACCTCGTACTCACACGGCTCCGCTCCGTACACCTCGTACTCACACGGCTCCGCTCCGTACACCTCGTACACACACGGCTCCACTCCGTACACCTCGTACTCACACGGCTCCGCTCCGTACACCTCGTACTCACACGGCTCCGCTCCGTACACCTCGTACACACACGGCTCCGCTCCGTACACCTCGTACACACACGGCTCCGCTCCGTACACCTCGTACTCACACGGCTCCGCTCCGTACACCTCGTACTCACACGGCTCCGCTCCGTACACCTCATACACACACGGCTTCGCTCCGTACACCTCATACACACACGGCTTCGCTCCGTACACCTCGTACACACGCGGCTTCGCTCCGTACACACACGGCTCCGCTCCGTACACCTCATACACACACGGCTCCGCTCCGTACCCCTCGTACACACACGGCTCCGCTCCGTACACCTCGTACACACACGGCTCCGCTCCGTACACCTCGTACACACACGGCTCCGCTCCGTACACCTCGTACACACACGGCTCCGCTCCGTACACCTCGTACACACACGGCTCCGCTCCGTACACCTCGTACACACACGGCTCCGCTCCGTACACCTCGTACACACACGGCTCCGCTCCGTACACCTCGTACACACACGGCTCCGCTCCGTACACCTCATACACACACGGCTCCGCTCCATACACCCTGTAAACCCCTCCTGACCCCACACAGAAACTTCCCCTCATCCAGCACCATGACAACCAGCACAGCAGAGGCCTGCACACACTGAGGCCCCTGATCATGTGACCCCTGACTCCTCCCCTCCTGTGACCTCATCACAGGTCCTGTGCGCACAGAGCAGCCATATATGTGGAGTGCGGCTCTGCGGGTGGAGGTCGGTGCTGGAGGCTCCATTATTCTCTATGTGGAGTGCGACTCTGAGGGTGGAGGTCGGTGCTGGAGGCTCCATTATTCTCTATGTGGAGTGCGGCTCTGCGGGTGGAGGTCGGTGCCGGAGGCTCCATTATTCTCTATGTGGAGTGCGGCTCTGCGGGTGGAGGTCGGTGCCGGAGGCTCCATTATTCTCTATGTGGAGTGCGGCTCTGCGGGTGGAGGTCGGTGCCAGAGGCTCCATTATTCTCTATGTGGAGTGCGGCTCTGCGGGTGGAGGTCGGTGCCGGAGGCTCCATTATTCTCTATGTGGAGCGCGGCTCTGCGGGTGGAGGTCGGTGCTGGAGGCTCCATTATTCTCTATGTGGAGTGCGGCTCTGCGGGTGGAGGTCGGTGCCAGAGGCTCCATTATTCTCTATGTGGAGTGCGGCTCTGCGGGTGGAGGTCGGTGCCGGAGGCTCCATTATTCTCTATGTGGAGCGCGGCTCTGCGGGTGGAGGTCGGTGCCGGAGGTTCCATTATTCTCTATGTGGAGTGCGGCTCTGCGGGTGGAGGTCGGTGCCGGAGGCTCCATTATTCTCTATGTGGAGTGCGGCTCTGCGGGTGGAGGTCGGTGCCGGAGGCTCCATTATTCTCTATGTGGAGTGCGGCTCTGCGGGTGGAGGTCGGTGCCGGAGGCTCCATTATTCTCTATGTGGAGTGCGGCTCTGCGGGTGGAGGTCGGTGCCGGAGGTTCCATTATTCTCTATGTGGAGTGCGGCTCTGCGGGTGGAGGTCGGTGCCGGAGGCTCCATTATTCTCTATGTGGAGTGCGGCTCTGCGGGTGGAGGTCGGTGCCGGAGGCTCCATTATTCTCTATGTGGAGTGCGGCTCTGCGGGTGGAGGTCGGTGCCGGAGGCTCCATTATTCTCTATGTGGAGTGCGGCTCTGCGGGTGGAGGTCGGTGCCAGAGGCTCCATTATTCTCTATGTGGAGTGCGGCTCTGCGGGTGGAGGTCGGTGCCGGAGGCTCCATTATTCTCTATGTGGAGCGCGGCTCTGCGGGTGGAGGTCGGTGCTGGAGGCTCCATTATTCTCTATGTGGAGTGCGGCTCTGCGGGTGGAGGTCGGTGCCAGAGGCTCCATTATTCTCTATGTGGAGTGCGGCTCTGCGGGTGGAGGTCGGTGCCGGAGGCTCCATTATTCTCTATGTGGAGCGCGGCTCTGCGGGTGGAGGTCGGTGCCGGAGGTTCCATTATTCTCTATGTGGAGTGCGGCTCTGCGGGTGGAGGTCGGTGCCGGAGGCTCCATTATTCTCTATGTGGAGTGCGGCTCTGCGGGTGGAGGTCGGTGCCGGAGGCTCCATTATTCTCTATGTGGAGTGCGGCTCTGCGGGTGGAGGTCGGTGCCGGAGGCTCCATTATTCTCTATGTGGAGTGCGGCTCTGCGGGTGGAGGTCGGTGCCGGAGGTTCCATTATTCTCTATGTGGAGTGCGGCTCTGCGGGTGGAGGTCGGTGCCGGAGGCTCCATTATTCTCTATGTGGAGTGCGGCTCTGCGGGTGGAGGTCGGTGCCGGAGGCTCCATTATTCTCTATGTGGAGTGCGGCTCTGCGGGTGGAGGTCGGTGCCGGAGGTTCCATTATTCTCTATGTGGAGTGCGGCTCTGCGGGTGGAGGTCGGTGCCGGAGGCTCCATTATTCTCTATGTGGAGTGTGGCTCTGCGGGTGGAGGTCGGTGCCGGAGGCTCCATTATTCTCTATGTGGAGTGTGGCTCTGCGGGTGGAGGTCGGTGCTGGAGGCTCCATTATTCTCTATGTGGAGTGCGGCTCTGCGGGTGGAGGTCGGTGCTGGAGGCTCCATTATTCTCTATGTGGAGTGCGGTTCTGCGGGTGGAGGTCGGTGCTGGAGGCTCCATTATTCTCTATGTGGAGTGTGGCTCTGCGGGTGGAGGTCGGTGCCGGAGGCTCCATTTTTCTCTATGTGGAGTGCGGCTCTGCGGGTGGAGGTCGGTGCCGGAGGCTCCATTATTCTCTATGTGGAGTGTGGCTCTGCGGGTGGAGGTCGGTGCCGGAGGCTCCATTATTCTCTATGTGGAGTGCGGCTCTGCGGGTGGAGGTCGGTGCCGGAGGCTCCATTATTCTCTATGTGGAGTGCGGCTCTGCGGGTGGAGGTCGGTGCCAGAGGCTCCATTATTCTCTATGTGGAGTGCGGCTCTGCGGGTGGAGGTCGGTGCCGGAGGCTCCATTATTCTCTATGTGGAGTGCGGCTCTGCGGGTGGAGGTCGGTGCCGGAGGCTCCATTATTCTCTATGTGGAGTGCGGGTGGAGGTCGGTGCTGCAGGCCCCATTATTCTCTATGTGGAGTGCGGCTCTGCGGGTGGAGGTCGGTGCTGGAGGCTCCATTATTCTCTATGTGGAGTGCGGTTCTGCGGGTGGAGGTCGGTGCTGGAGGCTCCATTATTCTCTATGTGGAGTGGGGCTCTGCGGGTGGAGGTCGGTGCCGGAGGCGCCATTATTCTCTATGTGGAGTGCGGCTCTGAGGGTGGAGGTCGGTGTCGGAGGCTCCATTATTCTCTATGTGGAGTGCGGCTCTGCGGGTGGAGGTCTGTGCTGGAGGCTCCATTATTCTCTATGTGGAGTGCGGCTCTGTGGGTGGAGGTCGGTGCTGGAAGCTCCATTATTCTCTATGTGGAGTGCGGCTCTGTGGGTGGAGGTCGGTGCTGGAGGCTCCATTATTCTCTATGTGGAGTGTGGCTCTGCGAGTGGAGGTCGGGGCCGGAGGCTCCATTATTCTCTATGTGGAGTGCGGCTCTGCGGGTGGAGGTCGGTGCTGGAGGCTCCATTATTCTCTATGTGGAGTGCGGCTCTGCGGGTGGAGGTCGGTGCTGCAGGCCCCATTATTCTCTATGTGGAGTGCGGCTCTGCGGGTGGAGGTCGGTGCTGGAGGCTCCATTATTCTCTATGTGGAGTGCGGCTCTGCGAGTGGAGGTCGGTGCTGGAGGCTCCATTATTCTCTATGTGGAGTGCGGCTCTGCGGGTGGAGGTCGGTGCCGGAGGCTCCATTATTCTCTATGTGGAGTGCGGGTGGAGGTCGGTGCTGCAGGCCCCATTATTCTCTATGTGGAGTGCGGGTGGAGGTCGGTGCTGGAGGCTCCATTATTCTCTATGTGGAGTGCTGTGTGTCATATTGTAAGTCACACGGAGAGTGTAATCCCTCAAAACTTGAACCATCTCAATAATAGAGAGATAAACATAGAATAATACTCCATATTTATATCTGGAGAACATGTAATTCTGAAGAGGAAGTAGTAAAGTCCTTACCCGACTGCTGTATGGTGCGGTGTATTAAGGGGAATGAGACCCCGCGTCTCTTTGCATCCTGCTAAACAAATAAGGTGGTGTAAGTGGCAGATTGGTTTTATTAGGAGTGATTATTTTCGGACACCCACCTATGAGGTTATTACTGACTTCGCAGAATTAGGTGACCGCTTTGGTTTTTTGAAAAAAGGATGTGGTCAACGATATAATAGAGAGAATTAATGATATGATCTCATTATATGTTGGGTAAGGGATATGACCATACCTTTAAGTCAGAGAGGCACTGTGTGCCATGGAGCATCCGCTGGGCTCCCTGTTACAAGTTGTATCTGTGATATAAAGATAAGGTCAGTAACTGACGTGTCCGCATTAAGATGTAGCGCTGGTGTCAGAGGTTCAGAACATACCGGTTCTAGTAGAGTGGAGCCTGGTGCTTGAGCTAACGCGGTATCCGCCGCTTGTTGTGGACGCATGTATGTCAGGTTGTGACAGTTATATCGGCGAGGGGCGGAGATGGGTACCACATGGGGGTTATCGCATAGAAAGGCTAAATCGGAAGTGAGGTAATCCGGAAGTGTCTGTGTGTTCCAATGGGCAGAACTGCTCAGTTAGTGCGTTGAATGGGTATGGATTCAGCTGTATATGCGTTCCAGAGCCCAATTTGGAAAGTGAGACTAGAGTTGTTTTCCTTTAGAGAAAGGTGAAAAAACGGGTTACAGGCATGGTCTATTCGGTGGAGGTGTGGCATTCGAGCAGGAGAGGTAGGAAAATATGGAGATGGGGAAATCTAGAGGGAAAAGGCCATGGAACAGAAGATTTCATTCAGTATAAGCGACTCTGTAAGACTGACGACATGCAGAATTAGTAAATGCAGTGAGCCAGATTCATCAAAAAGAAGAGGTAACTCGGAAGGGGTATAAATCAATACATGCATACCTATAACATCATTCTATCTTTGACAGGTTGTGTAGTTTCTCCTATATATAGTAGGCCGCATGGACATTTAATCAAATAAATCACAAAAGATGTGTCACAGGTAGAAAAATCTTTAACTCCTTTACCCCGGAGGATGGTTTGCACGTTAATGACCGGGCCAATTTTTACAATTCTGACCACTGTCCCTTTATGAGGTAATAACTCTAGAACGCTTCCATGGATCCCGGTGATTCTGAGAATTTTTTTCTAACACATTGTACTTCATGTTAGTGGTAAAATTTCTTTGATCTGACTAGCGTTTATTTGTGAAAAAAATGGAAAATTTGGAAAATTTTGAAAAATTTCGCAATTTTCCAAATTTGGATTTTCACGCCCTTAAGTTACAGAAATATGTCACACAAAATACATAATATTTAACATTTCCCAAATGTTTGCTTTACATCAGCACAATTTTAGAACCAACATTTTTTTTTTTGTTAGGAAATTATCAGGGTTAAAAGTAAAACAGCAATTTCTCATTTTTACAGCATCATTTTATTTTTCTGGGACCACATCACATTTCAAGTCACTTTGAGGGGTCTGTATGATAGAAAATTCCCAAAAGTGACAGCATTCTAAAAACTGCACCCTTCAAGATGCTCAAAACCACATTCAAGATGTTTATTAACCCTTCAGGTGCTTCACAGGAATTTTTGGAATGTTGAAAAAAAAGAACCATTTAATTTTTTTTCACAAAAAAATTACTTCAGATCCAATATTTTTTATTTTACCAAGGGTAACAGGAGAAATTGTTACCACAAAAGTTGTTGTGCAATTTGTCCTTTGTATGCTGATACCCCATATGTGGGGGTAAACCACTGTTTGGGCGCATGGCAGAGCTCGGAAGGGAAGGAGCGCCATTTTGCTTCTTCAATGCAAAATCGGCTGCAATTAAGATCAGACGCCATGTCGCATTTGAAAAGAGACCCTGATGTGCCTAAACAGTGGAAACCCCCCACAAGTGAAACCATTTTGGAAACTAGACCCCCTAAAAAACTTATCTAGATGTGTGGTGAGAACTTTGAGCCCCCAAGTGCTTCACAGAAGTTTATAACGTAGAGACTTAAAAATAAAAAATCATCTTTTATCCACAAAAAAATGATCTTTTTGCCCCCAATTTTTTATTTTCCCGGGGGTAACAGAAGAACTTAGACCCCAAACATTATTGTGTAATTTATCCCGAGTATGCTGATACTCCATAAGTGGGGGTAAACCACTGTTTGGGCATATGGCAGAGCCATACTGTTATGGTTTGCAGGTGCCATGACCCACTCGGAGAGCCCATGAGGTGCCAAAACAGCAGAACCCCCCATAAGTGACCCCATTTTGCGAAGTCCAATGAAGTCATCTAGGGATTCAGTGATTATATTGACACCATTGATGTGTCACAGAATTTTATACCATTGGGCAGTGAAGACAAAATAACTCCTACAATTTCTACTGAACGTGACAATACCCCATTTGTGGCTGTACGGTGCTACTTAGCCATGCGGAGAGATTCGGAAGGAACAGAGCGCTATTTGCATATTCAAGTGAATGGGTCTGTACACATGTCAGTGTGTTTCCACGGACCGTGTGTCCGTGGGCAAAACACAGACTTGTCCGTTTTTAATGTCAGCACGGGCCACAAAACATCCAGCACATGTGCATACACATAACACACATGATGTCATCCTTGTGACACGCAACGGCGCCGGGGAAGAAGCGCTGTTCCACCCGCGCCGGGTGCTGAACATGGCTCATATCATAAATAACTTCAAAAAACAGCGTGGGGACTCCTCTATTCTTGATAAACAGCCTTGCTGACAGCTAAGGGCTGCAGCCCCCAGCTGTGAGTTTTATCTGGCTGGTTATCAAAAATGGGGGAACCCATGCCGTTTTTTGTTTTTTTTATCTACCGTATTTATTTACAGCTCAGGAGCGGCTGATGAATACTCCCATCTGCCGCTGCTGCTGCTACTGTTATTAACAGCAGCAAGGGTAAGCTGATGGGAGTAATAGTCCCATCAGCCACCTCCTGCTGTCTTTTATTACTTAAATGTAACTCTCATCATTCTCCCCTGCTTGTGCCGATTGCCAGCAGAGCAGGGGAGAATGATGAGAGCTGTGTTCAGCGCCGGGGAACAGTGCTTACTGTAACGCTTCTTCCCTGGCGCCCGTCCTTGTGGTACTGATGCGGCACACACATGCCACACGTGTACTGCAAGTATTGCACACACGGATACTGACATCTCCAGTACCGGAAATATCAGGATTTGTGAAAGAGGCGTTATAGCGGGTTTTTATATTTGGTAGCTGTCACACACTAAAAGATGCCATTTATTGCCAAAAATAGTTTTTGCATCACCACATATTGAGAGCTATTATTTTGCCATATTTTGGCCCACAGAGTCAGGTGAAGTCTTGTTTTTTTGGGGGACGAGTTGACGTTTTTATTGGTACCATTTTCGGGCATGTGACTTTTTTTTTTATCGTTTTCTACTCCGATTTTTGTGAGGCAAAATGAACAAAAACCAGCATTTCATGAATTTCTTTTGGTGGAGCGTTTTAGACCGTTCTGTGTGTGGTAAAATTGATAAAGTTTTATTCTTCGGGTCAGTACGATTACAGCGATACCTCATTTATATCATTTTTTTATGTTTTGGCACTTTTATACATTAAAAACTTTTTTATATAAAAAATAATTATTTTTGCATCGCTTTATTCTAAGAGTTATAACTTTTTTATCTTTTTGGTGATGGAGCTGTATGGGGGCTTGTTTTTTGCGGGACAAGATGACGTTTTCAGCGGTCCCATGTTTATTCATATCCGTCTTCTTGATTGTGTTTTATTCCACTTTTTGTTCGGTGGTATGATAAAGCATTGTTTTTTCCTTTTTTTATGGTGTTCACTAAAGGGGTTAACTAGTGGAGTCTGCACGTTGTGGATTCTGCTGCGGTGTACAGTACCATTATATCCTATGTAAAACAAAAAACGCTGTGCACATGCTGCGGATTATCTTTTGTGCCGATCCGCAGAGTTTTTACACCTGCTCCATTATAGAAATCCGCAGGTGTAAAAATGCAGGGGAAATCCGCACAAAATCTGCAGGAAATCTGCACTAAATCCGCAGGTAAAACGCAGGTAATTTTACCTGTGGATTTAGCCAAATCTGCTCGGAAAAATGTGCAGCAGAATCCTCAACGTGTGCACATACCCTTATAGGTCGTGTCATTACGGACACGGCAATACCAAATATGTGTACTTTTATTGTTTTAGATTTTTTTTTTTTTTTTTTCATTCAAATATTTTAGTGCTAGAATAAATATTGAGTTATTTTTTTAAAAAAATTTTACAATTATTTTAAAAAAATTTTTCCTTTTTTTTCCTGACTTTTACACTTTGTCCCACTATGAGACAATCATTTTTTGCAGGTTGATCGCTTTTATAGCATGCAGATGAAACAGCATCTGCATGCTTTAGAACCTGTCAGCGCTGCACTGACAGTGAGAGACTTCCTGATCATGCACTGCACATGCGCACGACCAGGAAGTTTCTGATCTCTGATGACCCGGATGTCATCATAATGACCTCAGGTCACCATGGCAGCGATCGAGACCCTGCGTGCGCTGCCGATCGCTGAGATGTACTGTTCCATCCGTGGGCAAATTGGCCCAGGTCACATGGATGGAAAACCCCAACCTATTATCAGCTGTTGGACTGGGCCTACAGAATAAAAGTACATACAGACTTCCTAACATCCTAACAACTCTCATGCATTAGAAACATTCATCAGCTTCGTTGATGAATCTTTTCAGACACTCAGACGTGACATTGATATGGGTAAATTGCCCTTTTCATCTAATCTAAAGGGCTAGCGATCTCACTGTGTGTGGCACACATCAGCAACCGGCCCCCCCGCCGGGTATCGCGTATCGTGCAGGATCGTCCTGGGCCATTTTTTGATCGTTGGTCTCCCACTGGCCAGCATGCATCGTTGCATGTGGCAGCAGGAGACCAACGATCAGTGAGCTCCCAGCGCTGTAAGCAGACGCTGGGAGCTGGTATCCAAGGTAAATATCAGTTAACTAAACGTGTGGCGCTTGGTTACCCGCTGTGCACCTTGGATACCAGCGTGCTCGCGCTGGGAGCTGGTATCCAAGGTAAACAGCGGGTAACTAAGTGCCGCGCGCACTTAGTTTCCCGATATTTACCTTGGATACCAGCATCCTCGCTGGTCCTGATCACTGGTGTGTCTGCATGTTTGGCAGCTCACCAGCGATCATGTAGCGATGCACCAGCGATCCTGACAAGGTTGTATCGTTGTCAGTATCTGGTGCATCGTTTGGTGTGACGGGACCCTAACCCCCAGAGACCAACAGGCCTTGGTCATTAAAAATGATAAAGATCTTTTCTTCAAACCTGCTAACAAAGAAGGCGACATAGTGGTCATGAACCGAACTGATTATTAACAGGAGGTCTACAGAGAGCTGAATGACAACACAATATACCAAAAATTACCTAGGGACCCAACACACCACATTATGGGCCTGATTCTAGAGGTATTAGAAAGATTCACCGACCTGGATGTCTTGGATTCACAAACCTGCAAATATGTCACGAAAAACCATCCCATTATACCAGTTTTCTATATTCTGCCAAAAATACACAAGAGTCTGCAACACCCACCAGATCGACCCATAGTGGCCTCCACAGAATCCATACCATCTGCATTATCGATCTTCTTGAGAAAATCCTCACTCACGCAAAAAACTGCCTCATTCATACTCTACACCGGAGACTCTCTCCGAACTATCCAAGATTTGGGCTCAGTACCCAAGGAGGCCATTTTCCTTTGATGTAAAGGATCTTTACAATTCTATTCCACATCAATCCGGCATAGAGTGTGTATGAGAGCTTCTTACATTATCAATGGTGAATCCAAATAAAATAGACTAATGCTTGGAACTACTCACTTCAGTCCTAACAAGGAATCATTCCAAGACTCGTTCTACTTACAAATTAAAGAACGGCAATGGGCTCAAATGTAGCGCCTCCTTACGCAAATTGTTACATGGAGGAATTTGAGACTAAATGTGTCTATCCTAACTTACTATTTCGATCACAAGTCATTATCTGGAAAAGGTACATAGACAACATTTTCTGCATTTGGAATGGTACATCAGAAACCCTCGCTCTTTCCTTTCGTGAATTGAATACCCTCTGGCCTGGACTAAATTTCACAATTTCTTGGAAATTATGGTCCTTAACCCCTTAATGACCGGAGCTTTTTTTCGATTTTTCGTTTTTCGCTCCCCTCTTTCCCAGAGCCATAACTTTTTTTATTTTTCCAAGAGACAAAAAAACTGACTGGCACATCCAAACTAATGTGAATAGGTGCATACCAAGAGGAGCTACCCCCATATACAATATACAAAGGATGGTTGCACTCTACCATGCTAAGGCATGTCAATGTGGAATATATGTAATTAGAGAGGTATTCACACAGTGTAGGTGCCCACCTCAAAGCAAGGGAGTCTGACCGCTGACGTACTATCCCGTCGGCGGTCAGAAAGGGGTTAAAGACCAAAATGGTGCACTATCCATTGAGCTAGACACCCAACTGACAGGAATTTCAGAGTCTTCATCCACCATCTGTCAAAAGATCAATTTCAAAATCACAGTTCAAACGTGTTCAAAGGATTGTATCTGATACCACGCTACGCTCAGACAGACTGAATGAAATTCATCAAAAATTTGAAGAACGCAGTTACCCTCCTCACGTGCTAAACACCTCAACGAACTCGACAACCACTATAAGATCTACAGCTACGAACCATATACCATTTGTACATACCCATCATCCCTTTTCATATATTATGCACCAAACCATTAAGAGACCCTGATGAGGCAGAATTCCAACACCCCTTGTTACCCTGCTTTAACCCCTTCATGAGCCAGCCTATTTTGACCCTAATGACCTGGGCTGTTGTGAGTTCATTTTCCCCTTCACTACTGAGGCCCGAGGAACTCCCTCTTCTGGTGAAGAAAGGTAGTGAGCCTGATTGTCAAACACCTGGGGCTGATGATGATGACTGGCTGAGTGGAGTTAATGACTGGATATAAGGCTGCCGACGCCCTTCTGGCCTGCGGGTGATTTCTCTGTGGACTTCTAGGAAACCAGTCTGATTCCTGCTCATCTAAAGCTAAGATTTCTGCTTTGCCTTTTCGCATTAGTGTTTTGTTTTCCTTGCTTTTCTGGATTCTGCCATTCCCTGCTGGGGTGAGCTGAATCTCCTTTTGCCTGTTGCTCTGTCTTCAGAATATTCCTGAGTACTGACATAGCCTTTTTTGAAGCCTAGCGTCTTCAGGGCCTTTTTTACTGTCAGTTTGTTGGCTCTTATTTTTATAGGGTTTTTCACGGATTGCAGACAGCAGCCTTCCTGTCCTTTCCTATCTAAGCTAGCTGGGCCCTATCTTTGCTCAGTCTATCTTTCTGTCTGTGTTTTGTTCTTTCTTCTTGCTTCACCGTCATTATATGTGGGGGGCTGCCTTTGCTTTGGGGTCTGCTCTGGGGCAGTTTAGATTTCCCTTTCTGTCTTTAGGCTATGTAGTCCTCCGGCTGTGATCGAGGGGCCTAGGGCATCGTAGGAGCCCCCCACCGCTACTGCTAGTTGTGTTGATAAGTTCAGGGGTCTGCAATCCGATAGCTGCCAACTTCTCTGGTTTTCTGGACTTAGCTAGTATTTCTATTTTTGCCTCCTACGGTGACTCAATCATAACACTGGGCATTTTTTGCAGTTCTGACCAGTGTCCAATTATGAGGTAATAACTCAGGAATGCTTCAACGCATCCTAGCAATTCTGAGATTTTTTTTCGTGACATATTGGGCTTCATGTTAGTGGTAAATTTAGGTCGATAATTTTTGCGTTTATTTGTGAATAAATGGACATTTGGAGAAAATTTTGAAGATTTCACAATTTTCAAACTTTGAATTTTTATTCTATTAAACCAGAGTTATGTGACACAAAATAGTTAATAAATAACATTTCCCACATGTCTATCTTACATCAGCAGAATTTTGGAAACAAATTTTCTTCTGTTAGGAAGTTATAAGGGTTAAAAGTTGACCAGTGATTTCTCATTTTTACACCAAAATTTACAAAACAATTTTTAGGGACCATCTCACATTTGAAGTCCCTTTGAGGGGTCTATATGGCTGAAAATACCATTCTAAAAACTGCACCTCTCAAGGTGCTCAAAACCACATTCAAGAAGATTATTAACCCTTCAGGTGTTTCACAGCAACAGTAGCAACATTGAGGGAAAAATGAACATTTTAACTTTTTAGTCACAAAAAATAATCATTTAGCAACAATTTTTTTTAATTTCCCAAGGGTAAAAGGAGAACGTGGACCCCAAAAGTTGTCTAATTTGTCCTGAGTATGCTGAAACCCCATTTGGGGGAAAACACTGGGCGCACGGCTCTGAAGGGAAGGAGCGCCATTTGACGTTTTGAATGGAAAATTAGCTCCAATCATTAGCGTACACAGCGGTGCTTGGAGAGTCCCTGTGTACCTAAACTTTGGAGGTCCCCCACACATGGCCCCATTTAGGAAACTAGATCCCCTAAGGAACTTATCTAGATGAGCACGTTGAAGCCCCAGGTGCTTCACAAATTGATCTGTAAAAATGAAAAAGTACTTTTTTCACAAAAATTTTCTTTTAGCCTCAATTTTTTTCATTTTCACAGGGGCAACAGGATAAAATGGATCCTAAAATTCGTTGGGCAATTTCTCCCGAGTACACCGATACTTCATATGTAGTCATAAACCACTGTTTGGATGCAGGGCTCGCAGTGAAGGAGCGCCATTTGAATTTTTGAATGGAAAATTAGCTCCAATTGTTAGCGGACACCATGTCGCGTATGGAGAACCCCTGTGTGCCTAAACATTGGAGCTCCCCCACATCTGCCCCCGCCGCCATCAGTCGGTTGTGGGGGCAGATCGCCCCCGTCAATCGTGGTGGGGGGGTCACAACGCGGTCTCCAGCCATGGCCGATAATATTGCAGCATCGGCCATGGCTGGATTGTAATATTTCATTGGTGAAATATTACAATTGCTCTGATTGGCTGGCCAGGGGGGGGGGCAAAGCCACCCCCCTGGGGTGACGTACAAGGCCTCCTGTACCTGCACGTCGGGTGACCTTTCAGTCACCTCGGTCACCCGACCAGCAGGACCGCAATCTCCCCATGACGCCACATAGGCGTCACAGGTCGGACTGGCACCGACTTTCATGACTCCTACGTGGCGTCAAAGGTTGGGAAGGGGTTAAACAAGCCCCCAACATCAGAGACTCGTTAGGGCTGACATAGGCATCTCACGGTCTAGACCGACACAAAGATACCTCCAGAACCCCAAAACTAGTGTCTAGACCGACACAAAGATACCTCCAGAACCCCAAAACTGGTACATTCCTCTGCCTGCAATGCGATCAATGCAACAAAATTTTTAAGGGTAATGTCATTCACCATCCACACTCTGGCAAGAGATACCCCATTAAAGATTTCTCTACCTGTGGCACATCTGTTTTGATTTAGCTGATTAAATGTCCATGCGGTCTTCTATAAATAGGAGAAGCTATACAACCTGTCAAAGATAGAATTTCGAAACACAAGTCCACAATCGGGTGTAAAAATCTCCGTTTTCCCTTACCACACCATTTCATCTCTGCAGGGCACAATGTCTCACAATTAAGATTTCAGGTCATCGAGCATGTACCCCCCACCCACCAGATGTAGGGGTGATCGCGTACGCATCCTGAAACTAAAAGGAGGCATTCTGGATCCATGAGCTACAAACCCATTCTCCTAAGGGTTTGAATAGGAAATATGATTTACTTTCCTTTATATGATTTGCCATTGTGTTTCTGTACCCATTATACTGTATATTCACTATACATACTCTTATTCCTATGTCATGATGTTATAGGTATGGATGTATTGATTTATACCCCTTCTGAGTTACCTCTTCTTTTTGATGAACCTGGCTCACTGCATTTACTAATTCTGTATGTCCTCCGTCTTACAGAGTCGCTTATATTGAACAAAATCTCCTGTTCCATCGCCTTTTCCCTCTGAATTTCCTCATCTCCATATTTTCCCACCTCTTCTGGTCGACTGCCAAACCTCCATCGAATAGAACATGACTGTAACCCGTTTTTTTTTTTTTTTACCCTTCTCTAAAAACAACTCCAGTCTCACTTTCTGACAAGTAGCATGCATCCAAATTGGGCTCTGGAACGCATATGCGGGCGAATCCATACCCATGCAACGCACTAACTGAGCACTTCCGCCCACTGGAACGCACTAACGCTTCTGGATTACCTCACTTCTGCTGTAGCCTCCCTACGCGATAGGTACCACATGGAGGTTATCCCCACCCCTTGCCAATATAACTGTCACAACCTGACATACATGGGTCCACAACAAGCGGCGGATACCGCGTTAGTCCACGCACCAGGCCCCACTCTACTAAAACCGGTATGTTCTGAACCTCTGACACCAGCGCTACATCTTTAATGCGGACACGTCAGTTATTTACCTTAACTTTATATCAGAGATACAACTTGTAACAGGGAGCACAGCGGATTCTCCATGGCACACAGCGCCTCTATGACTTAAAGGTACGGACACACTTTTTTTTTTTTTTTTTTTTTTTAAGATCATACAATCAACCTCAACTCATACTTCAGTCTTAGCCACATCGGTCACTCACCCTATCTGTGCATTACAAACACAATTTACCATAGGAAATACGGCGGGTACCCCACTGCACACAGTGCCTCTCTGACGTAAAGGTATGGTCATATTCCTTACCTAACATATAATGAGATCATATCATTAATTCTCTCTATTATATCGTAGACCACATCCTTTTTACAAAAACCCAAGCGGTCACCTAATTCTGTGAAGCCAGTAATAACCTCATAGGTGGGTGTCCCAGAATAATCACTCCTAATAAAACCAATCTGCCACTTACACCACCTTATTTGTTTAGCAGGATGCAGAGAGACGCGGGGTCTCATTCCCCTTAATACACCGCACCAGACAGCAGAATAACATGTGTCCTCCAGATATAAATATGGAGTATTATTCTATGCTTATCTCTCTATTATTGGGTTGTTAAAAGTTTTGAGGGATTACCACTCTCCGTCTGACTTACAAGATCAGACATTTTTTCTTATGCTCTTTATTGGTATGTTTTATTTTATTATGTTTTATTTCATTATTTCATTTCTTTCTTTCCATTGTTAGTACACTGATGAAGATCACTGACTGAAACGTCTGGATACTGTACTACAGTTTTGACTGCGTTACAATTATATCTTCAAAAGTTGAGCGCCAAGTTTCTTTATCACAGACACCATTATTAGGCATGTAAGTATCGTAGTAACTAGGCCGCCCCATACTATCGAGTACTTGGGGGCGAGGGGCATTCAGCCGGACTCTGTCCCACCTTCTGAGATGCCATGTTTGCAGCAAGTGGTTAAACTGACAGGGATTTTGTTGCAGCCGCCCCTGCGGTGTACATCTATGTTCTGGGGCCCAAAAGAGTAAGTATTTTTTTAAACGATTGATTATTGTGTGAAAAAATAAAATGTCTTCTGCTTTTCCCATGTTTCTTTCTTTTTACAAGAATTGTTGGAGCCAATTTTCTTTAGAAACATTTTAATATCTGCTTTTTTTCTGGTGTTTTTCCTGTAATATAGGAAAGCCTAAGGCCAGAAATAAACCCCATAAATCACTGTACATGGAGACTTTGGGATCAGATCATTTCTGTCCTTGGTGTTTGTGGGAACAAAAATCTTTTATAAAAGCCTCAAACTTCTGTGTGTGAATCAGAGCTGAGATCTAACGTGAAAGAAGATTACAGTGCGGGGAAGACGGGAAACCTTCATATAGACGGCCGGTGGGGATGGAGTCAGTGACGGACTCTGGACAAATATGTTTCTAGAGCCGTAGTAGAAGATGAAGATGTCGTCCTCATCATGAAGGAGTTATTTCTCCTGTCACGTGTAATGAATATCTCCTGCAGTATTGCTAATGCCGATTCCAGTGTCGGTAAATGAGTCGAGAATTAGCGTTATGGAAGATGAGTCTATGAGGAACGTGTTCACCTGCCGACTCCGAGGAGGAAACTGCTTGTTGTCTGTGGCCTAAATATATAGGTTTTATTAGTAGATGTAAAGAAGAAAACTAAATACTGTAAATAATAAATCTCCTCATATGTTTCCCTTATCTCCAGTAATTGTATTATTACACAGGATTTTTATGATGTTACATCGGCTCATCTTCTCATTCAGGTCTCTACAATATCGGATCCTCTCAGTGAAGATCTTCTACATAAGAGAATTTTCCTGATTTACCCATCAAAGATGGATATGGACAGAGACAAGATGGCGGAGAGGATATTACACCTCACCCTAGAGATCCTCTTCCGGCTTACTGGAGCGGTGAGAGATCCTGATGACGTCACATTACATCATTCTTATCTATGGGAATAACAGATGGACAGAACTGGAGAGGTGAGGACTCTGGAAATGTCTGTAGTGAGATTTATTAATGTGTCTCTCCATAACCAGGATTACACAGTAGTGAAGAAGACCTCTAGTGATCGCTGCCAGGACCCTGTGTCTGAGGGATGCGGAAGAACCCTGAGCCCAATCACGGGACTTCCACCTCACCCCCTGATACATGAGGACATCAATGGCCAGAAGATCCTAGAACTCACCTACAAGATGATTGAGCTGCTGACTGGAGAGGTGACACTGCTGGGAATGCTGGGACATTATACAGTAACACTATGAAGGGATCGGGGGGATGACGGTATCATTGTATGTGTCAGGTTCCTATAAGGTGTCAGGATGTCGCTGTCTATTTCTCCATGGAGGAGTGGGAGTATTTAGAAGGACACAAAGATCTGTACAAGGATGTCATGATGGAGGTTCCCCAGCCCCTCACATCACCAGGTAATAGACAGGACTAAATACACACGGCCTATAATTTTCTGTATGTAAAGAATGAATTCAGTCTCTGTGTGTTTCCTCCAGATCTATCCAGTAAGATGACAACACCAGAGAGATGTCCCCATCCTCTTCTTCCACAGGACTGTAAACAAGAAGATCCCAATGCTCCTCAGGATCATCAGGTAGATGGAGAGAAGGTGTGATGAGATCTCCCCTATGATGTGTAGACGGCTGTGAAGGTCTTGGGCTCAGTCTTGTTTTATCCACCAGTATTATATGTTTTATACTTGTGTAATGAGAACGGTGGAGATGGCAGGATTAGAGCTGATCATAGATGGGACTTCTCCATCTGTCTGTGACTTTTACAATATTTGTTTCAGGGTGAAGATCTGACCCATAGTAATACTACAGAGACATATGTGAGAGATGATGAGCGGTGTAAAGAGGAGATTCCCACATATGATTACCCAGGTGAGTGGTAACCACTAAATGCAGAGAAGTCACAGATTCTTCTCAGTCACCGTCTGTGGATGCTTTATCGGTGGTGGTGGTGTTGTTGTTGTTGTTTTATATAGCATCATTAATTCCATGATGCTGTGCATGAGAAGGGGTTACATGCAAAGTTATAGATATCGTTTCCAGTAAACAAATTTTCAATGACAGACTGGTACAGAGGGGAGAGGACCCTGTCCTTGCGGACTTACATTCTATGGGATAATGGGGAAGAGACAGAAGGTCGGGGGTGCAGCAGCTCTGGTGTTGGGGAGGCAGCAGAATGGTTATTGCAGGCTGTAAGCTTTCCTGAAGAGATGAGTTTTCAGGTTCCTTCTGAAGGATCCAAGGGTGGTGGACAATCAGACGTGTTGAGCCATGGAATTCCAGAGGATAGGGGATATTCGGGAGAAATCTTGGAGGCGGTTGAGTGAGGAACGAATAAAGCCCCTGTCACACATAGCAATCTCGCTAGTGAGAGCGCTGCTAAGTCACAATTTTTGTGACGCAACAGCGATCTCACCAGCGAGATCGCTGTGTGTGACACTGACCAGCGACCGGCCCCCCTGCCGGTTATCGCTGATTGTCCTGGAATGGCCAGGACATTTTTTTTGATTGCTAGTCTCCCGCTGGCCAGCACGCATCGCTGCGTGTGACAGGCGGGAAATCAGCGAGCTGCCCCTGGTAACTAAGGTAAACACAGGGTTTCTAAGCGTCGCGCAGCGCTTAGAAACCCGATGTGTACCTTAGTTACCAGCGCGCTGGTGCATGGAGCTGGTAACCAAGGTGCACATCGGGTTTCTAAGTGCCGCGCGCTTCTTAGAATCCCGATGTGTACCTTGGTTACCAGCTCCCTGCACCAGCGCGCTGGTAACTAAGGTACATAGTGGGTAACTAAGCAACGTACATCGCTTGTTACCCTCTTGTCGCTGGTGCTGATCGCTGGTGAAGCTGCCTGTTTGGCAGCTCACCAGTGATCATGTAGCGACACACCAGCGATACTGACAAGGTAATATCGTCGGGATCGCTGGTGCGTCGCTATGTGTGACGGGGCCCTAAGTGTGGAGGAGAGGAGAAGGTCTTGGGATGATCGAAGATTACGTGAGGGAAGATATTGGGAGATTAGTTCAGAGATATAGAGAGGGGACAGGTTGTGGATGGCTTTGTAGGTCAGTGTTAGTAGTTT
The DNA here is from genome assembly GCF_039654945.1 of Dendrobates tinctorius. Taxonomy (NCBI): domain Eukaryota; kingdom Metazoa; phylum Chordata; class Amphibia; order Anura; family Dendrobatidae; genus Dendrobates; species Dendrobates tinctorius. Next base: position 8,484,797 of record NW_027361731.1, on the reverse strand, counting down.
GAACTGGATTCATTTGGGAATTAGGATCCAGTGGAGGGATTTGCAGGAGGAAGAAACGGGAGTAGCGAGGAGAAAATTGGATTAGTCGGACAGCAGAGTTGAGGACAGACTGGAGTGGTGCAAGTGAGTTAGTGGGGAGGCCACAGTGGAGGGTGTTGTAGTAATCAAGGCGGGAGATGATGAGGGCGTGTACAAGAGTTTTAGTAGATTGAGGGCTGAGGAAGGGACAGATTCTGGAAATATTTTTGAGTTGGAGGTGGCAAGGGTTTGAAGGACAGAGCATGATGTTGTTTACCATAATAGATTGAGTAGGGGAGATACGCAAGATGGAGGAAAGATGATGAGTTTGGTTTGTCAACACTGGGTTTTAGTATGCGAGAGGTGAAGGAGGATATGGCTGATGGATATTCCGGGATACTGGACAGCAGAGAGGTGACACCTGGGCCAGGGAGATAGATCTGAGTGTCGTCTGCATACAGGTGGTACTGGAAACCATGAGACATTGAGTTGTCCTAGGACAAGGGTATAGATTGGGGGGGGGGGGGGGGAAGTAGGGGCCCCAGGACATAGCCTTGAGGGACTCCAACAGAGAGAAACGCTAAATGTACGGTCGGAAAGGTATGAGGCAATCCAGGACCAGGCAAGGCCTTTGATGCCAAGGGAAGAAAAAATCTGTAGCAGTAGGCAGTGGTCGACTGTGACGAAGGCGGTGGACAGGTCGAGAAGGAGGAGGATGGAGAACAGTCTGTTTGCTTTGGCTGTGAGTAAGTCACTAGTAATTTTGGTTAGGGCAGTTTCGGTGGGGTCGTGGGGCGGAAACCAGATTGGAGGTTGTCAAGGAGAGAGTTAGATCAGAGGTGGGAGGAAAGTTGAGCATGGACATGCTGCTCAAGGATTTTGTAAGCAAATGGGAGCAGTGATATGGGGTGATAGCTGGGCATAGCAGTTGGGTCAAGGTTTGTTATTTTTTTTGAAGATGGGTGTGATGGTGGCATGTTTGAAGGCAAAAGGGAAGGTACCAGAAGATAGCGATAGGTTGAAGGCCATATTACCATGTTCACTATTTTGCCTGCCAACTACAACATTCTCCTCTATCCAAAACTGTTCAAAAGGCTTTGGGCATTTTAAAGCTCATTTCTATAGAACTTACCACCTGGAAAATCTACCTACACTCTGGGATTAGAAGACTCTGACCGTTACCTGCCCAGATCTGTAAACTACAAAGGCAAATGACAGCATACATAGAATGTGCGGACAAGTTAGAAAATCACTTGAAGAAAATTATTATGATGTGTCTGTAAGAGAAAGCGGAGGGTAATGATGCTGTTGGCTTCCTAGATCCCTGAGATCTTATTGGATGAATCTCCCTTCTCTCCCTTCTGTGCTGCTGGATGTGCTCATATGGTCCCTACAAGACCAGGTCCAGTCTTTCTGGCCAAACTTCACTTTTATGATCGACAACATTAAATGTACAGTGAGGCCAAGTGTGAATTTCTGTACATTAACAACAGAGTTTCCCTTTATCCTGACTTTTCAGTTTGAATTAAAACTAATTTCATGGAGAATTGTGATAAACTACAGGACAAACATTACTCCTGTGCCATGATATATCTCTAAGCTGGGTGAGGCTGATGGCTGTAATATACATTTATTTATGCTTGCAGCTGTGTAGGAATGGCTCGAGCCTTGGTTTAATGGATTCATTCCACGTCATAAATTCCATTATCTCTGCACACTCTCCTGAAATGAGGAGTACTAATACTTTCTCTACTCTTAATCCACCATAAATGAGTGCAACTCTGGTTTAGTGTTGTAGTTCTCCCCTCATATTTACATTGTTGTTGGGGATGCAAAATATATATATATATATATATATATATATATATATATATATATATATATATATATATATTTTTTTTTAACCTGTTCATTCTGTGGGATTGTCCTGCCTCACTTATGTGAGTCTGTAACTCCCTGATAATCTTATTAAAAAAAAAATCTCTCCATCGCCTCTTCAAAATGCCTAATATCTAAAGGGAACCTGTCAGCAGGATTGTGCACAGTAACCTACAGACACTGTCAGGTCGGCGCCATTATACTGATTACAATGATACCTGGTGATGAAATCCGTCTTGTGGTTGTTGTTTAATCTGTATTTGTAGTTTTCAGTTAATGAGATTCTTGTGCTGTGGGCGGGGCTTTATGTGATGCTCTGATTACATATGTATCTGTATTGGCTTATGACAGGTCCCTGATCCATCAGTGACCTGCCACCCCACTGTTACATAATACATATAGCATTGATATTATTGTTGATAATGACTATAATATTGTGGCTATTGTGAGGCATAGAAAAAGAAATTACATCCATCAAGATGACACCAGCAATGGCAGCGCCTGTCCAGTAGCATCTATCTCTTACTTATAGATGCTACTGCGCAGGTGCCGCCACCGCCGGTGACATTTTGCTGGCTGTAATTTTTTTTTTAAGCCTCACTGTGACGCGAGTCACTATAGTAATAATTAGTCCTCGAAGTGGAGAGAGAGAGACTGCAATAACAGAAAGTAATATAATATAATACTACTTACTGGAAGTAAAGGGAGGTCAAAATCGGGTAAAAGGGTACTTGTAAGTCTGAGTGACCTCCTCGACAATCAAGGCTAACATAGAAAAATTCAAAAAAACATATACCATAAAGTTAAGGCCTTCCCAAAACCTGTCTGATGACAAATGCACTTCTAGCAGGATGCAGCAGCTCTCCACTAAGGGTGGTTTCACATTAGCGCTTTTTAAGCGCACGCACGGCCGGGGGTAGCTCCGCCCCCGAGCCGGCTCTCTGCCCGGCGTGCCCGCCCCTTGCTTGTAGCGCCGCCTCCTAGCGCACAGCGGCGCCTGCGATCAGCGCACCCTATCTTTAGCATAGGGTGCGCAGGCCGTGCGCTAGTTGCGCTTTGACCTGCGCTGCGCACTTTTGACGGTGCGCCGTGCGCGCCAAAATCCAACTTTTCGGATTTTGGCGCGCACGGCGCACCGTCAAAAGTGCGCAGCGCAGGTCAAAGCGCAACTAGCGCACGGCCTGCGCACCCTATGCTAAAGATGGAGTGCGCCGATCGCAGGCGCCGCTGTGCGCTAGGAGGCGGCGCTACAAGCAAGGGGCGGGCACGCCGGGCAGAGAGCCGGCTCGGGGGCGGAGCTACCCCCGGCCGTGCGTGCGCTTAAAAAGCGCTAATGTGAAACCACCCTAATAAAGTCAGGGGCAGCTCAGGTGCAAGCTACTGATAAAAACAGTCACCCCACACCTACCAGATAATCAGATTATGGAGGGGTTGGCTGCCTAGTAGAAAAAAATTGCACACTAACAGTGTAATGACCAGGCCGAATGTTCCCTGTTATCCACCCCCACACGGTGTCCGTAGCCGAAGGAATTATGACACACACCAGTCTCAGGGATAACAGTTCAGCAGGAACGGGAATTATAGCTAGGAACAAATAAAGAGCTATTTCTCATGGGTAGTCCACAGCAATTACAGTTCACACTTAGATTTTGAGATGTGATTGGGGTCTGAAGCTTTAAGAGCACTGGACAGTGTCTTTTGGTATTTTACAGAAGGAGGTAGACGCAGCAATTAGAGGGTACAGACCTGTACTTGGGGTTTAGCTCCACAGTGTGTCACGGTACGTGCATAAGTACTTATAGGTAAAAGTGAAAACTGTGGTGAATCCTGTCAGAAAGACTTTAGAATGATTTCTGTACAGGTTAGATGGAACTCAGGCTTTTAGGCCTGCAGGAGATCTTGAGGTAAAAACCTCCTCCACGTGGGTTCTGCTCTCCCTGAAGGCATCTCTCAGACTAAAAGAACATTCTAGACTTGCCTGGAAAACAGCTCCTCCTATTGACCATGTGACTAGGAGCTGGCCAATAGGAGACCGAATTCACATCTCAGATCCTTACAAAACAATAATTGAGTCCTTGTACACTTTCACCATTAGATGGCGACAGAACACAGCAAATGAGAAATGCATTGCATCTAAAATGGAGGTGACTAGAAATGGTGAATTACAGCTCACAAATAATGTAGAGGGACAGTTAGAGTGAGCAGTAGTGTACAGAAGCTACTCACCATTCAGTATTGCTTATAGGGACGGACACACTCTGGACTGGATCACTACAATTGGGCTTGTGTAAGGGGTTGTAATATTTGTAGCACCCTTTCCCCAGTGCCTTTAAGTGTATTAGCCATGCTGCTATGATGTGTATATTTAATGTTATGCCCTTTGCTACTGGTATTGTAAATTCATTGTAATAGGTCTTATGTATAGTGCATGTGTATTATATAGGGAAAATGTATTGTCCTGGGTCGGCCAATCAATGGGGCATAGTGTAAAAGGGAAGCTGTCAAGCTCATGCCTTGACTGGATGGCGTGAGCTGGGGGGTTGTGGCCCCACTGTGCCACAAACCAGACTACCCTGGAAGGGGTGTGACTACAATAGCTGCCTTGGTTTTCACTAGAGCCTCTGATGGTGAGGTCAGGCTTGTGCGGCAGGTAGCTGCCAGGTGCCACTCCAGGGTGGTGTCTGGCTGTGACTGCTGATCCCGCTGGGGAACAGGACACTTGGTCAGGTGCGACTGACAGGCAGGTAGGTGTCCATAGCAGGCACGGCTGAGACACAGGGCAGGCTGGCACGGCTGAGACACAGGGCAGGCTGGCACGGCTTAGACACAGAGCAGGCAGGAGTTGTGTATATAAAGGAACATGTGGCGCTCCCAGGAGTATGGTCTCCACAGTGGCATTGCCTTCCTCCTAGGGAGTGTGATGTCATGCTTGGAAGCAATAAAGGATCTCTCTAGCAGTTAGCCACAACACAGTTTCCATTCCAGGTCAGCAGAGGGAGCTCTGAACCAAAACTGGGGGAGGAGCTACTCTCTGGGGGCCAGGAGGGAAAATTAGGAAGAGTTCTTGTGAGGAGGGCAACGTGTGTGGACGTGGAGGAGAAGAGCTGGGAGATTGAGCAGAAAGTTCATGCTCATTCCCAGCTATAGCACATGATCTGGAGCCCGGTCTCCAAGGCTGTACGGACACTGATGGTCCTGCAACAGAAACCAGAGGAATAGGAAGCTGTAAATGCTCTGTTCCCACATAAGACTCAGAGGCACAACAGCTACATGTGAGCCAGAAGAGGAAGGCTACAGCTGTCTGCCATACGAAGGAGTTCTAAAGAGAATAAGCAAGTGGAACTTCAGTGTAACACAGTACTGCAAGTACCTAAAAATAAGCGCTAGGAAGGAGACTACACAACCCATCCTTATAGAGAGATTCCTAAGTTGCTTCCAGGCTATCCAGCTCTTGTGCCATCTGTAATCTGGACCCTGGACTGCATTTGCCAAGCTAAGTAAAGGTAAAGAAACTGCACCCTGTTGTGTCCTTGCCTTCTTCCTGCAACCCTGTCAGCACTGCTTCATCCCTGTGCCAGACACTGCACCCTCTTCCTCAACACCTATCCTCGCTGCCCTGAGATTAAAGCTCTACCTGTGGGGAGCTAATACACCTTGCTGCCTTACACCATCTATCCCAGAGGATCTGCCGGCAACGTTGGCTTAATCCCCTATTTGCCGAGCACCACAGGTGGCGTCACTAATCATTCACTGATAAACTTTATTCCATCACTTAACCCCTTTTACATGGGCGCCCAGGGCCACGGACCGGGTCACCGCTGCTGTGACATTCCCCTTTGAGAGACCGGCCCGGTACCGCGTACCCCACAGCCCTGGAAGGGCGACCCAAACAGGTAGAGACCTGTTCACACAGTGGGTGCAGGTACTAGTACAGGCAGGAAGGAACAGGTAGAGACCTGTTCACACAGCAAGAGCAGGTACAGGAACATGCAGGAAGGAGTAGAGTATGAAGGAACAGGTTTGGATCTGTTCACACTGGAGATGCAGGTTTGGATACAGGCAGGAAGGAGTGGAATATGAAGGAACAGGTTTGGACCTGTTCACACAGAAGGAGAACTGCAAGACTGCAGAGAAGAATAATAGAGCAGCAAGAGGTGCAGCAGCAGAACTGGAACCAAGCAGAACCGCAAGAGAGCGGAGCACGAGCAGAGCCACAAGACTGCAGAGAAGAGTAGTAGAGCAGCAAGAGGTTCTGCAGCAGCAGAACCAAGCTGAACCGCAAGAGTACAGAGCACAAGCAAACAGGGAGGACACAAGGAAAGACAGAGCAGGGAAAGAAGCCAAGGACAAGGAGACAAACAGACAAAGGTAGGACAAAGTTCAGACAAGGCAACAATATGAGACAGGGCCAAGGACACAGGGACCAGAGTATACACAGGTACAAAGCAAGGCAAGAACAAAGACACAGAGACTAGGAAATTCTGCCTTCTGGAAGGCAGACAGATAAGTACCAAGCAAAGCAAGGAGTAAGTCCTCCAGAGATGGAGGAACACAGAGCAAGATCTGGCAGCTCTGTAGCAAGACACTGAGTAAACGCAATGCACAGGCAAGGTTCCACTGGGTGGAGCTGCCCTAAATACTAGAAGGCTCTTGGTAATTGGTCAGGGGCACAATAGACAGGTGCACCCTGGCTCCATAAGAAACAGAGAGTTCTGGTGCCGCCCCCCCCCCCCCCTATGCACAGAGCAGATAGGAGACAAACGGCACAGAGCATGGAGCTGGCAGCAGACAGAAATCACAGCATGGCTTGGAGCAGTGAGTAAGTTGGTGTGTGGGGAATGGGAGGCAATGCCAGCAGGGTTGTTACAGAAGCCTTGTTTCAGATGGGCCACTAGATGGGGGCAGTATATTACAGTAGTTAAATAGTTAACATAGCACGGTGGGATAAGACATGGAGTACTTCCTGATAGCAGTCAGTCGGGGCAGGGCGCCCATAGCTCAGGAGAGCTGGCTAGCCCTGGGCAACGCCGTGCCACACAACATTAGTAAGGCACAGGACCCAGTAGATATTCAGGACCTGGATTGTCACAGAAGGGAGATACAGCAGCAGTGCAGTTTCAGTGGGTCTGCAGTTGCTAGTCAAGACTAAGCAGTACAGGCACAGCACTCAATATATGGCGGCTTATCTCATGGGCTGATGCCTTCAGAAGCGGGGCAGAATGGTTGAAGGAACACCCAACTGGAGTGAGGCTTGGCACTGAAGATGCTCTGGGATTGTTTGGCACGGTCCATCCCGGAAGCGGGTTTAGGGAGAGAGAAGGAAAGGGACAGAAGAGGAATAAATTGCTGTAAATCCTGATAATGATGATGCTGGAAAGAATAATGATGGCTTGTGTACAAGTCCTAGTAAAGAAGTTCGTATTAAAGTTGGAAAGTGCTGTGACTCTGTTTCTTCCAAAGTGAATCCAGAGAACCTCCTGAAATGTACTGAGGTCCCTGATAGAGCAGAAGACGATGCTGCAGGTATGCAGGATGATGGGCAGTGTGTTTATGTGATGGGAGGCCAGGGTACACTGTTACAGATGTTAGTAGCCACAACTACAGCCCTGGCCATCCCTCACACTTGCTTAAGACGCCAGTCACACAGGTAAGTGTGATGCAATGTGTCTGGCTTGCAGGCTATTACTGATGCCCATAGTATTATCAGGTGGGCTGTCCAGCACTATAGTATGCACCACACAGGGACAGATGCCCTAATGAACCAAGGCAACAAAAAGAGGCCTAGCTGCATCCTGCAAAAAATGATATGATAAAGTGCGAAAAATTAATGCATATGATAAATACATTAAATGAGGTATTGGTTAATACTTTGGGCAAAATAGATAAGCTCGCAACCCAAAGTCAAGGGTCATCATATTTGCGAGTCCTAACACTAATATCAAGAACTAATCTCCTCGACAATCACCCAGACTTAGGCGTTTTCCGAGGGCTTGTTTGCTGCAATCCTTTAAGAAATATCCAGCTCGGCCATAATAGAGACAAAGTCCAAGTTCTAGACGGCGTCGCCTCTCATTAATCCTTGAGCTGGCAGCACCAACATCCGTATGATCCATCTCAGGTAAACAAACCAGGCCAGTTGGACAAACTGGAATCTCTTGTTGAACCTCGCGTCTCTCCCGCATCCTCCAATTCATGCAGACAGCCTGAGTCATGGCCTCCACCAAACAACCACGATTAGCATGTAGAGCCAGAGTGTCCTTTAGAGACTCCGAAAGACCCCTGAGGAATTGGTATCGGAGAGCTGCGTCATTCCACAGGATCTCAGTAGACCACTGACGAAACTCAGTACAATAGTCTTTTATTGTGCGGTTCCCCCGTGTCAGGTTCATAATCCTGGTCTCTTCCACCTTGACCCTGTCCGGTTCATCATTGATATGTCCTAAAGCGTCAAAGGCATTCACAGAAAGACTAATAGGCACAAAAGAGGGTAGGGAAAATGCCCAAGTCTGAGGACCACCCCTCAAAAGTGACATTATAATTCCTACCTGCTGTGACTCATTCCCTGATGACTGAGGGCGCAAGGTAAATAATAATTTACATCTTTCTTTGAAAATTCTGAACTGGTCTCTTTCCACCGAAAAATGTGTCCATGAGTGCAACAACAGGTTCAGGGGACTCTAAGATTTGTCAGATGGTTCAGAAGTCATGGCAGCGGTCGGAAGAGAGAGATTCTGAGGGGCAGTAAAAGTACCAGTAATCTGGCCCTGTAACTGAGCCTATGAGGATGCCAGTTTGTGTTGTGCCAAGGCCAGATCTTGGACTAATGGAATCAGATTTTCCACCTGATCACACAAAGTACGTACCGGATCCATAGGTGGGAAAAAGAAAAAAATTATCGGACAATTGTAATGTGATGCGAGCCACTATAGTAATAATTAGTTCCAGAAGTGGAGAGAGAGACTACAATAACTGATAGTAATCTAATTTATATAATATAATACTACTTACTGGAAGTAAAGGGAGGTCAAACAATCCAAGGTCAGGTCCAGGAAATGGTGCAGTACAACAAGGAGTAGTCAGAGACTCAATCCAATCAACGAGTCGGGGTCAGGAAAACCAGAAAGACAAGACAGTTTACAGTGATCAGGCAAAAGAGGAGTCAGGTCACGGGCAAAGAGTCTAAGTCCAGGAAGGGAATAAAGTCAGGTACAGAGGGATCAGTCTTACACAGGCAGCAGCAAGTGTACGATTGACACTGGATGGAGGAGCTAGCCTGCTTAAGTAGGAGACTAATCAAGGGAAGTGAACACAGATGTTTGCAGCACAAACCCAGCACAACCAAAACAGACTGACAGCCTCCACACAATAGTAACACAGCAGACAAGAACAGTGTGGAGATCGTGACACTCACAATATCTACAATATTATAGGCATTATTAACAATAATATCAACACTATTATATGCATTATGCAAAAATGGGTGGCAGGTCAGTGAGGGATCAGTGACCTGTCATTAGCCAATACAGATGCATATGTAATCAGAGCACCACATAAAGCCCCGCCCATAGCTCCACCCTGAAGCATGAAAATCTCATTAACTGAAAACTACAAATAGAGATTAAACAACAACCACAAGACGGATTTCATCACCAGGTATCATTGTAATCAGTATAACGGCGCCGACCTGACAGTGTCTGTAGGTTACTGTGCACAATCCTACTGACAGGTTCCCTTTAAGAGATCTCCGCTCTGCACTATTATACACAGTTCACTTTAAATGTCTAATATTTCTTCTTGAAACTCGTCTGACAGAAAATATTGGAGCTTACGATAGTTTAGATTGTGAAGTCACCGAGACCCATATGCTAATTACCCCAGAAAGGTCTCACCACTAGTTACTCATTTATTACTGATGAAGGCTGTGGAGTTTGATCATTTCAGTAGATGTTATTGTCTATACTCACAGTTTTTGACTGATTGATCCTCTTCCCGCAGCCAGTTTTGTGTTCCTAATCAGGCCCCATTTTTAAAATCAGACGTGTGTCACTTTATGTGGTGATAACTTTGGAATTCTTCACAAAGGATAATAGAAAACAAATGGATCTTACAAATTGTTTTCCAACTTCGCACAATACCCTACATATGATTGCACTCTACTGTCTGGGCACATGGCGGTGTTCAGAAGGGAAGGAGCGCCATTTAGCTATTTGAATGCAGATCTTGCTGGAATAGTTTGCAGACACAATGTATTGGGAGCACTGTTCGTGGTCACCTGGCAGCTCAAAAGATGTCCACCATGAACATGCTTGGCTCTATCTTCTCTGCTTTCCATATCACAAGGATTGCCTTGCTCATCTCCTTTTAACACCCTTAGGCTAGGTTCACATTAGCGATTGAGTCCACAGCGTATCAACTGCATGCAAATGCATGTTTACGCAGCATTTATATCCTCATCATCTTACGCTTGACGCCAACAAGCGCTGCGTTTGTATGCATTTTTGCGTGCGTTTGCGTTTATGCGCATGCGTTCGATATGAATTCAGGCAAAAATGGGCGTGTCTCATGGAATGTCTATTTACATTTTGAATAACACATGCGTACGTATGCGTCCCCATAAACAGTAATGCGGTTTTTTTTTTTTTTTTTTTACACACATGCGCATGACTGCGCGTATTTGATGGATTTTTGCCGCTTCCAAAAAATGCAACATGTTGCGCTCGCCCGACCCCCGCCGTACACTGAAAAACGACGCAAGCGTACGCAGATGCATGCGAACTGATGCAAACGCATGCGCCTGCATACACCATGTTAAAGATAGGTACAGACGACACATGCGGATGAAACGCTGCGCAGACAGACACTAATGTAAAACCAGCGTTACTTGCATCTGGAACTTACACTGGGACCCCTACACTTGGACCATGGTGTTACCTGCTATTCTGTGGATTTAGATGGCAAGAAGAATAGTCAGGTAGCTGGGTCAGAACCAGAAGGACAGAATCAGAAGACACAAGAGTAGTCAGTAAACGGGCCACGGTCACAACAGAAAACAATAGCAAAGAGATAAATTAGAAAAATAAAAACAAAGTAAGCATATTGTCACAAAATGCAAAATTGGTATCAATACATAGTACAATCCAATAAGTCAAAAAGGATTAAAGTGACGAGAGGTGACTAGAAGGCCTTTTTTCTATCCATGCGTGCTCGTTGTGTACGAGAAATCCGGCGGAGTCTCCATCTGTGCTATATTAGTCGTTAAGGGAAGATGAGAACATTGAGAAAGTTATAGATTAGCAATAATGGATCAAAAGGAGTGCATACTGTGGGATGGTCAGGTGTAGAAAAAGGATATCATAGTTTCTCCCAAATTAGAGAGAACCTGGAATGCTTCAGTGCAGGTATAGTGACAAGGTATAAGGACATGAAAGTACCTAGAAGAGAGATCCTTAGATGTTATATCCCAGTAGAGTAGTGTATATAAACGGTAAACTCAGTTTTGTACTAAAAAGTGGATGACCTCATTAAGGACATCATGAAAAAGAGGGATATATGGCAGTTACTAGTGACCAGTGGGTAGATAAAATGTACCTGGATGTCATATGTAATGATAAAGCAGGCGTCAGTATATGCTCCGGTGTCAGTGGCACTAGGGGATGAGAGACATGGGGGATAAAGTTATGAGGTATGGGTTAGTAACTTACCTGCACCCGATGGGGCTGTATGGGTAGTATGAGGTAAACAGCACTCCAAAGTTGTGCACAGAACTTGCTTTAGAAATGGTGCTGTAAATAAGGCAGAGCAATGCTGTGAAGATTAAAGTTTTAGGAGTACGGCTATGACAGCCTCATCTCCTAGTATTTATCTTAGGGAGCCCCGGTCCGTAGGTGGCGTGCAGGGTGTACTGCCTGGAGTGAGGACGCCGGGTGACTGCAATGATTCCGGGTTTAAGTACCCGCCCAGAGCATGTCACCGCAGCGTCAGGAGGGTCACATTACCACTGCTGCATGGAGGTGAGCATGCGCCGTGGGTCCAAAGCAAGTTGTATGTTGAGGACTGCGGTGTTACATGCTGTGTGATGCCGTGGGTCCAAAGCAAGTTGTATGTGAGGACTGAGGTGTTACATGCTGTGTGACACCATGGAGAGCCAGCGGGCATGCGCAGTGGGTGCAAAGCAAGTTGCATGTGAGGACTGCGGTGTGACGCCATGGAGAGCCAGCGGACATGCGCAGTGGGTGCAAAGCAAGTTGTATGTGAGGACTGAGGTGTTACATGCTGTGTGACACCATGGAGAGCCAGCGGGCATGCGCAGTGGGTGCAAAGCAAGTTGCATGTGAGGACTGCGGTGTGACGCCATGGAGAGCCAGCGGACATGCGCAGTGGGTGCAAAGCAAGTTGTATATAAGGACTGCGGTGTTACATGCTGTGTGACGCCATGGAGTGCCAGCGGGCATGCGCAGTGGGTGCAAAGCAAGTTGCATGTGAGGACTGCGGTGTTACATGCTGTGTGACGCCATGGAGAGCCAGCGGGCATGCGCAGTGGGTGCAAAGCAAGTTGTATATAAGGACTGCGGTGTTACATGCTGTGTGACGCCATGGAGAGCCAGCGGGCATGCGCAGTGGGTGCAAAGCAAGTTGCATGTGAGGACTGCGGTGTTACATGCTGTGTGACACCATGGAGAGCCAGCGGGCATGCGCAGTGGGTGCAAAGCAAGTTGTATGTGAGGACTGCGGTGTTACATGCTGTGTGACGCCATGGAGAGCCAGCGGGCATGCGCAGTTGGTGCAAAGCAAGTTGTATGTGAGGACTGCGGTGTTACATGCTGTGTGACGCCATGGAGCGCCAGCGGGCATGCGCAGTGGGTGCAAAACAAGTTGCATGTGAGGACTGCGGTGTTACATGCTGTGTGACGCCATGGAGAGCCAGCGGGCATGCGCAGTGGGTCCAAAGCAAGTTGCATGTGAGGACTGAGGTGTTACATGCTGTGTGACACCACGGAGAGCCAGCGGGCATGCGCAGTGGCTCTTATGTAAACACAGGCTGAGCTGTTAGGGGCCGGGAGAGCAGAATAGGCATCATACCAAAAGCAAAACTAAGGCTATGTGAACATGGGAGGGGACCAGTCATTAACCCCTCAGGGTCATTACGTGATAACAATGAGTAGGCAAGAAATGTATAGGCGCAAGGAAAACTGGTATTAACCCCTGAGTATAGACAGGATTATCAGAGGGGGTATGCGGGAACTAAAGAAGTGGTATGTGTTTAACCCCTCAGAGTCAATAAGTGATAGCACTAAGTGGGCATAAAATATATAAGCGCAGGGGGGATGCTGTGTAGGCATGAGATATGAGTGCAGGTGGAAACTAGTATTAATCCCTAAGTGTAGACAGGACTTTCAGAGGGGGTATTTGGCAATGTGGTGACATGTATTTAACCTATCTATGACATGCCACCTTTTCAGTTACCGCTCACCCCCTCCATCAGTCCTGTCTACATTTTGGGGTTAACACTAACCTCCTGTGTTTACAAAATTTTTGCCTACTTAGCGCCCTTACTTAATGATCCTTAGGGGTTAAGTACATGCCACCCACCTCTTTAGTTATCACATACCTCCTCTGATAGTCCTGTCTACACTTAGGGGTTATTACACATCCCCTCTTGTGCTTATATATTTCATGCCTACTGTGCGCTATTACTTAGTGACACTGAGGGGTTAAATACATGTCACCAGAGTAGTAACCAGAGGAAAATAGAAAAGGTGACGGTACACCAAAAAGTAAAATTTAACTTTTATTGCGGCAAATCAAGCCATAATTAAAAACATGGAACCTAACCGGGCTTAATGTCACCTTACAATCAAAGGTGACATTAACCCCTTATTACCCCATATGCCACCGCTACACGGCAGAGGGAAGAGAGGTGCTAAGTGTCGGAATTGGTGCATCTTAGAGGTGCGCCTTTTCTGGGGCGGCTGCGGTCTGGTGTTTGTAGCCGGGGGGGCAATGTCCATGGCCCCTTCCTAGGCTATGATTATCAGCCCGCAGCCGTCTGCGTAGCCTTTCTGGCTATTAATTATAAGGGGACCCCACGTCATTTTTTTGGGGGGGGAGGGTCCTCCTATTTTAATAGCCAGTAGAGGCTATGCAGACAGCTGCCGGCTGATTTTCATAGCCTGGGAACCTCCATGGGTATGAACTGCATCCCAGGCTATAATCATCGGCCCTCAGTCACTGGCTTTCCCTCTCTTGACTTGAAAATTGCACGAGAGCCCATGCAATTTTTTTTCGATTTTAAATTAAATCGATATTGCGTTTGAGGCTGTTGTCACACTTGCGAAAAACTCACATGAGTCTAGCACCTCAATACCCGGTACTGCCGCAGGCACTCGGGACCGGAGTGTGCAGCTGTATGTATTTCTATGCAGCCAAACCCTCCAGTCCGAGTGCCGGCGGCAGTGCCGGGTATTGAGGTGCAAGACTCGTGCGATTTTCTCGTAAGTGTGACCCCGGCCAAATGCAGATTTTTTTCTATCTATAGCTATATCTATCCCATATATATCTGTCTATCTGTGTGTAATGAAGTATGGGTTGGACAAATGTAAAAGATGGGGTTGGACAAGAAATGACACCACAATCCTTTTTTTTTTTTTTTTTTTTTTTGTTAAATAATATATCTTTAGCTTACAAAAACGCATACAATCCGCATGAAAAAAATGCATCAGATCCACATCAAATGCGCAATTCCATATCCATCCCTCTCCCCTGCTCTTCCATGTGTATCTCTCTCCCCATCACACTCCATGTGTCTCACTCATCAATCATCATACTACATGTCTCTCTCCCCATCACACTCCAAGTCTCTCACATCTGCTATTCCATATGTATCTCTCTCCCCATCAAACTCCATATGTGTCTCTCTCCCCATCGCACTCAGTCTCACGCCTGCTATTCCATATCCATCTCTCCCCTGGTATTCCATGTGTATCTCTCTCTCCCCATCACACTCCATATGTGTCTCACTCATACTATATACACTCACTGGCCACTTTATTAGGTACACCATGCTAGTAACGGGTTGGACCCCCTTTTGCCTTCAGAACTGCCTCAATTCTTCGTGGAAGAGATTCAACAAGGTGCTGGAAGCATTCCTCAGAGATTTTGGACCATATTGACATGATGGCATCACACAGTTGGCGCAGATTTGTCTGCTGCACATCCCTGATGCGAATCTCCCGTTCCACCACATCCCAAAGATGCTCTATTGGATTGGGATCTGGTGACTGAGGAGGCCATTTGAGTACAGTGAACTCATTGTCATGGTCAAGAAACCAATCTGAGATGATTCGAGCTTTATGACATGGCGCATTATCCTGCTGAAAGTAGCCATCAGATGTTGGGTACATTGTGGTCATAAAGGGATGGACATGGTCAGCAACAATACTCAGGTAGGCTGTGGCGTTGCAACGATGCTCAATTGGTACCAAGGGGCCCAAAGAGTGCCAAGAAAAAATTCCCCACACCATGACACCACCACCACCAGCCTGAACCGTTGATACAAGGCTGGATGGATCCATGCTTTCATGTTGTTTACGCCAAATTCTGACCCTACCATCCGAATGTCGCAGCAGAAATCGAGACTCATCAGACCAGGCAACGTTTTTCCAATCTTCTACTGTCCAATTTCGATGAGCTTGTGCAAATTGTAGCCTCAGTTTCCTGTTCTTAGCTGAGAGGAGTGGTACCCAGTGTGGTCTTCTGCTGCTGTAGCCCATCTGCCTCAAAGTTCGACGCACTGTGCGTTCAGAGATGCTCTTCTGCCTACCTTGGTTGTAACGGGTGGCAATTTGAGTCACTGTTGCCTTTCTATCAGCTCGAACCAGTATGCCCATTCTCCTCTGACCTCTGGCATCAACAAGGCATTTCCGCCCACAGAACTGCCGCTCACTGGATTTTTTTTCTTTTTCGGACCATTCTCTGTAAACCCTAGAGATGGTTGTGCGTGAAAATCCCAGTAGATCAGCAGTTTCTGAAATACTCAGACCAGCCCTTCTGGCACCAACAATCATGCCACGTTCAAAGGCACTCAAATCACCTTTCTTCCCCATACTGATGCTCGGTTTGAACTGCAGGAGATTGTCTTGACCATGTCTACATGCCTAAATGCACTGAGTTGCCGCCATGTGATTGGCTGATTAGAAATTAAGTCTTAACACACAGTTGGACAGGTGTACCTAATAAAGTGGCCAGTGAGTGTATGTCTCTGTCCCATCAGTTTTTCAGCCAGGCTAAATATATCTCCCCCCTCCACAAATACTGGCCATTGACTGCAGACCTGGAGTTTCTTATCTTATTGAGGGATTAGTCACACTCGCAGCTCCTGCTCTGATAATGCTGCTCCATACACACCAGATGTCTTCACTCTTCCTCCAGTGATGCTGAGACCACTGTCTTCTGCTCCTCTGTAAAGAAGCTGTGCTTTTGAGGCCGTAACTACTGGTGATAGCAGATCACAGGGCAGTCACCCACAAAATGGCGCTGCCCTGTGATGCTACTGTTCATTCTGCCCCAGAGATACTAGACCACCCAAAAGGGGAGGGAAATGGTGATGTCAGCAGTTACTGCTCCAATTTTTCGGCTAACAGTAAAGCTGGTAAGTCTTACTATAGCTGCTTGAGGTCTAAAATGGAAAATGCTCCCCCTAGTGTTAAATAAATATATAAATTTTTTTTTTTTTTAAATATAATATTTTTCATACAGAAATGTTTGCAAACAGTTCAAATATTGCATTAACACATTTTAATTACTATTTTAAGCTTAATTTCACAAATAAACAAACTACAAGAAAACCGGTCGCACCTTCGCTTTAAACAAAATTATTATTTTTTTATCTTAGCAGATGACTGTACCCGGAGATCAGAGGAACAGCTGACCTCTTCAATTTTTAAATGTGATGATCTTGAGATCCTAAAAGATGCAACGGAATTGAATGCTATTACTTCAGATATACCATCATCCATTCACGGCAAAGATCTGTCATCTGATCCTATGAAACATGTCCCATCTTCTGATTCATTACCGACTACTAAGGAAAATCAAAGTCACAAAAGAGGCATTAAAAAACAAACTGCTCCTAAAGCAAAGAAGTCATTTTCATGTTCAGAATGTGGAAAATGTTTTACATGGAAATCACATTTTATTACCCACCATAGAATTCACACAGGGGAGAAGCCTTTTTCATGTTTGAAATGTGGGAAATGTTTTAAACAGAAGTCAGGGCTTGTTACTCACCAGAAAATTCACGCAGAGGAGAAACCTTTTTCCTGTTCAGAATGTGGGAAGCATTTTGCACATAAATCAAATTTTGTTAAACACCAGAGGACTCACACAGGGGAGAAGCCTTTTTCCTGTTCAGAATGTGGGAAACATTTTGCTCATAAATCAATTCTTGTTAACCACCAGAGAACTCACACAGGGGAGAAGCCTTTTTCCTGTTCAGAATGTGGAAAATGTTTTAACCGGAAAGCCCATCTTGTTAGACATCAGAGCAGTCACCCAGGGGAGAAGCCTTTTTCATGTTTAAAATGTGAGAAATGTTTTAAACAGATGACAGAGCTTGTTACTCACCAGAGAATTCACGCAGAGGAGAAACCTTTTTCCTGTTCAGAATGTGGGAAACATTTTGCACATAAATCAAATTTTGTTAACCACCAGAGAACTCACACAGGGGAGAAGCCTTTTTCCTGTTCAGAATGTGGGAAATGTTTTGTACGTAAAGCACATTTTGTTAACCACCAGAGAACCCACACAGGGGAGAAGCCTTTTTCATGTTCAGAATGTGGGAAATATTTTACACAGAAATCAAATCTTTTTAACCACCAGAGAACACACACAGGGGAGAAGTCTTTTTCATGTTCAGAATGTGGGAAATATTTTGCCCAGAAATCATATCTTGTTAACCACCAGAGAACACACACAGGGGAGAAGTCTTTTTCATGTTCAGAATGTGGGAAATATTTTGCCCAGAAATCATATCTTGTTAACCACCAGAGAACACACACAGGGGAGAAGTCTTTTTCATGTTCAGAATGTGGGAAATGTTTTGTATTGAAATCACACCTTGTTAGGCACCAGAGAACTCACACAGGGGAGAAGCCTTTTTCCTGTTCAAAATGTGGGAAATGTTTTAACCGGAAAGAGCTTCTTGTTAGACATCAGAGAAGTCACACAGGGGAGAAGCCTTATTCATTTTCTTAATGTGGGAAATATTTTACTTGGAAATTATCTGTTAACCCCTTTACCCACAAGGGTGGTTTGCACGTTAATGACTGGGACAATTTTTACAATTCTGACCACTGCCCTTTATGAGGTAATAACTCTGGAACGCTTCCGTGCATCTTGGTGATTCTGACATTATCTCGTGAAATATTGTACTTCATGTTAGTGGTAAAATTTCTTTGATATGACTTGAGTTTATTTGTGGAAAAAACTGAAATTTGGTGAAAATTATGAAAATTTTGCAATTTTCCAACTTTGAATTTTCATGCCCTTAAATCACAGAGCTATGTCACACAAAATACTTAATAAGTAACATTTCCCACATGTTCACTTTACAGCAGCACAATGCTGGAACCAATTTTTTTTATTATAAGGGTTAAATATTGACCAGCGATTTCTCCTTCGTCTCATTGGGGGACACAGATACTGTGGGTGTATGCTTCTGCCGCTAGGAGGCTGACACTAAGTGAAAAAAAGAGGTTAGCTCCTCCTCCGCAGTATACACCCTCGCCCCTATTGCGGGCGGAAATCAGTTTTTTTGCTTAGTGTCCTATGGAGGCACGCACAGTCTGGATCTCTCCAGACTATTTTTTTTCTAGTTTACTATGAAGATGAGATAGCGGTGACGGATCCTATTGAAAGGGTCCGATCTCCCCAAACCATCAACGGGCGAGCACGCGTTGAGTATCGTCTCTGCGTATACTTTCCCGCACCGAGGGACATTTCTGGGACTTTTCCCCAGACTTGTATTTTTGTTTGTTATTTTATGAAGATGAGACAGGGGCAACGCATCCTATTGAAAGGATCCGATTTCACCAAACCATCAACGGGCGAGCATGTGCGAGTATCCCTCCACGTATCCTTTCCCGCGATGTGGGACGTTATGCCAGACTTAGCCCTGTCCACCCCTAGGTATTGAAACCATGGGCTTGCACAGAGGCATAAGACTAGTCTGTGCGGCCCCCACTGCTCCACCAACGCTAGACAGCGGTGCTGCAAGGTGGCGGACGGTCCCTCTCCTCATCCGCTGAAGGGGTTAGATGGAGCTAGGGTGCATGCACCGTCCTATTTTTTTTTTTTATCAAAGACCCCCTCACATACCTGCGCTCAATCTGAAGGTGAGGAGAGGGTCGGGGAGGGCTCCTGCGAAGATTTCGGGCTAGAGCCCACAGCCGCGGCACGCCTCGCCGCGTCCACTAGCCATGCAAGGGAAGGGCTGGATCCGTCAGGACAGGAATGCTGCGCCGGTCAGTAGCGCCACTTTTGGTACCGCGCCCCCCCACCCCGGTCGAGTAGGGGAAAAATTGAGGCCGCGGCTTCGGCCGGAGCTAGGCCGCGGCCGGAAGTTACGCCCTCGGGGCCGCGTGTCACTTCCGGCAGCCCACCCCGCACTTGGCGGCGGTAAAAATCGAGGCCCCGGCTTCGGAGCACGGGCTAGGCCGCAAAGTGGGAGTACCGCCCCTAGAGCGATTTTACAGGCTGGTGCTCGCCACAGATGTTGGCGCGCGATTTAAAGGAAGCATCCAGGTCGGGGGGGTGCAGGACTGGGGTAAGTGCTGCCCGAGAGGCCACGCTATAGGGAAAAACGAGGGGCTATCTCTTCCCCATATCCCCAGCAGCGGACAGATAAAGCATGTCCGAAAAAAAAAAAAGCAAAGACGCACACGTTCTTTTACGCGGCATACATCTCTTGTCGGGCTGCGTTTCCGCGGGCGCAGAGCAAGCATTTATGCGAAGCCTGCAAATCCAAACGCGCCCAGGAGCCCTCCCCTGCGACCGCGACCAATGTGTCAAATCCTCCGGAGTGGGACCGATCACAGTCACAGTACATGGCGTCGCTTGCGAGAGCAATAGAATCCCTTCAAGCCCCAGATAGGGACAGTGTCTCGCCGCCTTTAGAGGGAACCTCCACCTCACAGGAGCCTCCGGCCTGCAGAGGCCGCCCTCACTCCAGGCAGACCTGGGGGAAACAAATCCACATGGTGTCGCCCAGTCCATCCGGTGCCTTCGGCATCCGTAAGATCTGCTTCTCGCTCTCCGTCACCAGTGGTTGATAGCGAGCAGACCTCAGATTGCGACTCAGATGAGCCCATTGACCTGGACACTCCAGAGTCACGTGAAACAGTGGACAGCCTCATAGAAGCCATCAATCAGACCCTGGGGATTGAGGATGATACCGCAGCGGCTACGAGGCATAAAGTGGCATGTAAACGAGTGAAGCGGCCGCACAGAATTTTTTCCTCTCACCCTGAGTTTGAGGACATAGTGCAGCGGCACAGAGAACGTCCAAAATGGCATTTTTCTTGGGTTGAAGGGCACTCAAAATGCGTTATCCGTTTGCTCCAGACCTCTGTAAACAGGGATGGAATCCCCGATAGTGGATCCTCTGGTTTCACGCCTGGCCACTAGGACCCTGTTATCTGTCCCTAGGGTTTCCTTGATTAAAGATCCAACGGACTGCCTTATTGAGAGCCTAGCTCGTTCAGTATATGAGGCGTCGGGGTCTGCACTCGCTCCCTCGTTCGCAGCAACTTGGGTAGCCAAGGCTATGATATCATAGTCAAAAACATTAAACAAGGTCGCGCAGGAGCAGGATCTACCTGCAGAGATCTCGGAGGTCACATGTCAGATGACGATAGCCAGAGATTATGTATTGAATGCGTCTTTGGATGCGGCCAATTGATCAGCACTTGCTGCTGCTAATGCAATCTCTATCTGAAGAGCCCTATGGTTGAGGACATGGCGGGCCAATTCTACTTCCAAGAAGTCCTTGACTTCCCTGCCTTATCAGTGCCGCCTATTTTTGGATCAACTTATCTCCGACTCCACTGGAGGAAAGAGCGGGTTTATCCCTCAACAGAAGGATAAATCGTTTTTTCGTCACCCGGTTCAGGCACGTTTTCGGGCCTTTCACAGTGCCACCGGCCATTCTAGGCCGGGCGTGACGGCATTGGTTAAGTGGCGGCCGCTAAGCAGCCTGAGCCTGGTCCGGGACCCGAATAGGAGACCGGTCCGGGGTCATGCGTTAAAAAACTCCGGGTGGACTACGAGGCCCAATTCCGCCACCTCAGGCCGCCCCAATCAGGATAGGGAGCGGCAGGTCATATAGAGCCAACCCATTGGGGAGAATGGGTGCTCAACAGGCCAGATCGAGGTGACCCAGATCCTAAGGATCATCAGCCAAATGACTCGAGGTCTTTACCAGACGACACCAGCAAAGTGGGCGGTGGCCTACTCTGTTTTCACCACGTCTGGGCCAACATCGCTCACGACGCATGGGTAAAAGAATTGGTGTCCTCAGGTTACAAAATAGAATTTGTCAGATACCCTCCAAGATGGTTTTTTGTTTCCCGGCTTCCCAGGGTGGATACCCAGGTAAGGGCTCTATTGGGAGCCATCAAGTCGCTCCTGTACAACGGAGTCATTGTTCCAGTGCCGGAACACGGAAGAGCTCAGGGGTTTTATTCCAACCTTTTTGCGGTTCCCAAAAAGGATGGGTCTGTCAGGCCTGTTTTTGGACCTAAAGCTTCTGAACAAATTCATCAGGATCAGACATTTCCGGATGGAGTCTCCATTCAGTCATAGCGGTCATGGAGCAGTGAAAATACTTGGTCTCAATTGACAGCCAGGACGCATTTCTGCATATTCCCATTTTTTCCTCCTCATCAGAGGCGGCTACGCTTCGCCATCAGCGTTCAGCATTTTCAGTTCATAGCGCTACCCTTCGGGCTAGCCACGGCTCCCAGAGTGTTCACAAAAGTTATGGCAATTGTCAGGGCCACACTGCATTCTTGAGGCATAGTCGTCTTACCTTATCTGGACGACCTCTTGGTCAAGGGCCCGTCAATACGGGCATGTGAGGAAGGTGTCAACATCATGCTAGATACTCTTGCCGCTTAATGGTTGGTCAATGCAAAGAAATCATCCCTTGTGCCAGCTCAGAGGATCTCCTTCCTAGGAATGATCTTCGACACTTGCTGAAGGCTGATAATTCTCCCTCAGGAAAGGGCGCTCATCTCCAGCAGGGAGTCCGGACACTACACCAACCAGTCCCTCATACCATCCGATCCGTGATAAGGATCCTAGGGAAAATGGTGGCAGCAATCGAAGCGATACCTTTCGTCCAGTTCCATCCTTCACCCCCTGCAGCACGCCTCGTGTCAGCCTGGGACAAGAATCCTTTCACGCTCGATCGGCGGTGAAAGCTGTCCTCTCAAGTCTGGCAGTCGCTCGGATGGTGGATAACCAGTTCCTCTCTGGCCTAGGGGAAATCTTCCCCCCCCCCATGTCATGGGCTGATAATGACAATCGACGTCAGTCTCCTCGGTTGGGGAGCGGTGTTTCGCCACCACACAACCCAGAAACCGTGGTCGCCATAATTTGTCGGGGGCACCCGCAGCAGAACAACCATGCGAGAGGTGGAGCACGTTCTTCAGTTGGCCAAAGCAAACCACTCGATTTCGTCTGTCCACATCCCGGGCGTGGAAAATTGGGCGGCAGACTTCCTCAGCCGGCAGGGTCTTGCATCCGGAGAGTGGTCTCTACATCCCGAAGTTCTTCAACAGATTTGTCAACTGTGGGGAGCTCCGGATGTGGACCTGATGGCTTCCAGAGTGAATGCCAAGGTGCCCACATATGTCGCTCGGGCCAGGGACCCGCAGGCATTCGTGGTGGACGCGTTGGTTTTGCCATGGAATCAGTTTCGCCTCCCATATCTATTTCCCCCACTGCCACTACTCCCGAGAGTCAGCAAAGGGATCTAGACGGAAGGGGGGCCGGCGATTCTGCTGGCCCCCGTCGAGCGTGGTAGCAGATCTAAGGCAGCTGCTAGCCGATGTTCCTGGGCGCCTACTAGAGCGCCCAGATCTACCGTCTCAAGGGCTAATTTGCCACCCAAACTCAGGGACCCTGTGTTTGACGGCAGGGCCATTGAATCTTGGATTCCAACCCAGGCAGGGTTCGGGAGCAAGGTGGTCGCTACAACGATTAGCGCCCGGAGGCCTGCTTCAGCATGAATTTTCCACCACACCTGGAAGGTGTTCTTTGCTTGATGTTGAGGCCGTGGTGTTTCGCCGCTAAGGTTCTCAATCTCCAGCATCTTGGTTTTTCTCCAGTCGGCCTCAGAGAGCCCAGATAGCTCAGTCGGTAGAGCATTAGACTCGGGCTTTGCCTCAGGTTTCCGCAGGAGACAAATGTCGGCCTTATCCGTCCTGTTCCAGTGCAGGGTTGCTACCAATTTGCAGGTGAAAACTTTTCATCCGGGGAGTGTCCCACTTGATACCTCCCTATATGGCGCCGATGGACGCCTGGGTTCTTAACATGGTCCTAAGTGTTCTGCAAGAAGCTCCACTGGAATCGCTTCAGGATATTGCTTTGAGGTACCTTTCCAGGAAAGTTGTTCCCTTAGTGGCTATCGCTTCCATCAGGCGGGTTTCAGAGCTGGCGGATCTATCCTGCCGAGCTTCGTTCCTCACTTTCAATAGGTATAAGGTGGTCCTCAGACCAGCCCCTCCTTTTCTGCCGAAGGTCGTGTCTTATTTTTCACATCAATGAAGATGTTGTTTTGCCTTCATTTTGTCCAGCACCAGTGCACCGTGTGGAAGAAGGCTCTTCACACGTTAGACCTGGTAAGAGCCTTCCGGAGGTACGTGTCATTGACGGCACCCTTTCCTCAGACTGACAGGCTGTTCGTGCTCCCTGAAGAACGCAGGAAGGGACTCGCCTCAAAGTCGACCATAGCCAGATGGATTCGGTTGACTATTCAGGAGTCCTACCGCATTAGAGGCACGCCATTTCCAGCAGGGATCAGAGCGCACTCTACCCGGGTGGTGGGCGCCTCTTGGGTGCTTCGGCATCAGGCTTCGACGGAACAGGTTTGCAAGGCAGCAACCTGGTCCAGCCTGCACATATTTGCCAAACATAATATCCATGCTAAGGCCTCGGCGGATGCAAGCCTGGGTAGAAGGATTCTCCAAGCAACGATGGCGTACCTTTAAACAGGAGGTGCATGTAGCTTGGAACGGTGAGTCAATCTCCCACCCAGGGACTGCTTTAGGACGTCCCACAGTATCTGTGTCCCCCAAATGAGACGATGGAGAAACATGGATTTTTGTGAGTACTCACCGTAAAATCCTTTTCTCCGAGACGATCATTGGGGGGCACAGCACCCACCCTATTAGCCAGTTGGCTCTTGTCTAAATGAATGTGTTTACTTATTTGATATAAGGGTGGTGTTTTCCTTTGGACATGTACCTGTATTAAGGCTGATTTGTTGTCCTACTGCTTTGGCACCAAACTGATTTCCGTCCACAATAGGGGCGAGGGTGTATACTGCGGAGGAGGAGCTAACCTCTTTTTTTCACTTAGTGTCAGCCTCCTAGCGGCAGAAGCATAAACCCACAGTATCTGTGTCCCCCAATGAGCGTCTCGGAGAAAAAGATTTTACGGTGAGTACTCACAAAAATCAATGTTTCTCATTTTTACAACACCATTTTTTTTTTTTTTTAAGGGACCACATCACATTTGAAGTCACTTTGAGGGCTCAATATGATAGAAAATACCCAAAAGTAACACCATTCTAAAAACTACACCCCTCAAGGTGCTCAAAACCACATTCAAGAAGTTTATTAACCCTTCAGGTGCTTCACAGGAATTTTTGGAACGTTTAAAAAAAAAAAATTGAACATTTAACTTTTTTCACAAAAAAAATTACTTCAGGTCCAATTTTTTTATATTTTTCCCAAGGGTAACAGGAGAAATTCGACCCCAAATGTTAATGTGCAATTTGTCCTGAGTATGGCTGGAATTGAGATTGGATGCCATGTCGCGTATGGAGAACCCCTGATGTGCTTGAACAGTGAAAACCCCCCACAATTGACCCCATTTTGGAAACTAGACCCCCCAAGATCTTTTCTAGATGTGTTGAGAACTTTGAACCCCCAAGTGCTTCACAGAACTTTGTAACGTAGAGCCATAAAAATAAACATTTTTTTCCACAAAAATTATATTTTCCACCCCAATTTTTTTATTTTACCAAGGGAAACAGAAGAAATTGGACCCAATGAGTTATTGGGCAATTTGTCGTGAATATGCTGATACCCCATATGTGGGGTTAAACCATTGTTTTGGTGCATGGCAGATCTCGGAAGGGAAGGAGCACTTTTTGAGTTTTCAATGCAGAATTGGCTGGAATTGAGATCAGACGCCATGTTGAGTTTGGAGAGCTCCTGATGAGCCTAAACAGTGGAAGCCCCCAATTCTAACTACAAACCTATCCCCAACACACCTCTAATCCCAACCCTAACCACAAACCTAACCCTAACACACTCCTAATCCCAACCCTAACGCTAACTTTAGCCCTAACCCTAATGGGAAAATGGAAATAAATACATTTTTTTTCATTTTATTATTTTTCCCTAACTAATAGGGTGATAAAGGGGGGTTTGAGTTACTATTTATGGCGGGTTTTTATGTTTGGCAGCTGTCATACGCTAAAAGACTCTTTTTATTGCAAAAAATAGTTTATGCATCACCACATTTTGAGAGCTATCATTTTTCCATATTTTGGCCCACCGAGTCATGTGAGGTCTTATTTTTTGCGGGACGAGTTGACGTTCTTATTGGTACCATTTTCGTCCACATGATATTTTTTGATCGCTTTTTATTATGATTTTTAGGAGGCAGAATGAACAAAAACCAGCAATTCATTAATTTCTTTTTTGGGGGGGCGTTTACACCGTTCCGCGTGTGGTAAAATTGATAAAGCAGTTTTACTCTTCGGGTCAGTACGATTACAGCGATGCCTCATTTATATCATTTTTTTTATGTTTTGACGCTTTTATACAATAAAAAGAATTTTATATAAAAATAATTTTTGCATCACTTTATTCTGCGAGCTATAACTTTTATATTTTGCTGATGATGCTGTGTGGTGGCTCATTTTTTGCAGGACAAGATGATGTTTTCATCGGTACCATGGTTATTTATAGCCGTCTTTTTGATCGCGTGTTATTCCACTTTTTGTTCAGTGGTATGATGATAAAACGTATTTTTGCCCTTTTTAATGGGTTCACTAAAGGGGTTAACTAGTGGGACAGTTTTATGGGGCAGGTCGTTACGGACACGGCGATACTAAATGTGTACTTTTATTGTTTTCTTTTATTTACATAAAGAAATGTATTTTTGGGAACGATATTTATTTTTCTTTTGAAATTTTTTCAAAAAATTTTTACACATTAATTTTTTATCTTTTTTAATTTGTCCCACTGTGGGACAAACTATATACTTTGTACGTTCATTAGCCACTCTAGTGGCGGTCAGTCAGGAATAGAAAGTATGTGAAAATACAGTATAATTATATATAGAATATATGTATAAAAAAGGCACAGCAGCATCCTGTGAATGCCAAGACATACAGTTGTGGCCAAAAGTATTGACACCCCTGCAATTCTGTCAGATAATACTCAGTTTCTTCCTGAAAATGATTGCAATCACAAATTCTTTGGTATTATTATCTTCATTTAATTTGTCTTAAATGAAAAAACACAAAGAATTGTCCTAAAGCCAAATTGGATATAATTCCACACCAAACATAAAAAAGAGGGTGGACAAAAGTATTAGCACTGTTCGAAAAATCATGTGATGCTTCTCTAATTTGTGTAATTAACAGCACCTGTAACTTACCTGTGGCACCTAACAGGTGTTGGCAATAACTAAATCACACTTGCAGCCAGTTGACATGGATTAAAGATGACTCAACCTCTGTCCTGTGTCCTTGTGTGTACCACATTGAGCATGGAGAAAAGAAAGAAGACCAAAGAACTGTCTGAGGACTTGAGAAACCAAATTGTGAGGAAGCATGAGCAATCTTAAGGCTATAAGTCCATCTCCAAAGACCTGAATGTTCCTGTGTCTACCGTGCGCAGTGTCATCAAGAAGTTTAAAGCCCATGGCACTGTGGCTAACCTCCCTAGATGTGGACGGAAAAGAAAAATTGACAAGAAATTTCAATGCAAGATTGTGCAGATGTTGGGAAAAGAACCTCGACTAACATCCAAACAAGTTCAAGATGCCCTGCAGTCCGAGGGTACAACAGTGTCAACCCGTACTATCTGTTGGCGTCTGAATGAAAAGGGACTGTATGGTAAGAGACCCAGGAAGACCCCACTTCTTACCCCGAGACATAAAAAAGCCAGGCTGGAGTTTGCCAAAACTTACCTGAAAGCCTAAAACATTTTGGAAGAATGTTCTCTGGTCAGATGAGACAAAAGTAGAGCTTTTTGGGCAAAGGCATCAACATAGAGTTTACAGGAGAAAAAAAGAGGCATTCAAAGAAAAGAACACGGTCCCTACAGTCAAACATGGTGGAGGTTCCCTGATGTTTTGGGGTTGCTTTGCAGCCTCTGGCACTGGACTGCTTGACTGTGTGCATGGCATTATGAAGTCTGAAGACTACCAACAAATTTTGAAGCATAATGTAGGGCCCAGTGTGAGAAAGCTTGGTCTCCCTCAGAGGTCATGGGTCTTCCAGCAGGACAATGACCCAAAACACACTTCAAAAAGCACTAGAAAATGGTTTGAGAGAAAGCACTGGAGACTTCTAAGGTGGCCAGCAATGAATCCCATAGAACACCTGTGGAGAGATCTAAAAATGGCAGTTTGGAGAAGGCACCCTTCAAATATCAGGGACCTGGAGCAGTTTGCCAAAGAAGAATGGTCTAAAATTCCAGCAGAGCATTGTAAGAAACTCATTGATTGTTACCGGAAGCGGTTGGTCGCAGTTATTTTGTCTAAAGGTTGTGCAACCAAGTATTAGGCTGAGGGTGCCAATACTTTTGTCTGGCCCATTTTTAGAGTTTTGTGTGAAATGATCAATGGTTTGCTTTTTGCTTCATTCTCTTTTGTGTTTTTTCATTTTAAGACAAATTAAATGAAGATAATACCAAAGAATTTGTGTTTGCAATCATTTTCAGGAAGAAACTGAGTATTATCTGACAGAATTGCAGGGGTGTCAATACTTTTGGCCACAACTGTATGATGTCAATGGAAATAACAACTTCCAAACGCTCTGTCCCTCAGCAAGATGTACTTACAAAAAGAGCGAAGGTTCCTAGCGCATGATTTGGCCAATTCATGTGTGCCAGTCAACCGCGGCAAGGTGACATTTCTCTGACGGGTCCTGTCTTAACCCTTCCATATCCTACTATTCATGCCATTTTCTGGTTAAAAAACCTTCAATAATGGACAAACATGTCTCTCCTGGGCTGCAAGCCTACAATTTGAATGGGCAAGTAGAACTGGTTGAGAACACCTGCATTCACATCATATGTCTTGGCATTCACAGGGTGCTGCTGTGCCTTTTTTATACATGTTTTGCAGTCACTGTAGCTTGCACCTATTCACACTTAGGAGGTGCTGGTCAGGTTTTTTTGTTTAGCTATTTTGGGGGGTGTGACTCCCTCTGCTCTGAGACTTTCACTCCTCCCATTAACCTGTAGGTGTTCTCAACCAGTTATAGTTCCTAATACTAGGGAAATTTATACTTCTATTTTCCTTGGAGGCCATTAATTTCGACAAGCTAATTCTGGAGCGCTTATTCTTCCATTTGAATTGGCTAAATTTTCTATTTAGAAAGTTAACATCAGAGTGTTTGAGCAAGAGGGGCAATGTTTGGAGTGGGTACATCAGTTTGGCCGTACTAATCATCTAATCATTTTAATAAGATGGGCGCTTCCCATGAGCGAGAGTGGGAGATTTTGCCACGCTTTCAACTGGTTTGAAATTTTGGTCAGCGGGGGGGGTACTTTAAGTTCTACAAAGACGAAGGTGTTCTGCCAATTTTGATACCTAGATAGGTGATATAAGGTGAGACATTGGCAATGCCTCCCAAGGGGCTTTTTCATAGCATAGTTTCTCCCTTCTTTGTTAGCGGCAAAAGCTCACATTTGTCTACATTGATCCTAAAGCCCTGAACATGTGCCAAATTCCTTAAGTAGGGTTAAAATATTAGATAAGTGATCTTTAGCCATAAACAAAATAACGTCATCTGCAAAAAGGTGACTGTATCACCTTTTTATTAATCCGTATACCCTCAAAAGTGGACGGATTCGATAAGGTATGAACCAGTGGCTCGATTGCCAGATTGAACAAAAGTTAGGAAAGCGGACACTCTTGTCTAGTGCCCTTCTTTAGGGAAAAGGGGCCCGAAAGAAATCCTGGGGTATAAACATGTGCACTAGGGGATCGATATAAAGCGCGTATATATTTAAGGAAGGGTCCCAAAAAGACATTCTGGTCAAGACATTGAATAGCCATTCCCACTTAACGTTATCAAATGTTTTTTCCGCGTCTATAGTAACCAGTGTCGGGGCGTCATTTCCACCAGGGCGTGTCTCGCCAGAGTAAACCCTTTCAAGTGCCAATAGAACCTTTTGTACATTTTAAGGTTGCTGACCTACCTTTTGTAAAGCCTGTCTGAGAGTGGGAGATAATGTCTGAAAGGACCATAGCTAACCTATCCTCCATTATTTTGGAGATTAACTTGATATCTGTATTGATTAATGATATGGGTCTATAAAAGGACAGGAGTGTGGGGTCCTTTCCTGGCTTTAAGATCAACTTGATATAAGCCCTGTTGGCTGAAGGGAATAGGGAATCTCCATTAAGGATTTTGTTGGCTAACTGTTCCCGTATTGGTGTAACCTCTGGAGAGAGAAGTTTAAAAACCACAGTTGAATAACCATCCGGACCAGGGGCTTTACAATTTTTGGAATTTTTTATGGCTGAGATTATCTCCACTTTAGAGATTGGTTTGTTTAAAAATTCATTTTTGTTCGTCTGTGAATATTGGCATGGTCACCTCATTTAGTAAGGTCTGGTGGGTCGTTTTTGGGGGTGATAGGTTCACTATATAGTTCTCCATAGTATTCTCCCAAAATTTTGTTTATCGCCTGGGGGTCAAATTGGCCTTTCGCAAGTTACAAATTCTCCAACGCATGAAGATGGAAACTCCCTCGACTTGGTCTTCTCCCGGCTTTGTGCAGTGGATAATTTCGCAAACTTCCCTCTCCCACTCTCTGACCACAACCTTCTTTCATTCTCTATCAAGAACTGCCAGGTCGCTCCGGTCACCCTCACTGTCCATACTTATAGAAACATACAGGCCATTAACACCCAGAAACTTATGAAGAGCTTGCAGTCTTCATTGGCCCCTATCTCCTCCCTCTCATATAATGATTCTGCACTGAAGCATTACAATGAAACACTTAAATGTGCCCTGGATGAATTTGCACCTCCTATACATAGAACAACACAACACAGACAGCGACAACCCTGGCACACCCTGCAAACATGTTTCCTGCAGCGGTGCGCCAGGTGTGCCGAACGTCTGTGGAGAAAATCCAATCTGCATGAAGATTTCATCCATTCTAAGTTTATGCTTAGAACATACAACACTGCCCTTCACCTCTCCAAAAAAACCTATTTCAACACCCTCATCACCTCACTGTCCAATAACCCTAAACGTCTCTTTGACACTTTTCATACCCTGCTCAACCCAAGAGTGCAGGCCCCAACCACGGAGCTTCAAGCTGACGGTCTGGCCAATTACTTCAAAGAAAAAATTGACCATATCCGACAAGAAATTATCTCCCAATCACCTCATACCATGCACTGTCCTCCCCCAATGCATCTAGCTCACTCTCTGAAGAACCTGAACCTGTCAAAGACTGAACTCCTTGTGTTTCCTCCCTCTA
Source organism: Dendrobates tinctorius (assembly GCF_039654945.1). Lineage (NCBI taxonomy): Eukaryota > Metazoa > Chordata > Amphibia > Anura > Dendrobatidae > Dendrobates > Dendrobates tinctorius. The sequence continues at coordinate 8,453,877 of NW_027361731.1, read as the reverse complement.
CTAATGTACCTATGCCCGACATTGCCATTTCTGTGTGTGGTTCCACTATTACTCCCCAGCAACATGCCTGCTGTCTTGGGGTCATACTTGACTCCGAGCTTTCCTTGGCCCCCCACATCCGATCACTGGCTCGCTCTTGTTATCTGCATCTCAAAAACATTTCTAGAATTTGACCTTTTCTTACCTTTGACTCCGCAAAAACTCTTACTGTTTCGATTATTCATTCTCGTCTGGACTATTGTAACTCTCTTCTAATCGGTCTCCCTCTTACCAAACTTTTCCCCCTCCAATCTGTCTTGAATGCTGAAGCCAGGATCATATTCCTCACCAATCGTTACACTGATGCCTCTACCTTGTGCCAGTCCTTACACTGGCTACCCATCCACTCCAGAATCCAGTACAAACTTATTACCCTCACCCACAAAGTACTCCATGGCTCAGCACCACCCTACATCTCCTCCCTCACTTCAGTCTACCACCCTACCCGTGCCCTCTGTTCTGCTGATGACCTGAGGTTAGCATCCTCAATAATCAGAACCTCCCACTCCCACCTTCAAGACTTTACACATGCTGCGCCAATTCTTTGGAATGCACTTCCCAGGTCAATACGATTAGTCAACAATCCCTACAATTTTAAGCGTGCCCTGAAACCGCATTTATTCAGATTGGCCTACTGCCTCAACACATTAACCTAATCTATCCCTGTGTGGCACAGTCAAAAGTTTTACCATAACCAGGTTCCCCATATCATGTTCCCACATGCTTTATGCAGCTATTAGCCCTCTGTGACAACAGCGGCCGTGGCCGCCGTCGTCCCACGGGCACCGGCTCCCCCCGCGGCTCTCACTTACCTGGCGGCGCGCGTGCTCCCTCTTGCTCACGCGTGTCTTCTCATCCTGGCCTCCGGGCAGCTCCCCGCCTGCACATGCACACTAGGGCGCGGGCGCGCGCCCGTCGTGATGTTTAACCCTGCGGTGGGTGGCGGCCGATTAGCAGTTAGCCAATCGCCTGCCAGCAGGGGATATATCAGGCGTCTCCCATAAGGATGGTTATTGTGTGAAGTCCTTGCACTAATTTGGCCACCTATAGGGTCCCTATAGGTTCTCCTGTCCTATACTTGTCCCAGTCTTTCCGTCTCCGCGACAGCTGGAACCTAGAGGGGTGGCTCGAAGGACCGGAGAGACCACAGGCAGGGCTGAGAGGCCGCAGCGGGACCAAAGTACGGGACGAGGTGATATACAAAGCGACTGAGGCCCTGGGGGCCTCAGTTCCATGACCCAGAGGGTCTACTCTCGGACGCTGCCGAAACCCCTGAAGCGTCACAGTATAACCAGGCCATGGACCCCGCTGGAGCCGCGGGCGCTGCGAAAAAGGAGTTACTTTTCCTGTGGGAAAACCAGACCCGGATAATGTCCTTCATGAAGTCCATGGACACCCGGCTATCCGCCCTTCAAACCACCGATCCAGGGCACGATCCCATGTTAGCCGGCCTCCAGCAGGAGCTCGCGCAGCAGCGCGACGCCCAGTCCCACATATTAAATTACATGGCATCCTTCGATGACCATCTACTTTCCCTACAGTCCTCGGCGGCCGCCTCTGTCCAACCCCGGGATCCAACATCTCACCCGCCACCTCGCCTGGGAAAGCCCCCTAGGTATAGCTGGGATCTCAAGCTATGCCAGGCTTCTTGAACCAGTGCAGACTGCACTTTGAGCTGTTACCCCAGCAATACCCCTCCGACCGTGCCAAGGTGGTGTTCATCGTGTCCCACCTTGAGGGAGAGGATTTGGCCTGGGTGAATCCTTTGTGGGAGAGGGATGATCCTGTGTTCTCTAGTATTCAGAATTTTCTTGACATGTTCCGCAAGGTATTTGACGAGCCTGGGCGGTTGGCTTCTACTACTGAGGCTCTGTTTAACCTCCGTCAGGGTTCGCTCACCATGGGGCAGTATGCCATCCGCTTCCGGACACTGTCTTCAGAACTTGGGTGGAATAATGAGGCCCTGGTGGGAGCTTTTTGGAGGGGTCTTTCTGGCAAAATAAAAGACGAGCTTGCCGGATGGGATACTCCTACCATCCTGGAAGATCTCATATCCCTGGCCACTCGTATAGATCTCCGGTTTCTCGAACGTTCTTGGGAGGCTGCCAGAGAGAGGAGACCCTTTAGGCTCTATCAAGCCCCTTTTCCATGTTCCTCCGCACCCTCTGCCAGTTCCACCCCCGAACCCATGCAAATAAACCGTGTTAGATTGTCTGAGCAACGGCGCAGGGAGAGAATGATGGAGGGCCTTTGTCTGTATTGCGGCCGTGCCAATCATTTTCTGCGCACCTGTCCTGTGAGACCGGGAAACGCCTCCACCTAGGCCAGGTAAGAGAGGCCTCCCTAGGTGACTCTAATTCCTCTCTGCCCCTTACCATTTCGGCTTTAATTATTCTAGGTCGGGAGCGTAGATCTGTGGAGGCGTATGTGGACTCGGGTGCGGCTGGTAATTTCATTCGGCTTGAGGAGGTTGATAAGTTCCAGATTCCTGTGGTTACCTTGGAAAACCTGCGTGCGATTGCCTCTGTGGATGGCAGACCACTTCCAGAGCTCATCACCATGGTTACTGCCGAAGTGGAGTTTCAAGTGGGAGCTCTTCATCTGGAGAAGATAGCTTTCTACGTACTGCCCAATTTGTCCCATGCCGTCCTCCTTGGATTACCCTGGCTCAGATTGCATGAACCGGTTCTGGACTGGCGCTCTGGGGAGACTCTGCGCTGGGGCCATATTTGCCAGGAATGCTGTCTTTTGTCGGTGGTCCGTTCTCCTCCGCCACAGGAACCAGCCGATCTTCTGGGACTCCCGACACCATATCACGCATATGCCGACGTCTTCAGTAAGAAGGAGGTGGATTCCTTGCCGCCACACCAGTTCTTTGAATGTCCCATTGAGTTGATTCTGGGAGCCACCCCCCCAGGGGGAGAACGTACCCTTTGTCTCCAGCAGAGACCTTGGCCATGACAGTATATACAAGAAAACTTGGCCAAGGGTTTCATTCGTAAATCTTCGTCCCCTGCAGGCGCGGGTTTTTTCTTTGTCCGGAAGAAAAACTGATCCCTCAGGCCATGCATTGACTATCGAAGCCAGAACAATATCACCGTTAAAAAATCGGTATCCTCTTCCGCTGATCCCAGAGCTCTTCGACCGGCTGAGAGGGGCCCGGGTCTTTACCAAACTGGACCTACGAGGAGCCTATAATTTGATCCGAATCCGCGTTGGGGACGAGTGGAAGACTGCTTTCAATACTCGGGATGGCCATTATGAATATTTGGTCATGCCGTTCGGACTCTGCAATGCCCCGGCAGTGTTCCAGGAATTCATCAACGAGGTTTTTCGGGATTTATTATACTCCTGTGTTGTGGTGTACTTGGATGACATTCTCGTCTTTTCACCCGATCTTTCCTCGCATAGAAGAAGCGTTTGCCTGGTCCTGCAACGTCTTCGTGAGAATCTTCTCTATGTGAAATTGGAGAAATGCCTGTTTGAACAAACCTCGTTGCCTTTCCTGGGTTACATCATCACGGATTGTGGGCTGAAGATGGATCCCGAGAAACTCTCTGCTGTCCTCAAATGGCCTCGTCCTGTCGGTGTGAAGGCCATTCAGCGCTTCCTGGGATTTGCTAATTATTACCGACAGTTTGTTCCTCACTTTTCCTCAGTGACCAAGCCCATCACACTCTTGACCCGAAAAGGAACCAAATCGAACACCTGGTCTCCCGAGGCTGAATATGCCTTTCTTGCCCTGAAGCGCTCCTTTGCCTCAGCACCAATCTTGCATCACCCTGTAGCCAGCAGGCCTTCATCCTAGAGGTAGATGCCTCCTCCACCGGGGCTGGGGCAGTACTTTCCCAGCGGGCATGATCTGGACATCTGGTTCCCTGTGGGTTTTTTTCCAAATCCTTTTCCTCTGCTGAGTGCAACTACTCTGTTGAAGACCGGGAGTTCCTCGCTATAAAGATGGCTCTGGAAGAATGGCGGTATCTGCTTGAGGGGGCAGTTCACCCCTTTACTATTTTCACGGACCACAAAAACTTAACCTATCTTCAGTCCGCCCAAAGACTCAATGCCCAGCAAGCCCGATGGTCCCTATACTTCTCGCGCTTTGATTTTGAGCTCCGTTTTCGACCCGGGAATAAGAACACCAAGGCGGATGCGCTCTCTAGGTCGTTGCAGTCACCAGAAATGGAGGAGGTTCCATCTTATATCATCGAGCCTGCAAAAGTTATTACGTGGCTCCCGTGAGCCTCTCTACCCTTCCACCAGGCAGGACCTTCGTTCCACAGAGCAAAAGACTAGAGGTGCTATGCTGGGGGCATTCGTCCAAAATCGCAGGACACGTCGGGACCAAGAAGACCCGCTTGCTTCTCTCCCACTACTATTGGTGGTCCTCTATCGGCCAGGACGTGACGGATTTTGTAGCGTCCTGTACTACCTGTGCGCAGAACAAGGTGCCTAGGAATCTGCCCTCTGGTCTCCTTCATCCGTTACCTGTTCCAGAGGCCCCTTGGCAGCAAATTGCCATGGATTTCGTGACAGACTTGCCTTCCTCTTCTGGGTGCACTACTATCCTCGTGGTAGTAGATCGCTTCTCCAAAATGGCCCATTTCATCCCATTACCCGGTTTGCCTTCGGCTCCGAAGTTGGCCGAGATCTTTATCCTTCAGACCTTCAAGCTGCATGGACTCCCTCAACGGATCGTGTGTGATCGGGGAGTTCAATTTACCTCTCGTTTCTGGAGAGCCCTCTGTCGGCACATGGGTACGTCTTTTGGATTTCTCCTCCGGCTATCACCCTCAGACCAACGGGCAAGTGGAACGGGTCAATCAAGTTCTGATGACCTTCCTGCGCCACTTTTCCAATGCCCACCAGGACAACTGGGTCTCACTTCTTGCTTGGGCGGTGTTTGCCCACAATAATCATCCTAATGAGTCCACCTCCAAGTCACCGTTTTTTGTGGTCTCAGGCCAAAACCCTGGCATCCCGCTGCCCATGTCCACATCTTCGGGGATTCCCACGGCAGATGCCCAGAGATGCCCTCGTGAACTCCAGTGCCTGGATGAAAAAGCATGCGGACAAAAGATGAAGGGATCTTCCACCATACCATCCTGGTGACAAAGTCTGGCTTTCAACTAAACACATCCGTCTGAAAGTTCCCTCATACAAGTTGAGCCCCCGTTACATTGTGCTTTCTGAAGTACTAGGACACATTAACAACGCTGCATACAAATTGAGGTTGCCAGCTTCACTCCGAGTTCCTAACGCCTTCCGTGTCTCGCTCCTTAAACCTGTCATTCTTAACCGGTTCTGCCCTGCTCCTATCTCTTCCCCTCAGCCAATTGGGGATGATAACGTCTTTGAAGTTAAAGACATTTTGGCCATGAAAAAGGTCAGAGGAAGGACCTTCTTTCTTATCGATTGGAAGGGATTTGGTCCCGAGGAGAGATCTTGGGAGCCTCGAGAGAATGTAAATGCCCCGCAAATTCTGAAAAAGTTTTTGGCCAATCTCAGAAGGGGGAGATGTAAGGAGGGGGGTACTGTGACAACAGCGACCGTGGCCGCCGCAGTCCCATGGGCACTGACTCCCCCAGTGGCTCTCACTTACCTGGCGGCTCGCGCACTCCCTCCTCCCTCCTGCTCACGCGCGTCTTCTCTTCCTGGCCTCCGGGCAGCTTCCCGCCTGCACATGCACACGCGGGCGCGCGCCCGTCGTGATGTTTAACCCTGTGGTGGGTGGCGGCCGATTTAGCGGTTAGCCAATCGCCTGCCAGCAGGGGATATATCAGGCGTCTCCCATAAGGGGAGGACGCCTGGTTATTGTGTGAAGTCCTTGCACTAATTTGGCCGCCTATAGGATCCCTATAGGTTCTCCTTCTGTCCTATACTTGTCCCAGTCTTTCCGCCTCTGCCTGTTCTCCCTGTCTGCCCTCCGTCCTGCCTGGTCCGTGTTTCCTAGTCTTCGGTTCTGATCCGCTCCTTGTGTCTGGCACTTTCCCTGTCCAGTTCCCTTGCCTGCCGTCTATCTGTCTTCCTCATTTCCTCTGGTACTGGTTGCTTTGTATATCACCTCGTCCCGTACTTTGGTCCTGGTGCGGCCTCTCAGCCCTGCCTGTGGTCTCTCCGGTCCTTCGAGCCACCCCTCTAGGTTCCAGCTGTCGCGGTGTCTGATCTCCCGCAGGCCTGCCCCAAATGGTCCCTGTATAGGTGTCGGTGCGCTCGCCCCGGGGGCCTCAGTTCCGTGACCCAGAGGGTCCACTCTCGGACACTTCCGAATCCCCTGAAGCATCACAATGTACTGTTACACACTTAACATTATGGCTGGTCCATACAATCAGGGCAATTATTACCACCCACCTTTCCTTTCTATCTTTTTTTTCCCTCATAGATTGTAAGCTTGCAAGCAGGCCCCTCATTCCTCTTGGTATCTGTTATGATCTATGTGATTATTGTTAAGCTGTAATGTCGTCTGTATAAGTCCCCTCTGAAATGTAAAGTGCTGCGGAAAATGTCGGCGCTATAGAAATAAAATGTATTATTATTTAATCTCGAGGGGTCCTTGAGCTGGTAAATCCCCTGTTGGGGTCTGATACCCCTGGCCAGATTAGCCAGGATTCTGCCGGCTTTGTTCCCATATCTATAAAAATATATCTCCCTTTGTGTCAAAAACAGCTTTTCTCTAGTCACCTTCCACGACAGCCACCCTGGAGGTTGTCTCCCCACCTTAATGGGGGACAGGAAACAGAGGTTAAATAACCCTCCCCTTCCTTCTACCTCAGTGTTTTCCTGTCCTGTCCACAATGTAACCACGGTGGCATATCTCAGACACCAGGGGGGCACGAAGTACGCCAATCTACAGAGGGTGGCAGCAAGGATCTTCCTCTGGGCAGAGAAGCACCTGTTATCCATCTCCACAGTACACCTGAAGGGGTTGGAAAACATCCAGGCGGATTTCCTAAGCAGTAATGACGTCCATTCGGAGAGTGGTGTCTGAACCAGGAGGTATTCTAGGCTCTAGCCTCGAAATGGGGAGACCCAGAAGTCGACCTATTTGCAAGTGCGCAAAATACAAAGACAACAAGCTATTTCTCCCTCAGTCCCACATACGGAGTCCGGGGACGGGTGCATTCGCCCATCCATGGGTCTTCAGACTGGCCTACGCCTTTCCCCCAATCCCTATGCTGGCAAGAACGTTACAGAAGATCAGAGCAGACGGTCACGACAATCCTGGTGGCTCCTATGTGGCCAGGACGAAGCTGGTACAGCGCCCTGTTGGACATGGCCCAGGAAGGTCCCTTGCTCCTACCCCAAAGGACCAACCTCCTTTTTCAGGGTCCCTTACTATGCAGGCAGAATTCGCCCTTCGCTCCCTAGTCGGGTTCCCCCCTGGGATCTTAATTTAGTACTCAATAGCCTAACACAGGCCCCGATTGAGCCCCTGTCAGAAGTTCCATTAAAAATTCTCACTCAAAACAGTGTTTCTTGTAGCAATCACATCGGCTAGACGGGTGGGGGAGCTACAGGCCCTATCAGTACAGGAACCATACCTCCTACTCAACTCGGACAGTACAGTACTGCGCCTAGACCCCTCCTTTATGCCCAAAGTGGTGTCAGACTTTCATAGAAGTCAGGATATCGTGTTGCCCTCATTTTGCCCAAATCCTTCTAATACGAAGGAGGAAAAATTTCATACCTTGGATGTCCGCAGAGTGGTTCTCCACTACCTCGAATCAACCAGGGATTGGAGAATCGATCAGAATCTGTTCCTTCAATATTCAGGACGGAATAAATTGAAGAAAGTGGCAAAAAACACGATAGCGGGTTGGATCAAGCAGTCCATCTCCCTGGCATATTCTTCAAAACATCTCTCTCCTCCCGAGTCGCTAAAAGACCACTCTACTTGATCAATTGCTACATCCTGGGCAGCAAGAGGAAACGCGTCTTCGGACAGATATGCAGAGCCGCCACCTGGTCTTCTGTACACACCTTTACCAGACACTATAGACTGAATTTCAATGGGGATCTGACTTTCGGCAGACGCGTCCTGCAAGCCGTTGTCCCTCCCTAAGAAATAAACGTTGGTATAACTCCCAAGGTGGCTGTCGTGGAAGGTGACTAGCGAAAATAGAATTAGACTTACCGGTAATTCGGTTTATAGGAACCTTCCATGACAGCACTAATTTCCCTCCCTATATAATATGTTTACCTGATGATTCCTGCTCTACTGGCGGTAACTATTCATGCTAGTACATTCAGAAAAAACACTGAGGTAGCAGGAAGGGGAGGGTTATTTAACCTCTTTGTGTTTCCTGTCCCCCATTAGGGTGGGGAGACAACCTCCAAGGTGGCTGTCGTGGAAGGTTCCTAGAAACCGAATTACCGGTAAGTCTAATTCTATTTTCTCTCCTTTCTGCCTGAAGATTAAAGTCTGCCTGCTTTTGTAGCCAGTGCTCTTTGTTAGCAGGGGATGAATCTGCGAGGAAGTTAGTGTAAGCATTTCTGAGCTCCTCTGTTAACTCCCCATACCTCTGTAATGTACGCTTTTTCAAGGCGAACACGTAAGCCATAATTTTCCCTCTGAGTACAGCCTTCGCTGTCTCCCACAGGAGTGAAGGATCATTTTGATGTAGCTCATTGTCGGTTAAAAATTCCTGCCACCACATCCTGAGGGAAAAGGCAAAGGAATCATCTGCATACAAAAAGTTAGGGAATCTCCAGAGGAAATCAGATCCCTTCTGATAGGTCTCCCTCAGGCCTAACAGCATAGGGGAGTGGTCCGAGATGGTCAAATCTCCAATTGTTGCATCTATTAGTTTGGGAAATCGGGAAGTAATCAATCCGGGACCATGAGATTTTAGCGTGAGAAAAGAATGTGTATTCTCTGCCATCAGGATGTAAGAATCTCCAAGCATCTTTTAGAGAACACTGTGTCAAGGGAGGGGCTATAACCCTGTTTCTTGAAGACTCAGAGCTACTGGTTGGCGTTACATGTTTTCTAGCTTCCAAGGTAGATATCACCGAATTGAAGTCGCCCCCTACTATTTTGTTATGGTTCTGGTCTGCATTACTTGTATTCTCCAAATATTTAAATAAAGGCTTATTGCAATCATTTGGGCCATACACATTAAAAATCGAGATTCCACCTAGTTGCGTCGACAAAGTTAAGTGCGATAGTCTTCCCTCTTCATCAGTTTGGTGAGAGATCAGGTGGTGGGTAAAGTGTTTGCTAATAAGAATTTACACTCCAGCCCTTTTATGCAGCGATGGACACCCATATCCACTCCCCACCCACAACCTTCACATTCTGATAAAGTCAGCCTTACGCAAATGAGTCTCTTGAAAGAGCGCTATATCAGTTTTAAGTCGTTTTAGATGTCTAAGAACCATCATTCGTTTTTGTGGGGAGCACAGGCCTATAACATTCCAGCAAATTATTCTCATGTTACATGTATAATATGTAGGTCTGTGAATTAAGCTTGTAACTTAAACAGATTGAGGCAGGTGGGAGTAGAGGCAGGAGAAGGGAAAGGACAGTGGGGAAAAAAAATGAATATCAGAGTGAAATTCAATAGGCAACAACATTAGCTGCAGTGGAAAAGACACTAAACAAGGAATTACAGCAAACTGTTCTATGAGATAAGATCGTAGTCTCACCATAAACATTTCATACAAGCAGTGATTAATAAAATAGCATTCACCACCTGGAGAAATGGGAAAACATTTAACAAATGGACTACACTTCTACCTGACCCTGTGAGACAAGGGTCCCTCTAACCCTCCGTCATAATTATATAGGCTTAACTAGAATCAAAAGATCCACATCCGTCAGGAATATCACCTTTATGGTAGCCTAAATTAGAAAAAGAGTACCACACAATGGTATATCCATTAAAAATATTTGCTTTATTAAATAATTAATACATAATAAAAAGAGGTGCTGGACCAACTAGGAGGGACTCAACACTCCATAGGTGCACCCACAACAGCACTCAGATATATGATTATCGTTAAACACACAATCAATTGCATAAAGGGAAAGGCACAAAACTATTCTATCCACCTATATTTTAATCAACCACCCTTAGGCATGTTATGCTGATGAAGAAAATTAACTAATGTGCAATAATCCCTAATCATCTCTCCTATATATGCTACATGTGTCAAGGATAAAAGAGTTATGCGGGTGTTAGCCATTGCTACATACCATCTGCGGCTGGTGGAGCTCCCTGGGTGTCCCTCTGCCCATGTATCACCCATGCTCACAGGGTCTCACTTGTTCTATTGTCCTCAGAATTCCGCGGTGACTGTCGAACTTCAAAGCGTCTTGGGGAGTGGTTGTTCTCGGGGAGGTTCTTTGATTTGAATAGCTCTGTGGTGAAAGCTTCTGCTTTCTCAGTGGAGACAAAAGTGTGAGATATCCCCGAGCTCTCTCTGACCAACAAGGTAGCAGGGTATTTAAGTTGAAATCGGATGCCTTCCTGGTAAAGTTTCGTACAGATAGGGCTAAAAGCCTTGCGCCTCCTTGTACGAGTAACTTCATCCGAGAAATCATCAAAGATGAGAGTTTTGTGGCCACAGATCATCAAAGGTTTGTTGTGTCTCTGGTATGCTTGCAATTTATCGATTTTTGTCATTGTAATTTAAAAAGCACATGATCTGGCGTGGGCGCTTCGGGGCCCTTCCCTCAGATGTACTCAAGGGTGCCATAGGCCCTACTCTGTGGGCCCTCTCCACTTTTCGTCCCGTGGAAAGATGCAAGGCCTTGGGAAGATCAGTTTCGCAGATTGACTTTAGATCCTTAGGTAGAAAAGATTCTGGCAGGACCACCAAGCGCAAATTATTACGTCGGGAACGATTTTCCAGGTCATCAATTCTATCCCATAGTAAGGCGTTTTCTTTTGTCAAGAGCTTATTATGGTCACTATAGGTGTCATCTTCAAGATTTGACAGTCTTTTTTCCATTTCAGAGATACTTTCGACTTGTTCATCCTGTTTGTCTTGCAATCCCTTTAAGGCTTAATTTAATGAATCTTCAATAGTAGATTTGATTTCCGGCAGCATTTTAGCCATAATGTTATCAACTATAGAGGGGATATTTATTTGCAAGTCTGAGTTACCAGGTGATGGCAAAGAGGTGGAAACGGGCATCACAGCTTCCCTGACAGAGGTCATCTTGGAAGAAGTCATGTTAGCGGACTCTCCAGAAGGCTTGCGCTGTTTCTGCCCGCTGCGCAAAAGGTATCGGTCCATATAAAGATATGTTGCAAATGCAGATTATTGCACGTCTTTAATTATAAGCAGGTCTCCAGGTCGTATTTTCAAGGAAAGCAAGATGCACATGTTTGCACGGGGTTAACGGAGGGCAAGGGACACCAACTGCACAACTCTCACATGGCCGGCGCACGACCCGGAAGCCACATAAAGTGGTCTGTTTCTGTTAGGTGGAAATGAACTGCTGCAAGATTCAAATTTGTCAGGTCGTGAGTGACCTTGTTGATCACAAGAGGGGGTAGACATTTGCAGTAGAGCAGAGAAGTATTGTACAATTTTTTGGCAGCAGGAAGATGCAGGCTCTTCAATACAGGACACTTTCTTCTGTTTGCTGTTCGTGGAGAGGGGACAAAACCCTTCCTAGGGAGGGTAGCTGATATTATTATTATTTATTTATATAGCACCATTGATTCCATGGTGATGTACATGAGAAGGGGTTACATACATGCATTTCTTGCTACATGTTCACAGATTTACCAGTGGAAAAGCCAAACTTCACATGCCACAAATGCAAGCTTGTGACCCTGTTGGATGAAAAATTGCAAAATCTCGAAGAGAGGTTAGCTACGTTGTAGATCATTAAGGAAGGTGAAGAGTTCTTGGACAGAGCAGAATTATCTCTTCATGTTACAGAAAGAGAAGACATTCGAAGTGCACCTGAAGAAACAGAGGAATGGAGACATGTGACCCAGAGAAGCAGGAGGATCAGGAGGCAGTCAGCACCCATACTGCTCAGGAACCAGTACCAGGCTCTCACGCAGGAAAACGATGAAGAAATACATCAGGATAAGACTTTGCCAACAAACAGCAACCTTGTACGCCTTCAGAGTCCTCCTGGATGGAGAAAGTAAAATGTGAAGAAACGGAGAGTGGTGGTCATGGGGGATTCCCTGTTGAGAAGAACAGAGGCCGCTATCTGCAGACCGGATATAACTTCAAGAGAAATGTGCTGTCTTCCAGGTGCAAAAATTAAAGATGTGTCTGACAGGATATCAGGACTCTTCAGACCTACAGATGACTACCCATTCCTGCTACTACATGTGGGGACAAATGACACCGCAAGAAACGACCTGGAAACCATCTGCAGAGACTTTGAAGACTTAGGCAAGAAAGTGAAAGAACTGTGAGCGCAGGTGGTCTTCTCTTCCATCCTCCCAGTGGATGGCCATGGAACAAGGAGGTGGAATAAGATTCTGCAGGTGAACAACTGGCTACGTCGATGGTGCCGTCAGCAACGATTTGGATTTCTGGATCACGGAGTGAACTACTTATACGATGGACTACTTGCTAGAGATGGGGTGCACCTTACGAAGACTGGAAAGCAGGTATTTGGAAGTCGCCTTGCTACACTTGTAAGGAGAGCTTTAAACTAGAACAACATGGGAAGGGAAGCAAAAGACCAGAAAAAGCCATACACCTGACAAATGAGAACTCTGCTATTAGAAGTGGAAAGGAAGAACAAAGACGAAAGAATCTAATTAATAAAAATATTGGAGAAAGAGAAACCAATCACAAACTAAAATGTTTCTATACTAATGCACAAAGCATGGGCAACAAACAAGGAGAATTGGAACTACTAACACAGGAAAAGAAATGATGTCATTGGAATCACTGAAACTTGGTGGGACAATACACATGATTGGAATACAAGACTAGAAGGATACAACTTATTTGCAAGAAACAGACTTGATAAACGAGGAGGGGGTGTCGCATTGTATGTTAGAAACGCGTATATCTGCACAGAGATTGAAGCTTCAGAGACTGGGAGTTCTGTGGAAACTGTTTGGGTAAGAATACAAGGACAGAGCAATGGAAAGGACACCATTGTAGGCATTTACTACAGGCCGCCTGTGCAAGCTGAAGATATGGATGAACTCTTTATGCATCAAATGGCCAAGTTCTCCAAAAAATATGACATAGTTGTCATGGGAGATTTCAACTATCCAGACATTTGTTGGGAATCTCTCTCAGGCAAAACTAACAGGTCAAGGAAATTCTTATCCTCTCTTGCTGACAACTTTATCTTCCAAAAGGTAAGGGAGAAAACAAGGGGAACTGCTACCTTGGATCTAATCCTTATAAATAGGGAGGAAATGGTTGAGGAGGTAAAAGTGGCTGGGACCCTAGGAGGCAGCGACCATGCTATTTTAGAATTTTGGATAACTAGAGGCGGAAGACCTGTGAAGACTCAGATGTCAAGGTTAGATTTCAGAAAGGCAGATTTTAAGGGATTCAGAAAGAGAATTGGAGGGATCCAATGGCTGGATATCTTTAAAGACAAAAATTCCATGAAGGATGGGAAATCTTGAAAAATGAAATTCTCAAAGCACAGTTGTTAACAATTCCGAAAAGAGGGAAGAATAGGAAGCATTTAAGGAAACCAGGATGGATGAACACAGAACTTAAGCACATGCTAAAAAGGAGGAAAAAAATGTTTATAAAATGGAAAGAGGGAGGCATATCTAAAGAAGAATATAATGCTGTCTGCAGAACCTGCAGGGCACAAATCAGATTATCTAAAGCTGAAAATGAATTGAGGCTTGCAAGAGATGTCAAAAGCAATAATAAAGGATTTTGGGGATATGTCAAAAGTAAAAGAAAATTCAAAGATGCTATAGGATTTTTACAGGATGAAAATGATGAAATGGTAAGACAGGATGTTGAGAAGGCTGAACTTTTAAATTCCTATTTTGCATCTGTTTTCTCTCAGAAAGGAAATGTAACATCAACTGTTCTTCACTGTCCTATTAAGGGAATAGAAGAATCCAGGATATCTATAAACAGAAAGATAATGAGGAAACACTTAGCTAACCTAAATGAATTCAAGTCTCCAGGTCCAGATTAATTACACCCCAGAGTACTGAAGGAGATAGCAGAAGAAATTGTTGAACCCCTCTCAATAATCTTTGAAAATTCTTGGAGAACAGGAGAAGTGCCAGAAGACTGGAGAAGAGCAAATGTTGTTCCTATCTTCAAAAAGGGGAAGAAGGTGGACCCAGGCAACTATAGGCCGGTGAGTCTGACTTCTATACCAGGAAAGATCTTTGAACAAATTATTAAACAACATGTATGTCAATACCTGGATAAGAATGAAGTGATTAAACAGAGTCAGCATGGGTTTGTAACTAATAAGTCATGTCAGACTAATTTAATTTCCTTCTATGACGGTATTACTGATTGGGTGGATCAAGGAAATGCTGTAGATATAGTATATCTTGACTTCAGCAAAGCATTTGACAAAGTCTCTCATACAATCCTTATTGAAAAAATGACTAAGTATGGAATGGACAAGGCAACTGTTAGGTGGATTCATAACTGGCTTAGTGATCGGACCCAAAGAGTGGTCGTAAATGGCTGCACATCCAGTTGGAAGAATGTCTCAAGTGGGGTACCACAGGGCTCTGTCCTGGGCCCTGTATTGTTCAACATCTTTATCAACGATTTAGATGAAGGAATTGAGGGTAAACTGATTAAATTTGCTGATGACACAAAGCTAGGAGGGATAGCTAATACTAGAGAAGAGAGAGAGAGGATTCAAAAAGATTTAAATAAACTGGAGAAGTGGGCAGCAACTAACAGAATGGTTTTTAACAGGGAGAAATGCAAAGTACTACATCTGGGCAATAAAAATGAAAAAAGCATATATAGAATGGGAGGAATAGGGCTAAGGGACAGCACATGTGAAAAAGACTTGGGTATACTAATAGATCACAGACTGAATATGAGTCAACAGTGTGATGCAGCAGCAAAAAAGGCAAATGCAATTCTAGGATGTATTAACAGAAGCATACAGTCTAGATCACGTGAAGTCATTATTTCCCTCTACTCCTCTTTGGTCAGACCTCATCTGGAATATTGTGTCCAGTTTTGGGCACCACATTTTAAAAAAGACATCAACAAACTGGAGCAAGTTCAGAAAAGAGCGACCAGAATGGTGACCGGTCTGCAAACCCTGTCTTATGAGGAAAGGTTGCAGGATTTGGGAATGTCTGGTTTGCAAAAGAGAAGACTGAGAGGAGACTTAATAGCTGTCTACAAATATCTAAAGGGCTGTCACATTGTAGAAGGATCAACTTTATTCTCATTTGCACAAGGAAAGACTAGAAGCAATGGGATGAAACTGAATGGGAGGAGACACAGATTTGATATTAGAAAAAACTTTTTGACAGTTAGAGTGATCAATGAGTGGAACAGGCTGCCACGAGAAGTGGTGAGTTCTCCTTCAATGGAAGTCTTCAAGCAGAGGCTGGACAGACATCTGACAGGGATTATTTAGCGAATCCTGCTTTGAGCAGGGGGTTGGACCAGATGGCCCAGGAGGTCCCTTCCAACTCTACGATTCTATGATTCTATGATTACAGATATCACTTACAGTAAACAAACTTACAATGACAGACTGATACAGAGGGGAGAGGACCCTTCCCTTTTGGGCTTACATGCTCCAGGATGGTGGGGAAGGAGGCAGTAGGTTGATGGGTTGCATCAGTTCCGGTGTTGGTTGAGGTGATAACTCCGGTAGTGGTGAGGAGGCAGCGGGGTCATTGCAGGCTGTAGGCTTTCTTGAAGAGGTGGGTTTTCAGGTTTCGTCTGAAGGATCCAAATGTGGTTGATAGTCGGACATGCTGGGGCAAAGAATTCCAGAGGATGTGGGCTATTCGGGAGAAGTCTTGGAGACGGTTGCGTGAGGAATGAATAAGTGTGGCAGAGAGAAGGATGTCTTGGGATGACCGGAGATTAAGTGAGAGAAGGTATCGGGAGATTAGTTCAGAGACATATGGAGGAGACAGGTTATAGATGGCCTTGTAGGTCAGTATTAGTCATTTGAACTGGATACGCTGAGGGAATGGAAGCCAGTGAAGAGATTTGCAGAGGAGAGAAGCGGAGGAGTAGCGAGGAGAGAGATGAATTAGTCGGGCAGCAGAGTTAAGGATGAACTGGAGAGGTGCGAGTGTGTTAGCAGGGAGACCACAGAAAAGGATGTTGCAGTAGTTGAGGCGGGAGATGATGAGGGCACAGATTACAATTTCCGTCCCTTATAATGATCGCTCTTTCCCCTTACAGCTCAACTGTCCAAAGGATAACTGTCTCCCCTCAGCCAGCAGTGTGTATTTAAGATCACCTTTGTAATGTCAGCCTTGGAAAATTCTGGTGATTACAGAGAGGTAAAGCTCAGTTCTGTGTTGTATAAGAGCAAGTACAGATACTCATATGAGGGGAGAGGGGAATGCTCCTCCTGGCTTTAGCTTCATAAAGACATCCTGGCACACATGCTTGGACAGGGAAGCAGCAGTGCAGTCCTATTAGCTTCTGTTGTGGATATCTCCGGGTTGCTTGATCCCACAGGTCTGATTTAGGTCTCAAAATGTTCCTGGGATAAGTGACAATAATCCCTCAGTGAAAGAGGATGAAGTGGAACCTCCAAGTCTACTTTTTTGCTGCTTTTCAGGGAAGTCCTGTGGGAGCTCCAGACTCCTGATTCCCCACACAACAAGAGCCCAACTTTTTTATTTTATTGGTCAAAATGGCCATGTGAGGGCTTGTTTTTTTTGTGGGACGAGTTGTACTTTTGAACCATACCATTGGTTTTAACATCTCGCGTACAGGAAAACGGGAAAAAAATTCCAAATGCCGTGAAAATGCAAAATAAAAGTGCAATCCCACAGATACGATCTTTTGGTCGCCTGTTATTGCATTTTATTGCAATGTTGCGGCGACCAAAAAATTCTGGCATTTTGACATTTTGTCTTGTGCCGTTTAGTGATCGAGTTATTTCTTTCTTTTTTTTTTTTTATATTGATTGGGCGATTCTGATCGCGCCGGTACTAAATATGTGTGCGTTTTGATTTTTTTTTTAAATTGTTTTATTTTGAATGGGGTGAAAGGGGGGTGATTATATTTTTTTGTAATATTTTTTAAAACATTTTTTTTTTACTTTTGGTATTGTGAAGACCTACAGCATTTTATCTTAATTAACCAGATGACTATTTTTAGCAAACAAAGAATAATAGACTTATCTGTATGTTGGCTTTCAAATTTAAGTGTTGATTTCCGGTTGGTCAAGAAAACAGACTTTTGTTTGTGTAAGCCTGTAATATTGACTTTTATTGTGCACTTATCCTTGATCACTAGTGATGCTTGCTATGTGCAAAAGTGTCATCACAGAGTAAAATGTATCCTAAGAGAGTTTCAGTATCAGGGTATGTGCACACGTTGCAGATTTTCCTGTGGAATATTCTATTCTGATTCCTCTCTTGGCAGAAAACGCAGTTGAAAATCCGCGCAGAGATTTGATGCATTTTTTTATGCAGACTTTTCATGCGTTTTTGTAAGCTAAATAAAGATATATTAAACAAAAATTAATTGTGATGTAATTTCCTTGTCCAACCTCTTCTTTTACATTCTCTACTGAAGACCATAATATCATCACATACCATGTTCTAATATAATGTTTACACACACAAAACAAGTGAATATTAGATTATATATAGATAGATAGTTAATACCAAGCCTGATGTTTAGTAATGAACATAATAAAATGGTACATAAAGAGTTAAAAAAACACACACTAAATATGCGTCAAATGCAATATCTGTTTAATTACAGAAAATGGAAAAAAAAATTGCGTGGGCTCTCACGCAATTTTCAAAACCAGAAGAGGAAAAGCCAGCGACTGGGGGTCGATGTTTATACCTTGGGAAGGGAGGTAATACCCATGGTTCTTCCCAGGCTATTAATATCAGCTCATAGCTGTATACTTAGCCTTTACTGGCTATTAACATAATGGAGCCCCCAAAAGATGACGTGGGATCCCCCTATAATTAATAACCAAAAAAAGCTTTGCAGACACATGCGGGCTCATATTAAGAGCCTAGGAATGGGACATGGATATTGCCCCCTGGCTAAAAACACCATCTCTCAGCCGCCCCAGAAAAAGCACATCTCTAAGATGTGCCAATTCCAGCACTTGACCCCTCTCTTGCTGTAGGGGTGGCAAGTGGGGTAATAGTTGTGGGGTTGATGTCACCTTTGTATTGTAAGGTGACATCAAGCACATGACTTAGTAATGGAGAGGTGTCAATAAGACACCTTTTCATTACTAACCCTATAGTTGTTACATGTTAAATAAAAACACAGCCAGAATAAAGTGTTAGGCTGGCAGAACGCACCAAATAATAAAATAATAATGAGGTGCGTTCGCAGCCTGGGGTACACCGTGAAGAGATGAAATACCGCTGCTAAGTAATGGCGGAGCGCTAACTGAACACTGGCGGGTTAACCGCTGACCCGGTGTGTACAGGAGCGACCTCTGTTACTTTACAGAGCTGCTGCAACATAAATGCACTGACTCTACTACAGTTCCCTAACACATGCGTATCAAAGGGAGGGGAATCTTAATAAGTCAGTCACCAGTTACATGCATCCATCATCACTCACACATATACCAACAAGAGTCTATACTAGCGCATGGCCAAGCGGCCATGCGACTCTTTTATAGCGGCGTCCTTCCGGGACCTTCCCAGTAGTGGACCAATCAGAGCAGGAACAGGACCTGCACATGTGACCTCCGACCTCCAATGAGAGGTCGTCCCACGGGCATGCTCAGTAGGCAAAATACAGGACTTAGTCCGTGGAGCGTCTGCTTGCTGCTGATTCAAGCATGGTGTTACAGCAGAGCCTGAAGGAGCAATCGGACGCCTAGCATTGGCCTGGGCAAGATGCCTCTGCTGAGCAGGAATCTCTGCGGCCGAAGAGGAATGGGAGACTGCAGAGGACATGGCTTGAGATTCCCCCTGTGCAGTAGGGGAAACTCGACGCCTAACATTACCCCCCCAGGCCCCCTCCCCCCTGAGCCCTGCTACGCTCAAAGGCCGCAATGAGTAGTGGAGCGTGGATGTTCTCCACTGGCTCCCAGGTCCGATCCTCTGGGCCATGACTTCTCCATTCCACCAGATAATACTTTTTCCCACGTACCACCTTACAGTCCACAATAGCGTTCACCTCAAACTCATCCGAGGACAAGCTTGCAAGCTTGATGTCCCGGCAGATGACTCAGAGAACCGGGACATGTGAACAGGCTTGAGGAGAGAAATGTGGAAGGTATCAGTGATACCCAGGCGTGGGGGAAGGGCCAGCCGGTAGACTACAGGGTTGACCTGTTCAAGGACCTTGAAAAGACCAATGTAGCGAGGTGCGAACTTAGTGGACTCGACCCGCAGCCTGATGTTACGGGCGGAGAGCCACACTAAATCACCAGGGGAGAAGGCCGAATCGGGGGCACCGATGTGCATCGGCGGAAACCCTCATTCTATCCTTGGAGGCCTGGATGGCATCCTGAGTGCGGTCCCAAATGTCACGTGCCTCCACCGCCCAGTCTGCCACCCTAGAATCGGTGGAAGACACGGGCATGGGAACAGGGACGTGAGGATGCTGGCCGTAATTGAGGAGGAATGGGGTCTGACCAGTGGAATCGGCCACAGCATTATTCAACGCAAACTCCGCCCATGGTAGCAGGGTTGCCCAGTCATCCTGCCTTGCCGAGACAGTGTCGTAGGTATGTGACCAGGGTCTGGTTGGCCTTCTCTACCAACCCGTTTGTCTCGGGATGATAGGCCGAGGAGAGATTTAGCTCAATACTGAGCAGACTACAGAGTTCTCTCCAGAACTGAGACGCAAATTGGGGACCCCGGTCACTGAATACCTTGTCCGGCATACCATGTAAGTGGAAGATATGCTTAATGAATAGTGTCGCCAGGCCCTGTGCAGAAGGCAACCTTGAAAGAGGCACCAGATGAATCATTTTGAAGAAGTGATTGGTGACAACCCAGATAACCGTGCTGCCCCTGGGCTTGGGCAGACCCACCACAAAGTCCATGCCGACCATCTCCCAGGGCCTGTATGCCACCAGTAGGGGGTAAAGTAACCCGGCGGGTCGTTGCCGGGGAGACCTGTTCTGAACACAGGAGACGCACGCCCGAATGTAGTCTCCGACGTCCCGGGCCATAAGCGGCCACCAATGTGTTCTCGCCAGGAGCTCAGTTGTCCGTTTCATCTCGAAGTGTCCACCCACCCTGGATGCATGAGCTCAAGAGAGATGGGCAGGGACAAAAGTCTTGCCAGGGTCTTCAGGCTCTCGGACGGGATGATCAGCCGAGGCGCAGTCTCCTCCTTCTCCGATGACACTACGGAGCGGGAGAGAGAATCAGCCCGGATGTTCTTCTCACCGGACAGAAAATGAAGGGTAAAGTGGAACCAGGAGAAGAAAAGAGACCATCTGGCCTGGCAAGAATTTAGCCGCTGGGCCGTCTGCAGGTACACCAAGTTTTTATGATCAGTGTATACCTGGAAAGGGAAGCGAGCCCCTTCCAGGAGATGTCTCCACTCCGAGAAGGCCAACTTCATTGCCAGCAACTCCCTGTCCCCGATGGAATAGTTCCTCTCCACCGGTGAAAAGGTCTTGGAGAAGAAGAAGCACAGAATCTTCCGACCTTGAGCGTCCTTCTGAAAAAGAACCACTCCAGCACCGACGGAAGAGGCATCCACCTCCAAGATAAAAGGTTTATCCACATTGGGACGGTGGAGGATGGGAGCGCCAGCAAAATGAGTTTTGATGGAGGAGAAGGCCTTGGAGACTTGTTCTGACCACAGCTTGGGGTTGGCTCCCTTCTTGGTGAGGGCAACCAAGGGAGCTACCATGGTGGAGAAGTGAGGAATAAACTGGCAGTAGTAGTTTATGAACCCCAAAAAGCACTGCACCGCTTTGAGGGAAAGGGGTTCCTGCCAGTCCATTACCGCCTGCAATTTGGCAGGATCCATATCCAAACCCTGGGCCGAGATGATATAGCCCAGGAAAGGCAAGGAGTCCTGCTCAATCAGGCACTTCTCCAACTTGGCGTAGAGGGAGTTAGCACGTAAGCGGGCGAAGACCTTGCAAACCTCTCTCCGGTGGGACTCCATATCTGGAGACAGGATGAGAGTATCATCCAGATAGACCACCACCGAAGAGGAAAGTATATCACAGAAGATATCATTTACAAAATCTTGGAAGATGGCCGGGACATTACAGAGGCCAAAGGGCATGACCAGATACTCATAATGGCCATCTCTGGTATTAAAAGCCATCTTCCACTCGTCCCCCTCATGGATGCGTATCAGGTTGTAAGCCCCCCGCAGATCGAGTTTGGTAAACACTCTTGCTCCCCGCAGCCTATCAAGCAGTTCCGATATTAGGGGCAGTGGGTACTTATTCTTAACGGTGATGGTGTTAAGATCCCTGTAATCGATGCATGGACGCAATTCTCCAGTCTTCTGATCAAAGAAGAATCCCGCCCCTGCTGGTGACACCGACTTCCTAATAAATTCTCTTGCCAGATTCTCCCTGATATACTGTGACATGGCCTCCATCTCCGGGAGAGACAGGGGATACACACGACCCTGGGGAGGCTCGGCACCAGGCAAGAGGTCTATAGGACAGTCAGAGGGGCGGTGCGGCAGAAGAGTTTGCCGCTTTCTTGGAGAACACGTCTGCGTACTGCTGATGGTGCTTAGGGAGCGAACAAAGATCTGCGGAGACCTCAGTGGAGGCAACCTGTACGCACTCCCTCTGACATCTACCCTCACAGGACTTACTGCAACCAAGAATCCTCAACGAGGACCACTCTATTTGTGGAGTGTGATACCGCAACCAGGGGACCCCTAGAAGAACCTGGTCGATACCCTTGGGCATGACAAGGAGGGATATCGTCTCCTGATGAGATGGAGACACCGAGAGTAATAAGGGGGCAGTCTGGTTGGTAATCTTAGAGGGTAGAGTTGCGCTGTTCACCACTCTGACGGTGACTGGTTAAGGTATCATAACCAGGGGTATTGCGTACTGTTGAGCGAAGGCAGACGACATAAAATTGCCCTCCACTCTGGAATCCACGCAAACCTCCACCACCAGAGTGGAAGAATCAAACTCAAGTGTCCCCTTAAAGGTCAGCTTGGAGGAAAACGCCACTGATCCTAGTGAGCCTCCTCCTATGGCCACTAGAAGTGAGCGTTTTCCCTGCCATGTGGGCACCAGTTGGCAAGGTGACCGGACTGCCGGCATGCATGACAGATCACAGGAGCTTGACTGGACCGGGGCCTGGATCCCTCATGGGAAGCCCCCTGACGCTCGGACACCCGATTGGGAGATTCCAGAGGTTTAGCAAAACTGGGTGCCAACCTAAACCTCAGCCTACACTGGAACCGCTCCAACCTTTGCTTGTCAAAGCGAAGGTATATACGGGTGGAGACGGTGATAAGCTCCTCCAGTTTAGTGGGAATCTCCCTGGTGGCCAGAGCGTCCTTCACATGGTCAGCCAAACCTCTCCAGAATGCCGGAATGAGGACCTTATCTGGCCACTCCAACTCCGAGGCCAGCAACCGGAACTGGATGGCAAAGTGGCTGACCATGGATGAGCCCTGTGACAATGCCAGCAGCCGAAGCGCGGTGTTATGGGTGACTGGCGGTCCAAGGAAGACCTGCTTCAGAGTGCCCAAGAACTGCGAGGCACTCTGCACCACATGATCACCACGCTCCCACAGCGGTGTGGCCCACTCCAAAGCCCTGCCTGACAAGAGAGAAATAATAAATCCCACCTTAGCCCGCTCGGAGGGGAATCGTGCTGCCAGCAGCTCCATCTGTATAGTGGCTTACGAAACCCCTACAAGAAGCACTATCGCCTGAGAACTTCTCGGGCAGCAGGAGGCGGGACAAAGTTGGGGCAGGGATGGCAGTGGTCACACGGGAGACAGCCACCGTGGCTGCCTGAGCAACAACCACAGTAACATCCACATCTGAGGCTGAACGCTCGAGAGCCGTCAACCTGCCCTGCAGCTGCCGGATGTACAGCAACAGTCGCTGGTCGTCCGCCATTACTAGCCAAACCCTGGTGCTAGTATAAAGTTAGGCTACCGGAACACACCAAATAAAATAATAATGAGGTGCGTTCGCAGCCTGGGGTCCACTGTGCAGAGATGGAATACTGCTGCTAAGTAATGGCGGAGCGCTAACTGAACACCGGCGGTTTAACCGCTGACCCGGTGTGTACAGGAGCGATCTTTGTTACTTCACAGAGCCGCTGCAACATAAATGCCGGAGCCTGTTAATGCTCACAGAGCTCGGCAATATGAGCACAAGTGTATAGTCACAGGACTCTGCCCCTGAGACGCTGGATTAGAGTCCCTCTAGACACACTAGTGCTCGACACCGCAACTGCGGTGCCAGGAAGAACAACAGGAGGATAAGCACACCAGGTGC
Organism: Dendrobates tinctorius; assembly: GCF_039654945.1. Taxonomy (NCBI): domain Eukaryota; kingdom Metazoa; phylum Chordata; class Amphibia; order Anura; family Dendrobatidae; genus Dendrobates; species Dendrobates tinctorius. The sequence continues at coordinate 8,430,290 of NW_027361731.1, read as the reverse complement.
ACGCTGCACCGCTCTGGCAGATGCCACTAACCTCCCTGATTAGGGCAAGGAAAGCACACAACTACTGGCGGTTGCAGCTGCTTGAGGCTGTACGAAGGTGCCTTGTGCTGGATGGCACAATATGACGCTAAGAGAAGTGCTGTGAGTGGAAGCACTCTGGTGCAAAGGCAAAGCCACTGATTAGCACTGACTCTACTACAGTTCCCTAGCACATGCGTATCAAAGGGAGGGGAATCTTAATAAGTCAGTCACCAGTTACATGCATCCATCATCACTCACACATTATACCAACAAGAGTCTATACTAGCGAATGGCCAAGCGGCCATGCGACTCTTTTATAGAGGCATCCTTCCGGGACCTTCCCAGTAGTGGACCAATCAGAGCAGGAACAGGACCTGCGCATGTGACCTCCGACCTCCAATGAGAGGTCATCCCACGGGCATGCTGAATAGGCAAAATACAGGACTTAGGCCCTGTAGAGCGGTCACATCTCCCGATGTGACCGCTCTACACGAGAGATCGTTGTGGGACACTTGTTATTAAATGGATTACATCGTAACAGGGAGTATTTGTGTTGGTTTATTCTTTTTGCAGGAGATTGAGGGCTTCGCAGGAATTAAGAGTAATAATAAAAATGGCAAACTGTTGTGTTGTGCCTCCGATGATACACTGAGAGGAAATAATCCTTGTGCAGTATAACAGAGTTCATTGGAGTTCTTGCTCTCATTTTATGGCACTACCACTGTGAGAATTTTCTCATGCAGCGGTGCCGCAAGTGACAGGACAAACTCCAGTGACCTCTAGGCGGTAGAGCTTTTTGGGCAAAGGCATCAACATAGAGTTTACAGGAGAAAAAAAGAGGCATTCAAAGAAAAGAACACGGTCCCTACAGTCAAACATGGCGGAGGTTCCCTGATGTTTTGGGGTTGCTTTGCTGCCTCTGGCACTGGACTGCTTGACCGTGTGCATGGCATTATGAAGTCTGAAGACTACCAACAAATTTTGAAGCATAATGTTGGGCCCAGTGTGAGAAAGCTGGGTCTCCCTCAGAGGTCATGGGTCTTCCAGCAGGACAATGACCCAAAACACACTTCAAAAAGCACTAGAAAATGGTTTGAGAGAAAGAACTGGAGACTTCTAAGGTGGCCAGCAATGAGCCCAGACCTGAATCCCATAGAACACCTGTGGAGAGATCTAAAAATGGCAGTTTGGAGAAGGCACCCTTCAAATATCAGGGACCTGGAGCAGTTTGCCAAAGTAGAATGGTCTAAAATTCCAGCAGAGCATTGTAAGAAACTCATTGATGGTTACCGGAAGCGGTTGGTCGCAGTTACTTTGGCTAAAGGTTGTGCAACCAAGTATTAGGCTGAGGGTGCCAATACTTTTGTCTGGCCCATTTTTGGAGTTTTGTGTGAAATGATCAATGTTTTGCTTTTTGCTTTATTCTCTTTTGTGTTTTTTTCATTTAAGACAAATTAAATGAAGATAATAATACCAAAGAATTTATGCTTGCAATCATTTTCAGGAAGAAACAGTATTATCTGACAGAATTGCAGGGGTGTCAATACTTTTGACCACAACTGTATGCATACGAAAAAAGTAAATCTCTTCATTAAATGTGTTATATCTAAATGCATATTTTATATTGCTGCAATTGCACATGATGTCATGTCTATTTTATTACTATTATTATTATTATTATTTATATAGCGCCATTAATTCCATGGTGCTGTACATGGGAAGGGGGTTACATACAAAGTAGATATCGTTAACAGTAAACAAATTTACAATGACAGACTGGTACAGAGGGGAGAGGACCCTGTCCTTGCGGACTTACATTCTATGGGATAGTGGGGAAGAGACAGAAGGCCGGGGGTGCAGCAGCTCAGGTGGTGGTGAGGCGGCAGCTCAGGCGGTGGTGAGGTGGCAGAATGGTTATTGCAGGCTGTAAGCTTTCCTGAAGAGATGGGTTTTCAGGTTCCGTTTGAAGGATCCGAGGGTGGTGGATAATGGGACGTGTTGAGGCATGGAATTCCAGAGGATAGGGGTTATTCGGGAGAAATCTTGGAGGCGGTTGTCAGGAACGAATAAGTGTGGAGGAGAGTAGGAGGTCTTGGGAGGATCGAAGTTTATGTGAGGGAAGATATTGGGAGATTAGTTCAGAGATATAGGGAGGGGAAAGGTTGTGGATGGCTTTGTAGGTCAGTGTTTAGCCTGTTTCACACTTCAGTTTTTTGCGTCAGTTAAAATCCGCCAAAAAGGCGGAAAGCGGCTCCGTTCCTAACTGATGTGAACGGAAGCCACCGGATCCATTTTTTTGACGGATCCGCCGAATGAAGAATTTTAAAGGAACCGCTGCCCGGGAAGGAGAGAGAGAGAGAGAGAATTTTTTCTGTCCGCCAGAAATGATTTCAGGGTTAAATTGCCGCCTGACATCATTCCTCCGGGCATGCGCACTATAAAAATGCGGATCCTTCAGCAAAAAAAAGTTACATGGTCCGTCCAGGCATCTCGGCGGACGCAAAAAAATTGACGGATCCGCAAAAAAACGGATCCAACGGATGGCCATCCGTCAAGATCCGCCGGTAATGCAAATCAATGGGGGAAAAAAAACGGATCCGCCCCAAAAAATGGCTGATCCGTTTTTTTTGCAAAAACGGCGGATTTTGACTGATGGTCAAAAGGTCAAAAACAGAAGTGTGAAACAGGCCTTAGTAGTTTGATATTTTATTGGTTTTGATTTTAATACTGTTTATACACATATGTTTTCACTTGCTTGATTGTTAATTATTTTACCGGTGTGCCAACCGGACATAGCATAAAAGCGCTGTGTTTAGTAATGCTTGGTATCATGACTAAGGGTGCTTAGACACCTGAAACGCAAGCATCTGCATTTTCTATGCTGGCATTTTAACTCCCACTTTGTATCGTCTGATGTGAATAAAGAAAATTTGTTTTCACAATATCGTGGAGCCGGAGAACTTCTTACAATTTATCTTCCAAAGTGCCCCGACACGGCGTCTCCATGCTCCGATATCAAGATGTCATTGCTGGTGAGCTGGTCTTCCTTTTATTTCTTAATTCTCATCGCCACAATATAAAAATAGGCTTGCTTACTCAGGAGTTATCCAAGCACTACACCCTGGTACACAATAGAGATTAGGTCCTTAAAAATCAGCCCAATTGATCATATACCTAAGCACGTTCCTAATAGATCCATGAAATTAAATAGAAAGGAAGTCTACTGGATCTATAAATTAGGCAGCCTAACACCACAAGGTTTAAATGAAATAACTGAGGATTTTATCTGAATTGCGCTGCCTTCTTTTTTTCTGTTAAATATATATGAATTTCCTATATATTTTTATATTGTAACTTTTGTATGGTTTTAAAAGAAAAAGAAAATTATATATATATATATACTGTATATATTTATATATTTAAATTATGATCAACATGTGTTTAAAAAGAAAATTCTAGATCTTTATCCCAGTGGCACAGTCCCCTTGTCAAAGGAATATTTTATGATAATTTTATATATCTTTTCTTTCTGTGCATTTTTATGCTTTTACTCCTTTTGTGTTTTTTTTATCTTTTTTTAGTTTTTAGCATTCATATTTATATCTATTTATTGAGTCTCCTGTGGATAACATGCCTTTCATTTCCCATTGTCCTAGCTGTTACCTTATCTATACTTCTATATTTAGGGTTATATTTTTATATATGAAAAAAATGTTTCTCCCTGTAAGTGAGTGATCACGCTCCTTGCGGTAGCACGGGCTGTAATGCATGCTGTGGTTGCCTTCCCTCTCTTTCTTTTTTATCTTTTTTTATCTCTGATGTATTTAATTTACTGTGGTGCGATCCTGGAGTGTAGTAAACCTGTCAGGCGGTGATGGCTGGTTCCTCCCGGGTAGTGATGGCTGGTTCCTCTCGGGCGGTGATGGCTGGTTCCTCCCGTGCGGTGATGGCTGGTTCCTCAGTGACGTCAGAGGGAGTCCCCAGCTGACCTGAAGTGAACTGATGAGCATGGGAAAAAAGTCAGAAACTTTCCCACGCTAATTAGTTCATCTCCAGGCAGCCAGTGAGGCTGCGAAGACCTGAACTAAGTCATTCTGGAATGGGGCTGGTAGCATTAGCACCGGTCCTCATTGTAAACTATTTAACCCCTTGTGAAGGATTGCAGCATGGGACATGACTGAACGGCGGAGAGGTAAGAATATTGTTGTTTTTTTTGTTATTTTTTTTTTGCAGGTCATGGTTTATTTATGGATTACCAGAGTAATAAAATGTGGTCAAAAACTAAGTGTCTTTACTTCATTAAAAGACTTTTTCATTAATGTCTGTGTGTGATTTTTAACCCTTTACCAGTCTAGGGTTAATAATGGATCAGTGTCTAATTGACACCTCTCCATTATTAATTGGCTTAATATCACCTTCCAATAGCAAGGTGACATTAACCCTTTGTTATATTAACCCATTCGCCTCGCCACCACTACAAGGCAATGGGAATAGAGAGGATAAGTGCCAGAATAGGCACATCTTATAGATGTGCCATTTCTGGGGTGTCTGGGGGCAGATTTTTGTAGCCGGGGGGGCCAAAAACAATGGTCCCTCTCATGGCTATTAAAATCTGCCCTCACGCACCTGCTTTACCTCTCTGGTTGCGATTTTACTGTGGGAGCCCACGCAATTTTTTCCAATTAATTAACCCCTTAATTTAACACCTAGCCGTCCCAAATTTTACACGCATATCATAAACTAATTATTAGTCAGGGACATATACAAAAAAACATGAAATGGTTTACTGTATGTAAACCATGTGTCATTTCATGTCAGGTTGGGGAATGATTTTACAGAAGCCGGCAATTGAATTAGCAGCTTTTGTTCAATCTTACTATGCAATATATATATATATATATATATATATATATATATATATATCAAGCTCAAAGTGTGTATGTGTGTATATGTTAGTTTGTATGTCCGGGATAGGCATCCGCACCGTCGCAGCTACAGCCACAAAATTTGGCACAGTCACACGTCTGGACCCCGAGAGCGTCCTATGCTATGTTGGGAGGCGAAATTTTAACCCCGCGCGTTCCAATTCACCAAACAATTTTGCCCCTATCTACATACTGGGGGAAAAAGTGTGTGCGCGTCAAGCCCCGCCCCTCATTGTGATGTCACAATGCCCCTATTTGCATACTGGGGAAGCGGTGTGTGCGCACCAAGCCCCACCCCTCATTATGATGTCACAATGGTTGCCATGGCGACGCTGATGTCATCAAAGGTTGCAAGCCCCGCCGCCGCTCATTATGATGTCATAATGGTTGACTATGAGATGGAGGATGTGTGATGAGTATATGGGCTCGGACTATGGGATGGAGGATATGTATGATGGGTATATGGGAATGGCACTATGGGATGGAGGATATGTATATGGGCATGGGACTATGGGATGGAGGATATGTATGATGGGTATATGGGAACGGGACTATGGGATGGAGGATGTGTGATGGGTATATGGGCACTGGACTATGGGATGGAGGATATGTATGATGGGTATATGGGCACGGGACTATGGGATGGCGGATATGTATATGGGTACGGGACTATGGGATGGAAGATGTGTGATGGGTATATGGGCACTGGACTATGGGATGGTGGATATGTATATGGGCACGAGATTATGGGATGGAGGATGTGTGATGGGTATACGGGCACTGGACTATAGGATGGAGGATATGTATGATGGGTATATGGGCATGGGACTATGGGATGGAGAATATGTATGATGGGTATATGGGCATGGGACTATGGGATGGAGGATGTGTGATGGGTATATGGGCACGGGCCTATGGGATCGTGGATATGTATGATGGGTATATGGGCACGGGACTATAGGATGGAGGATAATTATAATTTTCTATAACTAACCACAGTTAGTTACTATGCCCGGGCAGCGCCGGGCTCTTCAGCTAATATATATATATATATATATATATATATATATATATATACATACATACATACATTTCATATATAAGATACATAATATATATATATATATATATATATAATCTATACATATAATATATATATGTCAGAGACATATGCAATTACCGTAGTATAGTGCTGCTGTCTATAAATAATAGGGGGACCCCACACCATTTTGTTCCTTGAAATAGTCATGTATTAAATAAATACATGTCCATAATTTAGAACCAACACTAGAATAATTGTATTTGTCACTAACATGTCTATATATATATACGGTACATGTATTATTTATATATATATATTATATTTATATTATATATATGATGTGCATATATAATATATTAATATATTATATATATATATATATATTATATATATATATATCATATATATATGTTACATATATAATATATATGAGGGGCGCCTGAAAACCTCGAGACCCACCCATGAAATCTTTTTTGCATGGTCTTGTTTTGCAATGCAATATGTTATTTCGTTAGTTGAATGGTCTCATGAGCAATCTGGATTTATTTTGATATTTTTTTGGTCTCCATGTGTGAACTTTGCCAACTTCTCCATTTCCATATTTCAGCCTTGCGACCCAACTTTAAAATGCTGTAACAGAAACAAAAAAAAATCAAAATAAATCCAGATTGCTCATGAGACCATTCAACTAACTAAATAACATATTGCATTGCAAAACAAGACCATGCAAAAAAGATTTCATGGGTGGGCCTCAAAGTCTTCAGGCGCCCCTTGTATATATTATGAATAGATATTTTATATTTGATTATATATATATATATATGCAGTATGTTTGTGTCACTGACGTGTGTGTGTGTATATATATATATATATATATATATATATATATATATATATACACTCACTGGCCACTTTATTAGGTACACCATGCTAGTAACGGGTTGGACCCCCTTTTGCCTTCAGAACTGCCTCAATTCTTCGTGGCAGAGATTCAACAAGGTGCTGGAAGCATTCCTCAGAGATTTTGGACCATATTGACATGATGTCATCACACAGTTGGCGCAGATTTGTCGGCTGCACATCCCTGATGCGAATCTCCCGTTCCACCACATCCCAAAGATGCTCTATTGGATTGAGATCTGGTGACTGAGGAGGCCATTTGAGTACAGTGAACTCATTGTCATGTTCAAGAAACCAATCTGAGATGAATCGAGCTTTATGACATGGCGCATTATCCTGCTGAAAGTAGCCATCAGATGCCTGTTCTTAGCTGAGAGGAGTGGTACCCAGTGTGGTCTTCTGCTGCTGTAGCCCATCTGCCTCAAAGTTCGACGCACTGTGCGTTCAGAGATGCTCTTCTGCCTACCTTGGTTGTAACGGGTGGCAATTTGAGTCACTGTTGCCTTTCTATCAGCTCGAACCAGTCTGCCCATTCTCCTCTGACCTCTGGCATCAACAAGGCATTTCCGGCCACAGAACTGCCACTCACTGGATTTTTTTTCTTTTTCGGACCATTCTCTGTAAACCCTAGAGATGGTTGTGCGTGAAAATCCCAGTAGATCAGCAGTTTCTGAAATACTCAGACCAGCCCTTCTGGCACCAACAATCATGCCACGTTCAAAGGCACTCAAATCACCTTTCTTCCCCATACTGATGCTCGGTTTGAACTGCAGGAGATTGTCTTGACCATGTCTACATGCCTAAATGCACTGAGTTGCCGCCATGTGATTGGCTGATTAGAAATTAAGTCTTAACACACAGTTGGACAGGTGTACCTAATAAAGTGGCCAGTGAGTGTATATATATATATATATAATGTACTCTATGTGTATATATGTACATATAAAAAACTAAATGAAATAAAATGGTTTACTGTATGTAAACCATGTCTCATATCCTGTCGGCTTTTGCAATTATTTTACAAAAGCAGACAAATGAATTAACGGCTATTCTGCTATCTTTCTCTCTCACATATATATATATATAATGTGTTTGTGTTTTGAAGGTTTTTTTTTTAAGCGATGTGTACAGTGTTAGTTTACAATGCTATTTTAACATGAGTCTTTACATGGAGAGAACCGCTCTATGTAAAACCTCATGTTAAAATCACATTGCATTCGGATGTCATACTCATGTCATATCACACTGAAATCGCATGGCAATTGCATAGAATCGGTCCGTTTTTTTTCTCGCCAATGTGGATGAGCCCTAATAGAGAGATACAGGGTGATTGGGATCAGGAAAGATGGGTTATGGTATTGCAGCAGTCAGTGGACATACCTGAGGAGGAGGAAGCAGATCAATTGTCAGATTGATAGCAACAATGAAGCATAGTGATCATAATAATGAAGCATCTATAGCAGGGAGTTATGTCTGGCATATTTCTATTGTTATCCTTAAAAAAGACATCCTTGCAAAAGACAGCCCAAGGTCTAGACAGCCCTGTGCCTCTGAATTTAAGCACATGCGAGAAACATGGCCGAGTCTTGCATGTTAATACCCGGCACTGCTGCTGGCACTCAGGAGCAGAGCGTTCAGCCGCATGTATTGCTTTGGGTCCGCACGCTCTGCTCCTGAGTGCCGGCGGCAGTGTCAGGTATTAACATGCGAGACTGAGACGTGTTTCTCGCATGTGTGATACCGGCCTTATGTGATAAATATATATGGCAGCATTATGTGTGATCCATATGGCAGTGTGCTGGTCTATGGGGGGTTGCAGAGAGAGATATAGTGGAGGAGCAGAGTGACAGCAGCACAGAGCATTTCAGGAGAGCAGTGTGCTGGTCTATGGGAGTCACAGAGAGAGATATGGTGGAGGAAAAGGGTGACAGCAGCACAGAGCATTTCAGGAGAGCAGTGTGCTGGTCTATGGGGGGGTCACAGAGAAAGATATATGGTGTAAGGTGCAGGGTGACTCAGCACAGAGTATTTCAGGAGAGCAGTGTGCTGGGCTATGGAGGGGAATGTGCTCACACTCATGCTGATGCTCATACGCACAACTGTATACTTAGCCTTTACTGGCTATTAAAATGGGGGAACCCCCAAAAAATGATGTGGGGTCCCCCTATAATCAATAACCAGCAAAATCTAGGCAGACAGCTGCGGGCTGATATTAATAGCTTAGGAAGGGGCCATGGATATTGCCCACCCCAGGCTAAAAACATCAGCTCTCAGCCGCCCCAGAAATGGTGCATCTATTAGATGCGCTTTTTCCCACTTGCCCTGTTGTGGTGGCAAGTGGGGTTCATATTTCTGGGGTTGATGTCATCTTTGTCTTGGCTGCTGGAATCAAGCCCATGACACCTATCCATTACTAATCCTATAGTTATATGGTAAATAAAGACACAGCCACAATAAAGTCCTTTGACTCCCTTGTCTCCTGCAACAAAAATAAAATAAACCAAAAATATTCCTGTCTGCCGAGAAATTAATCCATAATGTTCCACTACGATCCTGATCACTTTGAGAGCAGTCACATCAGTGATATGACTGCTCTCAAAGACAGCCGGTGATACACTGACCAGAAGTTATTGCCCCCTGCAGTGTATCATTGCGCCGCGTGAGTATAATTTTTTTATTTTTATGTGTATGTAATGTAACTTTTTTTTTTTAAACTGTGAGCACAGGTGCTGGTAGATGATGATACTATCCCATAAGACATAGCCCAATGGGAGCAGTAGTCTCATCTGTCCTTGCCTCCTTTTTTACCACAGGTGCAGGTCACAGTCAGCTGTGGAATCACGCTGACATCTGCCAGCATGATCCCGAAGAGCAGTGACCGACAATACTGGTGGTAGCATTACCACGGGTAACAGTCACAGCTGAGGGGTGATGCTGACATGTGATAGGATAACCTCCACAGCTCCTGTTATCACATGCACTGAGCTGTGTGTGCAATGCATGGGGGGAGAAGAGTGCATAGAAGGAAGAGTGACCCATGGGGAGAGAGACATGCAGGGGGAGAGGAGTGCATAGGAGGCAGATCGACCCATGGGGAGAGAGACATGCAGGAGGAGTGGAGTGCATAGGAGGCAGATCGACCCATGGGGAGAGAGACATGCAGGAGGAGAGGAGTGCATAGGAGGCAGAGCGACCCATGGGGAGAAAGACTTGCAGGGGGGGAGAGGAGTGCAGAGCAGAGGATAAGATACATGGCTCAGTCAGTATCACAGGATAGGATTAGATAAACAGCTCAGCAGAGAGTATCACACGATACGATTAGATACACGGCTCAGCAGTCAGTATCAAACATGGGAGGATTAGATACATGGCTCAGCAGTCAGTATCACACAGGATATGATTAGATACACGGCTCAGCAGAGAGTATCACACAGGATACGATTAGATACATGGCTCAGCAGTCCGTATCAAACATGGGAGGATTAGATACACGGCTCAGCAGTCAGTATCACACAGGAGAGGATTAGATACACGGCTCAGCAGTCAGTATCACAGGATAGGATTAGATAAACGGCTCAGCAGAGAGTATCACACAGGATACGATTAGATACACGGCTCAGCAGTCAGTATCAAACATGGGAGGATTAGATACATGGCTCAGCAGTCAGTATCACACAGGATAGGATTAGATACACGGCTCAGCAGAGAGTATCACACAGGATACGATTAGATACATGGCTCAGCAGTCCGTATCAAACATGGGAGGATTAGATACATGGCTCAGCAGTCAGTATCACACAGGATAGGATTAGATACACGGCTGAGTAGGCAGTATCACACAGGAGAGGATTAGATACATGGCTCAGCAGTCAGTATCAAACATGGGAGGATTAAATACACGGCTCAGCAGTCAGTATCACACAGGAGAGGATTAGACACACGGCTGAGTAGGCAGTATCACACAGGAGAGGATTAGATACATGGCTCAGAAGTTAGTATCAAACATGGGATGATTAGATACACGGCCCAGCAGACAGTATCAATCAGGAGAGTATTAGATACACGGCTCAGCACAGTATCACACAGGAGAAGATTAGATACACAGCTCAGCAGATTGTATCACACAGGATAGGATTAGATACAAGGCTCAGCAGTCAGTATCACACACGATAGGATTAGATACACAGCTCAGCGGACAATATCACAAAGGATAGGATTAGATACACGGCTCAGTAGTCAGTATCACGCACGAGAGGATTAGATACACGGCTCAGCAGTCAGTATCACACAGGATAGGATTAGATACAAGGCTCAGCAGTCAGTATCACACATGGGAGGATTAGATACACAGCTCAGCGGACAGTATCACAAAGGATAGGATTAGATACACAGACAATCCCAGACAATAGGACTGAGCTGTGCAGACTCCTCACCCCTCACATTTCAGAGTCATCCACAGCTGCTGGAGGAGAGGGGATCTGGGGACAGTCTGCAGGAGCCGAGACAACCCGAGGGACCCACTGCCGTAATAATGGGGAAAAGGGGTGACTGCAGCCATGTGTGAGTGAAAGGAGCGTTCACACCGCAGCAGTGTGCAGTATGGCACAGTAGCAGTGGAGGAGGCTTTGTACCTGCAGGGTCATCATCCTCTGGATTATCCTGACCCCTGGCTCCATGGATGTGAAGTGGTGGTGAATGTTTCCTATTACTGCTGCCAGGAATTATTGGGATTGTGAACAATCCTCTATCAACAAGTAACAAGTGTGAAATGTCAGCTGCTGCCCCCCCATGATACCTCACCGCTTCGCTGCCCCTTTCTCGGTCTCCCCTTATAACCGCGCTGCTCCTGCGATCATAGGGGAAAGTGGAGCTCACTGTATACACTATGGGCTCCAGAAAAATGGTGTCGATCTCCTCCCTCTGCTGTGATCTGGACAGCCCAGAGGGCATGCACAAATCACAGCATTGAGCAGCTCAATGCAAAGTATAGGGTCATCAGGCGACTGCTGTCTCCTATGCCCAGGGCAGCCATATTTGCAAGTGGCTGCAAAAATTATTATAAACAAATTAAAGTTAAAAAATTTAATTTTGTATTAAAAATAATTGTTTATATAAACAATCATTTTTAATACAAAAAATTGCGGCACCTTCCCTTTAATACTGAGTATTGCCCCCTCTAACATCAATGACAGCTTGAAGCCTTTTGTGGTAATTGTGGATGAGGTTATTTTCTTGGATGGTAAAGCTGCCCACTCATGTTGGCAAAAAGCCTACAGTTCCTGTAAATTCTTGGGCTGTCTAGCATGAACTGCGCGCTTGAGATCTCCCCAGTGTGTCTCAATGATATTGAGGTGAGGAGACTGAGATGGCCAATCCAGAACCTTCACTTTGTTCTGCTGTAACCAATAACAGGTTGACTTGGTCTTGTGTTTTGGATTGTTATCATGTTGGAATGTCCAAGTACGTCCCACGCACAGATTCCCGGCTGATGAGTGCTCATTTGCCTCCAATATTTGTTTATAATGTGCTGCATTAACCTTTCCTTCAACTTTGACCAAGTTTCCTGTGCCTTTGTAGCTCACACATCCCCAAAACATCAGTGATCCACCTCCGTGCATTACAGTAGGAATGGTGTTCCTTTCATCATAGGCCTTGTTGACCTCTCCCCAAATGTAACGTTTGTGGTTGTGGCCAAAAAGTTCAATTTTGGTCTCAGCTCTTCAAATTAACTTTTTCAAGAAGTTTTGAGGCTTGTCTCTGTGCTGTTTTGCATATTGTAGGCTAGATAAATTATGACATTTGTGCATTAATGGCTTTCTTCTGGCGACTCGACCATGCAGCCCATTTTTCTTCAAGTGCCTCCTTATTGTGCATCTTGAAACAGCCACATCGCTAGTTTTCAGAGAGTCTTGTATTTCAGCTGATGTTATTTGTGGGTTTTTCTTTGTATCCTGACAATTTTCCTGGCAGTTGTGGATGACATTTTTGTTGGTCTACCTGACCGTGGTTTTTGTTTTTACAGAGACCCTGATTTTCCATTTGTTAATCACAGTTTGAACGCTGTTGACTGGCATTATAAATTCCTCCGATATCTTTTTGTGTCCCTTTCCTGTTTTATAAAGTTCAACTACCTTTTCCCGTAGATGTGGTGGCAATTCTGTTGCTTTCCCCATAACTCACAATCCAAAAACGTCAGTGGCTGGATGAAAGATGCAAGAGTCTCTCTGGATCCTAGAATCTCACTCAGCTTTTAGGCACACACGCTCATTACAAGCAAACAGGTCACAGGTGAGGATGTTACCTTTCGTAGCCATTCAAACCCATTTGTGTCAACTTCTGTGCATGTTATCAGGCCAAAATCACCAGGGTATGTGAACTTTTCATCAAGGTGATTTGGATGTTTTGGGTTGTCTTGTCATTATGATTTCAAAAGAGAAAACACAGTAGTTTGGTAGTTTGACAATAAATGGCTTCACCCAACCACTAACCATGAGTGGAGAAAAAGTTTTGGTGCTATCTTTCATATTCTCTGAAAAAAGGCCAAGAAAGCAAAAATTCTGCTGGGGTATGTAAACTTTTGAGCACAACTGTAAATTTAACAGCCACACTGGAAGCTAGCTAGTTACACTAACTAACTGGTATACCCCTGCCTAACAAACTAGCTAAAATCTTGCTGATGAAAAAAATTTTACAAATTCAAAACAATGTCTTTTTGCGTCTCAGGTATAGCTTCACAACATCGATCAGCTTGCATCTGTTCATCTCCCAAACAGTAGGTTTGTAAAAATGTTGAGTCTTGATTTGCTACAGGAAGCCTCAACCCATTTTGAGATATGCTTGTTCCTTGGCTTTAAAAGTCGGCATAAATGCAGCTTCCTTAGGTCTTGCTGTCGTACCAAAGGAGGTCATCTGGAAATATGGATTGTATCTCTTAATAATTTGTAGTAAATGTTTAGACTCATGAGTTTTCCTGACACATATGACAAAAGAGGTTCAGGAGGTAGAGATAAAGGTGGCAAACTGACTTTACCAGTTGACCACCACATATCAGGCGATTTAAAATTAAACTTTTTTGCATGACAATGTTCTCATATGATGTTTATTTTGCCTATTATGACTTTCAGATGTGTCCTATAGTCCTGAATTGGGTAATAGTGAAACGCTTCCAAACTCAGGTTAGCCTGCCTGTGTTGTTGGATATATCACATGCGGTTATTTCGAACGTTCATCCTTTTTGTTCAGATGTTTCCGCATCCCTTGATTCAGCCTGTCTCCTCTGTTTCTCCTGAAGATGATGCTGAATAATTGCTCAGATATTTCAGTTGCCTTTTATCGAGCCTGTCTCATGAGTTTCCTTTCATGTCAGGGCTCAGATTGTTCATTTGTCTCAGCTGTTTGAGATAGTTTTGCTTTCTTAGCTTTGGGATCAACTTGCCCAATAGATAGCATTTTTGGTGGCATTTTAAAAACCAGGTCATAGTATTATGACCCTTAGTAATCACCTCACACTGATCAGAGATCTAAAGGTGAATCTACAGGGTGGGCAATTTATATGGATACAATTATATGGGTACATCTAAATAAAATGGGAATGGTTGGTGATAAAGTGGACTGGTCATCGTGGGCCAGTTGAATGGCCACCAAGGTCTCCCGGTCTGATCCCCTTAGACTTTTATCTTTGTGGTCATCTGAAGACAACTGTCTATGCTGTGAAGATACGAGATGTGCAGCATCTGAAACAATGGATACTGGAAGCCCGTGCTAGCATTTCTTCTGTGGTGTTGCTATCAGTGTGTCAAGAGTGGGAGAAGAGGGTTGCATTGACAATCCAACACAATGGGCAGCATTTTGAACACATTTTATAAGTGGTCATAAGCTTGTAAGTAACTCATGAAAGATTAAAGTTACGTTAAAACCAAGTACACCATTGTTTTTCTTGTGAAATTCTCAATAAGTTTGATGTGTCACATGACACTCTTCCCATTGGAAAAAATAAAGTTGGATCCAAAATGGCCAACTTCAAAATGGCCACCATGGTCACCACCCATCTTGAAAAGTTTTCCTCCTCCCATTTACTAATGTGCCACAAACAGGAAGTTGATATCACCAACCATTCCCATATTATTTAGGTGGATCCATATAAATTGTCCCACCCTGTATGTGTAAAGCAGAAAATGTGTGACTGTCTCACAGTCAGACAGTTCTAGTTATCTATAGCAACCAATCACAGCTTAGCTTTCTGTGACATGCAGAAGTAGTGTTAACTGCTGTTGCTTCAAAGGCATCCAGCAACTAGAGGGGTTAACACAGTTAAAGGAGACAGGGAGTGGTTAGCAGAGCCTCAGGGGGATTGTGGGAAACTTGTTTACTGCTCTGGCAGCAGCTGAAGAGATGAGTGGTGTGTGTCAGTGATCTGTCTAAAAAACACAGGCAAGTGAACCATAGGGACACAGGATTCCATTACAGAGTGGAGTTGGGCTGTCCCCTGTACAGCTAGGTGAGAAGGTTTATCAGGAGCAGGACTCTAAGAAGTTGTGTTACCGGGATAATCTCCCTCAGCAAACCCTCCCCCCTCCTCCATTACACTGTGCTAGAAGGAATGCTGTTATGAATGGGTCACCGAGGAGAAAAAAGCAAAACAAGCTAAGTCACAGAAAACCAGAGAGGTTGGTAACTATGCAGATTGCAGATCCCTGATCCTACCACACAACTAGCAGCAGCCGTGGAGCGTACCTACAATGTTCCTAGACGCTTCGTCACAGCTGGAGGACTAATAAGCCTGAAGCATGAAAAGGGGAAAACTAACTGCCCCAGAGAAGACCCCAAAGGAATAGATAGCCGCCACACATGTATTGATGGTGAAACAAGATGAAGGTACAAACACAGGCAGGAAAATAGGCTGAGCAAGCGATGGGGCCCAAACAAACTAGAGAGGAAAGGAAAGACACTGTCTGCAACCTGCAAAAAACCCTACAAAAATAATGTCCAACACTTCTGATAGCAAAATTAACCCTGAAGTCACTAGAAATATTCTGAGACAGAGCAAAAAGAGATCAAACTAGTAAGGACAAAAAGCAAATTGGCAAAATACTGATAAATAAGAGTGGAAATTCATCACAGCCCCCAGCCGGGGCTGGCTGACCACACCAAAAAACTGAATAGACTAACAAAATCAGGTGTGAACATTAGCAGAAAAACTTAGCTTTAGATGACTGGAACAGAGCTGAAAACCAAGAGCTGACAAGCCAGAAGGAATCACCAGCAACTGAATAGGGCGTCGGCTGTCTTAAATCCAATCTGAGACTCCTAAGGTCCAATCGTCATCCTCATTCTCAGGTGGCAGATCTCCACTGATCAAATCAGCCTCACTACCTCCTGTTACCACCAGAGGGAGTCTGGAAGGAGAACTCACAACTGGTGAACCAGAGAATGAACTCACAACAGAATGCTGTGGACTGCTGTGCCTTTGTAAAGAGTCTCGATCGGTGCTGAACTGTGCTATCAAAAGACACTAGTAGTCAATGTGCCTCTAAGAAGCAGCTGTACTGTTTACAAAGCTTGTGCTTAAAAGACTTGAATTGTACTGAAGGTGCTAGGACATTAAACTACACTGTTAATGTTCATGAGGACTCTATTGTATCTGTGTGAGCCAGTGGATCCATCTTGTGCCTGAGGAAGCTGCAGTGCATGGTCGCCCTGAGTAACAGGTTCCCCAAAGTTCCAAAGAATTCATGAGACCTGTCCTGCCCCTCTATGAACTTAGCGGCGTGCTCATAACATTTCACTTTATGTCAGTAGCTTCAATGCTGTAAGTTGCACTCTGGCTGTTAGAGGTCACCAGAAAGATCTTACTGTGAGGCAATTCTCATAAATGAGGCCCCAGTTACTTCTGCAACATGTGCTGCTATAATTACAGACTACAGCAACTTATCAGGTTGCCCCACCTTAGCGACTATATGGTTGCTTCCCCTTTAAAAGCGACTCTTTGGGTGCTGTACCTCTAGATCTTTAGGACCTTTTGGGCAACAACTGTTTTGCATTCAACACACAAACATCCATTTTCTTCTTTATTTCTGTAGAGTCTTAATTCTGGGGAATGCTGGGACATTGCACAGTAATGCTATGAAGGGATCGGGGGGGATGACGGTATCATTGTATGTGTCAGGTTCCTATAAGGTGTCAGGATGTCACTGTCTATTTCTCCATGGAGGAGTGGGAGTATTTAGAAGTACACAGAGATCTGTACAAGGACGTCATGATGGAGGTTCCCCGGCCCCTCACATCACCAGGTAATAGACAGGACTAAATACACACGGCCTATAATTATCTGTATGTAAAGAATGAATTCAGTCCCTGTATTTGTTTCCTCTAGATCTATCCAGTAAGAAGCCATCACTAGAAAGATGTCCAGGTCCTCTTATTCTACAGCAAAAGTAAAACTAGGCACTCAACTTATTTTTTGAGATCCAGAAGTAATTTTTAATGCAGTCCAATCAATATGACAGAGACGTTTCGGTCCCACACGGACCTTGGTCATCTAATGATAACATAGGAAAATAAAATGACAAGAGAAAAATGTATATACATAAATAATACAATGTCAAAAGAGAAGAAAAAACAAAACCTTAATTACAACCATTATCCTCATGGTGTGGAGTGGTGCATACGCTGAACACAATAGATAAAGGTAAATAGGGGAAGAGAAGGGAGGGAGGAGGGGGTATCTCTACTGAAGCCTGTCATCCTTAGTCCCTTCTTCAAGGATCCCAGTACCACGCCCATGCCAACAGCCTCGGATGAGGTTTTTGAAGTGAAGAACATCTTGGCCATGAAGAGGTTGAGAGGCAAGACCTTTTTCCTCGTTGACTGGAAGGGATTTGATCCCGAAAAGAGATCCTGGGAACTGAAGAAGAACATTCACGCTCGGGGTCTTGTCCATAAATTCCTTGATGGCCTGAAAAGGAGGGGGTGTAAAGGGGGGTACTGTTAGCACCACACCGGAGACCTGCTCCGACAGGCAGGGTCTCTGGCGTGTCTCTTCACTCACTGATGCTGCAGGCAGTTCTTCCCTTCCCCATACTCTGCATGCTTCCAACCGGTTCTCTAGCCATGTCTTAAGAGCACACGCGTGGGCATTCCCGCCCTCTTAAAGGTCCAGCACGTGCACTTGCTATTTCCTCCCCAGCCAAAGGCTGTGGGACATTGTGTATATATTGCTTTCTCCCCACTGGGGAGGTGCCTGAGCAACCTTCCTGTTTTACAGTTTATGTTGTGAAGGGTCGCACATCAGTACAAGTCCTATTTGCTGCACTCACGTGCAAGTCTTGCTTGCTCAGATGCAATCCTGCCTGCTGTACTCCAAGTACCAATCCTGCCTGTTGCACTCAGATGCAAATCCTGCGCTTGGGCCACCTGGATCAGCTATTAGAACACATTCCTTTGGGGAGTGTGAGGGCTCCACCACTTCAAAAACACGTCTGCTGACTCATTGATCAGGAGATTTCTGAGTTCCTTCAGTACATTCTTCCCTAGAGTCACAGCAGAGCCTTTACCAGGGTCTCAAGTGGTTAACACTACTCCTTTCCAACCTACATTTTTGCCACACATGGTGATTGCATCCAAACCACTCCTGCGACCGGGATGGGAAACTGATTAGCAGCAGTCAACTTGATCACCGGTCCCATTCAGGCCGCATTGTCTCGAGGAAGTGACGTCTGAAGTAAGTCTCAGGCATTATAGTTACTTGAGAGCCTGTGTCAACTAAACAGCGGACAGCCCGACCATCCATTTCGGCCCAAACAAGAGGACTCAGAAGCTAAACTAGTGGGACTTCTTGCTCTCCTTCTTGACTGCTCAGGCTCTGGGTGACATCCCCCAGCCACAGATCCCCCAATTTTAACAGAAGGCAGTAAAGAGGTCTCCTACGTCACACACATCTCCTAGCAAAATGTCCAATTTCCCCACAGTTGTAGCAGATGGGCTGTTCTTCCATGCGTGGCATTCTCATTTCCCAGCGAGGCTCAGGACCGGTTCTGCCACCAGAGTGGTTCGGTGTGGCTGAAGGTTTCTTCCTTGAAACAGATCATTCCTCTCGCATGTCCTCGATCTCTTTCCGCAGCTCTCAAATCAGTGACATAGATATTTTCCCGTTCCGGACTGTCTCTCTCTGCTCTTGCTCACGTGCATGCGCTTCGCCTCCAATTTCTAGAAAACTCATGCACGGATTTACCCGCATTCTCTCTTGCAAGGCATGTTTTAGCAGCGCATCTCTAAGACCTGCCACTAACTCATCTCGCAGCACTACATCAGGAGGGCCTATGCCATCTCATTTAGCAATCACAGCATGGATCTCCTGCAGTGCATTCATGTAGTGTGTCACTGTCTCCCCCTCCCTTTGCACATGGCCGAACAGGTGCATGCACAATTCTCTGATGTCTGTGGGGTCTCCGTGCATCTCTTCCAGAATTTGCGTCACCTTATCAAAAGTATCTCACTCTTGGTGAGATAACATAACAGAACTCCTCGCCTCCCTGTCCAGGTCCATCAAGGCAACCTCTGCTTTCATTGCGGGAGTCATGGGGTGCATCCTCAACATTCCCGTGACCTGCTCAGTCCAGTCCCATAGCAGAGTGTTGCTCCCTGTAAATTTTGGGAAGTTACTCAACATCGCCCCCAGAGATATGCTGGTCCTCGGGGCACTCCCAACCGCTTGGTCTGTTTCTCCTGCGTTGGTGGACTGGATCCTGTCGACTACACCAAGTGTGAGCAGATTGCGGGATGCAGTGACGGACAGGAGACAGAGCAGGGGTTAACGTATTTACTTTTAATAAGGATATACTCCACTCAGGGAGGTGAATGGTTAAACAGAGGTATACAGGTAGTATGAATTAAAGGGTATGTGGATTGGGGGAAAATGCAGGAAATAAAGGCTGCCCCCCAGATACACCTATGCGCTCAGGGAAGACATAACTTCCAGAGATCATTTCCATATTCACACTAAATAATGGCACAGATCTCCCAGACATTATGGTTGCACATATCCCTAGTCCTTATAATGATATTGCACTCATTCCCTGACAGACCGCAGCATGGCCATTAGTTACAAGCTGCTAATGATCTCTGGAGCAGGTAAGTTTTCCCTGAGTGGTAGATATTGGGACGTCTGAAAACTGAGTTTAGGGGGTGGAGTCTGTCTATATATAAAGTCCACTTTAAAGCCCACACTAAGAGAAGATATACAAGAGGGAAACGAAGATGTGGAGTCTCTATGGGTGGAGATACAAGGAGAGAAAAGTAATAAAATCCTCATAGGGGTTTGTTATAAGCCACCAAATATAACAGAAACCACTGAAAATGTATTATTGAAACAAATAGACAAAGCAGCAAATCACAATGAGGTGATTATTATGGGGGACTTCAACTACCCCGACAGACTGGGAAACTGAAACCTGCGTATCTCAGAAAGGAAACCAATTTCTGTCAGTGACCAAGGATAATTATCTGTCACAACTTGTGCAGGGCCCAACTAGAGGGACAGCCCTTCTGGACTTAATTTTAAGCAACAGGCCAGATAGAATAACAGAAGTACGAGTCGACGGGCACCTAGGGAACAGTGACCACAATATAATACAATTCCACTTGTCCTTCAGTAAGGTGCCCTGGAAGGGGGTTACAAAAACGCTGAATTTCAGGAAAGCAAAGTTTGATCAGCTTAGAGAGGACCTTCGCCGAATTGATTGGGATAATGTCCTCAAAAATAGGAGCACAGAAAATAAATGGGAAATATTTAAATCAGTTTTACACACACACTGCGAGCTAGCCATACCGTACAGAAATAAAAGGGCTAGGAACAGGAGAACACCAATGTGGCTAAATAAGGATGTAAAAAGGGCAATAAATAACAAGAACAAGGCATTTAGGAAGCTAAAACAAGACGGCAATGAAGAAGCATTAAAAAGTTATAGAGAAAAAAAATAAAATGTGTAAAAAACAAATACATTTAGCAAAAGTGGAAACTGAGAGACTCATTGCTAAGGAAAGTAAAACAAACCCCAAACTATTCTTTAATTATATAAACAGTAAAAAGATTAAAATTGATGGTGTCGGCCCTTTAAAGAACAATGAGGGTGAAATCATAGAGAGCGATGTGGGAAAAGCAAATGTTTTAAATACTTTTTTCTCAACAGTGTTCACACAGGAAAAGGATTTGCCAGGGGAAATGCAGAGTGATAATGTAAACTCCTCACTAAGTATTACCAGCCTAACCCAGGAAGAAGTGCAGAACCGCCTTAGTAAGATTAAAATTGGCAAATCACCAGGCCCTGATGGTATTCACTCTCGGGTATTAAGGGAGTTAAGTAATGTGATAGACAGACCTCCTGTATTCCTGTATATATTCCTTATATTTAAAGACTATATAGAAACAGGGTCTGTTCCTTTTGATTGGCGGCAAGCAAATGTGGTACCAATATTCAAAAAGGGGTGTAAAAGGGAACCTGGAAACTATAGGCCGGTAAGCTTAACATCTGTTGTGGGTAAAATTTTTGAAGGGTTTCTAAGGGATACCATTATGGAATATCTCAATGTTAATAAATGTTTAACTCCATATCAACATGGATTTATGAAGGATCGCTCCTGTCAAACTAACCTGATCAGCTTCTATGAGGATGTAAGCTCTCAAATGGACCAAGGAGAATCATTGGATGTCATTTATCTTGACTTCTCTAAAGCATTTGACACTGTCCCACATAAAAGATTGGTAAGTAAGATGAGAAAGCTTGGGCTAGGGGAAAATATGTGTAGATGGGTAGGTAGCTGGCTTAGTGATAGAAAACAAAGAGTGGTTATTAATGGGGCATACTCAGATTGGGCCAGGGTTACTAGTGGGGTACCACAGGGTTCTGTATTGGGCCCCCTACTATGTAATATATTTATTAATGATCTAGTGGATGGCTTACACAGTAAAATATCAGTATTTGCAGATGATGCAAAACTATGTAAGGTAGTTAACACAAAGGAGGACAGTTTGCAACTACAGACAGATTTGAGTAAATTGGAGAATTGGGCTGAAAAATGGCAAATGAGGTTTAACACAGATAAGTGTAAGGTTATGCACATGGGAAGGAAAAACAGATGCTACAATTACTTACTAAATGGGAAACTGCTGGGGAAATCAGACATGGAAAAAGACTTAGGCATCTTAGTCAATAAGAAGCTAAATTGGAGTGCCCAGTGTCAGGCAGCTGCCACCAAAGCAAATAGGGTCATGGGATGCATTAGAAGAGGTCTGGGGACACAAGATGAAAACATAATTCTCCCTCTGTACAAATCACTCGTCAGACCACACTTGGAGTATTGTGTGCAATTTTGGACGCCGGTGCTCAAGAAAGACATTACTGAACTTGAAAGGGTTCAAAAGCGGGCTACTAAAATGATAAATGGAGTTGGTTCACTACAATACCCAGAAAGGTTATCCAAATTAGGTCTATTTACTCTAGAAAAGAGAAGACTTAGGGGAGACTTAATATATATGTACAAGTACATCAGAGGGCAATACAGAGATCTCTCCAATGAACTGTTTGTACCAAGGATTGTGACAAGAACAAGGGGGCATTCTCTTCGTTTGGAGGAAAGACAATTTCTGCACCAGCATAGAAGAGGGTTCTTCACGGTAAGAGCAGTGAGGCTCTGGAATTCTCTTCCTGAGGAAGTGGTGATGGCCAACTCACTCAATGAATTTAAGAAAGGAATGGATGCTTTTCTTGTGAGTAACAGTATTGAAGATTTTGACTAACATAATATTATAGGTAGATGGTTGACCCAGCTTAGGGGAAGGAATTTTTTTCCCTATGGAGAAAATTGGCTTCTACTACTGTGGGTTTTTTGCCTTCCCCAGGATCAACAATGCAGAACAGCTGCACTAAAATTAGGCTGAACTAGATGGACATAAGGTCTTCCTTCAGCCTTCAAAACTATGTTACTATGTTACTATATTGGGCAATCTGAAAACGGAGTTTAGTCTAGGACAATTTGTCTGCACTACTAATTGACACCTGTTACAATACCAAACTAGGGCAGTTCCTATAGGAGAAAAAACACAATAGCCACTGCAGTGGCTTATATACTTACAATGTATATAATTTGAAGTCTGGGATCTGCATATATGTTGCTAGTTTACTGACTGTTTTGCATAACGATACATGATTTTAGGTTATTTTGTCCAGTCTCGCTTGAATATAGGTCAATATTAAATAAAGTCTTCTGATGAGTCGCCTTTGGTGAGAACGATGAAATTCGTAGAAATGAGAGGCTTGGAGAGTGAGTGTGTATACATCACCTCACCCTATATGCTGAAATGTGGGGTGGGGGTGGAAAAATCCAAATCAACAACCATGGGTCTACAGTATAAAATTGCTTTATTTGTGGATAGGCAAGAAACAGTAAAACATGCTAAAAGAACAATTGTCCATCCTAATATATACTGTACAGGGGCACAGTGGACTATGAATGCCAAATACTATGGTATAAATATACATCTCAAACAGAGGGGTGTACATAGTAAACTGCTTAATAGGAAATAGCCTTGATTAAATAGATATCACAAAAGAAGTGTACATGACAACCAGCCTGTTAGAACATACTCCAGGCAGTAAATGATGTAAAAGAGGCACCGAGACTCCATAAGTTTGTCACATAAGGCACAAAATGAACACCATCAATGAATAGTACATGGCATAAACATGTCACCTGATAAGAGCAAGTGTGAGCAAACAGAGGGTCCATGTGCCCGCCACCAACGCGCGTTTCGGAACACCTTTGTCAGGGGTACTGTACTATTCATTGATGGTACATATTTTCTCTATTAGTCACCTTCTGACTAACTTTCAGGGGGCGAGTTATGGTTATGGTTTTACATTTTGAATTAATAAAGTTTAGCTTTATCCTTTTGTCAGAATACAAGAGGAATGACAAGACAACCCTTTTAAGAAGATCCAATTTTGGTTAAAACTTTGTTATAACTAACCATAGTTAGTTACTATACCTGGGCAATGCCAGGCTCTTCAGCTAGTTCTGAACATAAAAAAGGCTTCTCCCCTATGTGACAGCTCTGATGTTTATTAAGAGTTGATATCCATGTAAAATATTTCCCACATTAAAAAAATGAAAAAGGCTTCTCCTCTGTGTGACTGTTCTGATGTCTAACAAGATGTGCTTTCTGGTTAAAACATTTCCCAAATTCTGAACATAAAGAAGGTTTCTCCCCTGTGTGAGTTCTCTGGTGGCTATCAAGAACCGATTTCCGGTTAAAACATTTCCCACATTCTGAACAGGAAAAAGGCTTCTCCCCTGTGTGAGTTCTCTTGTGGGTAACAAAATTTGATTTACGTGCAAAACATTTCCCACATTCTGAACATGAAAAAGGTCTCTCCCCTGTGTGGGTTCTGTGGTGGCTATCAAGAACCCATTTCCGGTTAAAACATTTCCCACATTCTGAACAGGAAAAAGGCTTCTTCCCTGTGTGAGCTTTCTGGTGCTCAACAAAATGTGGTTTATGTGCAAAACATTTCCCACATTCTGAACATAAAAAAGGCTTCTCCCCTGTGTGAGTTCTCTGGTGAGTAACAAAATATGATTTACGTGCAAAACATTTCCCACATTCTGAACATGAAAAAGGCTTCTCCCCTGTGTGAGTTCTCTGGTGGTTAACAAAACATGATTTACGTGCAAAACATCTCCCACATTCTGAACATGAAAAAGGTTTCTCCCCTGTGTGAGTTCTCTGGTGAGTAACAAAATGCGATTTCCATGTAAAACATTTCCCACATTCTGAACATGAAAATGACTTCTTTGCTATAGGAGCAGTTTGTTCTTCAATGCCTCTTTTGTGACTTTGATTTTCCTTAGTAGTCGGTAATGAATCAGAAGATGGGATCTGTTTCATAGGATCAGATGACAGATCTTTGCTGTGAATGGATGATGGTATATCTAGAGTAATAGCATTCACTTCATTTGTATCTTGTAAGATCTCAAGATCATCAGATTTAAAAATTGAAGATGTCAGCTGTCCATCTGATCTACTGGTACAGTCATCTGCCAAGATAAAAAACAATCATTTTTTAATAAAATATCCATGAGTTTTATATTTTTGAATATTTCTACTTAAATTGTCCATAAAAATGGGAAGCTATGTAAAAAACTTTAATTATTTACCAAGATAATGACAGTTCACAGTCTAATAGAAAACCTCATTGGATGAACGAGTAGAGCATAATGTTCAACTGTTTATTTTTTTTTAATCCATTAATTTTTTATTAAGTTTTCAAAATTCAATACAAACAGCCACCTGCCAACATGGCTTGCGCAACCACATAACTAATAGAGGATATCTGTACAATATATCAATAACCCTGTGATCTCAGCTTTTCATCAAGTAATCATGTTTTGTATATTAACTTTTGAATATTAAGCAGTAAACATAATGTATTAGACACGGAGGCAATATGAACTGCTACTCTATAATTACACCAAAAATCAATATGTGCATGGTCACATAGGAGCTGGCGATTCCACCGTTACTTTTCTAATTCTCGTCCTTTCCTGTCTAACCAGGGATTCTATTCTATTCTATTCTTAGCTGCTAAGGACTGAGCCAAAGATAATTCATCTTGTCAATTTACGTATATACTCGATTATAAGCCGAGATTTTCTTCCCATTTTTTGGGGCTGAAAGTCCCCCTCTCGGCTTATACTCGAGTCATATACGCCAGGGGGTCAGCGGGGGAGGGGGGGCGGGGGTGTCAGGTCATACTTATCCCCTCCTGACGCATCACTGCAGCCCCCCGCTTCTCCTACGGTCTCCCTTCCTTCCTTCAGTGGTCACATAGTACCGCTAATTAAACTCATGAATATGCGTTATTCATGAGTTTAATGAGCGGTACCACGTGACTGATGAAGGCTGGAAGGGAGACTGTGGGAGAACGGGGCTGCAGAGACCACACCAGGATGGGGTAAGCATAGGCTATATTCACCTGTCTCCGGTCCATTGCTGCTTGCTGCTGTCTGATGTGTCCTCTGTCAGTGACATTCAGACAGCAGAGGACATGGTGACGTGGTTAGTGCGCGCCGTGCCCTCTGCTGCCTGAACGTCACTGACAGATGATGTGGCAGATAGCGGTGAGCAGCGATGGACCCAGGACAGGTGAATATCTCAGGTGCTGGGTCCTGAGCCAGCAGTGACACTGGCACCGGGCCCCCAGCGACGGAGAGGTGAGTATGTCATTTTTTTATTTTTATTTGCAGCAGCAACGGCAGCAGCATAAGGGGGCATAATGTATGGAGCATCTTATGGGGCAGCATATGGGGCATAATATATGGAGCAGCATATGGGGGCAGCATATGGGGGCATGATATATGGAGCAACTTAGGGGGGCATAATATATGGAGCAGCATATGGGGGCATGATATATGGAGTAGCATATGGGGGCAGCATATGGGGGCATGATATATGGAGCATCTTATGGGGGCATAATATATGGAGCATCTTATGGGGGCAGCATATGGGGGTATAATCTATGGAGCAGCATATGGTGGCATAATCTATGGAGCAGCATATGGTGACATAATCTATGGAGCAGCAAATGGGGGCATAATCCATGGAGCAGCATATGGGGGCATAATCTATGGAGTAGCATATGGGGGCATAATCCATGGAGCATCTTATGGGGGCAGCATATGGGGGCATAATCTATGGAGCAGCATATGGGGGCATAATCCATGGAGCAGCATATGGGGACATAATCTATGGAACATCTTATGGGGCAGCATATGGGGGCATAATCTATGGAGCATCTCATGGGGGCATAATCTATGGAGCATCTTATGGGGCCATAACCTTTATGGAGCAGCATATGGGGCATATTATTCTATGGAGCATCTTGTGGGGCCATTATTAACCTTTGTGCAGCATTATATGGGGTGTATTTTGTATGGAGCATCTTATGGGGCCATCATGAACAGTATGGAGAGTTATATGGGGCTCCTGATTCAATATGGATATTCAAAAACATTTAACCTACTGATGTCTCAATTAATTTTACATTTATTGGCATCTATTTTTATTTTTGAAATTTACCAGTAGCTGCTGCATTTTCCACCCTAGGCTTATACTCGAGTCAATAAGTTTTCCCAGCTTTTTGTGGCAAAATTAGGGGGGTCGGCTTACACTCGGGCCGGCTTATACTCGAGTATATATGGTATGTTAATTCTGTCAACCACTTCTCTAATAGTAAGTACATTCTGATCTTTCCATTTAGCCGCGAGAGTTCATCTAGATGCAATTATAATATAGTTAGGGAACCTCTAAGGTCAAAAGGAACCTTATCCATTCCTATGATAAGTACCATTAAGCTGGAGTCCAATAATCTGCATCTTGAGAACCTTTTTAATAAGATCAACTACCCCCTCCCAAAATTTAGTGACTATGGGACAAAACCACCACAGATAACCTAATGAGACCTTTCTCCCCACATCCTTTCCAACATAGTGAGGACTGATTTGGAACAAAATGAGCTAGTTTTGCTGGCCACTGGTACCATCATAGGTGTATCTTTTAAAAGTGTTAAAGATGGTTTATACACGAGGATACACGTTGTACCTCTCCCAAACCCACCCTCCACTCATCCGATTCCAGGGATATGCCTATTTCTGATTCCCAGTGCTTCATATACGGTAGTTAATCAACTAAATCTATCTCATTCAGAGGTTTGTATAAAATTGAAACCTCTCTAGAATTAGATTCCAGTCATAGAATATAACTATTAGCCCTGTATTCTATGGGGAGAGTGAAAAATACAGATTGCGGGGAGGTCTGGATGAGGTGTCAAAGTTGTAGGTATTGGTAATAATAATGCCGAATCCCTGGAAATTTTGCTGTCCTGGTTTTGGTAATGTAGTAATCATAGCCTCCAGATTTGAAGAGGACACAGATTCTTTTACCTGCCAATGTTTATAAAGTCACAAAAGAAACGGGGATAATAGTTGCTGGAAATGGCGCTAATATTCATTTGGCAACCCATCTGGTCCGGGGTCTTTATTATTCTTTGTCAATTTTATAGCAGTCCCAATCTACTCCTCAATGAAGGGAGTGTTAAGACAGTTTATCTATGTCTTGGGATACTCGGGGTAAATTAATATTTTGGAAATATTTATCAATATCTGACTGAGATGGTTGAGGAGTTTGAGGGTCTCTATGTAGATTATAAAGTTGGGTATAGCATTGGACGAATAGGACTGCTATCTCCGTGGGGTTCCGAATATAATTTCCATGAGGGACTACAAGATGATCAATTCTGTTTTTTTAACTGCATGCCAGTAGGGCTCCAGCTCTGTCCTCAGTTTTTCATAATTTAAATCTAAGCTTACATATAGCCTCTCAAAAGAAGGGTTGGATTTATTAATTAGTTCTAATTGAGGGAGTTGCGTTATTTCTGCTCCTCTCTCTTTTCCTCTTCAAATAAGATGCCTGTTGAATGAATATTCCTCTGACAGCCTTATGTGCTGACCATAAGGTCTCATCTGAAACCTCCCTCACATCATTAGTGTTAAAGTAGTATGAAAGTTATGATAACACTTTATCCATCCCATGCTTGTCAAGGAGAAGAGAGGTATTTAATCGCCACCTAGAGGATGGGTTTGTTTGGTGTCGCAGGGCGAGTATCAAGGTCACTGGGGCGTGATCCGACCAGGAAATTAATCCAATTTTTGCTAAGACACATCTGCTTAAGGCCTTACTCTCGGCTAGAAAACAATCCAGTATACTGTAGGTCTGATGTCGAAAGGAATAGAAAGTAAAGTCCCTTTCGGTGGCATGAGAATATCTCCAGTAATCAAGTACTGTATATTCTCGAGTATAAGCTTCCACGCCTATGGGAGTGGAGTTGCATCCATATTCATTACCTTAATGAGTGGTATCCTGTGACCACTCAACACAGGAAGAAGCTGCCGGCCCTGGGACAACGGAGGATGCAGGGACGTTCAGCGATGGCACAGGAGGGTGAGTATGATGTCCCAGCCACCGGCTCCTGCCGCCGCCCCCCCTCCCAGCTGGTTTATGCACAATGACTCATGCATAAGCCGAGGGGGTATTTTCACAAAAGTGCTGAAAATCTCGGTTTATACACGAGTATATATGATAAATGGAACTCGCTAATCAATGATTTTAATTCTTTCCGGAAATACTTGTTTTTATTAGAACAATCTAAAAGTCTATCCACAGGAATATTGAAATCTCCACAAATAATTTGCTCTCTCTGAGATAATTCAGTTAACTTCTGAAATACCTTGTGCAGAAAGAGAATCTGTGCATTATTTGGAGCATATACTGCAACAATAGTATGCGCCTCACCGTTAAGAGAGCACACTAAAATTAGGAATCTACCTGCTAGGTCTTTATAAGAATTTATACACTGAAATGCCACAATATTTTTAATTAATATACATACCCCTACTTTCTTTCCAGGGTTATTTGCAAAGAATGTGTGTGGGAATTGGAGATGGCTAATCCTACTACTATCGGACCCAAGCAAATGCGTCTCCTACAGACACACCACATCAGCCGGTGATTTCCGCACCTCCTTCCACATCATGGACCTTTTCGCTGGGGAGTTCAGTCCTTTAACATTGAGTGATAGTATTTGGAATCTCATGGTGGAACATGTAACCGCCTAGCACTTCCCATATGCCTCCACGTACATTCCAACAATGTAATCAATATGAATAAACACTCTTCCATCATAGTAATACTTTGAGAACACAGATGCATCAATAAGTGTAAACAAGTCAGGGATTCAAAATCGCACATTACCAGAACAAGCAAAAAAGAAGAAAACAGCCGAAAAAATTCAAAAGTAGTTATAGCTAGAAGAAAAGAAAAAGAGAGAAAAAAAAAGAAAGGATCAGCAGATAAAGTTGCTGCAAAGGCACTATTTCCACAAGCCCCGCAATGGGCCTCAGAGACATGGACCTACTCCAAACCTCCAGATCATGGGAAAGACCACTCATGGATTGATTTCTTGCCCTGATTGATTTTCCTAGGAGAGAAAGGAATCTTCCACTCAGTCTTTCTTCCACTTGTTTGGGAGAGTGACATATCACCAGTCAACCTTCATTCGAGACCAACAGCTTAGCTGGCGAGAAACCCCATCTGTATCTGATATTATTGTCTCTGAGAGACTTACAAATGTGGGCACATTCCCTCTTAGCCAACATTGCAGCAGAAAGGTCTGGAAAAACTTGGAGGTTTTGCAGATCCTCTGGCAGGCTTGGGTTCTTACTTAATCTCTGCAGAAATGTTTCTTTTGTGGTAAAAAAATGAATTCTGGCTAATGTGTCTCTAGGGAGATCAGGATTTGCATGCCGTGGTTTAGGGGTTCTATGAACTCTATCCACCATCAGATCTATAGAGGTTAAATCAGGGAGAACTGCTTGCAGAACTGATTGCAGGAAAGCATGTAGGCTGTTATCAGCAATCCCCTCTGGAATGCCTCTTACGCAAACATTATTCCTTCTAGATCTGTCCTCTAGATCATATACTTTGTCACTAAGCTTGGCTAATTCTTCTTTCAGATCCTCATTCTCATCAATCAGGGCATTATATGTTGTGGTGAATTCTGCCATCTTATTTTCCACATGCAAAATCCATTCTCCCAGGCTGGAGATCTCCCTCTTCATTTCCATCAGCATGGATTTCAAGTCCTCTCTTAATAAGGCTCTTAAGGAAGAGAGGAAACTCTCCATATCTCCTTTTGTGAGAGGTACATTATGCTCCTGCTCCCTTGTGTCCATTGCACCTCCCTCCATGCCATGTGAGAAGTGAGAAGATCCAGAGTGAGATGCAGGCACCATTTCACCTGTACTCCCAGCAGGCTTCCCTCTGGAAAAGTTCTCCAATCTTGATGGAGATCCACGATTCTGGGTTCTCCCCCTGGTCATGCGCCCGGAACCTTCAGACATCTGCAGCCTGTGTTATGGAGGTAAGGATTCTGGTTGGAAGCTGCTGTGTGCTGGTGTTAGGTCTACAGTCTCAGGAGCCCTGGAGTTATGCGACTGCTGCCATCTGCTTGCAGGCCACACCCTCCGTGTTCAACTTTTTATTCATTCTGCTTCCCAAATATTGAATAAATAGAAACCAATCAATGTTATGTAGGCGAAAATAATACCAATTCTCATCTCACAAAAAACAAGTCCTCACTCAGGTCCATCATCTCTCAATGGAAAAACAGAGGCTCCCACACTATTAGTGGCTGAAAGGCTGCTGAAAAGCAACAAGGTTTCAGTAAAACAACCCTGCAAAATCCGCTCTCACTTCTGAGCCTTGCAGTGTGCTCACACAACATTTAGGATCCCTGTATGTAGCAATATTATAGTGAGAAGAACCCACTTAATTTATGGTGTGTGTCTCATGGAGCACAATCTGGGCACTATGTGTTGGGTAATAAAATGGCAAATGTGTAATTTTCACTCTCCAACATCCACTGCGTGTTAATTTCAGGAAAGTGACTGTGGAGTCAAAATATTCAGTCCTCCTGTAGATTATAACCCTCAGTGAATTAATTTATAAAATGGAATCACTTTATGGGGATTTTGACTATTCTGGTTTCTGTCATTTAGTTATATTAGGGCTCATGCATATGGTGTGTCCAATCTCACCTGGGATCTGTTCCTGCTGTCCAGCTGGAGTAATCTGCTCCCTACTTCAGCCAATTGGAAACTACCACACCCTACTAAAGCTCAAAGCATATGGCCGGAATCTGCCAGATACAGCGCTGTTCTCCTCTGGTTCAGACCTCTGTGCTCAGCTCACGGCCTGTGTATTTGTTTCCTGTTGTGACCGCGGCCCGTTTACTGACTACTAGAGATGAGCGACTTTGCCTTTTTTAGGGTCGAGTTGGGTTTCATGAAACCCGACTTTCTCAAAAGTCGAGTCGAACGAAATCGTCCGACTATCGTGAAAAGTCGGAGGTCCGACTGAAACACGAAACCCAATGCAAGTCAATGGGGAAGCAAAGTCGGCAGGGAGTGGAGGACAGTAAACACACCTACAGTGCCCATTTCAATGCCAACAACATCAATTCTTATTACTTAAGCTTGGCAACCTTAATTTACTTTATAATAATAGTTACGCATTGAAAACTGGGGGTTATTTGGCTAAAGTTGTGGGGGGGGTAGGGCTGGCTCCAGGTTTTCGTGTGCCCTGGGCCAAAGAGTGTCAGTGCGCCCCTTTAACACATACCACAACTCATGATGCTCCGATACGGCATAGAAATATAGGTATAGTACAATGACAAATACTTCACTGCTTACATGGCATGACTGATATCTATTTTAAATTCTACAATAGCGCAAAAAATGGACAGTACATTACTCCATACAGTATTATGGCCACCATATAGTGCGCCATACAGAATAATGAGCCCCATATATTTCTCCATACAGAATAATTGGTCCCATATAATGTTCCATACAGTATATAATGAGCTCCACATAATGCTACAGTATATGATGGTCCCCATGGATGATGCTCCAGTGTCTTATGGGCCCAAATAATGCTCCATATATAATGGGCCCCATTTCTAATGCTCCAGTGTATAATGGGTTTCATAGATGCTGCTCCAGTGTCTGATCTGCCTCATTTAGAATGCTCCAGTATATGATGGGCCCCATGGATGATGCCCCAGTGTCTTATGGGTCCAAATAATGCTCCAATATAATGGGCCCCATTTCTAATCCTCCAGTGTATAATGGGCCCAGTAAATGCTGCTCCAGTGTCTGATGTCCCCCATTTGGAATGCTCCAGTACATGATGGGCCTCATGGATGATGCTCCAGTGTATGATGGGCCCAAATAATGCTCCATATGTAATGGGCCCCATTTCTAATGCTCCAGTGTATAATGGGTTTCATAGATGCTGCTCCAGTGTCTGATCTGCCTCATTTAGAATGCTCCAGTATATGATGGGCCCCATGGATGATGCCCCAGTGTCTTATGGGTCCAAATAATGCTCCAATATAATGGGCCCCATTTCTAATCCTCCAGTGTATAATGGGCCCAGTAAATGCTGCTCCAGTGTCTGATGTCCCCCATTTGGAATGCTCCAGTACATGATGGGCCTCATGGATGATGCTCCAGTGTATGATGGGCCCAAATAATGCTCCATATGTAATGGGCCCCATTTCTAATGCTCCAGTGTATAATGGGCCCAGTAAATGCTGCTCCAGTGTCTGATGTCCCCCATTTGGAATGCTCCAGTATATGATGGGCCTCACATGGATGATACTTCAGTGTATGATGGGCCCAAATAATGCTCCATATATAATCTGCCCCATTTAGAATGCTCCAGTATGTGATGGGCCCCATGGATGATGCTCCATTGTGTTATGGGCCCAAATAATGCTCCATATATAATGGGCCCCATTTCTAATCCTCCAGTGTATAATGGGCCCCGTAAATGCTGCTCCAGTGTCTGATGCCCCCCAGTTGGAATGCTCCAGTATATGATGGGCCTCATGGATGATGCTCCAGTGTATGATGGGTCCAAATAATGCTCCATATATAATCTGCCCCATTTAGAATGCTCCAGTATATGATGGGCCCCTTGGATGATGCTCCAGTATATGATGAGCCCCATATCTCATTCTCCAGTGTATAGTGCTCCCCAAAAATTGCTCCCAACCTTTAAAAAAATTAAATACCTCTCCTCGCTGGGCACTGCTCTACTCTGAACTCCTCAGCATCACCATCTTCCAGCTCTCTGCACTTGCACTGTTTAGGCAGAGGGCATACAGATGTGATGTCATTGCACTCTCTGACCTGAATGTCACTGTCAGGAAATGCGGAAGATGTCACGGCGGTGGAGCAGGGAGAAGTAAGTATTGCTAGTGCTGTGGCCCTAAGCAAGCAGGGGGGGCCGACTCGTGGGCGACAGCACTGGCACAGGGCCCCTCATAGTATGCCAGTGTGTCTGATGGCGAGTGGGCCCTCCCACCGGCAGAGACACTTTTGCATACTATGAGTGGCCCTGTGCCAGTGCCGTCAGCAACGAGTATGCCACCCCCCCACCTGCTCAGGGAACCGGCACTTTCATCTGCACCTTCCTCTGTGTCACTTGTAAGGTGGTATAGTATGCGAGAAGGGGCACCTGAGTTTCATCAGGGTCAGATTCTGGCTCTGTAGAGTGCGAGGGGAATGTAGTGCTGTGGGTGAATGTACCAGCAGAATCATCTAGCAGTGGCTGTGCATCAGTGCACTCCATCTCTGATTCATGTTGGACTGGGGAATTCAGGATTTGACTTGATAACCCAGGCATGGTATGTGAAAAGAGCTCCATGGAGTAATCTGAAGTGTGGCCTGCCAGGTTGCTCCTGACAAGAAGCCTGCACTGACAACTCAGTGCTTGCATTTTTTGCAACTTCAGAAGAGGAGGCGATAGAGCTGGAGGCTGTTTCGGCAATGTAAGCCAAAACCAGTTCCTGATGCTCTGGCTTTAAAAGCGGTTTACCTACTCCCAGAAAAGGGAGCCTTCCAGGCCTTCCGAAGACAGACCATGCCGCAGTGTCAAAACCTCCTGCCTTAGCTGCTATTGTGCTTTTGGCACTAGCAGCAGATGCACCACCACCACCTTCAGTACCAGCTGGCCCCCCATGCCCACTTCCGTGGCCTCTTCCACCATACTTCCTAATTTTTATGAAAATGGACCCAAAATACCAGCAGATATATGGTACTGTATCAGAAGCGTACAGCTGTTTACAGTCTAGGGATAATTGTAAATCTTCGTATATATTTCATGAGTCAGACACAGACGCTCATAGGCTCAGTATGAATTAGACAATACTATAGTATAGTTTAAACATTCTAAAACTCTGTATATATTTCAGGAAGCAGACACAGACGCTCTGAGGTTCAGTATGGATTAGACAATAATTTAAAAAGTTGAAAAAGGGTACAGTATCACCTAATACAAGGTATATATAGTATAGTTTAAACATTCTAAATCTCTGTATATATTTCAGGAGGCAGACACAGACTGTTAGGATTCAGATTTCTGCCCTGACTATGCAGGAATCAAGACCCTCACATTCTGCAGTCTCCTGCTCTCTGTTTACTGCAGAGGAGATTGCAGAGGAGATTGCTTTGCAGCAACTCTCTCCAGAGGCTAAGTCCTTCATCCCATCCTCTGAGCATGCTCGTAGTACGATCTCCCATTGGAGTTCAGGGGTCAGGTGCTCAGGTCCTGCTCCTGATTCCATTGGTCCAGCTCAGAGTTCTGGAGACTTCCGTAAGGTCCCGTTTGCTATAAAAAGCACGCATGGCTGTTCCGCCATGCGCTAGTATAGTCATACTTGCTGCTGTGTGTATGTTGATGGGTGCATGATCTGGTGAATGACTCATTTGAAACCCCATTCCTATGATATTACGAATGTGTGAGGGAATGAGTTAGAGCCAGTATTTGCGCCTGCACCAGCGCACCATAGCTACACAGCAACACCTGCTAGTGTCTAACATCGCGCCTGCTTTACTGCGGTTTATATTGCAGCTTCCTCTACGCCGCGCTGCTGTAGCAGCCTTTTGGTGTGCGTTTGTAGTAGCAACGCTGTTCACACTAACAGTAGGTCTAGGCTACTCCGGAGACCTTTTACCAATAGTGTGTCGCTGAGTCCCTGTGCTGCTAACAGGCTCAGCGTTACTATATTTACTATTTTGTTTTGGCAGCTCTGTGTCTTTAACACAGTTTGCTTGTTGCTTCTGGGTGATATCAAACCCTGTGCACATTACTGTCATAGTGCTCTGCTACCATCTAGCAGTGGTTTCTACAGCTACTGCACGGCGGACCCCAAGCGGCGAACACGCTTTATTTATATTTTTATTTAGCATGTTCTGCCGTTCATAACATTATACTAGCGCCAGGGTCTGTCTAGAGATGGCAGAGCAGCAGCAACTCCTGCAGTGTGTGCGGCAGCTCGAGGGCCACTTGGCCATTCTTGAGAGGGCTCTCGCAGCTGCGCAAGCCACTGATGCTGCTGTACAGGCACTCACAGATGCGGTTGGTCGCTTGTCCATGTCCTCGCTTGCACCGACAGTTACCCGCCTCCCATTGCCCGATAAATACTCTGGTGATGGCGCCTCCTGTAGGGGTTTCATCAGCCTGTGATCAATCCACCTGGAGCTGCAGGCTGCACAATTCCCTACAGAACGGGCCAAGGTGGCATTTATTATTTCCCTACTGTCGGGCAAGGCGTTGGAATGGGCTACGCCTTTATGGGAACGTGGTGACCCCGAGATTCGGACCGCTGCCCACTTGCTAACAGCCATCAAGCAAGTCTTTCTCGGTCCATGGGTCACCCACGACACCTCTCTTCAGTTGCTTGCCTTGTCCCAGGGATCCCTCTCAGTTAGCCAGTACGCCGTCCGTTTTCGGACACTGGCGTCTGAACTGGAGTGGTCCGATAAGGCACTTATCCCTGTTTTTTGGAGAGGTTTAGCGGAGCACATAAAGGATGCTCTCTCTACTAGAGAGATCCCTGCGACTCTGGAGGAGTTGATTTCCATCTCCACCCGTATTGACCTCCGTTTTTCAGAGCGCGGTATGGAGCGTGCTCACTCCAAACGGAGAGGTTCTCCAGCTCCCAACTTTTTTGAGCCTCTGGAGCTGCCCGAGCCAGAGGTTCTACCCCCAGAGCCCATGGAGGTGTCTCACGCCATTTTTGAGACACACCCGGCTCAAGAGTCCATGTGCGGTTGTCATCGTCACCACGCTGCTTCTCAGAAAGACAGCGCCCCGCAATGGTCTGATTGTGAGTCGGTTGGCGAGACCTTTGTTCCTCGTCGCCTGCGGCCTAAGATTCTCGCGTGGGCACATGCGTCCAATGCGGACGGCCACCGTGGCTATATGCAGACCACAAAGTCTCTGACTGGATCGTATTGGTGGCCGCACAGGGCTCGGGATTTGAAAAGATTTATTCGGGCATGCACCTCATGTGCTCGGGATAGCCTTTCCAGATGTAGTGTGGCGACGGCCGTCGACACACGGCGGCGTTTCTCTGAAACTCCCGCTCCCATCATCTCCCGGGTGTCCCTCCTGAAACCTGGCGACCTGGCCTCCGCTGATACCTTCCGTGTGTCCAGGTTTTCTGTTTCACCTACCAGGACATCAGGCTCGCCTTCGGACGAGTCTGGGGCCTATGCCACTGTTGGGCACAGGCTGGTGGCTTGGAAGGTTCAGGGAGAGGGGGCCCTAGGAGGGGGGGTAATGTTAGGAGTCAGATTTCTGCCCTGACTATGCAGGAATCAAGACCCTCACATTCTGCAGTCTCTTGCTCTCTGTCTACTGCAGAGGAGATTGCAGAGGAGATTGCTTTGCAGCAACTCTCTCCGGAGGCTAAGTCCTTCATCCCATCCTCTGAGCATGCTCGTAGTACGATCTCCCATTGGAGTTCAGGGGTCAGGTGCTCAGGTCCTGCTCCTGATTCCATTGGTCCAGCTCAGAGTTCTGGAGACTTCCGTAAGGTCCCGTTTGCTATAAAAAGTGCGCATGGCTGGTCCGCTGTTATGAATGAGTCACCGTAGGAGGCAAAAACAGAAATGCTAGCTAAGTTCAGAAAACCAGAGAAGTTGGCAGCTATCGGATTGCAGACCCCTGAACCTATCAACAACAACTAGCAGTAGCCGTGGGGGGTTCCTACGATGCCCTAGACCCCTCGATCACAGCCGGAGAACTGCCTAGCCTAAAGACAGAAAGGGAAATCTAAACTGCCCCAGATCAGACCCCAAAGCAATAGGCAGCCCCCAACATATAATGACGGTGAAGCAAGAAGAAAAAACACTAACACAGATAGAAAGATAGACTGAGCAAATGATGGGGCCCAAGCTAACTAGACAGGACAGGATAGGAAAGCTGCTGTCTGCAATCCGCGAAAAACCCTATGAAAATAAGAGCCAACAGACCGACAGGGAAAAAGGCCCTGAAGACGCTAGGCTTCAAAAAGACTATGTCAGTACTCAGGTATTTTCTGAAGACAGAGCAACCGACAAAAAAGGAATTCAGCTCACCCCAGCAGGGAATGGCAGAATCCAGAAAAGCAAGGCAAACTAAAGCCAAAACACAAATGCAAAAAGGCAAAGCAGAAAACTTAGCTTTTGAGGAGCAGGAATCAGACTGGTCTCCTAGAATTCCACAGAGAAATCACCAGCGAGGAGGAAGGGCGTCAGCTGCCTTATATCCAGTCAGAGATCCCCGTCGCCCAGTCATCCTCTCCCAGCTCAGGTGCTTGGTAATCAGCCTCACTACCTTCCTTCACCAGAAGAGGGAGTTCATCAGACCTCAATGGTGAAGGGGAAAATGAACTCATAACAGTCCGCCATGCGCTAGTATAGTCATACTTGCTGTGTGTATGTTGATTGGTGCATGATCTGGTGAATGACTCATTTGAAACCCCATTCCTATGATATTACAAATGTGTGAGGGAATGAGTTAGAGCCAGTATTTGCGCCAGCGCGCCATAGCTACACAGCAACACCTGCTAGCGTCTAATATCGCGCCTGCTTTACTGTGGTGTTATATTGCAGCTTCCTCTATGCTGCGCTGCTGTAGCAGCCTTTTGGTGTGCATTTGCAGTAGCAACGCTGTTCACACTAATGGTAGGTCTAGGCTACTCCGGAGACCTTTTACCAATAGTGTGTCGCTGAGTCCCTGTGCTGCTAACAGGCTCAGCGTTACTATATTTACTATTTTGTTTCGGCAGCTGTGTCTTTAACAGAGTTTGCTTGTTGTTTCTGGGTGATAACAAACCCTGTGCACACTACCACCATAGTGCTCTGCTACCATCTAGCAGCGGTTTCTACACCTACTGCACGGTGGACCCCGAGCGGCGAACATGCTTTATTTATATTTTTATTTAGCGTGTTCCGCCGTTCATAACACAGACGCTCTAAGGCTCAGTATGAATTACACCACAATATAAAAAGCAGTAAAAGGGTAATGGATCAGAAGCATACAGCTTTATACAGTGTAGGGGTTATTGTAAATCTCCGTATATATTTCCAGAGTCAGAAACAGACTCTCACTGGCTCTGTATGCATTAGAACAGAATATAAAAAGCAGTTAATGGGTAATGTATCACAAGCGTACAGCTGTATACAGTGTTGTGGTAATTTTTAAATCTACATATATAATTCAGGAGTAACACACAGACTCTCACAGGCTCAGTATGGATCACACCATAATATAAAAAGAAGAACCACAAGAAATAATCACACATGTGGGTCAATGTTCCAGGTGTCAATTATGCACTCCAGTGGTGGGTGGAGGAGCACTTTCTGGCAAATCCACATCCCTCCAGTCACGCACAAACCCTGTACCTGACTTTGGCACACCAACATTTTCTCTTGCCCCCTGAGAAGCATCCTCCTCCCCAAAATAATCATTCCCCTCCTCCTCCTCTTTCTCTTCTTCTTCCACGTCGTCCAGGTCAGTTGCCCTCGCTGACAATGGCTGACTGTCATCAAGGCTTCCCTCCTCCTCTTCCTCCTCCTCTGCTGCAAACGCCTGATCCTTAATGTGCATCAAAGTTTGCATGAGCAGATGCATAAGTGGGATGCTCATGCTTATGATGGCGTTGTCTGCGCTTACCAGCCATGTGCATTCCTCAAAACACTGAAGGACTTTACAGAGGTCTTTCAGCTTTGACCACTGCACACCCGACAACTCCATGTCTGCCCTCAAACTGCCTGCCCATGTATCCTCCCACAAATACATTACAGCCTGCCTCTGTTCGCACAGCCTCTCAACCATATGCATGGTGGAGTTCCACCTTGTTGCAACGTCTATGATTAGGCGGTGCTTGGGGAGGTGGAGCGATCGCTGCAGTTTCTGCATACGACTGGAGTGTACGGCCGAGCGACGTATGTGCGAGAACAGTCTTCGCACCTTATGGAGCAGGGCTGTTAACTCTGGATAATTATTTAGGAAGCACTGCACCACCAGGTTCAAGGTGTGAGCCAGGCAAGGTATGTGTCTGAGTTTTGCAAGCGCTATGGCTGCCACTAAATTCCAGCCATTATCACTGACTACCTTGCCTGGCTCAAGATGTAGACTGCCCAGCCATGAGTTTGTCGCTGCAAGTAGTCGGCCAGTACCTCCGCGGTGTGTCTGTTGTTGCCCAAAGACATCATCTTTAAAACAGCCTGCTGCCGCTTATCACTAGCTGTTCGATAGTGGGACACCTCGTGTGCAACACTGGCAGCTGCGGATGGAGTGCTCGTGCGACTGCGCTCTGTCGACGAGCTTTCACTTCTTGGGGAGGAGGGTCGAACACCTACAGCCAACTGTTTCCTATACCGTGGGCTAGGCCAGTGGTTTTCAACCAGTGTTCCGCGGCACACTAGTGTGCCGCGACACATGGTCGGGTGTGCCGCGTGTCCGCATGGCTAATTTACATGCGATGCAAATTAGCCATGTGGAGGCAAGCAGGGCGGCGGGTCGGAGAGGCAGCAGTCCCGTGTTCCTGTGTCACTTCCTCCCTGACACAGCAGTCAGCGGCGCGGCTGGATGACATCATCATTCAGCCCCGCGGCTGCTGTGCCAGTGAGAGGAAGCTGCCGGTGAGGAGAGGTGAGGGGTGTGTGTGTGTGTGTCTAGGTGAGAGGTGTGTGTTTGTGTGCGTGTGTAGGTGAGTTGCTGGATGTGATGAGAAGCAATGATGGGAGTCATGGAGAAGGCGGTGATGGGGAGAGGGCAATGGAGAAGGCGGTGATGGGGGTGATAAGAAGGCGGTGATGGGGAGAGGGCAATGGAGAAGGCGGTGATGGGGAGAGGGCAATAGAGAAGGCGGTGATGGGGGTGATAAGAAGGCGGTGATGGGGAGAGGGCAATGGAGAAGGCGGTGATGGGGGTGATAAGAAGGCGGTGGTGGGGAGAGGGCAATGATGGGGTTGTCGAAAGGGCAATAATGGGGTAGTGGGGAGAAGGAAATGATGGAGGTAGTGGAATGGGCAATTTCTACATGAAGGGGATTATGATGGGGCATATTACTACAAGAAGGTGATAATGATGGGGCATATTACTAAAAGAAGGGGATAATGATGGGGCATATTACTAAAAGAAAGGGATAATTATGTATAATATGTACTGTTTTAGTGTCATTTTGTACCATTTTGGTTAGTGGTGTGCCCCGGGATTTTTTACGTATAAAAAGTGTGCCGCGGCTCAAAAAAGGTTGAAAATCACTGGGCTAGGCAGCACTGTTCCACCACCGCTCTCCCCTGTGGAGCCTGCATCCACCACTTTAACCCAGTGCACAGTTATGGACACGTAACGGCCCTGGCCATGCCTACTGGCCCATGCATCTGTTGTGAAGTGCACCTTTCCACTCACTGATTGTTTGAGTGCATGGACAATGCATTCTTTCACATGCAGGTGGAGGGCAGGCATGGCTTTTTGAGTAAATAAGTGCCGACTGGGTAGGTCATAGCTTGGGACAGCGTAGGCCATGAGCTCTCGGAACGCTTCACTTTCAACCAAACGGAAGGGCATCATCTGTAATGAGATCAGTTTGGCAATGTAGGCGTTCAAAGCCGGTGTACGCGGATGAGTACTTTCTTGTCCTACACAGAGTGTCTGGTAGGGTGAGCTGAACTTGAGAGCTGCATATGGGGGAACTAGCGGTGGACCTGACGGACTGAGAGGGGTTGGTGATGGTGATGGTGGTGATGGCCTAGATTCAGTCTTTCATTGCAAAAACATTGTGATTCCCTGACTGCTTTGGCCTTGCGATGGCACCTCAACATTTCTTGCTGGAGGTGTGCTTACCAGTGGGCTTTCAGTGGGGGAAGCGATGGAGCGTTGCTGGCTACCTTCAGTTGGAGCAGGTGCACATGTGCTACCTGAGGTTTTGTAGTCCGTCCACGCTTGCAAGTGCATGGTGGTTAAATGTCTAAGCATGCAACTGGTGTTCAAATTTTGGAGATTTCTACCTCGGCTAAAGGTCCTTTCGCACATCTTACAGAAAACCTTTGCCTCATCAATAGGATTTTGGTCAAAAAAGTGCCACACTGCACTCTTCCTAATATGGTATAAATGTTCAGGGCTTGCACGCTGTGCTAATTTGACCGTCTGGCCAAGCTGTCCTGCAACTCTTTCTGTTTTTTTACCAAGTTTTGGTACAGCTACGGGCCTGTCAGATAACCGCTGCTGCGGTGTCGATGCCTGCTGCGGATCCTTCTCCTCTTCTGAGCTATTGCCAGCGCCACCCTCTTCCCCCAATGGATGCCAATCCGGGTCAACAACTGGGTCATCCATCACCTCCTCTTCAAAGTCATCTGTACCTTCCTCTTTACCTTCCTCTGTGTCACCGTGTAAGGTGGTATAGTATGCGGGAAGGGGCACCTGAGTTTCATCATGGTCTGATTCTGGCTCACTAGACTGCAAGGCAAATTTATTGCTCTTGGTCAATGTACCAGCAGAATAATCTAGCATCAGTGCACTCCATGTCAGATTCATCTTGGACTGGGGAATTCACGATTTGACTTGATAACCCAGGCATGGTATGTGAAAAGAGCTCCATGGAGTAATCTGAAGTGTGACCTGCCGCATCCTTCACTTTTGGTGTGGGTGAAGGACACAAGGAAAGGTGTTGTTCCTGACCAGAAGCCTGCACTGACGACTCAATGCTTGCAGTTTTTGAAACTTCAGAAGAGGAGGCATTAGAGCTGCAGGCTGTTTCGGCAATGTAAGCCAAAACCTGTTCCTGATGCTCTGGCTTTAAAAGCGGTTTTCCTACTCCAGGAATAGGGAACCTTCCAGGCCTTCTTGAGCTAGATGATGATGCAGGCTCAACAACTCCTGCCTTAGCTGCTATTGTGCTTTTGCCATAACCAGCAGATGCACCACCACCACCATCAGTACCAGCTGCGCCCCCCCCCCACCCACGTACGCGCCTTCTTCCACCATACTTCCTCATGTTTGGGAAAATGTACTAAAAATACCAGCAGAGATATGTACTGTATGAGGAGCATACAGCTGTATAAGGTGTATGGAGAAATGTAAATCTCTGTATATATTTAGTTAGTCACAGACACTCTCCCAGTATGTATTTGACCGTAATCCAACCAGCAGATATACGGTACTGTATCAGAAGTGTACAGCTGTATACGTTTTTGGGGAAAATGTCAATCTCCGTATATTTGTTTCCAGAGTCACACACAGATGCTCTGCCAGTATGTATTTGACCGTGATACAACCAGCGGATATACG
This sequence comes from Dendrobates tinctorius, assembly GCF_039654945.1. NCBI lineage: Eukaryota > Metazoa > Chordata > Amphibia > Anura > Dendrobatidae > Dendrobates > Dendrobates tinctorius. The sequence continues at coordinate 8,387,101 of NW_027361731.1, read as the reverse complement.
GTACTGTATGAGAAGCGGACAGCTCTATACGGTGTATGGAAAAATAGAAATGTCCGTATATGTATTTATGGAGTCTCACACACACACGCCGTCTCTGTATAGATGTGACAGTAATCCAAACAGCAGATATACGATACTGTTTGAGAAGCGGACAGCTCTATACGGTGTATGGAAAAATGGAAATGTCCGTATATGTCTTTCCAGAGTCTCACACTCACACGCTGTCTCTGTATAGATGTGACAGTAATCCAAACAGCAGATATACAATACTGTTTGAGAAGCAGACAGCTCTATACGGTGTATGGAAAAATGGAAATATCCGTACATGTATTTCTGGAGTTTCACACACACGCTGTCTCTGTATAGATGTGACACTAATCCAAACAGCAGATATACGATACTGTTTGAGAAGCGGACAGCTCTATACGGTGTATGGAAAATGGAAATGTCCGTATATGTATTTCCGGAGTCTCACACACACACACGCTGTGTCTGTATAGATGTGACCGTAATGCGAACAGTAGATATACAATACTGTTTGAGAAGCGGACAGCTCTATACGGTGTATGTATGGAAAATTTTAAATCTCTGTCTATTTTTTTCCGGAGTCACACACACACGCTGTCTCTGTATAGATGTGACCGTAATACAAACAGCAGATATACGATACTGTTTGAGAAGCGGCACGCTCTATACGGTGTATGTATGGAAAAATGTAAATCTCCGTCTATTTTTTTACGGAGTCACACACACACGCTGTCTCTGTATAGATGTGACCGTAATACAAACAGCAGATATACGATAATGTTTGAGAAGTGGACACCTCTATACGGTGTATGTATGGAAAAATGTAAATCTCCGTCTATTTTTTTACGGAGTCACACACACATGCTGTCTCTGTATAAATGTGACAGTAATCCAAACAGCAGATATACGATCCTGTTTGAGACGCGGACAGCTCTATATGGTGTATGGAAAAATGGAAATGTCCGTATATGTATTTATGGAGTCTCACACACATGCTGTCTCTGTATAGATGTGACCATAATGCGAACAGCAGATATACGATACTGTTTGAGAAGCGGACAGCTCTATACGGTGTATGTATGAAAAATTTTAAATCTCTGTCTATATTTTTCCGGAGTAACACACACACAGCTCTATACGGTGTATGGAAAAATAGAAATGTCCGTTTATGTCTTTCCAGAGTCTCACACTCACACGCTGTCTCTGTATAGATGTGACAGTAATCCGAACAGCAGATTTACAATACTGTTTGAGAAGCGGACAGCTCTATACGGTGTATGGAAAAATGGAAATGTCCGTATATGTCTTTCCGGAGTCTCACACACACACGCTGTCTCTGTATAGATGTGACCGTAATGCGAGCAGCAGATATACGATACTGTTTGAGAAGCGGACCGCTCTATACGGTGTATGTATGAAAAATTTTAAATCTCTGTCTATATTTTTCCGGAGTAACACACACACTCTGTCTCTGTATAGATGTGACCGTAATACAAACAGCAGATATACAATACTGTTTGAGAAGCGGACACCTCTATTCGGTGTATGTATGGAAAAATTTAAATCTCTGTCTATTTTTTTCCGGAGTCACACACACACGCTGTCTCTGTATAGATGTGACTTACTCTGCTTGTCCCCTTATGTTGTGAGGTCAAGAAACTTTTCAAAGTGCTTTATGATCCATGTAGTGCTGGACATCTGTTTATTTGACCACAACATTTTATTGGGCCCTGCTGTCTCAGTTTAGTTTGATTGATTAATGAGAAGAGAGAGCAAAAAAAAAAAAAGTTCTAAGTCTTAGCCTCCTACAGTGGGGCAAAAAAGTATTTAGTCAGTCAGCAATAGTGCAAGTTCCACCACTTAAAAAGATGAGAGGCGTCTGTAATTTACATCATAGGTAGACCTCAACTATGGGAGACAAACTGAGAAAAAAAAATCCAGAAAATCACATTGTCTGTTTTTTTTCATTTTATTTGCATATTATGGTGGAAAATAAGTATTTGGTCAGAAACAAGCAATCAAGATTTCTGGCTCTCACAGACCTGTAACTTCTTCTTTAAGAGTCTCCTCTTTCCTCCACTCATTACCTGTAGTAATGGCACCTGTTTAAACTTGTTATCAGTATGAAAAGACACCTGTGCACACCCTCAAACAGTCTGACTCCAAACTCCACTATGGTGAAGACCAAAGAGCTGTCAAAGGACACCAGAAACAAAATTGTAGCCCTGCACCAGGCTGGGAAAACTGAATCTGCAATAGCCAACCAGCTTGGAGTGAAGAAATCAACTGTGGGAGCAATAATTAGAAAATGGAAGACATACAAGACCACTGAAAATCTCCCTCGATCTGGTGCTCCACGCAAAATCCCAACCCGTGGGGTCAGAATGATCACAAGAACGGTGAGCAAAAAACCCAGAACCACGCGGGGGGACCTAGTGAATGAACTGCAGAGAGCTGGGACCAATGTAACAAGGCCTACCATAAGTAACACACTACACCACCATGGACTCAGATCCTGCAGTGCCAGACGTGTCCCACTGCTTAAGCCTGTACATGTCCGGGCCAGTCTGAAGTTTGCTAGAGAGCATTTGGATGATCCAGAGGAGTTTTGGGAGAATGTCCTATGGTCTGATGAAACCAAACTGGAACTGTTTGGTAGAAACACAACTTGTCGTGTTTGGAGGAAAAAGAATACTGAGTTGCATCCATGAAACACCATACCTACTGTAAAGCATGGTGGTGGAAACATCATGCTTTGGGGCTGTTTCTCTGCAAGGGGCCAGGACGACTGATCCGGGTACATGAAAGAATGAATGGGGCCATGTATCATGAGATTTTGAGTGCAAACCTCCTTCCATCAGCAAGGGCATTGATGATGAAACGTGGCTGGGTCTTTCAACATGACAGTGATCCAAAGCACACCGCCAGGGCAACGAAGGAGTGGCTTCGTAAGAAGCATTTCAAGGTCCTGGAGTGGCCTAGCCAGTCTCCAGATCTCAACCCTATAGAAAACCTTTGGAGGGAGTTGAAAGTCCGTGTTGCCAAGCGAAAAGCCAAAAACATCACTGCTCTAGAGGAGATCTGCATGGAGGAATGGGCCAACATACCAACAACAGTGTGTGGCAACCTTGTGAAGACTTACAGAAAACGTTTGACCTCTGTCATTGCCAACAAAGGATATATCACAAAGTATTGAGATGAAATTTTGTTTCTGACCAAATACTTATTTTCCACCATAATATGCAAATAAAATGAAAAAAAAACAGACAATGTGATTTTCTGGATTTTTTTTTCTCAGTTTGTCACCCATAGTTGAGGTCTACCTATGATGTAAATTACAGACGCCTCTCATCTTTTTAAGTGGTGGAACTTGCACTATTGCTGACTGACTAAATACTTTTTTGCCCCACTGTATATATTCAGACATAGCTTGGGGAGGGCATTTATGCAGGGGGCATTTATGCACATGTAATCTAAGTACATGTATCAAAGTACTAGCAGTTATAACATGGCAGTTAGACGGGGCAGGAGACAGGTAAGGCATTTATATACATCTACTCCCTGTACATTTGGAGTACAACAAATATACACCATATGCATTTGTGTAATTTATATCCTGGCCGCTGCATTCACACACATCCACCGCCCTGGCATTAAATCTATACACTCCATCCATATCGGCCCCTCGCTCCTTTCCTCTCCTATGTATAGCACTCATGCTCTTTTCACATTGTTAAATTGCACAGATCCAGTCAGTCCCACCATTCAACATAAGAGACGCTCTCACAAATCACTTAACCATCTGCTCACTGTTTCTATCCTCCTTCTCCTAGTCGCAGGAGACATTGCTCCCAACCCTGGTCCCCCATGTTATAGAAAGTCAAACCCCCCAACTGCTACACTCAGAAACCCCTCTAATCTTATTACTATTCCCTGCATGTTATCTGTCTCTCTTAATTGTGCACTTTGGAATTCTCGCTCAGTGTGTAACAAACTCTCCTTCATCCATGACTTCTTCCTTTCTAATTCTCTTAACCTCCTGGCTCTTACTGAAACCTGGATCCAGCAGTCAGACACTACCACTGCTGCTGCTCTTTCTTTCGGGGGACTACACTTCTCTCATACCCCAAGATCAGACAATAGAGCAGGTGGAGGCGTTGGTCTGCTCCTATCACCAAAATGTACCTTTCAGGTTATTCCTCATTACCCTCACTAATCTTCCCTTCTTTTGAGGTCCATGCTGTCAGACTCTCCATGCGAGTGGCGGTGGTGTATCGTCCTCCCGGCCCCTCCCATCAGTTCCTGGATCATTTTGCCACTTGGCTTCCACATTTTCTCTCCTGTGACATCCATACCCTCATCATGGGAGATTTCAACATCCCCATTGCTCTTACCCTCTTCCCATCTGCTACTCACCTTTTATCTCTAACGTCCTCATTTGGCCTTTTGCAGCTTACTAATTCTCCAACGCATGAAGACGGAAACTCCCTCGACTTGGTCTTCTCTCGGCTTTGTACAGTGGATGATTTTGCAAACTCCCCTCTCCCACTCTCTGACCACAACCTTCTTTCATTCTCTATCAAGAACTGCCAGGCTGCTCAGGTCACTCCCACTGTCCATATTTATAGAAATATACAGGCCATTAACACCCAGAAACTTATGAAGAACTTGCAGTCTTCATTGGCCTCTATCTCCTCCCTCTCATGTCCTGATTCTGCATTGAAGCATTACAATGAAACACTTCAAAGTGCCCTGGATGAATTTGCACCCCCTATAAATAGAAAACCACAACACAGACGGCGACAACCCTGGCACACCCTGCAAACACGTTTCCTGCAGCGCTGCTCCAGGTGCGCCGAACGTCTGTAGAGAAAATCCAATCTACACGAAGATTTCATCCATTATAAGTTTATGCTTCGAACATACAACACTGCCCTTCACCTCTCCAAACAAACCTATTTCAACACCCTCATCACCTCACTGTCCAATAACCCGAAACGTCTCTTTGACACTTTTCATTCTCTACTCAATCCAAGAGTACAGGCCCCAACCACGGAGCTCCAAGCTGACGATCTGGCCAATTACTTCAAAGAAAAAATTGACCAGATTCGACAGGAAATTATCTCCCAATCACCTCATACCATGCACTATCCTCCCTCCCCCACTGCATCTAGCTCACTCTCTGATTTTGAACCAGTCACAGAAGAAGAAGTAAGCAGGCTCCTTGCATCTTCTCGCCCAACCACTTGCACTAGTGACCCATTTCCATCACATGTCCTCCAGTCCCTTTTCCCTGCTGTCACCCCTCACCTAGCTAAAATATTTAACCTCTCTCTCTTCTGGTATCTTTCCCTCCTCATTTAAGCATGCCATCATACATCCACTACTTAAAAAACCATCCCTCGACCAAAACTGTGCCTCTAACTATAGACCTGTCTCTAATCTTCCCTTCATCTCTAAACTCCTGGAACGCCTGGTCCACTCCCGTCTTATCCGCTATCTCTTTGATAACTCTCTTCTCGACCCTCTCCAATCCAGTTTCCGCTCTTTACACTCTACTGAAACTGCCCTCACTAAAGTCTCTAATGATCTACTAACAGCTAAATCAAATGGTCATTACTCCATGCTAATTCTCTTGGATCTCTCTGCAGCATTCGACACTGTGGATCATCAGCTCCTCCTCACTATGCTCCGTTCCATTGGCCTCAATGACACTGTTCTCTCCTGGTTCTCCTCCTATCTCTCTGACAGCTCCTTTACAGTATCTTTTGCTGGCTCCTCCTCCTCTCACCTTCCCCTTACTGTTTGGGTTCCTCAAGGATCAGTGCTAGGCCCCCTCCTCTTCTCCTTGTACACTGCCCCTATTGGTCAAACAATCAGTAGATTTGGTTTCCAGTACCATCTCTATGCTGATGACACCCAATTATACGCTTCTTCTCCTGACATCACGCCAGCCTTTCTAGAAAACACCGGCGATTGTCTAAATGCTGTGTCTAACATCATGTCCTCACTACATCTGAAACTGGACATGTCAAAGACTGAACTCCTTGTGTTTCCTCCCTCTACAAATGTACCTATACCCGACATTGCCATTTCTGTGTGTGGTTCCACTATTACTCCCCAGCAACATGCCCGCTGTTTTGGGGTCATACTTGACTCCGAGCTTTCCTTCGCACCCCACATTCGATCACTGGCTCGCTCTTGTCATCTGCACCTCAAAAACATCTCTAGAATTCGACCTTTTCTTACTTTTGACTCTGCAAAAACTCTTACTGTTTCTCTTATTCATTCTCATCTCGACTATTGTAACTCTCTTCTAATCGGTCTCCCTCTTTCCAAACTCTCCCCTCTCCAATCTGTCTTGAATGCTGCAGCCAGGATCATATTCCTCACCAGTTGTTACAATGATGCCTCTACCTTGTGCCAGTCATTACACTTGCTACCCATCCACTCCAGAATTCAGTATAAACTTATTACCCTCACCCACAAAGCCCTCCATGGCTCAGCACCACCCTACATCTCCTCTCTTGTTTCAGTATACCACCCTACCTGCGCCCTCCGCTCTGCTGATGACCTGAGGTTAGCATCCTCAATAATCAGAACCTCCCACTCCCATCTCCAAGACTTTACAAGTGATGTGCCAATTCTTTGGAATGCACTTCCCAGGTCAATACGATTAGTCCCCAATCTCCACAATTTTAAGCGTGCCCTGAAAACGCATTTATTCAGACTGGCCTATCGCCTCAACACATTAACCTAATCTATCCCTGGGTGGCACAGTCAAAAGTTTTACCATAACCAGGTTCCCTGCATCATGTTCCCACATGCTTTATGCATCCATTAGCCCTCTGTGTCTGTACTGTTACACACTTAACATTATGGCTGGTCCATACAATCAGGGCAACTGTTACCATCCACCTTTCGTGTCTACCTCTTTCCTCATAGATTGTAAGCTTGTGAGCAGGGCCCTCATTCCTCTTGGTATCTGTTATGATCTATGTGATTATTGTTATGCTGTAATGTCTATTGTCTGTACAAGCCCCTCTGAAATGTAAAGTGCTGCGGAATATGTCGGCGCTATAGAAATAAAATTTATTATTATTTATTATGTGACCATAATACAAACAGCAGATATATGATACTGTTTGAGAAGCGGACAGCTCTATACTGTGTATATATGGAAAAATGTAAATCTCCGTCTATTTTTTTACGGAGTCACACACAAACGCTGTCTCTGTATCCAATACTGTTTGAGAAGCGGACACCTCTATACGGTGTATGTATGGAAAAATGTAAATCTGCGTATTTTTTTACGGAGTCACACACATATAGCATGTATTTGTCCGTGATACCAGCTGGTACGTGGTAGTGTGTGAGAAGCGTACACCTCTATACGGTGTGTGAAAAAATGAACGCTCGGTAACTGTGCAGAAAAAAGGAATAAAAGTATTTTTGGTTTGAAAAAAGCAGTCTGCGCAGCAGTGTGCAAACAGCAGTGTGCAAACAGCAATGCAGCTATCAGGGAGCCTTATAAGGCAGCCTAATAACCAACAGCGCTGCTGCACACAAAAAAAATCCTCCCCTGTCACTGCACACTAACTGTAGTGTTGTACAGTGAAAATCGCTCTCAGCAGAAGCACAGATTCTCTTTTTCTTTCCTGCCTAAACACTCTCCCTATTGAGAACGAGCAGCAGCAACCTTTCCCTATGCTAAGATCGGCAGAAGTAAGATGGCGGTCGACGTTCAGGGCTTTTATAGCCACTGTGATGCCACACAAAGCAAGCCAATCACTGCAATGCCCTTCTCTAAGATGGTGGGGGCCGCTGCCCATGTCATCGCGTTGCCCACTGTGTGCGTCATAGATCATTGGCTGAGAAAAGGCACTGGAAGCATTATGGGAAATGCAACTTTGGTGCTCGAGTCGGCGACCTCATGGCCGACCTCATGCTATGGTCGGGTTTCGATCGGCGAAACCCGACTTTAGCGAAAGTCGGCGACTTTTGAATTTGACCGACCCGTTTCGCTCAACTCTACTGACTACTCTTGTGCCTTCTGATTCTGTATTCTGTCCTTCTGGTTCTGACCCAGCTACCTGACTATTCTTCTTGCCATCTAACACCACAGAACAGCAGGTAACACCATGGTCCAAGCCTAGGGGTCCCTGTGTAGGTTCACATCCATGTAAGGGTGTTAAAGGGCGATGAGCAAGACAATCCTTGGGATATGGAAAGCAGAGAAGATAGTGCCAAGCATGTTCATGGTGGACATCTTTTGAGCTGCCAGGTGACCACGAACAGTGCTCCCAATACATTGTGTCTGTAAACTATTCCAGCAAGATCTGTAATCAAATAGCTAAATGGCGCTCCTTCCCTTCTGAACACCACCATGTGCCCAGACAGTAGAGTGCAACCGTATATAGAGTATTGTGCAAAGTTGGAAAATAATTTGTAAAATCCATTTGTTTTCTATTATCCTTTGTGAAGAATTCCAAAGTTATCACCACATCAAGTGACACACGTCTGATTTTAAAAATGGGGCCTGATTAGGAACACAAAACTGGCTGCGGGAAGAGGTTACATCAGAGTATTTTGGACACTAACTACTGTAGTCAAAAACTGTGACTATAGACAATAACATCTACTGAAATGATCAAACCCAACAGTCTTCATCAGTAATAAATGAGTAACTAGTGGTGAGACCTCTCTGGGGTAATTAGCATATGGGGCTCGGTGACTTCACAATCTAAAGTATCGTACGGGCCAATATTTTCTGTCAGATGAGTTTCAAGAAGAAATATTAGACATTTAAAGAGAACGGTGTATAATAGTGCAAAGCTGAGATGTCTTAAAGGGAACCTGTCAGCAGGATTGTGCACAGTAACCTACAGACACTGTCAGGTCGGTGCCGTTATATAGATTACAGTGATACCTTGTAATCATCACAGATTTCATCACCAGGTATCAATGTAATCAGTATAATGGTGCTGACTAGTGATGAGCGAACAAGCTCGCCACTGCTCAGTACTCGCCCGAGTATCGCGGTATTCAGCAAGCATCGAGCATTTCTGTGATTATTGGTCGGGAGCTTGGGTCTCCGCCCTGCAATTTTGGCGCTCTTTAGAGTGCTAATCAACATGCAGGGACTGTCTGCCACCCACTGTAATGCCGCAGCCATCTTTGTTGTGGTATTACAGTGATAGGCTGGCCGCACAGCGTCATCAGGTCTATAGGAGGCCTGACGCCACCCTGCTTGTCATAGTCAGGTCTGGAATCAGACAGTGTAGGGAGAGCTGCTGCTGAGATAGGGACAGATTTGTGCTTTTACTAGTTAGTGTGGGTATACCCTCATAGACTCCACAAATCCAGCTAAACCAACAGTCCTTCTAAGGACTAATTACGGGGTATATAGATTGCAGTGCTACGTAGGCAGGGAGTGTATGTGACTCTAAACACATCAGTGCAAGGCATGCGGGCACTGTATTTGGGTATATAGATATCATTGCATACATCAAAAGAGTCTATTACTGTCTGCTGCTGCCTATTACATATATACCTAGCTTCAGGTATCAGCGGCTAGGAATATTTTTTTTTTTGCACCACAATCCTGATTATTTTATTCCAAAGCAATCCAGAGCCTTTTTTTCTCCATTTGCTTGTTGACACTGCAGACTACAGTCAGATCTTTGTAATACTACAGCATGAAAATCCAGCAATTTTAAAATCATTTGCCTATCCCAGGCATCACATCTGAGTGTGCAGAAAATTCTGGCATTTTTTGTTGTACTGTAGTATTTTTTGAAGTGTCTTATCCAATTTTTTTACTCCATTTTTCTGCCAAAATTTTTTTAGCTGCCAACAAAAATCTGCCAAAAATTTTTTAGCTACAGTTCATATATTTAACACTGTGTTTTGTCCGCCACATACAGCGCATATCATTGTGCTAAATATTTTACAATTTTAGTTCTCCAAAGAATTTTTTTTGTAGTGTGATAGCCTTCTTATTGACAGAATTTTTGTGGCCAAAAAACAAAACAAAGCAGGCCACATATTGAAGAGTCACACGCCAGATCTATCTGTGGCCTACATATTGTGCCAATTCAGGGCTACATACCACTGTATTTGCTGTCTGTTACCCTATTTCTATACACTATTTGGGGTACAAATTTTAAAAATACAGGCCGCATAATGAAGAGTCTGGTATCTCAGTCAAACGCCTGATCTATCTGTGGGCTTCAAATTGTGGCATTTCAGGCCTCCATTCTACTGTATTTGCTGTCTGCTACCCTAGGTTTATACACTATTTTGGGGTAAAAAATAAATAAATCCAGGCCACATATTGAACATTGTGGTATCTCCATTATGCGCCTGATCTATCTGTGGGCTACAAATTGTGGCATTTCAGGCCTGCGTTCTTTTTTGTCTGTGTCTTACCGTAATTCAATTAATATATTTCTGTAAAAAAACAAAGAAACATACAGGTGTGTCACCCCTGAGGGTTCAGTCGCCACAGAGGTACTGCACCTCCTCCTGAGGCGTAGTATCCCACTCCCCAGGTAAGATGGTAACACCTGACCAGACTCCAGCACCTGCACCCAGCACAGACACTTTAGACCAGCAGAGCGCCCTTTTTGGCAGCTGCTTTGGTTCATGAAGGGTGCTGGGAGGTGGGTGGAGCTTAGATTGCACTTAGAGGGGAAAGCTGACTGGAAGTTAGGTCAGTTCCCCACTGGGGGAAGGAGAGGAAGGATGTAGATGCAGCAGTCGCCTGTGAGCTGGAGCTTCTGGCAAGGAAAGGAATAGAAAGAGCATTTCTTCAGATGAAAGATAGAAAAGGATGGAATGTGAGGAGGAGAGAGCTGGGGACTAGGGCTATAGCAGAGCCCTTCCCTAAGTTTAATGCGCCAAAGGCCGGGCGCCGGTATCCGAGGCTGTGTGGAATACTAATGATCCTACAGCAGAAACCGGAGGAATAGAAGTTGTGACCACTTTATTTCCACCTAAGACTCGATGACACAGCAGTAAGGTGTGTGAGCCGGGACATGATTGTAAGGCGTTCCCGAAGTAGGCTACAACTGCCTGTCATGCGAGTGGAGTTATAAGTAACAGCAAGAAAGAGGAACTTGAGTGTAATTCATAACTACAAGTACTTCAGATTAGCGCTAGTAAGGAGACGTTCAGAAAAGGCACACGAAAGGGAGTGCTGAAAGGGTATATTCCATCTGCTTGGGAGAGCCCCTGTCTATGCCAGAAACGTGATCAGCTGTGTCATTGCCTTCTTCCTGCGCCAACCTACTCAGCACTGCTACATCCCTGTTCCTAACACTACACCATCTATTCTACAACTGCCCTGGGACTACAGCTCTACCTGTGGAGAGCTATTACACCTCTGCTGCACCACATCATCTGTCCCAGAGGATCTGCACTGCAGCGCTGGTCCCCTTATGGCCAGATACCAAAGGTGGCATCACGAACTTATCCATACATAAACTTTATTCATTCCACCTATTTTACAAGGACACCCAGGCCACGGACCAAGTCACTGCTACCGTGACACCTCCCCTCAAAGACACCGGCCCGGTACCGAGTAAAGGAACCACACCTGCCCTGGGGATTCACAGGCCACATATTGAACAGTCTGGTATCTCCGTCAAACGCCTCATCTATCTGTGGACTACAAATTGTGGCATTTCAGGCCTACATTCTACTGTTTTTGCTGTGTCTTATCCTAGTTACTGACACCAGTTTGATAACCAAAAATAAATTTTTAAATACAGTCCAGATATTTTCAAGTGTAGCTTTCCCACACAGGAATCACAGACAAGTTCACTACCAATTCAGCCATTTGTAGTGAACGTTCTAAAAATTGTAGTCCATTTAAAATGGGCAAGGCGCGTGGCAAGGGACGGGGAAGTAGATGTGATGGTGATGGTGCATGTAGATGCCTAGGCTGTGGACAAGCTGAAACACCCACATCTTCTCTCCCGCTCTTCATAACCCAGTTACTAGGGGCCTTTAGAAGGACATCACTATTGAAACCAGAGCAGTGTGAAACGGTTGTTGGTTGGTTAGCAGAAAATGCTTCCAATCAGTTTGCCACCATCACCACTACCACCGTTTCTTCCACTCGGTCAATTCGGAGTAGCTGTGAGTCTGGACCGCATATTCCTCACCCTGATCCTCCTTCCTTCCTCCAAGCCAAGTGCCAAGAGACAACTGATCCCACACTTGGACACTCCGAAGAGCTGTTTAGTTTTCCCTTTATAGATTCGGGCCTCTCACCCAGTCCATTTGAAGCGGGGCAAGATGAGATCACATGTAGCGATGCCTAAATATTTGAGCAGCCACAGTCACACGAAGGCAATGGTGGGAACATGTCACAAGAGGTGGACAATAATGAGACACAATTGCCAGCAAGTCAGGAGGAGGATCAGGGTGCGGAAGTGGAATCCGAGGAGGTGGATGATATAGTAACTGACCCAACCTGGCAGGAGGACACGTAGAGCGAGGACAGCAGAACACAGGGGGAGGGAGGCGTAGCACCTCAACAGGCAGGAAGAAGCAGTGTGTTGGCTGCAGACAGAAGGCAGGCAACCATTCCTCGTAACACCAGCACAATAGAAGTTGGTAGTACAACTGTTAGGTCTTTCCAAGTCTGATTTTTTTAAAAGACTCTGCCGATAACCCCAAACAGGCCATTTGCACCACCTGCCATGCCCGCATCAGCAGGGGTAGCAAACCTAACAGCCTGACCACCACCAGCATGATCAGGCACATTAGCAAAGCACCCAACTTTGTGGGCCGAACCCCAGGCTCCAGGAACAGTGTCTGCGGGTGACACCACTGCTTCTTCCACTGTTGTGCATGCAAGCCAATCCTCTGTCCATGGTGCATGCAAAGATGCCCCCTTCCCTGCACCAGTCATTGCCCACACTCAACTACCACCATGGTCAAGCATGTCCACATCCTTGTCACAGCGCAGCCTTCAGTTGTCCATACCCCAGTCATTGGAATGCAAGAGTAAATACGCAACCAACGCCCCACAGGCCACAGTGCTAAATTCACACATTTCTCATCTGCTTGCAGTAGAAATGTTGCCTTTTAGGCTTGTGGAGACGGAAGCTTTCCGCAACCTGATGGCGGCGGCTGTCCCAAGGTACTCGGTCCGCATCCACCACTTTTTCTCATGGTGTGCCGTCCCGACATTACACAAGCACGTGTCCCTCAACATTACCTGTGCCCTGAACAATGCTGTTACTGGGAAAGCCCAGCTAACCACGGACACGTGCACAAGTGCTTGTGGGCAGGGACGCGCTACATCTCGCTGATGGCACACTGGGTTAACATAGTAGAAGCCGGGACCCAGATGGACCTTGGGATGGATCACGTCCTCCCATGTACATATATACTTACATACAGAATATACCAAGGTTATAACAGCAGGCTCCATATCACTATTCACAGAAGATGTATAACTTAGACCAGCTGTACATATATAATTATATACAGAATATACCCATGTTATTCCAGCAGGCTATATATAACAAGATGTATAACTTATACCAGCTGTACTTATACTGTATAATCAAGCACTGGAGATACCCAGGTTATACCAGCACAGTCTATATAATTATTGTTGTAATTATTACAAGTTCCTCTGTAGTGTGGCAGTGTCATAAAAACCCTGTCGAAATAGAGAGGAAGAGGACAAAAACTCTATTTCCATGTATTGGAAGCAGCAATCCTAAAAGTCAATATCGACCCTTTAAAAACCCCTATACTTTTATGCTCATGGTTACCTGCTTTGGTAGCGTTTGCAAGGTCTGTACTGCCCTCTAGCGAACAATGTATTTTTTTTTACATAATTTGTCATGACCTGGATTGTGTGACGTTCCTTTCCAAGGAATTTTAATTTTTTTTATTATTATTATTATTATTATTATTATTATTTTCTGAGGACATTTCTTATGGGATAATCAGACCTATTGGAATGGTTTTACACCTTTCGTGTCTCCACTTTTTCCTCACAGATTGTAAGCTTGTGGGCAGGGGTCCTCATTCCTCTTGGTATCTGTTTCGATCTGTGTTTATTGCTATGCTGTAATGTCTATTGTCTGTACAAGTCCCCTCTATAATGTAAAGTGCTGCGGAATATGTTGGCGCTATAGAAATAAAATTATTTTTATTAATGGAAGATGGTGAGGGAGTACCTTGCTGACCGTACCAATGTCCTCCGTGATTCCTCCGTGCCTTTTAATAATTGGGTATCCAAGCTGGACACGCGGCATGAACTGACTCTCTACGCCTTGGAGGTCCTGGCCTGCCCTGCTGCTAGCGTTTTGTCAGAGCGGGTTTTTAGTGCCGCTGGTGGAATTATAACTGATAAGCGCATCCGTCTGTCAACTGACAATGCTGACAGGCTGACACTTATCAAAATGAACAAGGGCTGGATTGGGCAAGACTTCTGTACACCTGTAGGGTTGAGCAGGTTCGCAGGATGCAGTGACGAGACACTAGACGACTGATGGTTTGCAAAATAACTTTTATCTAGTTTTAGCCACTGGGCTTGTTCGAAGAAACATAAAATTGTGAACCAAACAAACAGTCCACGCAGGGACTCAACAATCTTATTCGAATTCTAAAGCCACTTAGCCTTCCAGGGACTGCTGGTTTCGTGAGCGTGGCTGCGTTGAGGTCGCTGAGGCAGCTGTCCTGAAGTCTCGCTTCCCCAGGAAGGAATGGGGCTCAACAGGCCCTGAAGAAAGTGATGACGGTGGGGCGCAACAGGCCCTGAAGAAAGCAATACCGTTGGGGCGCAACAGGCCCTGAAGAAAACGATGCCGTTGGGGCGCAACAGGCCCTGAAGAAAGCGCAGCCGCTGGGGCGCCACAGGCCCTGAAGGAAACGCTGCCGCTGGGGTGCAACAGGCCCTGAAGAAAGCACTGCCGCTGGGGCGCAACAGGCCCTGAAGGAAACGCTGCCGCTGGGGCGCAACAGGCCCTGAAGAAAGCGATGCCGTTGGGGCGCAACAGGCCCTGAAGAAAATGATGGAGGTGGCGCGTGGTGATGACGCAGTTCCCCAGATGACCAGTAGCCGTCCTTTATCAAGGAGTCTCTCCCAAAGCCAGGGTAGCGAGCCTTTTATCTCGCCTGTGACGAGGTGGCGTATCTTCAGGCCGGTGACCGCCGGGTCGGCGTGATGGGGGAAGGCTGGGGGGAAGTGCCCAGGCCTCTGTGACCTGGTTTTGGGTACTCATGGCCACTACCTGAGGTAAAGTTCCTCTCTCGCCAAGGCGGGGGGTAGCGGGGATGCTCCTCTCAGAACGGGAGCGGGGAGCAGTCTCTGGGAACAGTCTCTCACATCTCTCTTGTCGGTAAATGTCCAGCTTTTTCCTCGCAGGCTCCTCTCGGTGCCCCAGCAAGTCACCCTGCGTCCTGCCTTCACTCGCTCTCTTCCCCAACTGCCACTTCAGCGCGTCCCCTGCTCCTTTTACCCTAGCCCCGCCCCCTGTTGCCCTGACAGCCTCAGTCGCATGTCTCTCTTTGTAATCCCACTGATGTGATTCCTTCAATAACTCTGATGGCGGTCTCCCTGGTTCCGGCCCAAACACTATATGGGGGTCCTCCTCCCCACATTCCCCCACCCTGTAAGCTCGCCAGTCCTCGGGTGAGGGAGTTAGTCTATTAAGATTGGCCTGTAAAGGTGTCAATATTCGTTGCCATACGAACTGGTCTTGCTCATACCGTTCGGGGGGTTTGCCGGCTGTTGACCGCTCGGAGCGTCTAAGTTCGACTGGGGTGGAATCTTGTGGGGTGGTGGACGTTGGTGGGCTGCAGGATGCCGGTGGGTTAATTGTGTCAACTGGCTCATTATTGGGTGAAGGGCCCTAGGGAACTGGAGGGAAATCCTCATCGTCCAAGTCCCAGCATATGGACTCCGGTTCGGATGTCTTCGGGACAGGTTCCAGTTGCTTCGGGTTGGTGGAAATACATGGGCGTAACATATTACGATGCACAATGCGGGTGGGCAGTGTTTCATCCTGCTCGGGCCGTATTTCGTACACAGGTCCTTCTGGATGGATACGGCGTAGTACCCAATAAGGACTCTCTTCCCAACGTGACTCCAGTTTATTCTGGGGGCGTTGATCTAGTACAAGCACACGGTCCCCGCTTTGGAGATGGGGAGGGGAGGCTGTATTCTTCCCTGGGTGTTCCCAGTCTTGAAGTTTGGTATGTACAATTCGGTGAAGAGTTTGCAGCCTGTGGCGATGATTTCGGACCCAAGACGACACTCCGGTCCAGGGCCGAGGCTCTTCGGGGTCCAACTCTACCTCCGTGATCCCTTTACCCTCTCGTCCGAACAGCAGAAAATAAGGAGTATAGCCCGTAACTCGATGTACCCGATTATTATAAACCCATACTAATTCAGAAACATATTCAGGCCAACGAGCTTTCTTGTCACTCTCCAGAGTGCGTAGCATTTGAATCAATGTCCGATTAAATCGCTCACAAGCCCCATTCCCTTGCGGGTGATATGGTGTGGTCCGGGATTTATCAATCCCATAAAGATGATGTAGTTCCTCCATAACTTTCCCCAAAAAACATGCTCCCTGGTCGGAATGTATACGCTGAGGACAGCCGTACACTTGTATAAAGTTTCTGCAAATTGCGGAGGCGGCTGACTCCGCGGTCTGGTATCGAGTAGGGGTGACCACAGCGAACTTGGTGAAATGATCCACCATGACGAGGCAGTGTTCGTATCCCTGGAATGCGGGGCCAATGTGCAGATAATCCACCGTCAGGAGCTCAAAGGGTGCTGAAGTCACAATCGTCTGTGTTGCGGCCCTCTGAGCAGGCGGTTTGGCCAATTCACATAAGCGGCAGGTACGGCAAACTTCGTCCACAACAGCCGACAAGCGTGGGTGATAAACTTTCTGTTGTAACCATTGCAAAGTCTTTTTGGCTCCAAAGTGGGCCCCTTTTTCGTGAGCCTCTCGAGCCAGTTCGTGTAGCTGAGCTCCGGGCGTAACCACCTGCCAAACAGTCGTTGAGGTTGTTTGCGAAGTGATTTTACGGTACAGTAGTCCCTTTCGGATAATCAGTCTCTCCCATTGTCACAGCATCAGCGAGAGGTCTTGGGTTAAAGTATGTCGTTGAGTATCAGTGGGTAATTGACCAGCGGCGACCCATGTCCGGAGAAGTCCAACTTCTTCATCTTCTTGTTGCTGTTGTATCCACTTATCCCGAGATTGTTCCAGGATGCCCCTGTGGGCCTCTGGAGAAGATACTTTTGCATCAACATTGGTGAGCACGGCAGCGGTAAGAGCGAACGGTATTTCCTCTCCTTCTAATTCTTCATCTCGATTCTGTCCGGGAGTTGTATGTCGAATCCTGGAGAGAGCATCTGCATGAACATTCTCGGCCCCTCTTTTGTAAATAATCTTGTAATTGTACTTCGCCATTCGGGCCACCCATCGCTGCTCCAAAGCCCCCAACTTGGCGTTTTCCAAATGAGCCAGTGGGTTGTTGTCAGTTCGCACTACCACCTCGGAGCACGCTAGGTACTCTGCGAATCTCTCCGTCATAGCCCACACCACTGCGAGGAGCTCGAGCTTAAAAGAGCTGTAATTGTCAGGGTTACGCTTGGAGTCATGGAGTGAACAGCTTCCGTAAGCGATCACCCTCTCCCGGCCATCCTGAACCTGTGACAACACAGCCCCTAGCCCGTGAAGACTCCCGTCAGTGTGCAGGATGAACGGATGAGAGAAATCCGCATAAGCCAACACTGGGGCATCCGAGAGTGCAGCCTTGAGATCTCGGAAGGCCTCTTCCTGAGGGTGTTGCCACTGCATTTTTCGCCCATTGGCCCCAGCGGGAGCCCCCTTCAGCAGGTCATGCAGGGCTCGAGCTCGACATGCAAAATTCTTTACCAAACGACGGCAATATCCAGCTAACCCCAGAAAAGCCCGCACGTCTTTCACCGTCTCGGGGGTAGGCCATTCCTGGATAGCAGCAACCTTCTCCCGGGATGGCCTCACACCCCCTGCCGAAACGACATGACCCAGATACTCAATCTGAGAGCGAAATAGGTGGCATTTCTGAGGCTTCACCTTCAACCCGTACTTTTGCAGCCGGCTGAGTACCTGTCCCAACCGCTTCAGGTGGTCCTCGAAGGAGGCGGCATAGACAATGATGTTGTCCAGGTAGATCAACATGGCCTCAAAATTGAGATCCCCTAAACATCGCTCCATCAATCGCTGAAAGGTCCCAGGGGCGTTGGCCAGCCCGAATGGCATACGATTAAACTCAAACAGTCCCATGGGCATTATGAACGCCGTCTTAGCTCTGTCCTCTTCTGACATGGGCACCTGCCAGTACCCACTGGCCAAGTCCAGGGTCGAAAAATATGTTGCTTTGCCCAATGCAGACAGAGATTCTTCTATGCGGGGCAGTGGGTATGAGTCTTTAATAGTGCAAGCATTCAATTTACGATAATCCACACAGAATCGTAGTGTACCATCTTTCTTCCGGACCAACACGATGGGGGCCGCCCAAGGGCTTTGACTTTCCCGTATCACCCCTTTTTGCAGCATCTGAGCCAGCAAAGTTTTCACCTCTTGATAGAGTTGTGGCGGGATCTGTCGATATCATTCTCGGATAGGGGCCGCTCCTGCTGTGGGGATCTCATGAGTGATGGCGGTGGTACACCCAAAGTCGTCTTCATGGCTAGCAAATACTTCATGGTACTGTCCCAGCAATGCTTTTACTTGTGAAAGTTGGGCCGCAGTTAGTCCAGAAAGCTCGGCCCGCATCTGCTCCAAAATATTTCGGCCCTTCTCTTGTGTCGAGACTTCGTGGGACTGTAAGGTTCATATTGTTACCTCCCAAGGATCCTCGGGGTGTACTCGTAATTGAACCGCAGGGGCGGGCAGCACTTCTTCTAAAGGCTTTACTAGTTTGTCTCGGTCTTCAAGTTTAACGCAGCGGACCAGGACGGTTCCTTTTCGCACCGTAGCGAGGAAACGGGCCACCAGTATGCCAGGAGGTAAGTGCTCTGAGTGACACGGCTCCACCTGCACCTCTACGCCCTCCAAAGGTATCGGGGCCCGAATTGGCAGGGCCACCACTGTCTGTCCAGGAGGCAGCACAAGCAGGGGTGCCGCTGACGCGATGACCTTGCCCAGAGCCTCACCCTCCTGGCAGTCCCGATGCACCCACGCACCTCGCACCAGCTGCTGGAATACCTGTCCCTGAGCTGTGCGAGAACCCCACTGCTTCAGTGTCCTTTGCGTGGGATCATTAAGCAACAGGTTACCAAACTCTTTTAAAATATTCATGCCTAGGGTGACGGGGTGTCGTTGATCAGCTTCTCCTTGAGTCAGCACCACCCCTCTGCGGCCGAGGGGTTTACCGCACAACGTCATCTGCACCCACACTACCCCGTCTTTTCTTTCAATAGCAGTATGCAACTCTTGGAGCACATTCATATGCTGAGTAATCGTCTCCCCCTCTGCCTGCATCCTGCTAAACAGACGGGTCCTTAACTCTCCCACATTAGTGGGATCCCCGTGGGTCTGTTCCACTATCTGCAACACCTTTTCAAAAGTGTTGCGGTGCCCCGGAGGTTTCAACATCACTGACCTCCGCACCTCCCCGTCTAGGGCCATGAGTGCCACTTCAGCTTCCAGGTCAGGGGTCATTGGGTGCATCCGAAAGAGCCCCCGCATTCGTTCTGTCCAGCTCCATAGCATAGTATTGGAGCCGGAGAATCTAGGCAGGTTGTTCAGCATGGCCCCCAATGAAATGCTAGTACGGGGGCCCTCATTATTTACAGAGTCTACAGCTTCCCCCTGACCTGCGCCACCACGTCTATGCTCAGAGACTGCATCCTGCTGACTACGCCAAGTGTAGGGTTGAGCAGGTTCGCAGGATGCAGTGATGAGACACTAGACGACTGATGGTTTGCAAAATAACTTTTATCTAGTTTTAGCCACTGGGCTTGTTTGAAGAAACATAAAATTGTGAACCAAACAAACAGTCCACGCAGGGACTCAACAATCTTATTCGAATTCTAAAGCCACTTAGCCTTCCAGGGACTGCTGGTTTCATGAGCGTGGCTGCGTTGAGGTCGCTGAGGCAGCTGTCCTGAAGTCTCGCTTCCCCAGGAAGGAATGGGGCTCAACAGGCCCTGAAGAAAGTGATGACGGTGGGGCGCAACAGGCCCTGAAGAAAGCAATACCGTTGGGGCGCAACAGGCCCTGAAGAAAACGATGCCGTTGGGGTGCAACAGGCCCTGAAGAAAGCGCAGCCGCTGGGGCGCCACAGGCCCTGAAGGAAACGCTGCCGCTGGGGCGCAACAGGCCCTGAAGAAAGCGCTGCCGCTGGAGCGCAACAGGCCCTGAAGGAAACGCTGCCGCTGGGGCGCAACAGGCCCTGAAGAAAGCGATGCCGTTGGGGCGCAACAGGCCCTGAAGAAAATGATGGAGGTGGCGCGTGGTGATGACGCAGTTCCCCAGATGACCTGTAGCCGTCCTTTAACAAGGAGTCTCTCCCAAAGCCAGGGTAGCGAGCCTTTTATCTCGCCTGTGACGAGGTGGCGTATCTTCAGGCCGGTGACCGCCGGGTCGGCGTGATGGGGGAAGGCTGGGGGGAAGTGCCCAGGCCTCTGTGACCTGGTTTCGGGTACTCACGGCCACTACCTGAGGTAAAGTTCCTCTCTCGCCAAGGCGGGGGGTAGCGGGGATGCTCCTCTCAGAACGGGAGCGGGGAGCAGTCTCTGGGAACAGTCTCTCACGTCTCTCTTGTCGGTAAATGTCCAGCTTTTTCCTCGCAGGCTCCTCTCGGTGCCCCAGCAAGTCACCTTGCGTCCTGCCTTCACTCGCTCTCTTCCCCAACTGCCACTTCAGCGCGTCCCCTGCTCCTTTTACCCTAGCCCTGCTCCCTGTTGCCCTGACAACCTCAGTCGCATGTCTCCCTTTGTAATCCCCCTGATGTGATTCCTTCAATAAATCTGATGGCGGTCCCCCTGGTTCCGGACCAAACACTATATGGGGGTCCTCCTCCCCACACACCACCGAATGAAAACAGTGAAACATAACTGTGGCGCCCCTGAGGCTTCAGTCGCCACAGAGGTACTGCACCTTCTCCTAAGGTGTAGTGCCTCACCATCCAGGTAAGGTGGGAACTCCTGACCACGCTCCACACCTGCATTACACACACAGGATAGTTCAGTGGGGCCACCTAACAGCTTCAGGCTGGGGGTTAGCAGAGCACCCCTTGTGGAACCCTGCTTCATAACACGAGATGTGCTGGGAGGCGGGTGGAGTGAGATGATACAAAAGAGTGGGAAGAGTGAGACTCAGTTGGTTAGTTGGAGAGGGAGAGAGAAGAGTGAAGATGGGTGTCTGAAGGACATGCTGCAGCAGGTCCCAGTGATCTGGGCTGCTGGCACGAGAAAGACCAGAGAAAGAGACTGATAAGATTGATAACCTTCCATAAGAGAGAAATAGAACAGATCGGAACGAAGGAGAATAGAAGGATGGTGGGAAGCTGGTTGAAGAAAGATATAGAACCCTTCCAGTCCAGAGCGCAAAGGCCGGGGCCCGGCCCCCAAGGTTGATTGGATCTTTATGTCCGGCAACAGACACCGGAGGAGTAGTGAGCCACTAACGTCTTGCTCCCATCATAGACTTGGGACACAACAGCAACTGAATAGAGAGCCGGGACGCAGTGAGGAGTCCCCGAAGCAGGCTACAGCTGTCTGTCATACAAGTAGAGACTAGGAACACCTAGAGAGAGGCATTCCAGGGTAACTAAGTACTGGAGTGCTTCGCACCTAAAGGCGCATTGGAGGAGTCGTTCAGTGAAGGTACATATTGGCGGAGTGTGGAAGAGAGAACCCTATCTTGCCTGGAGGTTGGCTGAAGCCCTGACCTGGAGAACACAGTACGGAGGCAGGCGTGTGTGTGAACTGCAAACTGTGAGTAAAGCTTTGGAACCGCATACTCTGGTGTCCTCCAGTTATTCCAGCACCGCTACATCTGGGTAACTACCTCTATACCATTCTGCACCTCTCCTCATCCATTGCACCTACACTGCCCTGGAACTACAGCTCCACCTGTGGGGAGCTACAACATCTTTGCTGCACCACACCATCAGTCCCAGTGGATCTGCATGCAGCGTTGGCTCAACATCTTACTTGCCAAACACCACGGGTGGCGTCACGAACTATTCTAATAAACTTTAACACCATTAACATCACCGCCATTGATATTGGGCGCCCAGGGCCACGGACCGGGTCACCGCTGCTGTGACACATTCCCGCCTTGACACCAGCCCGGTACCGAGTACCCTGCTGCCCTGGGTGTGTGAGGGCAACCCATAACCTCCGATACAGTGTCTTTTTTGGGAGGTGTATTCCCATGCACCTCTTCACACCCACACATGGGTATACGCTTCCTGATTTTGGCTATTTGGTGTCATCCTCCTCCTCCTCCTCCTGATCATCCACCAGACCACCAGAACAAGAAAACGAGGGTGACCATGTTCAGTGCTGCTACAGCCACTCTAGTTTGTTGAAAGAGTCTTTAAGATGCCCGTCAAAATATTTTAAAAAGTATGTACCCCAGGTGGAAATCTTTGTCAGCCCATACACTTAGTGTATGGGCATTCCAAGTAAAGGAGACCAGCTCCCTTATAATGGGAAAAAAAAATGTAAAAGGCCTTCCTACATGTGCCTCCTAATATTTGCCAGCCTTGCATTCTATGCATGGGCAAACAAACACTATGGGAGACCCACCTCCTAATAATGTGAACATTGTTTTCAGGAGGCCCACCTCTAAGCCTGTTCCAAGGGTTATTGTGATGCATGTAACTTTGGTGCAGGCCTTGCATCCAATGCATAGGTTAACAGTATGGTAGTACCAAATGAATAATGTGAACTTGGCTTTCCTGTGGCAATCCAGTAAGTGGATACAAAGGCTTATGGGGTTGCGTGTTACTTTGTGACAAGGCGGGCCTTGCATTCACTAATAGACTAACAGTATGGGAATACCAATTGAATAATGTGAAGTGGATTTTCCTGTGGCCATCTAGTACGTCGATTCAAAGGCTTATTGGGGTGCATGTAACTTTGTGGCAAGGCGGGCCTTGCATTCAATGCATAGGCTAACAGTATGGCAGTACCAAATGAAAAATAATGGGAACTTTGGTTTAATGTCACCATCCAAGACGTCTTTACCAAGGGTTATTGGTGTGCGTGTAACTTTGTGGTAGGGCAGGCTTTGCATTCAATACATAGGCAAACACTATGGGTGACCCTCTTTCTTATAATGGTAACATTTTTTCAGGAGGCCCTCCTGTACATCTCGTGAAAGGGGTATTGGGGTGCGTCCTCATTTTTGGCAGCCCAGCCACTCACTGCATAGGCAATAACTAGGAGACCCACTGTTTTATAATGGCTCTTTAAGAATAGTAATGCTGCCTGATGCCCCTATAAAAATAGGCTTGGTGACTTTAAGAGTCCCTCCTTCATAAATGAAACAAGATGTGTCTGAAGATGTGTCACACACCACATGACCAGCTAAGGTTGTTAAATGTTAAAATGACATTTCCCAGTGAATGCATTTGTATTCGTTAAAAGCAATGGTAACGTTGGAAAAAGCATCAAAAACGCTACGTGTGACCATTGGCAAAGTGATGGAGGGGCATTTTTTGGGGGGGGGTTATTTCTTTTGTCTTGCATACAAATTATTACCCTGGAAAGGATGTTCCTTTACATATTTCCCTGGAAAATCCATTTTGGTTTTGTTTTTGTATGTTTTTGTGTGCGCCTGTAAAAGTGGTGTCACATTCTGACAACATTGGTTACAGCTGTGATCTAGGAGTCAGAAATGCTTCTAGGGGCGATCCCCATGATGTTTCAATGTCATTTGTGCACTGTCCCCATACATTTCCAATGTTTTGATACCGTAGAAAGACCTCCGGGGGGGGCACGGCAAAAAAGTTCGGACTTCTCACAGGCTAACACTGGGTTCACTGCTCGGGTTGAGCATCCGAGTATTCCAATTTGCTCGATCCGAACAATGAGCACCTGAGCATTTTACTGCTCGCTCATCACTAGTGCTGACCTGACAGTGTCTGTAGGTTACTGTGCACAATGCTGCTGACAGGTTCACTTTACATTTAGATCTCAGGCATTTGGAAGAGGCGATGGAGAGATTTTATTAAGACTATCAGGGAGTTACAGACTCACATAAGTGAGGAAGGCCGATCCCACCACAATCAAACTATCATACAGAATGAACAGGTAAAAAAAAAGACATAGAATAAAAAATAATGTTCCATCCCCGACAACAACGTAAATAGGAGGGGAGAACTCCAACACTAAACCAGATTTGCACTCATTAATGGTGGACCATTGGAGCTACTGTTAGTCCTGACCCAAAAAGTAGAGAAAGTATTAGTGCTCCCCATTTCAGGAGATATTGTGCAGTAATCTGAATTCCTTAGGATCGAAAGCATAATGGAATTTATGACGTAGAGAGAAGCCATGAAACCAGGGCTTGAGCCATGCCAACACATCTCCTGCAGGGGTGATTAAATGTATATTACAGCCATCAGCCACGCACAGCTTAGAGATATATCATGGCACAGGTGGAATGGTTTTCCAGTAGTTTATCACAATCCTCCTTGAAATTACTTTTAATACAAGTTGAAAAGTCAGGATAAAGAGAAACTCTGTTGTTATTGCACAGAAATTCACACTTGGCCTCACTGCACATTTAATGTTGTTGATCAAAAAAGAAAAGTTTGGCCAGAAAGACTGGACCTGGTCTTGTAGGGACCATATGAGCACATTCAGCAGCACAGAAGGGAGAGAAGGGAGATTCATCCAATAAGATATCAGGGATCTAGGAAGCCAACAGCATCATTACCCTCTGATTTCTGATACAGACCCATCATAATACTTTTCTTCAAGTGATTTTCTAATTTATCAGAACATTCTATGCACGCTGTCATTTGGCTTTGTAGTTGACAGATCTGGGCAGGTAACGGTCAGCGTCTTCTAATCTCAGGGGGTAGGTGGATATTGTAAGTTCTATAGAAAAGGGTTTTCAATGACCAAACACATTAGAACAGTTTTCGGTGGAGGAGAACGTTGCGGTCTAGAGGCAAAATGGTGATCATGGTAATATGGCCGGACTACACCAACGATAAAGCAGCCACAGCCGGTGACTGAGAAGAATCTGTGACTTCTCTGCATTTAGTGGTTACCACTCACCTGGGTAGTCATATGTAGGAATCTCCTCTTTACACCACTCAACAACCCTCACATATGTCTCTGTAGCATTAATATGGGTCAGATCTTCACCCTGAAATAAATATTGTAAAAGTCACAGACAGATGGAGAAGTCACATCTATGATCAGCTCTAATCCTGCCATCTCCACCGCTCTCATTACACAAGTATAAAACATATAATACTGGTGGATAAAACAAGACTGAGCACAAGACCTTCACACCCCCTACAAATCATAGGGGAGATCTCATGACACCTTCTCTCCATCTACCTGATGATCCTGAGGAACATTGAGATCTTCTTGTTTACAGTCTTGTGGAAGAAGAGGACGGGGACATCTCTCTGGTGTTGTCCTCTTACTGAATAGATCTGGAGGAAACACATACAGGGACTGAATTCATTCTTTACATACAGATAATTATAGGCCGTGTGTATTTAGTCCTGTCTATTACCTGGTGATGTGAGGGGCTGGGGAACCTCCATCATGACGTCCTTGTACAGATCTTTGTGTCCTTCTAAATACTCCCACTCCTCCATGGAGAAATAGACAGCGACATCCTGACACCTTATAGGAACCTGACACACACAATGATACTGTCATCCCCCGATCCCTTCATAGCGTTACTGTGTAATGTCCCAACATTCCCAGCAGTGTCACCTCTCCAGTCAGCAGCTCAATCATCTTGTAGGTGAGTTCTAGGATCTTCTGGTCATTGATGTCCTCATGTATCAGGGGGTGAGGTGGAGGCCCTGTGATTGGACTCAGGGGTCTTCCCCATCCCTCAGACACAGGGTCCTGACAGCGCTCACTAGAGGTCTTCTTCACTACTGTGTAATCCTGGTTATGGAGAGACACATTAATAAATCTCACTACAGACATTTCCAGAGTCCTCACCTCTCCAGTTCTGTCCATCTGTTATTCCCATAGATAAGAATGATGTAATGTGACGTCATCAGAATCTCTCACCTCTCCAGTAAGCCGGAAGAGGATCTCTAGGGTGAGGTGTAATATCCTCTCCGCCATCTTGTCTCTGTCCATATCCATCTTTGATGGGTAAATCAGCAAAGTTTTCTTTTGTAGAAGATCTTCACTGAGAGGATCCGATATTGTAGAGATCTGAATGAGAAGAAGATGAGCCGATGTAACATCATAAAATCCTGTGTAATACAATTACTGGAGATAATAAGGGAAACATATGAGGAGATTTATTATTTTACAGTATTTAGTTTTCTTCTTTACATCTACTAATAAAACCTATATATTTAGGCCACAGACAACAAGCAGTTTCTTCCTCGGAGTCAGCAGCTGAATACGTTCCTCATAGACTCATCTACTATATAATTGTCTAATTCTGTCTGTCTGTCTGTCTGTCTGTAACGGAAATCCCGCCGCAACCAATCAGCGACAGGTGCAGTCCAGCCTCCCGCGTCGCTGATTAGGCCGCGACCAATGTGCGGATGGTAGCCAGGGTCCGGAGGAGAGGAGACTCCTCCGGACCCTGGGTACCATTAATCTGTAAAAAATAGAATTAAAATAAAAAATAGTGAGATACTCACCTTTGGACGGACCCTGGACATCTCTTCTCTAACCACGCGCCCGGCATCGCGGTCCCAGTAATGCTTTGTGCCAAAGACCGCTGATGACGTTGCGCTCATCTCCGGGCTTTGGCGCTAAGCAATACTGGGATCGCGATGCCAGGCATGTGGAAAGGAGATCAGGGGCCGTCGGAAGGTGAGAATAACCTTTCTTTATTTTTTTAATTATTTTTTACATGCTATGTTGGTTGCAGCCGGTAGGCCGTGACCAATCAGCGACGTGGGCGGCTGCACTGCGCCTGTCATACCAGCAAAGGGGGGGGAGGGGGACCATGCATACCAGGAAAGGGGGTGAGGGTGACCATACATACCAGGAAAGGGGGGTGACGGGACCATGCATACCAGGAAAGGGGGGTGACGGGACCATGCATACCAGGAAAGGGGGGTGAGGGGGACCATGCATACCAGGAAAGGGAGGTGAGGGGACCATGCATACTAGGATTGGGGGTGAGAGGACCATGCATACCAGGACAGAGAGGTGTGGGGACCATGCATACCAGGATTCGGAGTGAGAGGACCATGCATACCAGGATAGGGGGGTGAGAGGACCATGCGTACCAGGATAGGGGGGTGAGGGGACCATGAATATCAGGATTGGGGGGTGAGGGGCACCATGCAAATCAGGATTGGGGGATGAGAGGACCATGCATACCAGGATTGGGGGGTGCATTATTGCATTATTATTAAATCTTCATTAATAAACTACATACATATTCTAGAATACCCGATGCGTTAGAATCGGGCCACCATCTAGTCTTCCATAACGCTAATTCTCGTCTCATTTCCCGACACTGGAATCGGCATTAGCAATACTGCAGGAGATATTCATTACACGTGACAGGAGAAATAACTACTTCATGATGAGGACGACATCTTCATCTTCTACTACGGCTCTAGAAACATATTTGGCCAGAGTCCGTCACTGACTCCATCCCCACCGGCCGTCTATATGAAGGTTTCCCGTCTTCCCCGGACTGTAATCTTCTATCACGTTAGATCTCAGCTCTGATTCACACACAGAAGTTTGAGGCTTTTATAAAAGATTTTTTGATCCCACAAACACCAAGGACAGAAATGATCTAATCCCAAAGTCTCCATGTACAGTGATTTATGGGGTTTATTTCTCCCCTTAGGTTTTCCTATACTACAAGAAAAAAGCAGATGTTAAAAGGTTTCTGAAGAAAATTGGCTCTAACAATTCTTGTAAAAATACATGCAAAAAGCAGAAGGCATATTTTATTATTTTTTTTAACAACAAATGATTAACTCTTGGGCCCCAGAGCATAGATGTACACCACAGGGACGGCACAGGGGATTAGGGAAGAATCGCGCAGGGAGGGGGCTCAAAGCAGCGTGATGTGCTGCGCTGCTCCAATGGCCTCCTTCCCTGCAGGCCCCTTGATCCCAGATGGCTGCCTGGGGGTCTGCAGGTAGGCGGCTTCCTCAGTGCCTACAGAGACCAGGCGCCGAGAAAGCCTGCTGCAGTGCGTATGTCAGATCGCTGATCTAACACTGCACTGCAAAGTGTCAGATCAGCGATCTGACACTTCACAGTGATGTCCCACACTGGGACAAAATAATAAAGTAAAAAAAATAAAAAAAAGTGTAAAAATAATTTATAGAAAATCCCTAAATAAATTTAAAAAAAAAATATTCCCTAATAAATTCATTTTTTGGAAATAGAAAACAAACAAACAATAAAAGTACACATATTTAGTATCGCTGCATCTGTAACGACCCGCCCTCTAAAACTGTCCCACTAGTTAACCCCTTTAGTGAACCCCTTAAAAAATAAAAATAAAAAACAAAGCAAAAAACAATACTTTATCATCATACCGCAGAGCAAAAAGTGCAATAAACGTGCGTTCAAGAAACGTATATAAACAGGGTACCGCGTCATCAGCAAAAAATAAAAAAAGTTGTAGCTCGCAGAATAAAGCGATGCAAAAATAATTATTTTTTATATAAAATTGTTTTCAGTGCTTAAAAGCGCCAAAACATAAAAAAAGACATAAATGAGGTATCGCTGTAATCGTACTGACCTGAAGAATAAAACCGCTTTATCAATTTTACCGCACGTGGAACGGTGTAAATGCACCCCCCAAAAGAAATTCATGAAATGCTGGTTTTTAGTCATTCTGCGTCACAAAAATTGGAATAAAAAGCGATCAAAAAATGTCACGTGCCCGAAAATGATACCAATAAAAATGTCAACTCGTCCCACAAAAAATACGACCTCACATGACTCTATGGGTCAAAATATGGAAAAATTATAGCTCTCAATATGTGGTGATGCAAAAACTATTTTTACAATAAAAAGCGCCTTTTAGCGTGTGACAGCTGCCAAACATAAAAACCACCATAAATAGTAAATCAAACCCCCCGTTATCACCCCCTTAGTTAGGGAAAAATAATAAAATTAAAAAAATGTATTTATTTCCATTTTCCCATTAGGGCTAGGGCTACGGTTAGGGCTAGGGTTACTATTAGGGCTAGGGTTAGGGCTGAGTTTAGGTTTAGGGGTGTGTTGGGGTTAGGTTTGGAGTTAGAATTGGGGGTTTCCACTGTTTCGGCACATCAGGTGCTCTCCAAATGCAACATGGCGTCTGATCTCAATTCCAGCCAATTCTGCGTTGAAAAAGTCAAACGGTGCTCTTTCCCTTCCAAGCTCTGCCATGCGCCCAAACAGTGGTTTACCCCCACATATGGGGTATCAGCCTACTCAGGACAAATTGCACAACAACTTTTGGGGTACAATTTCTACTGTTACCCTTGGGAAAATAAAAAAGTGGGGGCAAAGATATCATTTTTGTGAAAAAAACTATGATTTTTTTATTTTTATGGCTCTACGTTACAAACTTCTGTGAAGCACTTGGGGGTTCAAAGTGCTCACCACACATCTAGATAAGTTCCGTAGGGGGTCTAGTTTCCAAAATGGGGTCACTTGTGGGGGGTTTCCACAGTTTAGGCACATCAGGGGCTCTCCAATGACAACATGACACCCGCAAACCATTCCATCAAAGTCTGCATTCCAAAACGTCACTACTTGCCTTACGAGCCCCAACGTGTGCCCATACAGTAGTTTTCTCCCACATATGGGATATCAACGTACTGCGAACAAATTGGACAACAACTTTTGGGGTCCAAATTCTCCTGTTACCCTTGGTAAAATAAAAAAATTAGGGACTAAAAGATCATGTTTGTGGAAAAAATATGATTTTTTTATTTTCATGCTCGGGCATTATAAACTTCTCTGAAGCACTTTGGGGTTTAAAGTGCTCACCACACATCTAGATAAGTTCCTTGGGGGGGTCTAGTTTCCAAAATGGGGTCACTTGTGGGGGGTTTCCACAGTTTAGGCACATCAGGGGCTCTCCAAAGTCAACATCACACCCGCAGACTATTCCATCCAAGTATGCTTTCCAAAATGTCAATACTTTCCTTTCGAGTCCTGACGTGTGCCCATACAGTAGTTTTCTCCCACATATGGGATATCAGCGTACTCAGGACAAATTGGACAACAACATTTGGGGTCTAATTTCTCCTGTTACCCTTGGGAAAATAAAAAAAATTGGGGACTAAAAGATCATGTTTGTGGAAAAAATATGATTTTTTTTATTTTCACGACAGGGCGTTATAAACTTCTGTGAAGCCCTTGGGGGTTCAAAGTGCTCACCACACATCTAGATAAGTTCCTTGGGGGGTCTAGTTTCCAAAACGGTGTCATTTGTGTTGGATTTCCACTGTTTAGGCACATCAGGGGCTTTCCAAACACGACATTCTGCGTTGAAAAGTCAAACGGCGCTCATTCCCTTCCGAGCTCTGCCATGCGCCCAAACAGTGGTTTACCCCCACATATGAGGTATCAACATACTCAGGGCAGGGCAAAGTGCACAATATCTTATGTGGTCCTGTTTCCCTTGGGAAAATAAAAATTGGGGGTGAAAACATCATTTTTGTGGAAAAAATATGATTTTTTAATTGTACAGCTGTACGTTATAAACTTCTGTGAAGCCCTTGGGGGTTCAAAGTTCTCATCACATATCTAGATAAGTTCCTTGGGGGGTCTAGTTTCCAAAATGGGGTCAATTATGGAGGATTCCACTGTTGAGGCATATCAGGGGCTCTCCAAACGTGACATGGCGTCCAATCTGAATTCCAGCCAATTTTGCATTGAAAAGTCAAACGGCGCTTCTTCCCTTCTGAACTCTGCCATGCTCCAAAACTGTGGTTCCCCCCCACATATCAGGTATCAGCAGACAAATTGCACAATAACTTTTGCAGTCCAACTTCTCCCGTTACCCTTGGTAAAATAAAAAAAAATTCGTCCTGAAGTAATTTTTTTGGGAAAAAAAGTTAAATGTTAACTTTTTTTTTTAAACATTCAAAAAATTCCTGTGAAGCACCTGAAGGGTTAATAAACTTCTTGAATGTGGTTTTGAGCACCTTGAGGGGTGCAGTTTTTAGAATGGTGTCACTTTTGGGTATTTTCTATCATATAGACCCCTCAAAGTCACTTCAAATGTGATGTGGTCCCTAAAAGAAAATGGTGTTGTAAAAATCAGAACTCGATGGTCAACTTTTAACCCTTATAACTTCCTAACAAAAAAATTTTGGTTCCAAAATTGTGCTGATGTAAAGTAAACATGTGGGAAATGTTACTTATTAAGTTTTTTGTGTGCCGTATCTCTGTGATTTAAGGGCATAAAAATTCAAAGTTGAAAAATTGCGAAATTTTCAAAATGTTCGCCACATTTCTGTTTTTTCACAAATAAACGCAAGTTATATGAATGAAATTTTACCACTAACATGAAGTACAATATGTCACGAGAAAACATTGTCAGAATCACCGGGATCCATGGAAGCGTTCCAGAGTTATTTCCTCATAAAGGGACAGTGGTCAGAATTGTAAAAATTGGCCCGGTCATTAACATGCAAACCACCCTTGGGGGTGAAGGGGTTAAAGGGAACCTGTCAGCAGGATTGTGCATAATAACCTACACACAGTGTACGTCAATGCTGTTATAATGAAGAAAATGATACCTTGGTTGATGATATCGGTCTTGGGGCTGTTTCTTAATCTTTATTTTTAGTTTTGTGTTAATGATATGGTCATGCCCTAAGGCGGGGTTCATGTATGTGGTGCTCTGATTATATATTCATAATGCAGACTGCTGACAGGTCTCTGCTCCTCGCTGACTTGCCCCATAGTTTGCATAATGTATACCATCACATACTGAGTTTTAAAAAAAAAAAACACTTCTGCAGGAAGGTGCCGGCCATTGCACCTGCGCTGCAGCATAATCGCGTGGTAACTGCACTTAATCCCTTGTGCAGATTTACTTAAGTGAGGAAAAAAAAAGTAATTCTGAAAATGGCGCCCAGGGCACCTGCTCAGTACCATCTATTGGTTTGCATAAAGATCAGACAGCTGCTGTGGCGCAGGCGCCAGTGGCGGCATCTTGCTGGAGAAGAAAAAAAAATGTCCTCCTCCAAGATGGCGCCGCCGCATATGTCAGCGATCTCATGGCTGGCACCTGCCTGCAGAAGCGTTTTTTTTTTTTTTAAATCAGTATGTGATGGTATTCATTATGTAAACTCTGGGGCAGGTCACTGACTGAGAAACAACTAGACACCCAAGGTTTCAATAACATAGAAATCTATTAACACAACTTGAGGTGCATCATCTGCACCGCATGAAGATCTGGATGTTCAATCCCCTGAAGACCCCGATTCAATCCTGCAGCTAGAGAGTTTTCCAGCTGATCTGAAACAGAAGATCTTAGATAAACTAAATACCATCAATACCAGAGATTAACTTTCAAGGCTCAGCAAAGAAACACCACCAGACAGTATTGTTGAAGATGCCAATAGAGCACTTGCATCAATAGCTACCACCACCATAACTCAAACTAATGAACTGATTTATGCAACTGCCTCAGCAATCATGGAAATGCTTGGCTATGCAATCAGCAAGAACAGAAGTACGTGCCCCCCTTGAAAAAGAAGACTGGAGACAATGATCAAGGGGACACGAAGGGAAGTCAGCCAACTAACAGAAATACAGAAGAGTGTAAAGATCAAAAATAAGACCAAGCTGGAAAAGTATAAAGGCCTGACCCCAACTGAAGCCCTAGAGACTGCTAAACAATGGCTCACAGCACTCGCTGCAAGACTGGGGAGATACACTAGAGAAGCTGAGGCCAAGAGGATAAATGCCCTATTCTCCAAAGAACCACCCAAGGTGTACTCGCAACTACAGAGTAACAGCACAAAGGCAGCAACTCCACCAATAGCAGAGACTGAACAATTCTGGAGGAACATATGGGAGAAGGAAAAACACATAACACCAATGCAATGAGTCTGCAAGATCTGAGAATGAAACACAGCAACCACCTAGAGCAAGAACCAGTCACCAATACAGAAGCCGACATCCAACAGCGGGTCAAGAAAATGAAGAGCTGGACAGCACCTGGCCCAGACATGATCCATACCTACTGGCTAAAGAAATTAACAGTGGTACATGAATGCAGATGTACCAACTGTTAGAAGGAGGCCACCACCCAGCTTGGCTAACACAAAGAAGAACAGTGCTGATCATGAAGGATCCTCATAAAGGAACAGTTACATCCAATTACCACCCAAAACCTGCCTTACAACAATATGGAAACTCCTGTCAGGCATCATAGCCACCAAGCTACAGAACCATACGAACCAGTATATGAATCCAGCTCAGAAAGGCATTGGGACTGAACAGAGAGGCACTAAGCACCAGCTCCTAGTTGATAGAGCAGTCGCTCAAGACTCAAGATCCACACAGACCAATTTCAGCACAGCCTGGATTGACTACAGGAAAGCCTATTACTTAATGCCATACACAAGGATCTGTGAATGGTTGGCTCTCTACAATGTCAACAGGAAATTAAGAACCTTCTTCAGAAAGTCAATGGGGCTATGGAGAACAACATTGGAAGTCAACTCAAGACAACTAGCACAAGTGACCATCAAATGCGGCATATAACAAGGTGATGCATTGTCCCCACTGCTTTTCTGCATAGGCTTGAACCCCCTCAGTCAGATAAATACAGAGTCTGGCTATGGATACAAGAGTGGAAGCACCATCAGCCAACTCCTCCACATGGATGACATCAAGCTGTATGCGAAAAATGAATGAGACATCAATTCACTGATCCATCTACAAGGATCTACAGTGAAGACATTGGGATGTCCTTCAGACTGGAGGTGTGGCTGGTTGGTAATAAAGATGCATGGTAGTCAAGACTGATGGAGTGGAATTACCAGCAGGGCACAAAGCAGATGTACAAACATGCTACAAGTACCTCGGCATCCCACAGGGATACGGTAACCATGATGAGGAGGCAAGAAAAGTAGCGAAATCCAAATACCATCAAAGTGTAAGATAGGTCTTGAAGAGCCAGCTCAATGGGAAGAATAAAATCTGCACCATTAATACATATGCCCTGCCAGTTATCAGATACCCTGCTGGCATAATGTGCTGGCCAAAAGAAGAGATGGAAGCTGCAGATGTGAAGACACGAAAGCTCCTCATAATGCATGGAGGACTCCACCCCAAGTCTAGCACCCAAAGATTGTATACCAACAGAAAGGAGGGTGGTCGAGGCTTGACAAGCATCCAAGCCACTATCACGGATGAAACAAGGAGTATCCAGAAATACATCAGAAAAATGGCAGCAAAAGATGAGATGCTGAGAGAAATCCTAAGGCAGCAACAACAGATCTGGAAGGAAAAACAGGAACATGAAGCACCATGGCAAGACAAGTCACTGCATGGAATGTACCATCGACAGTTAATGGAGGTGGCTGATATGGAGAAATCCTACCTATGGCTGGAGAAAGCTGGAGTCTGAGACAGCACAAAGGCACTAATCATAGCAGCACAAGAGCAAGCACTAAGTACCAGATCCACAGAAACAGGAATCTACCACACAAGACAAGACCCAAGGTGTAGACTATGCAAAGAACCCCCAGAAACCGTCCAACACATAGTTGCAGGATGCAAATTGCAAGCAGGAACAGCGTGTAACACCTCAGGGAGGTGAGCTATAAGAGTGGACCCTCTGGACCGTGGAACAGATAGCCCCAGGGCGAGCTGACCTAGGGAAGACCGACCCCTATACAGGGATCATCAGGGACAAGCCCTGGGATCTCTTATACCACGGTAGCTGATTCCAAGAGGGGCGGCTCAGATAGCAGGAGAGACATGGAATAGAAGGCAAACGTAGAAGACTGACGAACACCAGAGCACAAGGGACGGACATACAGAACTGAGCACAGGAGAATGGATGTGCAGAGCAGTGCGCAGGGCACGGATAAGCAGAGCAGGACACAGGAGTACAGACATGCAGACCAGGGTAAAAAAGTACGGACGCGCAGGATAGCGCACAAGGTATGGGCATGCAGGGCAAGACACAGAAGTACAGACATGCAAAGCAGGGTACAGGAGTACGGACGCGCCAGGATAGTGCAACCAGAGTATAGATATGGGCCTGGGTCGGAGAAGCAGGAGCTTGAACAATAACCAGGCGTCACTGATAAGAGGAAGTAGGTTCAAATACCCCACACCTTACCCGGAATTGCTGCTGGGATTTTTGGGCCAAGACATCAGAGAGCATAAAGGACCTGGGAGGGGGTGTGGCCACCCAGGTCAGGACATCTGAGAACATACAGGACCTTGGAGGGGCGTGACCGCCCTCCAAGAGTGTCAGGGCGCATGTGCCGGGTCCTGGAGCTTCCTGCTGTGCGGGGAGCACGGCAGGACCGAAGAACAAGACCGGAGGAGTGGGCAGCAATGGGCACGGCAGCGGTAGCAGTGGTGGTAACAGTACCCCCCTCCTTAGAACCCCTCCTACCCCCGCTGGAAAGGAACCTGTTTAGAACACGGGGTGCATCGATGTTCTCTAATGGCTCCCAGGACCTCTCCTCAGGACTGAAACCTTTCCAGTCAATTAAGAAAAAAGTTCTTCCACGACCCATTTTCATATCTAGAATATCTCTTACTTCAAAGATGTTCTCAGAACTAACAGGTTGAGGAGTAGAACCAGAGGCAGAATGGAAGCAATTAAAAATCGCAGGTTTCATCAGTGACACATGGAAGGTGTTGGGAATATGGAGTGAGGCAGGCAACTTCAATTTGTAGGCAACATTGTTGACTCGTCTCAGAATCTCGAAGGGACCAATGTAGCGCGGACCCAATTTGTTAGATGGCATCTTGAGTCTGATATATCTCGAGGAAAGCCAGACTTTGTCGCCCTGATTGAAAGGAGGAGAGTCAAGGCGCCTCTTGTCGGCATGCTTCTTCATCCTTCCCGACGCTTTGTCAAGTGACTTTTTAATGTCCTCCCAGATCTTAGAAAACTCCTGAGACTGGGAGTCAGCCGCTCGTACCCCCAAGGCAGAAGACACTGGAAAAGGCATGCCTGGATGTTGCCCAAAAACAATGAAAAAGGGAGTCTTGGCTGAGGACTCGCTAGAGTGATTATTAAAGGCAAAATCTGCCCAAGGAAGCAGGCCTACCAAGTCATCTTGGTGAGCGCTGGTAAAGTGTCGAAGTTAGATAGCCAAAACTTGATTAGTCCATTCTACCTGACCATTGGACTGTGGATGGTAGGCCGAGGAGAAGTTCAGTGACACCCTCATGAGTCCACATAGCGCCCTCAAAAAGCGAGAAGTAAATTGAACCCCCCTGTCAGATACGATGTGCCGAGGAAATCCGTGGAGTCTGAAGATGTGCTCAATAAAAAATTTTGCCAACTCAGGAGCTGAAAGTAGACGAGACAAGGGGACAAAATGAGCCATCTTCGAGAACCGATCCACTATCATAAAAATAACAGTGCAACCAGAAGAACTCGGAAGGTCGGTAATTAAATCCATGGCAATATGTTGCCAAGGAGCAGACGGAACTGGAAGCGGAAGGAGGGTACCATGAGGTAAATGTCGAGGAACTTTGTTTTTGGCACAGGAAAGGCATGAGGGGACAAAGTCCTTAATATCCAGGTGCAGGGTGGGCCACGAGTAGTAGCGAGCGCTGAGAAGGAAAGTCTTCTTTTCTCCGGCGTGCCCAGCCAACTTGGAAGAATGTCCCCAGAGTAATACTTTCCTCCTGTTGCTCTCAGCTACAAAGGTCTTACCGAGCGGCGGGATGGTCAACTGTAAAGCCACAGTGATGACTTTAGAGGGATCCACATTGTATGCCGGTTCCTCCTCCACATCCCCTGGCTGAAATGACCTAGAAAGTGCATCCGCCTTGGCATTCCTGTCGCCCGGCCAGAAGCGAAGCTCGAAGTCCAACCGAGCGAAGAACAGGGACTATCTGGCCTGACAAGGGTTAAGTCTTTGTGTGGATTGGAGATAGGCCAGATTCTTGTGGTCGGTAAAGATTACAAATGGATGCACGGAACCCTCGAGAAGATATCCCCACTCCTCCACCGCAAGTTTAATGGCCAACAGCTCGCGGTCTCCGATGGTATTGTTGCGTTCCGCTGCTGAAAACGCTTTTGGAGAAAAAGCCACAAGGAATCAAGCGTCCCTCCGAGGTCCTCTGTGAGAGCACAGCTCCAACACCTATAGAAGAAGCGTCCACTTCCAGAATAAAGGGTTAGACTCGGGACAATGTAATACAGGACCTGTGGAAAAAGATCATTTTAAGAGAAGGAAGGCGTCCTCTGCTTTCGGAGTCCAAACCTTGGAGCAGGTACCTTTACGGGTGAGGGATGAGATAGGTTTGGTTACGGAGGAGAAGTGGGGAATGAACTGCCTGTAGTAATTGTCAAAGCCCAGAAATCGCTGTATGGCCTTCACCCCGCAAGGTCAGGGCCAGTGGAGAACAGCAGACACCTTCTCGGGATTCATCCTTAGCCCCATATAGGAGATAATGTAACCCAGGAAGGGTAAGGATGTTTGCTCAAAGATACAATTTTTGAGTTTAGCATAGAGGTTATTCTCCCTCAGACGCTGGTGAACCAGATGAACACTTCTTCTGTGAGATGGTATATCAGATGAGAAGACAAGGATGTCATCCAGGTACACCACTACACAGGAATATAGGAGGTCTCAGAAAATATCATTGACAAATTCCTGGAATACTGCTGGGGCATTGAAGAGGCCAAACAGCATAACTAGATACTCATAGTGGCCGTCTCGGGTGTTAAAGGCAGTCTTCCACTCATCCCCGGAGAGGATACGAATCAAGTTATAGGCGCCCCGAAGGTTGAGTTTAGTGAAGATACGAGCCCCTCTGAGCTGGTCAAAGAGCTCTGGGATAAGAGGTAGTGGATGCATGTTCTTGATTGTGATGTTATTCAGTACCCTGTAGTCAATGCAAGGTCGGAGAGAACCGTCCATCTTGACGAAGAAAAATCCCGCTCCGGCAGGAGAGGATGATTTCCGGATGGAATGGGTAGATCCTTCCCCTGGGCGGTAAAGAACCGGGAACAAGCTCGATTGGGCAATCATATGGGTGGTGTGGAGGAACAACCTCAGCCTCCTTCTTATTGAAGACGTCCGCATAGCCCCAATAAGCCGAATGGAGACCTGTGGGAGCAGAGGTGGACTGAGGCAGATTAACAGGACGAATTGGCTGCAGACACTGCATCTGGCAGGAGGATCCCCAACGTAGCACATCACCCAAGCGCCAATCAAGGATAGGTTCATGGGACCTGAGCCAAGGCAACCCAAGCATGTGAGAGGTTCGGTAGTTCATACAGGGGAATGCTCTCCCGATGAAGGACCCCAATCTGTAGCACTATTTCTTCGGTCACCATGGTGACGGGCTCTTTCAGAGGTCTTCCATCCACAGATGCAATCAAACGTTGTCTGACCAGGGAAATAACAGGAATCCGAAGTCTCCTGACAGTCTCGAGACTTATGAAGTTGCCTGCCGCACCCGAATCCACATAAGCCACCTCAGCATAACGTCTCTGCTCCAGGTATATCAAAACTGACAAAGTCAAGGGGGTGAGGAATCGGGAACTCCTAAGAAGGCCTCCCCTACCTGTCCTAGGGAAAAAGTAAACCAGCCTCTCTGGAAGCCTCGTGGGATTGTTCCAGGAGACGCAAATCTATGCGTGTGGCCAGGGAGATTAGATCCTGCAAGGAGATTGGAGTATCTCGCCCCGTGAGCTCATCCTTAATCTGGCCTGACAGCCCATGCCAGAAAACACCAACCAGAGCCTCATTATTCTATCCCAACTCGGAGGCTAGGATGCGGAAGCAGATGTTGTACTGGGCTACTGACAGGGAACCTTGGCGAAGGTTGAAAAGGGACCCAGTCATGTAGGCCAGCCCGGTTAATCGAAGAACCTGTGAAAAGTCTCCAAAAAAGTTGCCAATTGGGAGACAATGGGGTCATCACGCTCCCACAGGGGATTCACACAAGCCAAGGACTCTCCCTCTAGAAGAGATACAATGAAAGCCACCTTTGCCTGGTCGGTGGGATACTGCAGGGGCAAGAGTTCAAAATGGATGCTGCACTCAAAAAAATCCCTGCAGTTTGGGATCCCCAGAAAACTTAGGTGGCTTGCAAGGATGAGGTGGGAAATGTGGCAAGGACTTGGAGCCAGAGTCACGGGATGCCACCTGAATGGAAGCCGCGGAAAACGTGGTACCGGCGGGGTCCATGGCCTGGTTATTCTGTAACGCCTCAGGGAGGTGAGGTATAAGAGTGGACCCTCCGGACCGTGGAACAGATAGCCCCAGGGCGAGCTGATCTAGTGAAGACCGACCCCTATACAGGGATTGTCCGGGACAAGCCCAGCGATCTCTAATAACACGGTAACCAATACCAAGAGGGGCGGCTCAGATATCGGGAGAGACATGGAATAGAGGGAAATGTAGAAGACTGACGAACACCAGAGCACAAAGGACGGATATACAGAACTGAGTACAGGAGTATGGATGTGCAGAGCAGTACGCAGGGTACGGATAAGCAGAGCAGTATACAGGAGTACAGACGTACAGAGCAGGGTACAGGAGTACAGACGCGCAGGATAGCGCACACAGAGTATAGACACGGGCTTGGGTTGGAGAACTGTTACACATCTGCAACACAGGACTAGGGTAGAAGGGGGAAAACTGACCCGGCACTATGACTAGGCTGATACTCTACGAAGGAGTGGGTGACCCATTCCTTGCGAATAGACCCACCGATGATCCTAGGTTAATCTCAATAAAAGACCTATACATAGGGGGAGGGGGGGTCCCTGAAAGATCTAAGGACTGGGCACAAAAACCTCCTAATAGATAGCACAGAAAAGGCTGCAGAAACGAACGGAATAAAGAAACAAAGACTAGCGGAACCAGAGGTCCCAGCACTGCACAAATTACACACACAGAAGGCAAAGCAAAGCACCAAGCCAGAACTCAAGCGGATTAACACTGTTGTCCAGCAACGACTAGTAGGCAGGTACTGGGTAATAAAGAGTGATACAATTATCTGACCCAAGACAAACCCAGCACCAGAGTAAAAAGACCAGCAGCCAGAACACCACAAGAAAATGGCGGATATTCCATGGGCGGACATACCGCCGGTTCAACCGGTGCAAGTGCACCGGGGCCCATAGTGGCAGAGAATGGGGCCAGAGTCAAGTTTGCTGGCGGCGGGAGTATAAGGGGCCCGGTATTATGCAACATCGGGCCCCTCTCACTTCCTGCTGTCATCACATGAACACCCAGAGCTGGGGAGAGAGTGGCGTGGGAGAGCAGGAGTTCAAAAAGGGGTGTGTCATACAGGGAGAGATGCTGGCCAATGAATGCTTTCCTCACCAGACTGAGGAGAGCGCTCACTGGCTGTCATCTGTCCTCCTGTATAGCGCGTCCCAAAGGTTAGTACTCACCGGTTGTCAGGGGCCGGGGAAGCACAGCACACGGGACTGCAGTGGAGGAAGAGCAGGACTTATAGTGTGTACTGTATTTTGCTTCCTCCACTCTGCCATTCCAGGCAGGCTGCAGCGTCTAGGAGCACAGGTCAGGTGAAGGGGCTCACCGCACGGGACATCTCACAGAGGAGGTCAGGGGAGGGGAGCTCTGCAGCAGCAGGGAGGTGAAATCCTCTGTGCTCTGTGTTCCCCATCACCCACAGTTGGCCCTGCAGTCCTCTCCAGGCTCCAGCTTATCTCTGCACTATGTGGCCGACCTCCATGGCTCATCTGAACAGAACACCTGAGGTCGTAGATTATTGTGTGTTTGTATATTTACATATGTGTGTACAGTATATGTATGTGTGTGTGAATGTGTATATGTGTGTAGGTATGTATGATATATGTGTATGTACGGTGTGTATGTGTTGTCTAGGTCAATGTTTGTAAGTGTGTGTATGCTTGGTATATGTGTATGTATATGTGTATGCTATATGTGTATACAAGTG
Source organism: Dendrobates tinctorius (assembly GCF_039654945.1). NCBI lineage: Eukaryota > Metazoa > Chordata > Amphibia > Anura > Dendrobatidae > Dendrobates > Dendrobates tinctorius. Next base: position 8,345,781 of record NW_027361731.1, on the reverse strand, counting down.
TGTGTGTATGTACGGTGTGGGTATGTACAGTATATGTATGTGTATCTATGTGTATGTACGGTGTATGTGTGTATCTGTGTGTATGTACAATATATCTGTGTATATGTATGTGTATGTATGTACTGTATATATGTGTTAATCTGTGTGTATAGTGTATGTTGTGTGTGTGTATGCATGTATGGTATATGTATCTGTGTGTGTATGTACGGTATACGTATGTACCGTATATGTATGTATGGTGTATGTATGTACAGTATGTGTATCTGTGTGTATGTACGGTGTATGTATCTATGGTATGTGTGTGTGTGCGCGATACATCTGTGTATGCATGTATGTATGTACTGTATATAAGTGTTAATCTGTGGGTATGTATGGTGTATGTATGTTATGTTTGTGCATGTACAGTATATGTATGTGTATCTGTGTGTATGTATGGTGTGTGCATGTGTATGCATGTATGGTATGTGTATCTGTGTGTGTGTGTGCATGTACGGGATATGTATGTACAATGTTTGTGTGATCCAGCAGATCATGGATAACTTGCTGATTACTGGGGATTCAACTACTGGGCCCCCAGCTCTATTCATTATCTATAGAGCTGCTGAGCTTGGCTATTTCCATCAGTTCCATAGACAATGAATAGCGCAGATACCAGATGATACAGGCATCAGACATAAAATGTAATATATACATGGTTGGGCTCTGCCAGTTCCAGCAGTTATCACGTAACCATGAGGAGGCGCTTTACACACTTGCTGTCATGTGCCAACTGAAGTGTTAGCCATGTCTGCAGTGTTCTAGTTACTGACATAGCGGACACTAGTTGTCACCTGACTGCAAGTCTGACTGCGCTAGAGCCAGCAGAACCGCATGACAACGAAAATATATATTTATTACACTCACACACAGTATATATATCTATCCATCTCAGTGAAAAAATATAACTAAATATATTTTTTAGAGGTGTGGGGAGGCCCAAATAGAACTTTTGCTATGGGGCCTTGTGAGTGCTATGTACGCCCCTGCTTGCAGGGCAGTAATAATGAGGGCGATCTGGCTTGTTTCTCGGAGCCCGAGGCTCCAGGGGTCCCATTGTCAGATTGCTGTCATCATAAGAAATGTAGCCGACAGGGAGGCCCAGACACATTTCTTGCACAGGGGCCCCAAGCAGTCAGTGTCTGCCCCTGGGATAGTCACAAACTAAACAGATCCTAACAGTTACTAAATAGTATATATGAGAGATAACTGATAAGAAATAATTCTGATATAGACGCTCAGATATCTCGATGAAGTACAATAATATGTGAACCCCCTTCACAGGGACCTGAGTAGCAATGGGTAGAGTATAAAATCCAAAAATGTAATCCAGAATGGGGCTGTATACACACAAAGCAGGAGTAGGAAATTTGCTCATTGAGTCCCTTAGGGGCTCGTGAATCCTGACTAAAAATCCACTCCCTTTCCTTATTGAGGACAAATCTATTGTGATCACCTCCTCTCACACTGGGTGTAACTAGGGCCGGCGTTATGGGCAGGCAGACCAGGTAGCTGCTTAGGGCCCCTGCTCCTCCAGGGGCCCCCATCCAGCGGCACATCACACTGCCACTATGGGGCCCCTGTGAGGCAGGGGGGCCCGCCTGCCCCCAGCGCCGACTCCCGCCACCACCGCATTGAAGGAGGCAGTGATGGAGGAGAAAGCGTCAGCTGACGCTCCCTCTCCCATCATTCCCAGCTCTGCCTCTGACACAGCGGGGGCGCGATGACGTCATCGCGCTCTCACTGTGTGCCAGACAGAGCAGGAGGAGACAGGAGCAGCCAGCAGCGCGGGCACAAGGGAAAGGTGAGGAGTGTTTTTTTTTTAAATCAGTGTGAGTACTGGACTGTGGGGCCACTCTGGGGGGACTGTATACCATGCTCGGTTGTATCATACCATGCTGGGGGGACTATATACTATGCTCAGCTGTATCATACCATGCTGGGCTGTATTACACCATTCTGGGGGGTCTATATACCATGCTGGGCTGTATTATACCATGCTCAGCTGTATTATACCATGCTGGGGGAGCTGTTGTGAGTTCATTTTCCCCTTCACTACTGAGGCCCGAGGAACTCCCTCTTCTGGTAAAGAAAGGTAGTGAGCCTGATTATCAAACACCTGAGCCTGATTATGATGACTGGCTGAGTGGAGTTACTGACTGGATATAAGGCTGCCGACGCCCTTCTGCCCTGCGGGTGATTTCTCTGCGGGATCCTTGGAGACCAGTCTGAATTCCTGCTCTTCTAAAGCTAAGTTTTCTGCTCGGCCTTTTGCATTTGTGCTTTGACTTTGTTTTTCTGGATTTCTGCCATTCCCTGCTGGGGTGTGCTGAATTCCTTTAGCTCTGTCTTCTGAAAATACCTGAGTGCTGATTTAGTTTTTGAAGCCTAGCTGCTTCAGGGTCTTTTTCCATATCAGCTTGTTGGCTTATGTCTTTGATAGGGTTTTGGCAGATTGCAGACAGCAACCTTCCTTTCCTGTTCTGTTTAGTTAGCTTGGGCCCCATCGTTTGCTCAGCCTATCTTTCTATCTGTGTGAGTGTTTTTTCATCTTGCTTCACCGTCATTATATGTTGGGGGCTGCCTTTTACTTTGGGGTCTGCTCTGGAGCAGTTTAGATTTCCTTTTCTGTCTTTAGGCTATTTAGCTCTCCGGCTGTGATCGAGGGGTCTAGGGCACCGTAGGAACCCCCCACGGCTACTGCTAGTTGTGTTGATAGGTTCAGGGGTCTGCAATCTGATAGTTGCCAACTTCTCTGGTTTTCTGGACGTAGCTTCGATTTTTGTGTCTGTCTCCTACGGTGACTCATTCATAACAGAATCACCCGCCATACCGCAGATCCTGGGTACTCAATAGTAGGAAAGAATTGTAAAAAAAAAAAAAAAAAAAAAAAAAAAATGTGTATATTTTTTCATCTATATCTCTGAGGCCGTAGGGGGAATTTTTTTTTCTCTCAATGGAGATAAAGCAATTGTCTGATCGTATGGAGCAGCTCGCTGCTGAAGTGCGGGGAATTTCCGCCTACCTTGCTCATTCACATGCTGCTGAACCAAAGATTCCTACACCTGATGTATTTTTTGGGGATCGGTCTAAATTTTTGAATTTCAAAAATAATTGTAAATTATTTTTTGCCTTGAAGCCTAACTCGTCAGGGAGCTCCGTGCAGCAGGTTAAAATTGTCATCTCTTTGCTGCGTGGCGATCCCCAGGATTGGGCGTTTTCTTTGAAACCAGATGACCCTATTCTGACTAATGTGAACGCATTTTTTCAGGCCTTGGGGTTGTTGTATGACGAACCTAATGCCATTGATCAGGCTGAAAAGACCCTGCTGGCATTGGTCGTGATTCTGCAGAATTGTACTGTCAAACATTCCGAAAGTGGGCAGTACTTACTACCTGGAATGATAATGCCTTGGCTGCTCTCTTTCGGAAGGGGTTGTCAGAAGCCGTAAAAGATACTATGGTGGGATTTCCTGTTCCCTCTGGTCTTGACGATTCTATGTCATTAGCCATTCAGGTTGATCGGCGTTTGCGCGAACGCAAAGCTGCACGAGAGGTGTTGCCACCTGTTGAACAAATGTCTGAACCTATGCAATGAGATAGAGTTTTTTCCAGAGAGCAGCGTCAGGAGTTCAGAAGGCGTAATAAGTTGTGTTTTTTCTGTGGAGATGCCTCGCATATTATTTCTGTCTGTCCTAAACGAGAGAAACGCTTTGCACACACGTTTTCTGTTGGTGGTGTTCAACCTAAGTTTCTTCTGGCTATTACTCTGATCTGCTCCCTGTCCACATTTTCCGCCAAGGCTTTTGTGGATTCGGGAGCAGCCCTGAACCTAATGGACTTGGATTTTGCTAAACGTTGTGGATTTCCGATGACACCTCTGCAGACGCCTATCCCTTTGAGGGGGATTGATGCTACTCCTTTGGCTAAAAATAAACCTCAGTTTTGGACCCAGGTGGTAATGCGGGTCGCCCCAGACCATCAAGAAAATTGCAGATTTTTGGTGTTGCATAATCGGCATGATACTATTGTTCTGGGGTTTCCCTGGTTACAAATTCATAATCCAGTTTTGGATTGGAAATCTGTGTCTGTGGTGAGTTGGGGTTGTCGGTGTGCCTTTAGTGAGGCTCCGGTGTTTTCCACCTCTCCTCAGTCGCATGATGTTCCTGATTATTTGGCGGACTTTTATGATGTATTTAGTGAGAATGAGTCTGCGTCTCTGCCTCCTCATAGGAGTTATGACTGTTCAATTGAACTGAGCCCGGGGTGTAAATTTCCCAAGGGTCGGCTCTTCAATTTATCTGTACCCGAGCACGAGGCTATGCGATCCTATATTAAGGAGGCGTTGGAGAAGGGTCATATTAGACCATCCTCGTCACCCTTAGGTGCCGGGTTTTTTTTTGTAGCCAAAAAGGATGGATCATTAAGACCTTGTATTGATTATCGTGCCCTCAACAAAATTACTGTTAAATATCAGTATCCGTTACCCCTGATTTCTGATCTATTCTCCAGAGTTAAAGGTGCTTGCTGGTTTACCAAGCTTGACCTCAGGTGGCGTATAATCTTATTCGCATTAAGCATGGGGATGAATGGAAGATGGCGTTTAATACTCCGGAGGGACATTTTGAGTACCTGGTGATGCCTTTTGGGCTCACTAATGCCCCTTCTGTCTTCCAGTGCTTCATGAACGATATTTTCCGAGATTTTGTCGATAAATTTTTGATTATCTATCTGGATGATATTTTGATCTTCTCCAAGGATTGGGATTCTCATGTGGAACATATTCGGACTGTGTTCCGGATCTTGAGGGAGAATTCCCTGTATGTCAAAGGATCTAAATGCCTTTTTGGAGTACAGAGGATTTCTTTTTTGGGATTTATTTTGTCCCCGTCAACTATTGAAATGGACCCGGCCAAGGTACAGGCCATTTACGATTGGGTTCAGCCCACTTCTTTGAAGGCCCTCCAGAAGTTTTTGGGTTTTGCTAATTTTTATCGGAAATTTATAGCAAAATTTTCTAGTATTGCCAAGCCATTGACTGATTTGACTAAGAAGGGTGCTGATGTGTTAAATTGGTCTCCGGAGGCTGTTTCTTCCTTTCAGGAGCTGAAGCGAAGATTCACCTCCGCCCCGGTTTTGCAGCAACCTGATGTCTCACTTCCGTTCCAGGTAGAGGTGGATGCTTCTGAGATTGGTGCAGGAGCTGTTTTGTCCCAAAAGGATCCTGTAACATCTAAAATGAATCCCTGTGCTTTCTTTTCCCGAAAGTTCTCTCCATCTGAACGTAACTATGATGTGGGGAATCGGGAACTGTTGGCTATTAAATGGGCATTTGAGGAGTGGAGACATTGGTTGGAGGGAGCTAAACATCAAGTCGTGGTCCTTACTGACCACAAGAATTTGATTTACCTTGAGTCAGCCAAACGCTTGAATCCTAGACAGGCTAGGTGGGCCTTGTTTTTCACACGTTTTGATTTTGTGGTCTCTTTTCTTCCGGGCACTAAGAATGTCAAGGCAGACGCCCTCTCTAGGAGCTTCTTTGCTGATTCTCCTGTGGTGACCAAGCCTGCTACCATCTTAGGCGAAGGGGTAGTTTTTTCTGCCATCTCGCCCGATTTGAGACGTGCTCTGGAAGAGTTCCAGGAGGACAAACCTGAGCGTTGTCCCAGTGGAAAGTTGTATGTTCCTGACCAGTGGAAGAAGAGAGTGATGTCTGAAGTTCATTGCTCTGCTTTGGCTGGTCATCCAGGTATTTTTGGTACTAGAGATCTGGTGAGTTGGTCTTTTTGGTGGCCCTCCTTGTCTCGTGATGTCAGGAATTTTGTGCAGTCCTGTGGGTCCTGTGCTCCCGGTCTAAATCGTGTTCTCGCTCTAGTGGGTTGTTGATGCCTTTGCCTGTCCCCAAGAGTCCATGGACCCATATTTCAATGGATTTCATCTCTGATATGCCTGTCTCTCAAAGGATGACTGTTATTTGGGTGATTTGTGATAGATTCTCTAAGATGGTTCATCTTGTACCACTCCCTAAGTTGCCGTCTTCCTCTGAGTTGGTGCCCCTGTTTTTACAACAGGTGGTTCGCTTGCACGGGATTCCTGAGAACATTGTATCTGACAGAGGAGTCCAGTTTGTGTCTAGATTTTGGAGAACTTTCTGTTCCAAGCTGGGAATTCAGTTGTCCTTCTCCTCTGCTTTTCACCCTCAGACCAATGGGCAGACAGAGAGAACAAACCAGACCTTGGAGTCATATTTGAGATGTTTTATTTCTGCTGATCAGGATGATTGGGTTTCATTTTTGCCCTTGGCCGAATTTGCTTTAAATAATAGAGCTAGTTCTGCCACTTTGATGTCACCTTTTTTTTGTAACTTTGGGTTTCATCCTCGATTTTCTTCAGGGCAGGTGGAGCCCTCTGCCTGCCCAGGTGTTGACACTGTGGTGGAGAGAATGCACCAGATCTGGGACCAAGTGGTGGATAAGTTATCTCTCTCCCAGGAAAAGGCCCAGCGGTTTTCCAACCGACATAGGACCATTGGTCCCCAGTTTAAGGTTGGTGATATGGTGTGGTTATCATCAAAAAATATTGCTATGAAGGTGGCTTCTCCTAAGTTTAAGCCTAGATTATTGGACCTTACAAGATTTTGGAGATTATTAATCCGGTCTCTTTTCGTTTGGCTCTTCCTGTCACATTTAAAATCCATAATGTGTTCCATAAATCTTTGTTGAAGAGGTTTGTTGAACCTGTTGTTCTGTGGGGTGGCACCTCCAGACCCTGTATTGGTTGAAGGTAACATGGAATATGAGGTAGAGAAAGTACTGGATTCCCGTCTGGCTAGACGGAGACTCCAGTATTTGGTTAAGTGGAAGGGCTATGGTCAGGAGGATAATTCCTGGGTCTCTGCCTCTGATATTCATGCCAAAAGATTGGTGCGTGCCTTTAATCGGGCTCACCCTGATCGCCCTGGTGGCGTGGTTGAGGGTTCGGTGACCAGGTACTGTTGTGAGTAGAGTTGAGTGATACCGTCCGATACTTCAAAGTATCGGATCGGAATGGATCGGCCGATCTTAAAAAAAGTATCGGTATCGCCGATTCCGATACCGGAAGTCCCATTCAAGTCTATGGGACTTCCGGTATCGGAATAAGAAAAACCCTGTTTTTGCCTTGTACAGCCTCTCTGGGGTCTGTACGGGCCTTTTGGGGGGCTGTGCCGACCTGCCAGGGGGTCTGTGCAGGCTCCGGTGGGCTGTGCCGGCCTGCCGGGGGGCTGTGCCGGCCTGCCGGTGGTCTGTGCAGGCTCCGGGGGGCTGTGCCGGCCTGCCGGGGGGCTGTGCAGGCATCGTCCGATGGGACTACAAGTCCCATCGGGCGATGCCTGCTACCATGACAGTGATTGACACATTAGCCAATGATGGGACAGTAGTAATCCCATCATCCGGCTAATGTGTTGAATGTAAAAAAAAATAAATAAATTACATGCTACATACATACTACATATATACATACTACATACATACTACATACATACTACATATATACTACATGCTACATACATACAACATGCATACTACATATATACTACATGCAACATGCATACTACATACATGCTACATTCATACTACATACTACATACATGCTACATTCATACTACATATATACTACATGCAACATACATACAACATATATACTACATGCATGCAACATGCATACTTCATATATACTACATGTAACATACATACTACATATATACTACATGCATACTACATACATGCTACATACTACATGCATGCTACATGCATGCTACATACATACTACATACATACTACATGCATGCTACATACATACTACATGCATGGTACATACATACTACATGCTACATACATACTACATATATACTACATGCATGCTACATACATACTACATGCTACATACATACTACATGCTACATATATACTACATACATACTACATGCATGCTACATACATACTACATGCATGCTACATACATACTACATGCATGCTACATACATACTACATGCATGCTACATACATACTACATGCATGCTACATACATACTACATATATACTACATGCATGCTACATGCTACATACATACTACATACATACTACATGCATGCTACATACATACTACATGCTACATATATACTACATACATACTACATGCATGCTACATACATACTACATGCATGCTACATACATACTACATGCATGCTACATATATACTATATGCATGCTACATACATACTACATGCTACATACATACTACATACATACTACATGCATGCTACATACATACTACATGCTACATATATACTACATACATACTACATGCATGCTACATACATATTACATGCATGCTACATACAATACATTCATACAATACATACATAGACATACAGTACATATAACATAGAGTAACATACTTACCAATACTTGTCACATTGTTCCCCGAAGCCTTTGTCTTTTACGGAATAAATATTAACATAACAAACCACAAAAATACTCACCCATGATCCGAAGCAGTCCACGAGTGTGTCCCACGACGATCTTGGGTAGAGAACTGCAGCATCAGCTGATGCTGCCGTTCTCTATGGGCTGCAGGAATCCAATGACGGAAGGTAGGTATCCTTCCGCACTGTATTCCTCCGCCACTTAAAAAAAAAAAGTCCCTAGTCTCACTTTATGCCATTGCTGTGTGGGACGATGCTTGCACAGACCCCCGGACATCAGCACAGCCCCCCGGCAGGCCGGCACAGCCCCCCGGCAGGCCGGTACAGACCCCCACAGGGTGCACAGACCACCGGCAGGCCGGTACAGACCCCGGGCAGTCCACACAGCCCCCCGGCAGGCCGGCACAGCCCCCTGGCAGGCCGGCAGAGACCCCCGGAAGGCCCGAAATGACGGCGCATCATGATGCGCACACACCGCGCATCATGATGACGTCATTTCGGCTGTCAATCAACTTTGAACTTCCGATTCCGATGCCGACTTCCGATATTGACAAAATATCGGAAGTCGGTATCGGAATTCCGATACAGCAAGTATCGGCCGATACCCGATACTTGCGTTATCGGAATGCTCAACACTAGTTGTGAGTTCATTTTCCCCTTCACTACTGAGGCCCGAGGAACTCCCTCTTCTGGTAAAGAAAGGTAGTGAGCCTGATTATCAAACACCTGAGCCTGATTATGATGACTGGCTGAGTGGAGTTACTGACTGGATATAAGGCTGCCGACGCCCTTCTGTCCTGCGGGTGATTTCTCTGTGGGATCCTTGGAGACCAGTCTGAATTCCTGCTCTTCTAAAGCTAAGTTTTCTGCACGGCCTTTTGCATTTGTGCTTTGACTTTGTTTTGCTTTGTTTTTCTGGATTTCTGCCATTCCCTACTGGGGTGTGCTGAATTCCTTTAGCTCTGTCTTCTGAAAATACCTGAGTGCTGATTTAGTTTTTGAAGCCTAGCTGCTTCAGGGTCTTTTTCCATATCAGCTTGTTGGCTTATGTCTTTGATAGGGTTTTGGCAGATTGCAGACAGCAACCTTCCTTTCCTGTTCTGTTTAGTTAGCTTGGGCCCCATCGTTTGCTCAGCCTATCTTTCTATCTGTGTGAGTGTTTTTTCATCTTGCTTCACCGTCATTATATGTTGGGGGCTGCCTTTTACTTTGGGGTCTGCTCTGGGGCAGTTTAGATTTCCTTTTCTGTCTTTAGGCTATTTAGCTCTCCGGCTGTGATCGAGGGGTCTAGGGCACCGTAGGAACCCCCCACGGCTACTGCTAGTTGTGTTGATAGGTTCAGGGGTCTGCAATCTGATAGTTGCCAACTTCTCTGGTTTTCTGGACGTAGCTTCAATTTTTGTGTCTGCCTCCTACGGTGACTCAATCATAACAGGAAGCTATATACCTTGCTGGGCCATATTATACCATGCTGGGCTGTATCATACCATGCTGGGGGGGCTATATACCATGCTGGGCTGTATTATACCTTGCTGGGCTGTATTATACCATTCTGGGAGGGCTATATACCATTCTGGGCTGTATTATACCATGCTGGGCTGTATTACACCATACTGGGGGGCTATGTACCATGCTGGGCTGTATTATACCTTGCTGGGCTGTATTATACCATTCTGGGGGGGCTATATACCATGCTGGGTTGTATTATACCATTCTGGGGGGATATATACCATGCTGGGCTGTATTAGACCATGCTGGGCTGTATTAGACCATTCTGGGGTGGCTATATACCATGCTGGGCTGTATTATACCATGCTGGGCTGTATTATACTATTCTGGGGCGCTATATACCATGCTGGGCTGTATTATACCATTCTGGGGGGGGGCTATATACTGTGCTGGGCTGTATTATACCATGCTGGGCTGTATTATACTGTGCTGGGCTGTATTATACCATTTTGGGGGGCTATATACCATGCTGGGCTGTATCATACCATGCTGGGCTGTATTATACCATGCTGGGCTGTATTATACCATTCTGGGGGGCTATATACCATGCTGTGCTGTATTATACCATTCTGGGGGGCTATATACCATGCTGGGCTGTATTATACCATGCTGGGCTGTGTTATACCATGCTGGGCTGTGTTATGCCATGCTGGGCTGTATTATACATCCCAGCATGGTATACAGCCTGTATGCCATGGTGGGCTGTATTATACCATGGTGGGCTATATACCATGCTGAGCTGTATACCATGGTGGGCTGGGGTATATACCATGTGGTGCTGGGGTATATACCATGTGGTGCTGGGCTATATACCATATGGTGCTAGGCTATATACTATGCGGCTGTGTTTTATTCCATGGGGGGTACATTTTACATTATATTCTATAGGGGAGGCTGTGTTATATAATATGGAGGGGCTACATTATACTATATAAGGGGCTGCATTATATCCTATGAGGGGGTTGCCATATATTCTATGGAAGGCCTGCATTATACTATATGGGGGGTGGGGCTGCATTATATTCTAGGGGGGGTTACATTATATTCTGTGAAGTGGCTGCATTATACTCTGGGGTAGCTGCATTATTCTCTAAGGGGTTGCTGCATTATACTATAAGAGGGGGGCTGCATTATATTCTATGGGGGTTACATTATATTGTATGGCGGGGCTGCATTATACTCTGTGGGGTGGCTGCATTATACTCTATTGGATGGCTGCATTATACTATATGTGGGCTTCATTATACTGTATTGAGGACTATAGGGAATACATTATATGAAGAACTATGGGGTGCATTATGCTATGGGAAGTGAATTGTACTACATGGGTGACTATGGCGGTGCATTATACTATATGGAGAACTATGAGGAGTGTATCATACTATATGGAGGACTGAGCAGTGTATTTCAATATATGGAGGGCTATGAGGAGGGTATTATATTATATGGAGGACCGAGGAGTGTATTATACTAAATGGAGGACTGAGGAGTGTTTTATACTATATGGAGGACTATGGGGCAGATTATATTATATGTTGGACTATGGGGTGTAAACGTGCTGATGATAACTTGATACTGTATTTTGCTCTGTTGGGGTGTGTGCACATGTTGCGGATTAGTCTGTGGCTTTTTCTGCAGAGAATCCATATCTCTTGGCAGAAACCCCAGGGTAAAACACATGCATTTTTCCTTCGGATTCCTAGCATGTGTACAGCGGATTTGATGCAGGTTCTAGTGCGGTTTGGCAGTGCGGATGAGAGATTGATTGATTTGTATGTCCCGGAACGTACACTGCAGCTGCGGTTCCACAAAAAAGAAGTAATATGCTGCGGAAAATAAATCTGCGCAGAATTTTCCGCAGCATGTGCACGGCGGATTTGGTTTTCCATATGGTACTGTAAACTGCATGGAAACTGCTGCGGATCCGCCGGACCAATTCCACTGCGGATCCGCAGCAAAAACCGCAACATGTGCACACACCCTTAGAGATCCATTAGTGATCGTTCTGTTCCCATCATTCTTTCTCAGACGGTGGAAAGAGGCCGGGAAACAAGTGTTGAACGACTTCTTCAATACTGTCGATCACACTCGTTTAGCGGCCTGAACTCAGCGCGTGTAAATACAATCGAAATGCTTCTGTGTGATGTGCAATATGTTAGCATTTAGGGCCCCATTTTAAACTTTGCCTAGGGCCCCACTTTGCCTAAAACCGGCCCTGGGTGTAACTACCTCAATGATACAAAAGCAGACGTCTCCGGTTTCACCTTGATGTATACTGTTCATGTGTCTCGCTAATGGGGTGTCCCGACCATGGCGAATATCACCCAAATACTCCTCCTCCCTCCTTCTAGACTCCCTCTTGGGCGTGCCTACATAATCTAGGGGGCAGGTGCATGTGGCCACATATACAAGTCCTGAGGTGTTACAATTGGAATTATGTATGGGCACTACAACAGCAGTTTCCAATTTTCACCGAGCAACATCCATTGCTGTTAATTTCTGGAAACACCCATAGAGTCAAAATTATGCCTCTACCTTTAGATAAATTCCCAGTGGGGTGCAATTTCCAAAATGCGGTATTTTAAGGTGGGATTCAGCTCTTAGGGGCTCTGTATATGGAACGCGCAAACTACAGTGGGGACAATAAGTATGTGACACACTGCCAATTTTGCAAGTTTTCCCACCTACAATGAATGGAGAGGTCTGGAATTTTAGGTACACTGCACCTGTGGGAAACAGAGTATACAAATAAAATCCAGAAAATCACATTGTATGGTTTCTAAATAATTAAATTGCATTTTACTGCATGAAATAAGTATTTAATCACCACGAGATTTGGCTCTCACAGACCTGTTAGCCTTTCTTTAAAAAGCCCTCCTACTCTGCACTCATTACCTGTATTAATTGCACATGTTTAATCTCGTTACCTGTATAAAAGACACCTGTCCACACAATCACACTCCCAACCTCTCTACAATGGCCAAGACCAAAGAGCTGTCTAAGGGTACCAGGGACAAAATTGTAGAGCCGCACAAGCCTGGGATGAGTTATAGGACAAAAGTCAAGCAGCTGGGTGAGAAGGCAACAACTGTTGGTACAATTATTAAAAAAAATGGAAGGAATACAAGATGACAGACAATCTTCCTCAGCTTGGGGCTCCATGCAAGATCTTGCCCCGTGGGGTAAGGATGATTCTGAGAAAGGTTAGGAATCAGCTCAGAACTACACGGGAAGATCTGGTCAATGACTTGATTAAATCTGGGGCCACATTCTCAAACATTACCATTAGTAATACACCACACCTTCATGGAATAAAATCCTGCATGGCACACAAGGTTCACAAAGTTCATGCCGGCAGGCCACGTCAAGGCTCATTTGAAGGTCACTAATGACCATCTGGATGAACCAGAGGAGGCATGGGAGAAGATGAGGTGGTCAGAAGAGACCAAAAGTTAATTTTTTGGTATCAACTCCAAACGCTATGTGTGGTGGAACAAGAGGGATGAGTATAACCCCAAGAACACCATCCCAACCATGAAGAATAATAGGGTAAACATCATACTTTGGGGATGCTATTCTGCAAAGGGGACAAGATGACTTCACCGTATTGAAGAAAGGATGGATGAGGTCATGTAACGGGAGATTTTGGCTAACAACCTCCTTCCCTCAGTAACAGCATTGAAGATGGGTCGAGGCTGAGTCTTCGAGAAGAACAATGACCAGCAACACACAGATAGTGCAACTAAGGAGTGGCTACTTAAGAAGAATTTCAAGGTCCTGGAGTGGCCTAGCCAGTCTCCAGACCTGAACCCAACAGAAAATCTTTGGAGGGAGCTGAAACTCAATGTTGCCAAGGGACAGCTACGAAAACTGAAATATCTGGAGAAGATCTGCATGGAGGATTGGGCCAAAAATCCTGTTTTTCTATTGTATCAACTAAATGGTACCTTTCAAATGAGGGATTCCTTCAGGCAGTTCTTTGATAATCAAAAAGCTTGGTTAGAAGCATTTTCTGAAATGAATTGGCTTACTTTAGCGAAATCCATGCAAAAATCTAATACCTCTATAATAAAAAGGGGAGAGCATGAAAATATGGAAGGGGGGTTGGAGCTGAATGGTGATGCTTATACCAATAGTATTGACAGTACTGAGCTCACTCAAACACCACAAGATTATGCTTGGGACACAAACGATCGATCGGGTCATTTGGGCAATTCGTCAGATGATCTAGAAAGTCTTCATTCTGGGTAGTCGTTTGGGGAGGTGGATTCATTTATAGAGTGTGGGGATGACTCCTCTGCTGACAAAACCTCTGATGAGACTTCATCCTCTCACCGTTCTTCTGAGGGGGACACCAGGCGTGAGACTGTCAGATAACTATCCTACAGAGGGCTTTTTAACCAGGTTGTGTCAAGCTCTTCTGGAATCAATGGACGTTCCTACTAAGAATCTTTTTACTCAGTGAAACCCCTCCAGACAAAAAAATGAATGCAAAGCATCTGAAATTTTTGCTAAAAACCTTTTTAAAGACACTCTGCTACGTTTAGCGGATGACTCATATCCAAATTCTATTAAGGAATCTGACAACGTTACAAATAACCTAAAGATATCTGACCCCATTAAGAATCATGAGACTCTACATTCAAATCATTCCCAGAATCTTTCTACATTCTCTGATTCCCTGGATAAAATACAAAATGAGATCATCACCTTTAAAGATTCTCTGGCTAATTTTGAGGACTATAAAGGGAAAAATAATCTAAAGATCAGAGGAATCCCCGATTCTGTACAACCCTCACAATTAAAGGAATATATCTCCTCGTTGGTTTCTCACTTGATCCCAAATCTTAAGGAAACCAATTTGATTGATAAGGTTTTCAGGATACGCAGACCACCTTCTTTACCGTCGATTGTGAGTAGAGATGTTATAGCCTCGTTTTACCCGAACTGGGTGAGGAATTCACTTTTGAGAATGTCAAGAGTCCCTATACTCCTACAGTCAGCTTTATAAGGGTATAATCAGCTGACGTTCTTCTTCAAGGACCTATCTAAAGCCACTCTACAAAAGTGCAAATCGTTTCACCTTACTACCTGCATAATGGAATTTCCTATAACTTGACTCAATCCTCCACTCTGCAAGTGAACTATGCATTTAAAGGGAATCTGTCACCCTTTTTTTTGATTATTAGCTACCGGCACTGACATGAGGGGCTTATCTAAAGCATTCTGTAATGCTGTAGATAAGCCACCGATGTAACCTGAAAGATAAGAAAAAAGAGATAGATTATACTCACCTGGGGGGGTCCGGTCCGATGGGTATCGTGGTGCGGTCCGGTGCCTCCCATCGTCATACAATGCCGTCCTCTTCTTTCTTTCCTGTCGTGGCTCCGGCGCAGGCGCACTGCTCTGCCCTATTGAGGTAGAGTAGAATACTGCAGTGCGCAGGCGCCGGACCTCACGGACCTCTCCCGGCACCTGCACACTGTAGGACTCTGCTCTGCCCTCAACAGCGCAGTACGCCTGCACAGGAGCCACGACAGGAAGAAAAGAAGAGGATGGCATTGTATGAAGATGGGAGGCGCCAGACCGGACCGCAACACCCATCGGACCGGACCCCCCCAGGTGAGTATAATCTATCTCTTTTTTCTTATCTTTCAGGTTACATCGGGGGCTTATCTACAGCATTACCGAATGCTTTAGATAAGCCCCTCATATCAGTGCCGGTAGCTAATAATCGAAAAAAAGGGTGACAGATTTCCTTTAATTTAGTCTCTGTTGCCTCTCCAGAGAAAGAACTAGACTTCTTAAAATCTGCCGGAGACCTCTTCTGAACACTCCTTACCGTCTACTTCAGATCATCGTCCAAATTTAGCGGCTTAAGTTTTACTACAGCTTCATTCCTGTTTTTTTTTTTTGCTTTTTTAACTCTGGAACTATTTTGTCTAAAGAAGTATTTTCCACTTTAAGGCCTTTGTTGAACCGGACATTGCCTCCGCAAGGTCTTGGGGTCACGCAGATGTGTACCCGGACGCGACACAAGCAAATAGTTACTTTGTTTAATTTTGTGATATAATTTGTGTACTAACTTTTTTATTTTTAGGAGTCGAAACTAAGCAACTTATATTGAAATATATTACGCGTATTGCTCTCCACCTGCATAGTCTGTATTGAGCCTCATGGCTTACGCACTGCAAATCAATGTATATATTTCCATGTATTGCAAAGCTAATGTATACATTTCGTAACATAGGCGACATATTTAGTATACGCTTTCCTTTTACAGGTGTTACCGTTTGTAACAAGCAACTTCTTCAAATTATGTACTAAACTACATTACTATATGTAATTCATTGCAGTGTATATATGTATGCCTGTCTTTACCCTATCTTTATAGGGGCACTCATTTCTTTCCCTATGCCTTCTTTCCCTTTTGTTCCCCTCCCTTCCCTATCACCTTACTTTCCCACCTTTTATACCCTCTATTTTATCCATCCCCTTTAAAAAAAATTTTTAAATACCAATAAAGATCATTGGAAAAGAAAGGAGAATGCAGGAAGGGAAAGGGTTAATAGGACTCACAGGAGAAACCGGTCCACAAAGCAGAAGATCCAGGAGCGTCTGCCACATATAGGGTTGTTCTGTGCGCACAGGACCTGTGATGAGGTCACAGGAGGGGAGGAGTCAGGGGGTCACATGATCAGCGGCCTCAGTGTATGTAGGGCTTTGCTGCGCTCCCCATAATCCGCTGCATGTGTCCCGGCTGTGTGATATCACAGCACATGTGTGGAGAGCCTGTGTGTTGTGACGGTGACACGGCGTGACCCATGCAGCTGATTATCGGGAGCGCTCCAGGGATCCGGGATCCCGATGCTGCTATCCGGTAAGTGCTATTAGCAACCCTACTAACGACTTCTATCGACGATACTCGCTCATCTCTAGTAATAGCAGCTCAAAGAAAGTCACCGAACTTTTCATTAAGTTTCATAGCAAGACCCTATTAAATATTGAGCACCATCTGGATGAAGCATTTACAGTGATAGGTAAAAGTTTGGGCACCCCGGGTCAAAATTACTGTTATTGTGAACAGTTAACCCCTTAATGACAGCCAATACAGCTTTGAGCTGAGATATAATAGAATATCATCCCCATACAGGTGACAATCCGGCAGCTGTCTGCTGTCCACTATAGCTGACAACTTGCATCAGTGTTTGCACCGTCCAAATCTGTTTAACCCCTCAGAAGCTGCTGTCAATAGTGATTACACCATATAAATGGCTAACAGAGTGCGGGGGGGGCTTCTGCTTTATCCCAATTGGTGCGCTCAGATCATGATTGTGTGGTCCTGATGTCTGCCGTGGCAATTCACGACCAAATGACGACCTTAGAGCCTGACGGCTGTTGTAACCCGTACGGAATTTAGCGGCATTTAAGTGGTAAATTTACACATTTTCATTCCTGTCGTGCCGCTTTGTATTAATTCCTGAAAATCACCTGAAGGGTTAATAAACTACTTGACTGCAGGTTTTTCAAAGCCGGGACATGTCAGCTATTATGAACAGCTGACATGTGCCCACAATAGGCGCGAGCGGAATCGCCGTCCGCCTGCGCCTATTAACTAGTTAAATCCCGCTGTCAAAGCTGACAGCGGGCATTTAAATAGCATTTCTGGCTGCCGGGCCGGAAATGACCTCATCGGGGTCGGCGTCATATTGCCTGGACAACCTCTCTATGGGACCTCTATGGTTGTTCCAGGCATATGGCTTTCAGCGCCACCCGGTGGTCGGCGCTGAAAGCACAGCAGTAAATCTGCTACATATGGGCGATCTGCTCATCGCCCATATGTAGCAGAGCCGATCGGGTTGCGCATGCTTCTAGCCTCCTATGGAGGCTATTGAAGCATGCCACAAGTAAAAAAATAAAAAATGTTTAAAAATAAAAAAAAATTAAAAAAACCTAAAAGTTCAAATCACCCCCCTTTCGCCCCAATCAAAATAAAACAGTAAAAAAAAATCCCACATACACAAATTAGGTATCGCCGCGTTCAGAATCGCCCGATCTAAAAATAAAAAAAAGTATTAACCTGATTGCTAAACGGCGTAGCGAGAAAAAAATTCAAAACGCCAGAATTATGTTTTTTTGGTCGCCAAGACATTGCATTAAAATGCAATAACGGGCGATCAAAAGAACGTATCTGCACAAAAGTGGTGTCATTAAAGACATCAGCCTGGCACGGAAAAAATAAGCCCTCACCCGACCCCAGATCATTAAAAATGGAGATGCTACGGGTCTCGGAAAATTGCGCAATTTTTTCTTTTTTTAGCAAATTTTGGAATTTTTTTTCACCACTTAGATAAAAGAGGACATAGACATGTTTGGTGTCTATGAACTTGTAATGACCTGGAGAATCATAATGACAGGTCAGATTTAGCCTCTAGTGAACCTAGCAAAAAAGCCAAGCAAAAAACAAGTGTGGAATTGCACTTTTTTTGCAATTTCACCGCACTTGGAATTTTTTTCCCATTTTCGAGTACACGACATGGTAAAACCAATGGTGTCGTTTAAAAGTACAACTCGTCCCGCAAAAAATAAGCCCTAACACGGCCATATAGACGGAAAAATAAAAAAAAGTTATGGCTCTGAAAAGAAGGGGAGGGAAAAATGAAAAATGCAAAACCAAAAATACCCCTGGTCGTTAAGGGGTTAAGAAAGATAAAGGGGTGCTCACTTTTAGAATCACTAGGGAAATTGGTGCTCTGAAGAACATTAGCTCAAAAATAATCAAAACGCTTCGGCACTCAAAAATAATTTTATTTTTCTCAATATATCAGGCAGAGGCTTAGACAAAAATAAAGCAAAATAGGGCATAAAAAGACACAGCCCTTCTTAGAAAAAATCTTAAAGACTCTTGGTAATTCAGATACTTGCAACGTTTCGGCTAATTTAAGCCTTTGTCATGCATACATCTGTAGAGAGATATAAAATACAATACAAAATGTATTTACCATTGTAAGAAACATCTCAATATACTGGTATATTAATCTCTGACCAAACATGTATATACAAAATAAAATGAACAAAATATGTGAAAACACACAATATGCCATAAGTATTATGTGGTAATGCTTGAGTCTCGTCATTATTTGATAATAGACTATTCAAAATTAGGCAATAGCACTATGGACGCAGTAATAATTAATTTTGCTGGTAACCACAAGAAAAAATAAAAAAGACAACAAATAATAAGGCATAAACACAGGTATTGTAAATTATTATTAAATTCCAATGGGAGCATACAGGAAAGATATATATCTTTGTACCATGTTAGCCAGTAGATAGTAGAATATTTAGAATTGAGAGTCCTCAGTGGTTGATACCTTTTAATGGCTAACTGAAAAGATGGTAACACATTGCAAGCTTTCCAGACTACTCAGGTCTCTTCATCAGGCTAGACTAATACAAAATCTGAAGAGTCATATATTTATACACAAGACAGCACAGAAATAATGCAATAGATAAGACAAGTGACGTGAAGCAGAATTATTATGGGAGAGGGTTAAACATAAATATTGGACCAGTTCATAGATAAGGAGTCTGAAGGTTTTATTGCCCTCTGATGGGGTCTCCTAATGTGTTGTGATGACTCCAGAAGGTCTTAGGAGCAAATTCCTTAATTGATGTAAAAAGACATAAATCCCTGCGACACATTCATTCCTGCATTGAGAGTGTCAAAGGTCATCATAAGCTTGTACTCCCAGACTCTTCTCTCTCTCTCTGGGATGCGAAGTTACTTTTCAATACCAGTAACTTTATATCCATGGAGTTATGATCAGGCATACAAAAATGCTTTGCCACAGGTAGATCCATTCTTTTGGACGGGAGCATATTGTTCCCTATTCTGATCAAGAGTTATTATTACCTGAAATATGTAGGATCAGGGTATCTAGCTCTCCAATAACATCCATATATAGGGCAATCAGTAATGGTGTTAACCCCAAGCGGGGAACAAAAGAATATACTGCCTGCAATATAATGGTACACACATCAGAAACAGAATAGCCCAAACCATAGAGTATAACTCAAATTCCCCACAGGATAGCCATAAGATATCTGAGGACATCTCATACCTGTCAGGGTGCCGTTACCACGTAAGAGTGCCAGAGTCGGTGTCTAAGGTGAAATGAACCCGCGTGTTTCCTGTTTCAGGATGACCGAGCGTTAGCTCCGACAGGCTGACAGAGCGCTTCCGGTAAGGAGGCGCCTTCGCATCAAGCATTACCATATAATACTTATGGCATATTGTGTATTTTCACATATTTTGTTCATATTTTTATGTATATACATGTTTGGTCAGAGATTAATATGCCAGTATATTAAGATGTTTCTTATAATGTAAATTAATTTTGTATTGTATTTTATATCTCTCTACAGATGTATGCATGACAAAGGCTTAAATTAGCCGAAACGTTGCAAGTATCTGAATTACCAAGAGTCTTTAAGTTTTTTTCTAAGAAGGGCTGTGTCTTTTTATGCCCTATTTTACTTTATTTTTGTCTAAGCCTCTGTCTGATGTATTGAGAAAAATAACATTATTTTTGAGTGCCGAAGACTTTTGATTATATCTGGTTTAAGAGATGACCATTCAAAGTTTGAACATTGCTAAATTGTCAACATTTTTCTCAAATTTCGGATATTTTTTAGAAATAAACACAAAACATATCGACCTATATTTATCATTATCATAAAGTATAATGTGTCACGAAAAAACAGTCTCAAAATCAATGGGATTTGTTGAAGCATTCCAGAGTAATCATCACATAAAGTGACACTGGTCAGGTTTAAAAAAATTGGCTCCGTCACTAAGGGGTTAAGCAAAAGGCTTAATGTTACAGTTGACACATTTAGGCAGTATATATATATATATATACATATATATATATATATATATATATATATATATATACACACATTTTTTACATTTTAAGAATTGCAAAAAGGAAAATGGGCTGATGCAAAACTTTTGGCACTCTTGGAGATTTGTGTGCTGAGATCATTTTGACCAACACTTCACACCTTGGGCTGGTTTCACATTTGCCTCTGTTTGCGCAGCGTCTCATCCGCAGCAATCCGTATGCATCATGTTTCCCTATCTTTAACATGGTCTACGCAGGGACATGCTTTTGCACCCGTTCACATGCGTCAGCGTACGCATGCGTTGTTTTTCTGTGTGCGGCGGGGTCCGGCAAACGCATCATGTTGGATTTTTGGAAGTAGCCAAAATCCGGCAAATATGCGCAGTCATGCGCATGCGGATGAGTGCATCAGAGAAACACATTACTGTCTATGGATACGCTCGCGCACACAAGGACATGCGTACACTTGCGTTCGAAACGCATGCGTTTTTCACATAATCATGTCCGGGAAATGAGACACGCCCATTGGGGGTGGCTTGTGTCAAGGAAATTCTCTGAACGCATGTGCTGAAAAAACGCAAACGCATCTTTTTTTTGCCGTCATGTGTAAGCTGATGCAGATAAAAAACGCTGCGTAAACATGTGTTTGTATGCCTTTTGACATGCGTTTGCGCATGCAGGCGATAGGCTGTGCACACACCGCTAATGTGAACCTAGACTTAATTAGCTTAGTAACATAGTTAGCAATCCGAAAAAAGACATTTGTCCATCCAGTTCAGCCTATATTCCGTCAGAATAAATCCCCAGATCTACGTCCTTCTAAAGAACCTAATAACTGTAAGATACAATATTGTTCCGCCCCAGAAAGACATCCAAGCTAGAACTGGTTTTTGCTGGTTCTTGGCCCCCTTTTTTGAACAAATGTGATTGATCAGTTACCTTTTGGCAGGCTCAGGTTGCTTCTATAAATAATTCCATTTGTTTACAATCTGGCACTTCATCACTTACTGAAGAGAAGAAGATTTGAAGATTACCTCATGGATGACTTGCTGCAGCAGATTATCGCCAGGGCTGGGGACAGGGATGGCGAGGCTTGGCTGAGGAGCTGTCTGGCTATAGAACCTCCCTTGGCAGCTCCGGAGGCCGCCTCTCGCCCCCTTGAACCATGCCCCCAGGTTCAGCCTCCGTGTCAAGTCATTACTGTATCTCCCCTTCACGTTCAAGCAGCGCCCCGAGGGTGAGGAGACCCCGGGCAGTATTCACCCCTCCAGGGACGCCGCAGAGATCCTCCAGCCGTGCTCAGGAAGCGCGCTCGTCTTCCATCCGCCCTCCAACCAGGAAGTCCCGGAGCCCAGCATGAGACTTCAGCCGGGCTCGTAAGATATCACCGCTGACGTCATCTCTGGCTGCCGCCGGGGCGAACACACACCGCAGCCGTAAAAGCGCTGCAGCGGTAGTCTCTACTGCCCCTCCACCAGTCCCGGCATCAGCCTCTACTAGCAGAAGTCTCCGGTCGCCTGCAAACCTACAGCCTCATCGGAGCAGGGATGCGGAGGAGGACCTGGCTTCCACCTTACAGTTTCTGCACTCCCCTGTTAATCAGGGTCTGAGGGCTGGCTGCTCACCAGACCAAGACCCACCAGAGGACTTTTCAGGAAGGGGTGAGAACCTCAATGTTCCCCTGTCTGTCTCCCAAAGAGTTAATCTTAAGTCTGTCATTAGGGATGTACTTGCAGAGGCATTGGGTGATTCTTTTAGTGTCCCTCCCCCCTCAGCCTCTACTAGCATTGAAGTGGATCAGCCTGCTCTCAGGGATAATTTAACCCCTCATAATCCATTTAAAGAAGCTCTGACCTGTGAGCTGTCTCCTTTAGGCTTTCACTTATATTCATCTACAAAAGAGCTGATTTGGGAAAATAAGTATGTAGATTTGTTTTCTTTGCTTCCTCGCAGAGAGCAGCTGGGTAGCGCTGACAAGGATAAGCCTGACTCACATGACTCTAAGCGTTTTTGTTCAAGATCTTTCAACAATTGGGTTCAGGCTTTTGCAATCTACGCAGCTGTTCTCGGCGAGAGTTTCCCTAATCTCTGTAGCAAGCTATTTCAGCATGTAGACATAATCTTGGAGGCGTACAAAAATTTCGTAGGCACCGCATGGCTCAGCTACGATGAAGCCTTCCGTCAAAAATTAGCCGTACACCCAGAGGTTCACTGGGGGCTGAAGGATATGGGTTTATGGATCAATCTCATGCTCCCTCAACGTCAGTTCCTTAATAAACAGTCAACATTTCCAGTCCAAAAAAGGGGTTTCTGCTTTGCCTTTAATGACTCCACCTGTAAATGGAGCAATAGCTGTAGATTTAGACATGAGTGTTCCTTCTGTGGAAACGCTCACCCAGTGTCAAAATGTTTCAAGAAGCAGGCCTCTCAACAACTTCCTTCCAAGAATTTTGTACCAAAAGGCACAGACTCCAGTGAAGCTGTAAAACATGCTGTTTTGGCTAAACAGTTACACAAATCGGGAGATTAGTCATCTTTTGTTTAATGGCTTCACTTTTGGTTTTTTCGTTACACGTTTCAAAGGCTATGGTTGCAAATTATCCAAAAATTTGTTATCTCTATCTATCTTTCCTGAGGTAGCTAGGGAAAAATATTTTCAGGAGGTCCTTCTGGGGAGGGTGGCTGGCCCATTTCCATCTCCGCCGTTTCCTAACTTTAGGGTTTCCCCACTGGGCGTTGTGCCAAAAAAAGAGGTGGGGTCATTTCATTTAATTCACCACTTGTCTTACCCGAAGGGTTTTTCACTAAATGACGAGGTGGACAAGACACTTTTCTCTGTGAGTTACTCCTCTTTTGACTCAGCCATGGAGTTATTGCGGACATTTGGTAAAGTTGAGCCAGGTTGGCTAAGTCCGACATTAAGTCTGCTTTCAGAATTCTTCCCGTTAACCCTGATGGATTTAATTCCTTGGGTTTTTTCTTTGAAAATGAATATTTTTTCGTTAAATGTTTACCTATGGGATTTTCCCTAACCTGTTTTTATTTTGAAAGCTTTTCAACTTTCTTGCAATGGGTGTTGGAGTCTAAATATATAGGTGCCGGTGTGTTACACTATCTGGATGATTTTCTTTTTGTAGGTCCAGCAGAATCTCAAGCATGCTCACGTACACTCCACACCTTTCTGGATATGTGTTCTCACTTTGGTGTTCCTATTGCCAACGATAAGACTGTATTTCCTTCTCACTCCATTGAATTTTTGGGTATCACCTTGGATTCTGAGAGTCTGAAATGTAGCCTCCCTGTTGAAAAAGTTCTAAAACTCTATGAAGCCCTCACCAGTATCTTATCAAAAGAGAAGGTTACTCTTAAAGAGTTGCAATCAGCTTTGGGATTGCTTACCTTTGCCCTTTGAGTTATCCCTATTGGCAGAGTTTTCTCTAGGCGTCTATATGACGCAATGAAGGGTCTCTCTTCCCCAAATTCTCACATCAGGGTCTCTTCTGACATGAGAGAAGATATAAAAATTTGGCTTTCATTCCTTTCAGATTTCAACGGCAGATCCTTTTTACAATCTAGTTTCATTTTTGCTGATTCGGTGCCTCTTCTTCACGCAAGCGACAATTTCTCTGGATGCGCAATTATTTTTTTATCACACTGGACAATTGCACATTGGCCTGGATCCTGGTTAGACTGCAACGTTACCAAGAATGTGGTATTTTCTGAGCTTTTTTCAATTCATTTGACTATCTATCTATGGGGTTCCTTTTTTCAGAACCATAGATTAACCTTCCTGTCCTCTAGCCAAGGTGTAGTTTTTTCCATCAATACCTTATGCTCAAAAAATTTATGGGTTTCTAAGATTCTAAGACAGTTGATTTTAATGTGCCTGAAGCATAATATTTGGATTAAAGTGAAACTTGGTACTAGTAGGAAAGCTATGCTTGCTAAATTTCTGTGCCTTAGTCAATGGTCAAAATTTTACCAACAGGTTCCCAATGCAGACACGCATCCTACACCCTGCCCTCCAGCAGTTTGGGACACTGTAGCAATTTAATTCCGCATTTTATTGAACAGTCTTTATCAAAGAGAACATGGGCTGAATATTCAGCCGCATGGCTTCATTGGATTGAATTTTGTAATAGGCATAACCTTGATTTTATGCATTCAATCCCCGCTGCAGGTCTGCAATTCGCAGCATCCTTGGTACATAACGGTCTATCCTTTTCAGTGGTGGCAAAAAATTTTGCGGGGATATCATTTTTTTTAAAACTATGGGGCAACCCTCCCCTAACAGGATTTTTTCCTATTAAGCAATTTTTAAAGGGTTTTAGGAAAGGTAGTTTTCGGCCTGACTCCCATCGGCCTATATCCCTTCCTTTTTAAGGGAACTCTACTTATCTTTAGACTCGGTATGCATAAACACATTTGAATCATCTCTTTTTTGTTCGGCATTTTCAATTGCCTTTTTTGGGGCTCTCCATATTGGTTAATTGGTCTCGGCTAAGAAATCTGAACCTTCCGGTCTTCTCTTAACCGACATCAGCTTACAGGATTCGTCTCTATTTGTTTTCATACGGAAGTCTAAAACTGACCAGCTGGGAAGGGGTTCTAGGTTAGAATTGAAAAGTTTTTTGGATCCCTCTATTTTCCCCGTAAGCACCACTAAGGCTTGGCTTTCTTTGAGGTCCTGTGCTCCAGGCCCCCTTTTTGTACATAGGGACTCATCTGCAACCATTTTTCAAATTAATTGCATCCTTAAAAAGTGTTTGCGTTTCCTCGGAAAAGGTCACTTGAATATAACATCTCATTCCTTCAGAATAGGAGCGGCTACAGAGGCAGCCAGGTCCGGGTTATGTAATTCTGACATCATGAAGTTGGGAAGATGGGAATCTAGAAGATTTATGTTAGACATGAATTATATGATTACTAATTTCATATTTATTGTAGGTCCGTTGGTAGTTTGGATCATCGGTCACTCTTTTGTTTACTGGGCCCAGAAGAGAGCCATCCAGCAGCATTATACTGAAAATCTGTCTTTTAACCCTGCTAACATTCAACATTTTTGGCACAGTATTCGCGGTATGCGTTGGGGAAATTTCGTTCCTGAGTTTAAGAAATGCTGTCACAAGTTTCTTTACCCGGATCTGGTAATCTTCCATGTGTCTAGTAATGATCTCGGTAAGGTCAGGACTTTGGATTTGTTAGCCTTCTTAAGATCTGACATCACAAGCTTGAAGTAGTCTTTCCCACAGACTAGTTTTGTCTTTTCCGAGATCATCCCCAGACTGGTATGGTTTAAGAATAAATTTTCTTTCTTTGATAAATTTCGTAAAAGGGTAAATAGGAGTATGTGTAAGTTTTTACCCCTGATAGGCGGGTTCTCATTTAGACATGAAGACTTGGAAGGCTTTGTCCCCGGGCTCTATAGGAGTGACCAAGTTCATTTATCCGATATTGGCTTGGATATTTTTAATTTAAATTTGCAGACAATGGTCGAGAAGTGGCTGTGTTGTTTTGGGGGGGCCATCTTGGCTTGTGGTGAAATCGGCCATTAATTGGGTGCATTGGATGTGGTATTGGAAATATGATTAACTGTTATGGTATTTATTGAATGGAGTTATTTATTAATTGACTATGTAACCCAAAAATAAACATCACGGACACTTTTTATGCCAATCTGTAAGTCTAGTGTATTTACTGAGTGAATGGGCTTTGTGCGGCCATGTCAGCCCCCCCCCCGCCGTCAGGAAAAACAATAAAGGGGGGACTCATGGCTGCATAGGCCCTTAATTGGCTTTATTTAACGTTAAGTCTTTATGGGGTTAATAAAAAGGTCATATGAAGTTCATATGGGCAGTTTTTGCTATGGACAGTAACAAGCTAGAACTGGTTTTTGCAGGTTATTGGCGCCCTTTTTTGAACAAATGTGATTGGTCAGATATCTTTTGGTGGGCTCAGGTTGCTTCTATAAATAATTCCATTTGTTTACACTCTGGCACTTCGTCACTGACTGAAGATAAGAAGATCCCACCCGCTCTCCCTATTTCTTAGCTGTTTTTTCTTTGTCGTGATGTTCTTTTTGTGGAGAAATCGCCCATTAATTGGGTGGATTGGATATGGTATTGGAAATATGATTAACTGTTATGGTATTTATTGAATGGAGTTATTTATTAATTGACTATGTAACCCAAAAATAAACATCACGGCCACTTTTTATGCCAATCTGTTAGTCTAGTGTATTTATTGAGTGAATGGGCTGTATGCGGCCATGCCCCTCAGTCGTCCTATTTTCAAGACTAAATAATCCTAATTTTGCTAATCTCTCTGAGTATTGTAGTTCGCCCCATCCCCTTTATTAATTTTGATTCCCTCCTTTGTACTCGCTCGAGCTCCATTACATCCTTCCTGAGCACCGGTGCCCAAAACTGTACACAGTACTCCATGTGCGGCCTAACCAGGGATTTGTACAGAGGCAGTATAATGCTCTCTTCAGACCTCTTCTAATGCACCTGTTTGCCTTGTCAGTCGCTGCCTGGCACTGGCTGCTCCAGGTAAGTTTATCATTAACTAGGATCCCCAAGTCCTTCTCCATGTCAGATTTACCCAGTGGTTACCCGTTCAGTGCTTAATGGTGATATTGACTCCTTCCCATGTGTATAACCTTACATTTATCATTGTTAAACCTCATCTGCCACCTTTCAGCCCAAGTTTCCAACTTATCCAGATCCATCTGTAGCAGAATACTATGTTTTCTTGTATTGATTGCTCTACATAGTTTTGTATCATCTGCAAATATCGATATTTTACTGTGCAAACCTTCTACCATATCGTTAATAAATATGTTGAAAAGAATAGGTCCTAACACCGACCCCTGCGATACCCCACTGGTCACAGCGACACAGAGAACATTCCATTTATAACCACCCAGGCTGAGTACAAATATGAAGAAAATAAAAGATAGTCAGCTCACCTATGTATGGGATTTTCCTTATCTGTTCCTGCACGGATGAAGGTTGAGCAGCCAGTTCAGCAATGAGGGAAAAAAGTTGGTGAATCCAGCATGAACAATAAATGGTTAAAAATTTTCAATTTTTATTCATCCATATAAAATATATTATCCTTTATGGTAAACCACGTAAAAAATATTTTTAGATTACAGCATAGTGCACATTTGGCAGCATTTTACCTATGCGTTTCGACAAACGTCTTAATCATGGCATGATATAGATGTATGTAAAACAATTTCTTAATAATACATTAATTTCATTGGGCTTTCTGTAATATTACCAACTTCCAATATGGCACTTCCGTGCTCTCTATTGGTGCACATGCACAACTCTCCCCGCCCGCTGTCCAATCGCAAGTGCAGAGATGAGTTCACCGCAGTTCACTGGGAGAATTTCACTGCAGTGGGGAACTCACCTCTGCACCCTGAGACTTTTTCACACTGTGCTCCCTCATCAGAGGTAGGTCACCACAGTTCATTGGCCTGGCTGGGAATGCAGCCTCAGTGACCTGTGGTAACCTCGATGAGTATGCAACTTGGTTTCCTATTTTCAGGATCAGTAATGGATAGGTGTCTTATAGTTGCTTCTCCATTACTAACCACTGGGCTTGATGTCACTGGACAAAAAAAGGTGACATCAACCACACAAATATTACCCCACTTACCACCACTACAGAGCAAGTGGGAAGAGCTGGGTAGAGCTCCAGAATGGGTGCAATTAATAAATGCCTTTTCTGGGTGGCTGTGGGCTGTAATTTTTAGGCTGTGGGGGCAATATCCATGCCTCTTTACCAGCCTGAGAATACCCACCCCCAGCTATCTGCTTTAGCAAGGCTGGTTGTCAAAAAATATTTAAATAATTAAAAAAAACAGTGTGGGGACCCCTCTATTCTTGATAATTAACAATGCTAAAGCTTACAGCTGATAGTTGCAGCCCCAGCTGTCAGTTTTGCCTGGCTGGTTATCAAAAATACAAGGGAACCCAAGCCGTTCTTTTTTTAAATTATTTATTTACAGCACAGGCGCCGGCTGATGAATACTTTCAACACCCTCCACCTGCTCTCACTGTTATTAACGGCAGCAGGCGTCGACTGATGGGAGCAGTAGTCCCATCAACTGATGCCAGTGACCACAGGTAAATTTTTTACTTCCGATCACAGCTGCTGACCCATGCAGGTCATTTGACAGCGTAGGAACCGTGCTTTTCTGACCAGTGGTAATGATTTTACTGCTGATCCGGTGCAATGTTAGCTGGGCTGTCATGCACATGACAGCACGACAAACCCGGTGTTTGAGGGCCTGGACCCGAACAGTAACACTGACTTTCTGGTGAAGTCCATGTTTGGTGTTTGTGCCCAAACAGTAGGTTTTCAGTATGGACGCTGTACTTTACTGTTTGAGATCGATCATCTCTACTCTGGAACTGCTGACTAGAAGGATGGATGGCTACATGGTAATATCCAACTTTTAAATCCAAGGTGCACATTGCTGTATATTTTACTATTAAAGGGATTTTTGATCTTATTGTTTCCATTTTGAATTTTGGGTACCTTACTGTCATGATCCATTTTTGGATCTGTCAGATTCTGGATTCTCTTATATAAACCTTTTTTCCCTTTCAGGCCATTGGGGGGTTTGTTTTTGCCCCCCGGTGGCCGCTGGTGTTACTACAACTGTAGTTGGTCTGATGGGTTCCCCCCCCAGTGGCTGCTGGTGTTAAAGCATGTTTAGTTAGTCAGTAGGTGATGACTACTCCCACTTCCCTTTATAAGGCCACCTGGTGCTGCAGATCACTGTTGGTAATAGTGGTCATTTGCTAACCAACCTTGGTGAAGACTGGACCTACCTTATGCAGAGGGGGTTCAGCTTATCTGGAGCAGTGGTGTTTCTGCTGGATGCTGATCGGGTGCCTTACTCTGCTGCTTGGAGCATTGGCAGCAGATAAAGCTAAGTTTTGGTTTTTAGTTGCTTTAACCCCATGGTGCCTGTCGTATCTTTACTTGTGTGTTATTTGGTGCAGTAGACTTTGTCCCTGTCTCACCTCCTGGGGAGGGGGGTGGGGTTTAGATCAGTGCTAAACATGAGACAGGGACAGGTCGGAGACTTGGGCCTCACTACCATTAAGTGTACTCCCAAGTTAAGGAGAGTCAGGGCACCCACTTTAGCCAGAGGGGCAGTTCAGGCCCCATGGTTCCATGTCTCCTGTTTCCCCGCCACTGCCCAGTGACACCCACAGGTTTAAGGGCTTTAAGTTTATGATGGAACGATATCCCCCCGAGGGTTTTTTTTTATAGAAAAGAGACTGGAGTAGTGGCCCTGGTAAAATTCTGACTGAGGAACAGGAATAACAGCCCCAGATGCTATTGGTTTTCTGATATCTATTCAGAGTCACTGTAGGGAGTATGGAGATTGAGGGGCTGTAAGGTGACATTTTTCTGGTCGGAGCTGAATAAATTCTTTCTTGTAGCCTTCAACTATTGTCTGCAGGACCTATTGGTTTTGATTAATCCTCTGCCATTCCCCCAGAAAGAACCGAAGCCTCCCTCTACTCCTCTGGCATCAAGGTCTCCATGTGCTTGAACCTGAATTGAACAGGGCACTTCTACCCTTATCTCCCTTAGGGTAACTCCATCTCCTGGTTTTACCTTCCCACATAAATTGATGTCTTTGGGATGGACAGGAACTACGAAAGGAAAGGAATCTTTTAGGCCTCTATTCTGTAAAACCCTTTTTATTGTCAGAAGTCCTTTCTAAGATTTCTTCTAGTACCAGACTGAACACCTGCAACCCTGAGAAGGGAACTGTAGCATAGTTTACTTTAAAAAGGCTTTCTCATTACCAGCCAGATTTTCAGCTAGATGGCCAGCCTTGCTGAGTTGGAAACAGCATTATTCCTAGCAAAAAATCTCACCAACTCAGCCCATGCGTCCGCCATAAATCCGCTTGTCATTTTCAACAATGGAAGAGATTCCAGTACAATCTCTCTATGTGTTTTGGATTTTAATTGGCCACTCAATTCATCAATCAATAAACTCATAGACCTGGCAACTGAGGTGGCAGCTGTATTTGCCCTAATCATAGAGATGGAGATTTCCCAGGGCCTGCTTTCAATTCCATATCATCTCGCAGACAAGAAGAGTCTTCAAACAGGATTGCCTTCTTCCTTGCCACACTGATATGTCAATTTTTGGCATTTCCTCCCAAACTTTACCCTCTTCTGGTTCAAAAGGGAGGTGGACTTTGAAATAGTTAGGGATAACAACCCTATAGACAACTTTTTATTTTTCCATCAATATGGCCTTGTGAGGGCTTGTTTTTTGAGGGAGTTGTACTTTTGGACGACACCATTGGTTTTACCATGTCGTGTAACAGATAGCGTGAAAAAATTCCAAGCGCAGTGAAATTGCAAAAAAGTGCAATCCCACACTTGTTTTATGTTTGTCTTTTTACTAGGTTCACTAAATGCTAAAACTGACCTGCCATTATGATTCTCCAGGTCATTATGAGTTCACAGACACCAAACATGTCTAGGTTCTTTTTTATCTAAGTGGCGGAAAAAAATTCCAATGCTTGTAAAAAAAAAAAAGTTGCCATTTTGGGGGGGGGGACATGTCCAGCATCTGAGAGAGAAGGTCATACGGCGGAGAGATCCGCACAGTGAGAGGAGATAAAGGCGATTTTATTTTCTACCTCCTGGTTCACTTGTAGGGGTCGGTGGGCCGAGCAGGGGGGTGGTCCATCTCTTTAACGCGCAGAGATAAAACAGAGACAAGATGGAGGCAGATTCTGGGTGCAACAGGTCCAAGTTTATTTCACTCGCCGTCCGTCTGACGGCCTCAGAGCACACCGCACTTTCTTTACCTCACGGCCCTCCGTTTCCAGGGCCGCTTCTCACACACCGATCTCTATACTGGGGACGTGTATGCACACATCGTCCCCTCTGCACTCGTCGATGGTCCTGACAGGTCTGTCACTGTGGCCGCCTTAGGCCCATAAACCAACAGCACTTCCACTGATCAGTCGTTGTGCCCAACACGGTGTCCCACACCCGGTGTCTCGTCTCTTCTGCGGTTCTTCCTGTCAGGACCACCCCCCCTGACGTTCTCTCTCCTCAGTCCCCCTGGTACGGTTTTCCTCTCAGCGCACGAACTGTCGTTGTCCTCCTGTGACTGGAGCTCCCCCTGGGGACTGGAACTTTCTGGAACCCTCCCTCAGTATTTATATCTCTCCCAGTCCCCTGTCACTGTAACTCCGCCCCCCATGACCAATGGTTTCTAAAGCCCTAAGCTGATGTCAAGTCCTTTGCTCACACTCCTCCCTGCCATCTAATGGTCAACCCAAAGTACTGCACGTCCACTACACTTTCCTAGCTGTTTCCCCACTGTAGTAACTGACACCTGTCTAAACTGTGCAAACCTATCTTTCTCTATTCTGACACGTCCGTCCGTCAGGTCACCTTCCCTACACTCCCCCTTCCTTTGTCTATTGTCGTCCTCGACAATCCGTAGTCCCTGCCTTCGTCGTTCTGAAGCTTCGCCTACACTCTGTTGTCAGACCAGCTGTTGGGCCAAACCGACTACCTGCGGGGGCCGAACCATACTGGGAGCACCATGCTCTGAGCAGCCTACTGCTACTCACCAGCGCGCACGCCACATGACATCTTCCAAATTGGGCTAAGTACACCCATTTTCTCTCTATAGTGTGTACCTTCCCCTACTCTCCCTTTCTGTCACCTTCCCCAGTCTAGTACGCCATGATCGAGGTCTCACACCTACCAGATCATTGCCGGCATCCATCTCTCTCCTTCAGGGGTGTCCGTGGTGTTGGGGACCTGACCTAGGATGGCTGTCTTTTCACATCTTTCACCTCTTGTACCTTTCTTTCAATTACATGTCAAGGTCGGTGTCTCGGCCTCCCAGACAATCTCATCATAAATAGACCACTCTTCGGATCTCACACTTCCCGTTGGTCCCTCAGACCTTCCCTTACCCAAACCTGTTGCATTTTACTTTTGCATATTATACATTAAACAACTTTATAATAGCACAAGTACCCATTTTTATAATTTTTTTTTTTCATTTTCTTTTCCTCATTTTCTTTAAACCAGCATTTAACAAATAAACATCACATGCTTTTTCCTTATCCCCCCTTCCTTGGACATATGCACTCCCTCGCTTCTTGACACCCCCGCTTTGCCAGGCTTAATATAATCAACAACTTTAACTTCTTATATCAAACTTTTCATTAACATATACATCAACTGTCCTTATGCTTTGGCACAACGGTGCAACAAAATTTCGAGAGTTCAAACCACTCCCAGACAGCTGGCAGCGAGGGGCCCCACAGCCGTGGAGCGCCCGGGGTATAGGGAGTGTCCTAGGAGTTCTTATTACGGGGGTTCACGGCCCTCTGGCTCAGCAACCACAGCTACCGCGTAGTAGCCACGGGGGCAGTACTCCTTGTAGTACGACACCCAGTCCCCCTCATATAGAGCCCGGCCATGATGAATAGATGCCACATTAAGATAGACCTTTTGTCCAATCTCATCCCGGATAAAACCGTATACTCTATCGATGTTGGTGTATACCAGCCGTCCCCGTGATCTCTTCACCACCATGCCACCATGCCAGCCTCCCCCTTTTCATGCAGCTGTTTCCAAATCGTTTGCTCCCAAGCCTTCTTCCCCTTAATAACCTCCGCAACCCAAATGGAGGGTGTCGCGCCAGTCCCAGAGTCCGGTGGGCGGGACTTTGCCGAAAAGCGCGTGGGGCAGAGGCGGCCGATGATACCAGTGGCCCAGCAGCCACTGGAGCTGGATGATGAACGGGGGTAGCCGTGCTTCCGTGGGTCTGCTTATCCAGGCTGGTCACATAGGCCGCTACCGATTCTAGCACCGGCATTCCCGCGGCCACAGAACAGGCCTCTTTCAGAACTTTTAACGGGGCCGGAGTGACTGCCAGTTCCAATGAAACCGCTGTTGCCGGCAGGGAGAGCACAGCAGCGTCGTCTGTAATCGAGCTCCGCACTGGTGGCGCCGGGCAGGGTGGCTCGGGAACGTGGGCGGGGACCTCGCTCAACTCCGCGTACGCCACAGGGCCCGGTGTAACTTGGCCTTCCGGGGCGCAGAGGACCGCGCGCTGTGGCAGAAGGGTGGGGGCCGCTTGTGAGGTCGCTGGTGGGGCCGGAGGTACTCTCACCTTCCCCGGCACCATGTCCTCCACCACGTCCTCACGCAGCTCCTTCCGTGGTCTCCGCTCCGCGATCTGCTGCTCAGCGTAGTCAGCCTCCAGGCTCAGGGACTCCACAGAGAGGCCTTCCGTTGGTATTGGTGGCGGCCATTCTCGCTGGCTCCGCACAAGCTCCGCTTCCCAGCTCAGCACCCCGCTGCCTGCCCGGGGCCTTGGGGGTGACATTTTCTGGCACAACTCAGTCTCCAGCCGCCACTGCCACTCTAGGTAGCCGATGCCCCGACATCCGCAGTGTCTCATACCGTCCGTTGGGCAGCAATCGAATGGCGCCAGACAGCCACAGCCAAGCTTTTCTTCTGTGCCACTCCTCCTGCTGGGTGGGGCATTGGCAGGCCTGTCCACCCATCAGCCAGGGTCCAGTACATGGGAGCGTTGGCCTCCAGGCACATACCGCTGTCCACGGGGGTACGTTGGAGGGGGCCCCAGTCTATTCAACGACTGCAAACACCCGGACTTCTCCCCTGCGCTGTGGCAATGCCGCCATCTTGCACAGCACCTGGTACCGCCCCGGATCCTCTGTCAGCACCACTGAGTCACCACAGCGCTCCCAATTTGTAATCCAAAGGTAAGCCATTTGTAATCCACAGATGTTTGTAATCCAGGCAGTGTAGTCCAAGTCTTTCTCCATTCCTTGAGGCAGGTCTGCCGCAGAAGATGACGTATTAGCGGCGGCGATCCTGCCGACTATGCCAAATGTAGGGGTCGGTGGGCCGAGCTGGGGGGGTGGTCCCTCTCTTTACTGTGCAGAGATAAAACAGAGACAAGATGGAGGCAGATTCTGGGTGCAACAGGTCCAAGTTTATTTCACTTGCCGTCCGTCTGACGGCCTCAGAGCACACCGCACTTTCTTTACCTCACGGCCCTCCGTTTCTAGGGCCGCTTCTCACACACCGATCTCTATACTGGGGACGTGTATGCACACATCATCCCCTCTGCACTCGTCGACACTCCTGACAGGTCTGTCACTGTGGCCGCCTTAGGACCATAAACCAACAGCACTTCCACTGATCAGTCGTCGTGTCCAACACGGAGTCCCACACCCGGTGTCTCGTCTCTTCTGCGGTTCTTCCTGTCAGGACCACCCCCCTGACGTTCTCTCCTCAGTCCCCCTGGTACAGTTTTCTTCACAGCGCACAAACTGTCATAGTCCTTCTGTCACTGGAGCTCCCCCTGGGGACTGGAACTTTCTGGAACCCTCCCTCAGTATTTATATCTCTTCCGGTCCCCTGTCACTGTAACTCCGCCCCCCATGACCAATGGTTTCTA
The DNA here is from genome assembly GCF_039654945.1 of Dendrobates tinctorius. Lineage (NCBI taxonomy): Eukaryota > Metazoa > Chordata > Amphibia > Anura > Dendrobatidae > Dendrobates > Dendrobates tinctorius. Next base: position 8,310,343 of record NW_027361731.1, on the reverse strand, counting down.
AAGCCCTAAGCTGATGTCAAGTCCTTTGCTCACACTCCTCCCTGCCATCTAATGGTCAACCCAAGGTACTGCACGTCCACTACACTTTCCTAGCTGTTTCCCCACTGTAGTAACTGACACCTGTCTAAACTGTGCAAACCTATCTTTCTCTATTCTGACATGTCCGTCCGTCCATAAGGTCACCTTCCCTACGCACTCATCGCTAAAAACGAGTCAGGAAGGACCCGGGACGAGGGGGTTCCTCAACGGGGAGCTTCCAGAGCGGAAGCACCGGTTACCGTGGTCTGACCAACTGGCGACCCAGAGACTGCGGCCTCCCATACAGGCCTGCGACACAGCATGGGAAAACATAGACAGGCCAGGTGGGACGGCCTCAGGCCTCATCAGCAGTGCTGAAAAGAGGACACATCGGAAGAGCATGGATATGCAGGGAGGGTCATAGACTGGGATTCCCGATCACTCCGTGAGGACTGTGGAGTGGAAGTAAGAAGAGATATGGCCCGCCTCCCAGCCCCTACCACGCAGCAAGGATTATATACAGTATATATAATACCTAACCTGCTGAGTCCAATGCTGGTGATGCACCAGCTGGAACCTGATGCCGGCCTCAGTGCCACAGAGGGAGTGATAGAGGAGAACAGAGGGAAAAGAAGCAGGCGAACATAGGAGCACCACCATCAGAGGTCGCGCTACATATTTTTCAGAGGAGTAAAAATACTCATCCCAATATTTTTGAGGAGTATTTTTCACCACGGAGGAGTATGTAATTTGTATGAATTAAAATTGGCCATACAGGGGTATACATTGCCGTGCTATTAAAAAAAACATTAGGCGAGATTGTGGGTGTAATGTCATGGAGCAAACTACATGACGGGCAGTGAGCTTGTGCTCCCTCTTAAGAGTGTCCGGTGCCCAGATAGCAGCGCCAACACATAATATGAATGTTCCAGCACACAATCAGCAGTGCCCACATCACAGAATACCCTGCACCCAAAATCCAGAGACCACAATGTCCTACACATCATGTGCAGCTAATGAAAGGCAAGGTGCAGCCCCCTGTATACAGTGCCATAGCAGTGTGCATAGCCCTTACAGCGTGCCCACACTCCGCTGTCACCTTGGCTACGCGTCACAGGGTGCATGGTGTCAGCCATCTGTTGATTTACAGAACCCAGACTGACTGTGCCCACACCCGCACGGTCAGGACAGGACCCCAGAGGTCATCCTCGGATAATGCCCACAGGGGTCTCCGGACGTCCCCCCGGTCCGCACCACCCACTCTCCGGGGCACCTCCTGCCATTTGTCACCAGCCACAATGAACTGATTGATGCCCCAGGAAATGAGAACAAAAGCCATGCGATGCCCAGAGCAGAGAGCGGACCACCCTGCTGCCTAGGAAACACCTCACCCGCTGTGCCCACCACCATGACACTGTGCCCGGGGATCAGACCCATGCCTTTATTACTGCCCCCAATGAACCAGGGGCACAGGAGACCCAATAATGGGGAGAGCAGGGGGCAATGCCCACCCCCAGTGCCCCCGGGACAGATGCCAGCTGCAGCCCGCAGGGGAGCAAAGTTCCAGGCAGCACTTATCTGTGGCACAGAGCAGAGCCATGCAGCCCAGTATCGTGGCCGCCATCGCCCAGTCCTGGGGCCGCTTCCATCCAGCAGCGCCTGGTGCACGCTCACAGCCCGGGCAGCACCTGGCACCGACTCTCCGCTGTCTGCGGGGGCACCAGCACAAGAGCGAGGAGCGGAACATTCCACTGCGCCCGGGAGCAGGGGGAGGCGGAGCGTGTGTGACAATGAGCCCGACCGCAGAGCGCAGCAGGTGGGAGACGCTCGCCTCCCCGCCCCCTCTCCTGCCAGTGGTACAGCCGGGTCTCCCAGCCGCAACATCTGATACTGCCCTTTCCCCAGCTCCGTCCAGCTTGCTGCCACTGTAGCTTAGAACGATGCTTCCCGTGGACGTATCGTACTAATCTGAAGGCGTTTTTTCGCCTTCCTGTGCGTCATAGACGCCCAGACAGGCGTTAATGCGACCTCTGACCACCATTGCGCTTTCTTCCTGGGGATGTTCCCGCCACAGAGATCTGCCTCCATCTTGAGGGAAGCAACATCTGAAGGGGAGGCACATATATGTGATTAAGGCCGAGACTGAGGACACTCTGAGGACATTCTTGGTTACCGTCTCCAGCGACAAGGGGGCGGAATGACAAAATAGCTATTTTATACCCAGATATAAGCAAAAATCTCTCAATAATCTCATAGGGGGCAACATCTGAGGAGTCTGTGGCTCCTGGGGTGACAGATCTCTGGAGGAAAAGTCCAACAGAGGCACACTGCTTTACTGACTTTGACCACTTATTGTGAAACTATTATCAACATCTATGAACTCTCTTTGTATCCCCAAGTGAATTAAACAGTAAACAGTAGCCATAAGGATTCTGGCTCAACAAACACAGGTCTTTGGTGGCACCTAATGGCAGAATTCAGTACAACATTAGAACTACCTTCCACTTTCACTATCACCTTAGGGTGACAACTTGGGACTCTGCTCACGCTCCTAACAATCACCCCAACATACAAACATACAACTTGGAGGAGGAGGCTTGCTGATGGAGGGCTGGAACTGAGGGGGTGACTGCCTCACTCCCCATGCTCCCCCAAAATTACCTATAAGTAACTATAGCAGCATAGAATCATAGAATCGTAGAGTTGGAAGGGACCTCCTGGGCCATCTGGTCCAACCCCCTGCTCAAAGCAGGATTCGCTAAATCATCCCAGTCAGATGTCTGTCCAGCCTCTGTTTGAAGACTTCCATTGAAGGAGAACTCACCACTTCTCGTGGCAGCCTGTTCCACTTATTGATCACTCTGTCAAAAAGTTTTTTCTATTATCTAATCTGTGTCTCCTCCCATTCAGTTTCATCCCATTGCTTCTAGTCTTTCCTTGTGCAAATGAGAATAAAGTTGATCCTTCTACAATGTGACAGCCCTTTAGATATTTATAGACAGCTATTAAGTCTCCTCTCAGTCTTCTCTTCTGCAAGCTAAACATTCCCAAATCCTGCAACCTTTCCTCATAAGACAGGGTTTGCAGACCGGTCACCATTCTGGTCACTCTTCTCTGAACTTGCTCCAGTTTGTTGATGTCTGTTTGAAAATGTGGTGCCCAAAACTGGACACAGTATTCCAGATGAGGTCTGACCAAAGAGGAGTAGAGGGAAATAATGACTTCACGTGGTCTAGACTGTATGCTTCTGTTACATCCTAGAATTGCATTTGCCATTTTTTGCTGCTGCATCACACTGTTAACTCATATTCAGTCTGTGATCTATTAGTATACCCAAGTGTTTTTCACATGTGCTGTTGCTTAGCCCTATTCCTCCCATTCTGTATTTTTTTTTTCATTTTTATTGCCCAGATGTAGTACTTTGCATTTTTCCCTTCTTCTCTCACCTTAAAAAAGCAATTACTAGTTTTGTTTGGTCAAACAACTGTGCGTGAATTTCATATTTCTTATTAAGTTGATCTAAACAAAATAGGTGGAATTGGCCTTTCAGATTTTGCAGCATATCGCTGTGCATCAATAGGAACATGTATTATGGACTTATTCTATAGCAAAAATAAGAAATGGGTCAACTTAGAAAACGATCTTAATGGTCGTGACCCCCAAATAATTCTCTACGTAAGGAGAAAAGAGGTGCTTCCCTTCCTCACAAGAAACATGGCATTATTCCTCACACAGGGAGGCAGGAGCCTTCAGGTCTCAACATCTCCCAGACCATTTCCCCCAATATACGATAACCCAGCTTTTTTCGGCAGGGATACACAAGGTGACTTATTTAAACAAAAGTAGAAGCTCGCGACCTATCATATACAACTATTTAAATTAAACAGGAATAAAATCCCTGCAGGAAATATTTCAGGGTGAGGAGCCACCTGCGGACGCCTGGTTCTTTTACAAACAACTAAAAAGTTATATAAGTATTATAGCTAAACAAACTAATATTAGTAGGCCACTAACTCCCTTTGAAGCTCTTTGTATATCTACGAACCCTCCAGACCACACTCTGTTGTACAAACTTTCCCAAGATGGGCAAACTCCCCTACATGATATTCCAACATATTTCTCAAAGTGGGAAAACGAATTGAGAAAATCCCTATCACCCGAGAATAGAACAAAGATTCTTTTATTCACATTTAGGTCATCATTATGCTCGGTGTCAAAGGAGAGGTGCTACATGATTTTGTCGAGGTGGTATAGATGCCCCTCCACGGTCCACTCCATGTTCCCGACCACTCCGGACACTTGCTGGAGATGCTTATAAGAAAAAGGCATATACACATACATTTGGTGGGACTGCCCACTCATAAAGAAACTGTGGCTAGCAAATTTTGAACTCTACAATAGCTCTCCAAGATCAAACCCACAGCGGAATTAGCTTTATTATCTTTAAGTGATATATCGAGATCTTGGTTTAAGAAGAATCTACTTAGACCCTTCCTCACCGCTACCAGGAATTGGATTCCTCGACTTTGGAAACAAGAGAAATCTCCATCACGCTCTGAATTTGTCACGGAACATAATGACATTTACAGAATGGAGCAAATGATAGGCCAAGTAACGCGGGATCCTAATAAAACCTACAACACTTGGGCTCCCTGGATCGCAATTAGGGAAACCCCAGAATTAGACTCCTGGCTGTCTGGATCTGAATCCATACTCACGATTAAACTAGAAGTGTCTATAACATGGACAATAGACATTCTGCTCGTCATGTCTACTTAGAATTTAGAACTAGCTAGTGATGAGCGAACATGCTCAGTAATGCTCGTTACCCATCTGTGTATCACTATACTCGCGGTACTTGGTGAACGCCGAGAATTTCCGGTATGGTTCGGTGGGAATTCGGGTCCCCTCCCTGCATGTTTGGCGCTCTTTAGAGTGCCAATCAACAAACAGGGATTGTCTGCCATGGACTGAAATGCAACAGCCATCTTTGTTGTGGTATTACAGTGATTGGCTGGCTGCAAAGTGTCATCAGATCTATAAGAGACCTGTTGCCGCCCTGCTCATTGCATTCAGACAGTGTAGGGAGAGTTGCTGGTGAAATAGGGTCAGATTTGGGGGGTTTATCAGTTAATGTGGGTCTACCATCATAAAATCCACAAATCCAGCTAAACCAACAGTCCTTCTAAGGACTAATTACGGGGTATATAGGTTGCAGTGCTAGGTAGGCAGGAAGTGTATGTGGCTTTATACATATCAGTGCAAGTCATGCAGGCACTGTATGTGGGTATATAGACAACATTGCATACATAAAGAGGGCCCATTCTATTACTGTCTGCTGCCTATTACATAGATACCTAGCCTCAGGAATCAGTGGCTAGGAATAATTTTTTTGCATCTTAATCCTGAATATTTTATTCTAAAGCAATCTAGAGCCTCCTATTTATTTTTTGGAGTGTCTTATAAAATTTTTGGACACCATTTTGCTGCAAAAAATATTTAGCTACAGTTCAGACACTGGCGTAACTACCGGGGTAGCAGCCGAAGGGGTTGCTTTGGGGCCTGGCCCATATAGGGGCCCGGGACCCCGGCTCCGATCGGTGCTACCCCAGGGGCGGACCTACCGCCCGTGCATTGCACGGGTCAGGGGCCCCAGGGGAGTGGGGGGCCCTCCAGTACCACATGGCTAATTATTCAAATTAGCCATGTGGAGTGCCAGGCGCAAGGAGGAGAGGAGCCTGCCCTAAGGTGTGATGATATCAGCGTCAGTCACGCTGTGCTGCACCTGCTGCTGTGGTGGAGGAGAGGAGGAGACAAACTGTCTCACTCACTGTGCCTGTGGCGCCGAATGGCCGGTGGCTGCAGCCGCAGGTCAGTCACTTGTGTGCATGTATGTGTGTATGATGTATGTGTGTGTATGTCTGTGTGTATGTGTGTGTATGTTTGTGTATGTGTGTATGTTTATATGTGTGTGTATGTATGTGTGTCTATATGTATGTATGTGTGTCTGTGTGTAAGTATGTATGTGTGTATGTATGTATGTATGTGTGTATGTCTGTGTGTGTATGTGTGTATGTATGTGTGTGTGTATGTGTGTGTATGTGTGTATGTTTGTGTATGTGTGTGTATGTCTGTATGTATGTACGTGTGTGTATGTCTGTGTGTATGTATGTGTGTGTGTGTCTGTATGTATGTATGTGTGTATGTCTGTGTGTGTATATATGTGTGTCTGTATGTGTGTATGTGCGTGTATATACAGTTGTGGCCAAAAGTATTAACACCCCTGCAATTCTGTCAGATAATACTCTGTTTCTTCCTGAAAATGATTGCAAACACAAATTCTTTGGTATTATTATCTTCATTTAATTTGTCTTAAATGAAAAAACACGAAAGAGAATGAAGCAAAAAGCAAAACATTGATCATTTCACACAAAACTCCAAAATGGGCCAGACAAAAGTATTGGCACCCTCAGCCTAATACTTGGTTGCACAACCTTTAGCCAAAATAACTGCGACCAACCGCATCCGGTAACCATCAATGAGTTTCTTACAATGCTCTGCTGGAATTTTAGACCATTCTTCTTTGGCAAACTGCTCCAGGTCCCTGATATTTGAAGAGTGCCTTCTCCAAACTGCCATTTTTAGATCTCTCCACAGGTGTTCTATGGGATTCAGGTCTGGACTCATTGCTGGCCACCTTAGAAGTCTCCAGTGCTTTCTCTCAAACCATTTTCTAGTGCTTTTTGAAGTGTGTTTTGGGTCATTGTCCTGCTGGAAGACCCATGACCTCTGAGGGAGACCCAGCTTTCTCTCACTGGGCCCTACATTATGCTGCAAAATTTGTTGGTAGCCTTCAGACTTCATAATGCCATGCACACGGTCAAGCAGTCCAGTGCCAGAGGCAGCAAAGCAACCCCAAAACATCAGGGAACCTCCGCCATGTTTGACTTTAGGGACCGTGTTCTTTTCTTTGAATGCCTCTTTTTTTCTCCTGTAAACTCTATGTTGATGCCTTTGCCCAAAAAGCTCTACTGTTATGAATGAGTCACCGAAGGAGGAAAAAACAAAAATACAAGCTAAGTCCAGAAAACCGGAGAGGTTGGTAGCTATCGGATTGCAGACCCCTTATCCTATCCACAACAGCTAACAGTAGCCGTGGGGGGTTCCTACGATGCCCTAGACCGCTCGATCACAGCCGGAGAACTAAATAGGCCTAAAGAAAGAAAGGGGAAATCTAAACTTCCCCAGAGCAGACCCCAAAGCAATAGGCAGCCCCCAACATATAATGATGGTGAAGCAAGATGAAAACACTAACACAGATAGAAAGATAGGTTGAGCAAACGATGGGGCCCAAGCTAACTAAAAAGGACAGGATAGAAAAGCTGCTGTCTGCAATCCGTAAAAAACCCTACCAAAAAATGTCCCAACCGTCTGATAGGAAAAACAGGCCCTGAAGTCGCTAGGACTTCAAAAAGACTACATCAGCACTCAGGTAAATTCTGAAGACAAAGCAAAGAGACAAACTGATCAGAGACAAAAATGGAACTCAGCACACCCCCAACCGGGGATGGCTGAACTCCAAAAAGCAAGGTAAACAAAACAAAACTAATAAGTTCAATAGCAGAGCAAAAACATCTTTGGGAAGCAGGAATCAGACTGGTCTCCAAGAATCCAGCAGAGAAATCACCAGCGACTCAGAAGGGTGTCGGCTGCCTTATATCCAGTCAGAATTTCCTGTTACCCAGTCATCATCTACCAGATCAGGTGTTTGGTAATCAGCCTCACTACCTTCCTTCACCAGAAGAGGGAGTTCATCAGACATCGATGGTGAAGGGGAAAATGAATTCACAACACTCTACTTTTGTCTCATCTGACCAGAGAACATTCTTCCAAAACGTTTTAGGCTTTTACAGGTAAGTTTTTGCAAACTCCAGCCTGGCTTTTTTATGTCTCAGGGTAAGAAGTGGGGTCTTCCTGGGTCTCCTACCATACAGTCCCTTTTCATTCAGACGCCAACGGATAGTACGGGTTGACACTGCTGTACCCTCGGACTGCAGGGCAGCTTGAACTTGTTTGGATGTTAGTCGAGGTTCTTTATCCAACATCCGCACAATCTTGCGTTGAAATCTCTTGTCAATTTTTCTTTTCCGTCCACATCTAGGGAGGTTAGCCACAGCGCCATGGGCTTTAAACTTCTTGATGACACTGCGCACGGTAGACACAGGAACATTCTGGTCTTTGGAGATGGACTTGTAGCCTTGAGATTGCTCATGCTTCCTCACAATTTGGTTTCTCAAGTCCTCAGACAGCTCTTTGGTCTTCTTTCTTTTCTCCATGCTCAATGTGGTACACACAAGGACACAGGACAGAGGTTGAGTCAACTTTAATCCATGTCAACTGGTTGCAAGTGTGATTTAGTTATTGCCAACACCTGTTAGGTGCCACAGGTAAGTTACAGGTGCTGTTAATTACACAAATTAGAGAAGCATCACATGATTTTTCCAACAGTGCCAATACTTTTGTCCACCCTCTTTTTTATGTTTGGTGTGGAATTATATCCAATTTGGCTTTAGGACAATTCTTTTTGTGTTTTTTTCATTTAAGACAAATTAAATGAAGATAATAATAACAAAGAATTTGTGTTTGCAATAATTTTCAGGAAGAAACTGAGTATTATCTGACAGAATTGCAGGGGTGTCAATACTTTTGGCCACAACTGTATGTGTGTGTCTATGTGTGTATGTATGTGTCTGTATGTATGTGTGTATGTCTGTGTCTGTGTGTGTATGTATGTATGTGTATGTGTGTCTGTGTGTGTATGTGTGTCTGTGTGTGTGTATATGTGTATGTCTGTCTCTGTGTATGTCTGTGGGTGTGTGTATGTCTGTGTATGTATGTGTGTGTGTCTGTGGGTGTGTGTAGGTTACCTGGCCCTGGAGGAGATGCAGACATGAGAAGACTGTGATGAGGAGAGAAGGCCATGATGCCTGGGGTGATGGGAGAAGTCCATGAGGGGTAATGGGAGAAGGCCATGGGGGGTGATGGAAAGAAGGCATTGATGGGGAGAAGGCAATGATGGGAGTGATGGAGAGAAGGAAGTGATGGGGAGAAGGCAATGATGGGAGTGATGGGTTGATGGAGCAGGCAATGATGGGGGAGAAGGCAATGATGGGAGTGATGGGGAGAAGGCAGTGATGGGGTGATGGAGAAGGCAATGATGGTAGTGATGGGGGAAGGCAATGATGGGAGTGATGGGGTTATGGAGCAGGCAATGATGGGAGTGATGGAGAGAAGGCAGTGATGGGGAGAAGGCAGTGATGGGATGATTGAGAAGGCAACGATGGGAGTGATGGGGAGAAGGCAATGATGGGGGTGATGGAGAGAAGGCAATGATGGGGGTGATGGAGAGGGCAATGATGGGGTGGTGGGGGAAAAATAAATGATGATGGGGTGGTGGGGGAGAATGCACTGGTGGTGGTGGAGAGGGCAATAATGGGGGTCGTGGAGGAGGAAATGATGGAGGTGGTGGAATGGGCAATGATGGGAGTGGTGGGGGAGAAAGCAAAGATAGTGGTGGGGGAGCAGAAAATGATGGAGGTGGTGAAGAGGGCAATGATGGGGTGGGGAGATGACAATAATGGGATGCGAGGGGAGGAGGACAATGAGGGGTGTGGGGGATTGGGATGTTAGGAAGGGGGGACTTATAATGGCCTTAGGAACAGGGGGAGGTGGAGGAAGACGTTATCGCTTATTATGTCTAACACAGTCCCTTAGTATATAGTGTACTCACTATGTCTAACACAGTCCCTTAGTATATAGTGGACTGACTAATTCTGTATAACACCACCCTTAGTTACATAGTTTCCTCTTTTATTATGTATAACACGTCCCTTATTACGTACCATCCTCTCTAGTTATATATGGTGCCGTCCCTTATTATATAGCTTCCTCTGCTGTTATGTATAGTGCTGTCTCTTACATTGTGTATTCTTCGTAATTTTGTTATTTACAGTGCCCTCTTTTATTACATAGTCCCCTCTCTTGTTAGATATAAAATGACTGCTGATGGAGCAGCTGGTGACCAAACTACCAGTCCATCAGCTCCTCCATTAGAAAGGAGCTTTCCCATGCTCCATCAGCCATCATTGCATTATACAACTAACAAGACAGGACGGTAAGTAATAAAAAACAGGGCTCTATATAATTCAATATGTAAGGGACGGTACTGTACATAAGAGAGGGCACTGTGTAAGGGACAGCAATGTACATAATAAAGGAGACTATGTAATATATATACATGTATGTGTATCAATGGCGGATCTTAATAGGGGCAGATGGGGCGGTCGCCCCGGGCCCAAGGTTTTTTGGGGGCCCAGGGGCAGGGGCGGGCTCAGGCCCGGCGTCAGCACCCGGCGTACCCGGGCAAGTGCCGGGGCCCTGGCGTGACGGAAGGGCCCACACACGGTGACACACTGTCTGACTGCTGGGTAATGCAACCTTGAATCTGAATCAGTGGCGCCGGCAGGAGACGCGTGCCATTAGCCAATCGCAGTCCAGCAGCAGCCCAGGAGTGTAATTTGATTGGTGGAGACCGTGGAGAGCTCCCCTCCCCTGTCTCTTGTCACGTGTGCGACGCAGGGAGGAAGTGACGAGGCGGAGACAGGACGGGGTGGAAGGAGGAAGCAGGAGCTTGTGAAGCATGCTGCGCACCTCTCTCTGGACATGGAGGGACCGGGCGGTGACTGGACATCAGCGACGGGCAGCGCACTGTCGCACATCTCCTGACCTGAGTCCTGACACCTAGTGAGTGGCTGGCACTGCGGCTCGCTGAGTGAGGCTCATCAGTCCTTGCTCCAACTCCAAGACAGTGAGTGGTGGTGCCGGCGGCTCCTGCTGCGGCAGCTCCAGCTGGCAGTGGCACCCGGGCCCAGGGGCTGTATATGATGAAGGGGGGGTGACTGGGGGCTGTATATGATGAAGGGGGTGACTGGGGGCTGTATATGATGAAGGGGGGTGACTGGGGGCTGTATATGATGAAGGGGGTGACTGGGGGCTGTATATGATGAAGGGGGGGTGACTGGGGGCTGTATATGATGAAGGGGGGTGACTGGGGGCTGTATATGATGAAGGGGGGTGACTGGGGGCTGTATATGATGAAGGGGGGTGACTGGGGGCTGTATATGATGAAGGGGGGTGACTGGGGGCTGTATATGATGAAGGGGGGTGACTGGGGGCTGTATATGATGAAGGGGGGTGACTGGGGGCTGTATATGATGAAGGGGGGGTGACTGGGGGCTGTATATGATGACGGGGGGGTGACTGGGGGCTGTATATGATGACGGGGGGGTGACTGGGGGCTGTATATGATGATGGGGGGGTGACTGGGGGCTGTATATGATGAAGGGGGGTGACTGGGGGCTGTATATGATGAAGGGGGGTGACTGGGGGCTGTATATGATGAAAGGGGGTGAGTGGGGGCTTCACAGGATGAAGGGGGATGAGTGGGGGCTTCACATGATGAAGGGGGGTGAGTGGGGCTGCACATGATGAAGTGGGGGATAAGTGGGGCTGCACATGATGAAGTGGGGGATAAGGTGGACTGCACATGATGAATTAAGGGGTAAGTGGGACTGCACATGATGAATTAAGGGGTAAGTGGGACTGCACATGATGAATTAAGGGGTAAGTGGGACTGCACATGATGAATTGGGGGTAAGGGGAACTGCACATGATGAATTAAGGGGTAAGTGGGACTGAACATGATGAATTGGGGGTAAGGGGGACTGCACATGATGAATTGGGGGTAAGGGGGACTGCACATGATGAATTGGGGGTAAGGGGGACAGCACATGATGAATTGGGGGTAAGGGGGACTGCACATGATGAATTGGGGGTAAGGGGGACTGCACATGATGTGGGGGTAAAATTAACTGCACATGATGATGGGGGAGTGGGGCTGCACATGAAGTTGGGGGGAAGGGGACTGCACATGATAAAATGGAAGGGGGGATAAGGGGCTGCAAATGATGAAGCGGCACTGCAGATGAAGTGAGTGGGTGATAGGGGACTGCAATGGATGAAGTAAGGGTTCTTCAAATTAAAGTGGGGACATTAAAGTGGATCCCCTATGGCCAGGATCACGTTGGGCGATTTTATGCGTATTGGCCGTAGGCCTACAGCTTATGTGCAACGTCTTTTTAGGCCATGTCCACACGTGGTGGAATGGTGGCGGGTTTTCCGTATGGACCCGCAGCAAACCAAGTGCTGCGGTCCGTACGGCTGTCAATTCCCGCATGGGGACCGCAGCGCTCAGGTGGGAAGGGGGGTACAGGGGCCCAGGTTTTATGAACAGCCCCGGGCCCATAGTCCACTTAATCCGCCACTGATGTGTATGTGGCTATATAATATCAATATATACTGTATATAAATATATATATATATATCTAATATATAAAGCTCAATGTGGGTGTGTATGTATGTATGTATGTATGTGTGTATGTATGTGTGTGTGTGTATGTCTGGGAATGGCATCCGCACCGTCGTAGCTACAGCCACAAAATTTGGCACAGTCACACGTCTGGACCCTGAGAGTGTCCTAGGCTATGTTGTGAGGCAAAATTTTAACCCCGCGTGTTCCAATTCACCAAACAATTTTGCCCCTATCTACATAATGGGAAAAAAGTGTGTGAGTATCAAGCCCCTCCCCTCATTATGATGTCATAATGGTTGCCATGGCGACGCTGATGTCATCATAGGTTGCAAGCCCCGCCGCTCATTATGATGTCATAATGGTTGACTATGGGATGGAGGATGTGTGATGGGTATATGGGCACTGGACTATGGGATGGAGGATATGTATGACGGGTATATGGGCACGAGACTATGGGATGGAGGATGTGTGATGGGTATATGGGCACTGGACTATGAGATGGTGGATATGTATGATGGGTATGTGGGCACTGGACTATGGGATGGAGGATATGTATGATGGGTATATGGGCACGGGACTATGGCATGGCAGATATGTATGATGGGTATATGGGCACGGGACTATGGGATGGAGGATATGTATGATGGGTATATGGGCATGGGACTATGAGATGAAGGATGTGTGATGGGTATATGGGCACTCGACTATGGGATGGCGAATATATATGATGGGTATATGGGCACGGGACTATGGGACGGAGAATATGTATAATGGGTATATGGGCATGGGACTATGGGATGGAGGATGTGTGATGGATATATGGGCACAGGACTATGGGATGGAGGATATGTATGACGGGTATATGGGCACTCGACTATGGGATGGAGGATATGTATGATGGGTATATGGGCACGGGACTATGGCATGGCAGATATGTATGATGGGTATATGGGCACGGGACTATGGGATGGAGGATATGTATGATGGGTATATGGGCATGGGACTATGAGATGAAGGATGTGTGATGGGTATATGGGCACTCGACTATGGGATGGCGAATATATATGATGGGTATATGGGCACGGGACTATGGGACGGAGAATATGTATAATGGGTATATGGGCATGGGACTATGGGATGGAGGATGTGTGATGGGTATATGGGCACGGGACTATGGGATGGAGGATATGTATGACGGGTATATGGGCACTCGACTATGGGATGGAGGATATGTATGATGGGTATATGGGCATGGGACTATGGGATGGAGGATGTGTATGATGGGTATATGGGCACGGGACTATGGGATGGATGATAATTATAATTTGTTATAACTAACCACAGTTAGTATATATATATAGCTTTGACGCCATAAAAGGAGGGGGGCCCAGACACATTTCTTGCACAGGGGCCCCAAGCTGTCAGTGTCCGCCCCTGCGCTACTCGGTAGTGCAATTTAGTTAAGTATATTACTGCGGCGCTCCGTCGGGTGCTGTGGGTGACCAATGCTGTCTTGGGGGCCCGCCGGCCCGGTGCGTATAGTGTAGGGGATCCAGGGCTCCGGCGGAAAAAATGTACACTATGATTTTGCAGGCTATGCTGCATTTCTGTGCCTGCTGTGCGGAGCGAAGCACATATTGGGCCCGCCTCCCTGCCTGCAGCCAGTCACAGAGTGTATTGCTTCAGACTAGTTCAGTCCCGCCATTGCCCTGAGCCCTCGCTGTCTATTAGCTCTCTGCAGAGCTGCCTGTCGCATGGACCTCTGGGAATGTCTTGAAGGGTGTGTGTCTTTGAGGGGGTGTGTCTTTGAGGGGGCCCCGTTTAAAAGCTTGCTATGGGGCCCAATCACTTCTAGTTACGCCCCTGAGTTCAGATATTTAGCACTGTGTTTTGCCCGCCACACAGATTACATATCATTGCGCTAAAAATTGTACCATTTCAAGCCTACATAGAATTTTTTTTGTCGTGTCATAGCCTATTTATTGACACAATTTTGGTGGCAAAAAAAATACAGGCCACATTTTGAACAAATGTGGTACTCCATCAGATGCCTCCTCTATCTGTGGGCTAAAAATTGGGGCATTTCAGGTCTACATTCACCATTTTTTAGACACAAAAACACATGGGCCATGCACACAGCAAACAAATCTGTATGACAGTGTTCACACCACCAAAAGACTGAAGCACAGAAAAACACAGTAAAACAAATGTAAAAATACTCTTTTGTAAAAAAGTAACAGTAAACAGCAAGTGCTAGTAAAAAGATGATAACAAAACAGGGTATTTGGTTGATACGTTTTTTGCAAAAAATGTATACTAAGCCGCTCTACCAAACGTCAAGGTATACCCATCTTAGGCTGGTTTCACACTTGTGTTTTTTTGCGCTGCGTTTGTATGCGCATGCGTTTTTTTGTAGTGTGCGCCCGGGCGCACAAAATGCATCCTGTTGCATTTTTTGAGTGTCTGACCTGTCTCCAAAAAACGCATGTGCACGCAATGCGCACAAAATTCACCCAAACACCCAATAAAGTCTATGGGTGTGCTGACGTGCGCATGGTCATGTGCACATCAGTGCAAAAAAAACTCATGATTTTTTTCAAAAAACGCATGCGCAAAAAAACAAAAAAACGCATAAAAACGCAAGTGTGAAAGTAGCCTTAGAGCAGTACTAACTGATGTATTTAAAAGCCTGATCTTGTGTATAGTACCTGCATAATCAGTATTCAGGCAGCCAACGTCCAATGTGGACACGCTATGGAAGACGGCTTTTGTGTGCACGACCCAGAGTATTTTTACGTTTGTTTTACTATGTTTTTCTGTGCTTCGTTCACCATTTTTTGCTGTGTCTTACTCTAGTTCTATACACTATTTTGCGGTAAAAAGAAAAAAAAATACAGGCCACATATTGAACAGAGTGGTATCTCCGTCAGGTGCCTCATCTTTCTTTGGGCTACAAAGTGTGTCATTTCAGGCCTACATTCACCTTTTTTTGCTGTGTGGTACCCTAATTATATACAGTATTTTTCTGTAAAAAAAAAAAAAATACAGCCACATATTTAGCAGTGTATCAGGCCCAGGTATCAGTGGCTAGGAAAAATGTATTTTGCATTTTAATCATGATTATTTTATTCTAATGCAATCCAGAGTCATCTTTTTTTCCTCCATTTGCCTGTTGACAATGCAGACTATAGCCAGATCCTTTTCATAGTACAGAATGAAAATCCAGAAATTTTAAAAGGGTATGGCCATTCTCTGAAGGTTTCGTTTCTTAACTTTTGTTGCTGTAAGATAAATTTTTATAATTGGCATGGGCTGTCATGAAACCAGACTGTTCTCATCAGGTGCAAAGATAAGGGAGGCGGGGGGTGTAAAACTCTGAAGAATATGCCATTATACTACTTTCTACGCTATCTAGGTACGGACATATATGTAGTTTCCGGTTTTCTTGCAATATTATTGGCTTACAAAGTGAAATGATGCTATTGGTACTTGAGAACCTTGCATAATTAAGCAAAAGATTATAAAAGATGTGACTAAAATAAAGGGGTTTAGTGATCTGTCTCGATCCTCCCGTACAGAGACCCCCATCTCTGTGTGGTCATTTGAGTTGCTAGCAACACTGGAATAATTTGGAAATCGCTGGCTCAACTGTGAAGGGTTAATTTAGCCCAACCTAAATAGCTACCTCGACATAGCTACTGGGCAGATATTTAACAGTGTGTTTTGTCTGCCACACGGATCGCATATTATTGCGCTCAAAATTGTGCCATTTCAGGCCCCCATAGAATTTTTTTGGTTGTGTCATAGCCTACTTATTGACACAATTTTGCTGGCAAAAAAAAAAATACAGGCTACATATTGAACAGTGTGGTATCTGGGTAAAAATACTTCTGGTTCAAATTATTATGGCAGCTTCATGACTGTGTCTTAAATGCACCAACTACTACCACTATCATCATTTTCTGCCTAGAGGCAGATAGAAAGTCTGAGGAGAAGAGGGTGAAGGCTTGGGTGGTGTTGTACTCTGTTAGCAGATTACAAAGGTGAAAGCTTCTAGATTAAATCATGACTGGAAGAGCAAGAGCACGTGGAAGAGCACGGAGCCAGGACTCGCAACTACCCAAGCCTGGTGGTCCTGGGCTAGATTCTGACAATCCATCACTTAGTAATACTGAACTTGTTGGATAAGGATGTCAAAAAGGAGCCCCTGCAGTTCTAGAACAGAAGCTAGAGATTTTAACATTTCAGCTGGATTTCAAGATGTGTCAATTGGAGAGTGTGGTGGTAGTAGACGTGACTTCCATGATATGGGTGTTTCCACTAGACAATCCATCCAACATGTCATTGAATCAAAATCTGTTTTTTCTTGCAACTCTATTCAGCTGTGCACAAACTATGTCAAATTGATTGCTAGACCCTAGTGGCTCTTGTCACAGTACCATGTTGACTACCGTCCACAGATGTTATCTAGATCCCTAATGTCACCTCTACTTTTAGCATAATGAATTAATAGTAAAAGCAGGTGGCTTTGTTGGAGATGTTCTTTTCTTGCCAAAGAAACTAAATAAGATCAATGAGGTGGTTAGCCGCACACGCAATGGAAAAATAGTAAAGATTACAATAACTTTCACAAACGACTTACCAATAACTTCAGTAACTTGCTTTCACTTTTACAACATTATATTCTGAACCCTTGAAGAAGATGATGAATATGAAGCAAGTAGGCATGAATTATTATCACCCAACTGATGTTACAGAAGTCAGAACACACAACCAAACTGTGTGGCAATGATTTACCACCGAAATTTTGAAGTTTTAGACTAGTATCATCTTGTGGATTGATGTGAGCCACAAAGTCCTTCAGAGTGAAACCATTCTTGGTGTAATGTACAATTTGCACTCGAAAATTGGATCACATGCCTTGGACAGATTGGACAGATATCTAAGGCTGGTTTCACATTTGCGTTTTTTTTCGCGGTAATTTAGCGCTAAATAGCGCATGCGTTTTTTTTTCCTATACTTTGCATGGGATGCGCTTATGTGCGCATACACATGCGTTTGTACGCGTTTTACCGCGCATGCTTTTTTTGCGGTATGCGCTCGGGCGCACAAAATGCAACTTGTTGCATTTTTTGTGCGTCCAATTTGCCTCAAAAAAATGCATGCGCGCGCAATGCATTTTTTTACAGCAAGACACCCAATATAAGTCTATGGGTGCGCATATGTGCGCATTGGCATGCTTATGTATGCGTTTTTTTGCACATGCGTTTTTTTTTGTTAACCATGGAATTTAGGGGTTTGGGTTAGAGTTAGGGTTAGTTAAGGGGGTTTAGGGTTAGGGTTAGGGTCAGGGTTAGGGTTAAGTATGGTTTGGTTAAGGGTTAGGGTCAGGGTTAGGGTTAGGGTCAGGGTTAGGGTTAAGTATGGTTTGGTTAAGGGTTAGGGTCAGGGTTAGGGTTAAGTATGGTTTGGTTAAGGGTTAGGGTTAGTGTCAGGGTTAGGGTTAAGTATGGTTTGGTTAAGGGTTAGGGTTAGGGTTAGGGTCAGGGTTAGGGTTAAGTATGGTTTGGTTAAGGGTTAGGGTCAGGGTTAGGGTCAGGGTTAGGGTTAAGTATGGTTTGGTTAAGGGTTAGGGTTAAGTATGGTTTGGT
Source organism: Dendrobates tinctorius (assembly GCF_039654945.1). Classification (NCBI taxonomy): domain Eukaryota; kingdom Metazoa; phylum Chordata; class Amphibia; order Anura; family Dendrobatidae; genus Dendrobates; species Dendrobates tinctorius. Next base: position 8,292,244 of record NW_027361731.1, on the reverse strand, counting down.
TAAGGGTTAGGGTTAGGGTCAGGGTTAAGTATGGTTTGGTTAAGGGTTAGGGTTAGGGTCAGGGTTAGGGTTAGGGTCAGGGTTAGGGTTAAGTATGGTTTGGTTAAGGGTTAGGGTTAGGGTTAGGGTCAGGGTTAGGGTTAAGTATGGTTTGGTTAAGGGTTAGGGTTAGGGTCAGGGTTAGGGTCAGGGTTAGGGTTAGTAAAGTCATGGTTTGGGTTAGTGTGAGTGGGCCACCTAATGTTGGAAAAAAACGCAAACGCGGTAAAAACGCACTAAAAACGCATACAAACGCATAAAAACGCTGCGTTTTTTTCATGCATGCTCATAAAAATGCTTGAAAAAACGCAGCAGTTGTATGCTTTTGTATGCGTTTTTCAATGCGTTTTTTTGCGGGAAAAACGCGCTGCAAAAAAAAGTGTGAAACAGGCCTAAGGAGGAAGACTGGGCTGCAGGTGCCTATTCTTTGTCGGGTCCAGAAGTGTTGAGGCTGCATCCCCTGTTTCCTGGGGGAAGGAATAGGGGACCTGACAGGCCCCATGACCCAGGAAGAGGTGGCATGTTTAGACAGGGAACCTGGCCTGAAGGTGAGGGAAAAAGCACGCAAAGCAGGAGTGAGTCCCCCGCTGAGAGCAGCAAGGGGGAAGCGCAGTACGCACCCGAAGTGCCGGCGCTGCGATGAACTGCAGCAGACAGATCTGGTGACCTAGAGGAAGGGGACAAGGCTAAGAGAAAGCGGGCACGATAGCAGAGAGTTTTTGCGAGGACAAGCAGCTCGTAGGAGGCTGAGCAGCATGCTCCGTCATTAGAGCACTGGTACCATGAAGGACTGTTCCCAGTACTGCCAGAAAGCGAGGTGCTGTGTGCTCCGTGACTGTGAGTACAGTGCATGTGCGCAGTAGAGAGAGACAGTTAATGCCACGTGTCCAGCTTTGATAATCAATAATTATAAGGCAACAAGGAGAAATACGGAGGACGTTGGTACTCTATCGCGTCCCCTCTTCGTCAGTGGTTACACTGGCTGCCCATTCATTATAGGATCCAATTCAAAGTACCTGTTCTCACCCACAAAGCTCTCCACAGTGCGGCACCCCCTCTCGTCTCCTCCCTCATTTCTGTCTATAGCCCTAGCCGATCACTGCACTCTGCAAATGACTTTCGACTAACCTCTGCACTAAACTGTACCTCATGCTCCAGACTCAAAGACTTCTCCCAAATTGTGACAATACTATGGAATGCTCTACCCAAAGAAATTAGAACCAGCCACAACTTGCAGTTTTAGACGCTCCCTCAAAACACATTTGTTCAGAGCAGCCTATCACATTACCTAATCGAAGTAATTTTATGTGTGAGGGTGTGTGTAGCCCATTCACTATCTCTGTCTACCCCCCACTCTCTTAAGATGGCTGGACCACCATTGTAAATACACCATTGTAAATACACACCTGTACTTTGTATCTCCCCCACCTCATTGTAGATTGTAAGCTCTCACAAGCAGGGTCATTTTATTTTGCTTTAATTATTGTATTATTGGTAACATTGTTACTTATGACTGTATTGTTTGAAACTATTAAACTGTAAAGCACTGTGGAATATGTTGGCGCTATTTAAATAACGATTATTGTTATTAGAACACAGAGAAGCGGGATGGTGACGCTAATTATGGTGTCATCGCCGCTCACCATCTTGGTGGAGTCCTCAACTTAGAGCCGCCACCAGGTTGGTGTCAGCGGTGTCAGCCACAGATCTGCCTGCTCTGTCAGAGCTGTCCACAACTCTTCAGCATTGCGCGGTTTGTCACCAAAGCATATTAGCTTCAGCACAGCCTATTAACATTTGGCTGAGGCAGTGCTGCAGTGCTTCCAGCTTGTGACTGATGTGGTCATTTTGGAGATGGAGGCTGAAGAGGAGGAGGTGCAGGAGCTGTAGACTGTGGGGGCAACCCAGATTGATGTAGGGCCCCCAATCTTCAGCGTTGTGAGGACATGTTCCATCCAAAGTACCATTATTCCACAGCCGCTCCTCTCTGCCAGGCCCTACAACTGCCTTCCCATTGCCCAGAGGCTACAGTTCAAAACCCTAACTATGACATACACAGCCATCCATAACCTGTCTCCTCCATACATCTGTGACATGGTGACATCTGTGACATGGTCTCACAAGGTCCTACTGGGTCCCAGTTTCTACTATGTTAAGCTAGTCTGCCATCAGCGAGATGTACCGTCCCTGCCCACAAGCACTTGTCCACATGTGCATGGTTAGGTGGACTTTCCCAGTAACAGCATGCTTGAGGGCCAGTGTAACGTTGTGGGACACGTGTTTGTGTAATGCCGGAACAGCACAGCGTGAGAAATAATGGCGGCTGTGGACTGAGTACTTTGGGATGGCTGCCCAATAATGTTGCGGAAAACTTCAGTCTCCCCGAGCCTAAAAGGCAACATTTGGAGCGTAGGCAGTCGAGAAATGTGGGAATTTAGTAGTGTGGCCAGTGGGGCGTTGGCTGCGTATTTTCCCTTGCATTCCAAGGACTGGAGTAGGGACAAATGAACGTTGCCTTGGGACATTGATGTGGACATGCTTGCTGATAGTGCTAGTTTAGTGTGTGCAATGAAAGATGCGGGGCAGTAGACATCTTCATATGCACCATGGACAAGGTATTGGCTTGCATGCACAACAGCAAAAGAAGCAGTGGTATCACCCACAGACACTGCTCCTGGACCCTGGGGTTTGGCCAAAAAAATCTGGTGCTTTGCTGCCATGTGCTTGATCATGTTGATGGTGGTCTGCACTACTGATGCAGGCATGGCAGGTGGTACAAATGGACTGTTTGAGTTTATCGGTAGAGTCTTGAAAAAACAACCAGACTGGGGAACACCTAACAGTGGCACTGACAACTTCTGTTGTGTTGGTGTTACGGGGACATTCAGTGTCTCCCTCTCCCACACCACCTCCTCACCTCACCCCCTATCTGTTGGTGTTCCCCAAGGCTCAGTTATAGAACCCCTACTCTTCTCCATTTACACCTTTGGCCTGGGACAGGTGATAGAATCTCATGGTTTGCAATATCAGCTCCATGACGATGACACGCAGATCTACCTATCTGGAGGACCTGATATCACATCCTTCCTGACCAAAATGTCACAATGTCTGTCCGCTATTGCATCCTTCTTTTCTGCTCGCTTTCTAAAACTGAACATGGACAAAACAGAATTCATCATCTTTCACCCATCTCACTCTACCCCTCCACCAGACCTATCCATCAATGTCATTGGCTGCTCACTTTCACCAGTCATGCATGCTCGGTGCCTCAGGGTGATCCTGACTGAGGAACACCTAACAGTTGCACTGCCAACTTCTGTTGTGTTGGTGTTACGGGGACATTCAGTGTCTCCCTCTCCCACACCACCTCCTCACCTCACCCCCTATCTGTTGGTGTTCCCCAAGGCTCAGTTATAGAACCCCTACTCTTCTCCATTTACACCTTTGGCCTGGGACAGGTCATAGAATATCACGGTTTGCAATATGAGCTCCATAACGATGACACGCAGATCTACCTATCTGGAGGACCTGATATCACATCCTTCCTGACCAAAATGTCACAATGTCTGTCCGCTATTGCATCCTTCTTTTCTGCTCGCTTTCTAAAACTGAACATGGACAAAACAGAATTCATCATCTTTCACCCATCTCACTCTACCCCTCCACCAGACCTATCCATCAATGTCATTGGCTGCTCACTTTCACCAGTCATGCATGCTCGGTGCCTCAGGGTGATCCTCGACTCTGCCCTCTCTTTCCATCCACATATCCAAGCCCTTGCCTTCTCCTGCCGACCACAACTCAAAAACATTTCACGGATCCGTATATTCCCTCATCATTTCCCGCCTCAACTATTGCAACCTCCTACTCTCTGGCCTCCCCTCTGGCACCACTCCAATCTACCCTAAACTCTGTGGCAGGACTAATCCACCTGTCTCATCATTATTCCCCAGCCTCTCCTCTCTAAACCCTAAAACTATGACATACAAAGCCATCCACAGTCTGTCTCCTCCATACGTCTGTGACATGGCCTCCTGGTACTCACCTACACGCAGCCTTTGTTCCTCTCAAGATCTCCTTCTCTACTCTCCTCTTATCTCTTCTTCCCACAACCACACACAAGACTTCTCCTGTGCTTCACCCATACTCTGTAACTCTCTACCCCAACACATCAGACTTTCGCCTACTACAGAAGCATTCAAAACAAACCTGAAGAACCACCTCTTCCGACAAGCCTACAACCTGCAGTGATCCTCAATCTACTGAACCACCGCACGACCAGCTCTATCCTCCACTAATGTATCCTCACCTATCCCCTGTAGACTGTGAGCCCTCGCAGGAAGGGTCCTCTCTCCTTCTGTACTTGCGTGTGCCTTGTACTGCTCATGTTTAGTGTACTTGTATATGTATGCCCCTTTTTCACACGTAAAGTGCCATGGCGCTATAAAAATGACTAATAATAATAATAATATCATCATCCACCACTTCATCTTCCACTTACGCACCCTGGTCCTCCTCCTGACTTTCTGGAAATTGTGTTTCATCATCGTCCACCTCTTGTGACACGTTCCCACCGTTGACTTAGTGTGACGGTGCCTGCTCAAATATTTGGGCATTGCTATATGTGATATCATCTTGCCCCGCTTCGATTGGACTGGGCAGGAGGCCCGAATCTATAAATGGAAAAGTGAACAGCTCTTCAGAGTTCCCAAGTGCGGGATCAGTCATCTCCAGGCACTCAGCAAGGTGGGAGGAAGGAGGCTCAGGGTGAGGAAAATGCGGTCCAGAGTCACGGCTACTCAGACTTGATCGTGTGGAAGACAGGGTGCTGGTTGTTGTGGCAAAGTGACTTGAAGTATTATCCGCTATCCAACCAAGTTTCTGGTAAAAGGATATGAAAGAAAGAAAGCGCACCGATCTAAATGTAAATGTACAATTAGATCGTAGGTGAATAGAGGTGTCACTCACCTTTTATAAATCTTGAATTCTTGCATATAGATCACTTAGGACCATTAGGTGTTCAAAGGTGGATTTGAAGTAAATGAAGTTTCTGGTAAATGGGTAGGAAGAGAAAAAAAAAAAAGAGAGCGCACCGATCTAAATGTAAATGTATAATTCGATTGTAGGTGAATAGAGGTGTCACTCACCTTTTATAAATCTTGATATCTTGCATATAGGTCACTTAGGACCGATAGTTGTTCAAAGGTGGATTTCTGCTGTGGTAGGTATGCTGCAAATCCCTGGTAGCTAGTAAGTCACTCAGACCAAGTAACCATAGGAATGTTATCCAATAAATTTTATACCAGGCTATTTGCGCTCCCATAGGTGTAGGATCCAAGACTTCTTATTATCCAAAAAAGGTTTTTAATATTTCTCAAGAAAAAGCACATACAACGCGTTTCGACAGTATAAAATGTCTTCCTCAGGTATATTGTCAACATAATATACCTGAGGAAGACATTTTATACTGTGGAAACGCGTGCTTTTTCTTGAGAAATATTAAAAACCTTTTTTGGATAATGAGAAGCCTTGTATCGTACACCTACGGGAGCGCAAATAGCCTGGTATAAAATTTATTAGATCTGCTATCCAACCAACAACCTTTTGACACTGCTGTGGCTTCAATAGTGGTGTGCTGCTGCAGTCCCCTAGTAATTGGGAAAGGAAGGTGGAGCGAGAAGATGTAGGTGTTTGTTGTGGCCCAATTTCAACTTTCCCACGGCCTTGGCCTCTGCATGTGCCATCATCGTCACATCCACTTCCCTGTCCCTTGCCATGTGCATTGACAATTTTAAATGGACTACAATGTTTTCCACGATCACTACAAGTGGCAGAATTTTAAGCCAACTGATATGTGATCCGTGTGCGTTTAAACCACAGTTTAAAATATCTGTCCTGTAAAATTTTATTTTTTGGCAAACTAGGGTAAGACACAGGAAAAACAGTTCAATGGAGGACTCAAATGCCACAATTTGCAGCCCGCAGATAGATGAGGCATCTGACTGAGATAGCCCACTTTCAAAATATCTTGCCTGTATTTTATTATTTTTGGGGCAGAAAAATTGTGTGAATAAGTAGGCTAAGACACAGCAAAAACAATTCTATGGAGGCCTGAAATCTTCTGCATATTAACAGAGCTGGGTCACCTGATCAAGCCAGGGAGAGGATTAACCTTTTTTGTGCTGGCTGTAAGCCGTCTCACAAAGTATTTAGAATGCCGAGTGCACATAAAAATCTACAGCATTTATATGAAAACACACAATATGTCTTTTATTCCATTGAAATGGTCACTTTGTGGGATACCACATATGCTCCAGGTCTCTTCAGACACCACCACCAGAACACCAGGGTGAACGTCTTTCGTGATGCAACAGCCACGTTATTGGTTGCAAAGGGGTGTTTAAATAAATGAGGAGTTTAAATAAATATAAATTTTAAAAAAATCATAGGGTTGGACAGGAAGAGCAAATAGATTGTCATGGTATGGCACTGCACCTTGCCAACACTAGAGAAACTTTTTAAATTATCAACATTACATAAAAATTTTTACATGCAGATGAAGTTGCAGATGAAAACTACAATCTGTGTCCTCCCAGCATTCCTCAGTACACATCTCAGTATTTAGATCACTATTACCATGATCTATTTCCCTTCAGCATTTCTCTGTCTTCAGATCACAAATATCACAAAATGCTTCAGCCGCAAGGCAATAAGTGTTGCCGATGATTGAACAGTTTTGGATTACATTTGTACAGTGTGAAACATTAATGAGGCATAAAAATATTTTTTCACCTAAAACACAGTCAGTGGACACTTAGTAATTCCCTCCTCATTTAAAGGAATATGAAGGACTTGAGATCCTTTTGTAGGAATTCAGATATTAAAACTACGAAACAACAAAGATTATCTTTTCAGTTGAAAACGATTATTGAAGACATGTAAACAAGATATTCAATATTTCGCCTCCCTTGACAGAACAGTAGAACCATAATCATGCTGAATCACAATACTAGAGCAAGGGGAAAAAGGAAATTCAGGATGCAATAACGCAAATGCCCCACAACGAAGGTGAACTGTACTACAAGGCTGGGAACAGGATAAATTGTCCAATGTCTGATGCCAGTCTCTTTCAAACATCAACTACCTGCTTTGCAGTCTCCAAGTTGTGTTGGTATCATCAGAGCTTAATCTTAAATGCAGGAGGTTGGATGACTGATAATGACCCTGATGATTTAAAGAGTGCTTTTAAGATAGCATCAGTATCAACTTCAGCTGGAGGGTTTTTAGCAACACTGAAGGAGGAGGCTGTGTTTTTTCTAGACTCATCTTCCTTCTTTGATGGGGTGTCACTTAACATCAGAACAGCCCATACTTCTAAGATTATCACACTCCCATTCAAAGAAAGATTGCATTTCATTGCTCGTCCATCTAGGTATCTGTTGTAGTATTTTTTGTAGGCACCAACTGCATCTTCCTTCCTTACAAATACAACCTCTTCAACTCCTGAACTCAACAAGTGTTCCAAGGGTTATTGGGATGCGTGTTACTTTGATGCAGGGCAGGCCTTGCATTCAATGCACAGGCTAGCAGTATGGTAATCACACTTTCTTCTAATGAGAACATTTTTGTCATGAGGCCCTCAAGTACATCCGTTGAAAGGCTTATTGGAGTGCATGTTACTTTGGTGCAGGGCAGGCCTTGCATTCAGTGCATAAGCAAATAGTATGGAAGTACCAAATGAATCATGTGAACTTGGTTTTCATGTGGCCATCCAGTACGTGGGTTCAAAGGCTTATTGGGGTGCGTGTTACTTTGGTGCAGGGCAGGCTTGCATTCACTAATAGGCTAACACTATGGGAGACACACTTTCTTCTAATGGGCACATTTTTTAGACCCTCAAGTACATCTGTTGAAAGGGTTATTGGGGTGCGTATTATTTTGGTGCAGGGCAGGCCTTGCATTCAATGCACAGGCTAACAGTATGGGAGACCAACTTTCTTATAATGGGAACATTTTTTGAGGATCTATGTCTTGTCAAAGGGGTATTGGGGCACGTTATAATTTTTGGCAGCCTAGCCACTCACTGCATAGGCAATAACAGTATTATAATGGCACTATTTAATAATGGCCCTTTAAGAATAGTAATGCCGACGGATGCCCCTATAAAAATAGGCTCTGTGAGTTTCAGAAACCCTCCTTCATGAATGAAACAGGATGTGTCTGATGATGTATCACACACCACATGGTCAGCTAAGTTGTAATATGTTAAAATGACATGTCCCAGTGAATGCATTTGTATTGGTTGACAGCAATGCTAAAGTTGAAAAACGCTACGTGTGAACATAGCCCAAGTGATGGAGGTACTTTTTTTGGGTTATTTCTTTTGCCTTACATACAAATTATTACAATGGAAAGGATGTTCATTAACATATTTCCCTGGAAAATCCATTTTGGTTTTGTTTTTGTATGTTTTAGTGTGCTCCTGTAAAAGTGGCATCACACTCTGACAACACTGGTCACAGCAGTGACTTAGGAGTGAGAAATGCTTCCTAGGGTCTTCCCCATGATGTTCCCGTGTCATTTGAGCACTGTTCCCATCCATTTCAGATGTTTTTAGACCCTAATATGACCCCCGGGGGGGGATCACGGTAAAAATGCTCGGTTTTCCCATAGATTTACATTGGGCTCGTTGCTCCTGTTGAGTACCTGAGTATTCCAATTTGCTTGACGTGAGCAATGAGCACATGAACATTTTAGTGCTCGCCCATCACTAGAACTTGCAAATCTGATCCTCACCCTCTCCTCTTTCTGGTTGGGAGGTGTGGGTCTGCTCGATGGAGAGATCTGAAACCCTCAGTCCCTACCTCATACAACCTCATCCCCTACTCTGTGCTCATTCCCTTTTCTTCCTTTCTTTTCTCTTTACTCACCTTTTCTTTTCCATCTAGAAACTTATGTCTATACCTCCTTATGTATAAATATGCATAGTATAGCTATTGTTGTCAGCATAATATTTCTTTATTGACTTCAATGACAGGAGCAATCAATATTACCGAATGGAAGTAATGCCAATCTTCAATACTAAACATAATCTCACTGAAAATGATATGCTAACAACAACCACACACTTGTGATCATGTTATACCAACGTTTAGTATAAATGTTTATTCTTCTATATTGCTTATTCAATTTCAATAAACTTGATTTATACAAAAAGTTGCCATGTTCCGAGACCCATAGCGTCTCCATTTTTCAGGATCTGGGGCCATTTGAGGACTTATTTTTTGCGTGCCGATTGATACCATTTTGGTGTAGATGTAATCTTTTAATCGCCCGATAATGCATTTTATTGAAATGTTCCGGCGACCAAAAAAACGTAACTTTGGGGGTTTGATTTTTTTATCGCTACGCTATTTACCGATTTGATTAATTCTTTTTTGATAGATCGGGCGATTTTGAACGCGGCGATACCAAATATGTGTATATTTGATTTTTTAAAAATTGTTTTATTTTGAATGGGGTGAAAGGGGGGTGATTTCAACTTTCATATTTTTGATTTTTTTTTTTTAATTTGTAATTTTTTTTACTTTTTACTTGCTTCAATAGTCTCCATGGGAGACTAGAAGCTGCACTTGTCCGATCACCTCTACTACATACAGCAGGGCTGCAGTCCTGCTCTTTGTAGCATATATGCTCCCTTGCTATGACCATTAGGCAGCATTCATAGCGATCCAGCAATAACAACCACAGGGGTCTTCTCCTGACCCCGTGTTGTCATACCAACCGAACGGCGACCCGCGGTCATGTGACAGAGGCGCCAATGGGAGGAGAGAATGCACGTGCAAGTTAAATGCCACTGTCAAGAGTTTGACAGCAGCATTTAACATGTTAACAACCACAGGTGAATCGTGATTTCACCCGTGACTGTTGCGGGCACATGTCAGCTGTACAGATCAGCTGTCATGTCCCTGAAAAGATGTAGGCTCATCGCCGGAGCCTGCACCAAACGGGGAGGCGCCCAATGACAGACTATGTCCATCACTGGACGTTAAGGGGTTAAATTAAAATTGTTGTAAATAGTGGGTCTCTTTTTTTAGCTGTTTTTCATCTTCCCACTCTTCCATTATCATGGCTCTCAAGTTTGTAAACTGGAAAGACTCTGTTTCTCTGGGTTCTCAGCCCCCAAACATTTTATCCTGTATTGAGTGAGCCACTTGTGCTTCCTCAGTTTTCATTGTACTCCGTACTGCTCGTAGAGCTCATCTGTATCGTCTGATAAAAAATAATATTTTTTCCTTTCCTCTGGGAGAACCTGAGGCATTTTTCCCTCCACCCTCCAGATACTGGTCACAATAATAAGAACCTTCATCTTCCTCTGATGATACTTATTCTGTCCCCGGGGCCTGTGGCTGCAAATATGGCTCTGTGAGATGCTGGATCTCTTCACCTTACTTACAATTGGCAACGGTCGCAGATAGCTTAACTCAGCTGCCGGAACACATGTTATGAAGAATCCAGAAGAGACTTTGATTTCTTTAAGAATTCTTGTTGAATGCATACAAACAGCAGCAGGTAAAAAAAAATTTCTTCAGACAAGCTGAAAGCACATGTGCCTCTAATAAAGCCAAGATGGAGACTGAGACACAGGGGGAAGAAGAAGGAAGTGACATCACACCCAGAAGAGGGAGACAGGGAGACAGAAGAGACAAACGTGATGGAAAGGGAGGATTTCAGCTGTGCAAAATGAAGCGATGGCCGGGGGACCACCACAATGCAGGGAGACTACAGTATGGAAGATGAGGTGCAAACAACAAAGGGTTAATTTATTTACAGGAAAGGAATGCAGTGTTAGGAAAGTGTAAACAGGGGTATGCAATGACATAAAACAATTTACAAAAGTGATATTCTCTAGCTGGGCCGTACAAATGGCACGGTGCACCAACTATTACAGATCAGTGTATTTCTCAAAAGGCAAAACAATGCAATAAAGTACAGTATGCTGCTACTCTTACTCTAGCCTGACTGGCTGCTTCTACACCAGCCGCATGGCTACCGTGCTATGTCTATTGCAGCATATCCTAAGCCCTAAACGTGCGCACACGGGGTTAACACTCACAGTACAGTTGGTGTTGCAGTTCCTTTTTGGGGGCCCCCTGCAGTTCTCTGCAAGATGATGCGATATCCTCCCTGGAAGCTCTGTGGAATGTGGTCTTGTCCTTGTGTGAAGATCCCGAGCCTGTTCCTTCCTTGTATATCTTTGTGGCTCCTCGCAGTAACACAGGAAAAACCACCTTTGTTATCCCCAGAAGGGTACACAGTCACTCAGGTTCAGTCAGTTCTAAGCTGCACATTTTTCTCACAGAATCCAGCATGCCAGCTTCCTTTAGACTCCAAGCTCAGAACACTCCCTGGAAACACCCCCCCTCCCCTCTCCTTAGCTGGAAGAGCAAAACCAAAAGCAGACTTTTGAAGGGTAGAATCGCATCAGCCAAGAGGGTGCTGTCTCTTAAAGGGGCAGTGTGTCTCTGCTGTCCATAGCAATGTCACCCCCTTACATGCCTCTCTACTTAAAGATGGTCGTTCTCGGCCATCACAGCATCAAGGTTGCGGTGAAATGAAGAAACTTGCAAAGCGGGAACAGCACCTATAGAGGAGGCAACAAAATCGGTAAAACAGACAGAGAACACTGTTCTACGTATCAGACTGGTGGAACCCCTGCAGTAGACCTCTGGGATCTCCGGAGCTCTTGACTATCTTCCAGAGGAACACTTGCTGCAGGAGTTGTAGTAGGTTCTTTTTGGGATTCGGCGTCACATGGCGGTAGTGGTACATCCAGAAGATTACCTTCTCTGTGTGCCTGAGGACCCCCCACGGTGTCAGGGCCGGTCCACCATTCATCATTGATTTCATTAGCAGGCAAGACAGGTTCAGGAAGTGGGCCAGCGCCTTCAGGTGGCAATGGTACAGAACGGGCCTCAGACTGGCATGGCCGCAGCATATTTCTGTGGAGCACTCTAGGGGCGGACTCCCCATTCTCAACCTGCACCTTGTAGACCAGACCGTCAGCATACACTCGCTCGATGACTTTGTAAGGCTGTACTTCCCATCTCTCGCTTAGTTTACCCTTGCATCATTTCTCCCTGACTAATACTCGGTCCCCGGGCCGGAGCGGTATTTCTTGAATTGGTTTACGGCCCGTATGTTCTTTGTCCTGTAGCTGCTGACTCACCAACTGCCAAATTGTCTGCAGTCGTTTCCGATGTTCTTTCACCCATGAAGTGATGTTTTGCTCCATCAGCTCCTCTCGCTGTTCCAACTTCAATTTAATGATCTCTCGTCCAGCTCTTCCAAACAGCAGCAGATAAGGGGTGTAACCCGTGGTGGAATGGACCCAATTGTTGTAGGTCCAGACCAACTCTGGCAGGAAATCTGGCCAGTATGCCTTCTTGCCCTCTTCCAACGTTCTCAGGATTTGAAGTAAAGTTCGGTTGAAGCGTTCACATGCTCCGTTGCCTTGAGGATGGTAAGGGGTGGTCCGGGACCGCTTGATGCCATACAAACGATACAGTTCTTCCGTCACCTTGCCTTGGAAACATGCACCTTGGTCAGAGTGGATGCGCTTTGGGCACCCAGACACTCGGATGAAGTCTTGACAGATGGCCCGGGCTGCCGACTCAGCAGTATGATCTCTAGTCGGGGTGACTACCGCGAACTTGGAGAAAAGGTCGGCCATCACCAAACAGTACTGTTGCCCCCGGGCTGAGTGTCCCACGAGGAGATAGTCGATCATCAAGACTTCTAGCGGTTCCTTAGTATGTATGGTCTGGATGGGTGCCCTTTGTTCAGTACTCTTAATGAGGTTGCACACCCGACATTGCCGGCAAACCTCTTCTACCATGGACTCCAACCGGGGGCAGTACATGTGCCGCTGTAACCACTGGTAGGTCTTTGTGGACCCGAAGTGGGCTCTGAATTCATGGGCATCTTTAACAACTTCTTGGGCCATTCCTCCTGGGATGACCACCTGCCACCTTACTTCAGTATCTTTCAGCTGTTGCCTCTTGTGATATAGCACCGATTCTCGCACCTCCAGACTGTGTCTCTCTTGTTTGCCTGGCTTCCGCTTCTGCGCTACCCAGCATTTCACCTGTCTCAGCCCTCCGTCTTCATCTTGAACATTTCCCCACTCTTCATTGGTTCTCCCCAGAGGTCGGGGTAGTGCACAGGCCTCCCTACTTAACTGGACCGCAACCACTCGGGTCTTGAACTTATGGAAGTCTGGGGTTTCTTCCTCTTCAAGTTTTTCATCGAGATCCCCCACTGGAGTTTCCACTGTCACTCGTGACAGGCCATCGGCATTTGCATTTTCAGTAGCAGAGCAATAACGGATGGTAAAGTCAAACTTGGACAGGCGAGCCACCCACTGTTGTTCTAAGGTCCCCAATTTAGCATTCTCAAGGTGGACCAGGGGATTATTGTCCGTTCGAACTTGAATCTTGGTCCCTGCCAGGAAGCCCAAAAACTTCTCTGTCATGGCCCACACAAGGGCCAGGAGCTCTAACAGGAAAAAAGCTGTAATTATGGGGGTTTCTTTCACTGTCTCGCAGGAACCTACTGGCATACCCGATGACTCTCTCATGTCCATCCTGTATTTGGGAAAGTACTTCACCGAGTCCATGAAGGCTACCGTCTGTGTACAACCGGAACGGTTGATCAAAATCTGCATAGGCCAAAATCGGGGCTGAAGTAAGAGCATTCATTATAGCCTGGAAGGCCTCCTCTCGCCTCTGGTCCCAGGGGATGCACTGGGTCTTCGGCACTCCGGCGGTCTCCCTCAGCAGTTCATTCAGAGGACCCGCCACCTTTGCGAAACCTTTGACAAGCCGTCTGTAGTACCCGGCGAGTCCAAGGAAGGCCTGGAGTTCTTGCACAGTTTGAGGAACTGGCCACTTCTGGATAGCAGCCACTTTTTCTGGTAAAGGCAGAACTCCATCTTGCGACACTATGTGGCCCAGGTATTCGATCTCACTCTTGAAGAGGTGGCACTTCTTTGGCTTCACCTTCAGGTTATGAGCCCACAGTCTTCCGAGTACCTGTTCAAGCCTGGCAAGATGGTATTCGAACGAGGCAGAGAACACAATGATGTCATCCAGGTAGATCAGGGTAGCCTCAAAGTTTAAGTCTCCCAAACACTTTTCCATCAACCGTTGCAACGTGCCCGGAGCATTGGAGAGCCCGAAGGGCATCCGATTAAACTAGAACAATACCATAGGGGGGATGAAGGCAGTTTTTTCCTTGTCTTTCTCAGCCATGGCCACTTGCCAGTGTCTGCTTGCTAGATCCAAGGTGGAGAAGTACTTGGCTTTCCCCAACGCTGTCAAGGATTCCTCAATGCGGGGTAACTGCTATTAGTCTCGCACAGTGCAGGCATTGCGTTTCCTGTAATCTACACAGAACCGGATGGTCCCATCCTTCTTCTTGACGAGCACCACCGGTGCCGCTCAAGGGCTCTGACTACTCTGCACGACTCCTGAATCCAGCATCTGCCTCAATAACGTCTTCACCTCTTGGTACATCTTGGGTGGGATTTGCCAGTATCGTTCTCGAATCAGACAAGCGTTCCCGGTCAATATCTCATGTGTGATCGCTTCGGTACAGCCAAAATCTTCGGCGTGACAGGCAAATGTGGCCTGATTTTCCCACAGAATAGCTTCTATTGCCTGCACACGCTCAGGGCCAAGAGCCTTCACATCCACTTCCATTTTGTCAACGATGAGCCGCCCATTCTACTCTGGGGATGGCTTCTCTTCGGGCCCCGCAGCAACTGCCAGGGTCCACCCCACACCTTCGATCGGCAATAAAGACATCTCCTTCTGACTCACCACTTCGCCCTTGTGTAAGTACACCCGGGCCAGATCTCTCTCCTGGAGCAAGGTGACTTCCCTGGGGCCCAGGTTCAAAACTCTTATGGGGACGTGTTCTCACTGGACCACAGCTATTGTATGAGCTATCATGACTTCTTGGTCCGCTCCTCCGCCTACCACAGGCTGAACTATCACCTCCAGCCCATCAAGGTTGCGATGAGTCCCCACTGGAAGGTGTAATATACTTTCTCGCTCAGGAGGCAGGATTACAGACTCCTTCCCAGGGGCCCTGATGACTCCTAGCGCCTGATAAGATGGCACACTCTTCTGTGTCCCACAGACATGGATCAATTGCTGAAGGGCTTCTTGAGTAGGCTTGTGTGTGGCAGCCTTCTTCCAATAACTGGGTCCCCGTTTGGTGTACATTATCTGATCTAGTTCTCGTAGGATATTCATTCCCAGTACTACAGGCACATCTTCTTTGATGGGCTAAGGGACTAGCAGGATCCCTTTCTTTCCTACTTGTTGCCCACAGATTCGAATATTCATCCACACAACCCCTGTGACCAGGATTGGCTGTTGATTGGCAGCAAACAACCGGATCAGGTTGGCCAGGGCTTGAAAATGCTGTTTCAAATATGATTCTGGCATCGTTGTCACTTGTGACCCAGTATCTATCATGCAATCCACTGGAATGCCCTCAAATTCAGCATGCAGGATGGGACTCCCAGCAATCAGGTGTTCATTATGATAAGGAGCAGCCTCTATTCTTGCTTCCCCAACAGAGTACCGCGTTACTGTGGGGGTTGGTAGTTTAACGGCAGCTGTTGCTGGCTTTGAGCATAATTCCGTCAGTCCCTGGCAAGGTGCCCTTGTCTTCCACATTCCCAGCATTGGATGCCTCCTCTTTGCCAAGGGGCACCCCGAACCTGTCTTCGTGCCTCTGATGCCTGGCGGGGAGGAGCTTGTGGGTCACCCTCCCAGGGCCGTGGGGTACCGGGCCGGTATCAGTGGGATGTGTCACAACAGCAGTGACCCGGACCGTGGCCCTGGGCGCCCAAGTAATGGGGAAATTGTGAATGGTGGAATGTAGTTAGATGGAATAGTTTGTGACGCCACCTGTGGTGTTTGGCAAGTGAGATGTTAGGCTGATGCTGCTTGCAGATCCTCTGGGGCTGGTGATGGGTTGCAGCCAAGATGGTGAAGCTCCCCACAGGTGGAGCTGTAGCCCAGGGCAGTGTAGATGTAGGGGAAGAGGAGAGGCGCAGGCGGTGTAGAAGCTGGCACCCAGATGTAGCGGTGCTGAGTGTGTTGGCGCAAGAATCAATGGAGGACACCAGGGCTTGTAGTTCCAAAGCTTTACTCACAGTCTGTAGAACACACAGGTGCCGGCCTCTGTGCCATGTCCTCCGGGTCAGGGACTCAACCAACCTCCAGGCAAGATGGAATGCTCCCTTCCAACACTCCGCCAACATGTGCCTTTCTGACCGTCTCCTCTTATAGCGCCTTTTAGTGTGAAGATCTCCTAGTATTGAGTTACACTGGAGTTCCTCCTAACAGATGTTCCCAAGAACTCTACTTGTATGGCAGACAGCTGTAGCCTGCTTCGGGGACTCCTTACTCCTGAGTCCCAGCTCTCTATCCGTGTTGCTGTTGTGCCCCCAAGTCTTAGATGGGAGTAGTGCATTTACAGCCCACTACTCCACCGATGTCTGCTGCAGAACCATTAGTGTCCATACAACCTCGGGGACCGGGCCACGGCCTTGCGCTTAGAACTTCAAGGCAGGGTTCTTCCTCTAACCCACGTCCTCTGTGTTCTCTTATTCTCCTACATTCCGTACTTGTCTTTCTTTCCTATGGAAGCTCAGGCTTCAGGTCAATGTCTTTCTCCTTCTTTCCTTTCCCGTGCCAGCAGACCCGGGTCACTCAGGTCTGCTGCAGCACTCCTTCCTCCATCCCTCTCTCAGGGATCTTCTTTTCTCACTCCTCTCTGAGTGACTCTCTGACTGACCCTAAATCCTAAACCTTCCCACTCTTTTACGTATTCTCAACTCCACCCACCTCCCAGCACATTTCGTGTTCCAAGCAGGGAGCCACCAAAGGTGCTCTGCTACACTCTAAGCAAGAGCCGCAATGTGGCTTTGCTGAACTACCCTGTTGTGTGGGGTGCGAGTGTTGCAGCGTGGTCAGGAGTTCCCACCATACCTGGACGATGGGGCACCACATCTTAGGAGAAGGTGCAGTACCTCTGTGGTGACTGAGCCTCAGGGTGCCACACTTGCACCCACTGACCCCTTAAAGATCGGGCCGAAGGATGGTTATATGAGTGTGTTGAGACAGACTGTTGTTCTCCCATTCTTTGCTCCATCCGGGTTAATTTATCTTGCATACTGACAAGGAACTGCTGCAAGTCGTGCACTACCAGGACCAGTGCCTCCTGATGATTTGGTCTCCTCTGGTATTGGCACCCTGGACAAGCATCACACCAGACGCGTAACTGTCTTCCTTGCTTCGGCCCAATGCTTCTGCCAGGATTTGACGGAATGAAAGAGTCGGATCTACACGGACCCCTTCTGACAGTGCTCTCCTCAAGGATGTGCTATGCAGTCCCAGAATGAATTGTTCCCAGAGTATCCGGTCTGTGGAGCCCATGCCACCGAGCCCATCCGTCTGTTTCCTCTTCCTGCAGTGCTGTCGCATGCTGAGAGATCCCTTCTTCTTCTTGCTGCAGTCTAGAGAAAAATTTGGCACGGAGGTGTCCCGCGCTATAGCAGTCTCACCGTAGATCTCTTCCAGGAATTTCACTCGCTCCTTCAGGGTACTACAGGTGAGTCCCGGCTGTAGACAGACGTTTTTACGGGCCTCTCCCTCCAAGGCAGTCAATGCAATGTCCACTTCAAGGTCGGTGCTGATGTTATAAATCTTCAGGGTGCTTTTCAGCCGGGACACCCAGTCAGACAGGGGCATATTATTGCCATCAAATTTTTGAAGCACACTAAATATGGTGCCCATAGGGAGTTTCCTTGCAGGGGTTCCACCAATGCCCACAGCATCTCCACTAACACTAGCACTCTCGCCGTTGCCGCCTTCTGCCTGCATCTTTGTGATAGTCACCCTGCTCGCAACGCCACTTGAAGCGATGGCCGGGGGACCACCACAATGCAGGGAGACTACAGTATGCAAGATGAGGTGCAAACAATAAAGGGTTAATTTATTTACAGGCAAGGAATGCAGTGTTAGGAAAGTGTAAACAGGGGTATGCAATAACATAAAACAATTTACAAAAGTGATATTCTCGAGCTGGGCCGTACAAATGATACGGTGCACCAACTATTACAGATCAGTGTATTTCTCAAAAGGCAAAACAATGCAATAAAGTACAGAATGCTGCTACTCTAACTCTAGCCTGACTGACCGCTTCTACACCAGCTGCATGGCTACCATGCTCTGTCTATTGCAGCCTATCCTAAGCCCTAAACATGTGCGCACATGGGGTTAACACTCATAGTGCAGTTGGTGCTGCAGTTCCTTTCTGGGGGCCCCCTGCAGTTCTCTGCAAGATGATGCAACATCCTCCCTGGAAGCTCTGTGCAATGTGGTCTTGTCCTTGTGTGAAGATCCCGAGCCTGTTCCTTCCTTGTATATCTTCGTGGCTCCTCGCAGTAACACAGGAAAAACCACCTTTGTTATCCCCAGAAAGGTCTACACAATCACACAGGTTCAGTCAGTTCTAAGCTGCACGTTTTTCTCCTCACAGAATCCAGCACTCCAGCTTCCTTCAGACTCCAAGCTCAGAACACTCCCTGGACACACAGCCCCTCCCCTCCCCTTAGCTGGAAGAGCAAAACCAAAAGCAGACTTTTGAAGGGTAGAATAGAATGTACCATCGCATCAGCCAAGGGGGTGCTGTCTCTTAAAGGGGCAGCGTGTCTCTGGTGTCCATAGCAATGTCAGCCCCTTACATGAATACAGGAACACATAGCAACAATAAAACAATATGAGAGACTGCAATACAGCATATAAAATGTACAAGACAGTCTGTAAAATGTCTCATTCATTGGATATAAAAATACTTCCATTTCCCACCTGGCTCTCTTATGATGGGACATGACCTGTACTGTTTGAGGGGGAACTGGACTGGAAACCAGGCTTTGCACTTCTTCCCTAATTATAGACCTCTTGTCAGCCATGAATGAGGTCTGCTCCTTATTTAGGCTCCTTTTAATACATTCAGCACACAGCTGTGTCTCAGGTAACTTAGCATTACAGGTAGCACATCTTCCGTTTTATTCCTGGTGGAAGAATTAGAACCTTTGGAGCTTATCTATCCTAAAATTATACAGGATAGGAGAGAATAGGGCTAAAAACCTTAATGAATTCACTTAAGGAAACAATTGGGCCAATGACAATCATTAAGACTTACAAGACCCAGGGATCAGGCGGTGTCTCTGAATAGGTAAGATTAGACTCCATGATCAGACTGTGCATATCAGTATCCCACCATAAGAGATGCTGTTATAGTGTCTTACCTGGTATTGCGTTAGGAGTACGCACTGACAGCCCCATCTATAATCTCCTGTGTTCCACCATGGAATAAATGCCGCATCTGCAGATCATCCTGCACCTGCCATTCGTAATAGATAACAAATAGATAACATCAACAAGGAACAAAACATGTGGCTGATATCTTAAGACATTGAAGCCCTGTACACATATATCAAACATGAGGATGGCCTTCAGGCAATGAGATACTTCCTCTCTTAGGGTACACACGACAGGGAAATGATTGGTTTCCTTATGGATTCTTTGGAGTATGTGCTAACACACAACTTCTTCACATTTAAGGGGTCCTTCTTCCTGCAGCTCCAGGGGATAGCAATGGGGGCGGCCTTTGTTCCCTCCTTTGCTAATCTGTTCCTGGAGCTGTGGGATATGTACATCTTTTCATTCAATCAAGTAAAGAATATTGAGAAAGTCCAACTGTGGTTACTCTTTATTGATGACATATTTCCCACTTGGCAAGGGTCAGAGAAGAAACTCCTAACAGTCATACAGGATCTAAACGAAAATCCCCTGAATATCAAATTAACCAGTTGCTATAATCAATTCAATATGGATTTCCTTGATCTGTCCATCTATAAAGTTGTTGATAACAACTTGCAAACAAAGGTATTTAGAAAGGAAACTGCGGTTACTTCACTATTATGTGGAAAATCTTCACATCCAAGACCCCTGATTAATAACATCCCCACAGGTGAGTTCCTCAGGCTTCCGAGGAACTGCTTGTACAAGAGGACTTTCCTGGAGCAATCCATAGAATTATCCAATGGATTTAGAGGGGGTATAGTAGAAGAATCATCTACAAAGCCTTCAGGAGGGCAAGAGATACCACCAGATTAGAATTACTGAAACCAAAAGTTAAGAGGGTAGTGTCACGGGCACTAACCGGTGAGCACAGATTTGGTTAAGCCTGAGATGAGCGGGGCTGGGTTGAACCCCGCAGACTACCGGGAGTGAGCATACCCATAGGGTCGCAGGACGTGCGGCACGTGACCGCAGGGGGCGGGACTGGGGTGGAGTAGGCCACGACACTCACTGGGGAGTGCTGGCAGGAAAAGGTCAGCCAAGCCAAGGTAGGGACCGAGAAGGCAGCAAAGGTACCAAAGGGAGTATAACGAAAAAGGAGTCAGATGCAGGTAAAAGGTCAGAACCATGGAAGGTGGACAAGGTACAAGAGGGACAGATGAAGCGAGCAGTCAGAGCGAAAAAGGGGTCAAGTGCCAGGCAGACAGCAAACAGTAAAGAATCACTAGATGCAAACCAAGATGGAAGGACGGACCGGATCTGCAACAAGGAATCAAACACAGAGCAGGCACAAGACACAAGCACACAAGGGTCAAGCTACTCAGCCGAGGGCAAAAGTATAACTGAGAGTTTGGAGCTTCTCAGGGCTGTAAGAAGACCTCACTGATCCAAAGAGAGGCCACAACCATTATCCCCTGATGTGCAGGTCCAAAACCTGCACTAGGATCATTACAGGAAGATACTCAACAGGTACGATTCATCTCGCAGTATAACACCAATTGGAAAATGATGAGAGATGCAATAGAAAAATTCTGGCTTCTTCTCTCCTGAGATCCTGACCTCAAAGCATACATTACGCAGAAATCATTGATCACCTATAGAAGATCTAGGAATCTCAAGGATAACCTGGTAAGAGGCCATTATGAGTATGACAAAACACATAACTACTTTGGCACGAAGGGCCCTAAATGTGGATTTTTTTTCCTTTTCATAAATGTATATCTTGCCCAAATATGAGAGATTGATATGCATTTTTGTAATTATTTGTATGTATATATGATTGATTACCACTTCTGTCTCTATAAAAACAATCCCCTTTAACCCCTTTCCAACATCAGGTATAAATTTACGCTGATGTCAGACTCCCTCCCTTTGATGTGGGCTCCGATGCTGAGTCCACATCTTTTCCCGACATGATGGACAGGAAATCCCACCCATCGGTGACTCTGTCACGCAATCACGGGTCATCAATGGGTTGACATGACATCCAGAGGTCTCCAGCAGACGTCTGTGGTTGTCACTGCAGGATCTTATGAGCGCTGCCTGGTGATTGGCGCTCATAGCAAATGAGCAACTCTGATACATACAGGTGATCTGATCATCACTTCTATGTAGCAGAGCCAATTGGGTTATGGCAGCTTCTAGTCTATCATGGAGACTATTGAAGCATGCCTGTGGAAAAATGGGGGGTTAGCGGGCGCCCCGGTTCGCTAGCCAGGGATCTTCCCGCCGAGCTCCTGCTCTCCTTTTAATGTGTGCAAAACGCTACTCAGACAACACAGGGTGAAGGTAAAACAGTGTGGCAATGCTTTATTGAGCCATAAAACAGGAAGATAACACATAGAACAGTCCCAGCAAAATACCCAAGATGGTCCTTCCTCTGTCTCGCCGGGATAATAGCAGCTGTGACTTCAGAGCTCCCAGGGTCGCTACCCCACCTGTGGCACACACAGAGAGGAGGTAATGACAAGTGTAGGAAGATGAGTCCATTGAGAAAATACAAATTACAAAGCCAGTTGATCCGAGGATCACAACCTGCCTTCTCCAAATGTATCCATGGTTCAGCGATGGTCAATGGAGCAGATCTGTATTCTTCCAACTGAGGCTGAAAACCCCTAGGTTGTTTCCTATAGAATGATAGATCCGTGTCCCTCGTGATGGAGCCATGATGTAAAATTGCTGCTTTCCTGTCTCTGGTCCTTTGGATGTATGGATGTCTTGGCAGAATCTCTCTGGCTGTTTCTCTCTCTCAGTCTCTTTATACAGAGGCATGTAATCTATTATTAAACTTAACAAGTGTTCCTCATTCAGTATTTACATAAAGGGAAAGAATGGAGATGAGATCAAGAATTACTTGATTATTTAAACTATTTACATAGTCTTTCCCTCTCTGCTTTTGAAGTCAACAAACTGGTTCCATAATACAATGCATAATTAATATATCAGTAGTGATGAGCAAGTATGTTCGGTGCTCGGGTTTTCCTGAGCATGCTCCGGTGTTTTCCGAGTATTTGGGTGTGCAAGGAGATTTAGTTTGTGTTGCCGCAGCTGCATGATTTGCGGCTGCAAGACAGCCTGAATACATTTGGGGATTGCCTGTTTGTTAGGGAATCCCCACATGTATTCAGGCTGTCTATAAGCCACAAATCTTGCTGCTGCGTAGACACAAACTAAATCTCCGAGCACACCCAAATACTCTGAGAACACCCGACCATGCTTGCAAAAACCCAAGCACCAACCATACTTGCTCATCACTACATATCAGCAAACATCACTAGTGATCAAGGATAAGCGCACAATAAAAGTCAATAATATCGGCTTACACAAACAAAAGTCTGTTTTCTTGACCAACCAGAAATCAACACTTAAATTTAAAAGCCAACGTACAGATAACATTCTATTATTATTTGTTTGCTAAAAATAGTGATCTGGTTAATTAAGATACAATGCTGTACGTCTCACAATGACAAAAGTAAAAACAAAGTTTTCAAAAATATGAAAAAATTATGAAAGTTCAAAACACCCACTTCGCCCCATTTAAAATAAAACAAAAAAATCAAACATACACATATTTGGTATCGCCGCGTTCAGAATCGCCCGATCTATCAATATAAAAAAAGAATTATCCCGATCGCTAAACGGAGTAACGAGAAAAAAAGTCAAAATGTTGGACGCTACAACATTGTATTAAAATGCAATAATGTGCAATCAAAACATAGTCTCTGCACCAAAATGGTATCACTAAAAGCGTCAGCTCAGCACGCAAAAAATAAGCCAACACCCAACTCGAGATTATGAAAAATGGAGCCGCTACAGGTATCGGAAAATGGTGCAATTCTTTTATAGTTTACCTAATAAAGAGGAGTTATTTTTACTGATAAATGTTTGTTTTGGGTCATTTATTTTCTGTTGGTATTTCGTTTATCCTATAAAACTCCCATATAATATTCTCACCTTGAATTTATTCTATAAAACTCCCATATAATATTCCATCCTTGATCGCACGCCGCGCGCATCATGTTTTTGTACAATTTGTCAATAATATATATATAGGTTTCCTCGATTGAGTTATTTTTGAAGGTCAGCAAAATACGATTTTCCTGTAATTCATTTCTCACACTCCAGGTATGATAATGAGTTTTCTTTGTGTGAGATTTTTGATGTTTAAAAAAAGGTTGCCCTGTTAAAATAAAAATTCTTATACAATCCTCCCATGTTGGCACCATTTCAGTGGTGTCGGCACTTGCATTCTTAGGGCTTTTTGAGGTTAATATGTCATGTGAGCCTTGTGCCAAATCAGCGCTGGCGTCACTGTCCTCACTTTTGGACAAATCGAACATCATTAGGCAGCCAGAGAGCAGCCGTAGCCCTGGCTTCTTGATGATGTTCAATACGTCCAAAGGCGGGAACAGTGAAGCTGCTGCTGATTGGGCACAGGGCTCATGTGATGTGAAAACATAAGCCCCGGGAAAGGGAGTCTCAACACCGCTGAAGTGGAGCCGGCACGCCAGCGAGTATGAGTCTTCTTATTTTAATGAGGCCAAACATGAGGAATTCATTCATTAAGAAAAAAAATAAAAATATATATATATATATATATATATATATATATATATATATATATATATATATATATATTTTTATCCCTTAATTAGACGATTCACTGACAACTAAACTTTATTAATTCCAAATGTAAAACTATACCCATAATTCACCCCCTGAAGGTTAGTCAGAAGGTGACTAATAGTAAAAACATATACCCCACATCTCAGTATATAGGGTGAGGTGACGTATACACACTCACTCTCCAAGCCTCTTATTTCTACGGGTTTCATCGTCCTCACCAAAGGAGACTCATCAGGAGACTATTTAATATTGATCTATATTCAAGTGAGACTAGACAAAAAACCCTAAAATCATGTATCATGTTATAATAATAATAAATTTTAGAATAATAAATTTTATTTCTATAGCGCCGACATATTCCGCAGCACTTTACATTTCAGAGGGGATTTGTACAGACAATAGACATTACAGCATAACAATAATGTTATCCGAAACAGTCAGAAAACGAGCCACATATTGGCAGATCCCAGACTTCAAACTATATATTTCATAAGTTTATAGGCCACTCCAGTGTGAGGAATAGATAGTATGGAAATTACAGTATATACCACTCAGGGAACACGTAACTTCCAGATATAATTTCCTTATTCATACTAAATAATGGCACAGATCTCCCAGACATTATGGCTGCCCATATCCCTAGTCTTTATAATGATATTGCACTCATTCCCTGACAGACCGCAGCATGGCCATTAGTTACAAGCTGCTAATGATCTCTGGTGCAGGTAAGTTTTCCCTGAGTGGTAGATATTGGGTGGTCTGAAAACTGAGTTTAGTCTAGGACAATTTGTCTGCACTACTAAGGCCTCTTTCACACTTCAGTTTTTTGCATCAGTCAAAATCCGCCAAAAGGACGGATGGCGGATCCGTTTTAGTACTGATAACGGATGCCACCTGTCCGTTTTTTGACGGATCCAATAAATGAAGAATTTTAAAGGAATCGCAGCCTGGAAAAGAGAGAGAGAGAGAGAGAGAGATTTTTTTTGTCCGGCACCCAGAAAGAATTTCGGGTTAAATGAGTGTCTGGAGGATCCGCCAGAGAAAAAAATGTTGCAAGCTCTGTTTTGAAATCTTTGAGGATGGTGACGGACAGCAACTTTTGGCAGATCCTCACAAAAAACGGATGCAACGGACGGCAATCCATCACAATCCGCCATTAATGGAAGTCAATGGGGAAAAAAAACGGATCCTCAAAAGAAAATTGAGGATCCGTTTTTTTCAAAACCTGGCGGATTGTGACTGATTGTAAAAAACTGAAGTGTGAAAGAGGCCTAACTGACAGCTGTTACAATACCAAACTAGGGCAGTCCCTATAGGAGGAAAAGCACAATAATTATACTGGATTTTCACATACTTTCTATTCCTGACTGACTGCCACTGGAGTGGCTTATATACTTATGAAGTATATAGCTTGAAGTTTGGGATCTGCCTATATGTGGCTAGGTTTTTGACTGTTTCAGATAACATGATACATGATTTTAGTTTTTTTTATGTTGTCTAGTTTCGCTTGAATATAGGTCAATATTAAATAAAGTCTCCTGATGAGTCGCCTTTAGCGAGGACAATGAAACCCATAGAAATGAGAGGATTGGAGAGTGAGTGCGTACACGTCACATCACCAAATATATACTGAGATGTGGGGTATAAGTTTTTTCTATTAGTCACCGTCTGACTAACCTTCAGGGAGTGAATTATGGGTATAGTTTTACAGTTGGAATTAAAAAAGATTAGTTTCATCGTTTTGTCAGCAAGCATTAGGAATGACAAGAGACAACCCTTTTAAGAAGATCCAATTTTGGTTAAAACTATTACATCATTATGAACATAAAAAAGGTTTCTCCCCTGTGTGACTTCTCTGATGTTTATTAATAGTTGATTTTTAAGTAAAATATTTCCCACATTAAGAAAATGAAAAAGGCTTCTCCTCTGTGTGACTGCTCTGATGTTTAACAAGACTCACTTTCTGGGTAAAATATTTCCCACATTCTGAACAGGAAAAAGGCTTCTCCCCTGTGTGGATTCTCTGGTGCTTAACACAATCTGATTTATTGCTAAAACATTTCCCACATTCTAAACAGGAAAATGGCTTCTCCCCTGTATGAGTTTTCTGGTGACTAACAAGATGTGCTTTAAGTGCAAACCATTTTCCACATTCTGAACATGAAAAAGGCTTCTCCCCTGTGTGAGTTTTCTGGTGACTAACAAGATGTGATTTAAGTGCAAAACATTTTCCACATTCTGAACATGAAAAAGGCTTCTCCCCTGTGTGAGTTCTCTGGTGACTAACAAGATGTGATTTCTGATTAAAATATTTCCCACATTCTGAACAGGAAAAAGGCTTCTCTCCTGTGTGACTGCTCTGATGTCTAACAAGAGCCCATTTCCGGATAAAATATTTCCCACATTCTGAACAGGAAAAAGGCTTCTCCCCTGTGTGAGCTCTCTGGTGGTAAACACAATCTGATTGATTGCTAAAACATCTCCCACATTCTAAACAGAAAAAAGGCTTCTCTCCTGTGTGGATTCTCTGGTGCTTAACACAATCTGATTTATTGCTAAAACATTTCCCACATTCTGAACAGGAAAAAGGCTTCTCTCCTGTGTGGATTCTCTGGTGCTTAACACACTCTGATTTATTGCTAAAACATTTCCCACATTCTGAACAGGAAAAAGGCTTCTCTCCCGTGTGAGTTATTTGGTGTGTAACAAGATTCCCTTTCTTGTTAAAACATTTCCCACATTCTGAACAGGAAAAAAGCTTCTCCCCTGTGTGAGTTCTCTGGTGGGTAACACAAGCTGATTTATTGCTAAAACATTTCCCACATTCTGAACATGAAAAAGGCTTCTCCCCTGTGTGAGTTCTCTGGTGAGTAACAAGCGCTGATTTCCGGTTAAAACATTTCTCACATTCTGAACATGAAAAAGGCTTCTCCCCTGTGTGAGTTCTCTGATGAAAAACAAGATCTGATTTACTGTTAAAACATTTCTCACATTCTGAACAGTAAAAAGGCTTCTCCCCTGTGTGAGTTCTCTGGTGCTTAACACAAGCTGATTTATTGTTAAAACATTTCCCACATTCTGAACAGGAAAAAGGCTTCTCTCCTGTGTGAATTCTCTGGTGTGCAACAAGATTCAATTTCCAGTTAAAACATTTCCCACATTCTGAACATGAAAATGACTTCTTTGCTTTAGGAGCAGTTTGTTTTTTAATGCCTCTTTTGTGACTTTGATTTTCCTTAGTAGTCGGTAATGAATCAGAAGATGGGACCTGTTTCATAGGATCAGATGACAGATCTTTGCTAAGAATGGATGGTGGTATATCTGGAGTAACATCAATCACTTCAGTTGTATCTTGTAGGATCTCAAGATCATCAGATTTAAAAATTGAAGATGTCAGCTGTCCTTCTGATCTCCTGGTACAGTCATCTGCTAAGATAAAAAAACAATTATTTTTTAATAAAATATCCTCGAATTCTATATTTTCGAATATTTCTACTTAGGCTACTTTCAGACTTGTGTTAGGAGGCACAGCGTGGGGGAGATTGAAGATGGCTGCCAGTGGGGAAGGACGCGCGTGAGTGTGCTCTGACTGTCCAGGACCAGACCAGGCTTATCCGGCTTCATCTGACCCGCTGTGTTGCCGATTTGCCCCGCTTAATACCCCACCTCAGGACCGGGCCTACCCTGACACGAATACCGCCAACTCTATCCGCTCCTTAACGGATTTGTGGAGCCGCGGCCTAGACTGCCTCCCCTGACGGGGCCTACCTCCTGACCGGGAGCCTGGACGTGTCCTACCTGGGACCTCCTCACCCCATGCCCCGCTATCTCTACGGAGCCTGCAAGCAGCGGCCATGACCGGCGGTGAGAAAGGTGGAGACTGTAGTCGCGCGGTGCCGGGCACCGCCGCCATTTTCTTTTCCCCTGACTCCTCCTGACGGCGCCTTCTTACCGCTGAGGCCTGCTCTTATGACTGGAGATGGGAGCATACACCTGCGGTGACACGAATAGAGTGAGCTGGTCGGCGGACCCACGACCGAAAGGAGGGTGAGAGGCTTGAGCTGCGACAACGCGGACCGGACACGGTGCGGTGGCTGAACTGGGGTGAGATCCCTGCTGCATTTCAGTTGGCTGGGGCAGTTTGAGTGGGGGAGAGGGATCTACACCACAGAGGAGGACACTTAATTACCGGGGTGAATAGCTCCATTCAACAAGGTCCCCCCGGGCTGCACTTGTTTCACGTGCCTCCCCTCCCCCCTATCGTTCTGCTGCTGACAGACCGCAGCCTCTGGATCTCATCTATTCCCACTGAAGGGATCCCTGATCTGTCTGCTACATCAGAGGAGCTGATCCTTGTGCGTGAAAACGATTAGTGCTTCTTCCCTGCTCCAGGTAGCCCTCACCACGTACAGTATCTTTTGGACCCAGATGACAGAAAAAAGCCCTAATACCCTCTGTTAATACAGGAACTCGCCTCCCTTCCCCAAGACCATACTGTGGTGTTGATATGGATGCCTAGTCTGCCATCTAGCGACGGCTAAGGGGGAATGCATGCTTAATACATATATTTTTCTTTTTTGTGTGGAAAACCTATAGCTCTCTGTGTGCAACAATGGGGAAAACCAGAGTCAAAACACAACGTACCACATCCAAATCCTTGAAATCTATTACACAAGCTGATATGGACAAATTTTTGAAAAAACAAACTGCACCACCGGACCCCACCAGAACCCCAGGACATGCAGACCATGATTCAGAGGAAGACTCAGATTCTGATCTTGAAAGCGACACCGATACAGGAGGAGACTCAAGAGATAATTTGGTCACACGCGCTTTCATTAAGCGGATCCTGTCCAAGACCCTTAAACCTATCGGAAAAGAGCTTGCTGAAATTAAACAGGACCTATCGCAACAGGGACACATACTGGAAGACATGGAACAAGGCCAAACAGCCTTGGCACATCATTCTAACAGCCTCCTCAACAGCTTAAAAGCCCATGAAAATCAATTGCATGATATACAGTCCACACTAGAGGACCATGAGAACCATGAGCGTAGAAACAACGTTCGAATTAAAGGCCTCCCAGAATCTGTTGCATTTGATGCTCTGGCTAATGCGGCCAAAGAGATCTTTGAAAAGCTATTGATAGAGGGAGACCCCACGGACATTGAGCTTATTTGAGTCCACAGGTCTTCACACCCTAAACCAAAACAGGGTGACCCCCCAAGGGATGTTCTGTGCCGCTTTCTAGACTTTCGTACAAAAGAACTGATTATTCGCAGATCTCGAGAATCGGAGATTTTCTAGGAAGGCGCAAACTTGAGACTGTTTGAAGACCTCTCAACCACCACCCTTAAGAAGCGATGGCTTGTTAAACCATTTATAGAAGCTCTGATTCATGAAGGCTGCTGCTTCCGCTGGCTATTTCCTTTTGGAATCTCTATCTCTGCAGATGAAAAAAGACTCCAGGCCAGGACATCCACTGACATCAAAGATGTTTGCAAAATACTGGATATCGTCCTTGAGACCTACCCCGACTTGGAGGCTTTCCACACAGCTTCTCTTCTTCACCCTCTTCAACCCCCTTCTCCATGGCTTACCACGAACTCTCCCAAAGCGCAGAGGCCAAGAAGGAAGGCGACGAAGATGCCATCATCAAAAGGGGACACAGAGGCAACATGAACATGGGACCTACCTTTCCTCTGCCCATCTCCCTCTCCCTGGTTTCCCTGTCCCCCCCCATACTTTATCTTGCCACAGAGTATATGTCCATCTAGGCTATAGGTGTTTTTTCACGTTTTGGGGCTTTAATCTTTCCCCTATTGGCCGACAAACATGCCTAACAGATCGATAGCTATGTTCTATAGTAGTTCATTAAGAATTGTTTCAAAATTGAAACTAATGATGTTCATCTTTTACTCCCTTTCTTTGCTTTTCCTTTCTTCTTTTCCCTTCTCCTCTTCTCCCTCGTATCTGGCTAACTCTGTCATCACGGCACAATTGAGGCAACAATGGAAATCTACTAAGCGTAGCCCGGCCATCTCCTACCACATTACCCTAGGAATACTCGCGATAAGGTATTTACCTTTGCCACATTCAATGCACATGGCATGAACTCACCGTCCACTAGGCGCCATACACTGACCCTACTCAAGAAACAAAGAGCAGACGTTCTATTAGTGCAAAAAACTCATTTTAAGCCAGACAAAATACCCGACTTTGAGCGAACACATTACGACACATGGTTCCATGCAACCACCACGCAGGCGGGCTCGAGAGGTGTCTCGGTGGCAATAGCGAGGGGGGTGCCTTTTCAGATACACAAAATGTTGTCTGACCCTATGGGGAGGTATTTAGTGATTAAGGGCCTATTAGCCAGGAACTTAGTCACTATCTGCAGTCTGTATGCCCCTAACAAGAAACTTTTGAAGTGGCTATTAGCAACATTGAAAAAAATCAAAGACTTTAAAGAAGGTATACTTATCATGGGAAGTGACCTTAATGTCACGCTCGAGTCATTAATAGACACAACGAAAAAGAAAAGTGCAATATCCCTCAGAGATCTTAGCAGAATAAAACAACGGATCCAATCCTCACAAATAATTGATATCTGGAGATACCTACACCCAAATGACCTAGACTTTACTTTCTATTCTCACCCCCACGGGTCCTACCATAGGCTTGACTATATCTTTATTCCCAAAAGATTTCTTTCCAATGCAAAAAGATCCAATATTTTACCCAATATATTCTCTGACCATTCAATAGTAATGCTGGAAATGTCTCTGGCTAAACCTTTCCCCTCCTGTAGAACTTGACAGCTCAACGAATCGATCCTGAATACTCCCTCAACACGTGACTGTATTACTAAAACACTCAACCAATATTTTGATCAAAATGTTAATGGTGGGGTTTCAGCCCCGGCTTTATGGGAAGCCCATAAATCAGTTATTAGAGAAGTGATTTCAATCTCCTCCTATCTGAATAAACAAAAACAACAGCAGGTAAACACATTATACGCTGAAATAGCCACACTCGAGATTCAACATAAAAAACAAACAGAATCCCAAATTCTGGCCCAACTATCCCTAAAAAGACAGCAATTAAAGGACATTCTAAACTTACAGTCTGCAAAATGGTACACTTCTTGGCGAACCAGAATGTTTGTGCACGGGTTCAAAGCTTCTAAGCTTATGATCTCAAAAATTCGGCAGCGCCAATTTCATATTTATGTCCACTCAATTAAAAATTCGAATGGCACCCGCAACCTCGATTGCAATCAGATAAAATCAGAGTTCTTAAATTATTATAAACAACTTTACAACCTACGCCCACTTGAATCTTCCCAGGAGAGGGCCAAGAGAAGACAGCTCATTGAGTCTTTCTTGACCCATTTAAAATTGTCAAAGCTCTCGGATTTGCAGCGGCAAAGGCTTGTTGAGCCTTTTCGACTGGACAAGCTCTGGTCCACCCTGTCGAGTTGCCTGTCAGGTAAGGCGCCAGGCCCAGACGGTATCCTCTCCATCTATTACAAACCTTTCCCCTCAGTTCTCCTCCCTTGCCTGTTAAACATGTGCAATTCTATACTGGGGGACAGCTCTTTCCCTACTCAGGCTCTAGAAGCCAGAATATTGTTAATCTACAAAGAAGGCAAGGATGCCGAATTGTGTAGCAGCTACCGTCCGATCTCCTTGTTGAATGTTGACCTAAAGATGTTCGCTAGTATGGTTGCACAAAGAATTGCTAAATTCTTACCAGAATTCATCTCGTTAAACCAAACGGGCTTTGTTAGGGGAAGCGAGGGGAGGGATAAAACACAAAAAATTCGTCATCTTATGCATTTTGTGAAACAGAGAGACCTCCCCTTGGTGCTCCTTGGGACAGACGCAGAAAAGGCTTTCAACAGGGTGGACTGGACCTATCTAAGTGAGACGTTGGCCTGCTTTGGCTTCCCCTCACAACTCATTTCGGCCATAATGAAAAGTATAGAGACCCCTCAGAACGTATTGGAGTCAATGGCTCCTTGACTGACGCATTCACCATCCAAAATGGCACGAGACAGGGCTTGTCTCTCTCCCAGATCCTTTTCATCTTAACAATGGAACCGCTATTATGTGCAATACAGCAGAACTTGGAGATTGAGGACATCAAAATAGGTAAAATCCACCATAAGACTGAGACCTTTGCCGATGACCTGTTGGTCTTGATGACGAATCCTCTTCAAGGCTTCCCTGCTTTGTTGAGAATCCTTGAGTAATATGGTAATCTCGCAAACTTTAAGATAAATGCATCAAAATCCAAAGCTTTAGACCTAAATATACCGGCTCACACGTTGGATAGGTTAAAGGAATTGTATCCGTTTACTTGGCCCAGCAGAAGTATTACCTATTTAGGTATTAAAATAGCCAGATCTGACAAAGATCTTTTCCAACTCAATTATTACCCCTTATTGGACAGAGTACAGATGACTATTAAGTCATGGAGAAATCCTTTTCTGTCATGGATGGGGAGGAAGAACCTTATAAAAAGTCTGATACTCCCCAAATTTACGTACTTATTTTCAACTCTACTCATTCATGTCCCAAACTCTTTCCTCTCTAGAGTTAATTCCCTATTTTTCAAATACATTTGGAAGGAAGCGAGGCCCCGTATAAACTCATGCACGTTGTCACTGCCGAAACGCAGGGGGGAATGGAAGCCCCTGACATTAAAAAACTATTATTATGCAGCCGTGCTATCCCGATCAGTAGACTTGATAAGAAACACTAGTGACAAATATTGGGTCAACATAGAAAACATTACAGTATCTCGCCTGTTCCTCTTAGATCCCTCTTACTAACATATACCAAGGGAAGGAAATTCTCTTCCTCCAACCCCTTCTCCCGGGCTCTGCTCAGGGTCTGGTCGAATCTCCATGCCTTCTTGATACCTCCCTCGTCCCCATTACTGAGACTCTCAGAAGTCTTATCACCACCGTTAGATGTACTAAAGGAGGGAGGGGACCTAGCGCGGCGACTGGGACAAATCTCCATTGATCAGATAATGACTGGTGGGGCACTCCACCCGTTGTCGGAATTGAACAACCTCTTGATACCCTCGAGCCTTAATTTTCTCCAATATAACTCACATAAGAGAGCTATTGAAACACATCTGATATTGCCCAGACTCTTCACGCAAACTTACATAATATGAAATCCTCTGCTCTAAATCGTCAAGACCAACCAAGGTCCTCTCTACAATTTACCTGATGCTTCTGTCTAAAGATCTGCCCCCGAGGAGAGCATACATTGCCCACTGGGAAAAAGACCTGGGTTATAAATTCTCACAGTCACAAATTGATCACGTATATGCGCATTCACATGGCCCAACAAGTTGCATGAAAATTCAAGAGAATGCTTTCAAAATTGTATCACGATGGTACACTACACCAGCGCAGATCTGCGTTTGGCGGTCTGGGGCGCAGGACAATTGTTGTCACTGTGGAGGGGGAAAGGGAGATTTCTTACATATTTGGTGGACATGTCCTGCCCTCCAACCCTTCTGGGCTCTAACAGAGAAACTTGCTAGTGGCATTACAGGGACCTCAGTGTCGCTATCGCCGGAAACAGCTTTATTAAACCTCCCTATGGGTTCCAAGCAGAAGGGGACTTTCATCTTAGTTCTCAATATTATTGCTGTGGCCAAACTTTTAATCCCCACTTGTTGGGGTTCAATCTAGACCCCTACTCTTCAACAACTGCTGTCAAAGGTAGACCAACTTTTCCATATGGCCGAAGTTATTGCCTGGGTGAATCATAGACAGCGTTCTTTCGAAGAAAACTGGCGCTTATGGATCAAATACAGATCCTCCTTCAATCCATAAGCCACTCGAAGCCCAACCTGTGATATCATCAGATCCCCCCCTCCTATACCCTCTCTTATTGCTTCTTCTACTACCACTCTACTCTTTTCTCTATCTCTCTCCTATTCTTTTCTTCTGTCCTTTGTTAATCACAAAAAAAAAATACTGGTACTGGTATTACACTGTTTGTACACTTTATTGTGAAAATTGAATCACTGATGATTAGTGTTGTCATACTTTGAATCTATCAATAAAAAGATAATTGAAAAGAAAAGGAGGCGCAGAGCAGGGCCACCGCTAAGCTCCGCCCAGTAGTGTGTGGTGATCCCGATCTACTCCCCTGTCACATTTACTTTCCTTGCTTTGGCAACACTAAATGTATTTTGGTCCTGCCAATAAAGCCTATTTGAGTCTGAGTTGAAGTTCAACTGTTTGTTCATTCTGCCTCCCAAATATAATAAAAAGAAACCAATCAATGTTATGTAGGCAAAAATAATACCAATTCTCATCTCACAAAAAACAAGTCCTCACTCAGGTCCATCAACTGTCAATGGAAAAACAGAGGTTCCCACACTATTAGTGGCTCAAAGGCTTTTAAAAAGCAACAAGGTTTCTATAAACGAATCCTGCAAAATCCGCTCTCACTTCTGAGCCTTGCAGTGTGCTCACACAACATGTAGGATCCCTGTATTTAGCAATATTATAGCGAGAAGAATCCACTTAACCCCTTCATGACCCAGTCTATTTTGACCTTAATGACCAGGCCACTTTTTGCAATTCTGACCAGTGTCCCTTTATGAGGTAATAACTCAAGCTGGTTTCACATTGGAGTTTCACAGACCTGCGTCGGTCTGTGCATGGCTGCTGCTAAGCTCCGCCCCCTGTCGCGCCTCCTCCGGTTAGCTCCGCCTATGGGCGCAGGACGCTACATGCGTCCCCTATCTTTAGCATTGATGATGCAGGCCATGTGCAGGTATGCATTTGGCAGCGCATGCATCCTTTTGATGGTGCACCAAACGCAACCTGTTGCATTTTGGTGCGCTCGGCGCACCGTCAAATGGACGCATGCGCTGCCAAACGCATACCTGTGCACGGCCTGCATCCCCTATCTTTAGCATGCAGCGTCCTGCGCCCATAGGCAGAGCTAACCAGAGGAGGCGCGGCAGGGGGCAGAGCTTAGCAGCGGCCGTGCGCAAACCGACGCAGGTCTGTGAAACGCCAATGTGAAACCAGCTTTAGGAACGCTTCAACGCATCTTAGCGATTCTGAGATTGTTTTTTGTGACATATTGGGCTTCATGTTAGTGGTAAATTTAGGTCGATAATTTTTGCATTTATTTGTGAAAAAAATGGAAAATTGGCAAAAATTTTCAAAATTTCGCAATTTTCAAATTTTGAATTTTTATTCTGTTAAACCAGAGAGTTATGTGAGACAGAATAGTTAAAAAAATAACATTTACCACATGTCCACTTTTCATCAGCACAATTTTGGAAACAAAATTTTTTTGTTAGGAAGTTATAAGGGTTAAAGGTTGACCAGAGATTTCTCATTTTTACAACAAAATTTACAAAACCATTTTTTTAGGGACCATCTCACATTTGAAGTCACTTTGAGGGGACTATATGGCAGAAAAAAACAAAAGTGACACCATTTTAAAAACTGCACCCCTAAAGGTGCTCAAAACTACATTCAAGAAGATTATTAACCCTTCAGATGCTTCACAGGGACTAAAGCAACATGGAAGGAAAAAATGGACATTTTACTTTTTCCAACAAAAATTTTCTTTTAGCATCAATTTTTCCATTTTCACATGGGTAACAGGATAAAATGGATCCTAAAATTTGTTGGGCAATTTCTCCTGAGTACACCGATGCCTTATATGTGGTCATAAACCACTGTTTGGGCGCACGGCAGGGCTCAGAAGGGAAGGAGCCATTTGACTTTTTGAATGGAAAATATGCTGGAATATTTAGCGGACACCATGTCCTGTTTGGAGAGCCCCTGTGTGCCTAAACATTGGTGCTCCCCCACAAGTGACCCCATTTTGGAAACTAGACCCTTCAAGGAACTTATCTAGATGCATAGTGAGCACTTTGAACCCCCAGGTGCTTCACAAATTGATCCATTAAAAAAAAGTACATTTTTTTCACAAAAATTGTCTTTTAGCCTCAGTTTTTTCATATTCACATGGGCAACAGGGTAAAATGGATCCTAAAATTTGTTAGGTAATTTCTCCTGAGTACACCGATACCTCATATGTGGTCATAAACCACTGTTTGGGAACATGGCAGGGCCCGGAAGGGAAGGAGCGCTATTTGACTTTTTGAATAGAAAATTAGCTCCAATCGTTAGCGGACACCATGTTGCGTTTGGAGAGCCCCTGTAAGCCTAAACATTGTAGCTCCCCCACAAGTGACCCTATTTTGGAAACTTATTTAGATGTGTGGTGAGCACTTTGAACCCCCAAGTGCTTCACAGAAGTTTATAATGCAGAGCAGAGAAAATAAAAAATCATTTTTTTCCCTCAAAAATGATTTTTTAGCCCGCTATTTTTTATTTTCACGAGGGTAACAGGAAAAATTAGACCGCAAAAATTGTTGTCCAGTTGGTCCTGAGTACGCTGGTACCTCATATATGGGGGGAATCACTGTTTGGGTGCACGGCAGGGCACAGAAGGGAAGGAGTGCCATTGACTTTTTGAATGGAAAATTAGCTCCAATCGTTAGCGGACACCGTGTCGTGTTTGGAGAGCCCCTGTGTGCCTAAACTTTGGAGCTCCCCTACAAATGACCCCATTTTGGAAACTAGACCCCTAAGGAACTTATCTAGATGCATAGTGAGCATTTTGGACCCCCAGGTGCTTCACAGAAGTTTATAACGCAGAGCTGTGAAAATAAAAATAATTTTTTTTCCTCAAAAAAATGATTTTTTAGCCCGCTAATTTTTATTTTCACAATGGTAACAGGAGAAATTGGACCCATCAAGTTGTTGTCCAGTATCCCATATGTGGGGGGAACCACTGTTTGGGCACACATCGGAGCTCAGAAGGGAAGTAGTGACGTTTTGAAATGCCGACTTGATGGAATGGTCTGCGGGCATCATGTTACGTTTGCAGAGCTCCTGATGTGCCTAAACAGTAGAAACCCCCCATAAGTGACCCCATTTTGGAAACTATTCCACCCAAGGAACTTATCTAGATGTGTGGTGAGCACTTTGAACCCCCAAGTGCTTCACAGAAGTTTATAACGCAGAGCCATGAAAATAAAAAATTGTTTTTTTTCCACAAAAATTATTTCAGCCCCCAATTTTTTATTTTCCCAAGGGTAACAGGAGAAATTAGACCACAAAAGTTGTTGTGCAATTTTTCCTGAGTACGCTGATACCACATATGTGGGGGTAAACCACTGTTTGGGCACACATTGGGGCTTGGAATGGAGGGACCACTGTTTGACTTTTTGAACGCAAAATTGGCTGGAATAAATGGTGACACCATGTCGCATTTGGAGACCCCTTGATGTGCCTAAACAGTGGAAACCCCTCAATTCTAACTCCAACCCTAACCCCAACACACCCCTAACCCTAATCACAACCCTAATCATAACCCTAACCACAACCCTAACCCCAACACACCCCTAACACTAATCCCAAATCTAACCTTAACCACAATTCTAACCCTAATCCCAACTCCAACCCACCCCTAACCCTAAAATTAACCCTAATTCCAACCCTAACCCTAATCCCAACCCCAACCCACCCCTAACCCTAAAATTTACCCTAATTCCAACCCTAATCCCAACCCTAATACCAACCCTAACTCCATCCCTAACCCTAATTCCAACCATAACCCTAATTCCAACCTGTAACGGGGCTTACCAAGCTGGGGTACCTCTTTCAGTACCACCCTGTGTTTTCGAAGGTCCGCTCTGCGTTGACTGGAGTCTGAATGAATGACGCTGGCTGGAATCCCTGGGTTACATGGACGCATATAAAAGATCACTGCTTCTCCATGTATTTCCAGTCTGACAACACTTTACTCACAGGACACAGAATATACTGTATCACACAGATATAGAGGGCAGGCCAGACATGCAATACGAAAGCCGCAGGTGGCCGAAGCCTGCCGATGTTTACTGTGGAAATTACAAAGGTGGGGGGAGGGCGGACAAAAGGGGAATGCTGATGCATTAGGGACATGCATCTCTCATAGAACCTATTATACATCCATATAACTGCACAACATATTCTGGGGGCTAAGTGGTTCTGTAACACGGCTCCCCTTTTCAGCGACGCGATCGGCATACACAGTCTGATCCTCAACGGATCGGTTTGGGGATGACCGAAGTTTCTGGGGTTGGTACAAGTTCCGTTTGTCGACTTAGTCCATCGGCGTTACCGTTTTGTTTGCTGGGTCTATTGTGGATGGTGAAGTCCAGAGGTTGTAGAGCTAAACTCCACCGCAGCAATCTGGCGTTGTCTCCGGAGACCCGATTAAGCCAGACTAGGGGATTATGGTCCGTTAGAAGGGAAAACTGTCGTCCATACAAATATGGTTGCAACTTCTTGAGTGCCCATACTAACGCCAGGCACTCCTTCTTGATGGCCGCATAGCTTACTTCACGGGGCAGTAGTTTCCAAATCAGGTAAGCTACCGGGTGTTCTTGGCCGTCCGGCCCGACATGGCTCAGTACTGCCCCCAATCCAAACATAGAAGCGTCCGTATGAACAAGGAAACGTTTAGTTGGATTGGGTGCGGCCAATACAGGGGTATTGGTGAGGGCGTCCTTTAGTTGGCGGAAGGCTTCCTCACACTCTGAGGTCCAGGTTACCTGGCGGTGTTGGTTCTTACGGATCAAAACAGTGAGGGGCTTGGCTATGCTGCTGTAATTGGGAACGAATTTCCTGTAATACCCCGCTGTCCCTAGAAACGCCATGACCTGGGTTTTAGTGCATGGGATGGGCCATTTGGCTATGGCCTCAATCTAGGCTGGTTCTGGTCGCTGTTTCCCACTTCCCACCCAATGCCCTAAATACTGAACCTCTGCTTTGCCCATGTGACACTTGTTTGGGTTCAGGGTGATTCCGGCCTGGTGGATCCTGTCCAATACTGTCTCTAGGTGATTTAGATGCTCTTCCCATGTTGCACTGTAGATGGCGATGTCGTCCAGGTAGGCACAAGCATAGTCCTGGAGACCATCCAGAAGCCGGTCAGCCAGCCTTTGGAAGGTTGCCGAGGCATTCTTCATCCCGAATGGCATAACTCGAAACTGGAATAAGCCGAACAGGGTGACAAATGCCGACTTGGGAATAGCGTCAGGACTAAGGGGAATCTGCCAGTAGCCTTTGCATAGATCGATGGTGGTCAAATACTTTGCCCCGCCAGCCGGTTTAACAACTCATCCACACGTGGCATGGGATATGCATCCATCACTGTTTTCTCATTGAGCTTACGATAGTCTACACAAAACCGTGTAGTCCCATCCTTCTTGGGCACTAACACTACGAGGGATGCCCAGGGACTATCTGACTCTTCAATGACCCCTAAACGCAACATCTCTTGTATCTCTTGTCACATCCCCTCTCGTACAGACTCAGGGGCGCGGAAGGGGTTTTGTCGCTGGGGGTCTGATCCTGGGTCTCAACCTTGTGTTGTGCCAGGCGAGTGTACCCCGGTCTCTCTGAAAACATCCTCTGTTGCAGCCTCAACAACGCCTCCGCCTGCTGTCTCTCCCGGGGGCCTAGGTCTTCACCCAAGTGTACCTGGTCCCATGTTCTAGACTGAGTCCTTTCCCCTAAGACATCCGGCAAGGGAAGTCCAGCTAAATCCTCTGCTTCAGGTGCACAGATGGCCACTATCTCTTCAGGGCGCTCCCGGTAGGGCTTCAGCATATTCACGTGGAACATGCGGATAACCCTGGGGTCGTCACAATCGGCGACATTATAGGTTGTGTCGGCTATTTTCCCCACTACCTGGTAGGGCCCCTGCCATGCAGCTTGAAACTTATTCTGCTTAGTGGGCTCTAACACCAGGACCTTCTGTCCTATTTCCAAAGTGCGCTCCGATCGTACCATATGCCCTGGCGCCGCTGGGTCGCCTGTATTTTCTCACGTACAGTCTGAGTCAGCTCCTGTAGGCGGTCCCGGAATTCCAGCACATAGGGTACAATAGGTACCCCTTCTATGAGACCCTCCCCTTCCCAGTGTTCCAGCACTAAGTCTAGGGGTCCCCTTACCCGTCTCCCGTATACCAGCTCGAACGGGGAGAACCCCGTGGATTCTTGGGGCACCTCCCAATAGGCAAACAGGAGGTGTGGAAAGAATTTCTCCCAGTCCCTGTAGGTCCTGGTAAAAGTCCCAATGAGCTGTTTTAATGTCCCGTTAAAGCGTTCACACAACCCATTGGTTTGCGGGTGGTACGGGGCGCTTCTAATGGACTTTACGCCGCACAGCTTCCACAGTTGGTTGGTCACCTCTGCTGTAAACTGGGTACCCTGGTCCGAGATAATCTCCTGTGGAAATCCAACCCGTGAGAAAACCTGGAGCAGGGCGGCCGCCACCGTCTCTGCCAGTATGTTAGGTAACGCAAGCGCCTCTGGATACCGTGTGGCATAATCTACCATGGTCAATATATACTTTTTTCCTGGACGGACTGGGTTTGGCCAACAGCCCTATCAGATCGACCGCTACTCGGCTAAATGGTTCCTCCACAATGGGGAGGGAGCGTAATTTGGCCTTGCATCGATCCCCCCTCTTGCCAATGCACTGACAACTGTCACAGGTCTGGCAGTACTGACGAACATCATAGGTTACCCCCGGCCAAAAGAAGTTTTGTGTCAGACGATGCCTGGTGCGACTGACGCCGAAGTGCCCGGCCAAGGGTATATCATGAGAGATTCGCAGTAGCTCCTGCCTATACTTCTTGGGAACTACCAGCTGTTGTTTTATAGTGGGGCTCGTCCCTGTGTGGTGCTGCTCTGTGATCCGGTAGAGGAGTCCCTGCTTCCATACAAACTGTTCCCCTTCCAGTACTCCTCTCCCCTCCTGTGCCTTCCCACGATATCCCTCTAATGAAGGATACTCAAGTAACTCCCTCTTAAATTCATCTGGGGTGGCCCAAGAAATGTGTCTGGCTATGGGAATACGTGCAGGGCTGGGATGTCTTACCTGGGCCTCCTCTGAGTGTGATTCTGCCTCCGCAGCTCGAGCTTGTCTCCGGGTGGTCATAGGATAGGTCTCAGCCTGAGGGGCTACCGAGAATGCAGACAACATGGGCCCCAAGTCATTTCCCAGCAAGACATCTGCAGGCAAATCCTCCATCAAGCCGACCTCAACAAGGCCATCCCCGACTCCCCAGTTCAGGTGAATCCTGGCAGTGGGTAGTCGATGTATAGCTCCCCCTGCTACATGGACTGCCACTGTCCGGTCCTTCTTCTCTTGGTCCCGGACGAGATGAGGCTTCACAAGGGTCAAAGTTGCTCCGGAATCTCTTAGTCCCTGCATACGTTTCCCATTAACCCACACGACCTGTCGATGCTGTTGTCGATTATCTGGCCGGGCTGCCTGCACGGGGTCTACTTCATGCAGCACTTCCTCCATCTCTTCCACCCCTTGGTTAGTCGTAGCCCCCAATGCCGGGTCAGCTTCGCCTTGGTAGCAGTGTATAGCAGCCCGGCTGAAGGTTGTTGTTCCCGCCTTTAGCCACTGGGTATGCCGAGTCCGGATGGGGCATTGTCTTTGCAGGTGGCCCAGCTGACGGCAGGTGTGACATCGCGCCCCAGGGGGACTGTGGTAGGCCGGGTTTCTAGATGGTCCCCCTACAATCTTCGGTGGTTTGGGGCCCTCCCGGTCCATGGGCGGGCCCCTAGTGACCACCTTTGATCCGGAGAACTGCGGCCTCCTGGCATCATGATGTTCATTGGCCAGACGAGCGGCTTCCTCAAGAGTCGATGGCCGCCTGTCCCGAAGCCAATCCTGTGTCTCGGGGTTTAGTCCATTAAAGAATCGTTCTAACAGGAAGAGCTGGAGGATGTCCTCCTTAGTGGTTGCTTGGCTCCCTTGTTCCCACTGTAGCAGTGACCGCCGTAATTTACAGGCCCATTCAGCGTGGGTATCGGTTACGCGTTTTATAAGTCCACAGAACTTTTGGTGATAGGCCTCTGGTGTCAGCGCATACCGGGCCAAGATCACTTCTTTGATCCGCTCATAGTCCATACAGTCCTCATCAGGTACCGTGCGATAGGCGTCCGCTGCTCGGCCTGTCAGCTTGCTGGCCAGAATCTGAACCCGTTCCTCCGGCTTCACTTGATGAAGGGCACACTGCCGCTCAAAGTCCTGCAGAAAGCCATCAATGTCTTCCTCTGCCTCTCCCAACTGTCGGAAGGCATTATACTGGATCTTTTTGTGGCTTACTGTTGAAGGTACCTGGTCGAAGGCCAGAGCTCCCCCTGCTCGCTGGCTCTCCTCTCTCTGCTCTGCCATCTCCATCTTGGCTAGCTCCACTTTGGCCCGCTCTGCCATCTCCATCTTGGCTAGCTCTATCCTGGTTCGCTCGGCCATCCTTTCCTTCAGATCAGTACGCACATCAGCCATCACCTCTCGTATGATCTCTACCGCAGGGTTTGGGCCATAGAACGCCAGTCTGTTCTTTAGCTCCCTCTGGAATTCGGTCTCCTCCACGTTCACATTGGGGGGCGCTGCACTGTCGTGTTCCATGATGGCTGCTATCAAATCCGCTTTTGCTTTGTTGCTGGCAATCAACCCTCAGGCTTCCACCAGATCTTTTAATGTAGTCCTCTTTAACTTCTGGTAGTTATTTTCCATTCATTCCTTTCCTCCCGTAGAAGGGGTATCAAATCCCGCTGTCTGCCACCAGTGTAACGGGGTCTACCAAGCTGGGGTACCTCTTTCAGTACCACCCCGTGTTTTCGGAGGTCCGCTCTGCGTTGACTGGAGTCTAAATGAATGCCGCTGGCTGGAATCCCTGGGTTACATGGACGCATATAAAAGATCACTGCTTCTCCATGTATTTCCAGTCTGACAACACTTTACTCACAGGACACAGAAAATATCACACAGATACAGAGGGCTGGCCAGACATGCATTACAAAAGCCGCAGGTGGCCGGAGCCTGCCGATGTTTACTGTGGAAATTACAAAGGTGGGGGGAGGGCGGACAAAAGGGGAATGCTGATGCATTAGGGACATGCATCTCTCATAGAACCTATTATACATCCATATAACTGCACAACATATTCTGGGGGCTAAGTGGTTCTGTAACACAACCCTAACCCTAATTCTAACCCTAACCCTAATTCTAACCCCAACACGATTTCTAACACTAATGGAAAAATAAAAATATTTTCTTTATTTTATTATTTGTTCCTGCCTATGGGGGTGATAAAGGGGGGTTTATTTACTTTTACTTTGATCTCTGTGAGAGTTTATCAAAATAGATGAATGAATCTGCAGCCGTTAGATTCCAGCGGGCGCACTGCGCATGCGCCCGCCATTTTCCAAGATGGCGGCGCCCATGATGCAGGACACCGAGACAGCCAGAGGGACAGGAGGTACAGGGGAGGGTGAGTGGGGGAATCAAAAGGCTGGGGGAAGCGGAGGGAAGGGGGAGGGGAGCTGATGATGACTGCGGCGACCAATTGCTGCCATCAGTCGGTGGCGGCGGCCAATCGGTGCAGTCAGTCAGTGTGGGGGGGTCTCATCGGTGTCTGCAGCCATGGCCGATGCTATTGCAGCATCGGCCATGGCTTGATTGTAATATTTCACCAAA
This sequence comes from Dendrobates tinctorius, assembly GCF_039654945.1. Lineage (NCBI taxonomy): Eukaryota > Metazoa > Chordata > Amphibia > Anura > Dendrobatidae > Dendrobates > Dendrobates tinctorius. Next base: position 8,248,509 of record NW_027361731.1, on the reverse strand, counting down.
TTTCATTGGTGAAATATTATAATCGCACTGCGCATGTGCCCGCCATTTTACAAGATGGCGGCGCCCATGAGCCGGGACGGCGGGACACCAGGAGCCAGAGCAGGGCTCGGAGGCACTGTGGAGGGTGAGGGGGTGATCGGATTGCGGGGGGGAAGTGGAGGGGGAGCAGACTGTGACAGTGGCGGCCGTTCGCTGCCGTCAGTCCGTGGCGGGGGACGATCGCCCCCCGCCAGCCAGTGTGGGAGGAGGTCAGATTAGTGTCTCCAGCCATGTCCGATGCTACTGCAGCATCGGCCATGGCTGGATTGTAATATTTCATCAAATTTCATTGATGAAATATTACTATCGCTCTGATTGGCTGTTTCACTTTCAACAGCCAATCAGAGCGATCATAGCCAAGTGGGGGCTAAGTCATCCCCCCGTGGTGAAGAGTCCTGTGTGTGCACGCGCGTGGGTCGGGTGACCTTTCAGTGACCCCAGTCACCCGACCCACAGGAGGCTGATTTATACCATGACGCCTACGTAGGTGTCACCTACGTAGGCGTCATGGGTCGGGAAAGGAGTTAATTTATGGTGTGTGTCTCCTGGAGCACAATCTGGGCACTATGTGTTGGATAATAAAATGGCAAATGTGTAATTTTCATTCTCCAACATCCACTGCGTGTTAATTTCTGGAAAGTGGCTGTGGAGTCAAAATATTCACTCCTCCTACAGATTATAACCCTCAGTGAATTAATTTATAAAATGGAATCACTTTATGGGGATTTCGACTATTCTGGTTTTCTGTCATGTGGTTATATTAGGGCTCCTGCATATGGTGTGTCCAATCTCATCTGGGGTCTGTTCCTGGGGTCCAGGTGGAGTAATCTGCTCCCTACTTCAGCCAATAGGAAAGTACCACACCCTACTAAAGCTCAAAGCATATGGCCGGAATCTGCCAGATACAGCGTTGTTCTCCTCTGGTTCAGTCCTCTGTGCTCAGCTCGCGGCTTGTGTATTTGTCTCCTGTTGTGACCGTGGCCCGTTTACTGACTACTCTTGTGTCTTCTGATTCTGTATTCTGTCCTTCTCACATAAGTGAGGCAGGACAATCCAACCACTATCAAACTATCAAACAGAATGAACAGGTAAAAAGAAGACATAGAATAAAGAAATATGTTACATCCTCAACAACAACGTATGAACGAGGGGAGAACTCCAACAGTAAACCGGAGATGCACTCATTTATGGTGGACCATTGGAGCTACTATGAGTCCTGACCAGACGATTAGGGAAAATAACACTGCCCCCCATTTCAGGAGGTATTGTGCAGTAATCTGAATCCATGAATCCAGGGCTCGAGCCATGCCAACACATCTCCTGCAGGGGTGAATAAATGTATATTACAGCCATCAGCCACACACAGCTTAGAGATATATCATGGCACAGGTGTAATGTTTGTCCTGTAGTTTATCACAATCCTCCTTGAAATAAGTTTTAATACAAACTGAAAAGTCAGCAGGCCCGGATAGAAAATCTGGCCCCAATAATATTGAAAGTAATAAGATATATTCTGCCCCAAACTCATCCTGGTTAATCCTGGCTCATTTTGTGTGCAGTAGATTCTAGTTTCAAGCTTGGTACAAAAATAACTAACCAGGATGAGTTTTGGGCAGAATATATCTTATTACTTTCAATATTATTGGTACCATTTCCATAAAACTTGGTGTTTTCCTGTATATTTTTCAAAAATAGGTACATTTGACAATGTTTTGTCTATTGTTTAATTTCATTGTGGTGTAAGTAAGAGGACAATGCTCGCCACAATCCATCACTAGGGTCTCCACACCTTGCATACATCTGTTTTTGGGACAACTGGGTGACAATCGTCTTGATGTCAGACGTTTATTTATTGTGATTTTTGTAGCAAGCTTGAAAACTTAGAATCTACTGCACACAATATGAGCCAGGATTAACCAGGATGAGTTTGGGGCCAGATTGAAAAACTGCCCAGGCGGGTAGATGCCTGCTGGGCTGGTGGCTCTGAGCTTCAAAATGGGCTGCTGGCCCTTTAAATCTTCTGCACAGGCCCTGGTGTGCGCATACTCTCTCGGTGCACGCGCTGACCGGGGCAGCAGCGGCCTGCGTCAGCTCATGAGCGCAGCCCTCTTAAGCGCGGAGAAGCAGGAGAGTGCGCATTAAGGCCTGTGCAGAAGTTTGAAAAGCCAGCCGCCGCTGCCCTCTCCTGAAGCTTTCTCAGGGGATTTGTTCCTTCCTGTCCCACAGTGGCTTCCAAGTGCTGCTGCGGTGGTGGTGGTGCTGGCGGCGGCTCCTCCACCCAGCCGGCCCCCTGATCCCGGAGAACGGGGGTGCAGCCGAGCAGGCACTGAAAGCTGGACGCATCAAGAGGATGGTGCGGCTGACAGCAGAGCTCCTGCTGCTGCTGGGACTTGTGCTGCTACACTGCACATCACTGTGCTGCGAGGGAGTCCTGCCAGCCCGGCCAATGTCAGCAGCCAGCACCAGGTGAGTCTGCTCCCGGCTACCGACGTGCGTTTCGGCGTACCTTTTTCAAGGGGCCTAAAAAGGTACACCGAAACGTGCGTCGGGGCAGGTGGGCCTGTTCGGGAAGGTGCCTCTCTCTCCTCACAAGGTACTTGTACATTACTATCCTATTATGTTTACTATGGATATTAGATATGACTCTGTTCCATATGTGCCTATACTATCTACCTATTATTGGCATGTTGCTATGTACTTGTAAAGGAGCGGTATGATATGTTTGCTTAGTCTATTACTATGACAATTATTTATATTTACCTCCTGACAGACCCATCCTGGGCCTCTTGTATGTGGTGGGAATAATCGTGTTCCATCCTCTAGTCTCACTTTGCCTGTCCATCTGTACAATTTTAGATCAATAAAGTTTTTTTTACTTGGCTTTGACCTTATGACTGTGGTGTTCTATTGAGTGTGACTGTGTTTACAGTTGGTCATACAATGTCCTGAGATATGGTATTTTTTGGGGGTATAACTCTTTTTCTATACCCTGTGTAATTGTGGTACATCTTTCCACCAAATATGTTCATTGGATCTCTCTTGTAGTATTTTATGCATGATCTGTGAATACTGCCATATGGACACAATTCTGTGATCGCTAGAAGAAGAACAACTGGACCTGTGTATCCACCAGTGTCCATTGTTTTAAGGCCAAGATATCCGAGATGTCTGCATTTATGCTGTTTTTGCCTAATTCATCTGTCGGCCCGATGACTGTTTCCTCTTTCAGATGTGTCGGGTCACGTGGGGCCCGCGTGTTTCCGGCTAGTCGTGGAGGAGATACCACCTCGGGTATGATGGGCGGTGCGCCCACTCAATAATCTTTTGGCCGGCGCAATTTAAATGCCCTTTGCTTGCGCCTTTGGCCACGCGCCCTGAGGAAGGAGCTGTATGCTCCGAAACGCCCGTCGGGGTCAGGCCGCTATGCGCTGCGTTCATCAATCCCAGGTAATGATGTATACCCTTTAAATGCTGGATCTGTTTTGAACACTTTTTCCATGATTATTTTTCTAATGGAGAGCTGTTGGTCCCTGCTTATGTTAATATGCACTGGCTTCATATAACTGTGTGATATATTGTGGCGGTTTGACAAATATATACTCGGACTCTCCGTTTTTGTTCCAGCTTTGCTATTGACCAACTATTATATTGTTACATAGAGGTACACTTCCTGGATTGTGCAGGTGGCATACTTGGCCCATTTTTTTTGCCATTGTACATGCCTGTTTATCTCTCTCCCCTTTCCATGTACCTTATGTCTGTTTGTTACATAAATTCTTAATAAAATATTGTTTTTTATGGGACTTTTTTGACTGTGTGCTTCCTCTTTCGTTGCTTATCTATTTAGATTGCAGTTGTCCAGACCATAGTCCAATATGTATATGTGACCTAGGTGAATTATTCTGCCATGTAACTCTCAAGCTGTCTGGTTTATACATATACTATGTATACCACAATTATACTTTACAGAAGAGATTAAAAAAACAAATCATTACACTTACCTTCCTGGCGCTCCCTTGCAGCATTCTGCTCCATTGCCAGCAGCTGCTTAATGCTTGTAGGGCAGGGACGTTATGCGCTGCTTGCAAGCTAAAGGGCAGTTGCCGGAATACTCAGTGCTCTGCATGCAGGGACTGTTTGCACGGAGAGCAGTGAGTATTTATTGCTCTTCAGTGGCGCGCAGTATAAGCTGGAGCTTTCCTGCTGCAGTTGGCGGTCATGTGTACCGATACTCAAGAGAAATGAATATTCAGAATATTCATTTCTCATGTATCAGCACACGTGACCTCCGGCAGCAGCAGGATGGCTCCAGCTGAGACTGTGCGCACTATTGAAGAGCAACGAATACTCACTGCTCTCTGCGATGAACAGTCCTGGCGTGCAGAGAGCACTGAGTATTCCGGCAGCTGCTCTTTGGCTTGAAAGCAGCACATAACTTCCCTGCCAAGCGCTGCTTACAAGTATAAAGCAGCAGCTGTTGTCGGATCAAGATGCTGCCAAGGAAGCGCTGGGAAGCTAAGTATAATGGTTTTTTTTTGTTTTTTTTATCTTTTCTTATGGGGACATGCATACCAGGATAAGGAAAGGATGAGATCAATCATATCAGGATAAAGATGGGGCCATGCATACAAGGACTGGAATGGGGACCAATCATAACAGGTAAAGGATGGAGCCCTGCAGACCAGGACAGGGATCGGGCCATGCATACCATTATAGGGATAAGGGCGATCATTCCTACCAGGATAAGGTTGAGGTGGACCATTTCTACCAGGAAAGGGATGAGGAGCCATGTATACTAGGACGAGATGGTGCCCTGCATACCAGGATAGGTATGAGGGCGATAGTTCCTGACAGGATAGGGATTAGGAGGCCATGCATACCATGATGGGGATGAGGAGACATGCATACCATGATGGGGATGAGGGAACCATGCATACCAGGATAGGGATGAGGGGCCATGTGTTTCAGGATGGAGATGAGAGAACCATATTTATCAGGATAGGGGATATTAAGTACAGAATTGACCACATTTTTGCCTCAGTCTTTTTTTTCCCCTAATTTCCTCCTCCAAAACCTTTGTACAGCTAATAGTCCGAAAAATACAGTGTATATATTGGAAAACCCATTTAAATGGATTATGCAAAGTAATGCCCTATCCTGCGACCTATGTAGTCGCTGGGGTACAACCGCTAGGACCCCCATGATCCCGAGAACTGGCGCTCTAAAGAAGAGGTCGATCATGCGCACTGAGGTGGCATTCACACATGGACTTCAAATAACTCCTTTAAGGCTGGTTTCACACTTGCGTTTTTTTTTTGCGGTATTTTAGCGCTAAACATCCTATACTTTGCATGGGATGCGCTTATGTGCGCATACACATGCGTTTGTACGCGTTTTTCCGCGCATGCGTTTTTTTGCGGTATGCGCTCGGGCGCACAAAATGCATCCTGTTGCATTTTTTGGGCGTCCGACTTGCCTCAAAAAAACGCATGCGCGCGCAATGCGTTTTTTTACAGCAAGACACCCATTATAAGTCTATGGGTGCGCATATGTGCGCATTGGCATGCTTATGTATGCGTTTTTTTGCACATGCGTTTTTTTTGTTAACCATGGAATATAGGGGTTTGGGTTAGAGTTAGGGTTAGTTAAGGGGGTTTAGGGTTAGGGTTAGGGTCAGGGTTAGGGTTAGGGTCAGGGTCAGGGTTAGTTAGGGTTTAGGGTTTGGGTTAAGTATGGTTTGGTTCAGGGTTAGGGTTAGGGTCAGGGTTAGGGTTAGGGTCAGGGTTAGGGTCAGGGTTAGGGTTAGGGTCAGGGTTAGGGTTAGGGTCAGGGTTAGGGTCAGGGTTAGGGTCAGGGTCAGGGTCAGGGTTAGGGTTAGGGTCAGTAAAGTCATGGTTTGGGTTAGTGTGAGGGGCCACCTAATGTTTGGAAAAAACGCAAACGCGGTAAAAACGCACTAAAAACGCATACAAACGCATAAAAACGCTGCGTTTTTTTCATGCATGCTCATAAAAATGCTTGAAAAAAAAGCAGCAGTTGTATGCTTTTGTATGCGTTTTCTCAATGCGTTTTTTTGCGGGAAAAACGCGCTGCAAAAAAAAGCAAGTGTGAAATTAGCCTAAGATGAGTGTTGAAGGGCACAACAAAGTATAGCAAAATCCACTGATCGTGTGTGGGGGGAGTGTTATAGTATGTGGGCTGGTGGGATTTGTGTGGCAGGGCTGCTTTTTTATCCCAGTCCGGCCCTGAAAGTCAGGATAAAGGGAAACTGTTGCTATTGTACAGAAATTCACACCTGGCCTCATTGCACATTTAATGTTGTGGATCATAAAAGCAAAATTTGGCCAGAAAGTCTGGACCTGGTCTTGTAGGGACCATATGAGCACATTCAGCAGCACAGAAGGAGGAGAAGGTAGATTCATCCAATAAGATACCAGGGTTCTAGGAAGCCAACAGCATCATTACCCTCCGATTTCAGATACAGACCCATCATAATACTTTTCTTCAAGCGATTTTCTAATTTATCAGAACATTCTATGTACACTGTCATCTGGCATTGTAGTTTACAGATCTGGGCAGGTAACGGTCAGCGTCTTCTAATCCCAGGGGGTAGATGGATCCTCCAGGTGATAAGTTCTATATAAAAGGGCTTTCAATGCCCAAAGTCATTTGAACAGTTTAGGGTGAAGGAGAATGTTGTGCTCTAGAGGCAAAATGGTGATCATGGTAATACGGCCGGACTACACCAACGATAGAGTTGAGCGAAACGGGTCGAAAAAATTCAAAAGTCGCCAACTTTCGCCAAAGTCGGGTTTCATGAAACGAAACCCGACCTTAGCGTGAGGTCGGCCACGAGGTCGGCGACTTTAGCGCCAAAGGTCGCGTTTCAAAAGATGCTTTATCGCCCTTTTTCAGCCAATCAGGAAGAACGGACACTGTGGGCAACGTGATGACATAGGCAGCGGTCACCACCATCTTGGAGAAGGGCATGCAAGTGATTGGCTTGCTTTGTGTGGCGTCACAGGGGGTATAAAAGGGCAGGGACGCCGACCGCCATGGTACTCATGCTGATCTCAGAATATGGAGAGCTTCTGCAGCTGCTGATTCTGTAGGGAGAGCGTTAGGAAGGCAAAAAGAAAAAAAAACTGCTTCTACTACTAGCGCTTTTCACTGTAGTTACTGTGCAGTGAAAGGTGAAGATTTTTGCTCTTCTGCAGCAGCGCTGGTGGTGATTAGCCTGCCTTTTAAGCTGCATTGCTGTGTGCACACTGGTGTTCAAACTGCTTTTTTAAAAGCAATCCAAATTGTATTGTTTTGTCCTGGTGAGGTAGTGAGCGTTCATTTTTTCACACACCGTACAGCGGTGTACGCTCCTCACACAGTACCGTGTAACGGCTGTTATCACGGCCAAATTGAAACTATCTACATGTGTGACTCTGTAAGGAAAAGTCGAGGAGTTTATCCGTTCTTACAGACCTACACCTTATAGTTTTGTCCGTTTTTCAAACAGTATAGAATATTTGCTGTTTGATTACATTCAAAACTAGAGAGAGACAGCGTGTGTCAGTCTGTATACAAAAACACGGAGCTTGACAATTTTACATACACCGTACAGCGGTGTACGTGCACGCTCCTCTCTCAGTACCGTGTAACGGCTGTTATCACGGCCAAATTGAAGCTATCTACGTGTGTGACTCTGTAAGGAAAAGTCGAGGAGTTTGTCCGTTCTTACAGACCTACACTCTAGGGAAACTCCAATTCTGCCCAATTCTATATACACCTTGTAGTTTGTCATACACTAGGCAATTTCTGCCGGTCACATTGTGATGTTATAGACACAGGGCCTGACAGAATCCAACTGTGTCCTGAAGTGTAGAGATTCCAATTCTCCATAGTCCTCTATCCACTTTTCTTACAACATCCATAATCTGCCTGTCACATTGCGGTGTAAAATAAACAGGGCCTGACAGAATCCAACTGTGTCCTGAAGTCTACAGAGATTCCAATTCTCCACAGTCCTCTATCCACCTTTATTACACCATCCAGAATCTGCCTGTCACATTGCGGTGTAAAATAAACAGGGCCTGACAGAATCCAACTGTGTCCTGAAGTCTACAGAGATTCCAATTCTCCCCACTACTATATACACCTTGTACCTTGTTTTACAGTACCATATAGTTGGTGGTTTTTTGGGTACATTTTCCCCAAAAATGAGGAAGTGTGGTGGAAGAGTCCGTGGAAGTGGGCGGGGGTTGGCAGCTGGTAATGATGGTGTTGGTGTTGGTGGTGGATCTGCAGGTAGTGGCAAAAGCAAAATAGCACCAAATGCAGGAGGTGTTGAGCCTGCGTCATCGTCTGGCTCCACAAGGCCTCGAAGGCTCCCTTTTCTGGGAGTAAGTAAAACGCTTTTAAAGCCGGAGCTTCAAGAACAAGTTTTGGCTTACATTGCTGACTCAGCCTCCAGCTCTATCGCCTCCTCTTCTGAAGTTTTAAAAAATAAAAGCACTGAGTCATCATTGGAGGCTCATGTTCATGAACCACACCTTTCCTTGTGTCCTTCACCCCAACCAAAATTGAAGGATGCGGCAGGCCACACTACAGATTACTCCATGGAGCTGTTTTCACATACCATGCCTGGGTTATCAAGTCAAATCGTGAATTACCCAGGCAAAGATGAATCTGACAAAGGAGTGTACTGATGCACAGCCACTGATAGATGATTCTGCTGGTACATTCACTCAGAGCACTACATTGTCCTCGCAGTGTACTGAGCCAGAATCTGACCCAGATGAAACTCAGGTGCCCCTTCCCGCATACTATACCACCATACATGGTGACACAGAGGAAGGTGCACATGACATTGAAGAGGAGGTGATGGATGACCCAGTTGTTGACCCAGATTGGCATCCATTGGGGGTAGAGGGTGCCGCTGGAAATAGCTCAGAAGAGGAGGAGGAGCATCCGCAGCGGGCATCGACATCGCAACAGCTGTTATCTGGCAGGCCCGGAGCAGTCCAAAAACGGGTTACAAAAACCAAAAGAGTTGCAGGACAGCTTGGCCAGACGGTCAAAATAGCACAGCGTGCAAGGCCTCAAAATGTCTTCCATAGTTGGAAGAGTGCAGTGTGGCACTTTTTTGAACAAAATCCTAATGATCAGGCAAAGGTTATCTGTAAGAAGTGTGCAAAGACCTTTAGCCAAGGGAAAAATCTGAGAAATTTGAATACCAGTTGCATGCTAAGACATTTAACCACCATGCACTTGCAAGCGTGGACGGACTACCAAAACTCACGTACCACATATGCTACTGCTCCCAAAAAACGTAAGAAGGTAGTCAGCAATGCTACATTGTTTACCCAAGTGTAAGTCCACCAGTTAGCACACGACCAGCAGCAAATGTTGAGTTGTCGTCGCAAGGGCAAATCAGTCAGGGAATCACACTGTTATTGCAACGAAAGACTGAATCTAGGCCATCAGAAAGAACACCAACTCCATCACCATCATCAACCCTTTCTCAGTCCGCCATGTCCACCGCTAGTTCCACCATATGCAGCTCTCAAGTCCAGCTCACCCTACCAGAGACTATGAGTAGGACAAGAAAGTACTCATCCTCTCATCCGCGTACACTGGGTTTGAACTCCCACATTGCCAAACTAATCTCGTTAGAGATGATGCCCTATCGGTTGGTTGAAAGCGCAACTTTCCGCGAACTCATGGCCTACGCAGTACCACGCTATGACCAGTCGCCAATTCTTTTCTCGCAAAGCCATCCCAGCCCTCCACCTTCATGTGAAAGACCGCATTGTCCATGCAGTCAAGCAATCAGTGAGTGGAAAGGTGCACCTCACAACTGAGGCATGGTCCAGTAGGCAAGGCCAGGGATGTTACGTGTCCATCACTGCGCACTGGGTTAATGTGGTGGATTCCGTGTCCACAGGGGACAGCTGTGATGGCACAGTGCTGCCTAGCCCATGGTATAGGAAACAGTTGGCTGTAGGTGTTCGACCCTCCTCCTCCTCCAGAAGCGAAAGCTCGTCCACAGAGCGCAGTCGCATGAGCATGGCATCCGCAGCTGACAGTGGTGCACACGATGTGTCCCGCTATCGATCAGCTAGCGGAAAGCGTCAGCAGGCTGTGTTGCAGATGATGTGTTTGGGTGACAGACACATGGCGGAGGTACTGGCCGACTACTTTCAGCGACAAACTGAGTCATGGCTGGGCAGTCTACATCTTGAGGCAGGCAAGGTAGTTAGTGATAACTAGAGTTGAGCGATACCGTCCGATACTTCAAAGTATCGTATCGGATGGTATCGGCCGATCTTTAAAAAAAAGTATCGGTATCGCAGATTCCGATACCGGAAGTCCCATTCAAGTCTATGGGACTTCCGGTATCGGAATAAGAAAAACCCTTTCCTGCCCTTGTACAGCCTCTCTGGGGTCTGTACGGGCCTTTCGGGGGGCTGTGCCGGCCTGCCAGGGGGTCTGTGCAGGCTCCGGTGCTCTGTGCCGGCCTGCCGGTGGTCTGTGCAGGCTCCGGGGGGCTGTGCCGGCCTGCCGGGGGGCTGTGCCGGCCTGCCGGTGGTCTGTGCAGGCTCCGGGGGGCTGTGCAGGCCTGCCGGGGGGCTGTGCCGGCCTGCCGGGGGGCTGTGCTGATGTCCGGGGGTCTGTGCAAGCATCGTCCGATGGGACTACAAGTCCCATCGGGCGATGCCTGCTACCATGACAGTGATTGACACATTAGCCAATGATGGGACAGTAGTAGTCCCATCATCCGGCTAATGTGTTAAATGTTAAAAAAAAAAAATAAAAAAAAAAAAAATACTACATACATACTACATGCATGCTACATACATACTACATGCTACATACATACTACATATATACTACATACATGCTACATACATGCTACATACATACTACATGCATGCTACATACATACTACATGCTACATACATACTACATGCATGCTACATACATACTACATGCTACATACATACTACATATATACTACATACATACTACATACATACTACATACATGCTACATACATACTGCATGCTACATACATACTACATACATACTACATACATACTACATACATACTACATGCATGCTACATACATACTACATGCATGCTACATACATACTACATGCATGCTACATACATACTACATGCATGCTACATACATACTACATGCTACATACATACCACATACATACTACATACATGCTACATACTACATACATACTACATACATACTACATGCATGCTACATACATACTACATGCATGCTACATACATACTACATGCCACATACATACCACATACATACTACATACATACTACATACATACTACATATATACTACATGCATGCTACATACATACTACATGCTACATACATACCACATACATACTACATACATGCTACATATATACTACATGCATGCTACATACATACTACATATATACTACATGCATGCTACATACATACTACATGCTACATGCATGCTACATACATACTACATACATACTACATGCTACATACATACCACATATATACTACATACATACAATACATTCATACAATACATACATAGACATACAGTACATATAACATAGAGTAACATACTTACCAATACTTGTCACATTGTTCCCCGAAGCCATTGTCTTTTCCGGAATAAATATTAACATAACAAACCACAAAAATACTCACCCACGATCCGAAGCAGTCCACGAGTGTGTCCCATGACGATCTTGGGTAGAGAACTGCAGCATCAGCTGTTGCTGCCGTTCTCTACGGGTTGCAGGAATCCAATGACGGAAGGTAGGTATCCTTCCGCACTGTATTCCTCCGCCACTTAAAAAAAAAAAAGTCCCTAGTCTCACTTTATGCCATTGCTGCGTCATTGGATTCCTGCAGCCCGTAGAGAACGGCAGCAACAGCTGATGCTGCAGTTCTCTACCCAAGACAATGGCTTCGGGGAACAATGTGACAAGTATTGGTAAGTATGTTACTCTATGTTATATGTACTGTATGTCTATGTATGTATTGTATGAATGTATTGTATGTATGTAGTATATATGTGGTATGTATGTAGCATGTAGTATGTATGTAGTATGTATGTAGCATGCATGTAGCATGTAGTATGTATGTAGCATGCATGTAGTATGTATGTAGCATGCATGTAGTATGTATGTAGTATGTATGTAGTATGTATGTGGTATGTATGTGGCATGTAGTATGTATGTAGCATGCATGTAGTATGTATGTATCATGCATGTAGTATGTATGTAGTATGTATGTAGTATGTAGCATGTATGTAGTATGTATGTGGTATGTACGTAGCATGTAGTATGTATGTAGCATATATGTAGTATGTATGTAGTATGTATGTAGAATGCATGTAGTATGTATGTAGAATGCATGTAGCATGCATGTAGTATGTATGTAGCATGCATGTAGTATGTATGTAGTATGTATGTAGTATGTATGTAGCATGCAGTATGTATGTAGCATGTATGTAGTATGTATGTAGTATATATGTAGTATGTATGTAGCATGTAGTATGTATGTAGCATGCATGTAGTATGTATGTAGCATGTAGTATGTATGTAGCATGCATGTAGTATGTATGTAGCATGTATGTAGTATGTATGTAGCATGTATGTAGTATGTATGTAGCATATATGTAGTATGTATGTAGCATGTAGTATGTATGTAGCATGTATGTAGTATTTTTTTTTTTTTTAACATTTAACACATTAGCCGGATGATGGGACTACTACTGTCCCATCATTGGCTAATGTGTCAATCACTGTCATGGTAGCAGGCATCGCCCGATGGGACTTGTAGTCCCATCGGACGATGCTTGCACAGACCCCCGGACATCAGCACAGCCCCCCCGGCAGGCCGGCACAGCCCCCCGGCAGGCCGGTACAGACCCCCACAGGGTGCACAGACCACCGGCAGGCCGGCACAGCCCCCCGGCAGGCCGGTACAGACCCCCACAGGGTGCACAGACCACCGGCAGGCCGGCACAGCCCCCCGGCAGGCCGGTACAGACCCCGGGCAGTCCACACAGCCCCCCGGCAGGCCGGCACAGCCCCCCGGCAGGCCGGTACAGACCCCGGGCAGTCCACACAGCCCCCCGGCAGGCCGGCAGAGACCCCCGGAAGGCCCGAAATGACGGCGCATCATGATGCGCACACACCGCGCATCATGATGACGTCAGGCTGTCAATCAACTTTGAACTTCCGATTCCGATGCCGAATTCCGATATTGAAAAAATATCGGAAGTCGGTATCGGAATTCCGATACCGCAAGTATCGGCCGATACCCGATACTTGCGGTATCGGAATGCTCAACACTAGTGATAACGGATGGAATTTTGTGGCAGCCATAGCCCTTTCAAAACTCAGACACATACCTTGCTTGGCTCACTGTTATGATGAGTCACCGAAGGAGGAAAAACAAAATACCAGCTAAGTCCAGAAAAACCAGAGAGGTTGAAAGCTATCGGATTGCAGACCCCTGAACCTATCCACAACAACTAGCAGTAGCCGTGGGGGGTTCCTTCGGTGCCCTAGACCCCTCGATCACAGCCGGAGAGCTACATAGCCTAAAGACAGAAAGGGGAAAAACTAAACTGCCCCAGAGCAGACCCCAAAGCAATAGGCAGCCCCCAACATATAATGATGGTGAAGCAAGATGAAAACACTAACACAGATAGAAGGATAGGTTGAGCAAATGATGGGGCCCAAGCTAACTACATAGGACAGGATAGGAAAGCTGCTGTCTGCCATCCGCAAAAACCCTATCAAAATGAGCCAACCGACTGATAGGAAAAACAGGCTCTGAAGTCGCTAGGCTTCAAAAGACTATATCAGCACTCAGGTATATTCTGAAGGCAGAGCAAAAGATCAACAGATCAGAGACAAAAATGGAATTCAGCTCAACCCCGGCCGGGGATGGCAGAACTCCCAAAAAACAAGGCAAAACAAAAACAAAACTGAAGAGTACAAAGCAGAGCAGAAAAACTTAGCTTTGAGATGCAGGAATCAGACTGGTCTCCAAGAATCCAGCAGGAAAATCAACAGCCAGGAAGAAGGGCGTCGGCAGCCTTATATCCAGTCCTCAATTCCAGCCACCCAGTTATCATCTAGCTGCCCAGGTGTTTGGTAATCAGTCTCACTACCTTCCTTCACCAGAGGAGGGAGTTCATCAGACCTCAATGGTGAAGGGAAAAATGAACTCACAACAGCTCACACCTTGAACCTGGTGGTGCAGTGCTTCCTCACTAATTATCCAGAGTTAATAGGCCTGCTCCATAAGGTTCGAAGACTGTGCTCGCACATCCGCCGGTCGCCTGTACACTCCAGTCGTATGCAGAAGCTGCAGCGATTGCTCCACCTTCCCAAGCACCGACTAATTATCGACGTTGCAACAAGGTGGAACTCCACCCTGCACATGGTTGAGCGGCTGTGCGAACAGAGGTAGGCCATAATGCATTTGTGGGAGGATATATGGGCAGGCACTTTGAGGGCAGACATGGAGTTGACAAGTGTGCAGTGGTCGAAGCTGAAAGACCTCTGTAAAATCCTTCAATGTTTTGAGGAATGCACACGGCTGGTAAGCGCAGACGACGCCATCATAAGCATGAGCATCCCACTTATGCGTCTGCTCATGCAAACTTTGACACATATCAAGGAGCAGGTGTCTGCAGCCGAGGATGATGAGGAAGAGGAGGGAAGCCTTGATGACAGTCAGCCATTGTCTGTTCAGGGAACTGTCATGGACGAGGTGGAGGAAGAAGAGGAGGAGGATGATGATGGGGATGATTATTTAGGGGAGGAGGATGCTTCTCGTGGGGCAAGAGAAAATGTTGGCATGGCAAGGTCTGGTACTGGGTTTGTGCGTGACTGGAGGGATGAGGATTTGCCTGAAAGTGCTCCTCTACCCAGCACTCGCAGTGCATCGTTGACACCGGGAACATTGGCCCACATGTCAGATTATGCCTTGCAGATCCTAAAAAGGGTCCCCCGCATTGCCAAAATGATGAACGATGATAACTACTGGTTGGCCAGCATCCTGGATCCACGCTATAAAGGCAAATTCCAAAACATCATGCCACAGGAGAACCTTGACCTAATATTGGCCAACAAACAAGCAACTCTGGTAAACCGGTTGGTTGAGGCATTCTCAGCACACAGCAGCGGTGATGGTTGTCACACGAGCCATAGGGGCCGGGGGCAACTTGGAAGAGATGTTGGTGGTGCTCACATCAGAAGTGGCGTTGGAGACAGGGGTTTCATGACCATGTTGTGGACTGATTTTTCAAGTCCCGCTCACACGACTGTTAATACTGCATCAATTGAAAGTGACAGGAGACAGCACTTGTCAACTATGGTTACAAACTTCTTTTCCTCCCATATCGATGTTCTCCCTCACAGGTCATTCCCATTTGACTATTGGGCAGCTAAACTGGACACCTGGCCTGAATTGGCACAATATGCCTTACAGGAGCTCGCTTGCCAGCTGAAAGTGTGCTATCAGAAAGAGTCTTCAGTGCTGCTGGATCAATCCTGACAGAAAAAAGGACCCGTCTGTCGACCCAAAATGTAGATGATCTAACCTTCATTAAAATGAACCATGCATGGGTTTCCAAGGATTTTGTCACACCTTACCCTGATGACACATAGGGTGACAGAAAAATGGCTTTCTTTGGTCCGCCTCTTCCTGGGACTTGACCAATTTCGCCTTTAGCAGCAGGTGAATGTCCCACATCAACGTATGCCATTTTGTAAACCTCCCTAACTGGGCTGCCTCCTCCCCCCATGGCCGGGGTCACCACCTAGCGCACGCAACCGTGCGAGTGACGTTGCCCTGGACAGGTGAGTGGGCCGACGCTTGGGTGCGGGCACTGGCACAGGGTCCCTCATAGTGCAATCAAGTGTCTCTGACGGTGGGGGTGCACACCCGCCGTCAGACACACCGCCGTACTATGAGGGGCCCAGTGCCAGTACCGACGCCCATGAGTGGGCCCCCCTTGCTTGGGCAGGGCCCCAGCATTTGCAATGTTTACCTCTCCCTGCTCCTCCGCTGTGTAGTCTGGGCTGTCAAATCCTTCACTGGGACTGCCACTACAAATTTGGTGAACTGATAGAAGATGATGGTTAAGACGTAGCTATTGAAAAAGATAAATTTCAGCTCACCTCTTGTAAGTTCGTAAGAACTATTGAAAAGCTCTGAGCATGGACACGTCTCTGCCAGGACGTATAATGACTCCAAGAAAAGGAAGAAAGACAGAGACCTGGAGAATATCCCCATGCGGGGAACTTTGTTGCCGTTGATCACAAGCAGCCATGAATGTATTTTAAACATGATACAATAAAAATCCTGGATTTTAAATTTCTGGAGCTGGACCTTTCTTCCTTTTCTTGAAGACGTAGCTATGCCCTGTCCCGCTGGCCGGGATCTAGCTTCAGATGATCAATGGCTTCCATTTCTTATGGACGTCGACTCACAATGAGATGCAGTGGTGGTTTCTCATCAGCTTTCACAGTTTTCCTACCCACAGACGTGTGACATTCCAGCGCACATTTTTAAATGTGCCCTCTCATGCCAATCCAAATGAATCACCTACGGCCTGTGGCTTCTGTCTTTTGCACTCCAAAGTTACGTGACAGAGCATGATAGGCAGTGAGCACCATGTTTACATCTCTCTCTGTGATCAAAATTATATGGATATGAGTAATGGCGATGGGATCAACGGTACTGCGATAGAGCAACACTTTCTTCACAAAGAAAGGTTTTCGCTGTCTCCACACACTAATTAATTGAGGGTCTGCATCGCCTCTGAGAAATGTGACGGAAGTTTATCCCGTGAATAGGAATTGCTAGATTTCTGCAATCACTAGAATTAATGTCAGTAATTGTATGCATCTCATTTCCTATTGGGGAGAGTCTGGACTGACTTACTGAGACAGAAATATATATGAAGATTTAAAAATACCACCACAAGTGTATACTGGTGTACGCTTCAAATACATTTCCTTTTTTCTACTTTTTAGATTGTTGTCTAATCCATACTGAGAACATGGAGATTTTAAATATTTAAACTATGCTATATATACCTGCTATCCAGTGATAATGTACCCTTTCTCAACTTTGTACAAGCTGGTCAAATCCATACTGGGCCTGAGACCGTCTGAGCCTGCCTCCTGATCTATAGATATAGGTTTTTAATGTGTAAACTATGCTATACATACCTGTAATCCGGTGATACGTTACCCTTTCTCACCTTTGTCCAATCACGTCTAATCCATACTGGGTCTGAGACCGTCTGAGCCTGCCTCCTGATATATAGACCTACGTTTTTAATGTGTACACTATGCTATCCATATATGTTATCCTGTGATACGGTACCCTTTCTCACCTTTGTCCAATCATGTCTAATCCATACTGGGCCTGAGACCATCTGAGCCTGCCTCCTGATATATAGACATAGGTTTTTAATGTGTAAACTATGCTACATATATACGTGTTACCCGGTGAAACTGTACCCTTTATCAACTTTCTAGAATCTTGTCGAATCCATACTGGGCCTGAGAACGGCTGCCGAGCTGTTAAGCAAGCTACAGCAACTGTGGTTTGGACACGGAATTTTTTGGCATTTTTTCAGGAATGCCGGTTAGGCCTAATTCAGGAATGGCGGTTGACCTGCACTTACTGGGAAATCATCGTTCGCGGGGAATAATTGGAATCACAGATCCCCATCACTAACGGTGTTCTGCTGGTTATCTGCACCTGTAAGCGACAAAAACTGGTCCTTTCAGTGTAGCGCGCATGCAGCCCCGGACATGTAATGCCATGATAGACCATGATAGTGCCAGAGCCTCGCGTATCCCTCTAGTAAGCTTGACGCGTACCGCTGGGGCATGCTGCAGTCTCGTTCGTTAACGGAATAAAGCTGACAAATTGATAGCACAACTACAAACGGATATACCACACCACACACACAATCGACAAAGCTTTCAATATGTGCATCTTTTCTTGAGGTGGCATGGTTGTGGTTTCCCGGGTGGAGTCCAATTAAGCCGCAGGCTCCACTCCTGGTGGTGCCCTTTTGGACATTCCTTTAAGGTTCAGCTTTGCAATCATACTGCCCCCGTAAAGCAAACACTTTGCCTTCATGGACGCTGTTTGGGGGTTCGTGGGAATAACGAACCAGTTGGCATAATTTATTGGTGGGAAGTCCGACGGTATATGATCGTGTTCGATTGCAGAATTTTTTTTTTTGGTTGGTATTTTACATTTTTATTCCAGCCTTTCTTGACTTCATAAGGGAATGACAAGCCTATATCTGTGTCTCCTCCACCTCCTCCTTTTACTCCTCCACCTCTTTTCTAAATGTAGTTGCCCTTTTCCATATGTAATTTTTGTCTTCTGAGCATTTTCTCTGCTTTGGGACACATTTTAAGGTGTTTTGTAATTGTTTTCTATGTGTTTGTATGTGTTTGCCTGCCATTGTTTTCAATGGGGTTCGACGAACATTCGACGAACTTGCCTCCTGTGTTACGAACCAAAACACTAGCGTGGTGGCTCAACACTACTCCTGATATATAGACGTACATTGTTAATGTTTAAACTATGCTATATATACCTGCTATCTGATGATACTGTACACTTTGTCTACTTTTTATATTCATGTCTAATCCATACTGAGCCTGTGAGCGTCTCTGTGTGACTCATGGAATATATATGGAGATTGACAATTATCCTTTGACTGAATAGAGCTGAACATTTCTGATACAGTGCCATATATCTGATGTTATTTTGTGTCTATTTTGTGCAAAATTTTGAAGTTTGGTGGAAGAGGCCGCGGACGTGGGCGCGGGGGGGCCAGCTGGTGATGATGGTGGTGGTGCATCTGCTGGTAGTGGCAAAAGCACAATAGCAGCTAAGGCAGGAGGTGTTGAGCCTATGTCATGGTCTGGCTCCGGAACGCCTGGAATGATACCTTTTCTGGGAGTAGGTTAACCGCTTTTAAAGGCGGAGAATGAGGAACTGGTTTTGGCTTACATTGCTGAAACAGACTCCATCAAATATGCCCGCCTCTTCTGAAGTTTCAAAAAATGCAAGCACTGAGTGGTCAAGTGCTGGCTCCTGGTCAGGAAGAACCCCTTTCCTTGTGTCCTGCACCCCCACCCAAACTGAATGAGGCAGCAGGCCACATTTCACATTAGTCCATGTAGCTCTTTCTATCATACCATGCCTGGGTTATCAAGTCAAATTGTGAATTCCCCAGTCCAAGATGAATCTGACATGGAGTGTGGGTGGCCAGGCAGGGCAGTGGAGTTAATCGGTACCGGGCCGGTGTCTCACAAGGATGTGTCACGGTGGTGGTGACCCGTTCCGTGGCCCTGGGCGTCCATGCAAAGGGGTGAATTACGTTTATAGGTGAATGATACGTGACGCCACCTGTGGTTTCTGATTAGATTGACCAGCGCTGCATAGTCGCTTCTGTGGGACAGATGTTGTGGTGTAGCTAAGATGTAGAAGACCTGCACAGGTAGGGCCGTAGTCGCAGGGCAGATGAAAGAGTTGGGAGATGGTGTGCAATGCAGGATGTAGCTGAGCCGTGCGCCAGGCGTAGGAGAAAGATGACAGACATAGTCGTGCAGTTCCTTTACCTGTACTTGGTAGGTGCTGTCCAGGACCCAGAGTACAGATGGAGAAGGAGTTGGTCAGCCTGGAAGCCAATTTGGATTTCTTTCTCTGCAGATAGGTATTGTGGTCTCTGTTCTAGGTACTTGCAGTGCTGAGTTCAATGAAGTTCCCCCTGTTGACTCTCTTTTGGAACTTTCTCGTATGGCTGGCAGCCGTAGCCTTTTCCTTCTGGCTCACACACGTCGATGCTGGGGCCTCTGAGCCTCAGTTGGGTACAGAGCATTTACAGCTGCTACTTCCTCCGGATTCTGCTGCAGGAACGTCAGTGTCCCTACAAACTCGGAGACCGGAATCCAGACCATGCGCTCCAACTAGGAGTGAGCCTTAACTCTGCTCATCCTCCAGCTCCCCTTCTCACGTCCACACACTTCCCCTTCCCTGCACAGAATGGCCTAACTTGCCTCCTCCCGACCACAGAGAGCAGCTCCTCAGCAGTCATGTTCAGAGGTCTCCCTGCTGGCGTGAAGTGGGAAATGTGTTGTGTGTTGGTTTAACTGCTAGAGAGATCCTTCGTTGCTCCCAAGCATGACATCACACTTCCCAGGAGGAAGGTAATGCCACTGTGGCGACCGTACTCCTGGGGGCGCCACAAGTGCACTGATGCCGAGCCACTGCTAGATGATTCTGCTGGTACATTGACTCAGACCACTACATTCCCCTCACACTCTACACAGCCAGAATCTGACCCAGAGGAAACTCAGGTTCCCTTTCCCGCATACTATACCACCTTACACGGTGACAAAGAGGAAGGTGCAGATGAAAGTGCAGGTTCCTTGAGCTGGTGGGGGGGCATACTCATGGGCGACGGCACTGGCACAGGGCCCCTCATAGTACGCAAAAGTGTCTCTGCCGGTGGGAGGGGGAAAAGTGTCTCTGCCGGTGGGAGGGGGAGGGCCCACCCCCACCCCCACCCCCACCCCCACCCCCACCCCCACCCCCACCCCCACCCCCACCGTCGTCAGACACACCGCCACACACCGCCGTACTATTAGAGGGGCCCTGTGCCACTGCCGTCGCCAACGAGTGGGCCCCCCCTGCTTGCTCAGGATCACAGCACTTGCAAAGTTGAAATACTTACCTCTCCCTACTCCACCGCCATGACGTCTTCCGCGTTTCCGGACAGTGATAGCCTGATCAGAGAGCGCAATGACATCACGTCTGTACCCCCTCTGCCTAAACAGCCAAGTGCAGTGAGATGGAAGATGGGGACGATGAGGAGTCCAGACTAGTACAGGGATTCCATAGCGAGGAGACTTATTTAATTGTTTTCAATGTTGGGACAGCTATTTTTGGGGATCATTATACTGTGGAGAATGATACATGGGGTCCACCATACACTGGAGCATTCCAAAGGTGGACATCAGACACTGGAGCAGCATTTACAGGGCACATTATACACTAGAGCATTAGAAATGGGGCCCATTATGTATGGAGCATTATTTGGGCCCATAAAACAGTGGAGCTTCATCCATGGGGACCAACATATACTGTAGCATTATGTGGAGCTCATCATATACTGTTTCAAACATTATATGGGACCAATGATTCTGTATGAAGAAATATATGGGCCTCATTACTCTGTATAGCGCACTATGCAGTGGCCATAATACTGTAAGGAGTAATATACTGTCCGTTTTTGGAGCTATTAAAAATGGATATCAGTCATGAGATGTAAAAAGTGAAGTATTTTTCATTGTACTATGCCGCTATTTCTCTGCGGTATCGGAGCATCATGAGTTGTGGTATGTGTTAAAGGTGCGCTCTTTGGCCCAGGGCACATGAAAACCTGGAACCAGCCCTACCCCCCCACAAATTTTGCCAAATAACCCCCATTTTTCAGTGCGTAACTAGTATTATGAAGTAAATTATGGTTGAAAAGCTTCAGTAATCAGAATTGATGTTTTTGGCATTCAAAAGGGCACTGTAGGTATGTTTCCTGTCCTCCACTCCCTGCCGACTTTGCTTCCCCATTGACTTGCATTGGGTTTCGTGTTCCAGTCGGCCTTTGACTTTTCACGATAATCGGCCGATTTCGTTCGACCTGACTTTTGCGAAAAAAGGCAAAGTCGCTCATCTCTAACCAACGATAAAGCAGCCACAGCCGGTGACTGAGAAGAATCTGTGACTTCTCTGCATTTAGTGGTTACTACTCACCTGGGTAGTCATATGTAGGAATCTCTTCTTTACACCACCACTCACCCCTCACATATGTCTCTGTAGCATTAATATGGGTCAGATCTTCACCCTGAAACAAATATTATAAAAGTCACGTACAGATGGAGAAGTTGCATCTATGATCAGATCTAATCCTGCCATCTCCACCGTTCTCATTACACAAGTATAAAACATATAATACTGATGGATTAAACAAGACTGAGCACAAGACCTTCACAGCCGTCTACACATCATAGGGGAAATCTCATGACACCTTCTCTCCATCTACCTGATGATCCTGAGGAACATTGGGATCTTGTTTACAGACCTGTGGAAGAAGAGGACGGGGACATCTCTCTGGTGTTGTCATCTTACTGGATAGATCTGTAGGGAAACACATACAGGGACTGAATTCATTCTTTTCATATAGATATAGGCCGTGTGTATTTAGCCCTGTCTATTACCTGGTGAAGTGAGGGGCTGGGGAACCTCCATTATGACATTCTTGTACAGATCTCTGTGTCCTTCTAAATACTCCCACTCCTCCATGGAGAAATAGACAGCGACATCCTGACACCTTATAGGAACCTGACACATATAATGATACCGTCATCCCCCCAATCCCTTCATAGCGTTACTGTGTAATGTCCCAACATTCCCAGCAGTGTCACCTCTCCAGTCAGCAGCTCAATCATCTTGTAGGTGAGTTCTAGGATCTTCTGGTCATTGATGTCCTCATGTATCAGGGGGTGAGGTGTAGTCCCTGAGATTGGGCTCAAGGTTCTTCTGCGTCCCTCAGACACAGGGTCCTGACAGCGCTCACTAGAGGTCTTCTTCACTACTGTGTAATCCTGGTTATGGAGAGACACATTAATAAATCTCACTACAGACATTTCCAGAGTCCTCACCTCTCCAGTTCTGTCCATCTGTTATTCCCATAGATAAGAATGATGTAATGTGACGTCATCAGAATCTCTCACCTCTCCAGTAAGCCGGAAGAGGATCTCTAGGGTGAGGTGTAATATTTTCTCTGCCATCTTGTCTCTGTCCATATCCATCCTTGATGGGTAAATCAGGAAAATTCTCTTATGTAGAAGGTCTTCACTGAGAGGATCCGATATTGTAGAGATCTGAATGAGAAGATGAGCCGATGTAACATCATAAAATCCTGTGTAATACAATTACTGGGGATAATAAGGGAAACATATGAGGAGATTTATTATTTTACACTATTTTATTTTCTTCTTTACATCTACTAATAAAAGCAGCTGAACACGTTTCTCATAGACTCATCTTCCATAATGCTAATTCTCGTCTCATTTACCGACACTGGAATCGGCATTAGCAATACTGCAGGAGATATTCATTACACGTGACATGAGAAATAACTACTTCATGATGAGGAGGACGACATCTTCATCATCTACTACAGTTCTAGAAACATATTTGGCCAGAGTCCGTCACTGACTCCATCACCACCGGCCATCTATATGAATGTTTCCCATCTTCCCCGAACTGTAATTGTTCTGTCTCCGACATAATCAATGACTCTTAACTACCTGTTCTGATAACATACAATGATTGCTGTATGTATATAATGCTCAGTTTGCCACACATTTTAATGTTTATTGTTTCCAGTTCCATCTAGTGGCCAAAAGTTATAACTGCATGATATTATGCATTGTATTTACTGTATTATTTCCCTCCTAATGTATTCTGGGTAACTTTGCAAGGTACCATGGTTTATCCCAGCCCCCTTTCTCTCTTCAGTCAGCCATTTATTTCAAGTCTGCATATTGGAAGCACCTCATCGCATTACTCCCTCTGTGTCAGCATCGGTGGTATGTAATCACCCTATGATTTCTGTCTTATATTAGCTAGCTTAGTTACATCCCCCATTCAGCTAGTAGTCCAGATTGTATGCTGTGTATATTGTATATTTCCATGAACCCAGTACTGATCCTATGTATCTGTTTCTGTTTGCAGTTTTACCACATCTATATACCTGCGTTCAATAAACCACAGATTCAACTGCAGTCTCCCTTATTGGACCCCGGTATAGCGGTTTAGCTGCTTGTTAAGCTATATGAATCCCGTTCATTTAGTGAGGACATGACAGTAATCTTCAATCATGTTAGAATTTATGTCTGATTCACACACAGAAGTTTGAGGCTTTTATAAAAGCTTTTTTTGTAAGAACATCAAGACAGAAGTTATTTGATGCCAATGTCTCCATGTAATATTCCATATATTACATGAAAAACACCAAAAAAAGTGTGAAATATTCCTAAAATAATTATAGTGAAGTGTTGAGGCACCAAATAGAAAGTTTTTACCCAGTATATGAACATATTGAACCAATGTTACAACTTCCACTATATTAAATCTTCAGGGTGACTATTTATAATCAAGACAATGGAATGAAGAAAATCAGCACTCACCCCTTTTGGAAGATACTTCAGTCCTTTTTAATTTTCATTTGATTCAGGAAAATGACAAATAGTGCAACAGTGCTAGCAGAGTGGCGGCAGGTGCAGTGATTTCCAAAAGAAAAAGAAATGATGGACAACAAACGTTTCAGACTTAATTTGCGCTTCTACTGGTCCATGTTCCGCTGGTCTAAGAATATGGACCAATAGAAGGACTGAAGCATCTTCTAAAAGGGGTGAGTGCTGACTTTCTCCATTCTGTTATCTTGATTACAGAAATAAAATTGAGGATGGTGGTACTGTGAGAACATTATACGGTGTGTGGGGGCCAAAAAAGGGGATACGTACTATGAGAGTAATAAATGTGTCATGATCCAGACCGAGTTTTGAGTCCTGTCTTCTCCTCTCCCTTTCTGGTCATGTCAGGGTTTAACTTTTCTCTGCCTCGTGATGGTGTCAGCTCTGCTATTTCTCTGCGCTGCATCCTGTAGGCAGTGTCAGTTATATTTTCTGCCTACGGTGTGAGTAGCGGACTCTGGTGATACCCTGATTTGTCCTGCTGTGTTTAGCTGACTTTGCCCGTGTCTGTTCCTTCCTCTCTTCCTGCCCCAACTCAGTGTTTCCCTTAGTGTTTGGATTTCCTGGTACTTGACTCTGCTTTGGCTAAGACCTGATCCTGTCTCTTGCTTCTGGTACTTCTGTTTCTGACTGGTACTAACCTTTTGGCGCTCATCTGACTCTGTGTTTGGTATTCCTCTTCGCTTCTCTCTGGTATCGACCCGGCTTGCTTGACTATTCTGCTGCCACCTGGTGGTAGCCTTGCTGTAGTGCTGCTGGTCTGCTCTGAGCAGAACTGCAGTCCTCCCTCCCCTTTGCTGCCATCTAGTGGAGTTTGCATTTACCTGCAGAGCTGCATCATGACATTATAACTGACCATTAACAGTTTTTTTTCTTTGTTCCTCACTTTATGGATCCACTTCATACTCTGGCGGATCAGATGTCTAATCTGACTCAAATGATGCAGGACTTGCCTGTGGAACATAGAGCCCTGGCCTCTTCCTATAATCAACTCCAGAGGGAACTTTCTGAGATGGTAGTCTTTTCAGGGTTCTACTAAACAATCAGCCTGTAAGCACTCGGAACACATAGATGTCTTGCTACACTATCCTGAACCTACCGTCAGGCTCCCAGATACTTTCTCTGGGGAAAAGGAGAAGTTCCGTACATTCAGGGAGAGTTGTAGGCTGCTTTTCTCCCTTAGACCCCGATCCTCTGGTGATGAGAGTCAACGGCTGGGGATAATCATTTTGTTACTCCGGGAGGGTCCTCAAACTTGGGCTTTTTCTTTACCTGCTACTGTCCTAGAACGTGTGTCTGTGGATAAGTTCTTTGAGGCTTTAGGACTGATTTTTGCCGAACCTGACCGGTTCAGGGTGGCAGAGGACACAGTCATGGGTCTCTCCCAGAGTAAACTCATTGGTGAAAGGTATTGATCAGAGTTGAGACGGTGGTCCACCGATGTGACATGCAACGACTCTGCGCTAAGATGTAAGTTCAGGAGGGGTCTGTCAGATCATCTTAATGATGCTCTGGCTCTCCATCAGCCACCCAGTTCTTTGGAGAAGGCCATGACTCAGGCCATTCATATGAATAGGAGATTGCAGAAGAGAGTAATCCAGTGAGAGGTTCCAGTATACCCTGTTAAGTCCCAGGTGATACCATACACGGAACCTATGGAGGTTGTGGTCATTAACCTCAAGGAGAAGGAGAGAAAGCGGCAATGTGAAAGGAGACTATTCTTCTATTGTGGAAACCCGGGACATTGGAAGAAGGACTGCTCCTCTTGCCCACCAACTAACAAGCTGCCGAGTCTGGGTGATTGTTGATGAGGTCACCCAGACTCTCAGGTACCTTTTTCCTCAATTCAAAAGATTTTGATGGAGGTGGAACTTTGTTGTAGGGATTGTTACACACCCACTTAAGCTTTTGTGGACTGTGGGTCATCCATGAACTTCATTGGCTCAAGCTTGGTGTCCTAGTGTAACATAGAGACAGTTAGGCTTGAAACCCCAATTCATATCATTGCCATTGATAAAACACCGCTGGTTAGGAATATTGTTAAACTTGTCTCGGAGGAGTTTCTCCTCAAGGTGGGTTTCTTGCATCAGAAACACATTTCATGTTATGTTCTGGATAATCTTCCAGTGGGACAGGTGTTGGGATTCCCCTGGTTACAGTTGCACAATCCTGCTATTGACTGAGAATCTCGAGATATTTTGAAATGGGGTCCTAATTGTTCAAAGGGTTGTCTTTCTGCTGTGCTGGTGTCATTCGTTATTCTGGATGGTATTCCGGAGTACCTGAAAGATTTTAAGGATGTGTTTTCTGAAAAGAGGCTGAGGTCTTGCCCCCACATCGCCCCTATGATTGAACTATTAATCTCATTCCAGGTGCTAAATTGCCCAATGCCCGTCTGTACAATCTATCCGGCCCAGAACATACCGCTATGAAAGTGTATGGCTCAGAAAGTTTACATAAAGGTCACATCCATCCCTCTGTCTCTCCTGTGGCTGCTGGATTCTTTTTTGAAAAAAAAAAGATGGTGGTTTACGTCCTTGCCTCGATTTTCGGGAACTAAATAAAATTACGGTAGGAAGTAACTACCA
Organism: Dendrobates tinctorius; assembly: GCF_039654945.1. NCBI lineage: Eukaryota > Metazoa > Chordata > Amphibia > Anura > Dendrobatidae > Dendrobates > Dendrobates tinctorius. The sequence continues at coordinate 8,221,489 of NW_027361731.1, read as the reverse complement.
CCTCCAGCTTATCCCTGATCTTTACAACCAATTATCTGAAGCTAAGTGGTATTCCAAGTTGGACCTCAGGGAAGCATATAATCTTATCCATATTTGGTAAGGCGATGAGTGGAAAACGGCATTCCTCATCTCTGAGGGTTTGTTTGAAAATTTGGTCATGCCCTTTGGTCTCTCGAATGCATCAGCAGTTTTTCAGAATTTCATTAATGATGTATTTTCTGACTTCGTTGGATGCTTTATGGTGGTATATTTAGATGACATTCTTGTATTTTCATCTGACAAAGAATCTCACATGGGTCAGCTATGTGCAGTTCTTCAGAGGTTACAGGAGAACTCTGTTTGCTAAACCTGAGAAGTGTTAATTTTTTGTCCAAGAGCTGGCCTTTCTGGGGTTCATCCTGTCTGCCAAGGGGTTTCGCATGGACCCTGGAAAAGTACAGGCCATTGTTGATTGGGTGCAACCCAGGGACCTTAAAGGTCTTCAGCATTTCTTGCGTTTTGCCAATTACTATTTCAAATTTATTAAGGGGTTTTCTCAGGTGGTCAAGCCTCTCACTTATCTCACTCGTAAGGGGGCTGATCTTAAAGACTGGTCAGTCCTGGCAGTTGTAGCCTTTTCTACATTGAAAAATGTTTTATGTCTGCTCCTGTATTGGTCCAGCTCGATCCGTCTGAACCATTCATTGTTGGGGTGGATGCATCGGAGGTGGGGGGTGATGCTGTATCAGGGACCCATCACTTTGACTAATTTAAAACTTTGTGCCTTTTTCGCCAAGAAATTTTCTCCTGCTGAATGAAATTACAATGTCAGGAATCGGGAGTTATTAGCCATAAAACTGGCTTATGAAGAATGGAGGCACTTTTTGGAGGGGGCTATTCATCAGATCACGGTGATTATGGACCACAAAAACCTGTCTTACATTGAGTCTGCTAAACGATTGACCCCTAGACAGGCGAGGTGGTCACTTTTTTTTTCCACGTTTTAATTTTTCCATCATCTTTTCAGCCTGGTTCCAAGAATGTCATGGCTGATGCCTTATCTCGCAGCTTGGATCCAACCTCCTTCCTCCATTCTTCAGCGTGGGGTGGTCGCTGCTGGGGTGTCCTCCAAATTGGAATAGGAAATTCATGAGGCTCAGTCTCTTTCTCCTCCGTCATAGCCTGATAACAAGCTCTTTGCTCCTGTTATGTATAGGTTGAGGGTGCTCCAGGAGTTCCACAACTCTGCTTTCAGTGGGCACGCTGGAGTCTTGGCCACCTAGAGAGCTATTGCTAGACTGTTCTGGTGATCCTCCATGTCTTCTGACATTGCCGTGTTTGTGTCTGCTTGTACTACGTGTGCAGGTGTTAAAGTCTCCCATAACCGGCCGGGGAATTGGTACCATTGCCAATTCAGGATAGACCTTGGACTCGTTTGTCCATGGATTTTATCACTGATCTCCCTCCTTCCAATGGCAAAACTGTGGTCAGGGTAGTGGTTGACAGATTTAGTAAACAGGTGCATTTTGTACTTTTGGCAGGACTGCAATTTGTATCCAAATTCTGGAGGGCATTTTGTAAGAGATTGGATATCAGCTTGACCTTCTCCGCAGCGTAACATCCCAAAACTAACGGACAGATGGAGAGGACAAACCAGTCTCTTGAAAAGATATTGCGGTGTATTGCCACTTCTCAGCAGGATGATTAGTGTTCCTCATTGCACGTGGCTGAGTTCACATTTAATAATCGGGTTAATCAGTGCACAGGCACTTCTCCGTTTTTCTGTAACTTCGATTTTCACCCCTATTTTGGTGAATTTTCTAGACTGGATTCGGGGTGTCCAGGGTCTGATTTGGTGGTTCATTGAGTGGTGGAGGTGTGGAGGGAGGTCTAGAAGAACATTGGGATGGCTCAGGGCAAAGAGAAACATTTTGCTGATAAGCGACTATCTGTAGGACCTAAATTTCTGGTAGGAGATAAAGTGTGGTTGCCTACCAGGAACATACATCTGAAACTTCCTTCTGTTAAGCTGGGTCCCAAGTTTATTGATCCTTATGAGATCATTGAGGGTGTCAATCCAGTTGACTTTCGCTTATGCTTACCTCAGTCGCTTCGGATCCCCAACGTGTTCCATAAGTCCCTTCTTAAGTCATTTGTACCTTCCTCTGCTGCGTCTCCATCCCCTCCACCTCCTGTCTCTGTGGATGGTAAAACTGAGTATGAAGTTGAACGGATTGTTGATTCTCGCATTATTCGCAGTTCGCTTCAGTTCTTGGTATATTGGAGGGGTTACGATCCTGAGGATCGATCTTGGGTCCTTGTGCGATCAGTCCATGCTTATCGGTTGGTTCAGACTTTTCATGCACGTTATCTTAGGAAACCTGGGGGTCTGGTGGCACCCCCTTGAGAGTAGGGTACTGTCATGATCCAGACCAGGTTTTGAGTCTTGTCTTCCCCTCTCCCAATCTGGTCATGTCTGTGGTTAACTTTTCTCTGCCTCGTTCTAGTGTCAGATCTGCTATTTCTCTGCGCTGCATCCTGCAGGCACTGTCAGTTATATTTTCTGCCTATGGCGTGAGTAGCTGACTCTGGTGATACCCTGATTTGTCCTGCTGTGTTTAGCTTACTTTGCCCATGTCTACTCCTTCCTCTCTTCCTGCCCCAACTCAGATTAAGCCTCTTGAAAGTCACCCTGTCCTGGGGGTGAGTGGGAAAATTGTGTGGGAAATGATGCACCCACTGCTGGATAAGGGTTATCACCTCTACATTGATAACTTTCACACCATCATCCCCCTCTTCAAGACCCTCTCTGCCAGAGGTAGAGTTGCCTGCGGCACCATGCGAAAAAATCAGAGAGGCCTGACTAAGCCATTAATTGGGCAAATGCAGAGAAAAGGTAAAAGTTCAGCCCAATGCAGTGACAACATGCTGGTGGTCAAGTATGAGTGTTACAAGCACGCCGCTAGGTTCAGATAGGGGTGGTACAGGTCTCATGAATTCTTTGGAACTTTGGGGGACCCGTTACCCAGGGTGACCATGTACTGCAGCTTCCTCAGGCACAAGATGAATCCACTTGCTCACACAGATGAACATGAACAGTGTAGTTTAATGTCACAGCACATCTAGTACAATTCAAGTCTCTTAAGTACAGGCTTTATAAACAGTACAGCTGTTTCTTAGAGGCACATTGACTACCAGTCTCTTTTGATATCTCAGTTCAGCACAGATCAAGACTCTTTACAAAGGCACAGCAGTCCACAGCATTCCTTCTAGCACAGGGTAATGGAGGAGAGGGGAGGGTTTGCTGAGGGAGATTATACCTGTAACACAACTTCTTCCATTCCTTATCTTCCTGCTCCTGATAGACTTTCTCAACTAGCAGTACAGGGGACAGCCCAACTCCACTCTGTAATGGAATCCTGTGTCCCAATGGTTCACTTGAATGAACTTTCGTGAGAGATCACACAACACTCATCCCATTGGCTGCCACCAGAACAGTAAACAAGTTTCCCACAATCCCCCTGGGGCTCTGCTAACCACTCCCTATCTCCTGTGACTGTGTTAACACCTCTAGCTGCTGGATGCTTCTGAAGCACAGCATTTAGCACTACTTTTGCATGTCACATAATTACAAAAGGGATGTCCTTATCTTCACCACCATACACTGTGACAACAGCTCCCAGCTCAGTACAAGGGGGTGTAGATCTCTCAGATCAGGTCCTCAAACCCTACAATGCCTTGCAAAAAGCCAAAGTATGGTACAAAAAATTAGCTGAGCGCATTGTATAGATGACAACGTACAATGTTTTTGTGCTGTTCTGATCTGCCGACAATACGGGGACCTTCCTTCAGTCTCAGGAGGTAGTCATCAAGGCCGTAATGTTTGGCACTCAGGAAGGTGATGGTTCAAGTACTTCTGAAATTGATAGTGTCCGTATTGTCCCAGGTCAACATTTTACAGGACTGGTTCCCCAAACTGCGAAGAAAGGAAGATCACAAAAACAGAGGGGAGTCCGAAAGGACACAACTTACCAATGTGAAACCGGCCCTAAGAAACCTGGTCTTTGAATTAAGGATTTATCAGGACCTACCAATGAACATTCACCAGGGGTCAAAGCGGTCCATGCTGCGGGAGGTCAGAGTCACAGATGCCCCAGGACAGAAAGTAGCTCCCACACTGTCCAGGTAAAGTCAGAGAAGGCGGAAGAATGAGTAGAATGCAGGAACAAGACCTGCGATCACGTGACCACAGGTCACAAGGGAAGGGAGCGGGGCCTAGCGCAACGCTGCCGGAGGAGACAGTGCGGTGCACAGCAAATACCCGAGGAGGGGAATGGTAATTATGGGAAAACAGAGAGGGAAGGGCACAAGGGAAGAATAGTCAAAGCAAGCCGGGGTCAGGGAAGCCGGGTCAGATGAGGAAGTACCGAATCAGAAGACATGTAGAAAAGCCCTAGGACACAGCCAAAGTCAGAAACCAGAGAAGCAGATGAGGTGCAGAATCAGTAGGCAAAATCACAACAGGGAACAAACCAGGTCAAAACCAAACATACAGAAGAGGACCCAGGCACAAAGGCACTGACACACGGGGATCGACATACTCAGCCGAGGGCAAAAGTATAACCGAGTACACCTAGATCCACAAAGAGGCTATAAAAAGCCTCATTGAAACCAAAGGGAGGCTCACAAGATTAACCACAGCAGCTCCAGACCTAAGAATCCCAGGCAAAACATGACAGGATTGCTTCAAAGTATACCACATGTCCACAAATTAATAAAATTAGTTTTTACCCTGTTGACACAACACACTTTTATAATCTGATGTACTCCACACATACACATCTTACACAGAACACCACATTATAAATTCATACACTAGTAAAACTAAAAACATTATAATCACTACTATAAAACTATGACTCTAGATAAAAAAAATCCTTGAGTAGTTTCCAAAATGGGGTCCCTTATGGAGTATTACCACTGTTTAGGCACATCAGGGGCTCTTCAAGTGCGACATGATGCCCGCAGACCATTCCATCAAAGTCTGAATTCCAAAACATCACATCTACCCTTCCTAGCCCAGCCTTGGCCCAAACAATGATTTTCCTCCACATATGAGGTATTGGCATACCTAGGAGAAATTGCACAACTTTTGTGGTCTATTTTCTCCTATTACCCTTGTGAAAATAAAAAAAAAATTAGAGCTAAAAGATCACATTTTGTTCCACATAAGTGATTTTTTATTTTTATTGCTCTACGTTAAAAACTTCTGTGAAGAACTTGGGGATCGAAAGTGCTCACCACACATAAGTTCCCTGAGGGGTCTAGTTTCCTAAATGGGGTCAAATACGGGGGATTTTTGTTTAGGCACATCAGGGGCTTTTCAAATGCGACATGGCGTCCGCTCTCAATCCCATCCAATTTTGTGCTCTAAAAGTCAAACCATGTTCCTTCCTTTCTGAGCCCTGCCATGCATCCAATCAGTGGTTTTCCCCCACATATGGGGTATCAGCATACTCAGGAGAAATTGCACAACTTTTGTGGTCCATTTTTTCCTGTTTCCCTTGTGAAAATAAAACAAAAATGGTGCTAAAAGTTCATTTTTGTGACCAAAAGTTTAAATGTTCATATTTGCCTTCCACGTTTCTTCGGTTCCTGGGAAGCACCTGAAGGGTTAATAAACTTCTTGAATGTGGTTTTGAGCACCTTGAGGGGAGCAGGTTTTAGTATGATGTCACTTTTGGGTATTTTCTGTCAGATAGGCCCCTCAAAGTTACTTCAAATGTGAGGGTCCTTAAAAAATTGTTTTGTAAATTCGTTGTAAAAATGAGAAATCGCTGGTCAACTTTTAACCCTTAGGGTAAGTTCACACTGGGCGTTTTTGCTGCTTTTTTTTCTGCAGCAAAACCTGATGTTCTTGGCAGGAAAAAGCTGCCGTAAAAACGGAGGTTTAGGTGCATTTTTGGTGCAGATTTGGTGCGTTTTTGGTACGTTTTTTGTGTCTCTTTGACCATGATAATGTCCATGACTTTTCTGCAGAAAAAAATGCTGCAAATAACGATACCTGTGTTTTTTCAGTGTTTTTTCAACACCAATTCAGGTCAATGGTTGAAAAACGCTGCAAGTGACATTCTCTATGTCCAATAAAAGCAGTAAAGCCCAAAATCCTGATGGCACAAAAAACAATGTGTGTGCATGAGATTTCTGAAATCTCATAGGCTTTGCTGGTAATGTAAAAAGCAGCTGAAAATTAGCATAACAAAATGCAGCAAAAAACGCCCAGTGTGAACTTACCTTAACTTCCTTACAAAAAAAATATGTTTCCAAAATTAAGCTGATGTAAAGAAGACATGTGGGAAATGTTATTTATTAACTATTTTGTGTGATATGTCTCTGATTTAAAGGCTCAATAATTCAAAGTTTTCAAACTTTTTGACAAATTTCCAATTTTTTTCACAAATAAAAGTCATATTGAAGAAATTTTAAGACTATCACGAAGTACAACATGTCATAAAGAAAACAATCTCAGAATCACTAGGATCTATTGAAGCGTCCAGAGATATGACCTCATAAAGTGACAGTGCACACAAATGAAAAAAATTGGCCTGGTCAGGAAGGTGAAAACAGGCTTCGGGGTTAAATACACCCTAGGTCCACATGAAAGACTAAAGGATACAACTTTATAATATTTAGGGGGCGAACAATAATCTAAGCGCTCCCTCCTATAACAACTCTCCCTGAGCTGCCTCCTGAGGACGGTGTGCCGAGCATCGCGTCACTGGGTCTTCTATAAACCCGATAACGTGATGCGGCCGGACAGTCACAGTAATGTCAGTAGCCAACATGACTACAGCCTTACCGTATATGGCGGGCAATCCCAGCATGTTTATTGGCTGGGAACTCGAGCATGGCGCTCCATCACCTGCGATAATCGAGTAACAAGCTTGTCCGAGCTCCCGATGTCTGATCGAGTAGTGGAGAGCGGCTCACTCATCACTAGTATCTACATTATTGTGCTGGAGCGGAGCTAGGAGAGAAATAATCACATTGTGTGGGAACTTCTCTGGGTTTCTGTCCTCTCATCCTGCAGTTGTCTGAATGGATCTAATGTGGACTTGGGAACCAGCTAAGTCGCATTCTGTCCACAGCTGTTATGAAGTAGATACCAGAAGGAGCAGAGGGGGCGGATGCCCAGTGCCCCACACTCTGAGGGAGCCCACCAGGAGCTATGGTACTGTAACTATATCGGCATGCACAGCACGCCTGTACAGCTACATTCTGTGGCAGGGCAGGGAGAATTGATCTCCCAGCTCTGCTGCCCGGCTGCTATGGGGCCCTTGAGCAGGAGGGGGCGCGTTGCCAGCAGTGGGCCCCCCCACCCATCATCACCAGTTCAGCTGTATTGGTTAGAAGCCGATACAGCTGACTGCATTGATGAGAGAAGCAGCGTTATGCTCCCTCTCCCATCATCCCCCTCTCAGCGTTTGACATCACCGATGCCTACACTGACAGGGGGTCGCGATGACGTCATTACCTGGTGCCCACTGTCCGGAGATGTGCGGACACTCAGAGCAGTGGAGGAACCAGGAGGAAAGGTGAGCAGTGGATTTGTTTTTTTATGATCCTGAATTATGCTATAGAGATTGCCTATGGGGGTGCATTATATTAGGGGCTGCATTATACTATAGAGCCTGCCTATGGGGGTGGATTATATTAACCCCTTAATCCCATATGACGTACTATCCCGTCCACGTGCCCTGGGACTTAATTCCCAGGGACGGGATAGTACGTCATAGCGATCAGCGGCGACGTGGTGAGCGCCACTGATCGCGGCCAGGTGTCAGCTGATTATCACAGCTGACACCCAGCACAATGTGTCAGGGGCGGTCACGGACCGCCCCTGACAGGTTAACCGCTTGCACACCGCGATCAAACATGATCGCGGTGTACCGGGGGTTAAAGGGAAGCATCGGCAGGGAGGGGGCTCCCTTCGTGCTTCCCTGAGCCCCCACACGGCAGCGCAATGTGCAGCACTGCTGCGGGGGGCTCCTTCCCTGCAGGCCCCCGAATCCAAGATGGCGACGGCGATCTTTGGGGGCCTGCAGGGAGCCGGCTTTCTCAGTGCCTGCAAAGCGCAGGCACGAGGAAGCCTGCTGCACTGCCTGTGACAGATCGCTGATCTGTCACAGTGATCTGTGATGTGACAGATCAGCAATCTGTCACCGGACAGTGATGTCCCACCTGGGACAATGTAATAAAGTTAAAAAAAAAAAAAAAAAAAGTGTTAAAATAATTTAAAAAAATTGCCAAATAAATTAGAAAAAAAAAATATTCCCCCAATAAATTCATTTTTTGGAAATAAAAAAAAAACAATAAAAGTACACATATTTGGTATCGCCGCGTCCGTAATGACCTGCCCTATAAAAATGTCCCATTATTTAACCCCTTTAGCGAACCCCTTAAAAAATAAAAATAAAAAACGAAGCAAAAAATAATGATTTATTATCATACCGCCGAACAAAAAGTGCAATAACGTGCAATCAAAAAGACGCTTATAAATATCCGTGGTACCGCTGAAAACGTCATCTTGTCCCGCAAAAAATGAGGTTCCATACAGCATCATCAGCGAAAAAATAAAAAAGTTATAGCTCGCAGAATAAAGTGATGCAAAAATTATTATTTTTTATATAAAATAGTTTTCATTGCATAAAACCTACAAAACATAAAAAAATACTGTAACCATACTGACCCGAAGAATAAAACAGCTTTATCAATTTTACCGCACGCGGAACGGTGTAAACGCACCCCCCCAAAAGAAATTCATGAAACGCTGGTTGTTGTTCATTCTGCGTCCCAAAAATCGGAATAAAAAGTGATCAAAAGATGTCATGTGCCCAAAAATGGTACCAATAAAAACATCAACTCGTCCTGCAAAAAATAAGACCTCACATGACTCGGTGGGTCAAAATACGGAAAAATTATAGCTCTCAATATGTGGTGATGCAAAAACTATTTTTACAATAAAAAGCGTCTTTTAGCGTGTGACAGCTGCCAAGAATAAAAACCGCCATAAATAGTAAATCAAACCCCCCGTTATCACCCCCTTAGTTAGGGAAAACTAATAAAACTAAAAGAAAATGTATTTATTTCCATTTTCCCATTAGGGTTAGGGCTAGGGCTAGGGCTAGGGCCAGGGCTAGGGTTAGGGCTAGGGTTAGGCCTGAGATTAGGGTTAGGGGTGTGTTGGGGTTCGGGTTGGAGTTATAATTGGGGGTTTCCACAGTTTGGGCACATCAGGTGCTCTCCAAATGCAACATGGCATCTGATCTCAATTCCAGCCAATTCTGAGTTGAAAAAGTCAAATGGTGGTCCTTCCCTTCCAAGCTCTGCCATGCGCCCAAACAGTGTTTTACCCCCACATATGGAGTATCAGCCTACTCAGGTCAAATTGCAAAACAACTTTTGGGGTCCAATTTCTCCTGTTACCCTTAGGAAAATAAAAAATTGGGGGCAAAAATATAATTTTTGTGGAAAAAAATGATTTTTTTATTTTCACGCCCGGGCGTTATAAACTTCTGTGAAGCACTTAGGGGTTCAAAGTGCTCACCACACATCTAGATAAGTTCCGTGGGGGGTCTAGTTTCCAAAATGGGGTCACTTGTGGGGAGTTTCACTAGTTTAGGTACATCAGGAGCTCTCCAAACGCACATGACACCCGCAGACCATTCCATCAAAGTCTGCATTCCAAAACGTCACTACTTCCCTTCCGAGACCTGACGTGTGCCCATACAGTAGTTTTCTCCCATATATGGGGTGTCAGCATACTCAGGACAAATTGGACAACAACTTTTGGGGTCCAATTTCTCCTGTTACCCTTGGGAAAATAAAAAAATGGGGACTAAAAGATCATGTTTGTAGAAAAAATACGATTTTTTTATTTTCACGCCCGGTCGTTATAAACTTCTGTGAAGCACTGGAGGGGTCAAAGTGCTCACAACACATCTAGATAAGTTCCTTGGGGGGTCTAGTTTACAAAATGGTGTCATTTGTGGGGGTTTTCCACTGTTTTGGCACATTGGGGCTCTCCAAACGCGACATGATGTCCGATCTCAATTCCAGCCAAAAACGTCAAATGGCGCTGCTTCCCTTCCGAGCTCTGCCATGCGCCCAAATAGTGGTCTACCCCCACATATGGGGTATCAGCGTACTCAGGACAAATTTCTCAATAACTGTTAGGGTCCTGTTACCCTTGGAAAAATAAAAATTGAGGGTGAAAAGATCATTTTTGTGGAAAAAATGATTTTTTAATTGTACCGCTGTACGTTATAAACGTCTGTGAAGGCCTTGGGGGTTCAAAGTTCTCACCACACATCTAGATAATTTCCTTGGGGGTCTAGTTTCCAAAATGGTGTCATTTTTGGGGGGTTTCCACTGTTTTGGTACATCAGGGGTTTTCTAATCGCGACATGGTGTCCGATCTCAATTCCAGCCAAAAACGTCAAATGGCGCTGCTTCCCCTATGAGCTCTGCCATGCGCCAAAATAGTGGTTTACCCCCACATGTGGGGTATCAGCGTACTCAAGACAAATTGCGCAATAACTTTTAGGGTCCTGTTACCCTTGAGAAAATAAAAATTGGGGGTGAAAAGATCATTTTTGTGGAAAAAATATGATTTTTTAATTGTACCGCTGTACGTTATAAACTTCTGTGAAGCCCTTGTGGGTTCAAAGTTCTCACCACATATCTAGATAAGTTCCTTGGGGGGTCTAGTTTCCAAAATGGGGTCACTTGTGGGGGGTTTCCACTGTTTAGGTACATCAGGGGCTCTCCAAACGTGACATGGCGTCCGATCAGAATTCCAGCGAATTTTGCATTGAAAAAGTCAAACGGCGCTCCTTCCCTTCTGAGCTCAGCCATGTGCCGAAACAGTGATTCCCCCCACATATCAGGTATCAGCGTACTCAGGACAAATTGCACAATACATTTTGCAGTCCAATTTCTCCTGTTACCCTTGGCAAAATAAAAAAAATTGAACCTGAATTATTTTTTTTGTAAAAAAAAGTTAAATGTTCATTTTATTTTAAATATTCAAAAAATTCCTGTGACGCACCTAAAGGGTTAATAAACTTCTTGAATGTGGTTTTGAGCACCTTAAGGGGTGCAGTTTTTAGAATGGTGTCAATTTTGGGTATTTTCTATCATATAGACCCCTCAAAGTGGCTTCAAATGTGATGTGGTCCGTAAAAATAAAATGGTGTTGTAAAAATGAGAAATCGCTGGTCAATTTTTAACCCTTATAACTTCCTAACAAAAAAAAATTTTGGTTCCAAAATTGTGCTGATGTAAAGAAAACATGTGGGAAATATTACTTATCAAGTTTTTTGTGTGCCGTATCTCTGTGATTTAAGGGCATAAAAATTCAAAGTTGGAAAATTGCGAAATTTTCAAAATTTTCACAAAATTTCTGTTTTTTTCACAAATAAACGCAAGTTATTTGAATGAAATTTTACCACTAACATGAAGTACAATATGTCACGAGAAAACAATGTCAGAATCACCAGGATCCATGGAAGCGTTTCAGAGTTATTGCCTCATAAAGGGACAGTGGTCAGAATTGTAAAAATTGGCCCGGTCATGAACGTGCAAACCACCCTTGGGGCTTAAGGGGTTAAAGGCTGCATTATGCTAAAGAGGCTGCCTATGAGGGTGCATTATATTAAGGGCTGCATAATACTATAGAGTCTACCCATGCGGGTGCATTATATTCAGGGCTGCATTAAGCTAAAGAGTTTTTCTTATGGGGGTGCATTATACTATAGAGGCTGCCTATGGGGTGCATTTTCTTAAGGGCTGCATTATGCTATAGAGGCTGCATATGGGGGTGCATTATATTAGGGGCTGCAATATGCTATAGAGGCTGCCTGTCACGCTCGCACCTTGGCAGATTGGCACGATCGAGGGGGTTGTGGCCCCACTGTTCCACAACCTACACTACCCTGGAAGGGGCATGACTAGGAGAGCTGCCTTGGTCTTCACTGGAGTCTCTGATGATGAGTGGTGTATGGAATAGGTAGAGACCTGTTCACACAGGAGGTGCAGGTACTGACAGGAAGGAGTGGTGTATGCAGGAACAGGTTTGGAGCTGTTCACACTGGAGAAAAACGCAAGGCTGTGGAAAGGAGCTGCAGTTGGTAGCAAGAGGTTGAGCAGCATCAGAAGCAGAACAAAGCAGAACGAAGCAGAACCGCAGGAGTGCGGAGCACCAGCAGAGCCACAAGGGTACGGAGCACAGGCAGAGCCGGAGAAGTGCGGAGCAAAGGCAGAGCCACAAGAGTGCGAAGCGCAGGCAGAGCCGCTAGTGTGCGGCGCAGAGGCAGTCGCAAGAGTGCAGAGCAGGCAAAGCCGCAAGAGTTCAGAGCTCAGGCAGACAGAGAGGACACAAGGATAGACACAGCAGGGAAAGGAGCCACAGACAAGGAGACTGACAGACAAGACAAGGTACAGGAACAAAGACACAAAGACCCGGATATACTGCCTCCTGAAGGGCAGAGAGGACAAGTATGAGACAAGGCAAGGAACAATAGCACAGGGACCAGGATATTCTGCCTCCTGGAGGGCGGACGGATACAAGGCAAGTCTAGGAACAGGGACACAGAGACCAGGATATTCTGCCTCCTGGAGGGCAGAGCAGACAGGCACAGACACAGGACTAGGAAACAAGCCTCCAGAGAAGACGAAACACAGAACAGGACCTGGCAACTCAGCAGCAAGATACTAAATGAGTAAAGGCATTGCTCAGGCAGCTACCACCGGGTGGAGCTGCCCTAAATACTAGCGGCCTCTTGGTAAATGGCCAGGGACACATTAGACAGGTGCACCCTAATTCCATAAGAACCAGAGAGTTCTGGCGCCGTCCCCCTATGCATACAGCCAGGAAGCATGCAGAGAGAATGCAGGAAGCGAGAGGCACACAGCATGGAGTCGGCAGCATACGGAACTCACAGTATGGCCTGGAGCATTGATTAAGTTGGTGTGTGGGGGATGGGAGGCCAAGCAGTGATGTCGGCAGGGTTGTTTCACTGACTTTAGGGGTGCATTATATTAGGGACTGCAAAATACTATAGAATCTGTCTATGGGGGTGCATTATATTAAAGGGAACATGTCACCAGGTTTGGCCGATAAGAGATACAGCCATCACCTTTCAGGGCTGATATACAGCATTCTATAAAGCTGTACATCTGCCCCCAAATCGGCCTGTAAGAAGAGAAAAATAACTTTTATTATACTCACCTGCGGGGCGGTCCAGTCCGAGGGGTGTCGCTCTTCTTGGTCCAGCGCCTCCCATCTTCCAATGATCGCCGTCCTCCTGCTTTCTTCGTGTGGATGATATGTCACTGCGTCATCCACACAGGCTCCCCGGCATCGCGCTCCTGTGCAGGTGTACTTATCTGCCCTGTTGAGGGTAGAGGAAAGTACTGCAGTGCGCAGGTGCCGGGGCTCTTTGACCAGGGACCGGATCGCCCCGCAAGAGAGCTGTGATAAAACACTCCGGGATCGCCTTTGCTGGGGTCAAAGGTCACGTGCATTCAGCATGAAACTCAGGCGCAGAGCTGGGATTCGGGTGTAACTGACCCTGGGTCAGGTTTATTAACATTGAAAGCAATACAAAAGGAAATAAAACATAAAACAAATCCTTGCCTGTCCGGCACTAACTAAACAATGGACAACCTAACTACCAACTGGCGGGCTTCTCCCGTCCAGCCAAACCACAGTTGCAGTGGGCACTGCTTCCACACACGTGTGTCTCTCACACAGACAGGCTCTCTGTGTTCCCAGGCTGAGACACTCACACAACCACCTGGCATCCTTTTATATCCACCTCCCATTATTCATTAGCAAGCAGGTGCGATACTGACCAGACTAGGCCACATAGGAAAGGAATCTGGGCGAGATATACCTGCCCTCATCCACTATTCCCACATGATTCTCACATATCCCCCCCTTCTGCTCAGACCACTCCGGTCGAGCAATGACATCCGCCAAACAGTGCACTCGGGACAGGGCATCTGCATTTCCCATCTGTACCCCTGGGCGGTGCTCCACCGTAAAAGTGTAGGCCTGCAGGGCAAGAAGCCACTGGGTCACCCGGCTATTCCGTTCCTTGTTCAAGTGCATCCACTTGAGAGGGGCATGGTCAGTGATCAGCCTGAACTTTCGGCCCACCAGGTAATATTTGAGGGCCTCTAGAGCCCACTTAATGGCGAGGCACTCTTTTTCTACGACTGCATACCTTTGCTCGTGTTTATTCAGCTTCCTGCTGAGATAGAGGAATGGGTGTTCCACTCCGTCCCTCACTTGTGAGAGTACGGCCCCGATACCGGTATCAGAGGCATCCGTTTGTACCACAAACTCACTGTGGAAGTCCGTAGTCACCAGTACGGGCTGAGAGCAAAGTGCCCGTTTTAGGCTATGGAAGGCTTCTTCAGCTGCTAAACTCCATTTAATCATGACGGAGTCTTTCCCTTTTGTAAGATCCGTCAGGGGGGTAGCGATGGCTGCAAAATTGGGTATGAACCGGCGATAATAACCAGCGATCCCCAGGAAGGCTTGCACCTGCTTCTTGTTGACAGGTTGTGGCCAGTCCTGAACCGCCTGAATCTTATCAACCTGGGGTTTAACAACACCCCTCCCAATTACATACCCCAAATACCGGGCTTCTTCTAGCCCGATGTGACATTTCTTGGGGTTCGCTGTTAGACCTGCCTCCCACAGGTCATCAATCACAGCTTGTACTTTCTGGAGATGAGTCTCCCAGTCCAAGCTGTAAATGACAATGTCGTCCAAATAGGCCGAAGCGTACTGCCTATGTGGCCTCAGGACTCGATCCATCAGTCTCTGGAAGGTCGCCGGTGCTCCGTGCAGACCAAACGGCATATACACATACTGAAATAGACCTTCTGGGGCAGCAAATGCTGTCTTTTCTCTGGCAGCCTCCACCAGAGGGATCTGCCAATACCCCTTTGTTAGGTCTAGGGTCGTAATATACCGGGCTTTTCCTAACCGATCTATCAACTCGTCGACCCGGGGCATGGGGTAGGCATCAAATTTTGAGACCGCATTCAGTTTCCTGAAGTCATTGCAGAACCGGATGGTGCCGTCCGGTTTAGGAATTAGCACAATCGGGCTGGACCAAGCACTGTGCGATTCCTCAATGACACCTAACTCTAACATTGCTTTCACTTCTCGGGAAACGGCTTCACGGCGCGCTTCTGGGATTCGGTAGGGCTTTACGTGAACTGTGACACCAGGTTCCGTTACGATGTCATGTTTTATTAGCGTAGTCTGCCCGGGTTTTTCTGAGAAAAACTTTTGGTTGTGAAGTAGAAACTGCCTGACCTCAGTCTTTTGCCGCTCCGAGAGAGTCTCTGCAACCCGTACCTCCGGTACGGTATGCGAGCAGACAGGACGGGCCAGCTCCGCTGACAAGGCAGACCGATCCTTCCAGGGCTTTATCAGATTTACATGATAAATCTGTTCAGGTTTCCGTTTACCTGCCTGGTATACTTTGTAGTTTACTTCACCAACTCTTTCCTTGATCTCAAAGGGGCCCTGCCACTTTGCCAGGAACTTACTGTCCACCGTGGGGACCAGGATCAACACCCTATCTCCGGGTGCAAACGTACGGATCTTGGCGCCCCTATCATAGATTCTTTTTTGGGCTCCTTGAGCCTGTATCATGTGTTCTTTGGCGATAGGCATAACAGCCGCAATACGGTCCTGCATTTGTGTGACGTGATCTATCACAGTTTTAAACGGAGTGACCTGACCCTCCCAGGTTTCTTTTGCAACGTCTAACAGTCCGCGAGGACGTCGGGCGTACAATAACTCGAAAGGCGAGAATCCCGTGGAAGACTGGGGTACTTCCCTGATGGCAAAAAGCAAATACAGAAGTAAATAGTCCCAGTTCTTCCCATCCTTGTCTATCACCTTTCTCAGCATCTGCTTCAGAGTTTTATTGAACCGTTCGACCAACCCGTCTGTTTGAGGGTGATACACGGATGTGCGTAACGGTTCGATTTGTAACAATCGGCAGAGCTCCTTCATTACCCTGGACATAAAGGGGGTCCCCTGGTCAGTGAGTATCTGTTTTGGTATACCAACCCGACTAAACACATGCACCAGTTCCTTGGCAATCGTCTTGGTGGCCGTGTTACGCAAAGGGATGGCCTCCGGGTAACGAGTGGCATAATCCAAGATGACCAGGATATGTTGGTGTCCATGTGCAGACCGTGGTAGGGGCCCAACTAAATCCATCCCAATCCTCTCAAACGGGACTTCAATAATAGGTAGGGGTACCAAAGGGCTACAGAACCGGGGCTTAGGTGCAGAGGCTTGGCAGTCAGGACAAGACTCACAATATACACGGATATCGTGATGCATGCCTGGCCAAACAAAACAGTGTAATATCCTTTCAGTGGTTTTCTGGACTCCCAGGTGACCTCCCATCACATGTCCGTGGGCCAGGTCCAGCACCTGCTGCCGGTAGGGTTTTGGCACGACTAATAGTTGCACCGTATCTTCCCCCTTTTTCTCTATTTGATAGAGTAAATTATTCTCCAGAACCATGTAAGGATATGCCAGCCTAGAGCCAGGTTCTACGGGTACCCCATTTATCACTTTTACATTTGTCCTAGCCTGAGAAAGGGTAGGATCCTTTATTTGCTCGCTTTGGAAGTCATCTTTCTGAACTTCTAAATCCGGCAAACGGGGAGGTGGACGGCTGTCAGCCTCCTCCTCTTCCCCGGTCTCCTCCGTATCACCCGCCATGACTGAAAACGGGAACTGCAGGTCATTTCCCGCAGACTCTTCCCCCGAGTCTTCCGTGGAGACCTCTTCCCGGGGTTCGGGACCCACACGCGCCCTGGGAGAAGAATCATGTACACTATTACCCAAAGGCATCAACTGATTCTCCCACAATTGCCAGAAGTGGGGAAAATCCCGGCCCAGGATAACATCATGCAATAACGCCGGGAGGAGTCCCACTTTATGTTGCACAGACCCATAGGAAGTTGTAATGCATATGACCGTGGTGAAGTACGAACAGGTGTTTCCATGCACACACGTTACAGAAAATTTGTCTGATGGTCCAGTCGGGGCTGACACCAGACTGGCCTTCACCAGAGTCACCACACTTCCCGAGTCTAACAATGCCACCACATTTTTGCCATCAACAGTTAAATCACACAAGTGTTTTTCCACATCCTTTTGACCGGCATTCACACTCACTACCCGTGCAACCATAGACATGCGGTTTTTAGAGTCTGTGATGTCGCACTGCATGGGTTCAGTAGTGACCGGACAGTTCGCAGCAATATGTCCCATCTCTTGGCAGCGGAAACACCTAACGGGCCCCTTGCTTAGACCATAGTTCGTTACTCTCGGCCTCGCAGTGCGGGCAGTCCCGTTTTCCTCCCCCACGGTCTTAGGGATTTTTCCATCTCCCCTACTCCCTGGAACAGTCTTACCGGTTCCACGTGGAGATGATGAAGAACGAGGTGGGGTAGCGTCGTCTCGGAGTCCTTCCACCACGGAGTAACGTTCAACCAGATCCACCAGTTGATCTGCCGTGTTAGGATTTCCATGGCTTACCCACTTCCTCAGGGCTGGCGGTAGAGCTCTCAGGTACTTGTCCATGACGACTCTCTGGATTATCTCTGGCGCTGTCAGCACCTCGGGTTGTAGCCACTTCTTCGTCACGTGGATCAGGTCGAACATCTGTGACCGCGGTGGTTTATCCGGCTGATAAGTCCATTGATGCACTCTCTGTGCACGGACAGCGGTCGTCACTCCCAGCCGGGCCAAGATCTCGGCTTTCAGTTTGTCAAAGTCCTGCGCAGCTTCAGGCTCTAAGTCATAATAAGCCTTTTGGACCTCACCGGAAAGAAACGGGGCAATCAGGCCGGCCCATCTTGCCTTCGGCCATTTTTTTCGCAACGCCGTCTGTTCAAACGTAGTCAGGTATGCCTCGACGTCATCTTCTGTCGTCATCTTCTGCCAGTACTGACTCACGTGAATCACTCTCGACTCGGCTTCCAGGTTAACCTCAGGTAAGCTTGCCAAGCGCTGCGCCACCTGCTGGAGAAGCGAACGATCGGTAACTGTCATGTCCACCAACTCCTTCAGCTGGGCCATCATCACCCGATTAGCTTCTTGCTGGACGGCGGTGGACTGTACCAGCGCTTTCACCACGTCCTCCATGCTCATGCTTGCAACGTGATGCCCGCGTTCTCCACCACAATGTGATAAAACACTCCGGGATTGCCTTTGCTGGGGTCAAAGGTCACGTGCATTCAGCATGAAACTCAGGCGCAGAGCTGGGATTCGGGTGTAACTGACCCTGGGTCAGGTTTATTAACGGTGAAAGCAATGCAAAAGGAAATAAAACATAAAACAAATCCTTGCCTGTCCGGCACTAACTAAACAATGGACAACCTAACTACCAACTGGCGGGCTTCTCCCGTCCAGCCAAACCACAGTTGCAGTGGGCACTGCTTCCACTCACGTGTGTCTCTCACACAGACAGGCTCTCTGTGTTCCCAGGCTGAGACACTCACACAACCACCTGGCATCCTTTTATATCCACCTCCCATTATTCATTAGCAAGCAGGTGCGATACTGACCAGACTAGGCCACATAGGAAAGGAATCTGGGCGAGATATACCTGCCCTCATCCACTATTCCCACATGATTCTCACAGAGCATAACGAAAAGTCTTTTCCTTCTCTTACAGGTCGGGTTGGGGGCTGATATACAGCGTTATAGAATGCTGTATATCAGCTCCAAAAGGTGATGGCCATAACTTATATAGGCCAAAACTGGTAACAGGTTCCCTTTAAGGGCTGCATTATACTATAGAGGCTGCCTATGGGGGTGCATTATATTAGGGGCTGAATTATGCTATAGAGGCTGCCTATGGGGGGGTGCATTATATTAAGGGCTGCATTATGCTATAGAGTCTACCTATGGGGGTGCATAAGAGAGCATTATACTGTGTGTAGTGGAGCTGTATGGGGAAGACTCAGGACATTATAAAATGTAAAGTGAGCACTTACTGTTATAGGGGAACCCAGGTTACTGTGAATGTCAATGGGGCACACAGAGGGCACTATTACTTTCTAGGGGGCAAAATATGGGCACTGATTTCTAGGGCACTTGCACCCGGCATTACTATATTCTAGAGGGTTGCTTTAGAACTTAGAGGTCACCCAGCAGGTGCAGTAATAGGGACACATACGGCAGCAGTGGCTCAGTATTGGGGTATCAGGTGCAGTAATAGGGACACATATGGCAGCAGCGGCTCAGTATTGGGGTATCAGGTGCAGTAATAGGGACACATACGGCAGCAGCGGCTCAGTATTGGGGTATCAGGTGCAGTAATAGGGACACATACGGCAGCAGCGGCTCAGTATTGGGGTATCAGGTGCAGTAATAGTGACACATACGGCAGCAGGGGCTCAGTATTGGGGTATCAGGTGCAGTAATAGGGACACATACGGCAGCAGGGGCTCAGTATTGGGGTATCAGGTGCAGTAATAGGGACACATGCAGCAGCAGCGGCTCAGTATTGGGGTATCAGGTGCAGTAATAGGGACACATACGGCAGCAGCGGCTCAGTATTGGGGTATCAGGTGCAGTAATAGGGACACATACGGCAGCAGCGGCTCAGTATTGGGGTATCAGGTGCAGTAATAGGGACACATACGGCAGCAGGGGCTCAGTATTGGGGTATCAGGTGCAGTAATAGGGACACATACGGCAGCAGCGGCTCAGTATTGGGGTATCAGGTGCAGTAATAGGGACACATACGGCAGCAGCGGCTCAGTATTGGGGTATCAGGTGCAGTAATAGGGACACATACGGCAGCAGGGGCTCAGTATTGGGGTATCAGGTGCAGTAATAGGGACACATACGGCAGCAGCGGCTCAGTATTGGGGTATCAGGTACAGTAATAGGGACACATACGGCAGCAGCGGCTCAGTATTGGGGTATCAGGTGCAGTAATAGGGACACATACGGCAGCAGCGGCTCAGTATTGGGGTATCAGGTGCAGTAATAGGGACACATACGGCAGCAGCGGCTCAGTATTGGGGTATCAGGTGCAGTAATAGGGACACATACGGCAGCAGCAGAGGCTCAGTATTGGGGTATCAGGTGCAGTAATAGGGACACATACGGCAGCAGCGGCTCAGTATTGGGGTATCAGGTGCAGTAATAGGGACACATACGGCAGCAGCGGCTCAGCATTGGGGTATCAGGTGCAGTAATAGGGACACATACGGCAGCAGGGGCTCAGTATTGGGGTATCAGGTGCAGTAATAGGGACACATACGGCAGCAGCGGCTCAGTATTGGGGCATCAGGTGCAGTAATAGGGACACATACGGCAGCAGCGGCTCAGTATTGGGGTATCAGGTGCAGTAATAGGGACACATACGGCAGCAGGGGCTCAGTATTGGGGTATCAGGTGCAGTAATAGGGACACATACGGCAGCAGCGGCTCAGTATTGGGGTATCAGGTACAGTAATAGGGACACATACGGCAGCAGCGGCTCAGTATTGGGGTATCAGGTGCAGTAATAGGGACACATACGGCAGCAGCGGCTCAGTATTGGGGTATCAGGTGCAGTAATAGGGACACATACGGCAGCAGCGGCTCAGTATTGGGGTATCAGGTGCAGTAATAGGGACACATACGGCAGCAGCGGCTCAGTATTGGGGTATCAGGTGCAGTAATAGGGACACATACGGCAGCAGGGGCTCAGTATTGGGGTATCAGGTGCAGTAATAGGGACACATACGGCAGCAGCGGCTCAGTATTGGGGTATCAGGTGCAGTAATAGGGACACATACGGCAGCAGCGGCTCAGTATTGGGGTATCAGGTGCAGTAATAGGGACACATACGGCAGCAGCGGCTCAGTATTGGGGTATCAGGTGCAGTAATAGGGACACATACGGCAGCAGCGGCTCAGTATTGGGGTATCAGGTGCAGTAATAGGGACACATACGGCAGCAGTGGCTCAGTATTGGGGTATCAGGTGCAGTAATAGGGACACATACGGCAGCAGCGGCTCAGTATTGGGGTATCAGGTGCAGTAATAGGGACACATACGGCAGCAGCGGCTCAGTATTGGGGTATCAGGTGCAGTAATAGGGACACATACGGCAGCAGCGGCTCAGTATTGGGGTATCAGGTGCAGTAATAGGGACACATACGGCAGCAGGGGCTCAGTATTGGGGTATCAGGTGCAGTAATAGGGACACATACAGCAGCAGCGGCTCAGTATTGGGGTATCAGGTACAGTAATAGGGACACATACGGCAGCAGCGGCTCAGTATTGGGGTATCAGGTGCAGTAATAGGGACACATACGGCAGCAGCGGCTCAGTATTGGGGTATCAGGTGCAGTAATAGGGACACATACGGCAGCAGCGGCTCAGTATTGGGGTATCAGGTGCAGTAATAGGGACACATACGGCAGCAGCGGCTCAGTATTGGGGTATCAGGTGCAGTAATAGGGACACATACGGCAGCAGCGGCTCAGTATTGGGGTATCAGGTGCAGTAATAGGGACACATACGGCAGCAGCAGAGGCTCAGTATTGGGGTATCAGGTGCAGTAATAGGGACACATATGGCAGCAGGGGCTCAGTATTGGGGTATCAGGTGCAGTAATAGGGACACATACGGCAGCAGCGGCTCAGTATTGGGGTATCAGGTGCAGTAATAGGGATACATACGGCAGCAGCGGCTCAGTATTGGGGTATCAGGTGCAGTAATAGGGACACATACGGCAGCAGCAGAGGCTCAGTATTGGGGTATCAGGTGCAGTAATAGGGACACATACGGCAGCAGCGGCTCAGTATTGGGGTGTCAGCAGGATGAGGAGGTTGTGCAGGTTGGGAATAGATGGTGACGGGGCTGGAATATGAGATGTGAAATGTGTCTGTGCTGCATTCTCTGCAGACGAGTCCTGGCTGGAAGAAGTTGTCATATCGGTCTGGGCCAAATGGAAAAGACGGGAAAAGTGAACGATTCCATCAGAAAGAACGTCAGTGGTAAGTCATTATCGGTAACTGTGCTGTGACCTCTTATATGCTCCATATACTGATAGTACTGATGACAACGGATGCCACCCGTCCGTTGTTTTGACGGATCCGACAAATGAAGAATTTTAAAGGAATCGCAGCCTGGAAAAGGAGAGAGAGAGAGTTTTTTTTTTGGTCCGGCACCCAGAAAGAATTTCGGGTTAAATCAGTGTCTGGAAGATCCGCCAGAGAAAACAACGTTGCAAGCTCCGTTTTGAAATCTTTGAGGAAAATTGAGGATCCGTTTTTTTCAAAACCTGGCGGATTGTGACTGATTGTAAAAAACGGAAGTGTAAAAGAGGCCTTAGAGGTTCTCCTACATCCACTATTACGGTGCGCCACCCAGTTGTGATCAAGGTCACTTGGTTAGGGGCCACTCAGAAGCTTCACCCCCGAACCAAAACCCTAGGTACTCCTCTGCTGTTACGTCACTGTTCACACCACACAGAGACCCCAAAAGAGTCTCAGTACTGAAGGAGTTAATGTCCCCCGCACCCAGTAATCTTCAGCGCCTACCTCCACCCGCAGAGCCGCACTCCACATAGAGAATAATGGAGCCTCCAGCACCGACCTCCACCCGCAGAGCCGCACTCCACATAGAGAATAATGGAGCCTCCAGCACCGACCTCCACCCGCAGAGCCGCACTCCACATAGAGAATAATGGAGCCTCCAGCACCGACCTCCACCCGCAGAGCGACACTCCACATAGAGAATAATGGAGCCTCCAGCACCGACCTCCACCCGCAGAGCCGCACTCCACATAGAGAATAATGGAGCCTCCAGCACCGACCTCCACCCGCAGGGCCGCACTCCACATAAAGAATAATGGAGCCTCCAGCACCGACCTCCACCCGCAGAGCCGCACTCCACATAGAGAATAATGGAGCCTCCAGCACCGACCTCCACCCGCAGAGCCGCACTCCACATAGAGAATAATGGAGCCTCCAGCACCGACCTCCACCCGCAGAGCCGCACTCCACATAAAGAATAATGGAGCCTCCAGCACCGACCTCCACCCGCAGAGCCGCACTCCACATAGAGAATAATGGAGCCTCCAGCACCGACCTCCACCCGCAGAGCCGCACTCCACATAGAGAATAATGGAGCCTCCAGCACCGACCTCCACCCGCAGAGCCGCACTCCACATAGAGAATAATGGAGCCTCCAGCACCGACCTCCACCCGCAGAGCCGCACTCCACATAAAGAATAATGGAGCCTCCAGCACCGACCTCCACCCGCAGAGCCGCACTCCACATAGAGAATAATGGAGCCTCCAGCACCGACCTCCACCCGCAGAGCCGCACTCCACATATATTGGCTGCTCTGTGCGCACAGGACCTGTAATGAGGTCACAGGAGGGGAGGAGTCAGGGGTCACATGATCAGGCCCTCAGTGTGTGCAGGACTCTGCTGTGCTGTATTCAGCTTTTCTGCTGGAGTTGCTCCTTTAAGAACAGGGAACGTTGCAAACAGTAGAACAATTCCCCCCAATTAAGTGATTGGATCCTTCCAGATCTGTGAAAGATCTTAGTGATATTACAGGCGGGAGATTCCAAGAGCGCTGGATTCAGGGGTGATCCTGGTGCTGAATGAGCCGTGCGGCCTCCATCTTAGAGAGCGGCCACAACCCCAGACGATGCAGCGGCCGGAGCAATGTTAGTGATGGAGAGAATTTCTGCGAGCAGCAGATTAATGAAGAATGTTTTACCGGAACCTCCTGGGGCATCAAGGAAAACCCGTCTCCCATCTCCACAGGTTGTAGTTATTATAGGGAGCAGGGTTAGAAGATGAGGTGGAACGTGAGTGAGGGTCGCCTCCTGCAATGTCCCAGGGTGGAGCATCTTCCATCAGACCACGCAGACATCTCTACATTTCTGCTTTCTCAGACAAGATGGGGTGCAGAGGGGACATTAATGAGAGAAAAATGGACTTTACTGAATTTACCAAATGGCTGCAATAAAACAAAGAGGGAAAAATGTTCCGGGGTCTAAATCCTTTCCGTATCCCCTGTATTCCATGGTTTCCCTTCATAGGAGCCTAAGGACTGACAGTGTGACGTGCGCCTGTGAAGACCACCACCCGCTACGGCCTTACATTGGGGTCGGCTTGTTTCCTGGTGTCGGATATCTCCATAATCTATATGTCTTAGATGCTGAGAGGTAGACGTTACTATCTACCATCTGCACTCCCTCCTGGCTCTTCATCTTTCTCTCCTTTTCCCGTTCCCCCTCTCCATTTTTTCCATATAATATGGCACAACTGAAAACATTCTCATTGACTGTCAGAGGACTGAATGTTCCAGAGAAAATAGCTCCAGTGTTTTATCAGATGCAGAAACTACACGGACATGTTCTCTCTCTTCAGGAGACCCTCTTTAGGGGCGATCATACACCTCAGTTACTAGCAGATATTATTCATCTTGGAGCCACAGTACAAATGCTGTCTTGAGGTCTAAGGTGCTGAGTAGAGTTGAGCGAAACGGGTCGAAAAAATTCAAAAGTCGCCGACTTTTGGCAAACCCGACCCTAGGATGAGATCGGCCACGAGGTCGGCGACTTACGCGCCAAAGTCGCGTTTCAAAAGTTTGTTTTGCGCTCTTTTTCAGCCAATCAGGTTCCATGGACACTGTGGGCAACGTGATGACCTAGGCACGGGTCACCACCATCTTTCAGAAGGGCATGCAAGTGATTGGCTTGCTTTGGTGGGCGTCACAGGGGGTATAAAAGGGCGTGCACGCCGACCGCCATCTTACTTCTGCCGATCTTAGTATAGGGAGAGGTTGCTGCTGATTCTGTAGGGAGAGCGTTAGGCAGGGAAGAAGACAAAAAAATTGCTTCTGCTGCTAGCGATTTGGCCTGCACAACACACAAGTCACTGTGTGTGCAGTGCAAGGGGAGGCTATATTGTGGTGTATCAGTGGTGTTGGTTGTTGGGCTGCCTTTTAAGGCTTCCTGACACGCTGGCATTGCTGTTTACCCACTGCTCCGCAAACTGCTTTTTTAAAAGCAATCCAATCTCCCTTATCCTCTAGTCACTTTTGTCACAGCTGTGCCATCGAGCCTGTCACATAGCGCTCAGATATCAGTGGGCCTCACACAATCCACAAGTGTCCAGTGTCCAAAAGTGTGCGCAGAGATTCAAAATCTCCATTATCCTCTCGTCACTTTGGTCACAGGCAGCTGTGCCATCGAGCGTGTCACATAGCGCTCAGATATCAGTGGGCCTCACACAATCCACAAGTGTCCAGTGTCCAAAAGTGTGCGCAGAGATTCAAAATCTCCATTATCCTCTCGTCACTTTGGTCACAGGCAGCTGTGCCATCGAGCGTGTCACATAGCGCTCAGATATCAGTGGGCCTCACACAATCAACAAGTGTCCAGTGTCCAAAAGTGTGCGCAGAGATTCAAAATCTCCATTATCCTCTCGTCACTTTGGTCACAGCTGTGCCATCAAGCATGTCACATAGCGCTCAGATATCAGTGGGCCTCACACAATCCACAAGTGTCCAGTGTCCAAAAGTGTGCGCAGAGATTCAAAATCTCCATTATCCTCTCGTCACTTTTGTCACAGGCAGCTGTGCCATCGAGCGTGTCACTTAGCGCTCAGATATCAGTGGGCCTCACACAATCCACAAGTGTCCGGTGTCCAAAAGTGTGCGCAGAGATTCAAAATCTCCATTATCCTCTCGTCACTTTGGTCACAGCTGTGCCATCGAGCCTGTCACATAGTGCTCAGATATCAGTGGGCCTCACACAATCCACAAGTGTCCAGTGTCCAAAAGTGTGCGCAGAGATTCAAAATCTCCATTATCCTCTCGTCACTTTGGTCACAGGCAGCTGTGCCATCGAGCGTGTCACATAGCGCTCAGATATCAGTGGGCCTCACACAATCCACAAGTGTCCAGTGTCCAAAAGTGTGCGCAGAGATTCAAAATCTCCATTATCCTCTCGTCACTTTGGTCACAGGCAGCTGTGCCATCGAGCGTGTCACATAGCGCTCAGATATCAGTGGGCCTCACACAATCCACAAGTGTCCAGTGTCCAAAAGTGTGCGCAGAGATTCAAAATCTCCATTATCCTCTCGTCACTTTGGTCACAGGCAGCTGTGCCATCGAGCCTGTCACATAGCGCTCAGATATCAGTGGGCCTCACACAATCCACAAGTGTCCAGTGTCCAAAAGTGTGCGCAGAGATTCAAAATCTCCATTATCCTCTCGTCACTTTGGTCACAGGCAGCTGTGCCATCGAGCCTGTCACATAGCGCTCAGATATCAGTGGGCCTCACACAATCCACAAGTGTCCAGTGTCCAAAAGTGTGCGCAGAGATTCAAAATCTCCATTATCCTCTCGTCACTTTGGTCACAGGCAGCTGTGCCATCGAGCGTGTCACATAGCGCTCAGATATCAGTGGGCCTCACACAATCCACAAGTGTCCAGTGTCCAAAAGTGTGCGCAGAGATTCAAAATCTCCATTATCCTCTCGTCACTTTGGTCACAGGCAGCTGTGCCATCGAGCGTGTCACATAGCGCTCAGATATCAGTGGGCCTCACACAATCCACAAGTGTCCAGTGTCCAAAAGTGTGCGCAGAGATTCAAAATCTCCATTATCCTCTCGTCACTTTGGTTACAGGCAGCTGTGCCATCGAGCGTGTCACATAGCGCTCAGATATCAGTGGGCCTCACACAATCCACAAGTGTCCAGTGTCCAAAAGTGTGTGCAGAGATTCAAAATCTCCATTATCCTCTCGTCACTTTGGTCACAGGCAGCTGTGCCATCGAGCGTGTCACATAGCGCTCAGATATCAGTGGGCCTCACACAATCCACAAGTGTCCAGTGTCCAAAAGTGTGCGCAGAGATTCAAAATCTCCATTATCCTCTCGTCACTTTGGTCACAGGCAGCTGTGCCATCGAGCCTGTCACATAGCGCTCAGATATCAGTGGGCCTCACACAATCCACAAGTGTCCAGTGTCCAAAAGTGTGCGCAGAGATTCAAAATCTCCATTATCCTCTCGTCACTTTGGTCACAGGCAGCTGTGCCATCGAGCCTGTCACATAGCGCTCAGATATCAGTGGGCCTCACACAATCCAAAAGTGTCCACTGTCCACAAGAGT
This sequence comes from Dendrobates tinctorius, assembly GCF_039654945.1. NCBI lineage: Eukaryota > Metazoa > Chordata > Amphibia > Anura > Dendrobatidae > Dendrobates > Dendrobates tinctorius. The sequence continues at coordinate 8,194,250 of NW_027361731.1, read as the reverse complement.
GTGCAGAAATTCTAAATCTCCCCTGTCCTATAGATACCTTGTACCTTGTTTTACATTACTATATAGTTTGTTGGATTTTGTCTACATTTCTACCAAAAATGAGGAAGGCTGGTGGAAGAGGCCGTGGAATTGGGCGGGGGTTGGCAGCTGGTAATGATGGTGTTGGTGGTGGATCTGATGGTAGTGGCAAGAGCAAAATAGGACCGAATGCAGGAGGTGCTGACCCTGCGTCAACGTCTGGCTACATAAGGCCTCGAACGCTTAGTTTTCTAGGAGTTGGCAAACCGCTTTTAAAGGCAGAGCATCAGGAAAAAGTTTTGTCTTACATTGCTGACTCAGCCTCCAGCTCTATCGCCTCCTCTTCTTCAGTTGTAAAAAGTAAAAGCACTGAGTCGTCATTGGAGGCTCATGTTCATGAACCACACCTTTCCTTGTGTCCTTCACCCCAACCAAGATTGAAGGATGACGCAGGCCATACTACTGATTACTCCATGGAGCTGTTTTCACATACCATGCCTGGATTATCAAGTGAAATGGTGAATTACCCAGGCCAAGATGAATCTGACATGGAGTGCACTGATGCACAGCCGCTGATGGATGATTCTGCTGGTACATTCACTCAGAGCACTACATTGTCCTCGCAGTGTACAGAGCCAGATTTTGACCCTGATGAGACTCAGGTGCCCCTTCCCGCACACTATACCACCATACACAGTGACACAGAGAAAGGTGCACATGACATAGAAGAGGAGGTGATGGATGACCCAGTTGTTCACCCAGATTGGCATCCATTGGGGGAAGAGGGTGCTGCTTCCAATAGCTCAGATGAGGAGCATCCACAGCAGACATCGACATCGCAACAGCTGTTATCTGGCAGGCCCGGAGCACTCCAAAGACAGGTTCCAAACATCAAAAGAGTTGCTGGACAGCTTGTCCAGAGGGTCAAAAGATCACAGCGTGCTAGGCCGCAAAATGTCTGCCAAAGTAGGAAGAGTGCAGTGTGGCACTTTTTTGACCAAAATCCTCATGATCAGGCCAAGGTTATCTGTAAGAAGTGCGCAAAGACCTTTAGCCGAGGGAAAAATCTGAAAAATTTGAATACCAGTTGCATGCTTAGACATTTAACCAGCATGCACTTGCAAGCGTGGACACAACACCAAACCTCAAGTGCCACATGTGCAACTGATCACAACGAAGGTAGTCAGCAATGCTACATTGTTTCCCCCACTGTAAGCCCACCGGTTAGCACAGCAGCAAATGTTGAGGTGTCGTTGCAAGACCACAGCAGTCAGGGAATCCCACTGTTATATCAACGAAAGACTGATTCTAGGCCATCAGAAAGAACACCAACTCCATCACCATCATCAACCCTCTCTCAGTCCACCCTGTCCACCGCTACTTCCACCATATGCAGCTCTCAAGTCCAGCTCACCCTCCCAGACACTATGAGTAGGTCAAGAAAGTACTCAGTCTCTCATCCGCGTACACTGGGTTTGAACGCCCAAATTGCCAAACTAATCTTGTTCGAGATGATGCCCTTTCGGTTGGTGGAAAGCACAGCTTTCCGCGAACTCATGGCCTATGCAGTACCACGCTATGACCTACCCAGTCGCCACTTCTTCTCTCGCAAAGCCATCTCAGCCCTCCACCATCATGTGAAAGACCGCATTGTCCATGCACTCAAGCAGTCAGTGAGCGGAAAGGTGCACCTCACAACTGATGCATGGTCCAGTCGGCATGGCCAGGGCCGTTACGTGTCCATCACTGCGCACTGGGTTAATGTGGTGGATGCAGGGTCCACAGGGGACAGCGGTGGTGGGACAGTGCTGCCTAGCCCACGGTATAGGAAACAGTTGGCTGTAGGCGTTCGACCCTCCTCCTCCTCCTCCTCCAGAAGCGAAAGCTCGTCCACAGAGCGCAGTCGTACGAGCACTCCATCTGCAGCTGCCACTGTTGCACACGATGTGTCCCCCTATCGAGCAGCTAGTGGAAAGTGTCAGCAGGCTGTGTTGCAGATGATGTGTTTGGGCGACAGACACACCGCCGAGGTGCTGGCCGAGTACTTGAAGCGACAAACTGAGTCATGGCTGGGCAGTGTACATCTTGAGGCAGGCAAGGTAGTTAGTGATAACGGCCGTAATTTTGTGGCAGCCATAGCCCTTTCAAAACTCAGCCACATACCTTGCTTGGCTCACACCTTGAACCTGGTGATGCAGTGCTTCCTCAAAAATTATCCGGAGTTAACAGCCCTGCTCCAGAAGGTGCGAAGACTGTGCGCGCACATCCGCCGGTCGCCTGTACACTCCGTTCGTATGCAGAAGCTGCAGTGATTGCTCCACCTTCCCAACCACCGCCTCATTATCGACATTGCAACAAGGTGGAACTCCACCCTGCACATGGTGGAGCGGCTGTGCGAGCAGAGGCAGGCCATAATGCATTTGTGGGAGGATACACGGCCAGGCACTTTGAGAGCAGACATGGAGTTGACAGGCGTGCAGTGGTCGAAGCTGAAAGACCTTTGTAAAGTCCTTCAGTGTTTTGAGGAATGCACACGGCTGGTAAGCGCAGACGACGCCATCCTAAGCATGAGCATCCCACTTATGCGTCTGCTCATGCAAACTTTGACGTACCTTAAGGAGCAGGCGTCTGCAGCCAATGTTGATGAGGAGGAAGAGGAGGAGGGAATCCTTGATGACATTCAGCCATTGTCTGCTCAGGGACCTCTCCTGGACGAGGTGGAGGAAGAAGAGGAGGAGGAGGAGGATGATGGGGATGATTACTTAGGGGAGGAGGATGCATCTCATTGGGCAGGTGAAAATGTTGGCGTGGCAAGGTCTGGTACAGGGTTTGTGCGTGACTGGAGGGATGTGGATTTGCCAGAAAGTGCTCCTCCACCCAGCACTCGCAGTGCATCATTGACACTGGGAACATTGGCCCACATGTCAGATTATGCCTTGCGGATCCTAAAAAGGGACCCCCGCATTGCCAAAATGATGAACGATGACGACTACTGGTTGGCCAGCATCCTGGATCCACGCTATAAAGGCAAATTACAAAACATCATGCCACAGGAGAACCTTGACCTAATATTGGCTAATAAACAAGCAACTCTGGTAAATCGGTTGCTTGAGGCATTCCCAGCACACAGCAGCGGTGATGGTTCTCACACGAGCCGTACGGGCCGGGGGCAGCTTGGCAGAGGTGTTCGTGGTGCACACAGCAGAAGTGGCGTTGGAGACAGGGGTTTCATGACAATGTTGTGGACTGATTTTTCAAATACCGCTCACACAACTGGTAATACTGCATCGATGGAAAGTGACAGGAGACAGCAGTTGTCAACTATGGTTACAAACTACTTTTCCTCCCATATCGATGTTCTCCCACACAGGTCATTCCCCTTTGACTATTGGGCCGCTAAACTGGACACCTGGCCTGAATTGGCCCAATATGCCTTACAGGAGCTCGCTTGCCCAGCTGCAAGTGTGCTATCGGAAAGAGTCTTCAGTGCAGTTGGATCAATCCTGACAGAAAAAAGGACCCGTCTGTCAACCCAAAATGTGGATGATCTAACCTTCATTAAAATGAACCACGCATGGGTTTCCAAGGATTTTGTCCCACCTTCCCCTGATGACACATAGGGTGACAGAAAAATGGCTTGCTTTGGTCCACCTCTTCCTGGTACTTCACCTATTTCGCCTTTTGCATCAGCTGAATGTGCAACATCAACATATGCCACTTTCTAAAACTCCCTAACTGTGCTGCCTCCCCCCCATGGCCGGGGTCACCACCTACCGCACGACACCGTGCGAGTGCCGTTGCCCTGGACAGGTGGGTAGGCCGACTCTTGGGCGCGGGCACTGGCACAGGGTCCCTCATAGTGCAATCAAGTGTCTCTGACGGTGGTGGTGCACACCCGCCGTCAGACACACCGCTGTACTATGAGGGGCCCAGTGCCAGTACCGACGCCCACGAGTGGGCCCCCCTTGCTTGGGCAGGGCCCCAGTATTTGCAATCTTTACCTCTCCCTGCTCCTCCGCTGTGTAATCTGGGCCGTCAAATCCATACTGTGCCTGACACCGTCTGAGCCTGCCTCCTGAGACATATATTTTGAATGTGTACGCTATCCATACATGTTATCCGGGGATACGGTACCCTTTCTAACCTTTGTGCAATCACGTGCAATCCATACTGGGCCTAACACCGTCTGAGCCTGCCTCCTGAGACATATATTTTGAATGTGTACGCTATCCATACATGTTATCTGGGGATACGGTACCCTTTCTAACCTTTGTGCAATCACGTGCAATCCATACTGTGCCTGACACCGTCTGAGCCTGCCTCCTGAGACATATATTTTGAATGTGTACGCTATCCATACATGTTATCCGGGGATACGGTACCCTTTCTAACCTTTGTGCAATCACGTGCAATCCATACTGGGCCTAACACCGTCTGAGCCTGCCTCCTGAGACATATATTTTGAATGTGTACGCTATCCATACATGTTATCCGGGGATACGGTACCCTTTCTAACCTTTGTGCAATCACGTGCAATCCATACTGTGCCTGACACCGTCTGAGCCTGCCTCCTGAGACATATATTTTGAATGTGTACGCTATCCATACATGTTATCCGGGGATACGGTACCCTTTCTAACCTTTGTGCAATCACGTGCAATCCATACTGTGCCTGACACCGTCTGAGCCTGCCTCCTGAGACATATATTTTGAATGTGTACGCTATCCATACATGTTATCCAGGGATACGGTACCCTTTCTAACCTTTGTGCAATCACGTGCAATCCATACTGGGCCTAACACCATCTGAGCCTGCCTCCTGAGACATATATTTTGAATGTGTACGCTATCCATACATGTTATCCGGGGATACGGTACCCTTTCTAACCTTTGTGCAATCACGTGCAATCCATACTGTGCCTGACACCATCTGAGCCTGCCTCCTGAGACATATATTTTGAATGTGTACGCTATCCATACATGTTATCCGGGGATACGGTACCCTTTCTAACCTTTGTGCAATCACGTGCAATCCATACTGTGCCTGACACCGTCTGAGCCTGCCTCCTGAGACATATATTTTGAATGTGTACGCTATCCATACATGTTATCCAGGGATACGGTACCCTTTCTAACCTTTGTGCAATCACGTGCAATCCATACTGGGCCTGACACCGTCTGAGCCTGCCTCCTGAGACATATATTTTGAATGTGTACATTATCCATACATGTTATCCAGGGATACGGTACCCTTTCTAACCTTTGTGCAATTACGTGCAATCCATACTGGGCGTGAGAACGGCTGGCGAGCTGTTAAGCAAGCTACAGCACCTGTCCAGACAAGTACAGGGATTCCCTAGCGAGGAGACTTATTTGATTGTTTTCAATGTTGGGACAGCAATTTTTGGGGAGCACTATACTCTGGAGAAGGATAGATGGGGCCCACCATACACTGGAACATTCCAAAGGTGGACATCAGACACTGGAGCAGCATTTACAGGGCCCATTATACACTAGAGCATTAGAAATGGGGCCCATTATGTTTGGAGCATTATTTGGGCCCATAAGACAGTGGAGCTTCATCCATGGGGACCAACATATACTGTAGCATTATGTGGAGCTCATCATGTACTGTTTCAAACATTATATGGGACCAATGATTCTGTATGGAGAAATAGATGGGCCTCGTCATGAGATGTAAAAAGTGAGGTATTTTTCATTGTACTATACCGCTATTTCTCTGCCGTATCGGAGCATGATGAGTTGTGGTATGTGTTAAAGGGGCGCTCTTTCGCCCAGGGCACATGAAAACCTGCAGCCAGCCCTCCCCCCCCCACAACTTTAGCCAAATAACCCCCATTTTTCAGTGCGTAACTTGTATTATGAAGTTAATTAAGGTTGACAAGCTTAAGTAAGAAGAATTGATGCTTTTGGCATTCAAATGGGCACTGTAGGTGTGTTTCCTGTCCTCCTCTCACTGCCGACTTTTATTCCCCATTGACTTACATTGGGTTTCGTGTTTCGGGACGACCCCGACTTTTCCCTATAATCGGATGATCTTGCTCGACCCGACTTTTGGAAAAGTCGGGTTTCACGAAACGAAACGCGACCCTAAAAAACCAAAAGTCGCTCAACTCTAGTGCTGAGTATGGGCCGACACAAATCACTGCCGCAGACTATGTTAGAACCACTGTCTGACACGGAGGGGAGGTGTGTCTGATAACATCTCCATCTACTCCCAAATTTTGACTTTGACAAACTTCTATCTCCCTAATTGTGACCAAACTAAGACATGCTGTAAGTCTAAACAACCTAAAACATTTTGTGGACGGCCTTATCATCATTGGAAGTGACTTTAATGTTGGTTAGGACACTTCTTTAGATGCGTCCCTGGGCCGGAGTCACCAATCTAAAACATAAGCAAAAGCTTTACTAAACGTGCTCCGACCTCACCAACTGGTCGATGTATGGAGGATGCTACATACAGACATAAAGGATTATACGTATTATTCTCCTTTATACAATACACAGAGCCGTATAGCCCTTCTCTTACTTAGCCATCACTTGCTTACATGGCAACCTACAGCTCAGATAGGTCCTGCTATATGGTCAGATCATGCTCCTGTACACTGTAATCTGACTGTACCGGACTCCAAGGCTTTAGATGTTGGATTGTAAATGATAATCTGCTTTAAGGCTCACTCGGTGTCTCAGCCTTTCGTGAGACTATAGACTCCTTATAAAATATGAGCATGATTGTGAGGAGCTGGCCACTCAGGGCCGGATGTAAGAGGTGGGTGGCCTGGGGCCCATTTTTCAAGGTGTTGCAATATGTAATGCAAAAACACAAAATGAAACAAACGCAAGTTTATTTACAAAAATCATTTACGCAGAGTAATTCAGGTAAAATCATTCATTTTTTACAATCCTTGATTTTCATGCTGCAAAATCACTAATGATGTCACTAAAGTCCAATTCACGCAGTATATCTGACTCAATACTCATGATAGCCAAATTTACAAGTCGGTCCTGCTTCATGGATGTCCTTAATCGGTTCTCAACTAATTTGAGTTTTGAGAAGGAACGCTCACCACTGCAGTTTGTTACCATCAAAATTAGATAAATCCTCAGAGCTATCTCAATATTTGGGAAAGTGTCCTGCACACCCTTTTCCATGATAAGCTTGTACATGAAAAGTTCAGTGCTGATATCTTTTGGATCCTCATCTGTGAATAAATTGGCAAATGTTACAAACTGACACAGAAATATTGATTTGACAGTTCCTTTATTGTAAAAGGCATCCAGTTAAATATACTTCTTTTACTTCTTTAAACGTTTTCGGTCATACAATTGACCTTCATCAGAAACAGAATTTTTTCACAGTTGGTTTTAACTAGAATGAGTTTACAAGAAGACAAGACAGTATGGTTAGTGAACAAATAAATATATAACAAACTAGATTATGGCCCGATGCTATTGCATCGGGAGGATGCGATAGCATCACACCTCTTGCCATGTTAACCGTCAACACACACACTCCTCTCACCTTTCACCATCTCCACTCACTCTTTCACTCCACATACGACCCCTTCTCTCACACCGTCTCTCATACTCACGCCGTCATCGCCGCTGCTCCACGATCCCCGACATCTTCTTCCGCCGGCGCCATCCTGGATCCAGACGTCCTCCACGTCGGCGACATGTTCTTGCGGCGACGCCATCTTGAGTATCGTGAAATCCAGTGATACTCAAGATGGCGTCGCCGGAAGAACATGTCACCGGCGTGGACGACTTCGGGATCCAAAATGGCGTCGCGAAATCTCGCGCGTTTTCACCAACGCCATTTTGGATCCCGACGTCGTTCTCGCCGGCGACATGTTCTTGCGGCGACGCCATCTTGAGTATCGCGGGATTTCGCCGATCCAAAATAGCGTTGCCGCAGGAACATGTCGCCGGCGTGGATGCCGTCGGGATCCAAAATGGCGTCGGCGAAATCTCGCGAGATTTCGCCGACGTCATTTTGGATCCCGACGTCCTCCACGCCGGCGACATGTTCTTGAGGCGACGCCATCTTGACTATCGCGGGATTTCGCCGATCCAAAATGGCGTCACCGCAAAAACATGTCGCCGGCGTGGAGGACGTCTGGATCCAGGATGGCGCCGGCGGAAGAAGATGTCGGGGATCGTGGATCAGCGGCGATGACAGCGTGAGTATGAGAGACGGAGTGAGAGAAAGCGTCGTATGTGGAGTGAAAGAGTGAGTGGACGTGAGTGGAGATGGTGAAAGGTGAGAGGAGTGGTGTGTTGAGGGTTAACATGGAAAGAGGTGTGCGGTGACGTCACCGGTTACAACTGGACGGAAGTTGTTACAACCGGAAGCTGCTTAGGGCATTTATTATTATAGATATCTGAGCAACAGGATGCTGATAATGACCGTATGAACATCATGTAAAGTTTAGACGAAAGGTCGATGACTAGATAAATACTGAAATAGCGAATCCTGAGACAAGGTTCAAGTGAGCTTAGTGAAACTCCACAGGTTCCATGGGCAGTGATAGAGACTCCGTGCTGTGATGGTATGTAAGGAACATATGTCAAAGACGTGCCCTAGGAGGTTGAAAACATACAACAAGTGTGACACTGGTAAATGAAGGATACAGTGAGATTCGTGGTCGGCTGGTGCTACTGGATGTGCAATACCACATGAAAAGTAATAGCCGACTGGAATGAGTGCCAAGACAGGTACCTGAGAGGAACTGTAATGGAAAATTCCATATATTATTATTAAAGAACCGCTGTCATAAGTAGGCACTATTCAGTACTGGAAAAAAAGAGAAAGAACAAGACGGTGAGTGACTATGGCACATAAACATAAACATATTGGGCGATGTTATGTGAATGAGGAAGGAGAAAAAAATCCAAAATCCAAATCTCCTTCCTCATTCACATAACATCGCCCAATATGTTTATGTTTATGTGCCATAGTCACTCACCGTCTTCTTCTTTCTCTTTTTTTCCAGTACTGAATAGTGCCTACTTATGACAGCGGTTCTTTAATAATAATATATGGAATTTTCCATTACAGTTCCTCTCAGGTACCTGTTTTGGCACTCATTCCAGTCGGCTATTACTTTTCATGTGGTATTGCACATCCAGTAGCACCAGCCGACCACGAATCTCACTGTATCCTTCATTTACCAGTGTCACACTTGTTGTATGTTTTCAACCTCCTAGGGCACGTCTTTGACATATGTTCCTTACATACCATCACAGCACGGACTCTCTATCACTGCCCATGGAACCTGTGGAGTTTCACTAAGCTCACTTGAACCTTGTCTCAGGATTCGCTATTTCAGTATTTATCTAGTCATCGACCTTTCGTCTAAACTTTACATGATGTTCATACAGTCATTATCAGCATCCTGTTGCTCAGATATTTGTTATATACTTATTTGTCCACTAACCAAACTGTCTTGTCTTCTGGTAAACTCATTCTAGTTAAAACCAACTGTGAAAAAATTCTGTTTCTGATGAAGGTCAATTGTATGACCGAAAACGTTTAAAGAAGTAAAAGAAGTATATTTAACTGGATGCCTTTTACAATAAAGGAACTGTCAAATCAATTTTTCTTTTGAGTGCCAAGTTTTTGTACTACATTGTTAGTTGGCTGGATACCCGACTTGTGCACCTCCCTCCACACTGAGTGCCGTGTTTTTTCTATTTTGCAATATTTTCCGTCACACGAGCACCTTAGCATGTCGAGTGAGACATTTTTCTTTAATGCAGAAGAATCAGCTGAGATTTTGGCGAAAGTGACCGCTTCCAGTGAATTCCTTCAGATTCCACCACAAGAGATAAAAAATCGGGATCTGGAACGGGAAACCAGAAGAGCAGTCAATCTAGAACTACACAGTATCACCATAGCTGAATACCTCAAGGTTCAGCGTATACCACGGGGTCTTCGGGTCCCTTTGCAACCTACTTTTTTTAGGGAAGATAAGGAGTACTGCACGACCTTTGAGCATATACTTAACAAATGCTTTTTTGACCTTATGACCCTGACCCTGTCTTATCTACAAAAAAATCTTGATATAGTGAATACACAGATATGTGCCATCGAAAATCAATTAACCAATACCATGTCTCAGGCCGAATTCCAGGAACTGAAAAACAAGAACCAGGAATCCCTACATCTTTACAGAACGGAACTGGAGAAGAAGAAAAGGGCCAAGTTTCTACGCGATGCCGAGGATTATTTACAAAATCGTGTGTACCACTGGCGGGACAACCAACGCTATACAAGACATCGCACGTCACAAAGCTCTTCTGGCTCTGGGGACAGCCGACCTGGTACTTCTTCCACATCTACTGGCCATTCTGCATCTTTTTTAGGCCGTGGTCGCTCAAGAGGAAGACGCGCCGGGGGGGGCAATGCCGCCGGGGACTCCAGAGGCCAGATCTCGACGAGATCACAGGTACAACCCCCACCCCCTTGGTAATCAATATTTCTTCTAAGAATTTGTCAGCAAATCAGGTCTCTGTTTTACAAAAGGGTTTGTCGTTCTGCCCCACTTACAAATTCAATTCCTTTGAACTTAGTATGGATTTACAACGTTTTTTTCGTAATCTATGGCTACGTGCCCATTTTTCGAAAAAACCTTTGGAGCATATCACTCCATCACAAACTACCCAAACATTCCTCTAGTTCCAAGAGCTGAACCTCAAGGTACCTAGTACCTTTATGCCACCTAAAGACAACCCACCCATCGAGACATTTGTTTCTTTGGTCGAACGAGACATATCCCAGACAATACGCAACATCGATACAGGCAAATTCCATTTTCTGGCAAATTTGTCTCAAGCTGAGAAACTTTCCCTTGAGCAACTATCCTCAGATAAATCCCTTGTCATAAAACCAGCTGACAAGGGGGGCGCCACAGTAGTAATGGACAGGTCAGACTATTTAGAGGAGGTCCTTAGACAGCTCAGCGACATGGATGTTTATAAGGTAATTCCTTATAATCCTGTCCACAATTTGGCGATCAAAATCAAATCTGTCCTTGATGTCCATTTCCAAGCGGGCACAATAGACAAAAAATTAAGGGATTATCTCATCAAAATCGACCCCACCACGCCCGTCTTTTATGTTTTACCAAAAATACACAAAAGACTTCACAAACCTCCAGGTAGACCAATTGTATCACTCACGGATTCCATCTTATCACCGCTATCTATCGTATTAGAGAGGATCCTCACACCAATAGTAAAAAAAAACAAGTCATTTCTTTTAGACACTGGTGAATTCATCCAAATGATACAATCATTGGATCATATATCTCCTTCTACTCTATTGGTAACTTGGGATGTACAAAGTCTGTATACATCTATTACCCATGAAAAGGGTAAGGCAGCCACTGACAGACTTCTACAGCAAGCAGGCATAGATTACCAAGTTAGACACTTTTGTGCGGACCTTTTGGAACTAGTCCTTAAGGAAAATTATTTCCTTTTCGAGGATACTTGGTACATTCAACAACAGGGCACAGCGATGGGGGCGAACGTAGCGCCCCCTTTTGCTGTAGCCTATATGGCGGTTTTCGAGGACGATTTTGTCTATAATCACCCTCTCTTTGGTCAGCATGCCTTGACGTGGCGGAGATTTATAGACGATATTTTTTGCCTCTGGAATGGTCCCCTTGAAACTTTGATTCAGTTCAATGAACACATAAATGGCATCTGGCCGGAGCTAAAGTTTACCCTGCAGTATAATTCGGCACAAATCAATTTCCTGGACACCCTGATCTGCAAGGATACACGGGGTTCTTTGAGCATAGACCTCTTCACCAAACCAACCGACAGAAATAGTTTACTACATTTCAACAGCTGCCATCCACCGGCAATTAAAAACTCAATTCCAAAATCACAGTTCAGCAGCGTTGATAGAATTGTCTCAGATACTACCACTAGGAATTTGAGAAAATCTGAGATCGAGACCAAGTTCATAGATAGGGGTTACCCAATGACAGTCCTAACAAAAGCGAAAAATAACACTAGTTCAATTAGGAGGAATGATACCACAAAACGCATACCTTTTGTTAGTACGTTCCACCCCTTTTCACAACTGGCACAGTCTGTTATCAGACGGCACTGGAACTTGTTAACTCGCAGTTATCCCAACATCCCTGAATTTCAGGTCCCCTATCTTCCTTGTTATCGCCGCCCCCGAAACATTAGAGACAAACTTGTCAGAGCAGATCTAGGGTCCAGAATTGTAGTCCCCAAACAAACATTTCTCCGCACACCCCAATTAGGCACTTTTCCCTGCCTCAGTTGCCTCCAGTGCAGCAATGTTCAAAAGGGCTCAAAACTCTTTCACCCTCAATCAGGTAAAGGGATACCAATCAATGGCTTCTATACCTGTGAATCATCATACGTGATATATGTCATCAAATGCCCTTGCGGCCTGGCATATGTGGGAGAGACAACACAACCTGTCAGAGATCGGATTTCGCAGCACAAATCTAATATCAGGACCAAGAAAACTCATCTCCCCCTTCCTTTCCATTCCCATGACAAGAACCATAATATCTCACAATTGAGGTTCCAGGTAGTGGAACAGGTAGAGGCTAGTAGGCGAGGCATTAATAGGGTAAAATTACTGAAGAAAAGAGAGGCCTATTGGATTTTTACATTACAAACTCTGGAACCCAGAGGCCTCAACAGGGACTATGATGTTGCCGCCTTTTTAGGATTACATAACAGTGTAATCGTGGTTTTCATATTGCATGTTTAACCGGCTATTTTGACTATTGGCTGAGTAGTATCAGAATTGTCTGTGTATATTTTGACAAATTTCAGGATTGTCACTAACTCTTCTATTTTCCGTTTCTCTAGAATCGTTAGAACCACCTTATCACCATATACTGGGCACGTCCGGCTATTCGATGGTAACCTATCACCTACCTACCACACTACTATTAATTATCTAACTTCGTAGTGATTTTCTCCTTTTATTTCTCCAGTTGTAGCTCTCATAGCCTCCCCACCAATACCTTCAGTCCATTGTACCTGGATATTATCCATTTCAACCTATTTCATTCTTTTATTCGCAGCATTCGCACCCATACCCTTACACAGATAGATATCCTCTGCCCCCACATTCATCACAATAGCTAGACTACATATACTCCTGGCTCAGCAACACATTAACATAACATTCCTAAGGAGGTTTATTCCCCTTTTCATAGTGACATGAGTTTCCATTGCACGGCCTTCTATCTTTCTCCTGGTCACAGGACATGCTCCCCTGCTCTCTCACAATGCTGGACACTGATGTCCACAGAGTTTGCTTCACCTCCTTTCAACCCCGGTCACATGACCGCTGGTTTACACCGCATTCCCATGGAGACATTCCTCTCACTCCTTCCACAGATTGATACAGGAAAGATGTATATCTTTGTACCGTGTTAGCCAGTGGATAGAAAAATATTCAGGATTGAGAGTCCTCAGTAGTTGATACCTTTTAATGGCTAACTGAAAAGATGGTAACACATTGCAAGCTTTCGAGACTACTCAGGTCTCTTCATCAGGCTAGACTAATTAGTCTATTAGACTATTAGTCTAGCCTGATGAAGAGACCTGAGTAGTCTCGAAAGCTTGCGATGTGTTACCATCTTTTCAGTTAGCCATTAATAGGTATCAACTACTGAGGACTCTCAATCCTGAATATTTTTCCTTCGACAGAGGGATGACATTTAGGGCATAAGCGCCGCCCTCTACCCGCCCCCTGTTACATCATGGGCCCCTCCCTCCTTCTTTCTCCTCTTACTTGGACACAGCTGTCTATCACACAGGCGCCGCCCCATAATTAACATCCTGATCATGTGACCGCCCTCCTGGGGCCGCGATAGGCTATCATTCTCCACTTATACCCGGATATACTTCCCTGCAATACAGCGTCTCTCATACCAGCTGCACATGCGTCCAGCCACAGACTAAGGTAATATTTGTAAGAGATCCAGCTCATGTCTTGCTGCTTCTCTACTTTATCACATTGACAACATTTTCTCATTTTTTGCAGCGCTATCCCTCTGCACCCTCAGTGCTTCTCCTGAACAGCGCGTTCACTCTCCCTGTGGCGCCTCCCTGGGCAGAACAGACCATTTGGAGAATCACAGGTGACTCTAGCTCTCCCAGACAACATTAGGGCACCACTATTGTACCAACTAGTGCCTTTTTGCTTATGTTTTCTTCTCTTTCAATTTTACCACCCAGTTGTGGACATTCCTGCCTGTCACAAACAATACAGGATAGCTTCCTGAATATATTACAGGTGATTTTACACTTCTTATACAGTGTTCACCTCACATTCTTTGTCCTCAGGGCTACTCATACTTTCTACATGTTTCAATTGCAGTACAAATTTCTGGACACCCACACCAATTATTGGATCTACCGGTCCCTGTATAACCCAAGGTGTCAAACCCGTGGGTCTGGTGATTTCCTACATGAATGGGTAATTCAGTTCACATTGCGTGCATATCCTCAGCCTATCTCAGTACACACATTTATACTCTTTTTTTATCATCCTCAGTGTCCTTTCATCCTCAGTAGCTGCTGCTTCCCAGACGTCTGTTTCTCCACATTATTAATGAATATACCCAGGTATTAATTGACTGTTTTGGATTTTTTTCTCCTTCCTCACTCACATAACATCGCCCAATATGTTTATGTTTATGTGCCATAGTCACTCACCGTCTTGTTCTTTCTCTTTTTTTCCAGTACTGAATAGTGCCTACTTATGACAGCGGTTCTTTAATAATAATATATGGAATTTTCCATTACAGTTCCTCTCAGGTACCTGTCTTGGCACTCATTCCAGTCGGCTATTACTTTTCATGTGGTATTGCACATCCAGTAGCACCAGCCGACCACGAATCTCACTGTATCCTTCATTTACCAGTGTCACACTTGTTGTTTGTTTTCAACCTCCTAGGGGACGTCTTTGACATATGTTCCTTACATACCATCACAGCACGGAGTCTCTATCACTGCCCATGGAACCTGTGGAGTTTCAGTAAGCTCACTTGAACCTTGTCTCAGGATTCGCTATTTCAGTATTTATCTAGTCATTGACCTTTCGTCTAAACTTTACATGATGTTCATACGATCATTATCAGCATCCTGTTGCTCAGATACTGTATTTGTTAGATACTTATTTGTCCACTAACCATACTGTCTTGTCTTCTTGTAAACTCATTCTAGTTAAAACCAACTGTGAAAAAATTCTGTTTCTGATGAAGGTCGATTGTATGACCGAAAACGTTTAAAGAAGTAAAAGAAGTATATTTAATTGGATGCCTTTTACAATAAAGGAACTGTCAAATCAATTTTTCTTTTGAGTGCCAAGTTTTTGTACTACATTGTTAGTTGGCTGGATACCCGACTTGTGCACCTCCCTCCACACTGAGTGCCGTGTTTTTTCTATTTTACAAACTGACACAGTTCATCGATAAATGTAATGTCCAAGTCATCTGAATAAGACCTGATGAGTTGCTCTACTGTGGCCTTAAACTCGTCTGAAGACAGTTCTTTAAGATGGCTAAAAAAGCCAAATTTACTTGATATACAGTGGGGCAAAAAAGTATTTAGTCAGTCAGCAATAGTGCAAGTTCCACCACTTAAAAAGATGAGGGGGAGTTTAATTTGGATGCCCCACCACTGCTATCAATCTTCCAAGTACTGCGGGGATTTGTGTATATCCCACTTTCTCAGTTCCACTTTGGAACTTGCAGCTCTCCGGCGCCCCCCTTACCCTCAGGTCAGTCAGGGAACTGCACCTAGGATAATTGGTCGCCGGACGGGCTGCCTGTTGTGAACCGGCAATTAGGCTTCTGCAGTAAGGGAATTATGAATGCTGGTGCCGCAGACCCTTATTCAGCTATATAAGACCCTTCTAGACTGCCAGCAAGCCGCAATAGCCGTGCACAACGTGCTGCCACCAGTCACGGTTACTTAATTCACAGTGTTAAATTAAGAGGGTCCGTGGCAAACCCGTTGAATTAGTAGCGATTATCTATCAAAGGCGTATAGTTCGAGTCTTAGAGCATAGAGACAGATCTAAATAATTATTTCATTTATTTTCCGAAAGAGGACAGTGATTACAGATAAAAGTTGCTATAAAATTGAGACATAAAATATGTACAGTACAGGTATAAAATAAAAGTGGAGAAAACAAAGAGAGTACACTCACAGTTCCATATTGTTCCTTAGGCAGACCATGCGGCTAAGGTGGGTGGAGGCGGAGCTGCACTTCTCCGCTCATCTGGGTCTTTCTAGCACGACGACTTGAGCTGTTCTGCCCTGGTTTTGTCCAGGAAATGCTTTATAGACTTGCTATGTGACATCACGGAGAGATGCATGCTGGGTTAATCCCACCTCTCCCTTTTGGATTTAGAATTACACTAGAAAACTTATACTAATCATAACTCCGTGGGGGCAGCCCGCACAGACATATATAGGGCATCATTGGTTGTGATTTGTTGAGTACAATAATTCAAGACCAAATATGCAGTAGTTCTGATACACCGTTTAGCTGGAACACATATCTCAGGTTCTGAAAGGATTACGCTTCGCCAGAACCACGGCAGCGACGCTGTGACCGCCCGGATTACAA
Source organism: Dendrobates tinctorius (assembly GCF_039654945.1). Lineage (NCBI taxonomy): Eukaryota > Metazoa > Chordata > Amphibia > Anura > Dendrobatidae > Dendrobates > Dendrobates tinctorius. The sequence goes on along the minus strand of NW_027361731.1, from coordinate 8,177,557 downwards.
AAATGTGATTTTCATATCTCTAGGGTATTTGGTTCTTATGGTATAGTCTCTCATAGTTTTATTCGTTTCAAACAAAGAAGTTTTTCCCGCTCTGAAGAGGAGAGAAGGAAACAAATGGTTGTAACAGCAGGGGGGTCTCCTATTACTAATGCGAACACAGGCTGTAGAGGAGGGGGGGTGGCACTGCTCTGTGTGTGTGTGAAGGGAGGAGGGATGAAGCTGCAGAGCTAGCAGCCTGGATTGTCATATCTGCCGGATCTTTCTGGAAAGTTACAACAGAAAACATCATATTTTGTGGACAAAACCCCATACCTCACAGACATTGTACATCACAAGAGGCGTCTGTAATTTACATCATAGGTAGACCTCAACTATGGGAGACAAACTGAGAAAAAAAAATCCAGAAAATCACATTGTCTGTTTTTTTTTCATTTTATTTGCATATTATGGTGGAAAATAAGTATTTGGTCAGAAACAAGCAATCAAGATTTCTGGCTCTCACAGACCTGTAACTTCTTCTTTAAGAGTCTCCTCTTTCCTCCACTCATTACCTGTAGTAATGGCACCTGTTTAAACTTGTTATCAGTATAAAAAGACACCTGTGCACACCCTCAAACAGTCTGACTCCAAACTCCACTATGGTGAAGACCAAAGAGCTGTCAAAGGACACCAGAAACAAAATTGTAGCCCTGCACCAGGCTGGGAAGACTGAATCTGCAATAGCCAACCAGCTTGGAGTGAAGAAATCAACTGTGGGAGCAATAATTAGAAAATGGAAGACATACAAGACCACTGATAATCTCCCTCGATCTGGTGCTCCACGCAAAATCCCACCCCGTGGGGTCAGAATGATCACAAGAACGGTGAGCAAAAATCCCAGAACCACGCGGGGGGACCTAGTGAATGAACTGCAGAGAGCTGGGACCAATGTAACAAGGCCTACCATAAGTAACACACTACGCCACCATGAACTCAGATCCTGCAGTGCCAGATGTGTCCCACTGCTTAAGCCTGTACATGTCCGGGCCCGTCTGAAGTTTGCTAGAGAGCATTTGGATGATCCAGAGGAGTTTTGGGAGAATGTCCTATGGTCTGATGAAACCAAACTGGAACTGTTTGGTAGAAACACAACTTGTCGTGTTTGGAGGAAAAAGAATACTGAGTTGCATCCATCAAACACCATACCTACTGTAAAGCATGGTGGTGGAAACATCATGCTTTGGGGCTGTTTCTCTGCAAAGGGGCCAGGACGACTGATCCGGGTACATGAAAGAATGAATGGGGCCATGTATCGTGAGATTTTGAGTGCAAACCTCCTTCCATCAGCAAGGGCATTGAAGATGAAACGTGGCTGGGTCTTTCAACATGACAATGATCCAAAGCACACCTCCAGGGCAATGAAGGAGTGGCTTCGTAAGAAGCATTTCAAGGTCCTGGAGTGGCCTAGCCAGTCTCCAGATCTCAACCCTATAGAAAACCTTTGGAGGAAGTTGAAAGTCCGAGTTGCCAAGCGAAAAGCCAAAAACATCACTGCTCTAGAGGAGATCTGCATGGAGGAATGGGCCAACATACCAACAACAGTGTGTGGCAACCTTGTGAAGACTTACAGAAAACGTTTGACCTCTGTCATTGCCAACAAAGGATATATCACAAAGTATTGAGATGAAATTTTGTTTCTGACCAAATACTTATTTTCCACCATAATATGCAAATAAAATTAAAAAAAAAACAGACAATGTGATTTTCTGGATTTTTTTTTCTCAGTTTGTCTCCCATAGATGAGGTCTACCTATGATGTAAATTACAGACGCCTCTCATCTTTTTAAGTGGTGGAACTTGCACTATTGCTGACTGACTAAATACTTTTTTTCCCCACTGTATCTATCTTTATATGCTTGTAGACATTGGTCAAGAGAAGCAATAAACTGATCAATGATAGGCAAGAAAGCTTCTGTTCTGTATTTTTCAGAAGGGCTGAGTTGTACTTGTGTAAGGGGGTGGCATTGCTATGGACCATAGAGACAAGCTGCCACTTTAAGAAACAGCACCCCCTTGGTTAGAGCAGTGGGACATTCTGCGCTTCCCTGCTGTAAAGACTTTTTTGGTCTCTTCTGCCAGCACTGAAGAGGGGAGGGGCTGGTTTTCTGTGTGAGAGGAGAGAGCGGAGATTTCTGCAGGAATGAAATGTGCTTGATCTGTGAAGGAAAGACTTTGTAAACTATTCTGTGCACATGCTAGGACTTAGGATAGGCTGCAATAGATAGAGCACGGCAGCCATGTGGCCTGGTTAGCAAAGACCAGATAGGTTATAGTTAGTGTAGCATCATACATGACTTTCCTGTGTTGTCTTGCCAGTTGGATAAATACACTAAGCTGTTATAGTTGGTGCTCCATGCTGTTTGACAGCCCAGCTAGAGAATATTATCCTTGTAAATTGTCTGTTTTCATAGCATACCCCTGTTTCTGCATTTTCCTAAACACTGCATTCCTTGCCCGTAAATAAATTAACCCTTTGTTGTTTGCACCTCATCTTGTGTACCGTAGTCTCCCTGCATAGCGGTGGTCCCTCTGCCATCGCTTCAAGTGGCGCTGCGAGCAGGGTTACTGTTACCAAGATGCAGGAAGCAGGCGGCAACGGCGAGAGTTCAAGTGTTAGTGGGGATGCTGTGGGCATTGGTGGAACCCCTGCAAGGACACTCCCTATGGGCTCCATATTTAGTGTGTTTCCAAAATTTGACGGCAATAATATGCCCCTGTCTGATTGTGTGTCCCGGCTGCAAAGCACCCTGAAGATTTATAACATCAGCACAGACCTTGAAGTGGACATTGCATTGACTGCCTTGGAGGAAGAGGCCCGTAAAAACGTCTGTCTACAGCCGGAACTCACCCGTAGTACCCTGAAGGAGCTAGTGAAATTCTTGGAAGAGATCTACGGTGAGACTGCTAGAGCGGGACACCTTCGCGCCAAATTTTTCTCTAGACTGCAGCGGGAAGAAGGGATCTCCCAGTATGCGACAGCACTTCAAGAACTGTTGGCAGAAGTGCAGAGGAAAGAGACAGATGGGCTCAGTGGCATGGGCTCCAAAGACCAGATACTCCAGGAACAATTCATTCTGGGACTGCACAACACATCCTTGAGGAGAGCACTGTCAGAACGGGTCCGTGCAGATCCGGCTCTTTCATTCCATCAAATCCTGGCAGGAGCAGTGTCCTGAAGCAAGGAAGACAGCTACACGTCTTGGGTGATGCGTGTCCAGGGTGCCAATACCAGAGGGGACTCAAATCATCAGGAAGCACGGGTCCAGGTAGTGCAAAACTTGCAGCGGTCTCTTGTCAGTATGCAAGACAAATTAACCCGAATGGAGCAAAGAATGGGAGAACAACAGTCTGACCCATCGTACTCATATAACCACACTTCGGCCCGACCATTAAGGGATCAGTGGGTGCAGGCCCCCTCCCATCAAACATCGGAGACACGAAGACAGGCTTGGAGTGCCCCTCAGTGGAGAGGAGTTATCCAATGCTGGGAATGTGGAGGACAAGGACACCTTGCCAGAGACTGCCGGAATTATGCTCAAGGACACCTTGCCAGAGACTGCCGGAATTATGCTCAAAGCCAGCCGCAGCCACCGTTAAACTACCAACCCCCTTAGTAACATGGCACTCTGCGGGGGGACAAGAAGAGAAGCCACTCGTTATCATAATGAACATTTGATTGCTGGGATTCCCATCCTGCGTGCCGAATTTGAGGGTGTTCCAGTGGATTGCTTGATAGATACCGGATCACAAGAGACAACGATGCCAGAATCATATTTCAAACAGCATTTTCAGGCCCTGGCCAAGCCAGAGAAGGAGACATTGATATGGTTGTTTGCTGCCAATCAACAACCGATCCTGGTCACAGGGGTCGTGTGGATCAATATTCGAATCTTTGGGCAAAAAGTGGGAAAGAAAGGGATCCTGCTAGTCCCTGAGCCCATCAAAGAAGATGTGCCTGTAGTACTGGGAATGAATATCCTACGAGAACTCGATCAGATAATGTTTACCAAATGGGGACCCAGTTATTGGAAGAAGGCTGCTACATACAAGCCTACGCAAGAAGCCCTTCAGCAATTGATCTGCCTCTGTGGGATGCAGAAGAGTGTGCCCTCTTATGAGATGCTAGGGGTCATCAGGGCCCCAGAGAAAGAGCCTGCAATCCTTCCTCCTGAGCGAGAAAGTATATTACACCTTCCAGTGGGGACTTATCGCAACCTTGATGGGCTGGAGGTGATTGTTCAGCCTGTGGTAGGTGGTGGAGCGGACCAAGAAGTCATGATAGCTTGTACGATAGCGGTGGTCCAGCGAGGACACGTGCCCTTAATAGCTTTGAATGTGGGCCCCGGGGAGGTCACCTTGCCCTAAGGGACAGATCTGGCCCGGGTGTACCTACACAAGGGCGAAGTGGTGAGTCAGAAGGAAATGTCTTTATCGCCGATAGAACGTACGGGGTGGACTCTGGCAGTTGTGGCAGGGCCCAAAGAGATTCCAACCCCGGAGTGGAATGGGCGGGTCATCCTGGATCAAATGGAAGTGGATGTGAAGGCCCTAGGCCCTGAGAGTGTGCGGGCAATAGAAGCTATGCTGTTGGAAAATCAGGCCGCATTCGCTCATCGCGCCAAAGATTTTGGCTGTACCGAAGCGATCACAGACGAGATACCAATCGGGGACACTCGTCCAATTCGTGAACAATACCGGCAAATCCCACCCAAGATGTATCAAGAGGTAAAGACATTACTCAGGCAGATGCTGGATTCAGGAGTAGTGCAAAGTAGTCAGAGCCCCTGGGCGGCCCCGGTGGTGCTCGTCAAAAAGAAGGTTGGGACCATCCGGTTCTGTGTTGATTACAGGAAACTCAATGCTTGCACTGTGCGAGACTCATACCCGTTAGCCCGCATCGAGGAATCCTTGACAGCGTTGGGGAAAGCCAAGTACTTCTCCACCTTGTACCTAGCAAGCGGATACTGGCAAGTAACCGTGGCAGAAAAAGACAAGGAAAAAACTGCCTTCATACTCCCTATGGGATTGCTTGAGTTTAACCGGATGCCCTTCGGGCTCTCCAATGCACCGGGCACATTTCAATGGCTGATGGAAAAGTGTTTGGGAGACTTTAACTTTGAGGCTACCCTGGTCTACCTGGATGACATCATTGTGTCCTCTGCCTCATTCGAAGACCATCTTGCCCAGCTTGGACAGGTACTTGGAAGACTGCGGGCTCATAATCTGCAGGTGAAGCCAAAGAAATGCCACCTCTTCAAGAGAGAGATCGAGTACCTGGGCCACATAGTGTCACAAGACGGGGTTCTACCCTCACCAGAAAGTGGCTGCTATCCAGAACTGGCCAGTCCCTCGAACAGTGAGGGAACTCCAGGCCTTCCTTGGGCTCGCCGGGTACTACCGATGGTTTGTCAAAGAATTCGCAAAGGTGGTGAGTCCCCTGAATGAGCTGCTGAGGGGGACCGCTGGAGTGCCGAAGACCCAGTGCATCCCTTGGGACCAGAGGTGAGAAGAGGCCTTCCAGGCTATAAAGAATGCTCTTACTTCTGCCCCGATTTTGGCTTACACCAATTTCAATCAACCGTTCCTGTTGTACACAGACGATAGCCTTCATGGACTCGATTCAGTACTTTCCCAAATACAGGATGGACATGAGAGAGTCATCAGGTATGCTAGCAGGTCCATGTGAGACAGCGAAAGAAACCCCCACAATTACAGCTCTTTCCGGTTAGAGATCCTCGCCCTGGTGTGGGCCATGACAGAGAAGTTTGCGGGCTTCCTGGCAGGGACCAAGATTCAAGTTCGAACGGACAATAACCCCCTGGCCCACCTTGATAATGCTAAATTGGGGGCCTTGGAACAACAGTGGGTGGCTCGCCTGTCCAAGTTTGACTTTACCATCCGTTATCGCTCTGCCTCTGAAAATGCAAATGCCGACGGCCTGTTACGAGTGACGGTGGAAACACCAGTGGGGGATCTCGATGAACAACTCAAAGAGGAAGAAACCACAGACTTCTGTAAATTCAGGACCCCAGTGGTTGCTGTCCCGTCAAGTAGGGAGGACTGCGCACTACCCCGATCTCTGGGGAGAACCAATGAAGAATAGGGATGCGTTCAAGATGAAGATGAAGGGCTGAGACAGATGAAATGCTGGGTAGTGCAGAAGCGGAAGCCAGGCAAAAAAGAGAGGGATAGTCTGGATGCTGAGATGAAGAGTGTCTTACACCAGTGGGATAGGCTGAAGGTGCGAGAATCAGTGTTATATCGCAACAGACAACAGCCGAAAGACACTGAAGTAAGGTGGGAGGTAGTTATCCCAGGAGGAATGGCCCAGGAAGTGGCTAAAGAAGCCCACGAATTCGGAGCCCACTTCGGGTCCACAAGGATCTACCAGTGGTTATGGCGGTATGTGTACTGTCCCCGGTTGGGGTCCATGGTAGAAGAGGTCTGCTGGCAGTGTCGGGTATGTGACCTCGTTAAGGGTACTGAACAAAGGGCACCCATCCAGACCATATGTTCTAAGGAACCACTGGAAGTCTTGATGATTGACTATCTTCTCGTGGGATACTCAGCCCAGGGGCCACAGTACTGTTTGGTGATGACCGACCATTTCTCCAAGTTTGCGGTAGTCACCCCGACTAGAGATCAGACTGCCGAGTCGGTGGCACGGGCCATTTGTCAAGACTTCATCTAAGTGTTTGGGTGCCCAAAGTGCATCCACTCTGACCAAGGTGCATGTCTCCTAGGCAAGGTGATGGAAGAACTGTATTGTTTATATGGCATCGAGCGGTCTCGGACCACCCCTTACCACCCTCAAGGGAATGGAGCATGTGAACATTTAAACCAAACCTTGCTGCAAATGCTGAGGATTTTGGAAGAGGACAAGAAGCCATTAACTGATGCAGGAGATACTGCTCCTTCCAGGGGACTGAGTATTAGTCAGAGAGAAACACCCCAGGGGGAAGCTAAGCAAGAGATGGGAAATACAGCCTTACAACCTTACAAAGTAATCGAGTGAGTGTATGCAGACAGCCCGGTTACAAGGTGCAGGTTGAGAATGGGGCGTCCGCCCATAGAATGATCCACAGAAATTTGCTGTGGCCATGCCGGTCCGAGGCCCATCCTGTACCAGTGCCGCTTGAGGGTGTTGCCCCACCTCCTGAACCTGTTTTGCCTGCTGGTGAAATCAATGATGAATGGTGGATCAGCACTGACACCGTGGGGGGCCCTCAGCCAGATAGAAATGGTAATCTTCTGGAGGTACCACTGCCGCCACGTGACAATGAGTCCAGACAAGAGCCTACTACAACTCCTGCAGCAAGAATTCCTCTGGAAGATAGTAAAGACATCTGGAGATCCCAGAGGTCTACTGCAGGGTTTTCACCAGCCCGATACATAGAACAGTGTTCTCTGTCTGTTTCTCCACTTGTGTTTTCACTCCTATAGGTGCTGTTCCGCATTGCCAGTGTCTCTATCCCACTGCAGCCTTGATGCTGTGATGTTCGAGGATGACCGTCTTTAAGTAGGGAGGCATATAAGGGGGTGGTGTTGCTATGGACCGTAGAGACAAGCTGCCACTTTAAGAGACAGCACCCCCTTGGTTAGAGCAGTGGGACATTCTGTGCTTCCCTGCTGTAAAGACTGTTTGGTGTCTTCTGCCAGCACTGGAGAGGGGAATGGCTACTTTTCTGTGTGTGAGGAGAGAGCCGAGATTTCTGCAGGAAAGAGATGTGCCTGAGCTGTGAAGGAAAGACTTTGTAAACTATTCTGGGGATATTAAGGTGGCTTTCCTGTGTTGCTGTCAGGAGCCATGAAGAAAAGACAAGAAAGGAATCCAGAGGAGGGAATCCACTGTTTCTAGGAGCATCACTGGACCTGCACACAAGAAAAAGACCATGTTGCACAGAGTTTCCAGGAAGAATTGCTCACCATCTTGCAAAGCTGCCGGCCCCCGGGAATGAACTGAGATACCAACGCTACTGTGAGTGTTAACCTCTTCTGTGCACATGCTAGGACTTAGGATAGGCTGCAATAGATAGAGCACGGCAGCCATGTGGCCTGGTTAGCAAAGGCCAGATAGGTTATAGTTAGTATATGAACCTATATAGAAATCGGAGTATGACGCCAAAGATTCAAATGGGAAATAGATATATTGTAATATCAAAATTATTCGCTCTTTATTAGTACAGGTGCAAAAAAAGTACATTAAAAAGTACAATCAAATGGTCAGATAACAGAGATGACACAAAGAGGAATGGAATCGCTGCACATGCATAATAAATGCAATGGTACAAAAATAATAATAAATAACCCCAAATCTGCATAGAAACCTATGCCAATGCAACAAAGTCTCACACTTAGCCGTCTATTGTTTATATAGAAGTAAAGTTCATGCCCAAGGGCATAGGGAATTCATACAGAGCCTTCCATTAAAGTGCTATGTGCAGAAAGGTATGGAGAAAAAAATGAAACAGTAACCATGCTTACCCATAGAAAAAAGTGCATGTGCGGAGTGTCCAGTCCCCAGAGCCCCTACGCACGTTTCGCTCTGGGCTTCATCGGGGGGCATATGTGGTGCTGTTGGATATGCGGGGTATAAAATGTCTACGGCACAGGTGTCCAGAATTAGCATCGCTGCGGGAGGATGTGAGCGCATGAGAGGCGGGCCCCGATCGCGGAACGTCACGTCCGGCCGTCATAGCCTGTGGGAGGGACAGGGAGAGACACTGCTCTCCTGACGTCATTGTCCCGCCCCAGGTAGTGCTGACGCCTTCCGGAACGCCCACTCACAACGGGACCAACCGCACATGCGCAACCCCGCAGCGGCCATTTTAGATATTGGCGAGGAAAAGGGCAGGTGAGGATAGAATCACGCAACCAACAAAAAAAGCACAAAAGGAAGAGGAGAGATTGATGTACAGTGGAAGAGAAAGAAAGGGGAGGAATACAGCACTGATTCCAATGATCATGCAATATGACCATAACTACAATCTTCCACAAACAATATTAGCGTCATTCTCAGAACCCACAAGAAATACTCGTGATGGTCAGTTTATTACTGTTCATTGTATCTACACATTAACCTAACCTATCCCTGTGTGGCAGAGCCAAAAGTCTTACCATAACCAGGTTCCCAGCATCATGTTCCCACATGCTTTATGCATCCATTAGCCCTCTGTGTCTGTACTGTTACACACTTAACATTATGACTGGTCCATTCAATCAGGGTAACTGTTACCACCCACCTTTCGTGTCTCCCTCTTTCCTCATAGGCTGTAAGCTTGCGAGCAGGGCCCTCTTTCCTCTTGGTATTTGTTATAATCTACTGTATGTGATTATTGTTATGCTGTAATGTCTATTGTCTGTACAAATCCCCTCTGAAATGTAAAGTGCTGCGGAATATGTCGGCTCTATAAAAATAAAATTTATTATTATTATTATTTATTATTATCTAAAGAGTGCAATATATCATATCATCTTACTGAGATAATAAAATCTCATTTAATGTGCTATATATCCAAACATTAAAATTGTGGCACAAAAATAACTACACAAAAATGGCAACACAGAATCTATTTAACTCCAGGATCCATACAGGAAACAAAAAAGTTCTGATTCCATATCCTACACACGAACAAGGAAGAAGGTTCCACGTGATTATTTCGCCACCCTTTATTCCACGATTCCAAATGGACTTGATGAAATCATGCGATCAAAATAAACCCTGCACAATGCATCCAATAACTCATACTAATTGTACACTAAAAAGAATGAATAAAAACAGCAATTAAAAACAAGAACAAAAAACAACTTATATACAAATAATACATATATAATAGCCAGAAAGACATATTGGTGCTACAAGAAGGGGGCAAAGGATAGCTTTTCATTGAGTCCATGAGGTGTCATGGACCCTAAAGTGACTATCCATCGGCACTCCAGCTGGGCTAAGATCTTCTTATAATCTCCACCCCTAGTCCCAAAATGTACTTTATCGATCCCTTTAACTTTAAATGTCCGTGGATCGCAGTTATGGACTTGCTTAAAGTGCCGAGGGATAGTCTTCAGTATTGTATCATCTGAGATCTCCTTTGCCGCCCTTATGTCCCTTACATGTTCCCTAACCCTAGTACGGAGCTCCCTAGAGGTGAGGCCCACGTAGATCAAGTCACATGCACATGCAGCATAATATACCACATATGTGGTGCTGCAAGAAATGTAATTTGTAATATGATATTCCATACTACCATCAGCCGCCTTAAAAGTAGTTGCCCTAACGATATTTTGGCAGGCCAGACATGAGCCACATGGATAACACCCCCACCTCTGGGGCCTAGCACAAAGGGGGTTAGTGGGTCTAGCCACATAGTGACTTCTCACGAGAAAATCTTTCAAATTTCTTCCCCTTCTAGCAGTCAAGAGGGGTCTATCAGGCAGGATTACCTTTAGTGTAATATCTGTTTGTAAAACAGACCAGTGTTTTCCCATGATCTCTCTTATCTTATTCCACTGATTATTATAGGTCATGATGCACCTCAGTGGTTGTTCCCTAGGGGAACTGGCATGCTGTTTAGAGTCAAGGAGTTGTTGGCGAGGAGTCCTCCTCTCCTGGCACGAGAATAGCCCGATTTAATATTTCTCATACTGTATCCACGATCTCGGAACCGCTGGGCAAGATCCCGAGCCTGATCCTCAAAGACCCCATCGGTGGAACATATTCGCTTCATTCTCAAAAACTGACCCACAGGAATGGCCCGAATGGTTGATGCATTGTGGGCAGATGATGCATGCAGTAGGGAATTAACAGACGTATCCTTCCGAAATACGTCAGTTTGAATCGCACCATCCCCACATAACGTGATCTTAATGTCCAAAAAATCAATCTCACTCGCCGCCACCCTGTGGGTCAGTTTGATATTACGGCAATTTTGATTTAGACCACAGATGAAGTCGAGGAGGCCAGACTCGGTACCCTGCCAAATTATAAAGACATCGTCGATGTAGCGATACCAGCACTGCACATGGGACGCGGCACATGCACCATCCCCGAAAACCTCCCGCTCCCAGTAACCCAGGAAGAGGTTAGCGTAAGATGGCGCACAGGCCACGCCCATTGCAGTGCCGCGTCGCTGTAGATAAAATTTGTCTTTAAAGGTAAAATAATTATGAGTTAAGATAAACTCAAGCAGCTCTAAGATCAAGGATCGTAAAGCCGGGTCTAAATTACTTATGTCAAGGAAAAACTCCACTGCTTTCAATCCATCTCTATGTCCAATGCATGTATATAAGGACTCTACATCAATCGTAGCAAACAACATGCCAGATTCAAGATGGAGACCATCTAATTTTCTCAGGTCGTCCGTAGTGTCCCTGACATAGGAGGGCAGCGTCTCCACTAAAGGATGTAAATAATATTCAATGAACTTACAGATGGGATCGCAAAGCCCTCCCATGCCAGAGACAATCGGACGTCCAGGGCGATCAACTGGGTCTTTATGTATCTTCGGCAGAAGATAGAAGGTGGGAACCACCGGACTCTTGACTAGTAGTCCGTCAAAAATCTTTTTAGGAATAATACCTTGGTTAAAAGCAACATCCAGAATTTCATGAATGGCTTCACCAAAAGAGCTAGTGGGGTTATGTGGGAGGATAACATAAGATTCACAATCTCTTAACTGCCGAAAGGCTTCTTTTTCATACTTTGATGTTGGCCAAATGACCACATTCCCCCCTTTGTCCGCTGATTTTATCACAATATCCCTTAAAGATTTTAGTTCTTTCAGGGCAACTCTCTGTGCCCTTGTCAAGTTATCCCCCTTATGTGTCCTTGTTAGTGTTTTTATATCTTCCACCACAAGTTTATTAAAGATCTCAATCGATGGACATAAGGAAAAAGGGGGAAATGTGGTAGACCTCGGCACAACAGAAGTAGGAAAAATACCTGGAGGATTGGATGATCCCTCCCTGTTATGAATGAGTCACCGTAGGAGGCAAAAGCAGAAATACAAGCTAAGTCCAGAAAACCAGAGAAGTTGGCAACTATCAGATTGCAGACCCCTGAACCTATCAACACAACTAGCAGTAGCCGTGGGGGGTTCCTACGATGCCCTAGACCCCTCGATCACAGCCGGAGAATTAACTAGGCCTAAAGAAAGAAAGGGGAAATCTAAACTGCCCCAGAGCAGACCCCAAAGCAATAGGCAGCCCCCAACATATAATGACAGTGAAGCAAGATGAAAACACTAACACAGACAGAAAGATAGACTGAGCAAAGACGGGGCCCAGAACTACCTAGATAGGAAAGGACAGGAAGGCTGCTGTCTGCAATCTGCCAAAACCCTATCAAAGACATAAGCCAACAAGCTGATATGAAAAAGGCCCTGAAGCAGCTAGGCTTCAAAAACTAAATCAGCACTCAGGTATTTTCAGAAGACAGAGCTAAAGGAATTCAGCACACCCCAGCAGAGAATGGCAGAAATCCAGAAAAACAAAGCAAAACAAAGTCAAAGCACAAATGCAAAAGGCCGAGCAGCAAACTTAGCTTTAGAGGAGCAAGAATTCAGACTGGTCTCCAAGGATCCCACAGAGAAATCACCCGCAGGGCAGAAGGGCATCGGCAGCCTTATATCCAGTCAGTAACTCTACTCAGCCAGTCATCATCATCAGCCTCAGGTGTTTGATAATCAGGCTCACTACCTTTCTTTACCAGAAAGGCCTCAGTAATGAAGGGGAAAATGAACTCACGTTCTAATTCCTCCAATATGCCCAAAGCTTCCTGTTCCGCCGACGAACACAAAGTGGTCCTATCAACCGATTTCGTGTGAAGTTTACGTAGTAAGACTTTTCTTAGGAACAATTGTATGTCCTTCATGGCTGAAAAAAAGTTAAAATCATTAGTAGGAACAAAATTCAAGCCCAGACTCAAAACCTCAAGTTGAATTTTAGTCAAGGAGTGGGTGGAAAGGTTAATTACCTCTAGGGCATTCCTAGTTTTGTTTTTTTTCTCCAGTGATTGGAGTGGGGTCATTTTCCGTTTGTTAGATGGTTTACCCCTAAAGTGCCCTTGTCTTCCCATACCAAATCTCTCCTGATGGACATTATTACGATGGCCACTGCTCTGTGGCTCCTCGTCCATAGACGAGGCTGACGAGAAGGAATTATGATGGGTTCTGGGCATAGATTGAACTAACATTTGTTTCTTTCTCCACCGGTATACTGGTTATTCTTATAATCAAGTTGATCCCGCTGATACTTTTTAGTTTTTGAAGCCACTATCTCCTTTTCCCACTTTGAAAAATCATTTTCAAGTTGTTTTTGTAATTGTAAAGATTCTTCTGAAGATAGTTTGCTATTGAGGGATTCCTGCAGATTATTAATCTCCAATTCAACTTCTTGGAGAGATGATGTATTAGATTTTATAAGTAACCCCATATATCCCTGTGAACAAACCGAGGACAGATCCTCCCACTGTTTTTTCAATGCTTCATCTTCGATGGTAAAAGAAGGAAAAACCTGTACGCGGAAGCCTCTTGGAATCAGACCCTTTTCCAAATATCTTTCTAGGAATGCCTTATTCCACCACTAACGTATTTTCTTATTACATAGGTATTTGAGTCTGGAAACTGATTCGTCCGTTTCTCTTGTATTTAAAACCACACTAGTGTCATCACCAAAGACCTGATCAAGTCTAGAAAGCCACGTCTTTTCACGTGCCTTGTAATCCATGCTGCTGGAGGAGGCTGTGAATACACACAGAAAAATACTGAATTTGACATAATCCAACTTAGCAATGAACATAATACTTTTTCCTATCTAGAAAAAAGAAAGTTCATGATGGCTTAAGTAAAAGGACAACTCCCTTAGAAATATATGAACCTATATAGAAATCGGAGTATGACGCCAAAGACTCAAATGGGAAATAGATATATTGTAATATCAAAATTATTCACTCTTTATTAGTACAGGTGCAAAAAAAGTACATTAAAAAGTACAATCAAATGGTCAGATAACAGAGATGGCACAAAGAGGAATGGAATCGCCGCACATGCATAATAAATGCAATGGTACAAAAATAATAATAAATAACCCCAAATCTGCATAGAAACCTATGCCCATGCAACAAAGTCTCACACTTAGCCGTCTATTGTTTATATAGAAGTAAAGTTCATGTCCAAGGGCATAGGGAATCCATACAGAGCCTTCCATTAAAGTGCTATGTGCAGAAAGGTATGGAGAAAAAAATGAAACAGTAACCATGCTTACCCATAGAAAAAAGTGCATGTGCGGAGTGTCCAGTCCCCAGAGCCCCTACGCACGTTTCGCGCTGGGCTTCATCGGGGGGCATATGTGGTGCTGTTGGATATGCGGGGTATAAAATGTCTACGGCACAGGTGTCCAGAATTAGCATCGCTGCTGGAGGATGTGAGCGCATGAGAGGCGGGCTCCGATCGCGGAACGTCACGTCCGGCCGTCATAGCCTGTGGGAGGGACAGGGAGAGACACTGCTCTCCTGACGTCATTGTCCCGCCCCAGGTAGTGCTGATGCCTTCCGGGACGCCCGCTCACCAACCGCGCATGCGCAACCCCGCAGCGGCCATTTTAGATATTGGCGAGGAAAAGGGCAGGTGAGGATGGAATCACGCAACCAACAAAAAAAAGCACAAAAAGAAGAGGAGAGATTGACATACAGTGGAAGAGAAAGAAAGGGGAGGAATACAGCACTGATTCCAATGATCATGCAATATGACCATAACTACAATCTTCCACAAACAATATTAGCGTCATTCTCAGAACCCACAAGAAATATGTTTGAACAGCCATTATAGTTACAGATGAAAAGGCAATAATATACGTGTAACAGAGAAAAAGTCTGGATACATACACATATAACTATATATTGATAGCACCATAAAGGGATGTCTAGATATCTCATTTGTGTAGACAATATTAAAATGATATGATAATAATTGTAGCACACTTTTTCTCACATGTGATGTCGCCATCATTCAATCAGGACATAGCCCTGCGAAAGTTACTCGTGATGGTCAGTTTATTACTGTTCATTGTATCTAAAGAGTGCAATATATCATATCATCTTACTGAGATAATAAAATCTCATTTAATGTGCTATATATCCAAACATTAAAATTGCGGCACAAAAATAACTACACAAAAATGGCAACACAGAATCTATTTAACTCCAGGATCCATACAGGAAACAAAAAAGTTCTGATTCCATATCCTACACACGAACAAGGAAGAAGGTTCCACGTGATTATTTCTCCACCCTTTATTCCACGATTCCAAATGGACTTGATGAAATCATGCGATCAAAATAAACCCTGCACAATGCATCCAATAACTCATACTAATTGTACACTAAAAAGAATGACTAAAAACAGCAATTAAAAACAAGAACAAAAAACAACTTATATACAAATAATACATATATAATAGCCAGAAAGACATATTGGTGCTACAAGAAGGGGGCAAAGGATAGGGAGCGCCGTACTAGGGTTAGGGAACATGTAAGGAACATAAGGGCGGCAAAGGAGATCTCAGATGATACAATACTGAAGACTATCCCTCGGCACTTTAAGCAAGTCCATAACTGCGATTCACGGACATTTAATGTTAAAGGGATCGATAAAGTACATTTTGGAACTAGGGGTGGAGATTATAAGAAGATCTTAGCCCAGCTGGAGTGCCGATGGATAGTCACTTTAGGGTCCATGACACCTCATGGACTCAATGAAAAGCTATCCTTTGCCCCCTTCTTGTAGCACCAATATGTCTTTCTGGCTATTATATATGTACTAGATTATGGCCCGATGCTATCGCATCGGGAGGATGCGATAGCATCACACCTCTTGCCATGTTAACCCTCAACAGACACACTCCTCTCACCTTTCACCATCTCCACTCACTCTTTCACTCCACATACGACCCCTTCTCTCACTCCGTCTCTCATACTCACGCCGTCATCGCCGCTGCTCCACGATCCCCGACATCTTCTTCCGCCGGCGCCATCCTGGATCCAGACGTTGTCCACGCCGGCGACATGTTCTTGCAGCGACGCCATCTTGAGTATCGTGAAATCCCGCGATAGTCAAGATGGCGTCGCCGGAAGAACATGTCGCCGGCGTGGACGACGTCGGGATCCAAAATGGCGTCGGCGAAATCTCGCAAGTTTTCGCCGACGCCATTTTGGATCCCGACGTCGTCCTCGCCGGCGACATGTTCTTGCGGCGACGCCATCTTGACTATCGCAGGATTTCGCCGATCCAAAATGGCGTCGCCGCAAGAACATGTCGCCGGCGTGGAGGACGTCTGGATCCAGGATGGCGCCAGCGGAAGAAGATGTCGGGGATCGTGGATCAGCGGCGATGACAGCGTGAGTATGAGAGACGGAGTGAGAGAAAGGGTCGTATGTGGAGTGAAAGAGTGAGTGGACGTGAGTGGAGATGGTGAAAGGTGAGTGGAGTGTGTGTGTTGAGGAGGATTGGTGTGTTGAGGGTTAACATGGAAAGAGGTGTGCGGTGACATCACCGGTTACAACTGGACGGAAGTTGTTACAACCGGAAGTTGCTTAGGGCATTTATTATTATAGATTATTTGTATATAAGTTGTTTTTTGTTCTTGTTTTTAATTGCTGTTTTTAGTCATTCTTTTTAGTGTACAATTAGTATGAGTTATTGGATGCATTGTGCAGGGTTTATTTTGATCGCATGATTTCATCAAGTCCATTTGGAATCGTGGAATAAAGGGTGGAGAAATAATCACGTGGAACCTTCTTCCTTGTTCGTGTGTAGGATATGGAATCAGAACTTTTTTGTTTCCTGTATGGATCCTGGAGTTAAATAGATTCTGTGTTGCCATTTTTGTGTAGTTATTTTTGTGCCGCAATTTTAATGTTTGGATATATAGCACATTAAATGAGATTTTATTATCTCAGTAAGATGATATGATATATTGCACTCTTTAGATACAATGAACAGTAATAAACTGACCATCACGAGTAACTTTCGCAGGGCTATGTCCTGATTGAATGATGGCGACATCACATGTGAGAAAAAGTGTGCTACAATTATTATCATATCATTTTAATATTGTCTACACAAATGAGATATCTAGACATCCCTTTATGGTGCTATCAATATATAGTTATATGTGTATGTATCCAGACTTTTTCTCTGTTACACGTATATTATTGCCTTTTCATCTGTAACTATAATGGCTGTTCAAACATATTTCTTGTGGGTTCTGAGAATGACGCTAATATTGTTTGTGGAAGATTGTAGTTATGGTCATATTGCATGATCATTGGAATCAGTGCTGTATTCCTCCCCTTTCTTTCTCTTCCACTGTACATCAATCTCTCCTCTTCTTTTTGTGCTTTTTTTGTTGGTTGCGTGATTCTATCCTCACCTGCCCTTTTCCTCGCCAATATCTAAAATGGCCGCTGCGGGGTTGCGCATGCGCGGTTGGTCCAGCTGTGAGCGGGCGTCCCGGAAGGCATCAGCACTACCTGGGGTGGGACAATGACGTCAGGAGAGCAGTGTCTCTCCCTGTCCCTCCCACAGGCTATGACGGCCGGACGTGACGTTCCGCGATCGGGGCCCGCCTCTCATGCGCTCACATCCTCCCGCAGCGATGCTAATTCTGGACACCTGTGCCGTAGACATTTTACACCCCGCATATCCAACAGCACCACATATGCCCCCCAATGAAGCCCAGCGCGAAACATGCGTAGGGGCTCTGGGGACTGGACACTCCGCACATGCACTTTTTTCTATGGGTAAGCATGGTTACTGTTTCATTTTTTTCTCCATACCTTTCTGCACATAGCACTTTAATGGAAGGCTCTGTATGAATTCCCTATGCCCTTGTGCATGAACTTTACTTCTATATAAACAATAGACGGCTAAGTGTGAGACTTTGTTGCATGGGCATAGCTTTCTATGCAGATTTGGGGTTATTTATTATTATTTTTGTACCATTGCATTTATTATGCATGTGCGGCGATTCCATTCCTCTTTGTGTCATCTCTGTTATCTGACCATTTGATTGTACTTTTTAATGTACTTATTTTGCACCTGTACTAATAAAGAGCGAATAATTTTGATATTACAATATATCTATTTCCCATTTGAATCTTTGGCGTCATACTCCGATTTCTATATAGGTTCATATATTTCTAAGGGAGTTGTCCTTTTACTTAAGCCATCATGAACGTTCTTTTTTCTAGATAGGAAAAAGTATTATGTTCATTGCTATGTTGGATTATGTCATATTCAGGTTATAGTTAGTGTAGCATCATACATGACTTTACTGTGTTGTCTTGCCAGTTGGATAAATACACTGAGCTGTTATAGTTGGTGCTCTGTGCTGTTTGACAGCCCAGCTAGAGAATATTAGCCTTGTAAATTGTCTGTTTAACATACCCCTGTTTCTGCATTTTCCTAAACACTGCATTCCTTGCCTGTAAATAAATTAACCCTTTGTTGTTTGCACCTCATCTTGTGTACCGTAGTCTCCCTGCATTGTGGTGGTCCCACGGCCATCGCTTCAATACAATGGTCACAAGATAGCCTGTCTGCACTTCGATCTCCTCTGGTGAAGACCCTCTAGACACCGGATAGTCAGGAACATTGGATCCCATCTGTGTCTACCCACTATTCTAACAATGGACGGTCTCACTGTAATCATTTACTCCTCTATCCGTTTATTACAGGGAATGACACTATGATGACTTTTTTTCTGGGAGCGATACAGATCAAATGTGACTAACATTGCAGATTGAATATAAGCTTAGATTTTTTTCTGACTGTTAATTGTGGGTTATGAGTTGTTTGGTGCTTGTTTTTTTGTTCCACCCTTTATCCTTTGTCTTTATCTTTTCAGTTGGAGGAATTCCATGTATTTTTAAATGCTATTAATGATGACATCAAGTTCACTTTGGTGTATTCGGAAACGGAGATTCAGTTTTTGGATGTCCTAATCAAGAGGAAAGATGATAGGCTAATAACTGAATTGTTTGTGAAACCGACTGACAATAATAATTTTCTTCTATTTGATAGTCACCATCCGAGAAGGATGATTGAGTCTCTTCCTTTTAGTCAACTACTACGTGTAAAGCGTATTGTAAGTGAACAGGAGACTATGAATACTTCATTGGACAAGATAATCACTAAATTTAGACATAGGAATTATCCTGTTAAATTGTTAGATGGTTGTAAATCAAAGGTTATGAATGCATCACACAGAGATCTTCTCCTCCAGAAAAAGCGAAGTAGAAATGTGGAATGTAGGATTCCATTTATAACCAGGTTCTGTGAAGAAAGTGCCTCTATTGTTAGGATAATAAAAAAACATTGGCCGATGTTGGGTAAATGTCACCCAGAAACCGTTGAATTTAAGTCCCCTCCTTTAATCTCATATAAACGTGCCAAAAATATCAAAGATATGATTGTCTATTCGGATATAGGCACGCTTAAGAAAGATTCACAGACTACATTGACAGGAAAAATTAGAGTTGGTTCATTCCCTTGACTAAATTGTGTTACCGTATTTTTCCGACCATAAGACGCACTTTTTTCCCCCAAAATTTTGGGGGAAAGTGGGGGGTGCGTCTTATGGTTGTAATACACGGTACTAACCTTCTGGCTGGTGGCTGGTGGCAGCGGGCGGGGCTCTGCGGTGCGGTGGTGGCAGCGGGCGGCGCTCTGCGGTGCGGTGGTGGAGCGGGCTGTGCTCCGGTGTAGGGGCGGCGGGTCCGCCGGCATTTTTTCGCAGCCTGGAGGCCCCCGCACTTCCCTTGCTGGCCGCCGCCATGTTGCGGTGGCCTCCGGGAGCATGAACGCCGGGAAGATGGCCGCCGGTCCGGGGACGGCACATGCGCAGCTTCAGATCTCGTCCCGAGATGTCGGGGGACGAGATCTCGTTGCCGAGATTTGAATCTCGTCCCCCGAGATCTAGGGACGAGATCTGATCCTGCGCATGCGCCGTCCCCGGACTGGCGGCCATCTTTCCGGCGTCCATACTCCTGGAGGCCACCGCAACATGGCGGCGGCCAGCTAGGGACGTGGGGGGCCTCCAGGCTGCGAAGAAATGCCGGCGGAGCCGCCGTCCCTGCACCGGAGCACAGCCCGCTGCCACCACCGCACCGCAGAGCGCCGCCCGCTGCCACCACCGCAGAGCCCACCTGCACTAGCCCCAGCACAGTTGCCCCTGCCTCAGCACAGCTGCCCCAGCCCCAGCACTGCTGCCCCTGCCCCAGCACAGCTGCCCCTGCCCCAGCACAGCTGCCCCTGCCTCAGCACAGCTGCCCCAGCCCCAGCACTGCTGCCCCTGCCCCAGCACAGCAGCCCCAGCACAGCTGCCCCTACCCCAGCGCAGCTGCCCCAGCACAGAGCCGCCACCGCACGAGCCTGGACCACTGAATGACCCCTGTGACTACTTCTCCACCTGTGCCGGATCCCTTCCCAGGTAAGCTGAATTCGGACTGTAAGATGGACCCCCATTTGACACATTATTTTTTTTTCCCCTATTTTCCTACTGAAAATTGGGGTGCGTCTTTTGGTCCGGTGCATCTTATAGTCCGAAAAATACGGTAATTTTTCCCTTATGGAGAAAGGCAATGTCTTCCAAGATCCACACAATGTAGAAAAGTCGTATAAAATTAATTATTTTTTAACATGTTCTTCTGATTTTGTCATTTATCTTCTGAGGTGCCCTTGCAATCTATACTATGTGGGTGAAACATGTGAGTTGAAAATTAGGCTAAATCAACATAGGTATACAATCAGAAAAAAGAGACAGGATTTACCAGTATCTAAGCATTTTTTGGATTTTAAACACACGGAGAAAGATCTGACATTTAGAATTATTGATCATGTTCCTCCATTGAGGAGAGGCGGTGATAGAGTTAAACTTCTTAAGATTAGAGAACTACAGTGGATAAAGAAGCTGAACACTTTAAAGCCTTTTGGTTTAAATGTCGACTATAAGTTACATATTACATTATAATGCCATTGCTATATACCTTGTATGTTGCTGCTATTGTTCTCTTTTTTGTTTTCCAGGGTATTTAAATATTTTAGGTATCTAATAGTTATTTTTTGTCTTTTTCATGTTTTTCAGATTTTCCAGCGGCAGCCTATCATGAAAATATGACTCTCCCATGACCTTTTTGTATTTTTCATGATATATCTAATTAAAAATCATAAATAATCTTTGCAATAAATAAATTTAAAATGCACAATATATGCTATAATTACTTTATACGTTCTACTTATTGTGGATCCTCATAGTAAATGTGCCTTTTTTTGGGACTTGAACTTGTGGTATTGTGTGGGATCGTCCGGACACAGGTGGGTTTGGATGTTGTGCCTCTATAGGGTTCACCACTCTCCCTGCTAGTCGGTTAGGCCTGTTTCAGGCTCGTTTCACACTTGTGGTTTTTTGCGCTGTATTTTAGCGCTAAAAAACGCATGCGCTTTTTCCCCTATATTTTGCATGGGATGCGCTTATGTGCGCATACACATGCGTTTGTATGCGTTTTTACGTGCATGCGCTTTTTTGTGGTGTGTGCTCAGGCGCACAAAATGCATCCTGTTGCATTTTTTGGGCGTCCGACTTGCCTCAAAAAAACGCATGCGCACAATGCGTTTTTTTACAGCAAGACACCCATTATAAGTCTATGGGTGCGCCTATGTGCGCATTGGCATGCTCATGTATGTGTTTTTTTGCGCATGCATTTTTTGTTGACCATTGGTTAGACAATGGAAATTAGGGGTTTGGGTTAGAGTTAGGGTTAGTTAAGGGGGTTTAGGGTTAGGGTTAAGGTTTGGGTTAGGGTTAGTATGGTTTGGTTAAGGGTTAGGGTTTAGGGTTAGTTAGGGTTTAGGGTTAGGGTTAGGGTTTGGGTTAGGGTTAGTAGGGTTTGGTTAAGGGTTAGGGTTAGTATGGTTTGGATAAGGGTTAGGGTTAGGGTCAGGGTTAGGGTTAGTATGGTTTGGTTAAGGGTTAGGGTTAGGGTATGGTTTGGTTAAGGGTTAGGGTTAGGGTTAGTAAAGTCATGGTTTGGGTTAGTGTGAGGGGCCAACTAATGTTGGAAAAAAATGCAAACACGGTAAAAACGCACTAAAAACGCATACAAATGCATAAAAACGCTGCGTTTTTTTCATGCATGCTCATAAAAATGCTTGAAAAAAACGCAGCATTTGTATGCGTTTTTTCGATGCGTTTTTTTGCGGGAAAACCGAGCTGCAAAACAAAGCAAGTGTGAAAGTAGCCTCACACTTCAGTTTTTCAGGTCAGTCTAAATCTGCCAAAATAGCAGAAAACGGATCCGCAGGCGGATTGAAAAGAACGGGTGTCACCGGATCAGTGGATGTATGGATCCGGCGAAGGTTAAAGTTTAAAGGAACCCGTGCAGAAGCATATCGCGGTGAGAGAGAGAGAGAGAATTTTCATCCAGCAGCGAGACTTGATTCAGGGTTAAAAGGGGAAAATGCAGATCCGGACAGCAAAAAAACGTTGCATGGTCCATTCGGTGATCTCAGCGGACGCCAACATTTTGGTGGATTCGCACAAATACGGACGCAACGGACGATCATCAGTCAAAATCCGCCGATAATGAAGGTCAATGGGGAAAAAAACAGATCCACAAAGAAAAATGGCGGATCCGGTTTTGTTTGCAAATCGGCGGATCTTGACTGATTGTGAAAAACGGATGTGTAAAACAGGCCTTATGGGTTACCAATCCCAGCTAATGGGAGGTGTTCCTGTTTCCTAAGGACTTTTCCCTATACCGATCTTGTTCCCTTGATATAAGCAATTTAGATATGGTGTGACATTCACTCCCTATATGGGAATGTTATTAAAAGAATAAACGTTCTATCTTTTGTGAGTGCATATATTTTTTGTAATATCGTTTTGTATATTGGGTAAAATCTTCCCCATTTTAAGATGGCGCCGACAGACGAGATGCGCTACTGCGCATGCGCAGTGAGACTGCGCATGTCTGTTTATGTCTTCCATCTATCAAGATGGCGCTGACTATCATGATGCGCTATTGCGCATGAGCGGTAGTGAATTATACACCGCATGTAACTTCCGGCCCTGCGCACTGTGTTGTTGTGAACGCTGGGGCTGGGCGTTTTTCTGATGGCATTGGGGTGAGTCATACTCATTAAAACATGAAATTATCAGCTGCCGCTGATAAGTAATTATCTCTTGTGCATGTTATTTATGTATATGTGAATATTATTTTTTTATGTTATGCACTATGGCACTTTATATTAAGTGAGCACTTTATGATTGTATATCACAATGCTGGAGATTCATTTTTATGTATCATATATTGCATAATTGTCACAAAATACCTGTATAATTTATGTGCTATAAGAAGGCACTCATTTGTCACATTGTACTGCTTGAGAAAGGTCCGCACCCTTTCTGGACCGAAACGTCGCACTGAATGGGCACATAGCCTGATGGGCTGAATAAAACATCTTCATGTTGAATTTTCTAAGGCGTGCTGCTTTCAATTTTTGATGGATGCTTTAAAGGTTTGGTATATGCCTGGGAGCGTGCACCCTCTTTTTTCTTATTTTATTTGTGCTGCTTTTTCATTTTTTCATTGTATCTTTCCAGTTGGTTATAAGGGATTCTAATATTCCGGTAAGTATATCAGGTTCTGTGATTTACTTATATTTTTTAATAACAATTTCATTCACGAGTATTCACTTAATTTATTGTCATTACATTGTTTTAATAAAATAACATATTTCTCTATTTACACATCCTAATACTGATTTATTTATATTTCTATATTTTAAAGAAAACATTTTTAAAAGTGTATTCACTTCACAACAAACACTTTTCCATATATTTAATATATATTTTTTCTCAAATTATCCATCCCTTTTTTAAGCTGTTTTTATCTTTATAACTGTAACATATCACTTTTTATTCTGCATTTCTCACCCGTTGCACATTTGCACTTTCACTGGTCACTTGGTGGTGTCACATTTGGCACTTTTCACATGTATTGTTTTGATTCCTGACACCCCTCACCAGGGCCGCCTCCAGGTTTTTGAGGGCCCCTGGCGAAAGAGTCTAAGTGGGAGTGGGCCCCCCCTTTAACACATACCACAATTCATGCCATGTGGCATCCGTGGTGCTGGCCTAAAATAGACTTGTCTCTGTGTTTATCACACGGACACGCATGTGATCCACACGGACACACTTTCTGTGGCAAAACACGTTCATGTGAAGGAGGCTATTGATTAGTAGTGTACGTATGAAAGATGGATGAGAAAGAAAGAAAAGAGACAGAGAGAAAGAACACAGAGAGAGAACAGAAAGACAGAGAAAGAAAGAAAGAACAGAGAAAGAAAGAAAGAAAGAAAGAACAGAGAGAAAGGAAGAACAGAGAGAGAGAAAGAAACATTAGAGAGAGAAAGAAAGGGGAAAGAAAGAGAAAGAAAGAACAGAGCAAAAGAAAAAAAAGAGAGAAACAGAAAGAAAGAGGGGAAAGAAAGAAAGAACAGAGAGAGAAACAAAGAAAGAAAGAGGGCAAAGAAAGAACAGAGAGGGGGAAAGAAAGAAAGAACAGAGAGAGACAAAGAAAGAAAGAGTGGACAGAAAAAAAAGAATAGAGAGGAAAAAGAGGGAAAAAAGAATAGAGAAGGAGAGAGAAAGAAAGAGGGGAAAGAAATAAAGAAAGAAAGAGGGGAAAAAAGAACAGAGGGAGGGAGTGAGAAAGAAAGAGGGGAAAGAAATAAAGAAACGACAGAGAAGGAAAGAAAGAAAGAAAGAAAGAAAGAGGGAAAAAAGGGGAAAGAAATAAAGAAAGAACAGGAAAGAAAGAACAGAGAGATAAAGAAAGAGTGGGCAGAAAAAACAACAGAGAGAGAGAAAAAAGAAAGGAGGAAGAAAGATAGAACAGAGTGGTAGAGAGAAAGAAAGAGGAGAAGGAACAGAGAGAGAAAGAAAGAGGGGAAAGAAAGAACAGAGAAAGAAAGAGGGGAAAGAAAGAAAGAACAGAGAGAGAAAAAGAAAGATGGGAACGAAAGAAAGAACAGAGAGAAAGAAAGAGAAAGCAAGAACAGAGAGAAAGAAAGAACAGAGAGAGAGAAAGAGAGGAAAGAAAGAACAGAGAGAAAGAAAGAAAGAGGGGAAAGAAAGAGAACACAGAGTGAAAGAACAGAGAGAGCGAGAGAAAGAACAGATAGAAAAAAAAAGATTAGAGGGAAAGAGCAGAGAAAGAAAGAAAGAACATAGAGAGAAAAAGAAACAGAGAGAGAAAGAAATATTCTATAAAGATACCATAGGAGCCCGGCTCCCATTATAGTGCCCACCTGAGCCTCCCAATGCAGGACATATCAAGATTCACTCACATGGCTGGCATCCCCGATTCCAAGGCGATCTCGCTGTTCGCGCTGTTGGAGGAGGACACGGTGATGGATCTGAAGCATTCCCTGAAGTGCCGCCATGGTTCCGTCAAAATCTCCTCCTGAAATTACCTCATTTCCGGTCAGCTTCCACCAGGTCACTTCCGGTAGAACGTCACGTGCGAGTTTTAAAGTGCTTCTTGGGGCTCTGCCTTGTATTCCTGTGTCCATGGGAAAAGTAAGCTCTCGGCTGGGGCAGTCTCTCTCTCAAAATCGAGACTGTCCCGCTGGATCCAGGATGGTTGGGAGGTATGAATGCTCCCCACCATACACCTCGTACATGCATGGTTCCGCACAACTCACACACGGTTACGGTTTGTATGCCTTGTACACACACGGCTCCGCTCCGTACACCTTGTACACACACAGCTCCGCTCCATACACACGTTTGCTTCACTCCATACACCCCGACTCTGCTCTGGTCCGTAGACACACGGCTCAGTTCCATTCACTTTGTACACACAGGGCTCCGTTACGTGCACCTCGTACACACACTGCTCCGCTCCGTACACCTCGCGGACAAACGGCTCCAGGCTCCGCACCATACACCTTGTACACAAGTGGCTCCACTCTGCACACATGCAGCTCCACTCCCCACACCTCATACACATCCTGCTCTGCTCCGTACACCTCATACACATCCATCTCCGCTCTGTACACCTTGTACACACGCAGCTCCGCTCCCGCTCTGTAAACCTCGTACATATGCGACTCCACTCTGTACACCTCGTACACACGCGGCTCTGCTCTGTACACCTCGTACACACACGGCTCCGCTCTGTACACCTCGTACACACGCAGCTCTGCACCATACACCTCGTACACATGTTGCTCAGCTCCGCACACCTCATACACACACGGCTCCCCTCTGTACACCTTGTACACAAACGGCTACACTCCGGTACACCTCGTACACACGCGGCTGCGCTCTCGCTCCGTACACCTTGTACACATGCGGCTCCGCTCTGTACACCTCACACACACATGGCTCCGGGCTCTGCAGCGTACACCTCGTACACACGCGGCTCCACTCCGCACACCTCGTCCACACGCGGCTCATCTCCGCACACCTTGTACACACACCCTCCCTCTGTACACTTCGTACACACGCGGCTCTGACCGCACACCTCGTACACACACGGCTCCCCTCTGTACACCTCGTACACACACGGCTTCGCACCGTTCACCTCGTACACACACGGCTCAGCTCCGCACACGTCATACAAACAAGGCTCCCCTCTGTACACCCCGTACACACACGGCTCTGCTCCAAACACACACGGCTTCACTCCGTACTCCCCGTACACACCCGGTTCTGCTCCGCTCCGTAAACACACGGCTCAGTTCCATTCACTTTGTACACAAAGAGCTCCATTCCATGCACCTTGTACACAGAAGGCTCCGCTCCGTACACCTTGTACACACACAGCTCCGGACCGTACACCTCGTACACATGCAGCTCCACTCCCCACACCACGTACACCTCCACCTCCGCTCCGTACACCTCGTAGACACACGGCTCCGGGCTCTGCACCGTACACCTCGTACACAGACGACTCCCCTCTGTACACCTCGCACACACGCAGCTCCGTCCGTACACCTCATACACACACGGCTCCGCTCAGTACACCTTGTACACACATGGCTCCCCTCTGTACACTTCGCAAACACACTGCTTCACACCTCGTACACCTCATACACACACGGCTCAGCTCCGCATACCTCGCACACACGGCTCCGCTCCATACACCTCGTACACACACAACTCCGCTCCGTACACCTTGTACACACACGGCTCCGGGCTCTGCACCGTACACCTCGTACACACACGGCTCAGCTCCGCACACCTCGTACACACGCAGCTCTGCTCCATACACCAAGTACACACATGGCTCTTCTCCGTACACCTCGTGCACACACGACTCCACTCCGTACACCTTGTACACACACGGCTCCGGGCTCTGCACCGTACACCTCGTACACACACGGCTCAGCTCCGCACACCTCGTACACATGCAGCTCTGCTCCGTACACCACGTACACACACGGCTCTTCTCCGTACACCTCGTACACACACGGCTCTATGCAGCATTATTCATCTTGGTCTTACCAGCAGGTTTTCATCCTGTACCTCCTGCTTCACTGGGGATGCTGAATGCTAAAGTGGTGTGGGCTCGTCAAGTCTCAATGGCGATGCGTCCATTCAGCATTGTTTTGGACACTCCTGCTCAGCGACACAGTCCAATCGGAAGTGTCCGGAGGCGGAGTTACCTGGAATGGCGTGTGATGCTATTTCCTGGATCCCGCACGTGACACATCACCCAGGAGTGTCACAGATGCATTTACCCACGTGGGGTATACTCACTGACTGTGAGCTCTGTTTGGTTTACACCAATAAGCCATCCGGGGTATGTCCCAACCACTATAAGGTGTCACACCAATAACACAAACCTGGACAGGAAAGGGGAAGTATAAACAATAACCACCAATGTGATTGGTTTACCATTGGTAGACTCAATCATGTGTTCCATAGATATGACCGGGGAGCAGCCCCAATTCCTTTAGAAACACTCCCACTCCATCCCAGAGTTCCTCTCCTTGCCTGGATTAGTGCAGGACCTTGGTTTGTTGGAAATCCATATAAATACACCTTTGGAAACCCTTATCTATACCCTCTCTGAGGAAGCTGACGTGGCGAAACGCGTGTAAGAGGGAATAGTGGTGAATCTGTCATCTTTATCTGTACACTACTGGCATGTCGTCTATAGGATGTGTAATCTCGCGGACAAACGGCTCCAGGCTCCGCACCATACACCTTGTACACAAGTGGCTCCACTCTGCACACATGCAGCTCCACTCCCCACACCTCATACACATCCTGCTCTGCTCCGTACACCTCATACACATCCATCTCCGCTCTGTACACCTTGTACACACGCAGCTCCGCTCCCGCTCTGTAAACCTCGTACATATGCGACTCCACTCTGTACACCTCGTACACACGCGGCTCTGCTCTGTACACCTCGTACACACACGGCTCCGCTCTGTACACCTCGTACACACGCAGCTCTGCACCATACACCTCGTACACATGTTGCTCAGCTCCGCACACCTCATACACACACGGCTCCCCTCTGTACACCTTGTACACAAACGGCTACACTCCGGTACACCTCGTACACACGCGGCTGCGCTCTCGCTCCGTACACCTTGTACACATGCGGCTCCGCTCTGTACACCTCACACACACATGGCTCCGGGCTCTGCAGCGTACACCTCGTACACACGCGGCTCCACTCCGCACACCTCGTCCACACGCGGCTCATCTCCGCACACCTTGTACACACACCCTCCCTCTGTACACTTCGTACACACGCGGCTCTGACCGCACACCTCGTACACACACGGCTCAGCTCCGCACACCTCGTACACATGCAGCTCTGCTCCGTACACCACGTACACACACGGCTCTTCTCCGTACACCTCGTACACACACGGCTCTATGCAGCATTATTCATCTTGGTCTTACCAGCAGGTTTTCATCCTGTACCTCCTGCTTCACTGGGGATGCTGAATGCTAAAGTGGTGTGGGCTCGTCAAGTCTCAATGGCGATGCGTCCATTCAGCATTGTTTTGGACACTCCTGCTCAGCGACACAGTCCAATCGGAAGTGTCCGGAGGCGGAGTTACCTGGAATGGCGTGTGATGCTATTTCCTGGATCCCGCACGTGACACATCACCCAGGAGTGTCACAGATGCATTTACCCACGTGGGGTATACTCACTGACTGTGAGCTCTGTTTGGTTTACACCAATAAGCCATCCGGGGTATGTCCCAACCACTATAAGGTGTCACACCAATAACACAAACCTGGACAGGAAAGGGGAAGTATAAACAATAACCACCAATGTGATTGGTTTACCATTGGTAGACTCAATCATGTGTTCCATAGATATGACCGGGGAGCAGCCCCAATTCCTTTAGAAACACTCCCACTCCATCCCAGAGTTCCTCTCCTTGCCTGGATTAGTGCAGGACCTTGGTTTGTTGGAAATCCATATAAATACACCTTTGGAAACCCTTATCTATACCCTCTCTGAGGAAGCTGACGTGGCGAAACGCGTGTAAGAGGGAATAGTGGTGAATCTGTCATCTTTATCTGTACACTACTGGCATGTCGTCTATAGGATGTGTAATCTCCATCTCTTGTTAGGAGGTTTCCTCCTATAAACTATATGGGCTGTAATATGTTCCTGGAATATTCCATATGGCACTTGCTGCACTTTATATCTCCTGTTTGTATTCCAGGAATGTAATGCGCTGTTAGCTCTTTATTCTCTTACTATTTATACCCTTTGCTCTGTGCCCTCTCATTATATAAGCTATTCATATATAAGTGCACAGTGTCTATTCACCTTATAAACTGATATCAGGGGATATATCTACAATCCGTATATATATATCTATGTATGGATTTATCTTATACTCAATAAATATAAATACGGTGCACTTAATCTCATTTCCACCTCTGATACATACAGGTGATCTGATCATCACCTGTATGCAGCAGAGCCAATCGGGTTATGGCAGCATCTAGTCTCCCATGGAGACTATTGAAGCATGCCTGTGGAGACATGGGGGGGTCAGCGAGCGCCCCGGTCCGCTACCCCAAACTGCATGGACCAGGGATCTTCCCGCCGAACTCCCGCTCTCCTTATAACGTGTGCAAAATGCTACTCAGACAATACGGGGTGAGGGTAACACAGTGTGGCAATGCTTTATTGAACCAGAAAAAAGGCAGATAACACATAGAACAGTCCCAGCAAAATACCCCAGATGGGGCACATAACAGAGTCTCACCCTTCCGCGGACTCGCCGGGATAAGAGGAGCCATGACTTCAGAGCTCCCAGGGTCGCTGTCCCACCTGTCGCACGCACACAGAGAGGAGGTAACGACAAGCGTAGGAAGATGACAGCCCATTGAGTCCATAAAAGGTACAAGACCATCAACAAAGGGGGGTGGAAAAAACCACAAATGCATGACTACAGATCCAACCATAAAATAGTATAAATCTTTATTAAATGTTATGCAGGTAAAGATAAAGACAAATGAAAGTGCAGGCACGGACAACCCGCGCAGCTCATGGGAGAAAACGCTAAGACCCCTAAAACAGCTGAGTCCGACCAGAGACTGGGTATGGCTTTGATAAAGACCATGTAGGTCGAAACGCGTAGCCCTTGCCTCATCTTGGTCTCGTGTGGCTATATGGAGAGTTGTATTATATGTCATTTTAGAAAAAAATCACTAATTCATGGAGATTGGAAAAAACTTTGTGTACATAAAAATCCCCTTAAAAAACACAATTTTATTAATGATCATAAAACACACCTTCCCAGTGACGTTGAAAAATGTCAAAAATTAGACCTAGTATAAGGTGCTGCATAGCCCTACATTAAGGCCTGACTGATACCTTCCTATCCGTGGAGGTTGGCACCCTAATAGTACGATGTTGGCGCCCCCACTCAACGAGGACTATCCCTCGCTTCCCTAGTGATCCCTAATATCACAGAGGGGAAAACAATTTCCAGGATAGAGCAGTAATGAAGAAATCAGAATGCCCTAGGACTTATGCAGACCAAACAAATAATACAGCGATAAAAACATTTAACCATATCATGATATCATGTGACCCACAAAGATAGAATGACCTCAAAAAAAGCCAAATCAGCAGCTATTCTCACTTGGAGAGATAAACATCCTCAAATACAATAACCAAATGATAAAAGGTCACTTATCATGTCTCATGGGGGACCCTCAACGCGTTTCCCCGCCGTAGCGGTTCATCAGGAGGAATAGTCCTATCAGAGATATTGTTGCTGCTTCATGCCTGATACCACAATAATGATGGCACGAGTTGGGCCTACCTGTCTCCACTGTTGGGAGCATCATCCGGAAGTGGAAGGCTTATGGAACTACTGTTAGCCTTCCACGGCCTGGACAGCCTTTGAAAGTTTCCTCCCGTGCCGAGGCCAGGCTTGTCCGAAGAGTCAAGGCTAACCCAAGGACAACAAGGAAGGAGCTCCGGGAAGATCTCATGGCAGTGGGGACATTGGTTTCAGTCAATACCATAAGTAACGTACTCCACCGCAATGGTCTCCGTTCCAGACGAGCCCGTAAGGTACCTTTACTTTCAAAGCGTCATGTCAAGGCTCGTCTACAGTTTGCTCATGATCACTTGGAGGACTCTGAGACAGACTGGTTCAAGGTTCTCTGGTCTGATGAGACCAAGATCGAGATCTTTGATGCCAACCACACACGTGACGTTTGGAGACTGGATGGCACTGCATACGACCCCAAGAACACCATCCCTACAGTCAAGCATGGTGGTGGCAGCATCATGCTGTGGGGCTGTTTCTCAGCCAAGGGGCCTGGCCATTTAGTCCGCATCCATGGGAAGATGGATAGCACGGCCTACCTGGAGATTTTGGCCAAGAACCTCCGCTCCTCCATCAAGGATCTTAAGATGGGTCATCATTTCATCTTCCAACAAGACAACGACCCAAAGCACACAGCCAACAAAACCAAGGCCTGGTTCAAGAGGGAAAAAATCAAGGTGTTGGAGTGGCCTAGTCAGTCTCCTGACCTTAACCCAATTGAAAACTTGTGGAAGGAGCTCAAGATTAAAGTCCACATGAGACACCCAAAGAACCTAGATAACTTGGAGAAGATCTGCATGGAGGAGTGGGCCAAGATAACTCCAGAGACCTGTGCCGGCCTGATCAGGTCTTATAAAAGACGATTATTAGCTGTAATTGCAAACAAGGGTTATTCCACAAAATATTAAACCTAGGGGTTGAATAATAATTGACCCACACTTTTATGTTTAAAATTTATTAAAATTTAACTGAGCAACATAACTTTTTGGTTTGTAAGATTTATGCATCTGTTAATAAATCCTGCTCTTGTGTGAAGTTTGAAGGCTCTAACTTATTTGCATCTTATCAAACCTGCTAAATCTGCAGGGGGTTGAATACTACTTGTAGGCACTGTATATGCTGTCAGTAGGGGCAGAATCCGCCATAAACTAGGACAAAGGGAAGTGGGAGAGGCTCATCCCCAATGCACAGGGAGAGGAATGGGGAGAAATTCTGGAATCTCCGATCGGGGGTGTCTCCGTCTATCAATAGCAGAATGACACAATTATATATTATAAATGAATTATATCTGACCCCGACCCGACTATTCAGGATGGGCAGATTCCAATCATCGGAATGCTTGAGATGTCACTCATTGGATGCAGACTTTATACACATGATTTGGCAATGCCCTATTATTGCACAATATTGGAAGGAGGTGATGTCATTATTAACTTCCCTGGTACAAGCTCCTTTTCCCCTTGAGCCGCTGGTTTGCCTGTTTGGGGTGTGGGATGATGAATCTTGGGGTCATTATATCGGGATTTTTTTATGGGAAATGTTATTTATGGCACGAAAGGTTGTGGAACTGCGTTGGATGGGGAGCTCATGTCCCTCCCTCAGGATTTGGATCGATTTGGTGAATGCGGTTATTCCATATGAGCGTACGCTGTATCGAAATAGAGGGTGCCCGGGCAAATTCGAAAAGATCTGTGAGAGGTGGAATTCCTCTCATCTTACCTTGTAGGAGGCAGACATCACATAATAATTAGCTGATTATGTAGAACTCAGCTGCGAACTGGTAGTTATAGTTTGGTTTAGGAAGTTAAAAAGACATTATTGATCGAATAACAATATAAAAGCTTGCATGGTTTACCTGACACTACATTTTATTCCATGTGTAAACTGACATATGCATTTTGTTTTAAGTCAATACTGTGGAAAGTGTATGTGCTTTATGCAATGCTTATCATCATATATAAGTGTGTATGTTGTTTGTCTTGTTTATGGTTTAATAAATGAATTTAAAAAAAAAAAAAAAGATAAAGGACTTCAGCTAGAGACATCACGGTGAGTCAGTGTGTTACCTGTACAGTGACACTATACACTATATACAGAGCTCCTGTGTATAATGTCACCAGTGATCACTGTATTACCTGCATACTGATACGGTATACTATGTACAGAGTTCCTGTGTATAATGTCACTTAGTATTGTTTTTTTATTAATGTTCAGTATTGTAGTATTCAGTCACTATGTGGTGGTAGAATCATAGAATCATAGAATCATAGAATCGTAGAGTTGGAAGGGACCTCCTGGGCCATCTGGTCCAACCCCCTGCTCAAAGCAGGATTCGCTAAATCATCCCAGTCAGATGTCTGTCCAGCCTCTGTTTGAAGACTTCCATTGAAGGAGAACTCACCACCTCTTGTGGCAGCTTGTTCCACTCATTGATCACTCTAACAGTCAAAAAGTTTTTTCTAATATCTAATCTGTGTCTCCTCCCATTCAGTTTCATCCCATTGCTTCTAGTCTTTCCTTGTGCAAATGAGAATAAGGTTGATCCTTCTACAATGTGACAGCCCTTTAGATATTTGTAGACAGCTATTAAGTCTCCTCTCAGTCATCTCTTTTGCAAACTAAACATTCCCAAATCCTGCAACCTTTCCTCATAAGACAGGGTTTGCAGACCGGTCACCATTCTGGTCGCTCTTTTCTGAACTTGCTCCAGTTTGTTGATGTCTTTTTTAAAATGTGGTGCCCAAAACTGGACACAATATTCCAGATGAGGTCTGACCAAAGAGGAGTAGAGGGAAATAATGACTTCACGTGATCTAGACTGTATGCTTCTGTTAATACATCCTAGAATTGCATTTGCCTTTTTTGCTGCTGCATCACACTGTTGACTCATATTCAGTCTGTGATCTATTAGTGTACCCAAGTCTTTTTCACATGTGCTGTCACTTAGCCCTATTCCTCCCATTCTATATATGCTTTTTTCATTTTTATTGCCCAGATGTAGTACTTTGCATTTCTCCCTGTTAAAAACCATTCTGTGAGTTGCTGCCCACTTCTCCAGTTTATTTATATCTTTTTGAATCCTCTCTCTCTTCTCTAGTATTAGCTATCCCTCCTAGCTTTGTGTCATCAGCAAATTTAATCAGTTTACCCTCAATTCCTTCATCTAAATCGTTGATAAAGATGTTGAACAATACAGGGCCCAGGACAGAGCCCTGTGGTACCCCACTTGAGACATTCTTCCAACTGGATGTGCAGCCATTTACGACCACTCTTTGGGTCCGATCACTAAGCCAGTTATGAATCCACCTAACAGTTGCCTTGTCCATTCCATACTTAGTCATTTTTTCAATAAGGATTGTATGAGAGACTTTGTCAAATGCTTTGCTGAAGTCACGATATACTATATCTACAGCATTTCCTTGATCCACCCAATCAGTGATTCCGTCATAGAAGAAAATTAAGTTAGTCTGACATGACTTATTAGTTACAAACCCATGCTGACTCTGTTTAATCACTTCATTTTTATCCAGGTACTGACATACATGTTGTTTAATAATTTGTTCAAAGATCTTTCCTGGTATAGAAGTCAGACTCACCGGCCTATAGTTGCCTGGGTCCAGCTTCTTCCCCTTTTTGAAGATAGGAACAACATTTGCTCTTCTCCAGTCTTCTGGGACTTCTCCTGTTCTCCAAGAATTTTCAAAGATTATGGAGAGGGATTCAAAAATTTCTTCTGCTATCTCCTTCAGTACTCTGGGGTGTAATTCATCTGGACCTGGAGACTTGAATTCATTTAGGTTAGCTAAGTGTTTCCTCACTATCTTTCTGTTTATAGATATCCTGGATTCTTCTATTCCCTTAATAGGACAGTGAAGAACAGTTGATGTTACATTTCCTTTCTGAGAGAAAACAGATGCAAAATAGGAATTTGTGATTGTTCAGGTTGGAACTAAGATTGCCACCAGCATCTATATATATATTTTTTCCCTTAAGCACTTCTTCTGAGGTCTTACAATTTACTATTACTAATTGCTATTTTCTCGCTATTATCCAGCTACATAAAGAGCACTTATAAGAGGTTTTTTTTTTTTTTTCTATAACCACCCAATTTAGATTTCCCTCTTCTTTGAGTGTTCCAAACGCACACTAATATTATTAGTTATTTTACCTTATTTCTTTGACACCCTTGTGACAGGTGTCTTAGTGTTTGCTGCTGGATTTACACTCATACACAAGCGCCACTGAATCTCCATTTGTATTACCTCTGATTAGTCACTTTTTTCAGCAGGCAGCTAGTGTTTTGTTTTGTTTTTTACAATGGGGGATTTGTGGTCTGACAGACAGGACCGGATTTTAAACATCCAGCGTTTTTTCGAGGGCAACAACAAGCCCCCACAATTCCAAAACAGGATAGTATTGATAGAATTAAAGAAACTTTGAGGAATTTAGAAAATTTGCTCCTTAAAGAAATGCGGGATTTATGGGAAGTAGCAACTTTAGAACGCTACCTGGCCTATGATTGCATTCCAAAAGGCCTGGTGGTGTCCAAGGCTCTTTCAGGTGATCTTGGAGACGCTAATACCTTATCTGAATGGAATGATATGTTCAAGGACTTTTCAAAACAAGCAGTAGGATTTATTATTAGCAAACGAAAGAAGCAACTATTAGAAAGCAAACAAAAAATCTCTAAATTATTTGATACCATTAAACCCTTTGAGAATCATCCAGAGATTATTTATTTATCCAAAAGCATACGTAACAGGATTGCAAAAAAAGAGAGGGAGATAGTAGAGAAAAAATGGAAAAAATTCCGGAGGGATGCTATTCCAGGAGTGTGTAGGATGGAATAACTCACGCTCTGAACAGGCATTTGAGACTATCGATGAGGTGAATGAGAGCTACTCAGATATTAGCTCCATGGAGGAAAGATGGACCATCCACCCAACCCCAAATAAATCAACATCTATAAATCTGTCTGTTATAAATGAAGCCATAAATGGCACCTCTGATCCTGAACTAACAAATTCAGGCAGGGAAGACGCCATACCTCTTACCTCCATTATCCCTACTATCAATACCCCTCCCTTAGATTCAGGATCACCTTTAACACTAATGAGTACTCAAAATCGCTTTTCAGTACTGGGATCTATAGAAAACTCTCCTAGTACTTCCACGAATGAACAGAGGAAAACTACGAACATTAAAAGGAGTAAGAAAATAGATCCATCCATTCCTGGACAACAAGTAAAGAAAAGACAAATTAATAAAAAAAATTTTCAGGTGGTCCCAAAAAAACATGCAGGAGGGGCTGCCGGGGGGGGAACTCTCCAAAAAGAAAAAGAACTTAATCCCCTCGAATCCGAGTACGCAATCGATTTTTAATCTAAGTTCCCATACTCTCAGTCAGAACGAAACTCTATTATTAGCAAAAGGCTTGAAATATGCTACTGCATGTAAATTCAACAAATTCCAAGCCTTTATAGGAATAAAACTCTTCATGCGCAAATTGGCTATTAAAAAGCATTTAATTAAAAATCCTACTGTTCAGGATTCTACTCCAACAAACAATTTTGTACATACGGAATTAAGGAACAAGTCATACTTTCACCCCTTGAATGAGTATTCTGAATCGATGGAAACATTTCAGAAAAATGTCATATCTGACATACGGAAAATAAGTGAGAAAAGATGTCTGAATTTTAAATACAACCTCTCTTTTGCTGAAAGAAAAGCCATTGAATCTTTACAAAATAACAATAAAATTGTAATACGTCCAGCTGATAAGGGAGGTGGTATTGTTTTATTGGATCAAGAGAATTATCATAGAGAGACTATGAGATTATTGAGTGATACACAGACATATAAGAAATTAGAGAGAGATCCTACTGATAAATTCATAGGAGAACTAAAACTCCTTACAATGGGGGCATTTCAGCTGGGTATTTTAAACAAAAAAGAATTTGATTTTATTAACACCCCTTTTCCTAGGATCGCTATGTTTTATTACTCACCGAAAGTTCATAAAAGTTTGATTAATTCCCCCGGCCGCCCTATTATCTCGGGTATACAGTGCCTAACGGCTAACCTATCAAAGTATGTTGACTGCCACCTCCAGAAATTAGTTCCCCTACTACCAGCCTATCTTAGGGATAGCACCCATGTATTGCAACTGCTGGGGGAGGTAGGATGGCAGGATCATTATATTTTAGGTTCACTAGACATCACTTCTCTGTATACGGTGATCCAACATGAAAAAGGCTGTTATGCCGCCACCTATTTTTTAAAGAAACATGGAATAGTTCCGGACATACAGGCTGAATTTTTACATGAATGTATGCAATTTATTTTAACCCACAACTATTTTAAATATTTGGCGGACTACTACACCCAGCAATGGGGGACCGCGATGGGTACCAGGTTTGCGCCAAGTTACGCCAATTTGTATG
The DNA here is from genome assembly GCF_039654945.1 of Dendrobates tinctorius. Classification (NCBI taxonomy): domain Eukaryota; kingdom Metazoa; phylum Chordata; class Amphibia; order Anura; family Dendrobatidae; genus Dendrobates; species Dendrobates tinctorius. The sequence goes on along the minus strand of NW_027361731.1, from coordinate 8,139,678 downwards.
TGGGAAAATGGGAGGAGGACACAATTTACCCTTCCGGGGAGCTACGTGCGGGCCTGGTACTTTGGAAACGTTTCATTGACGACGTTGTTTTTATTTGGTCTGGTGGCCGAGAATCATTAGATTTGTTTTTAGCGGATATTAATAAAAATGAATATTTTTTAAACTTTACCTCTACCACCAGTACCAGCATTATTAATTTTTTAGATCTAAGTATTTTTATTGAGGATAACTCCATTCAAACCCGTGTCTTCCATAAGCCTACAGATGCAAACAGCTACATCCCACTAGACAGCTGCCATTTACCTAATTGGCTATTAAATGTACCTAAGAGTCAGTACATCAGAATTCGCAGGAATTGCTCTAAAATTCAGGATTATGATTCCGAAGCATCTGCGCTAACTCATCAATTTCTGGAGAAAGGCTACAACAACTCACTTCTGGAGGAAGCAAATATAACAGTTAGAAATAAACCTAGTGCTACTCTGAGAAGGATAAACAATATTAATAAGAAAAATACTCCCTTTGATGATTTTATCCCTATTATAACCGAATACAACTCAAACTGTCATATTTTGACTAGAATTGTCAAAAAACATTGGGACATTTTGAAAGAGGATAAAATTATAGGATGCTCAATTCCACCAGGTCCAAAGTTCATTTACAGAAAAGCCCGTAATATTGGTAGTATGATTGCCCCCACTGTATTAAATAACCATGTTAATGCACCTACTCCATCTTTTATAGGCAATTTGAAAGGTTTTTTTCCCTGCAAAAAATGCAGGGCTTGCCAACAAACTATGAGCCCTAAACAACAATGGGCTAATGGGAGCAATAATTCTAATAAATTGGAAATATCAGATTTTATTACTTGTAAAACGGAGAGTGTCATATATACCATCAAATGTCCATGCCAGAAGGTATATGTAGGACGCATGAAAAGATCCCTGCAGATAAGGATTAAGGAACATATAAGAAATATAAAGAAAAAATTTCTGGGTCATCCCCTCTCTAAACATTTTTCAGAATGTCATGGAGGCTCTGTGAATAACCTTATCTTCACAGGAATTGAACATGTTAAGCCACAAGTGCGTAAAGGCAACCATATAAAGCTAATGTCGCGCGCTGAGAGCCGCTGGATATTTGCATTGGACACCCTAATACCGAAGGGGTTAAATAGTGAAATCGAACTTTTTGGCTTCTATTAAGTTAATTGGGTTAAACTGGCTTAAGCGGCGGGACTGCTTAAATAATCCTCCTGTGGTGGGGGGGACCATCCCTGAGGAAGAAGACAGTTAGTCTTTGAAACATGTTGGAAAGTCCATTGGTCCCCGTCGCAACCACCAGCAAGTGAAACTGACGTGGTCATGTGTTGACTCACATCACGAAGGTCCTGTATACCTGGAGCAGCTCACAGACGCCGGGAGCACGAGAGGCCGCTCACGACTGCTCCACAGCTGGAGGTACACTGACAGGAGGCTGCCACCGGCCGGGGCAGCCCCTGTAACTCGTCTATACCCCAGTGTACAAACCCCCCCCCCTTTTCCAAGCGCTGGAGCAAAAAGCGCTATCTTAACCTGCACCGCTTACTGGAGTGAGGACTTCGCATCGCATTATCTTTACAGGTACCGCTCTCTGACTTGTGCATTTACTATTGCGGCTACTCTGCACAGCCGTTCACAGGCTGCAATTTGACTTTGACTTTTTTTTTTTTTTAAAGCTACTATCAGGGAGAATTACCCTGCAGTATATAACCTGTTCAGTGATTTCAGGTTTTTACCCTCACTCATGCCTTTTTAGTTTGTGATTGTTCAGGTTGGAACTAAGATTGCCACCAGCATCTATATATTCTTTTTCCCTTAAGCTCTTCTTCTGAGGTCTTACAATTGACTATTACTAATTGCTATTTTCTCGCTATTATCCAGCTACATAAAGAGCACTTATAAGAGGTTTTTTTTTTTCTTTTTTTTCTATAACCACCCAATTTAGATTTCCCTCTTCTTTGAGTGTTCCAAGCGCACACTAATATTATTAGTTATTTTACCTTATTTCTTTGACACCCTTGTGATAGGTGTCTTAGTGTTTGCTGCTGGATTTACACTCATACACAAGCGCCACTGAATCTCCATTTGTTTAATAATTTGTTCAAAGATCTTTCCTGGTATAGAAGTCAGACTCACCGGCCTATAGTTGCCTGGGTCCACCTTCTTCCCCTTTTTGAAGATAGGAACAACATTTGCTCTTCTCCAGTCTTCTGGCACTTCTCCTGTTCTCCAAGAATTTTCAAAGATTATGGAGAGGGGTTCAAAAATTTCTTCTGCTATCTCCTTCAGTACTCTGGGGTGTAATTCATCTGGACCTGGAGACTTGAATTCATTTAGGTTAGCTAAGTGCTTCCTCACTATCTTTCTGTTTATAGATATCCTGGATTCTTCTATTCCCTTAATAGGACAGTGAAGAACAGTTGATGTTACATTTCCTTTCTGAGAGAAAACAGATGCAAAATAGGAATTTAAAAGTTCAGCCTTCTCAACATCCTGTCTTACCATTTCATCATTTTCATCCTGTAAAAATCCTATAGTATCTTTGACTTTTCTTTTACTTTTGACATATCCCCAAAACCCTTTATTATTGCTTTTGACATCTCTTGCAAGCCTCAATTCATTTTCAGCTTTAGATAATCTGATTTGTGCCCTGCAGGTTCTGCAGACAGCATTATATTCTTCTTTAGATATGCCTCCCTCTTTCCATTTTATAAACATTTTTTTCTTCCTTTTTAGCATGTGCTTAAGTTCTGTGTTCATCCATCCTGGTTTCCTTAACCCCTTCACTACCAAGGGTGGTTTGCACGTTAACTCCCGGGCCAATTTTTACAATTCTGACCACTGTACCTTTATGAGGTCATAACTCTGGAACGCTTCCATGGATCCCGGTGATTCTGACATTGTTTTCTCGTGACATATTGTACTTCATGTTAGTGGTAAAATTGCATTCAAATAACTTGCGTTTATTTGTGAAAAAAACGGAAATTTGGCAAAAATTTTGAAAATTTCGCAATTTTCCAACTTTGAATTTTTATGCCCTTAAATCACAGCGATACGGCACACAAAAAACTTAAAACATAACATTTCCCACATGTTTACTTTACATCAGCACAATTTTGGAACCAAAATTTTTTTTTGTTAGGAAGGTATAAGGGTTAAAAATTGACCAGCGATTTCTCATTTTTGCAACACCATTTTATTTTTAGGGACCACTTCACATTTGAAGCCACTTTGAGGGGTCTATATGATAGAAAATACCCAAAAGTGACACCATTCTAAAAACTGCACCCCTTAAGGTGCTTAAAACCACATTCAAGAAGTTTATTAACCCTTTAGGTGCGTCACAGGAATTTTTTGAATATTAAAAAAAAATGAACATTTAACTTTTTTTCACAAAAAAAATACTTCAGGTTCAATTTTCTTTATTTTACCAAGGGTAACAGGAGAAATTGGACTGCAAAAGTTATTGTGCAATTTGTCCTGAGTACGCTGATACCTGATATGTGGGGGGGAACCGCTGTTTCGGCGCATGGCAGACCTCAGTAGGGAAGGAGCGCCGTTTGACTTTTTCAATGCAAAATTGGCTGGAATTCAGATCGGACGCCATGTCGCGTTTGGAGAGCCCCTGATGTACCTAAACAGTGGAAACCCCCCAAGTGACCCCATTTTGGAAACTAGACCCCCCAAGGAACTTATCTAGATATGTGGTGAGAACTTTGAACCCACAAGGGCTTCACAGAAGTTTATAACGTACAGCGGTACAATTAAAAAATCATATTTTTTCCACAAAAATGATCTTTTCACCCCCAATTTTTATTTTTCCAAGGGTAACAGGACCCTAAAAGTTATTGTGCAATTTGTCCTGAGTACGCTGATACCCCATATGTAGGTGTAAATGACTATTTGGGTGCATAGCAGAGCTCGGAAGGGAAGCAGCGCCATTTGACGTTTTTGGCTAGAATTGAGATCGGACACCATGTCGCGATTGGAAAACCCCTGATGTACCAAAACAGTGGAAACCCCCCACAAATGACACCATTTTGGAATCTAGACCCCCCAAGGAACTTATCTAGATGTGTGGTGAGAACTTTGAACCCCCAAGGGCTTCACAGAAGTTTTTAACGTACAGCAGTACAATTAAAAAATCATATTTTTTCCACAAAAATGATCTTTTCACCCTCAATTCTTATTTTTCCAAAAGTAACAGGACCCTAAAAGATATTGTGCAATTTATCCTGAGTACGATGATACCCCACATTGGGTGTAAACCACTATTTGGGCGCATGGCAGAGTTCGGAAGGGAAGCAGCGCCATTTGATGTTTTTGGCTGGAATTGAGATCGGACACCATGTCGCGTTAGGAAAGCCCCTGATGTACCAAAACAGTAGAAACCCCCCACAAATGACACCATTTTGGAAACTAGACCCCCCAAGGAACTTATCTAGATGTGTGGTGAGCACTTTGAACCCCCCAGTACTTCACTGAAGTTTATAACGTCCGGGCGTGAAAATAAAAAAATCGTATTTTTTCCACAAACATGATCAATTAGTCCCCAATTTTTTTATTTTCCCAAGGGTACCAGGAGAAATTGGACCCCAAAAGTTGTTGTCCAATTTGTCCTGAGTACGCTGATACCTCATATGTGGGAGAAAACTACTGTATGGGCACACGTCGGGGTTCGGAAGGGAAGTAGTGACGTTTTGGAATGCAGACTTTGATGGATTGGTCTGTGGGTGTCATGTTGCCTTTGGAGAGCCCCTAATGTACCTAAACAGTGGAAACCCCCCACAAATGATCCCATTTTGGAAACTAGACCCCACTGAGGAACTTATCTAGATGTGTGGTGAGCACTTTGAACCCCCAAGGGCTTCACAGAAGTTTATAATGCCCAGGCATGAAAATAAAAAAATCGTATTTTTTCCACAAACATGATCAATTAGTCCCCAATTTTTTTTATTTTCCCAAGGGTAACAGGAGAAATTGGACCCCAAAAGTTGTTGTCCAATTTGTCCTGAGTACGCTGATACCTCATATGTGGGAGAAAACTACTGAATGGGCACACGTCGGGGCTCGGAAGGGAAGTAGTGACGTTTTGGAATGCAGACTTTGATGGATTGGTCTGCGGGTGTCATGTGCGTTTGGAGAGCCCCTGATGTACCTAAACAGTGGAAACCCCCCACAAGTGACCCCATTTTGGAAACTAGACCCCCTAATGAACTTATCTAGATGTGTGGTGAGCACTTTGAACCCCCCAGTGCTTCACAGAAGTTTATAACGACCGGGCGTGAAAATAAAAATATCGTATTTTTTCAACAAACATCATCTTTTAGTCCCCATTTTTTTTATTTTCCCAAGGGTAACAGGAGAAATTGGACCCCAAAAGTTGTTGTCCAATTTGTCCTGAGTATGCTGATACCTCATACGTGGGAGAAAACTACTGTATGGGCACAAGTCGGGGCTCGGAAGGGAAGTAGTGACGTTTTGGAATGCAGACTTTGATGGATTGGTCTGCGGGTGTCATGTGCGTTTGGAGAGCCCCTGATGTACCTAAACTATTGAAACTCCCCACAAGTGACCCCATTTTGGAAACTAGACCCCCCACGGAGCTTATCTAGATGTGTGGAGAGCACTATGAACCCCCAAGTGCTTCACAGAAGTTTATAACGCCTGGGCGTGATAATAAAAAAAACATTTTTTTCCGCAAAATTATATTTTTGCCCCCAATTTTTTATTTTCCTAAGGGTAACAGGAGAAATTGGACCCCAAAAGTTGTTTTGTAATTTGTCCTGAGTAGGCTGATACCCTACATGTGGGGGTAAAACACTGTTTGGGCGCATGGCAGAGCTTGGAAGGGAAGGAGCACCATTTGACTTTTTCAACTCAGAATTGGCTGGAATTGAGATCAGACGCCATGTTGCCTTTGGAGAGCACCTGATGTGCCCAAACAGTGGAAACCCCCCAATTATAACTCCAACCCTAACCTCAACACACCCCTAACCCTAATCTGAGCCCTAGCCCTAACCCTAGCCCTAACCCTAACCCTAACCCTAGCCCTAACCCTAACCCTAGCCCTAACCCTACCCTAACCCTAGCGGGAAAATGGAAATAAATACATTTTCTTTTAGTTTTATTATTTTTCCCTAACTAAGGGGGTGATAACGGGGGGTTTGATTTACGATTTATGGCGGTTTTTATGTTTGGCGGCTGTCGCACGCTAAAAGACGCTTTTTATTGTAAAAATAGTTTTTGCATCACCACATATTGAGAGCTATAATTTTTCCGTATTTTGACCCACTGAGTCATGTGAGGTCTTATTTTTTGCGGGACGAGTTGTCGTTTTTATTGGTACCATTTTCGGGCACGTGACATGTTTTGATCGCTTTTTATTCCGATTTTTGGGACACAGAATGAACAAAAACCAGCGTTTCATGAATTTCTTTTGGGGGGTGCGTTTACACCGTTCCGCGTGCGGTAAAATTGATAACGCGTTTTTATTCTTCAGGTCAGTACGGTTACAGTGATACCTCATTTAGGTCGTTTTTTTATGTTTTGTCGGTTTTTTGCAATGAAAACAATTTTATATAAAAAATAATTATTTTTGTATTGCTTTATTCTGCGAGCTATAACTTTTTTATTTTTTTGCGGATGATGCTGTATGGCAGCTCGTTTTTTGCGGGACAAGATGACGTTTTCAGCGGTACCATGGATATTTATATGCGTCTTTTTTATCGCGCGTTATTGCACTTTTTGTTCGGTGGTATGATAATAAATCATTATTTTTTGCTTCATTTTTTATTTTTATTTTTTAAGGGGTTCGCTAAAGGGGTTAACTAATGGGACAGTTTTATAGGGTTGGTTGTTACGGACGCGGCGATACCAAATATGTGTAGTTTTATTGTTTTTGGGTTTTTTTATTGTGAAAAAATGGATTTATTGGGGAATATTTTTTTTTTTTACTAATTTATTTAGAGATTTTTTTTAATTATTTTTAACACTTTTTTTTTTTTTTTTTTTTTTTTTTTTACTTTATTACCTTGTCCCAGGTGGGACATCACTGTCCTGTGACAGATCGCTGATCTGTCACATCACAGATCACGGTGACAGATCAGCCATCTGTCACAGGCACTACTGCAGACTTCCTCATGCCTGCGCTTTGCAGGCAGTGAGGAAGTCAGCTCCCTGCAGGCCCCCGTCGCCATCTTGGATCCGGGGGCCTGTAGGGAAAGAGCCCCCCGCAGCAGCGCTGCACATTGCGCTGCCGTGGGGGGCTCAGGGAAGCACGAAGCTTCCCTTTAACCCCCGGTACACCGCGATCGCGTTTGATCGCGGTGTGCAAGGGGTTAACGTGTCGGGGGCGGTCCGTGACCGCCCCTGACACATTGTGCCGGGTGTCAGCTATGATAATTAGCTGACACCCGGCCGCGATCAGCGGCGCTCACCACGTGGGCGCCGCTGATCGCTGGGACATAATATTCCGTCCATGGTAGTTAGGTCCAGGGTCACATGGACGGAATATTACGTCCTTTGTAGGTAAGGGGTTAAATGCTTCCTATTCTTCCCTCTTTTCGGAATTGTTAACAACTGTGCTTTGAGAATTTCATTTTTCAAGATTTCCCATCCTTCCTGGACATTTTTGTCTTTAAGGATATCCAGCCATTGGATCCCTCCAATTCTCTTTCTGAATCCCTTAAAATCTGCCTTTCTGAAATCTAACCTTGACGTCTGAGTCTTCACAGGTCTTCCTCCTCTAGTTATCCAAAATTCTAAAATAGCATGGTCGCTACCTCCTAGGGTCCCAGCCACTTTTACCTCCTCAACCATTTCCTCCCTGTTTATAAGGATTAGATCCAAGGTTGCAGTTCCCCTTGTTTTCTCCCCTACCTTTTGGTAATATGTGGTGTGGTCATGGTGTGATGGTATTTGTCCCTTGTTTGTTTTATTAATGGTCATTTAAAAAATTTTATGTGACTCATTCCCTTAAAGAAAGATACATAAAAATATATTTATATTTAATAGGTTAGAGTAGAGTAGGGTCGTTCAAAAAAGTCTACCGTGTCGTGGTGGCGGCTTAAAAATTCTTTTGGCCAGAACAAAAGCTGCTGGCTATGTATGTGGTCTGGGGTTTGATGGGAACTGTTAATATCTGATTGATGAGGACGTGGTGAAGTTGAGTTTTTCCAAGAGTGAGCGGTGGGACTGTGGAAGGTTCGAAGAGTGGAGGCGGAGCTGGGGTGGAGCCTGGGTGTAGTCTTAAGGAGGCCCGAAAATTTTGCCAGTATGTAGCACTGAAATTCCTAGTGGCAGCGTTGCTGCTCATTATCACTTTTACTGTCCTGCATACACAACGCACAGTACCACTCCTCCTGTACGGTATATATACACTGCTGAGTAGCACTCTTCCTGTCCTGTATATATACACTGCTCAGTACCACTTTTCCTGTCCTGTATATATACACTGCTCAGTACCACTCCTGTCCTGTATATATACACTGCACAGTACCACTTTTCCAGTCCTGTATATATACACTGCTCAGTACCACTCCTGTCCTGTATATATACACTGCACAGTACCACTTTTCCAGTCCTGTATATATACACTGCACAGTACCACTCCTGTCCTGTTGTTGGAGAGGTGACATTGGTCTTTGGGAGGGTTAATATTGGTTTATTATTTTCAGGAATACTATGGGAAAAAAAGAAATACTGTATTTTTCGGACTATAAGACGCACTTTTTCCTTCCAAAATGTGGAGGAAAATGGGTGGTGCGTCTTAATAGTCCAGATGTACCGGCTGTGGTGGGAAGGTGGGGGAGCGGCATCGGCAGAGCAGTGGGTCACAGAGGCAGGAGCCGGCGGCTACAGCTAAGGCTACTTTCACATTAGCGTTTTTTCGTGCTGCACTTCCTGCGCAATAGAAACGCATGCAAAAACCGCATCATGCATTTTGCATGCATTTGCGTTTTTTAGGCGCATGCGTTTTAACCAGTTTCTAGCCATGTTAACTCTTAAAACGCATGTGATTTCAAACGCAGGCATGCGCATGTCCATGTGCATGCCTGCGTTCCCATAGACTATAATGTGTTATTTTGGCGCATTCCTTGTGCATGCTTTTTTTTATGCCATTGGACGGACCCAAAAATGCAACAGGTTGCGTCTGGTGCGCCTAGGCGCACATTACAAAAAAACGCATGTGCACGAAACATGGATTTTTGTGATAAATTCACCGTAAAATCCTTTTCTCCGAGATGCTCATTGGGGGACACAGATACTGTGGGTGTATGCTTCTGCCGCTAGGAGGCTGACACTAAGTGAAAAAAAGAGGTTAGCTCCTCCGCCGTATACACCCTCGCCCATATTGCGGGCGGAAATCAGTTTGGTGCCAAAGCAGTAGGAGGACAACAAATCAGCCTTAATACAGGTACAACATGTCCAAAAAAAACAAAAATACCACTCTTATATCAAATACATAAATGTATATTAATTAAACAAAACAAGAACCAACTGGCTAATAGGGTGGGTGCTGTGTCCCCCATTGAGCGTCTCGGAGAAAAGGATTTTACGGTGAGTTTATCACAAAAATCCATGTTTCTCCTTCACCCCATTGTGGGACACAGATACTGTGGGACGTCCTAAAGCAGTCCCTGGATGGGAGATTAAATCACCGATCCAAGCTACATGCACCTCTTGTTTAAAGGTGCACCACCACTGCTTGGAGAATCCTTCTACCCAGGCTCGCATCCGCCGAGGCCAGAGTATGGACATTATAATGTTTGGCAAATGTGTGCAGGCTGGACCAGGTTGCTGCCTTGCAGACCTGTTCAGTCGAAGCCTGGTGCCGAAGCACCCAAGAGGCGCCCACTGCCCGAGTAGAGTGCGCTCTGATCCCTGCTGGAATCGGCGTGCCTCTAATGCGGTAGGACTCCTGAATAGTCAAACGAATCCTTCTGGCTATGGTCGATTTTGAGGCAGTGAATCCCTTCCTGCGCCCTTTCGGGGAGCATGAACAGCGTGTCTGTCTGACGAAAGGGTGCCGTCCTCGACACATACCTCTGGAGGGCTCTTACCAGGTCTAACGTGTGAAGAGCCTTTTCCACACAGTGCACTGGTGCTGGACAAAATGAAGGCAAGACAACATCTTCATTAATGTGAAAAGAGGAGAGACACGACTTTCGGCAGAAAAGGAGGGGCTGGTCTGAGCACGACCTTATCCTTATGGAAAGTGAGGAATGAAGCTCGGCAGGATAGGGCTGCCAGCTCCGAAACCCGGCTGATAGAAGTGATGGCCACTAGGAACACCACTTTCCAGTAAAGGTACCTTAAAGAGACATCCTGAAGTGGTTCAAATGGAGCTTCCTGCAGAACACTTAGGACCAGGTTAAGGTCCCAGGCGTCCATAGGCGCCTTATAGGAGGGAACCAAGTGAGAGACTCCCTGGACGAATATTTTCACCTGCAAGTTGGTAGCAATTCTGCGCTGGAACAGGATGGATAAGGCTGAAATTTGTCTCCTGAGGGAACTTGGGGCCAAGCCCGAGTCTAGGCCCGACTGGAGAAAAGCCAAGATGTTGGGGATCGAGAATCTCAGTGGAGAAACACTGTGGCCTTGACACCAAGCAAAGAACACCTTCCAGGTGTGGTGGTAAATTCGAGCTGGCGCAGGCTTCCGGGCACTAATCATTGTAGCGACCACCTTGCTCCCGAACCCTGCCTGGGTTAGAATCCAAGATTCAACGGCCATGCCATCAAACACAGGGCCCAAGAGTTCGGGTGGCAAATCGGCCCTTGAGAAAGTAGATCTGGGCGCTCTGGCAGTCGCCAAGAAACGTCGGCGAGCAGCTGCATTAGATCTGCGTACCACGCTCAACGTGGCCAGTCTGGGGCCAGCAGAATCGCAGGAACCCCTTCCATCTTGATCTTCTTGATGACCCTCGGAAGTAGTGGCAGCGGGGGAAATAGAAATGGGAGGTGAAACTGGTTCCATGACAGAACCAACGCATACACCGCGATTGCCTGGGGGCCCGAGCGACATATGTGTTCATCTTCGCGTTCACTCTGGACGCCATCAGGTCCACGTCCGGAGTTCCCCACAGCTGTCAAATCTGCTGGAAGACTTTGGGATGTAGAAACCACTCTCCGGACGTAAGACCCTGCCGGCTGAGAAAGTCTGCCGCCCAATTTTCCACGCCAGGTATGTGAACAGCCGAGATCACCGAGTGGTTTGCTTCGGCCCACTGAAGAACGTGCCCCACCTCGCGCATGGTTGCTCTGCTGCGAGTGCCCCCTTGGTGATTTATGTAAGCCACCGCCGTGACAATGTCCGATTGAATTCAGACAGGGCGGCCTGCTAGAAAGTGATCAAACTTTTGCAGAGCCAGCTGAATTGCTCGTATCTCCAAAAAGTTGATCAGGAGGTGGGCCTCCTGTGGCGACCACCATCCCTGGGTTGTGTGGTGCAAAACACTGCTCCCCAGCCGAGGAGACTGGCGTTGGTTGTCATCACCAACCAATGGTCTGGTGGAAAGGGTTTCCCCTGGGTCAGAGAGGAACTGGTTACCATCCAAGTGACTGCCTGACTTGAGAGGACAGTCGGCACCGCTGATCGAACGTGAAAGGATTCTTGTCCCAGGCTGACAAGAGGGCATGCTGCAGGGGGCGAAGATGGAACTGGGCGAATGGTATCACTTCCATTGCTGCCACCATTTTTCCTAGAATCCTCATCCCGAACCAGATGGAATGAGGGACTGGTTGGCGAAGTGTCCGGACTCCCTTCCGGAGAGCTATCGCCTTTTCCTGAGGGAGAATTACCAACCCTTGGCAAGTGTCGAAGATCATTCCTAAGAAGGAAATCCTCTGAGCTGGCACAAGGGATGACTTCTTCGCATTGACCAACCACCCTAAGCGGGCAAGAGTATCTAGCGTGATGCTGACATTCTCCTCGCATGCCCGTATTGAAGGGCCCTTTACCAAGAGGTCATCCAAGTAAGGCAAGACGACTATGCCTCGAGAGTGCAGTATGGCCATGACCACTGCCATAACCTTTGTGAACACTCTGGGAGCCGTGGCTAGACCGAAGGGTAGCGCTACGAACTGAAAATGTCGTCCGCTGATGGCGAAACGTAGGAACCTCTGATGAGGAGGAAAAGTGGGAATATGCAGATATGCGTCCTGGATGTCGATCGAGGCAAAGTATTCTCCCTGTTCCATGGCCGATATAACTGAACAGAGGGACTCCATCCGGAAATGCCTGATCCCGATGAATTTGTTCAGAAGCTTCAGGTCCAAAACAGGCCTGACCGATCGGTCCTTTTTGGGGACCACAAACAGGTTGGAATAGAAACCCTGAGCTCCTTCGTGTTCCGGCACTGGAACAATGACTCCGTTTTGCTGGAGCGATTTGATGGCTCCTAACAGAGCCTTTGCCTGGGTATCAACCCTGGGTAGACGAGAAAGAAAAAACAGTATTGGAGGGTATCTGACAAATTCTATTTTGTAACCTGAAGCCACCAACTCCTTTACTCATGCGTCGTGTGCGACATTGAACCAGACGTGGTGAAACCAGAGTAGGCGGCCGTCCACCTTGCTGGCATCATCTGGTAAGCGCCTCGAGTCATTCGGCTGACGATCTTTGGGATCTGGATCCCCTTGATCTGGGCTGTTGAGTACGCATTCTCCCCAATGGGTTGGCTCTATATGAGACCTGCCGTTCCCTATCCTGATTGGGTCGACCCGAGGTGGCGGAATTGGCCGCTGTGGTCCACCCGGGGTTGTGAAAAGCCCGAAAACATGCCTGAAACAGTTGAAGAAAAAGCGGTTTGACCATTTTGTTGAGGGAGAAACCCACTCTTTCCTCGTGTGGAGTCGGAGATAAATTGATCTAACTTCCCCCCAAATAGGCGGCCGCACTGATAAGGCAGGGAAAACAAAAAGGATTAAAAACACATGTGACATGCAGAAATGTGAACAAGTCTGTAGGACAATGTTCACGCCACCCACTGACTGAAACACAGACAAAACACGGAATGAGAAATGTGCAAAAATACCTTGCAGTAAGACATATAATAATAGTCGGCAAGAGCTGATAAAAGGTGACAACAAATACAGGGTATTTAGTCGATACGCTTTTTTGCAAAAAAATGTATGCCATGCTGCTCCACCACGTCACGGTAACCCCTATCGAAGCAGTCCCTATCTAATATATTTAAAACCTGAACATATGAGCAGTGTCTAAGTGAGCAGGATTAAGACAGGCGCTTACCTGTATGGGCTCATGGCATGAGACAGCTCCCTTTGTGCACGTTACACAAGAGAGGGGTGGGGTCTCTCAAATCATGCATAGGCACGAAAAAAACTGGAATTAAAACCACATGTGACATGCACAAATGTGAACAAGTCTGTAGGACAATGTTCACGCCAGACACTGACTGAAACACAAACAAAGCACGGAATGAAAAATGTGCAAAAATACCTTGCAGAAAGACATATAATAATAGTCGTCAAGTGCTGTTAAAAGGTGACAACAAATACAGGGTATTTGGTCGATACGTTTTTTTGCAAAAAAAGTATGCCATGCTGCTCCACCACGTCACGGTAACCCCTATTGAAGCAGTCCCTATCTAATATATTTAAAACCTGAACATATGAACAGTGTCTAAATGAGCAGGATTAAGACAGGCGCTTACCTGTATGGGCTCATGGCATGAGACAGCTCCCTTTGTGCACATCACACAAGAGAGGGGTGGGGTCTCTCAAATCATGCATACGCATGAAAAAAACTGGATTAAAAACACATGTGACATGCACAAATGTGAACAAGTCTGTAGGACAATGTTCACGCCACCCACTGACTGAAACACAAACAAAGCACGGAATGAAAAATGTGCAAAAATACCTTGCAGTAAGACATATAATAGTCGTCAAGTGCTGATAAAAGGTGACAACAAATACAGGGTATTTAGTGCCTGTCTTAATCCTGCTCATTTAGACACTGTTCATATGATCACCTTGTGATCCAGGTGGAGCTGAAAGGGTGAGCTGGGCAGGTTTGGACTGACTGTTGGCGTGTCCTCTGATGTCCCTGTCTTGTTGCACCCATGCCCTCCCCCCCAGCAGTGCTGGGAGCACCCTTTATGGAAAGTTGTACATTTAACTCTGCTAAGCTGTGACTGTTCAGTCTTTATAGCTACAAGCTGAGTGTAGTCATGGCCACTGCACTCTGTAAACCTACTCTTATGATTTCAAGGGACGATTTATTATTCTGGAATCATCCGCAATTTCTCATGGACTCCCCATCTTGGAGCATGATTGCTAATTCAACAATTGAGTACATAAAATCCATTACTTCTGTGAAACCTGTGGAGGTGTACTGCAAGAGAGGTAGGAGAGGAGGAGTCCTGGCACGCCTTCGGAGGAGAGGGTTCAGAACAGCTCTTCCTTCACTCCACTTGGCTAATGTCCGTTCCTTATCTAACAAAATGGAGGAACTGAACTTACTTTGTAACATGAGATCTGATATGGCCAATTCAGCTGCTCTTTGTTTTACTGAGACCTGGTTAAATGACACCATCCCTGATTGTAGTCTGGATCTACCTGGTTTTGTTATCTACAGAGCTGATCGTGATTGTGTAGCTTCAGGTAAACAAAGGGGGGGTGGGGTATGTCTCTACATCAACACTAGCTGGTGCTGTGATGTTAACATACTGGGAAAAGGTTGCTCTCCAGATCTAGAGTACCTTGCACTCAATTGTAGACCATTTTACGCTCCAAGAGAGTTTTCATCTATGGTTCTGGTTGCAGTATATATTCCCCCTCAAGCATCTGTTAAAGCTGCTATTGGTGAATTAGCTTGCAAAATATCAGAATGGGAGAAAGGATCTCCTGAAGCATTTGTGATCGTAATGGGGGACTTTAACAAAGGAAAACTCAACCTGGATCTCCCCAAATTTACTCAACATATAAACTGCTTCACGAGAGAGAACAATACGCTTGATCACTGCTATACTGTCTTAAAAGGGGCCTACAGGGCAGTGAGGAGAGCAGCAGTGGGCTTTTCAGATCATTGTCTAATTCATTTAATTCCAGCCTACAGGCAAAGGTTGAAAACATCCAAACCTACAGTTTATACAAAGAAGACATGGTCTGAGGAGGCAAAATTGCAACTGCAAGCATGCTTTGAATGCACGGACTGGGAGGTATTCCAGGAAACATGCTCGGGTCTGGATGAATGGGTTGATGCAGTGTCCTCATATATCCGTTTTTGTGAAGACACGTTTATTCCATCCAAATCTGTCCACTTTCGGGGAAACAACAAGCCGTGGTTTACAAATAAAGTCAGGTTGATCCGTAAGAGAAAAGAGGAGGCTTATAAAGCAGGCGATATTACTGAATTCAAGAAACTTAGGAACTCGCTATCTAAAGAGATCAAGTTAGCCAAACACGAGTATGCAAAGATTCTGGAGGAAAGGTTCTCATCAAAAGATACTAGATCTGCATGGAGAGGATTAAGAGAGGTCACCAATTATAAAAGCCACCCCACTATAGTGAACCCCAGCAGAAGTCTGGCAGCAGAGTTAAATGAATTCTACTGCAGATTTGAGGCAAGCTCTACACACAGTGGCCATTCATCTCTAAGCTCCTCAGTCTGTTCATATAAAGATCATTCATTGTGCAACACCTAAGTAGTGATCTCCGAGGCAGAGGTGATACGCATCCTGAAGGGACTTAAGGTCAAAAAGGCACCTGGCCCTGATGGTGTATCTCCAATGTGTCTGAAAGTATGTGCTACCCAGCTTGCCCCTATACTGACAAATATATACAATGTGTCACTGAAAGAGTGCGTTGTACCTCAGTGTTGGAAAAATTCCACAATTATCCCTGTCCCCAAGAAAGTGGGATCCTCTGAGTTGAACGACTATAGACCAGTAGCACTCACATCTGTAGCTATGAAAGTCTTCGAAAGAATTATGATGTCCCACCTGATAAAATTCACGCAGAAGCTATGGGACCCGCTTCAGTTTGCCTATAAGGAGAATCGTTCGGCAAACGACACTGTCAATCTGGCACTGAAGTACATTTTGGATCATACAGATGAACGGCACTCATATGTCCGGATTCTTTTCATGGACTTTAGCTCAGCGTTCAATACCATTGATCCGAATTTACTTCATAAGAAAATGGTAGCTCTTGGAGTCCCTCTCAACTTATGCTTGTGGATTTATAACTTCCTGACAGCCAGGATACAGAGTGTAAAAGTTGGACCATTCACTTCGGACACCTTGGTCACAAACATCGGGGCACCTCAGGGGTGTGTTTTGTCCCCGTTACTGTTTTCTCTCTATACGAATGATTGCATCTCTTCAGCAGACTCAGTAAAAATCTTGAAATTTGCCGATGATATGACACTGATTGGTCTCATCAGGGGAAATGCTGAAGACTTGTATCGGAGTGAGGTGGAAAGAATATGTGACTGGTGTAAAGCCAATAATCTTGTACTCAACACTAAAAAAACTGCTGAGATGGTTGTGGATTTTAGGAAAGATCAACATGAGATACTTCCAATCTACATCCATGACGAAGTGGTTCTTAGGGTCACAGAGACCAAATTCCTTGGTGTTATCATCTCTCATGATCTTAAATGGGGGAAAAACATGGATGCTGTTATAAGAAAAGCACAACAGAGGATGTTCTTCCTGCGTCAGCTGAAAAGATATGGTTTGTCTAAGAATCTGCTGATCTTATTCTTTAATGCTGTCATCAGATCTGTGATTTCTTCCTCTCTGATAGTCTGGTATGGGGGAGCCACTGCGCATGACAAACTCCGCTTACAAAGGACTTTCAGAACAGCAGAGAGAATTATAGGCTCCCCCCTGCCTAAAATCCAGGATCTTTATGATAAGAGTATTCGATCCCACGCATTGATAATTTCATCAGATCCCTCTCACCCGGGACACTCCTCATTCCAACTACTCCCTTCAGGACGTCGCTTCAGAGTCCCCAAATGCAGTACCAACCGCCATATGAACAGCTTCTATCCACTCTCTGTTCAACAATTAAATCGTCATGTGTAGACTATATACTGTATCTGTCTTGTTAGATGTTACTTGTTGTATCTGTTGTTATATATTATGTTGCCTCTTTGCCACAAAGAATTCCTTGTATATATGTAATATGTACTTGGCGATAATAAATTTGATTGATTGATTGATATGTTCAGGTTTTAAATATATTAGATAGGGACTGCTTCAATAGGGGTTACCATGACGTGGTGGAGCAGCTTGGCATACATTTTTTTGCAAAAAAAGTATCGACTAAATGCCCTGTATTTGTTGTCACCTCTTATCAGCACTTGCCGACTATTATTATATGTCTTACTGCAAGGTATTTTTGCATATTTTTCATTCTGTGCTTTGTTTGTGATAAGGCAGGGAAGTCAAGGACTTCTTGGAAGTAGAATCGGCTCTCCATGTCCTTAGCCATAGAGCTCTTCTGATAGAAATTGCATTAGCGGCAGCAAGTGCCGAGCAATTGGCCGCATCCAAAGATGCATTGATTACATAGTCTCCAGCCATCGCCATCTGACTCGCGACCTCCAATATTTCTGCAGGTAGATCTTGCTCCTGCGCGACCTTGTTTAATGATTCTGACCATGAGATCATAGCTTTGGCTACCCAAGTTGCTGCGAACGAAGGGGCAAATGCTGACTCTGACGCCTCAAATACTGAGTGAGCCAAGCTCTCTATGAGGCGATCCATGGAAGCTGCGGCCTCAATTTTTCCCCTACCCGAACGGGGGGGGGCGCGGTTCACAAAAGCATGGCGGCACTAACTGCGCGGCGCCGCCTGATGGATCCAGCCACCCACTGGCTGGGGGCTCCAGCCCTGAGATCTTTGCAGGAGCCCTCCCAGACCCTCTCCTCACCGATGATCCTCTTCAGCCTGAGTGCAAGTATGTGAGGGGGCCTTGATAAAATAGGAAGGTGCAGGCACCCTAGCTCCATCTAACCCCTTCAGGGGGTGAGGAGAGGGACCGTCCGCCACCTTGCAGCACCGCAGTCTTAGCATTGGTGGAGGAGTGCGGGCCGCATAGACTAGTCTTGTGCCTCTGTACAGCCCATGTTTTCAATACCTAGGGGTGGTCAGGGCTAAGTCCGGCATTGTGTCCCACGTCGCGGGAGAGGATACATGGAGGGACACTCGCACGTGCTCGCCCGTTGTTGGTTTGGGGAAATCGGACCCTTTCAATAGTATCCGTTGCCCCTGTCTCATCTTCATGTGGGAAAAAGACGAAAAAAGTCTGGAGAAAAAACCAGACGTGTGCCTCCATGGACACTAAGCAAAAACTGATTTCCGCCCTCAATAGGGGCGAGGGTGTATACGGTGAAGGAGGAGCTAACCTCTTTTTTTCACTTAGTGTCAGCCTCCTAGCATCAGAAGCATACACCCACAGTATCTGTGTCCCCCAATGAGGCGAAAGAGAAAACGTATACGAACGCGTGCAAACGCTAGACCATGTGCCTGCCAGGGATGTCATGCACTGCTTGCAAGCTGATGGGCAGCTGCTGGAAAACTCATTACTCTGCACGCAGGGACTGTTTGCGCAGAGAGCAGTGAGTATTCATTGCTCTTCAGTAGCGCGCAGTGTCAGCCGGAGCAGCAGAAAGGTTACAGCTGAGAATGTGCACGCTACTGAAGAGCAATGAATACTCACTGCTCTCTGTGCAAACTGTCCTGGCATGCAGGGAGCACTGAGTATTCTGGCAACTGCCCTTCGGCTTGAAAGCAGCACATAACGTCCCTGCCAAGCGCTGCTTACAAGTATAAAGCAGCTGCTGGTGTCGGAACAAGATGCTGCAAGGAAGCGCTGGGAAAGTAAGTGTAATGTTTGTTTTTTTTTATCTTTTTTGATAGGGCCATGCATACCAGGATAAGGAAAGGATGGGATCAATCATATCAGGATAAAGATTGGGCCATACATACAAGGACTGGGATGGGGCCAGGAATAACAGGTAAAGGATGGAGCCCTGCAGACTAGGACAGGGATGGGGCCATATATACCATTATATGGATGAGGGTGATCATTCCTGCCAGGATAAGGATGAGGTGGACCATTCCTACCAAGATAGGGATGAGGAGCCATGCATACTAAGACGAGATGGGGCCCTGCATACCAGGACTGGGATGGAGCCATGCATACTAGGACGAGATGGGGACCCTGCATATCAGTATAGGTATGAGGGCGATCGTTCCTGTCAGTATAGGGATGAGGAGGCCATGCCTACCAGGCCAGGGATGAGTTGGCATGCATACCATGATGGGGATGAGGGCCATGCATACCAGGATAGGGATGCGGGAGCCATGCATACCAGGATAGGGATGAGGGAGCCATGCATACCAGGATAGGGATGAGGGGCCATGTGTTTCAGGATGGAGATGAGGGAACCATATTTACCAGGATATTAAGTACAGAATTGACCACATTTTTGCTTCAGTCTTTTTTCCCCCTAATTTCCTCCTCTAAAACCTAGGTCCATCTAATAGTCCGAAAAATAGATGGATCCTCCAAGTGATAAGTTCTATAGAAAAAGGCTTTCAATGCCCAAAGTCATTGAATAGTTTTGGGTGAGGGAGAATGTTGTGGTCTAGAGGCAAAATGATGATCATGGTAATACGGCCGGACTACACCACCAATAAAGCAGCCACAGCCGGTGACTGGGAAGAATCTGGGACTTCTCTGTATTTAGTGGTTACTACTCACCTGGGTAGTCATATGTGGGAATCTCCTCTTTACACCGCTCATCACCCCTCACATATGTCTCTGTAGCATTAATATGGGTCAGATCTTCACCCTGAAACAAATATTGTAAAAGTCACGTACAGATGGAGAAGTCACATCTATGATCAGCTCTAATCCTGCCATCTCCACCGCTCTCATTACACAAGTATAAAACATATAACACCGGTGGATAAAACAAGACTGAGCACATGACCTTCACAGCTGTCTACACATCATAGGGGAGATCTCATGACACCTTCTCTCCATCTACCTGATGATCCTGAGGAGCATAGGGATCTTCTTGTTTACAGTTCTGTGGAAGTAAAGGATGGGGACATCTCTCTGGTGTTGTCCTTTTACTGGATAGAACTGGAGGAAACACATACAGGGACTGAATTCATTCTTTACATACATATATAGGCCGAGTGTATTTAGTCCTGTTTATTACCTGGTGATGTGAGGGGCTGGGGAACCTCCATTATTACATTCTTGTACAGATCTCTGTGTCCTTCTAAATACTCACACTCCTCCATGGAGAAATAGACAGCGACATCCTGACATCTTATAGGAACCTGATACATACAATGATACCGTCATCCCCCCGATCCCTTCACAGCGTTATTGTGTAATGTCCCAACATTCCCAGCAGTGTCACCTCTCCAGTCAGCAGCTCAATCATCTTGTAGGTGAGTTCTAGGATCTTCTGGTGATTGATGTTCTCATGTATCAGGGAATGAGGTGGAAGTCCCATGATTGGGCTCAGGGTTCTTCCGCATCCCTCAGACACAAGGTCCTGACAGTGCACACTAGAGGTCTTCTTCACTACTGTGTAATCCTGGTTGTGGAGAGACACATTAATAAATCTCACTACAGACATTTCCAGAGTCCTCACCTCTCCAGTTCTGTCCATCTGTTATTCCCATAGATAAGAATGATGTAATGTGACGTCATCAGGATCTCTCACCTCTCCGGTAAGGCGGAAGAGGATCTCTAGGGTGAGGTGTAATATTTTCTCTGCCATCTTTTCTCAGGAAAATTCTATTTTGAGGAAGATCTTCACTGAGGGATCCGAAATTGTAGAGACCTGAATGAGAAGATGAGCCGATGTAACATCATAAAATCCTGTGTAATAATACAATTACTGGAGATAATAAGGGAAACATATGAGATTTATTATTTTACAGTATTTAGTTTTCTTCTTTACATCTACTAATAAAACCTATATATTTAGGCCACAGACAACAAGCAGTTTCTCCCTCGGAGTCGGCAGCTGAATACGTTTCTCATAGACTCATCTTCCATAATGCTAATTCTCGTCTCATTTACCAACACTGTAATCGGCATTAGCAATACTGCAGGAGATATTCATCACACGCGACATGAGAAATAACTACTTCATGATGAGGACGACATCTTCATCTTCTACTACGGCTCTAGAAACATATTTGGCCAGAGTCCGTCACTGACTCCATCCCCACCGGCCGTCTATATGAAGGTTTCCCGTCTTCACCGGACTGTAATCTTCTATCACGTTATATCTCAGGTCTGATTCACACACAGAAGTTTTAGGCTTTTATAAAAGCTTTTTTGTAAGAACATCAAGACAGAAGTTATTTGCTGTCAATGTCTCCATATAATCTTCCATATATTACATGAAAAACACCAAAAAAAGTGTGAAAATATTCCTAAAATAATTATAGTGAAATGTTGAGGCACCAAATAGAAAGTTTTTACCCAGTATATGAACACATTGAACCAATGTTACAACCTCCACTATATTAAATCTTCAGGGTGACTATTTATAATCAAGACAATGGAATGAAGAAAATCAGCACTCACCCCTTTTGGAAGATACTTCAGTCCTTTTTAATTTATTTGATTCAGGACAATGAGAAAAAGTGAAACAGTGCTAGCAGAGTGGCGGCAGGTGCAGCGATTTCCACAAAAAAAAAAAGATATGACGGACAAACGTTTTGGACTTAATTTGCGCTTCTACTGGTCCGCGTTCCACTGATCTAAGAATATGGACCAGCAGAAGGAATGAAGTATCTTTTAAAAGGGGTGTGTGCTGACTTTCTCCATTCCGTTATCTTGATTACAAAAATAAAATTGAGGATGGTGGTACTGTGGGAACATTATACGGTGTGTGTGGGCCAAAAAAGAGGCTCCGCACTATGAGAGTAATAAATGTGTCATGATCCAGACCGAGTTTTGAGTCCTGTCTTCCCCTCTCCTGGTCTGGTCATGTCAGGGGTTAACTTTTCTCTGCCTCGTTCTGGTGTCAGGTCTGCTATTTCTCTGTGGTGAATCCTGCAGGCAGTGTCAGTTATATTTTCTGCCTACGGCGTGAGTAGCGGACTCTGGTGATACCCTGATTTGTCCTGCTGTGTTTAGCTGACGCTGCCCGTGTCTGTTTCTTCCTCTCTTCTCGCCCTGACTCAGTGTTTCCCTTAGTGTTTGGATTTCCCTGTACTCGACTCTGCTTTGGCTAAGACCTGATCCTGTGTAGTGCTTCTGGTACTTCTGCTACTGACCGTTACTAACCTTTTGGTGCTCCTCAGACTCTGTGTTTGGTATTCCCCTTGGTACTTCGCTTCTCTCTGGTATCGACCAAGCTTGTTTGACTATTCTGTTGCAACCTGGTGGTAGCCTCACTGCAGTGCCACTGGTCTGCTCTGAGCAGAATTGCAGTCCTCCCTCCACTTTGCTGCCATCTAGTGGAGTTTGCATTTACCTGCAGAGCTGCAGCGTGTCATTATAACTGACCATAGACAGTTATTTTTCTTTGTTCCTCTCTTTATGGATCTACTTCATACTTTGGCAGATCAGATGTCTAATCTGACTCAAATGATGCAGGACTTGTCTGTGGAACATAGCGCCCTTGCCACTTCCCATAATCAACTCCAGAGGGAACTTTGTGAGACAGTAAAGTCTTTTCAGGGTTTTACTACACAATCAGCCTGTAAGCACTCGGAAGCCATAGATGTCTTGCTACACTCTCATGAACCTATGGCTAGGCTTCCAGATACTTTCTCTGGGGAATAGGAGAAGTTCCATACATTCATCCATACATTCAGGGAGAGTTGTAGGCTGCTTTTCTCCCTTAGACCCCGATCCTCTGGTGATGAGAGTCAACTGGTGGGGATAATCATTTTGTTACTCCGGGAGGGTCCTCAAACTTGGGCTTTTTCTTTACCTGCTACAGCCCTAGAATGTGTGTCTGTGGATAGGTTCTTTTGAGGCTTTAGGACTCATTTTTGCCAAACCGGACCGGGTCAGGGTGGCAGAGAACACAGTCATGGGTCTCTCCCAGGGCAAACTCATTGCCAAATGGTATTGCTCAGAGTTTAGACGGTGGTCTACCGATGTGACCTGGAATGACTCTGCGCTAAGATGTCAGTTCAGGAGGGGTCTGTTGGATCATCTTAAGGATGCACTGGCTCTCCATCCACCACCCAGTTCTTTGGAGGAGTCCATGACTCAGGCCATTCATATGGATCGGAGATTGCGGAAGAGAGGAGTAATCCAGTGAGAGGTTTCAGTATACCCTGTTAAGTCCGAGGTGATGCCATATATGGAACCTATGGAGGTTGGGTCTATTAACCTCAAGGAGAAGGAGAGGAAGCGGCGATGCGAAAGGAGACTAGGATTCTATTGTGGAAACCCGGAACATTGGAAGAAGGACTGTCTCTCTTGCCAACCGACTAACAAGCTGCCGAGTCTGGGTGATTGTCTAGGAGGTCACCCGGACTCTCAGGTATCTTTTTCCACAATTCAAAAGATTTTGTTGGAGTTGGAACTTTGCTGTGGGGAT
Source organism: Dendrobates tinctorius (assembly GCF_039654945.1). Taxonomy (NCBI): domain Eukaryota; kingdom Metazoa; phylum Chordata; class Amphibia; order Anura; family Dendrobatidae; genus Dendrobates; species Dendrobates tinctorius. The sequence continues at coordinate 8,116,057 of NW_027361731.1, read as the reverse complement.
TGTTACACACCCACTTCAGCTTTCATGGACTGTGGGTCATCCATGAACTTCATTGACTCAAGCTTGGTGTCCTAGTGTATGTTAGGCATCGGGTTCCTGTTGCTGCACCGCAGGAATCCCAAGCCTTGCATTCGGCAGTCTCCCATTCCTCTCCGGCCGCAGAGGAGGCTGCTCAGCAGACTCGTCGATCCCAGCGCTCTGCTCAGACCAGCTCTGTGGTTTTGGTTGCTGCTGCCACCTCTGGTCAAGCTATAGTAACGCATGCTGGTCAGCAGCGAGCTACTCCAAGTCCTCCTTTCGGTCCACTGAGCATGTCCGTGGGACAATCTCTCATTGGAGATTGGAGCTCACATGCTCAGGTCCTTCTACAGCTGGGATTGGACCATTAGGAACGTCAGGAAGGTCCCGGAAGGACGTTGCTATAAAAGGTTTGCATGGCCGCTCGGCCATGCGCTAGTATAGACTGCATTTCCAGACTATGAGGAGTGAGTGTTGTATGCATGTATGAATGTCTCTGGTGAATGACTCATTAAGAAACCCCTACCCTTGGCACGCATGTGTTGTGCAGCCTAGCCTGTTAAGCGCCCAGGCTTAGGTGTAGGTAGAGGCAGAGTCTGGGACTGGCATCAGTGTCCACCGGTGGCTCAGCACGCCACGGTGCACGTGCTCAGCACTCCACCATAGTCCGCGTCTACAGTGGCATCCGCAGGTGCGACGCCGCACGCTCAGAAGGTCTAGAGGGACTCTGACCCATGTCCTTGGGGTAGAGTTTTGTGACCGCATTCTGTGTGCTCTGTTGCCGAGCTCTGTGAGCTAAACAGGCTCCAGCATTTATGTTCTGCGATAGTGCAGCTCTGTGAGGTAACAGAGTTCGCCCTGTTCACACTAGGTGACGTTAACCCACGTGTGACCTTTTGTATACCGCTTTATACTTCCGCCATTACTAAGCAGCAGTTTACCACCCCTGCACGGTGGACCCCGGGCTGCGAACGCACCTTACTATCATTTTATTATTTGGTGCGTTCTGCCAGCCCTAACAGTGTAACAGAGACAGTTAGGCTTGAAACCCCAATTCCTATCATTGCCATTGATAAAACACCACTGGTTAGGAATATTGTTAAACTTGTCTCAGAGGAGTTTCTCCTCAAGGTGGGTTCCTTGTATCAGAAACACATTTCATGTTATGTTCTGGATAATCTTCCAGCGGGACTGGTGTTGGGATTCCCCTGGTTACAGCTTCAAAATCCTGTTATTGACTGAGAATCTCAGGATATTGTGAAATGGGGTCCTAATTGTTCAAAGGGTTGTCTTTCTGCTGTGCTGATGTTGTCCGTTAATCTGGATGGTATTTCAGAGTACCTGAAAGATTTTAAGGATGTGTTTTCTGAAAAAGAGGCTGAGATCTTGCCCCCACATCGCCCCTATGATTGTACTATTAATCTCATTCCAGGTGCTAAATTGCCCAATGCCCATCTGTACAATATCAGAAAGTTTACATAAAGGTCACATCCATCCCTCTGTCTCTCCTGTGGCTGCTGGATTCTTTTTTGTAAAAAAAAAAAAAAAAAAAAAAAAAAAAGATGGTGGTTTACGTCCTTGCCTTGATTTTTGGGAACTAAATAAAATTACGGTGAGAAATACCTACCCCCTCCCGTTATCCCTGATCTTTACAACCAATTATCTGGGGCTAAGTGGTATTCCAAGTTGGACCTCAGAGGAGTGTATAATCTTATCGGTATTCAGTAGGGGAATGAGTGGAAAATAGCATTCCTCATCTCTGAGGGTTTGTTTGAAAATTTGGTCATGCCCTTTGGTCTCACGAATGCGCCAGCAGTTTTTCAGAATTTCATTAATTATGTATTTTCTGACTTTATTGGATGCTTTATAGTGGTATATTTAGATGACATTCTTGCATTTTCATCTGACAAATAATCTCACATGGGTCATCTACATGCAGTTCTTCAGAGGTTAAGGGAGGTCATCAGCGTTTCTTGGGTTTTGCCAATTACTATTTCAAATTTATTAAGGGGTTTTCTCAGGTTGTCAAGCCTATCACTGATCTCACTCGTAAGGGGGCTGATCTTAAAGACTGGTCACCCCCGGCAGTTGTAGCCTTTTCTACATTGAAAAAATGTTTTATGTCTGTTCCTGTATTGGTCCAGCCCGATCCCTTTGAGCCATTCATTGTTGATTAATTTCCTCCCCTGGGAAAGTCCGGTTCCTTGGTTGGGGCCTGAATTCATGGTAGACCACTGGGCGGGTCTCACACAGGCTGGATATACCACTTGGACTGTTCCGATGTGACCTAACACAGTCTTCGGATTCAGTCTAATTTCGTGTTTTGTGGTAATCATCCCAGGCCATGACACGGGCAATGTCACCTGTAGGAATTGTAAGCACAGTCTTACCTTGAGATAGGCCTTCTGGGAGTTCAGAGGAGTCTTTTTGGTCTCTTCTGGACTTTTCTTCCCGATCCCACCCGGACTCCACATCTCACTCTCACCATTTGGTTTGAAGGGATGATGGTTGGGCGCAGGCGTACCATGACTTCTTTCAGGTCCATTTTATTCTGTGCTTTCTTTACTCTATGAATCATGTTTTCCGCCACGGCATTGGGTATGGCGAATGATGTGGCAATTGCATCCATGATCAGTGTCCCTGACTTTTGGTTCCTGATGACCTCACTGATTACATTATAACCCAGGATAGGATCTATTGCCATGTTTTGATCACTGGTCACAAGAAAATGTACCAAAAGCTCGATGGTATTGCTATTCTTTGTGGCCCTGAGTTGGAAAGTCACTTCCACCAAGCCTGTGAAACCAGCTGAGGGGGTTGTGGTTATACGATGAAGGGATGCCCGTACAAGTATGGCTGCAGACGCTGCAGGGTCCACACAATTGCCAGGCACTCCTTTTCCATCATGGAGTAGGCCACCTCTCTCGGCAATAGCTTCCTGCTCAGGTACAGGATGGGATGCTCCTGGCCCACTTCATTGACCTGGCTGAGCACGGCACCAAGGCCAAAGTCACTGGCATCGGTCTGTACTACAAATGGCCACGCAAAGCCAGCATCTTGGAGTACTGGGGAGCTGGAGACAGTGGTCTTGAGTGCCTGAATAGTGGTCTTGCAAGTGACTGACCAGTCTACCGTGAGAGGCAGCCTCTTCTTGGTGAGGTCCGTCAGGGGCTTGGCCAGGGTGCTATATTGTGGAACAAACCTCCTATAGTTTCCATCTGTCCCGAGAAAGGACATCACCTGGTTCTTGGTCCTGGGGGTGGGCCATGATGAGATGGCATCCACCTTCCCAGGTTCTGGCTTCAGAACCCTCCACCTACCCGGTGATCCAGGTAGAGAACCTCGCTCATGCCCAGCTGGAAATTTCCGGCTTGATGGTGAAACCTGCCCAGTGGATCCGCCTAAGCACCTGCATCAGATGCTCTAGGTGATCCCCACATGTGGGACTGAAGATGGCAATATTGTCCAGGTACGCAGTCACGTATCCTACAAGTTTCTGGAGCAGCGTGTTGACCATCCGCTGAAAAGTGCAGGGGCATTCTTCATGCCGAATGGCATCACGGTGGACTCATAAAATCCAAACAGGGTGATAAAGGCACAGTACTCCCGGGCCTTGTGGGTCAAAAGGAACTGCCAATATCCCCAGCTCAGATCCATGATGATCAGGTACTTAGCCTCGGCCAAAACATCAAGCAGGTCATCAATGCGTGGCATAGGGAATGCATCGGTGACCGTGACAGCATTCAGCCCCCGGTAGTCCACGCAGAACCGGGTTGTTCGGTCCTTTTTGGGGACGAGGACTACGGGCGACGCCCATGTGCTGTTGGATGCTTGGATCCCCCCAGCTTCAGTATCTCATCAATCTCTTGGCGCATCTGCTGCTGCACCTCGAGAGAGACCGATATGCTGACCACTGGATCGGGGGGTGATCCTCAGTCTGCACGTGATGGACAGCCAAATCGGTCCTTCCAGGAAGGCTGCTGAACAGCTTCTGGAAGGGGCGCAGAGTATCCACTAGCTGGGACCGTTGGTCCTCGGTGAGCTGGTGGCCAACCTCTATGTCCTCAATGGATCCACCCACCTTGGCATGGGTGAGCAGATCAAGGAGGGTCACATGGTCACATTGTATGGACCTGATTGGTTCAGAGTGCTAGTTCCTGGAAGGTCTGTGTTGGAAGGTCCCAGGTGGGAATGGACCTCCTGAAGAGCACGCAGAGAGACCTTGGACCTGGTGGCCTGGGTAATGGACGAACGTCCTGAATAGCACCTGGACAGGCCACGTGTGTGCAGAGCCTGGGACGGCCCTGCATTGAGGAAGATGCCATCTTGTTGAGGACCTTGGATTGACGAGAAGTAAGCCTGTGGAGCACTGACAAAGGTCAGTTACTGAACTGTGCGGTCACTCGGTGACTGGAGAGAGTCAGGTGTGGCAAGTGAATGCATTGTAAAGCCATACGTGATGAAGTAATGGACTATGTGTAAGCCGGGATTGTGCACCATGGCTTATAGTGCGGGTCATGATGTTTTAAATAAACCGTATGGACTGTTTGTGTGAAAATCCATGCCTGTCTACGTTAATACGCTGCCAAGCGAGTGTTCCCCAACACACACAGTAAGCACTATCTTACAATACGTACAGCCATACATACAGTCATACATCTATACAATGCATAGGAAAAAATTAAAAAAAAAAGCTTAGACTTACCTTCTCGCCTCTTCCAGGAAGTGCTGCATCCTGTTCAGGGCAGAGCAGTGTGACTATCTTCCTGCTGTGCACTGAACAGGTCAGCAGTGAGCTGTGATCGCAGCTTGTACTGGAATACTAATTACAGGCTGCAATCGCCCTCTCCTTTGCAGATACTCACCCTGGACCCTTGTGTCCCGGCAGCTTCTCCCTGGCAGCTCCTGTCATCGCACAAATTCAGTACTATGTGCAATGACAGGGGAAAATACAGCCCACAGCATATGCTGCGGGCTACAATAAATTGGCAGCTATCGCCTCCTACAGCTGTGACCTGAATCGCCCAGGGGCTTGTCCAGGTCACAGCTGAGAGGCAGGAGAAGCGGCCTCAATGTAAGAGATGCGGTCAGAATCCGACAGCAGTCTTTTATGCCCATGGCTGCCGTAAAGTGAGGTGTGCAAGTGTCGTGCCCAGACACATACCCCCACTAATGAAAATGGCAGCCTCCAGTGGCAAAAGTAAAAGTCAATAATTAAAAACTGTTAAAGTAGTTCATTTAATTTGTATTAAAAATAACTGATTATATAATCAATAATTATTAATACAAAATTTAAAATCACAGCACCTTCCCTTTAAATAGTGCACTCTGATTTGATGAACGGCACACCTCACAAGCCGGATATCGTCTGTTTTCGAATCCACTCTTGGGTCTGAGAGCTACAGATCCTGGCCTGGAACAAATCAACACTTTCCCTCCATCAGCTGAGCTCGCAGTTCTCCTATTACTTCTTCCCAGTCAGCTCTGGCTGTCCTCCTGTTTGTTGGTTGTTTATGGTTCTCTCTCAGCCGTGGTACTGAAGTCTCTTCATCAAGATCTTTGGACTGGCAACCGGGGGTCTCCAACTTCAGCTGACTCATTTTGGTGGCTTTAAGAGCAGAGCCCTTCTTTAACTTCTGTTCGCTCTCTGACTCCAAACTAGCTGCCTCATTCATTTTTTCAAATAGGACTTCGTCCAGAATGCCAGGATCTTCTAGGTAGTGTTTCAGCTGTAACTTGATATATTTGCTGATTAAGCCCGTACCCAACGATCTCAAGAACTTCTTCTGGACTAGCCCAGCATCTCCTCCGCCCTTACATCTCTGGATGCAAACAACAGTTTATCCTTAAGTTCAAACGCTCTGAACAAGAAACTTTAGGGTGATTGATTATTGTTCTGTGAGATGTTAATGAGTCGGTGGAACAATTCTGAAGTACTCTCTTCTTTATAGTACCCTTTTAAAACTTATCTTCAACTGTGGTAGGGTAAATTGACTTTTAATCTCTAGCACACTGCGGAGGTTCATTCCTGGGTTGAGCGCTTTCACCACCCCCTCAATGATCTCATCTGGCTGGTAGCCTTCCAATAATCCCAGCCCCCTGCTTCCTCTCCCTGGAGCACGTTGGAATGCCAGCTCCATCAGCTCCATCTACAAAAAGCTCCATGTGATCCACGATCTGTTTACTTCCTGCAAAATTTCCATCCTGGACATCACTGATACCTGTCTGACACCCCCTGACACGGCCTCCACTGATGCACTGAGTTACGGTGGCCTGCAACTTACCCACACTCCTTGCTCTGGCAGCAGACATGGCGGAGGAGTGGATTTTCTTCTTTCAAAAAACTGTTCCTTCAACCCTATCCAATCCCCACCCTCCCTTCTTTCGAGGTTCACTCTGCCCGTATCTACACTCCTTCTAATCTCCAAATGGCTGTCATATAATAATAATAATAATTATCTTTCTTTTTATATAGCGCTAACATATTCCGCAGCGCTTTACAGTTTGCACACATTATCATCTCTGTCCCCGATGGGGCTCACAATCTAAATTCCCTATCAGTATGTCTTTGGAATGTGGGAGGAAGCTGGAGTACCTGGAGGAAACCCACCCAAAACATACAAACTCCTTGCAGATGTGGTCCTTGGTGGTTTTCGAACCCAGGACTCCAGCGCTGCAAGGCTGCAGTGCTATCCACTGAGCCACCGTGCTGCCCCACGGTGGCTCATCACCAGGCTCAGCCACTGCCTTCATTGACCAATTCTCCACCTGACTTCTTCACTTTCTCTCGGCTGACACCCCCACCATCATCATGGATGACTTTAATATCCCTACTGACACCCGCCAGCCATCAGCCTCAAAACTCCTGTCCATTACCTCATCCTTTGGACTTACTCAGTGGTCCTCCACAGCCACTCATACAGACGGACATACACTAGACCTCATATTCATCTGCCTCTGATCCCTATCTAATCTCACAACCTCTCCCTTCCCCTATCTGACCACCATTTACTCACCTTCTCATCCTTATCCTCCTCACCCGCCCCCCATATCCAGCCACTAGCACATCCTCACAGAAATCTCGCACACCTAGACATTCACAGACTCTCACTCTCTTCTACCTCTGTCCTCTATATCTTCACTCCACGACACGGACAGTGCCACCCGTTTCTATAACGACAACCTCACATTAGCTATAGACTCAGTCGCCCCTCTCATGCATGGCAAAGTGAGACAAACCAAAAAGCAACCCTGGCACAACAATCTCACCAAAAACATTCCACAAGCATCCAGGGTCGAGGAGTGGCATTGGAAGAATACATGCCTGCCAGATGACGTCACTACTTTCAAACAAGCTATACTTGCCTTCAAATTAGCCTTCACCTCCGCTAAACAGGCCTATTTAACAAACCTTGTATTTTCATTATCCTACAAACCAAAACAACTGTTCAGCACATTCAACTCTCTCCTCCGTCCACCACTGCCACCTCCAACTCCGCTCATCTCTGCCGAGGACTTTGCCACCTACTTCAAAAATAAGATCGACCAAACAAGGCAAACATTTATTGTTCCACTACCCCAACCACTCCATATACCAGACCTCTGCCCTTCCCTAATAACCTCCCTCTTCAACATCACTGAAGGAGAGCTTAGTCACCTCCTTTCCAAGTCACATCTCACCACCTGTGCACTTGACCCCATCCCTTCCCACCTGCTCCACAACCTCACTAACACGCTCATTCCAGCCTTAACCCATCTCTTCAACCTATCGCTATCTCCTGGTACCTTCCCCTCTGCCTTCAAACATGCCATCGTCACACCCATCCTCAAAAAAAACTAACCTTCACCCAACTGCTCTGCTCAGCTATCACCCCATATATCACTGCTTCCATTTGCTTCCAAACTCCTTGAACAGCATGTCCGTGCTCGACTTTCCTCCAACCTCTCATCTAACTCTCTCCTTGACAAACTTCAATCTGGCTTCCGCCCCCACCACTCCACTGAAACTGGCCTGACCAAAATTACTAATGATTTATAGCCAAAGCTAACAGACAGTTCTCCATCCTCCTCCTTCTCGACCTGTGTTCTGCCTTCGACACAGTCGACCACTGCCTACTGCTACAGATAATTTCTTCCCTTGGCATCAAAGACTTTTTCGTGTCCTGGATTGCCTTTCTGACCGCACATTTAGGGTTTCCAACTCCCACACTACCTCCTCATCCCGCCCTCTCTCTGTTGGAGACAGTCAAGGCTCTGTCCTGGGGCCCCTATTTTTTTCCATCTATACCCCTGGACTAGGACAACTCATAAATTCCCATGGATTCCAGTACCACCTGTATGTGGAAGACACTCATATCTAACTCTCTGGCCCAGATGTCCCATTTCTGCTGCCCATAGTCCCGGAGTATTCATCAGTCATATCATCCTTCTTCACCTCTCGCTTCCTAAAACTCAATGTAGACAAAACCAAACTCCTCATCTTTTCTCCATCTCGCGTATCTCCCCTACCCGACCTATCTATTTTGGTAAGTGGCATCACACTCTCTCCCGCACCTGAAATCGGCTGCCTTGGAGTAACTCTCAACTCTGCCCTGTCCTTCAAACCGCAAGTCCAAACTCTTGACACCTCCTGTCGCCTCCAACTCAACTCTCAATCTACTAAAAGTCCTGTATATGCCTTCATCTCCAGCCTTGATTACTGCAACACCCTCCTCTATGGCCTCCCCATTAACTCTCTTGCACCACTCCAGTCTGTCCTCAACTCTGCTGCCAGACTAATCCACCTCTCTCCTTGCTATTCCTCCTCTGCAAATCCCTCCACTGGCTCTCAATTCCCCAACAAATCCAGTTCAAACTACTAACACTGACCTACAAAGCCATCCACAACCTGTCCCCTCCCTATATTTCTGAACTAATCTACCAATATCTTCCCTCACGTAATCTTCAATCCTCCCAAGCCCTCCTACTCTCCTCCACACTTATTCGTTACTCACACAATCGCCTCCAAGATTGCTCCCGAATATCCCCCATCTTCTGGAATTCGACGCCTCAACACATCCGATTCCACCACCCTCGGATCCTTCAGACAGAACCTGAAAACCCATCTTTTCAGGAAATCTTACAGCCTGCAGTAACCATTCTGCCGCCTCACCACCACCCGAGCTGTCGCCTCACCACCACAAGAGCTGCTGCACCCCCGACCTTCTGTCTCTTCCCCATTATCCCATATAATGTAAGTCCACAAGGACAGGGTCTTCTCGCCTCTGGACCAGTCTATCATCGTAAATTTGTTTACTGTAAACGATATCTATAACTTTGTAACCCCTTCTCATATACAACATCATGGAATTCATGGTGCTATACAAATAATAATAATAATATTTATTCCATATAAAGGAGAACAGTTGTATTCACCCTAAAAAAACTAAATCATAATTTATTAAGTAGACACACTAGAATCATATACCAAAAATAGACTACTTAAAAACCAAAATTTACCAAAGTGTTGTTCAATTAGACAATTTTTATTGATTAGAGACACCAAAAAAAGATTCATATAAAAACAGGTTTTTTTAAAAAAGCATATTAGAGGAAACAGGTCAACATACACTATCAAAGTATAGTAACCATGACCAGGCCATATAATATCTCCAATAATCTAAAAATAGTTGATATAACCATATATAATAAAGTTCCAGTGCTCATGTGCAAACTGTTGCTAATATATTATGCTAATAATAGACCAAGTATCACCATATTCTAATTATTAGTAAATCCATAAAGTGCATAGTCATTTTTAATATAAAGTAAATCTAAATCATAATAATAATATAAAGTAAATCTAAGTCATGATAAACAAAGATTAATATAACCGACCTGGATTCATGCTGTGTTTGTAGACGCTGTGACCTCGCACTCCAACGCGCGTTTCACACGTTTGCTTCCTCAGGGAGTCCCCGTACGTGCCATCAATGTTACGAGCACACCGCTAGGTTCAGATAGGGGCGGGACAGGTCTCATGAATTCTTTGAAACTCTGGGGGACCTGTTACTCAGGGCGACCATGTACTGCAGCTTCCTCAGGCACAAGATGTATCCACTTGCTGAAACAGAAACAATAGAGTCCTCATGAACAATGTAGTTTTATGTCACAGCACATTCAGTACAATTCAAAGTCTTTTAAGCACAGGCTTTATAAACAGTACAGCTGCTTCTTAGAGGCACATTGACCACCAGTCTCTTTTGATAGCACAGTTCAGCACAGATCAAGACTCTTTACAAAGGCACAGCAGTCTACAGCATTCCTTCTAGCACAGTGTAATGGAGGAGGGTTTGCTGAGGGAGATTAATCTCTGTAACACAACTTCTTCCAGCCCTTATCTCCCTGCTCCTGATAGACTTTCTCAACTAGCAGTACAGGGGATAGCCCAACAAAAGGGATGTCCTTATCTTCACCACCATACACTGTGACAACAGCTCCCTTGTCACTGTTCGTGGTACCACAACACAAGCCAGATTGTAACTTGGATTACAATCAGTACAAGGAGGGTATAGATCTCTCAGATCAGGTCCTCAAACCCTACAATGCCATGCAAAAAGCTAAAGTATAGTACAAAAAATTAGCTGTGCGCATTGTATAGATGACACCGTACAATGTTTTTGTGCTGTTCTGATCTGCCGGCAATACGGGGACCTTCCTTCAGTCTCAGGATGTAGTCATCAAGGCAATAACGTTTGGCACTCAGGAAGGTGAGGTTCAGTACTTCTGAAACTGATAGTGCCCGTATTGTCCCAGATCAACATTTTACAGGACTGGTTCCTCAAACTGCAAAGAAAGGAAGATCACAAAAACAGAGGGGAATCCGAAATGACACAACTTACCAATGTGAAACCTGCCCTAAGATACCTGGTCCTTGAATTCAGGATTTATCAGGACCTGCCGGGCGAACACTCACCAGGGGTCTGAGCGGTACAAGCTGAGGGAGGTCAGAGTCACAAATGCCTCAGGACAGATGACAACTCCCACGCTGTCCAAGAACTGAGGGCAGCAACTGTGGTGCCGCGGTGCAGGCAGAGAAGCTGGGAGAGAAAGTAGAATGCAGGAACAGGACCTGTGATCATGTGACCGCTGGTCACGAGGGAAGGTGGCGGGGCCTAGCGCAACTCTGCCAGAGAAGACAGTGGAGCGCACAGCAAATACCCGAGGTGGGTAACGGTAATTATGGGAAAACAGAGAGGGAAGGGCACAAGGGAAGTATAGTCAAAGCAAGCCGGGGTCAGGGAAGCCTGGTCAGATGAGGAAGTACCGATTCAGAAGACAAGTAGAAAAGCCCTAGGACACATCCGAAATCAGAAACCAGAGAAGCAGATGAGGTACAGAATCAGTAGGCAAAATCACAATGGGGAACAAACCAGGTCAAAATCAAACATAAAGAAGAGGACTCATGCACAAAGGCACTGACACATGGGGTTCGACGTACTGAGCCGAGGGCAAAATTATAACCGACGACACCTAGATCCACAAAGAGGCTATAAAAAGCCTCGCTGAAACCAAAGGGAAGCTCCCAAGATTAACCCCAGCAGCTTCAGACCTAAGCATCCCAGGCAAACCATGACAGGATTGCTTCAAAGCATACCATATGTCCACAAATTAATAAAATTAGTTTTTACCCTGTTGACACAACACACTTTTATAATGTGATGTACTCCACACATACACATCTTACACATAACATCACATTATAATCACATTATTATCACATGCACTAGTAAAACTAAAAACATTATAATCACTACTATAAAACTATGCCTCTAGATAAAAAATTCCTTGAGGGGTGTAGTCTCCAAAATGGGGTCGCTTATGGAGTATTGCCACTGTTTAGGCACATCAGGGGCTCTTCAAGTGCGACATGACGCCTGCAGACCATTCCATCAAAGTCTGAATTCCAAAACATCACACCTTCCCTTCCTAGCCCTGCCTTGCGTCCAAACAATGGTTTTCCTCCTCATAGGGGTATTGACATACTCAGGAGAAATTGCACAACTTTTGTGGTCTATTTTCTCCTATTACCCTTGTGAAAATAAAAAAAAAATCAGAGCTAAAAGATCATTTATGTGGAAAAAAATGTGATTTTTTTTATTTTTATTGCTCTACGTTATAAACTTCTGTGAAGGACTTGGGGGTTGAAAGTGCTCACCACACATCTAGATAAGTTCCTTGAGGGGTCTAGTTTCCAAAATGGGGTCAATTATGGGGGATTTTTGTTTAGGCACATCAGGGACTTTTCAAATGCGACATGGCGTCCACTCTCAATCCCATCCAATTTTGTACTCTAAAATTCAAACCATGTTCCTACCTTTCTGAGCCCTGCCATGCATCCAAACAGTGGTTTTCCCCCACATATGGAGCATCATCATACTCAGGAGAAATTGCACAACTTCTGTGGTCCATTTTCTCCTGTTACCCTTGTGAAAATAAAAAAAATGGTGCTAAAAGTTCATTTTTGTGACTAGAAATTTAAATTTAAACGCCTTCCACGTTTCTTCGGTTCTTGTGAAGCACTTTGGTTAATAAACTTCTTGATTGTGGTTTTGAGCACCTTCAGGGGAGCAGGTTTTAGAATGGTTTCACTTTTGGGTATTTTCTGTCAGATAGACCCCTCAAAGTCTCTTCAAATGTGAGCTGGTCGTTAAAAAATTGTTTTAAAAAATTGTTGTAAAAATGAGAAATCGCCGGTCAACTTTTAACCCTTAGGGTAAGTTCACACTGGGCGTTTTTGCTGCTTTTTTCTGCAACAAAACCTGATATTCTTGGCAGCAAAAAAGTGCGGCAAAAACGGAGGTTTAGGTACATTTTTTATGCAGATTTGGTGCGCTTTTGGTGCGTTTTTTATGCCTCTTTGCCCATGCTAATGTCCATGACTTTTCTGCAGGAAAAATGCTGCAAATAATGATACCTGCGTTTTTGCAGCGTTTTTTCGACACCCATTCAAGTCAATGGGTGAAAAACGCTGCAAGTGACATTCTCTATATCCAAAAAACGCAGCAAAGCACAAAATCCTAATGGCACAAAAAAACATTGTGTGTGCATGAGATTTCTGAAATCTCATAGGCTTTGCTGGTACTGTAAAAAGCAGCCGAAAATTAGCATAAAAAAGCAATAAAAAAAACGCCCAGTGTGAACTTACCTTAACTTCCATACAAAAAACAAATGTTTCCAAAATTATGCTGATGTAAAGAAGACATGTGGGAAATGTTAATTATTAACTGTTTTGTGTGATATATCTCTCTGATTTAAAGGCTCAATAATTCAACGTTCGAAAATTGCAAAGTTTTCAAACTTTTTGACACATTACCAATTTTTTCACAAATAAAAGTCATATGGAAGAAATTTTAAGGCTATCATGAAGCCCAAACATGTCATGAAGAAAACAACCTCAGAATCAGTGGGATCTATTGAAGTGTCCAGAGTTATGACTTCATAAAGTGACAGTGCTCACAAATGAAGAAATTGGCCTGGTCAGGAAGGTGAAAACAGGCTTCGGGGTTGAATACACCCTAGGGCCACATGAAAGACACTAAAGGATACAACTTTATAATATTTAGGGGGCGAACAATTATCTAAGCTCTCCCTCCTATAACAACTCTCCCTGAGCTGCCTCCTGAGGACGGTGTGCCGAGCGTCACTGGGTCTTCTATAAACCCGATAACAAATAAACTAGGAACAACAAAAGTGCAATAGGGTCTTATCCGGGTTAATATTAGAAGAATAAATAAAAATTCACTCACCCTTTCCAGGAGAGGTTCAGGCATATAAGATCCGTAGTCAGCTTGCTGCACGTCCAAAGGTCAACTCCGTGACCGCCAGAACTTCAGATTTTTATGGAATAAATTCATGGACTTCAGTGCGCTGCTTGACAAATTCACGAATCCAGGTTATGAGAAAGATTAACTGTTTATTTCCCAACGCGTTTCAAAGTGTATACCGCTTCTTCCTCAGGGGATGACATACATGAACAGATAGAGCTGTCACAGATTATATACATCCACGATTCAAAAAGTTGGCGCCAATGATCACGTCATACGGTACAAAACTCAAAGTTCAAAGTACACCAAATAAAATGTCATATTAATTAATCTTTGTTCATTAAAAAGTATTATTTTTATTAATTCACAGATAAAGAACTCAAGAAAAGCTAAAAAAATCAAAAAAAGAAAAAATATATATATATTTAAAAACGAACTCCTGCTGTTGAAAAAAAGAGAAAAAAAAAAAGCAGAATCTGCACTCAAGCCACTACACCATAGTCAGATAATGTCTGAAGAGAAGAAGAAAAAGAAGAACGGTTGTTAAAAAATGTGTATAAAAAATGAATAAAAATGACTAAAAAACGGGGGAAAATTGTTTTTAAAAATATGTTAAAAAAAGGATGTTTATACAGTGGGGCAAAAAAGTATTTAGTCAGTCAGCAATAGTGCAAGTTCCACCACTTAAAAAGATGAGAGGCGTCTGTAATTTACATCATAGGTAGACCTCAACTATGGGAGACAAACTGAGAAAAAAAATCCAGAAAATCACATTGTCTGTTTTTTTTTTCATTTTATTTGCATATTATGGTGGAAAATAAGTATTTGGTCAGAAACAAAATTTCATCTCAATACTTTGTGATATATCCTTTGTTGGCAATGACAGAGGTCAAACGTTTTCTGTAAGTCTTCACAAGGTTGCCACACACTGTTGTTGGTATGTTGGCCCATTCCTCCATGCAGATCTCCTCTAGAGCAGTGATGTTTTTGGCTTTTCGCTTGGCAACACTGACTTTCAACTCCCTCCAAAGGTTTTCTATAGGGTTGAGAACTGGAGACTGGCTAGGCCACTCCAGGACCTTGAAATGCTTCTTACGAAGCCACTCCTTCGTTGCCCTGGCGGTGTGCTTTGGATCATTGTCATGTTGAAAGACCCAGCCACGTTTCATCTTCAATGCCCTTGCTGATGGAAGGAGGTTTGCACTCAAAATCTCACGATACATGGCCCCATTCATTCTTTCATGTACCCGGATCAGTCGTCCTGGCCCCTTTGCAGAGAAACAGCCCCAAAGCATGATGTTTCCACCACCATGCTTTACAGTAGGTATGGCGTTTGATGGATGCAACTCAGTATTCTTTTTCCTCCAAACACGACAAGTTGTGTTTCTACCAAACAGTTCCAGTTTGGTTTCATCAGACCATAGGACATTCTCCCAAAACTCCTCTGGATCATCCAAATGCTCTCTAGCAAACTTCAGACGGGCCCGGACATGTACAGGCTTAAGCAGTGGGACACGTCTGGCACTGCAGGATCTGAGTCCATGGTGGCATAGTGTGTTACTTATGGTAGGCCTTGTTACATTGGTCCCAGCTCTCTGCAGTTCATTCACTAGGTCCCCCCACGTGTTTCTGGGATTTTTGCTCACCGTTCTTGTGATCATTCTGACCCCACGGGGTGGGATTTTGCGTGGAGCACCAGATCGAAGGAGATTATCAGTGGTCTTGTATGTCTTCCATTTTTTAATTATTGCTCCCACAGTTGATTTCTTCACTCCAAACTGGTTGGCTATTGCAGATTCAGTCTTCCCAGCCTGGTGCAGGGCTACAATTTTGTTTCTGGTGTCCTTTGACAGCTCTTTGGTCTTCACCATAGTGGAGTTTGGAGTCAGACTGTTTGAGGGTGTGCACAGGTGTCTTTTTATACTGATAACAAGTTTAAACAGGTGCCATTACTACAGGTAATGAGTGGAGGAAAGAGGAGACTCTTAAAGAAGAAGTTACAGGTCTGTGAGAGCCAGAAATCTTGATTGCTTGTTTCTGACCAAATACTTATTTTCCACCATAATATGCAAATAAAATGAAAAAAAAACAGACAATGTGATTTTCTGGATTTTTTTCTCAGTTTGTCTCCCATAGTTGAGGTCTACCTATGATATAAATTACAGACGCCTCTCATCTTTTTAAGTGGTGGAACTTGCACTATTGCTGACTGACTAAATACTTTTTTGCCCCACTGTATATATATATATATATAAAATTTACATGATAATAAAAAGACCTTTTATAATGAAAATGTGTGCCAATGGATTACTGCCGGGATATATCCATTCACAATTTACTCGCTCATATATCAAATCGTCAGTGGCAGCGGAACAAAGAAGCAGACTACAGGAAATTCCAGCGCCTCCCGGAGAAACCAGCGTTGCCTCCATTCACAATTTACTTGCTCGTATATCAAGCAGTCAGTGGCAGCTGACCAGAGACACAGACTACAGAAAGTTCAACCAGAGCTTCCCGAAGAGACCAGGATCGCCTCCCGTATATCTTCATTGCAAGAGGAAAAAAAGGGGGCACTCACTTGTAATTCAATAACATTAACAACTTTGGAGAATTTGTAATAAAATCAATAATCACAACACAAAAAATATGGCAAATATACACAAAGTGATATCAAGATTGGGTTCCAACATGTTACCAGAATAAAAAGTCACACATAAAAGATTACATTAAAAAATGATGAAAATTAATTTATAAAAAATGTGTTAGAAAATGATTTAGGTTAAGTACTCTTTAACCCAATGGATTGAACGAAATTACGGAAGTTTTTCTTTAAAATAGGGTGAATTCATTCATTCATTTTCGTTCTGAATAATTTTTTACTATGTATTCACATTTTTTATAAATTAATTTTCATCATTTTTTAATGTAATCTTTTATGTGCGACTTTTTATTCTGGTAACATGTTGGAACCCAATCTTGATATCACTTTGTGTATATTTGCCAAATTTTTTGTGTTGTGATTATTGATTTTATTACAAGTTCTCAAAAGGTGTTAATGTTATTGAATTACAAGTGAGTTTCCTTTTTTACCTCTTGCAATGAAGTTGTACGGGAGGCGATGCTGGTCTCTTCGGGAAGCTCTGGTTGAATTTTCTGTAGTCTGTGTCTCTGGTCAGCTGCCACTGACTACTTGATACACGAGCAAGTAATTTGTGAATGGAGGCAATGCTGGTTTCTCCGGGAGGCGCTGGAATTTCCTGTAGTCTGCTTCTTTGTTCGGCTGCCACTGACGACTTGATATATGAGCGAATAAATTGTGAATGGATATATCCCGGCAGTAATCCATTGACACACATTTTCATTATAAAAGGTCTTTTTATTATCATGTAAATTATATATATATATATATATATATATATATATATAAACATACTTTTTTTAATATATTTTTTAAAAAAAATTTCCCCCGTTTTTTAATCATTTTTATTCATTTTTTATACACATTTTTCAACAACCGTTCTTCTTTTTGTTCTTCTCTTCAGACATGGTCTGACTTTGGTGTAGTGGCTTCTATACCAGGAAAGATCTTTGAACAAATTATTAAACAACATGTATGTCAATACCTGGATAAGAATGAAGTGATTAAACAGAGTCAGCATGGGTTTGTAACTAATAAGTCATGTCAGACTAACTTAATTTCCTTCTATGACGGTATCACTGATTGGGTGGATCAAGGAAATGCTGTAGATATAGTATATCTTGACTTCAGCAAAGCATTTGACAAAGTCTCTCATACAATCCACATTGAAAAAATGACTAAGTATGGAATGGACAAGGCAACTGTTAGGTGGATTCATAACTGGCTTAGTGATCGGACCCAAAGAGTGGTCGTAAATGGCTGCACATCCAGTTGGAAGAATGTCTCAAGTGGGGTACCACAGGGCTCTGTCCTGGGCCCTGTATTGTTCAACATCTTTATCAACGATTTAGATGAAGGAATTGAGGGTAAACTGATTAAATTTGCTGATGACACAAAGCTAGGAGGGATAGCTAATACTAGAGAAGAGAGAGAGAGGATTCAAAAAGATTTAAATAAACTGGAGAAGTGGGCAGCAACTAACAGAATGTTTTTTAACAGGGAGAAATGCAAAGTACTACATCTGGGCAATAAAAATGAAAAAGCATATATAGAATGGGAGGAATAGGGCTAAGTGACAGCACATGTGAAAAAGACTTGGGTATACTAATAGATCACAGACTGAATATGAGTCAACAATGTGATGCAGCAGCAAAAAAGGCAAATGCAATTCTAGGATGTATTAACAGAAGCATACAGTCTAGATCACGTGAAGTCATTATTTCCCTCTACTCCTCTTTGGTCAGATCTCATCTGGAATAATGTGTCCAGTTTTGGGCACCACATTTTAACCCCTTACCTACAATTGACGTAATATTCCGTCCATGTGACCATGGACCTAATTACCATGGACGGAATATTACGTCATCGCGATCAGCGGCGCCCACGTGGTGAGCGCCGCTGATCGCGGCCGAGTGTCAGCTAATTATCATAGCTGACACCCGGCACAATGTGTCAGGGGCGGTCACGGACCGCCCCGACACGTTAACCCCTTGCACACCGCGATCAAACATGATCGCGGTGTACCGGGGGTTAAAGGGAAGCATCGGCAGGGAGGGGGCTCCCTCCGTGCTTCCCTGAGCCCCCCACGGCAGCGCAATGTGCAGCGCTGCTGCGGGGGGCTCCTTTCCTCCAGGTCCCCGAATCCAAGATGGCGACGGGGGCCTTCGAGGGCCTGAGGAAGCTGGCTTCCTCAGTGCCTGCAAAGCGCAGGCATGAGGAAGTCTGCAGCAGTGCCTGTGTCAGATCGCTGATCTGTCACAGTGATCTGTGATGTGACAGATCAGCGATCTGTCACAGGACAGTGATGTCCCACCTGGGACAAGGTAATAAAGTAAAAAAAAAAAAAAAAAAGTGTTAAAAATAATTACAAAAAATCGCTAAATAAATTAGTAAAAAAAAAAAAAAATATTCCCCAATAAATCCATTTTTTCAAAATAAAAAAAAACAAAAACAATAAAAGTACACATATTTGGTATCGCCGTGTCCGTAATGACCTGCCCTATAAAACTGTCCCATTAGTTAACCCCTTTAGTGATCCCCTTAAAAAATAAAAATAAAAAACGAAGCAAAAAATAATGATTTATTATCATACCACCGAACAAAAAGTGCAATAACGCGCAATCAAAAAGACGCATATAAATATCCATGGTACCGCTGAAAACGTCATCTTGTCCCGCAAAAAACGAGCTGCCATACAGCATCATCCGCAAAAAAATAAAAAAGTTATAGCTCGCAGAATAAAGCGATACAAAAATAATTATTTTTTATATATAATTGTTTTCATTGCAAAAAACCGACAAAACATAAAAAAACGACCTAAATGAGGTATCGCTGTAACCGTACTGACCCGAAGAATAAAACCACTTTATCAATTTTACCGCACGCGGAACGGTGTAAACGCACCCCCCAAAAGAAATTCATGAAACGCTGGTTTTTGTTCATTCTGCGCCCCAAAAATCGGAATAAAAAGCGATCAAAAAATGTCACATGCCCGAAAATGGTACCAATAAAAACGTCAACTCGTCCCGCAAAAAATAAGACCTCACATGATTCGGTGGGTCAAAATACGGAAAAATTATAGCTCACAATATGTGGTGATGCAAAAACTATTTTTACAATAAAAAGCGTCTTTTAGCGTGCGACAGCCGCCAAACATAAAAACCGCCATAAATCGTAAATCAAACCCCCCGTTATCACCCCCTTAGTTAGGGAAAAATAATAAAACTAAAAGAAAATGTATTTATTTCCATTTTCCCGCTAGGGTTAGGGTTAGGGTAGGGTTAGGATTAGGGCTAGGGTTAGGGTTAGGGCTAGGGCTAGGGTTAGGGCTAGGGTTAGGGCTAGGGCTAGGGTTAGGGCTAGGGCTAGGGTTAGGGCTAGGGCTCAGATTAGGGTTAGGGGTGTGTTGAGGTTAGGGTTGGAGTTATAATTTGGGGTTTCCACTGTTTGGGCACATCAGGTGCTCTTCAAAGGCAACATGGCGTCTGATCTCAATTCCAGCCAATTCTGCGTTGAAAAAGTCAAATGGTGCTCCTTCCCTTCCAAGCTCTGCCATGTGCCCAAACAGTGTTTTACCCCCACATGTAGGGTATCAGCCTACTCAGGACAAATTACAAAACAACTTTTGGGGTCCAATTTCTCCTGTTACCCTTAGGAAAATAAAAAATTGGGGGCAAAAATATAATTTTGCGGAAAAAAATGTTTTTTTTATTTTCACGCCCAGGCGTTATAAACTTCTGTGAAGCACTTGGGGGTTCAAAGTGCTCTCCACACATCTAGATAAGCTCTTTGGGGGGTCTAGTTTCCAAAATGGGGTCACTTGTGGGGAGTTTCAATAGTTTAGGTACATCAGGGGCTCTCCAAACGCACATGACACCCGCATACCAATCCATCAAAGTCTGCATTCCAAAACGTCACTACTTCCCTTCCGAGCCCCGACGTGTGCCCATACAGTAGTTTTCTCCCACATATGAGGTATCAGCGTACTCAGGACAAATTGGACAACAATTTTTGGGGTCCAATTTCTCCTGTTACCCTTGGGAAAATAAAAAAAATGGGGACTAAAAGATGATGTTTGTTGAAAAAATACAATATTTTTATTTTCACGCCCAGTCGTTATAAACTTCTGTGAAGCACTGGGGGGTTCAAAGTGCTCACCACACATCTAGATAAGTTCATTAGGGGGTCTAGTTTCCAAAATGTGGTCACTTGTGGGGGGTTTCCACTGTTTAGGTACATCAGGGGCTCTCCAAACGCATATGACACCCGCAGACCAATCCATCAAAGTCTGCATTCCAAAACGTCACTACTTCCCTTCCGAGCCCCGACGTGTGCCCATACAGTAGTTTTCTCCCACATATGAGGTATCAGCGTACTCAGGACAAATTGGACAACAACTTTTGGGGTCCAATTTCTCCTGGTACCCTTGGGAAAATAAAAAAATGGGGACTAAAAGATCATGTTTGTGGAAAAAATACGATTTTTTTATTTTCACGCCCGGACGTTATAAACTTCAGTGAAGCACTGGGGGGTTCAAAGTGCTCACCACATATCTAGATAAGTTCCTTGGGGGGTCTAGTTTCCAAAATGGGGTCACTTGGGGGATTTCCACTGTTTAGGTACATCAGGGGCTCTCCAAACGCGACATGGCGTCCGATCTGAATTCCAGCCAATTTTGCATTGAAAAAGTCAAACAGCGCTCCTTCCCTACTGAGGTCTGCCATGCGCCGAAACAGTGGTTCCCCCCCACATATCAGGTATCAGCGTACTCAGGACAAATTGCACAATAACTTTTGCAGTCCAATTTCTCCTGTTACCCTTGGTAAAATAAAGAAAATTGAACCTGAAGTATTTTTTTTGTGAAAAAAAGTTAAATGTTCATTTTTTTTTAATATTCAAAAAATTCCTGTGACGCACCTAAAGGGTTAATAAACTTCTTGAATGTGGTTTTAAGCACCTTAAGGGGTGCAGTTTTTAGAATGGTGTCACTTTTGGGTATTTTCTATCATATAGACCCCTCAAAGTGGCTTCAAATGTGAAGTGGTCCCTAAAAATAAAATGGTGTTGCAAAAATGAGAAATCGCTGGTCAATTTTTAACCCTTATAACTTCCTAACAAAAAAAAATGTTGGTTCCAAAATTGTGCTGATGTAAAGTAAACATGTGGGAAATGTTATGTATTAAGTTTTTTGTGTGCTGTATCGCTGTGATTTAAGGGCATAAAAATTCAAAGTTGGAAAATTGCAAAATTTTCAAAATTTTCGCCAAATTTCCGTTTTTTTCACAAATAAACGCAAGTTATTTGAATGCAATTTTACCACTACCATGAAGTACAATATGTCACGAGAAAACAATGTCAGAATCACCGGGATCCATGAAAGCGTTCCAGAGTTATGACCTCATAAAGGTACAGTGGTCAGAATTGTAAAAATTGGCCCGGGAGTTAACGTGCAATCCACCCTTGGTAGTGAAGGGGTTAAAAAAGAAATCAACAAACTGGAGCAAGTTCAGAAAAGAGCGACCAGAATGGTGACTGGTCTGCAAACCCTGTCTTATGAGGAAAGGTTGCAGGATTTGGGAATGTTTAGTTTGCAAAAGAGAAGACTAAGAGGAGACTTAATAGCTGTCTACAAATATCTAAAGGGCTGTCACATTGTAGAAGGATCAACTTTATTCTCATTTGCACAAGGAAAGACTAGAAGCAATGGGATGAAACTGAATGGGAGGAGACACAGATTAGATATTAGAAAAAACTTTTTGACAGTTAGGAGTGATCAACGAGTGGAACAGGCTGCCACGAGAAGTGGTGAGTTCTCCTTCAATGGAAGTCTTCAAACAGAGGCTGGACAGACATCTGTCTGGGATGATTTAGCGAATCCTGCTTTGAGCAGGGGGTTGGACCAGATGGCCCAGGAGGTCTCTTCCAACTCTACGATTCTATGATTCTATGATTCTATGAGTGCAGATTGTGCTTTTTTCTCTTTTTTCAACAGCAGGAGTTCGTTTTTAAATATATATATATTTTTTCTTTTTTTGATTTTTTAGCTTTCCTTGAGTTCTTTATCTGTGAATTAATAAAAATAATACTTTTTAATGAACAAAGATTAATTAATATGATATTTTATTTGGTGTACTTTGAACTTTGACTTTTGCACCGTATGACATGTGATCATTGGCGCCAACTTTTTGAATCGTGGATGTATATAATCTGTGACAGCTCTATCTGTTCATGTATGTCATCCCCTGAGGAAGAAGTGGTATACACTTCGAAACGCGTTGGAAAATAAACAGTTAATCTTTCTCATAACCTGGATTCATGAATTTGTCAAGCAGCGCACTGAAGTCCATGAATTTATTCCATAAAAATCATAAACCCGATAACGTGATGCGGCCGGACAGTCACAGTAATGTCAGTAGCCAACATGACTACAGCCTTACCGTATATGGCGGGCAATCCCAGCATGTTTATTGGCTGGGAACTCAAACATGGCGCTCCATCATCTGTGATAATCGAAAATGACAAGCTTGTCCGAGCTCCCGATGTTTGATGGAGTAGTGGAGAGCGGCTCACTCATCACTAGTATCTACATTATTGTGCTGGAGCGGAGCTAGGAGAGAAATAATCACATTGTGTGGGAACTTCTTGGGGCTTCTGTCCTCTCATCCTGCAGTTGTCTAAATGGATCTAATGTGGACTTGGGAACCAGCGAAGCCGCATTCTGTCCACAGCTGTTATGAAGTAGATACCAGAAGGAGCAGAGGGGGTGGACGCCCCGTGCCCCGCACTCTGAGGGGGCCCACCAGGAGCTATGGTACTGTAACTGTATCGGCGTGCACAGCGCGCCCGTACAGTTACATTCTGCGGCAGGGCAGGGAGAATTGATCTCCCAGCTCTGCTGCCCGGCTGCTATGGGGTCCTTGAGCAGGCGGGGGCGCGTTGCCAGCACTGGGCCCCCCCACCCATCATCACACGTTCAGCAGTATTAGCTAGAAGCCGATACAGTTGACTGCATTGGTGAGAGAAGGAGCGTTACGGTCCCTCTCCCATCATCCCCCTCTCAGCGTCTGACATCACCGATGCCAACACTAACAGGGGGTCGCGATGATGTCATTACCTGGTGCCCACTGTCCGGAGATGTGCGGGCACTCAGAGCAGCGGAGGAACCAGGAAAAAAGGTGAGCATTGGATTTATTTTTTTTATTATGCTGAATTATGCTATAGAGATTGCCTATGGGGGTGCATTATATTAGGGGCTGCAGTATACTATAGAGGCTGCCAATGGAGGTGTAATATATTAAAGGCTGCATTATGTTATAGAGGCTTCCTATGGGGTACATTATATTAACCCCTTCACCCCCAAGGGTGGTTTGCACGTTCATGACCGGGCCAATTTTTACAATTCTGACCACTGTACCTTTATGAGGTCATAACTCTGGAACGCTTCCATTGATCCCGGTGATTCTGACATTGTTTTCTCGTGACATATTGTACTTCATGTTAGTGGTAAAATTTCATTCAAATAACTTGCGTTTATTTGTGAAAAAAATGGAAATTTGGCAAAAATGTTGAAAATTTCGCAATTTTCCAACTTTGAATTTTTATGCCCTTAAATCACAGAGATACGGCACACAAAAAACTTGATAAGTAACATTTCCCACATGTTTACTTTACATCAGCACAATTTTGGAACCAAAATTTTTTTTTGTTAGGAAGTTATAAGGGTTAAAAGTTGACCAGCGATTTCTCATTTTTACAACACCATTTTATTTTTAGGACCACATCACATTTGAAGCCACTTTGAGGGGTCTATATGATAGAAAATACCCAAAAGTGACACCATTCTAAAAACTGAACCCCTTAAGGTGCTCAAAACCACATTCAAGAAATTTATTAACCCATTAGGTGCGTCACAGGAATTTTTTTGAATATTTAAAAAGAAATGAACATCTAACTTTTTTTCACAAAAAAAATACTTCAGGTTCAATTTTTTTTATTTTACCAAGGGTAACAGGAGAAATTGGACTGCAAAAGTTATTGTGCAATTTGTCCTGAGTACTCTGATACCTGATTTGTGGGGGGGAACGACTGTTTCGGCGCATGGCAGCGCTCAGAATGGAAGGAGCGCCGTTTGACTTTTTCAATGCAAAATTGGCTGGAATTCAGATCGGACGCCATGTCACGTTTGGAGAGTCCCTGATGTACCTAAACAGTGGAAACCCCCTACAAGTGACCCCATTTTGGAAACTAGACCCCCCAAGGAACTTATCTAGATATGTGGTGAGAACTTTGAACCCACAAGGGCTATACAGAAGTTTATAACGTACAGCGGTACAATTAAAAAATCATATTTTTTCCACAAAAATGATCTTTTCACCCCAATTTTTATTTTCCCAAGGGTAACAGGACCCTAAAAGTTATTGTGAAATTTGTCCTGAGTACGCTGATACCCCACATGTGGGGGTAAACCACTATTTGGGCGCATGGCAGAGCTCGGAAGGGAAGCAATGCCATTTGACGTTTTTGGCTGGAATTGAGATCGGACACCATGTCGCGTTTGGAAAACCCCTGATGTACCAAAACAGTGGAAACCCCCCACAAATGACACCATTTTGGAAACTAGACCCCCTAAGGAACTTATCTAGATGTGTGGTGAGAACTTTGAACCCCCATGGGCTTCACAGAAGTTTATAACATACAGCCATACAATTAAAAAATCATATTTTTTCCACAAAAATGATCTTTTCACCCTCAATTCTTATTTTTCCAAGGGTAACAGGACCCTAAACGTTATTGTGCAATTTGTCCTGAGTACGCTGATACCCCACATGTGGGGGTAAACCACTATTTGGGCGCATGGCAGAGCTCGGAAGGGAAGCAGCGCCATTTGACGTTTTTGGCTGGAATTGAGATCGGACACCATGTCGCGTTTGGAAAACTCCTGATGTACCAAAACAGTGGAAATCCCCCACAAATGACACCATTTTGGAAACTAGACCCCCTAAGGAACTTATCTAGATGTGTGGTGAGAACTTTGAACCCCCATGGGCTTCACAGAAGTTTATAACATAAAGCCATACAATTAAAAAATCATATTTTTTCCACAAAAATGATCTTTTCACCCTCAATTCTTATTTTTCCAAGGGTAACAGGACCGTAAAAGTTATTGTGCAATTTGTTCTGAGTACGCTGATACCCCACATGTGGGGGTAAACCACTATTTGGGCGCATGGCAGAGCTCGGAAGGGAAGCAGCGCCATTTGACGTTTTTGGCTGGAATTGAGATCGGACACCATGTCGCGTTTGGAAAACTCCTGATGTACCAAAACAGTGGAAACCCCCCACAAATGACACCATTTTGGAAACTAGACCCCCTAAGGAACTTATCTAGATGTGTGGTGAGCACTTTGACCCCCCCAGTGCTTCACAGAAGTTTATAATGCCCGGGCGTGAAAATAAATAATTCGTATTTTTTCCACAAACATGATCTTTTAGTTACCATTTTTTTATTTTCCCAAGGGTACCAGGAAAAATTGGACCCCAAAAGTTGTTGTCCAATTTGTCCTGAGTATGCTGATACCCCATATGTGGGAGAAAACTACTGTATGGGCACACGTCGGGGCTCGGAAGGGAAGTAGTGACGTTTTGGAATGCAGACTTTGATGGAATGGTCTGCGGGTGTCATGTTGCCTTTGGAGAGCCCCTAATGTACCTAAACAGTGGAAACCCCCCACAAATGACACCATTTTGTAAACTAGACCCCCCAAGGAGCTTATCTAGATGTGTGGTGAGCACTTTGAACCCCCCAGTGCTTCACAGAAGTTTATAACGCCCGGGCGTGAAAATAAAAAATTCGTATTTTTTCCACAAACATGATCTTTTAGTCACCATTTTTTTATTTTCCCAAGGGTACCAGGAGAAATTGGACCCCAAAAGTTGTCCAATTTGTCCTGAGTATGCTGATACCCCATATGTGGGAGAAAACTACTGTATGGGCACACGTCAGGGCTCGGAAGGGAAGTAGTGACGTTTTGGAATGCAGACTTTGATGGAATGGTCTGCGGGTGTCATGTTGCCTTTGGAGAGCCCCTAATGTACCTAAACAGTGGAAACCCCCCACAAATGACACCATTTTGTAAACTAGACCCCCCAAGGAACTTACCTAGATGTGAGGTGAGCACTTTGAACCCCCAAGGGCTTCACAGAAGTATATAATGCCAGGGCATGAAAATAAAAAAATCATATTTTTTCCAGAAACATGATCAATTAGTCCCCAATTTTTTCATTTTCCCAAGGGTAACAGGAGAAATTGGACCCCAAAAGTAGTTGTCCAATTTGGCCTGAGTACGCTGACACCCCATATGTGGGAGAAAACTACTGTATGGACACACGTCGGGGCTCGGAAGGGAAGCAGTGACGTTTTGGAATGCAGACTTTGATGGAATGGTCTGCGGGTGTCATGTGCGTTTGGAGAGCCCCTGATGTACCTAAACTATTGAAACTCCCCACAAGTGACCCCATTTTGGACACTAGACCCCCCACGGAACTTATCTAGATGTGTGGTGAGCACTTTGAACCCCCAAGTGCTTCACAGAAGTTTATAACACTCGGACGTGAAAATAAAAAAATCATTTTTTTCCACAAAAATGATATTTTTGCCCCCAATTTTTTATTTTCCTAAGGGTAACAGGAGAAATTGGACCCCAAAAATTGTTTTGCAATTTGTCCTGAGTAGGCTGATACCCTACATGTGGGGGTAAAACACTGTTTGGGCGCATGGCAGAGCTTGGAAGGGAAGGAGCACCATTTGACTTTTTCAACTCAGAATTGGCTGGAATTGAGATCAGACGCCATGTTGCATTTGGAGAGCCCCTGATGTGCCCAAACAGTGGAAACCCCCAATTATAACTCCAACCCTAACCCCAACACACCCCTAACCCTAATCTGAGCCCTAACCCTAGCCCTAGCCCTAACCCTAGCCCTAACCCTAGCCCTAACCCTAGCCCTAACCCTAACCCTAGCCCTAACCCTAGCCCTAACCCTAGCCCTAACCCTAGCCCTAACCCTAAGGCTGTGTGCACACGCTGCGGATTTTGCTGCGGTTCCGCAGCGGTTTTGGCTGCTGCGGACCCCAGTACCATGATTCCCTATGGGAATCAAAAACCGCAGTGCAGACGGTGCGGAATTTTCCGCGTGGATTATCTGCGGTTTTCAATCCGCAGAAAGAATTGACATGTCAGCTATCTGTCACAGGCATTGAAGCAGACTTCCTCTTGCCTGCGCTTTGCAGGCACTGATGGAGCCAGCTTCCTCAGGTCCCCGAAGGCCCCCGTCGCCATCTTGGATTCGGGGGCCTGGAGGATAGGAGCCCCCCGCAGCAGCGCTGCACATTGCGCTGCCGTGGGGGGCTCAGGGAAGCACGGAGGGAGCCCCCTCCCTGCCGATGCTTCCCTTTAACTCCCGGTACACCGCGATCATGTTTGATCACGGTGTGCAAGGGGTTAACGTGTCACGGACCGCCCCCGACACATAGTGCCGGGTGTCAGCTGTGATAATCAGCTGACACCCGGCCTCGATCAGCGGCGCTCACCACGTGGGCGCCGCTGATCGCGGTAGACGTACTATCCCGTCCACGGTCATACGGGCCCGGGTACCGTGGACGGGATAGTACGTCGGATGTCAGGAAGGGGTTAAAGGCTGCATTATGTTATAGAGGCTGCCTATGGGAGTGCATTATATTAAGGGCTGCATAATACTATAGAGTCTACCCATGCGGGTGCATTATATTCAGGGCTGCATTAATCTAAAAAGTCTACCTTATGGGGGTGCATTATACTATAGAGGCTGCCTATGGGGTGCATTATATTAAGGGCTGCATTATACTATAGAATCTACCTATGGGGTGCATTATATTAGGGGCTGCATTATACTATAGAGGCTGCCTATGGGGCTGCATTGTATTAAGGTCTGCATTATACTACAGAGTCTACCCATGGGGGTGCATTATATTAGGGGCTGAATTATACTATAGAGGCTGCCTATGGGAGTGAATTATATTAAGGGCTACATTATACTATAGAGTCTACCTATGGGGCAGCATTATTTTAGGGGCTGCAATATACTACAGATGCTGTCTATGGGGTGAATTTTCTTCAGGGCTACATTATGCTATAGAGGCTGCCTATGGGGGTGCATTCTATTAGTGGCTGCAATATGCTATAGAGGCTGCCTGTCACGCTCGCACCTTGGCAGTTTGGCATGAGCGAGGGTTTTGTGGCCCCACTGTTCCACAAACCACACTACCCTGGAAGGGGCATGACTAGGACAGCTGCATTGGTCTTCACTAGAGCCTCTGATGATGAGATCAGGGTTGTGCAGTAGGTAGCTGCCAGGTGCCACTCCAGGGTGGTGCTGGCTGTGGCTGCTGATCCCACTGGGGAACAGGACAATAGGACAGGTGTGACTGGCAGACAGGCAGGTGATCACAGGAGGCATGGCTGGTACTTAGGCAGGCGGGCACGGCTGAGACACTGGTAGGTGGGCACAGCTGAGACATTAGCAGGCGGGCACGGCTGAGACACTGGCAGGAAGGAGTGGTGTATGGAATAGGTAGCGACCTGTTCACACAGGAGGTGCAGGTACTGGCAGGAAGGAGTGGTTTATGCAGGAACAGGTTTGGAGCTGTTCACACTGGAGAAAAACGCAAGGCTGTGGAAAGGAGCTGCAGTTTGTAGCAAGAGGTTGAGCAGCATCAGAAGCAGAATGAAGCAGTACCGCAGGAGTGCGGAGCACCAGCAGAGCCACAAGGATACAGAGCACAGGAAAGCCACAAGAGTGTGGAGCAAAGACAGAGTCACAAGAGTGCAGACCAGGCAAAGCCGCAAGAGTTCGGAGCTCAGGCAGATGGAGAGGACACAAGTATAGACACAGCAGAGAAAGGAGCCACAGACAAGAAGACTGACAGACAGAGGTAGGACTGAGTTCAGACAAGGTAATGGTACAAGACAAGGTATAGGAACAAAGACAAAGAGACCCCGATATACTGCCTCCTGAAGGGCAGAGAGGACAAGTATGAGACACCTGATGAAGGCCTACACAGCCGAAACGTGTTGAGTTTTTTTTATAACAAAAAATGTTTTAATGTTTTTATTGTTTTTTAAAAAATTTTGCATTTTACTTAGCCAATAAAATATCCATCTGATTTAACATCAGAGATACTCAGTTATTTGGCTTTATAACCTTCTTGCTTCAAATTTGGTTAAAGATCCTCTGAAGGAAGCGCCCTGAAACTACTTTATTCGCGATATCACGTGGAGGAAAACTTCTTTCTGGGAAAGGAAAATTATCTCCATGCTATTACAGACGGGCAGCATACCGGTGGAAGGATCACCCTTGTTTGCAAACTTTTTCCAGTGTTGTGCCTTCTTGCACAACCACACAAGGTGAGCAAGTTTTAAGCTGTATTTTTCTCACCAAACTGAATTGACTCATCTACTACGCTTAGATAGCACTCTCCCTCTGTTTTCCCCTCTTCCTTTCTTTCCCAGGACCTTATTCACAAAGTATGGGACAAGGCAAGGAACAATAGCACAGGGACCAGGATATTCTGCCTCCTGGAGGGCGGACGGATACAACGCAAGTCTAGGAACAGGGACACAGAGACCAGGATATTCTGCCTCCTGGAGGGCAGAGCAGACAGGCACAGATACAGGACTAGGAAACAAGCCTCCAGAGAAGGTGAAACATAGAACAGGACCTGGCAACTCAGCAGCAAGATACTAACTGAGTAAAGGCATTGCTCAGGCAGCAACCACCGGGTGGAGCTGCCTTCAATACTAGAGGCCTCTTGGTAATTGGCCAGGGACACATTAGGCAGGTACACCCTGATTCCATAAGAACCAGAGAGTTCTGGCGCCGCCCCCCTATGCACACAGCCAGGAAGCATGCAGAGAGTATGCAGGAAGCAAGAGGCACACAGCATGGAGTCGGCAGCAGACAGAAATCACAGTATGGCCAGGAGCAGTGATTAAGTTGGTGTGTGGGGGATGGGAGGCCAAGCAGTGATGCGGCAGGGTTGTTACACTGACTTTAGGGGTGCATTATATTAGGGGCTGCAATATACTATAGAGTCTGTCTATGGGGGTGCATTATATTAAAGGGAACTTGTCACCCGGTTTGGCCGATAAGAGATACAGCCATCACCTTTCAGGGCTGATATACAGCATTCTATAATGCTGTATATCTGCCCCCAAATCAGCCTGTAAGAGGAGAAAAACAACTTTTAGTATACTCACCAGCGGGGCGGTCCAGTCCGAGGGGTGTCGCTCTTCTTGGTCCAGCGCCTCCCATCTTCCGATGATCGCCGTCCTCCTGCTTGCTTTGTGTGGATGATGCGTCACTGCGTCATCCACACAGGCTCCCCGGCATCACGCTCCTGTGCAGGTGTACTTATCTGCCCTGTTGAGGGTAGAGGAAAGTACTGCAGTGCGCAGGTGCCGGGGCTCTTTGACCTGTGACATCCCTGGGACCGGATCGCCCCGCAAGAGAGTATAATAAAAGGTCTTTAACTTCTCTTACAGGTCAGGTTGGTGGCCGATATACAGCATTATAGAATGCTGTATATCAGCTCGAAAAGGTGATGGCCATAACTTATATAGGCCAAAACGGGTGACAGGTTCCCTTTAAGGCCTGCATTATACTATAGAGGCTGCCTATGGGGGTGCATTATATTAGGGGCTGAATTATGCTATAGAGGCTGCCTATGGGGTGCATTATATTAGGGGCTGCATTATACTATAGAGTCTACCTATGGGGGAGCATAAGAGAGCATTATATTGTGTATAGTGGAGCTGTACGGGGGAAGACTCGGGACATTATAAAATGTAAAGTGAGCACTTACTGTTATAGGGGAACTCAGGTTACTGTGACTGTCAAAGGGGCACACAGAGGGCTCTATTACTTTCTAGGGGCAAAACATGGGCACTGATTTGTAGAGCACTTGCACCCGGCATTACTATATTCTAGAGGGTTGCTTTAGAATTTAGAGGTCACACAGCAGGTGCAGTAATAGGGACACATACGGCAGCAGCGGCTCAGTATTGGGGTATCAGGTGCAGTAATAGGGAAACATACGGCAGCAGCGGCTCAGTATTGGGTTATCAGCAGGATGAGGAGGTTGTGCAGGTTGGGAATAGATGGTGACGGGGCTGGAATATGAGGTGTGAAATGTGTCTGTGCTGTATTCTCTGCAGCCGAGTCCTGGCTGGAAGAAGTTGTCATATCGGTCTGGGCCAAATGGAAAAGACGGGAAAAGTGAACGATTCCATCAGAAAGAACGTCAGCGGTAAGTCATTATCGGTAACTGTGCTGTGACCTCTTATATGCTCCATAGGACTGGTATCTACCACTGACCATATGGCGGTAACATCAATATTGGTCTTTACATAGAGATTATTTTCAGTAACAGCGCGGTCATCTTAGAGGTTCTCCTACATCCACTATTACGGTGCGTCACCCAGTTGTCATCAAGGTCACCTGGTTAGGGGCCACTCAGAAGCTTCACCCCCGAACCAAAACCCTAGGTACTCCTCTGCTGTTATGTCACTGTTCACACCACACAGAGACCCCAAAAGAGTCTCAGTGCTGAAGGAGTTAATGTCCCCCGCACCCAGTAATCTTCAGCGCCTACCTCCACCCGCAGGGCCGCACTCCACATATATGGCTGCTCTGTGCGCACAGGACCTGTGATGAGGTCACAGGAGGGGAGGAGTCAGGGGTCACATGATCAGGGCCCTCAGTGTGTGCAGGACTCTGCTGTGCTGTATTCAGCTTTTCTGCTGGAGTTGCTCCTTTAAGAACAGGGAACGTTGCAAACAGTAGAACAATTCCCCCCATTAAGTGATTGGATCCTTCCAGATCTGGGAAAGATCTTAGTGATATTACAGACGGGAGATTCCAAGAGCGCTGGATTCAGGGGTGATCCTGGTGCTGAATGAGCCGTGCGGCCTCCATCTTAGAGAGCGGCCACAACCCCAGATGATGCAGCGGCCGGAGCAATGTTATTGATGGAGAGAATTTCTGCGAGCAGCAGATTAATGAAGAATGTTTTACCGGAACTTCCTGGGGCATCAAGGAAAACCCGTCTCCAATCTCCACAGGTTGTAGTTATTATAGGGAGCAGGGTTAGAAGATGAGGTGGAGCGTGAGTGAGGGTCGCCTCCTGCAATGTCCCGGGGTGGAGCATCTTCCATCAGACCACGCAGACATCTTTACATTTCTGCTTTCTCAGACAAGATGGGGTGCAGAGGGGACATTAATGAGGGAAAAATGGACTTTACTGAATTTACCAAATGGCTGCAATAAAACAAAGAGTGAAAAATGTTAAGGGGTCTTTGCTGCATTATACCATCTGTCCCAGAGGATCTGCACCGCAGCGTCGGCTTAACACCTTCATTACCGAGTGCCACAGGTGGCGTCACGAATTATCTACCTATAAACTTTATTCAGCTTCATTCCATCTATATTACATGGACACCCAGGACCACAGACCGGGTCACCGCCACCGTGACACATCCCTTTAAGACACCGGCCTGGTACCGAGTGATCCCCACACCTGCCCTGGGGGTGATCTATTTTGGCGTCACGAACAGGATTCTGAAGCCCAGTGCCACCAGGTCATGTGTTCCAGAGACTGTACTGTGTGCCATAGACTGATCGTGCAACTGCCACCATTACCCCGCCACCCGGCGCGTGCGGGATGCCGACATGGGCGGAGCCTGTGAGAGAGTGCAAAAAGTGAAGTGCTCCATGCGAAGATATCAGCAGGTGGGAAGTTAGAAGCGGAGGCCTGCAGTCCCAGCGTGCTCCAATCATACAGCCTGTGGAGCTGC
Organism: Dendrobates tinctorius; assembly: GCF_039654945.1. NCBI lineage: Eukaryota > Metazoa > Chordata > Amphibia > Anura > Dendrobatidae > Dendrobates > Dendrobates tinctorius. The sequence continues at coordinate 8,082,710 of NW_027361731.1, read as the reverse complement.
ATCCTGGAATGCCAGCAGAACACGGAGCCTGACCAACGGTAACTGGGGGGAAGAGAATGTCTGAGGCAGGAAAAGATGCAGCGGTGGATGCCACCGTACCCCCCACAGCACCACAAGATGCAGGGGCGAGTGCAGCTGTGGCTCCAATGGCGCCGCAGAATCCAGCGGCCAGCGCCACCTCCAGAGCACAACAAGGTCAAACGATCGCCAGAGCGGTCCCCATAATGCCGCTATCCATGCCATATATACCAGGAGCGGCCTGGCTACCGCAATACTCAGGGGAGTCACATACCCTGAGCGATTTTAAAGAGAGACTGTGCAGTTTGTTTGATGTATATCCTCTGTCTGAAAGCCAAAAGGTAAACATCCTTATTGGGCAGCTAACTGGTGCAGCGCAAAGAGAAGTAAAGTCCTGGCAGGACACTGATAAAGAGACTGTTAAGCAAGTTCTGGCTAAGCTGAGGAGCACCTTTGACACCCCCACTGAAGCAGAAATAAAAATGAGGTTCTTTGGGTGCAAACAAAGGGCGCAGGACAGTATACAGGACTTTGCTCTTAACCTGCAGGAGGCGCTGCGAGCCATCAAGCAGATTGATCTAGACAGTGTGAAAGACGTAGATAGACTGTTAAAAGAACAATTTATTGAGGGACTTCTATCTAGCACCCACAGGACACAGCTGCGTATCATGGCCCTATAAAACCCTGATCTGGGCTTTGCAGACTTTAAAGACAGGGCTATTCGGGTGCTGCATGAACCAAATGTCAGCCGTCCAGTGCCCCCTAGGCACCCAGCGATCACATACCACTAAGAGGCAGCATCTTTCCCTCAGAGCCGTGTGGAAGCTGATGCACAGACTCTAGATAGTGATCCATCTGCAGAACTACGCCTTCAGGTCCAAGAGCTGACCAAAAATATGGCTGCACTTGCCAAAACTGTGCAGTCCATGCAAGTGTCCTCAAATGAGAAGATCCAGCTGTCCTCCAGTCCAGAGGACGTCGCCTGGCTACGGAACAAGAGGATCCCACCGCTCAGAGGGAGAGAACGATCGCTATGACCAGAACGGACGTCCCATCTGCCGCCACTGCAGCAAAGCAGGCCACATTGAAAGATTCTGCCACCATGGGGCAGAGGGCCAACCCCCAGGAGTAGGACAACAAGGCCCAAAGAACTGGTGAGCCAAGTATGTTGGAGGGCAACTGGTCCTCCCAGTGGTGATTGACGGCATTTCCATGAACGCTTTGTTGGACACTGGCTCTCAGGTGACAACTATGCCGTATATTCTTTACCAAAAGGTATTGGGATGACTCTGAAATTACTCGCGTCCCAAGTGATGAGTTGACAGTAGTTGCCAGCAATGGTCAGTCTTTGCTGCAAGTGGGATGTAAAGAGATCACCCTTAAGGTGGGGCAAGTAGAGTTAAAAACAAACTAAGGTCTGATAGTTGTAGACATTGATCGACGGGAACGTAACCAAATTATGACCTTAGGTACTAATGTGATTGAAAATTGTCTTGCCGAGGTTATTGTTTTGATGCAACAGGTAGCTGCGACTGCTGGTTCCAGTGAGCAACGGGTCCTGCAGAAGGAGATCAAGGTCCTGAGCCAAAGACAGCAAGTAGAACTATCTGGTGGAGAAATTGGCAGTGTCAGAGTGATTCTTTCCCCATTGCAATACCCCCCAGGGGTGAAATGTTAATTTGGTGTCGGGCAGCCATAGGCCTCAGAGGAAAAGATTGCCAAGCCCTGGTAGAGCCAGTGTACTCTGATAGCTGGCCCACTGTCCTGACAGCCAGAGAGGTAGTTGATGTCCGCAAGGGGAGAGTACCTGTATGCATCTTAAATTGTGGGGAGGAGGAGGCCATAATACCTCAGTATGCCACAGTTGCTAAGCTGTTTAATGTCAGTAACAACGCAGTACAGGCAGCAGAGCCCTTGGTCTCATCCGACCAGGTGGAGGACAATGGCTCTGTAAAGCAGCTGGAGGAGTAGTGTCAGCAGCTGCATGTGGGAACTGACTCCACCCCTTCACACCAAAAGAATGGGGTTTACCAAGTGGCTCAGGAGTATGAGCGGTTATTCAGCAAACACCCTCTAGACTTTAGGAAGGCAAAAGGGGTCCAACACCATATCCCCACTGGAGATCATCCACCGATTAAAGAAAGATACCGGTCTATACCCCCAACACAATATCAATGTGCCAAAAGTATGTTGCAGGAGATGAAGGAAGCTGGGGTGATCAGAGACAGTTGTAGCCCCTGGGCAGCCCCAATAGTCTTTGTGAAAAAGAAAGATGATACCATGAGAATGTGTGTTGTTTACAGAAAAGTTGACAGCATTACACATAAGGATGCCTACCCATTACCCAGAATTGAAGAGTCATTAGCTGCACTTAAAACTGCTAACTATTTTTCCACCTTAGATCTCACTAATGGGTATTGGCAGGTTCCCGTGGCAGACAAAGAGAAAACAGCGTTTACTACACCAATGGGTCTCTGTGAGTTTAACTATATGCTGTTTGGCTCTGCACAGCCCCAGGACATTTCAACGGTTAATGGAGTGCTGTCTTGGACACAAGAACTTCGATACAGTTCTGTTGTATCTTGATGACGTCATTATTTTCTCCAAGACTTATGAAGATCATTTGGAGCACCTGGCTGAGGTGTTTGAAGCCTTGTCCAACTTTGGCCTGAAAGTGAAGCCCTCCAAATGCCACCTCCTGAAGCCCAAGGTGCAGTACCTCGGTCATGTAGTGAGCGCAGAAGGTGTGGCGACGGATCCTGACAAAGTCACTGTCATCCGAGAATGGCAGAAGCCCAGCAACCTCCATGAGGTACGTCAATTTTTCGGGTTGGTAGGCTACTATCGAAGGTTCATCAAAGGCTTCACTGAGATGGCCACACCCATGCAAAATCTTCTAGTGGTCCAGCCAAAGAAAGCCAGAAAGAAGATTCCTACATTTGAATGAAATGAGGAACTGGAAAGGTCCTTCACTCGACTGAAAATGGTTCTCACAGGAGATGAAGTTCTGGCCTACCCAGATTATGATCAACCATTTGTTCTTTATACTGATGCCAGTAACGTGGGACTGGGAGCGGTACGGTCACAGGTACAGAATGGCAAAGAAAGAGTTATTTCCTATGCCAGCAGGAAGCTTCGTCCCACTGAAAGGAACCCTGACAACTACAGTTCCTTCAAACTGGAGTTCCTCACCATAGTCTGGGCCGTGACTGAAGAATTCAAGCATTACCTAGCCGCGGCCAAGTTTACCATCTTCATGGACAACAACCCGCTGACCCACTTGGAAACCGCAACACTAGTTGCACTGGAGCAGAGATGGATGGCCCGGCTGTCTAACTATGAGTTTACCATCAAGTACCAAGCGGGGCACAAGAATGCCAATGCTGATGCGCTGTCCAGAATGCCCAATCTGCCAGATGGGGGGGGGGGAGAGCCTAAAGCACTTGAAGAAATCGAGTTACCTGCCTTTCACTGGCCAATTGCGGCCAACGCACCTAAGGAGTGAGGAACAAATGCTATGTCGTGAAAGAGGCCACCCTAAATCCACTGCCTCATCATGAGTGGGCAGAAACACAGGATAGCGACCCTGCAGTCCATCTGGTAAAGGAGCTACTGATACAAGCTGATTTACCCCCAGGTCTAGATGCTCCTGAAGAAACCCAGCAGTTGTGGAAGGAAAGAGGCCGGCTGTTCCTCTATGAGGGAAAGCTGTGTCGGAGGAGTATCAATGCCCGCACTCACGAGCTGGTCTGGCAGGTGGTAGTCCCAAAGAGGGAGGCATCAAGGGTCTTGGAAGAATACCACAATGGAGCAGGACACTTCGGATGGAAGAAGTTGGAGGCCATGCTCTGGGAAAGATTCTACTGGACTGGTATGAGGAAGGCCATTGAAAATTGGTGCTGGGAGTGTGGACAATGTAACCCGCGCAGGAGGACCGTAACAACCAGCGAGCTCCCTTGCAGCCAATAATAACCAAACAGCCACTTGAGTTGGTGGCCCTAGACCATGTGAAGCTGGTCCAAAGCCGTTCGGGCTATGTTTATGCTCTTACCATCATAGACCACTACTCAAGGTTTCCTGTCATGCCTGTCAAGCATCTGTCAAACAGCCAGGACAGCAGCCAGAGCATTCGAACAGCACTTTTGCCGACCACATGGTTACCCTGAGAGAGTGCTTACAGATCAAGGCCCAGCCTTTGAAGCAGAAGCGTTCCAGGAATTCTGTAACTTGTACGGTTGCAAGAAGATCAGGACAACACCGTATCATCCGCAGACCAATGGCATGTGTGAAAAGATGAATCAAGTGGTGATCGATCTAATGAAGCCCTTGCCTTTGGAAGAGAGGAATCTGTGGCCAGAGAAGTTGCCAGATCTGGTAGACCTCTACAATCACATTCCTGTGAATTCCACCAACTGCACTCCAGCCTACTTAATGAGAGTGAGGCCTGGCAAGTTGCCTATTGATTTTGATATGGGAGTCCTGACACCTGAGGTGACATCTCCAGATGCTGACTGGGTCACAGAGAGGCAGCAGCAATGCCATAAAGTGCAAGAGTGCATAGAAAAGAGTCTATCTCAGACAAGACAAAAGCAGGAAAAGAACTACACTCAACATGCACCTGCAATTCCCTTGTTGCCAGTAGAACAGGTCCTAAAAAGAAAAAGGAGGATGCACAAATTAGATGACCAATGGGAGGCTGAACCCTACACCGTCCTACCATCAAACTTTGACAACACCACACCAAGGTGTGCCTTATCAGTAAGGATGGAGGAGAAACCTCATCAGCAGTGTCGAGGGATCATCAGAAACTGCCCTGACCAACTAAAGGAAAGGATAGAAGAGCAAAATAACTCATAGAGGAAGAAGAGAAAAAGTCAGCACTGTACTTGGTGAATTCCCTGCAAATTGGACTAGAGTGAGTCAGGCTATAGTAGTGCCAGTTTTGACTTTTTCCCAACTGGTAGTGCAAGAAGAAGTGACTCAAGACCACACTGAAAATCAGCAAGTACAGGCAGCAGATGCCACACCAGCAGTGGAGCAAGAGAATCCTCGCCCTGCCAGTGGTGAATCTGTCATGCCCACAGTGAGTAGAAGTGGTCCTAGGAAATCTAGCATCCCTGTGCTATGCAGAACCACCAGTAGTGTAGCCAGTAAAGAACGCACTACACAAGTAGTAGTTAACATAAGGGTTCCAGTAAGGTCCCCAACAACACCAGTGCTACGTAGGTCTGTCCGTAGCACCCAAGGTAGACTACCCATAAGGTTCCGTATATAAATAAGTTATGTAATTGGTAAATGTAAATAGTAAATATAAATATGCAACTTTTCAAGAATATGTGCCTACAGAGATTCTGTAAGAATCTTTTGAGCAATCTCAGTTTAGTTTTTGATGGACAATTGGGCCACAGGACTAGGTGTGGCCAGGAATATCCTTGTATATAGTTACCAACTGCTCAGGAATGGACCATGGATAAAGACACATGGACTAATCGTCACAAGGACTATTTTTTGAGCTATGGATTTTGTAATTTTTTTTCATTTTTGAAATCTTGTAACAGTTACAATTGTTCATTTGTTTATATGCTTGCTTATGTTTCCTCAGTCTGGGAGTACTGAATTGCACTAGGGGGGAATGTGGCGCCCCCAGGAGTACGGTTGCCACAGTGGCGTTACCTGCCTCCTAGGGAGTGTGATGTCATGCTTGGAAGCAATGATAGGGTCTCTCAGGTAATTCCTGGACAAAGCACAGTTCCTACTCCAAGCCAGCAGAGGGAGCTCTGAACCTAACTGCTGAGGAGCTGCTCTCTGTTGTCAGGAGAAGGAAGTTAGATAGTTAGTGCCGAGAGAGGGAAGAGTGTAGATGTGTGGCGACGAGCTGGGGACTGAGGTGAAGTCAAGCTCACCCCTAGCTGAAGCGCTTTGACCGGACCCTGGCGTCCAAGACTGTGTGGATACTAAAGGTCCCACAGAAGAAACCAGAGGAACAAGAGGCTGTAAATGCTCTGTTCCCACCTAAGACTTGAAGTCACAGCAGCAGAATGTGTGAGCCAGAGAGAGAAGGCTACAGCTGCCTGCCATGCAAGTGGAGTTCTAAGAGAGAGCAAGAAGGAGGAACTTGAGTGTAATTCAGAACTACAAGTAGTTCAGATTAGCGCTAGAAAGGAGACTGCGCAATCCATCTGCATAGAGAGATTCCTAAGTTGCTTCCAGTCTGACTAACTTCTGTACCATCTGTAATCTGGATCCTGGACTGTACCTACGAAGCAAAGTAAAAGGTACTAGAAACTGCACGCTGTCGTGTTCTTTGAATCCTTCCTGCAACCCCTTCAGCTCTGCTACATTTCTGTACCTAACACTACACCATCTACCTCAACACCTACAACTACTGCCCTGGGACTACAGCTCTACCTGTGGAGAGCTATTCCGTCTTTGCTGCATTATACCATCTGTCCTAGAGGATCTGCACTGCAGCATCGGCTTAACACCTTCATTGCCGAGTACCACAGGTGTCATCACGAATTATCTGCCTATAAACTTTATTCAGCTTTATTCCACCTATTTTACATGGACACCCAGGGCCACGGACCGGGTCACCGCCTCGTGACACATCCCTTTAAGACATCGGCCTGAAACCGAGTGATCCTCACACCTGCCCTGGGGGTGATCCATTCTCATTGAATGTCAGAGAACTTAATGTTCCAGAGAAAAGAGCTGAAGTGTTTTATCAGATGCATAAACAACACGTACATTTTCTCTCTCTTCAGGAGACCCTCTTTAGAGGCGACCATAAACTTCAGTTACTAACAGATATTATTCATCTTGGAGCCACAGTACAAATGCTGTCTCGAGGTCTAAGGTGCTGAGTATGGGCCGACACAAATCACTGTCGCAGACTATGTTAGAACCACTGTCTGACACGGAGGGGAGGTGTGTGCCTGATAACATCTCCATCTACTCCCAAATTTTGACTTTGACAAACTTTTATCTCCCTAATTGTGACCAAACTAAAGCCCCCTTCACACTAAGCGAGATCGCTAGCGAGATCGTTGCTGAGTCACAAGCTTTGTGACGCAACAGCGATCTCGCCAGCGATCTCGCTGTATGTGACACGTATCAGTGACCGCCCCCCCCCCTGGGTATCGCTGATCATGCTCTAATGTCCTGGGCATTTTTTGATCATTTGTCTCCCACTAGCCAGCACGCATCACTGTGGCAGCGGGAGACCATCGATCAGCGAGCTCCCAGCGCTGTAAGCAGAAGCTGGGAGCTGGTATCCAAGGTAAACAGCGGGTAACTAAGCGCACGCGTTGCTTAGTTACCGGCTGTGTACCCTGGATACCAGTGTGCTCGCGCTGGGAGCTGGTATCCAAGGTGAACAGCGGGTAACTAAGCGACGTACGTGCTTGTTACCCGCATCGTCGCTGGTCCTGACCGCTGATGAGATCTGCCTATTTGACAGCTCGCCAGCGATCATGTAGCGACACACCAGCGATCCTGACCAGGTCATATCTTTGTCGGGATCGCTGGTTCGTCGCTAAGTGTAACGGGACCCTAAGACATGCTGTAAATATAAACAAACTAAAACATTTTGTGGGGGGCCTTATCATCATTGGAAGTGACAGTAATTTTGTGTAGGACACTTCTTTAGACGCGTCCCTGGGCCGGAGTCACCAATCTAAAACATAAGCAAAAGCTTTACTAAACGTGCTCCGATCTCTCCCAATGGTCTATGTATGGAGGATGCTACATCCAGACATGAAGGATTATATGTATTATTCTCTTTTATACAATACACGTAGCTGTATAGCCCTTCTCTTAAATAGCCATCACGTGCTTAACTGCTATATGGTCAGATCATGCTCCTGTATACTGTAATCTGACTATACCTAACTCCACACAAGGCTTCAGTTGTTGGAACTTAAATGATAATCTGCTTTAAAGGGAATCTGTCACCCCATTTTTGCTGTATGAGCTGCTGGCATTGACATCAGGGGCTTATCTACAGCATTTTGTAATGCTGTAGATAAGCCCCCGATGTAACCTGAAAGATAAGAAAAACAAGTTAGATTATACTCACCCAGGGGTCCGATCTGATGGGTGTCACAGTCCGGTCTGGCACTTCCCATCTTCATACGATGATGTCCTCCTTACTTCTGCCGCGGCTCCTACGCAGGCGTACTTTATCTGTGCTATTGAGGAAAGAGTAAAGTACTGCAGTGCGCAGGCGCCAGGAAAGGTCAGAGAGGTCCGGCACCTGCTCACTGCAGTACTTTACGCTGCCCTCAACAGGGCAGATAAAATACACCTGCGCAGGAGCCGCGGCAGAAGTAAGAAGGAGGACGTCATCGTATGAAGATGGGAGGCGCCAGACCAGACCGCGACACAAACCACACCCGCCTCCTGGTGAGTATAATCTAACTTGTTTTTCTTATCTTTCAGGTTACATCGGGGGCTTATCTACAGCATTACAGAAAGCTGTAGATAAGCCCCTGATGGAGGTGGCCACAGCTCATACAGCAGAAATGGGGTGACAGATTCCCTTTAAGACTCACTCTCTGTCTCAGCCTTTTGTGAGACTATAGCCTCTTTAAAAAATATGAGCATGATTGTGAGGAGCTGGCCACTTACTAAAGACTATTAGACTAATGGACGTAGAGCAGCGTCTACTGCTCTAAGGGATGCAGATTGTTTGTGTCAATATTTTTGTTGTGTTTTATTAGAGATTTGCTTGTTCATCAGTTCAGCCTCAGGAATCAATGTTTCCATTCAGTGCCAGTAAGCAGAGGAAGGCGTACAGGCTGGATCTTATGCACACATAAGCCAAACCCAATTTATAATCAAAGAACTCAATCATTTCATTCTTCTTCCAGCGCATAGTCTTACCATGTGTATGGGGATTGTAGGTCCATGGGAGCCGTCAGTAAAGGAGGTCTCGCATGCAGTCCCAGGTGTTGGGCTTATGGAATATTCTAAATACTTTGAGCTAAAAGCAAATATTTAAGTGGGTGGGAGGAAATGAAGCCACTTGTTTAGTCATGCAGTTGTTGGAGTGACGTTGAGGGGAGAGGATTTAGGCTGGGGTCCTGGAGCCATGGATGGATGACCTATGGAGTTTTGGAGATCGGTTGCCGGCTGGGCTGGATATTCCTGCTACAGTTGATGGATCTGTCTTCAGGATTGCACATGCTTTCTTAAGATCTATTGCTCCCGGAAACATGGACATCAGTTGTGTTATTTTGTGTCTGGAGGAGACTGCACAGTGATTAGAGAATATACTGGCAGGAGAAACAAAATTTTTGGGCAAACAAAAGTTGGGAGACAATGATAGGGCAGTGAGACTACTAGGGGAGGGGAGTTGATCCTGTGGACTGGAGTGTTGTGAATTCTCTTGATCTGACTTCTGAGTCGGGGCGCCCTCTGGTGGTTACTGCGGGTAGTAGAGCTGGCTGGGTTGACAGAAGTCTGCCACCTGATGACATCAGGGCATCGTAAGTACGCCCCACGGCTACTGCTAGTTGTGTTGTTAGGATTAGGGATCTGCAATCCGCTAAGTTACCAACCTTTCTGGTTTCCTGGTGGCCTAGCCTTTTCTTGCCATCCTCCTTGGTGACCTATTCATAACACTGGAGTTAATGTATTTTGGCTATGTACCTGGGTTTGTTGTAAAACCATGGACGTAAGGAAAAAAAACAGTAGCATCGTTAACCTGCATAGGTGATTATTATTATCATTATTATACATTTAGATAGCGCCATTTATTCCATGGCACTTTACATGTGAAAAGGGGAAATATAGACATGTATAATAAACATGTGCAAGACAAGGGACACACAAGTACAGGAGAGAGGACCCTGCCCGCGAGGGCTCACAGTCTACAGGGAAGGGTGAGGATAGACTAGGAGACAGTAGAGCAGGTCGTGCGGTGGTTAAGTAGACTGAGGATCATTGCAGGCTGTAGGCTTGTCGGAACAGGTGGGTCTTCAGGTTTATTTTTAAGGTTTCTGTTGTTGGTGATTGTCTGATGTGTTGCGGCAGAGAGTTCCAGAGGATGGGGGAAGCATGGGAGAAGTCTTGTATGCGGTTGTGGGAAGAAGAGATGAGGGGGAGTAGAGAAGGCGATCTTGAGTGGATTGAAGGTTGCGTGCGGGTAGGTTCTGGGAGACCATGTTATAGATGTATGGAGGAGACAGGTTGTGGATGGCTTTGTATGTCATGGTTAGGGTTTTGAACTGGAGCCTCTGGACAATAGGAAGCCAGTGAAGGGCCTGGCATAGGGGGGAGGCTGGGGAATAGTGGGGAGACAGGTGGATTAGGTGGATTATTACAACCACAACCTCAGATCCTCACAATGATGAAACTGCTTTACCATTTCAATGGGAAGCAGTCAAATGTGTCCTCAGAGGGATACTAATAAAACACGGATTATTACAACCACAACCTCAGATCCTCACAATGATGAAACTGCTTTACCATTTCAATGGGAAGCAGTCAAATGTGTCCTCAGAGGGATACTAATAAAACACGGATCCAGTATAAAAAAGAGAGAGAGCAGCTAAAGTCTCCCGTTTGCTTGAGTGGATTGATATCCTTGACAAACAACATAAACCATTTACTTCCCTCCAGGTATACACCCACAAAGTGGCCATTTCTTTGGGATAATGGATATATTGTGTGTTTTCATATAAATGCTGTGCATTTTTATGTGGAATCGGCATTCTAAATACTTTGTGAGACCTGCTGACAGCCAGCACAAAAAGGGTTAATCCTCTCCCAAGCTTGATCAGGTGACCCAGCTCTCTTTTAATTCGCAGAAGGTTTCAGGCCTCCATAGAATTATTTTTGTTGTATCTTAGCCTATTTATTCACACATTTTTTCTGCCCCAAAAATAAAAAAATACAGGCAAGATATTGAAAGTGGGCGATCTCCGTCAGACGCCTCATCTATCTGTGGGCTGCAAAGTGTGGCATTTGAGTCCTCCATTGAACTGCTTTTCCTGTGTCTTACCCTAGTTATTGACATCAGTTTGCTGAAAAATAATATTTTACAGGACAGATATTTTAAATTGCGGTTTAAACGCACACGGATCACATATCAGTTGGCTTAAAATCCATGTGGCCATCCAGTACATGGGTTCAAAGGCTTATTGGGATGCGTGTTACTTTGGTGCAGGGTAGGCTTGCATTCACTAATAGGCTAACAGTATGGGAGACACACTTTTTTCTCATGGGAACATGTTTGTCATGAGGCCCTCAAGTACATCTGTTCCAAGTGTTATTGGGGTGCGTGTAACTTTGTGGTAGGTCAGGCCTTGCATTCAATGCATAGGCAAACGCTATGGGAGACCCATTTTCTTATAATGGGAACATTTTTTCAGGAGGCCCTCCTCTACGTCTCGTCAAAGGGGTATTGGGGTGCGTCCTAATTTTAGCAGCCCAGCCATTCACTGCATAGGCAATAACAGTATAGGAGACCCACTATTTAATAATGGCACTTTAAGAATAGTAATGCCTACTGATGCCCCTATAAAAATAGGCCTTGTGACTTTCAGAGTCCCTCCTTCATAAATGAAACAGGATGTGTCTGATGATGTGTCACACACCACATGGCCAGCTAAGGTTGTTAAATGTTAAAATGACATTTCCCAGTGAATGCATTTGTGAAAGCACTACTAAAGTTTAACAACCCATCAAAAACGCTATGTGTGAACATAGCGTTTTTGTTGGAGGTACTTTTTTTGGGTTATTTCTTTTGCCTTACATACAAATTATTACCCTGGAAAGGATGTTCCTTAACATATTTCCCTGAAAAATCTATTTTAGTTTTGCTTTTGTATGGTTTAGTGTGCTCCTGTAAAAGTGACATCACACTCTGACAACACTGTTCACAGCAGTGACTTAGGAATCAGAAATGCTTCCAGGGGTCTTCCCCATGATGTTCCCATGTCATTTTAGCAGTGTTCCCATCGATTTCAGAATTTTTTAGACCCTAATATGACCCCTGGGGGGATCACGGTAAAAATGCTCGGTTTTCCCATAGATTTACATTGGGCTCGTTGCTCGGGTTGAGTACCTGAATATTCCAATTTGCTCGACCCGAGCAACGAGCACCCGAACATTTTAGTGCTCGCCCATCACTAGAACTAGCAAATCTGATCCTCACCCTCTCCTCTTTCTGGTTGGGAGGTGTGGGTCTGCTCGATGGAGAGATCTGAAACCCTCAGTCCCTACCTCATACAACCTCCTCCCCTACTCTGTGCTCATTCCCACTTCTTCCTTTCTTTTCTTTTTACTCACCTTTACTATCTAGAAATTTATGTCTATACCTCCTTATGCATAAATATGCATAGTATAGTTATTGTTGTCAACATAATATTTTTTTATTGATTTCATTGACAGAAGTAATCAATATTACCGAATGGAAGTAGTGGCAATCTTCGATACTAAACATAATCTCACTGAAAATGATATGCTAACAACAACCACACGGTTGTGATCAAGTTATACCAGCGTTTAGTATAAATGTTTATACTTCTATATTGTATATTCAGTTTCAATAAACTTGATTTATACAAAAAAGTTGCCATTTTCTGAGACCTGTACCTGTCCACTACCACCCATATCACGGTATTGCCCCTGGAAGGTGGTAGACCGGTGAGTCTATGGCCTGTCAGGTGTGAGTTCTTCAGCCAGCCGGCTATGAGTGCTTTTGGAATGGGCACAAACCCCACAAGCCTATATAAATTTCTTGACATCGGAACCAAGTGAAGGCCACCAAAAAACCCTGGCTATCGCCTCTCGTGTGGCCGTGATACCGGGATGAGCACTCATCCTGGACTCGTGAAACTCCTGCAGGAGTTTAGGCAGCAATAGTTCTGGCACAAACAATTTATCCCTAGGTCTAGAAGCCGGGGCCAGAGACTGAGCCCTCCCAATTTCCCATTCCAACTCTGAAGAGACCCCGTCACCACCACCCCGGGACGAAGAATGGAGGACGGCAGTTCAGGGGGATACAGGGTCAAAACTTCTGGACAGGGCATCTGCTTTAACATTTTTGGAACCCGGACGAAAAGTAATAGAAAACTCAAATCGTGAAAAAAAAAACGACCAACGGGCTTGTCTAGGAGTCAGTCTCTTAGCAGATTCTATATATGCCAAATTTCTATGATCCATGATTACAGTGACAGGGTGAGCCACCCCTTCCAAAAAGTGCCTTCATTCTTCGAATGCCAATTTGACTGCAAGAAGTTCTCTATTGCCTACATCGTAATTTATCTCGGTGGAAGAGATCTTCTTGGGAAAAAAAGGTGCAGGGTTTGAGGTTAGTAAGGGTGGCCAGACCCTGGGACAACATTGCCCCCACCCCAACCTCAGAAGCATCCACTTCCACAACAAAAGGTTTGAATGGGTCTGGCTGTACCAAAACCGGGGAGAACATTAAACATTTCTTAAGTGCCGAGAAGGACTCCTTGATGAGCCCTGACCAATTCTTTATGTCTGCTCCCTTGCGGGTCAGATCAGTGAGTGGCTAACCACTTGTGAGAAACCCTTTATGAGTTTCCGGTAATAGTTAGCAAATCCTAAGAAGCCTGAAGTCCCTTAAGATCTCGAGGCTGAAACCAGTCTGCGATCGCTTTCACCTTCTTAGGATCCATACGAAACCCCTCACAGGACACAATCAGACCCAAAAAAGGCAGTTCTTGTACAAAAAATGAACATTTTTCCAATTTAACAAACAATTGGCTCTCCCTGAGCCTTTAGAGAACTGTCCGTAGATGTTGTAAATGAGACTGACTGTCCGGGGAATACAACAAAATGTAATCCAAATAAATTATAACAAAGTGGAATATCAGGTCAGAAAGCACAACATTAATAAAGTTCTGAAAAATAGCGGGAGCATTAGAAAGTCCAAACGGCATAACCAGGTTTTCAAAGAGTCCCACCGACGTGAGGAACTCCTTTTTCCACTCATCCCCTTCCAGAACCCTTATCAGGTTGTCGGCTCCCCGGAGATCTAATTTGGAGAACCAATGAGCCCCTGATAACTGGTTACATATATCTGGGATGAGGGGAAGCGGGTAGGTGTTGCTTACAGTTATTTTGTTGAGCTCCCGAAAGTCGAGGCACGGCCGCAAGTCACCATCTTTCTTTGTTACGAAAAAGAACCCTGCTGCAATGGGTGAAATAGAAGGCCGAATAAGCCCCTTGCAGAGACTCTTGGTTACGTGCTTCTTCATGGCTTGTCGCTCAGGCCTGGACAAATTAAACAAACGAACCTTGGGTAGGTTGGCTCCGGGGACTAAATCAATGGCACAATCGAAGGGTCTATGTAGTGGAAGTGCCTCAGCATCGCTTTGGGAAAACACGTCTTCGAAATCCTTCAGGTATTCCAAAATACCTTCCAGACCGACATAGATTTTACAGAGGTGACAAGAGGTACCAGGTTACAACAGGAATCATTATCCTTACATCCCCACTGAGTGATCTCCCCCATCACCCAATCAATGATAGGATTATGGCGTTGAAGCCAAGGCATCCCTAGTACCAGTCCTCCAGGCAAGTTATCTAACACAAGACAAGTTAATTTTTCCACATAAGTGGGACCCACGTTCAGCAAAAAACTTCAGACATGAAACAAATACCATCGCGGGTGAGAGGAAACGACTCATTAGCCACAATTTTAACAGGATCCTTGAGCCTCTGTCCCTATCTCATTAAGCGTAGTGATGGGCGAGCACTAAAATGCTCAGGTGCTCGTTGGAATACTCAAGTACTCGGACAGAACAACGAGCACAATGTAAGTCTATGGGAGACCCGAGCATTTTTACAGCGATCCCCCTGGGGTCCTTTTAAAGTCTAAAAACATCTGAAAATAATGGAAACACTGCTTATATGGCACAGGGACATCATGGGGATCGCCCCTGATAGCATTCCTGACTCCTATTTCAAAGCTTTAAACAATTTTTTCAGAGTTTCATGCCATTTTTACCGATGCACCAAAAAAACATACCAAAACGGATTTTGCTGGGAAATATGTTAAGGAACATCCTTTCCAGGTTAATGACTTGTATATAAGGCAAAATAATTAAGCCCAGACCAAATTGTTCCTCCCCCACTTGGGCTATGTTGAGGCACAGCGTTTTTGAAGCGTTTTTCAGCTTTAACATTGCTTTCAACCATAAGTCTAAGGGGTAACGTTTCTCCTTGTGGAGAGTGACATGCCAGCTCTGGCTTGTCAAGGTAAGGAGGCTTATTCACCGTGCAATGCTCCTCTGGGAAAATAATATGCAAATTGCCTCTTCAGAAAGAAAGAGGACTTTTACTCTACAGCGCCACCTATTGGTAGTAGCGATCCTACAAGTCACAATCAACCCTTTAACGAGTCTTTTAATATGACTTAGGATAAAAGCCAAATCAGAATCTCAATTTGCAGACATGGTGTTTCGAGCTATTGGCTCTCGTCAGTGCAAAGTATGAGATCTGATTTGGCTAGGTGAGAGGCTCTGGACTGAGGTCTAAGGGGTAACGTTTCTCCTTGTGGAGAGTGACATGCCAGCTCTGGCTTGTCAAGGTAAGGAGGCTTATTCGCCGTGCAATGCTCCTCTGGGAAAATAATATGCAAATTGCATCTTCAGAAAGAGCCTCTCACCTAGCCAAATCAGATCTCATACTTTGCACTGATGAGAGCCAATAGCTCGAAACACCGTGTCTGCAAATTGGGATTCTGATTTGGCTTTTATCCTAAATCATATTAAAAGACTCATTAAAGGGTTGATTGCAACTTGTAGGATCGCTACTACCAATAGGTGGCACTGTAGAGTAAAAGCCATCTTTCTTTCTGAAGAGGCAATTTGCATATTACTTTCAACCAAAACAAATGCATTCACTGGAAAATGTCACTGTAACATTTACCAACCCTAGCTGGCCATGTGGTGTGTGACACATAAGCAGACACATCTTGTTTCATCTATGAAGGAGGGACTCTTAAAGTCACAGCCTATTTTTACAGCGGCATCAGGCAGCATTAATTTGCTTAAAGGGCCATTATTAAACAGTGGGTCTCCTAAACTGTTATAGCCTATGCAGTGAGTGGATGGGCTGGCAAGAATTATGACGCAGCCCAATACCCTTTCACGAGATTTAACGGAGGGCTTCCCTAAAAAATGTATTGAATGCAAGGCCTGCCCTGCTACCAAGTCATATGCACCCCAATAAGCCTTGGAACCCACATACTGGATGGGCCCAGGAAAATTCACTTCACATTATTCATTTTGTACTCCCATTCTGCTTTCTTATGCATTTACTGCAAGGCCTGCCCAGCTACCAAGTCATATGCACCCCAATCCCCCATTGGAAGAAACATTGAGGAGGGACTCTTAACAAAAAATGTCCCATTAAAAAGGAGCGGGTCTCCTAGACATGTAAAGCCCATACACTAAGTGTGTTGGCTGGCAAACATGTTCCCCTGTGGGGTATACCTCAACCTTTTCCATAACAAGTATTTTACACCCAGCAAAGCCACCCACCCTTGTTCGTGTGATGACACCTGGAGTGGACCCTCTGGGCCATGATACCAATCCGCCCCAGGCGAGCTGACCACCCCCTGTACACGGAGCATCAGGAGCAGGCCCAGGGTAATAAAGTACCACGACTGCTGAAACCAGGTGACCGGCTCGAAGGAGGCACGAGAGACTGTGTTTAGCAGGGTGAAGACGGGGGGAATCTCTAAGGAAATTCTGGCCCATATTAAAAGAGGATAGATGTTTGGCTAAATGTCTTTTGGACTATCCATCTATTACTTATAAGAAATCACCTAATTTGAAAAATCATATCGTCCGAAGTTATTATTCCGGTCCTCAACCGGGGAGGGCTTTTGGATCCTGGGGTCCTCTCTGGGGCTTCTTCCCATGCGGTAGTTGTATTGCATGCCCCAATATGGTACGAGGAACTACATTTGAATCCAGTAATGGTGAGACTTTCTCGATTACGCAGCATATCACCTGTGATTCTTTTGGAGTGGTATATTATGCCCATTGCCCTTGTCCCAAAATCTATGTCGGATTAACTTCAAGGCCTTTAAAGTCTAGAATTAGGGAGCATTACCGCGACATCATGAATGCCGCAGATATACAAGACATCTCCTCTCTAAAACCGATACCACGGCACTTTAAACTAATGCATGATTGTAATGCTAATCTTTTGAAGGCCTTTGGAATAGATAAGGTGCATGTTGATGTTAGGGGTGGTGACTGGAGAAAGATGCTTGCACAATTGGAAGCACGATGGATATCCAGGATTCATTCTGTACAGCCTGATGGTCTTAATGAGGTTATTAGTTTTGCACCGTTTTTGTAAAAATTTTCTGTTATAAGCTCTGTTTCCTCTCGCCCCCTTTATCCTTTTATTATTCTTTGTTTTAATTTTGATTTTAATTCTATGATTTTTTTTAGATGTTTTGAAATATGGCTGCCTTTGCTCCTGGCTGGGTGTGGATGTGGCATTCCAAGTCTGCTCCTTTCTCTGCATGTTCTGGAGGATTTTTCATGGTTCCATGCTTGCCCTTTTTCCAGTTGTTGCATTTGAAGGAACATATTATTGTTATTATTTTTATATTATATATTATGTGTCTTACACCTTCCATATATCATGTGGTCGTTTATCACATATGGACTTGGATGTCCTTTTCTTCTTCCTCCTCTTTTGGGGGACTCCCTTTTAAATATAAATATAGTTATTGTGATTGTTTCATTAACATGATATTCTCCCAATGGTACTATATTTTTTCACTACCTTAGCACTTCTCTTGTTTATTCAATGCATATTCACCTAAATAATCTAGTCTATCGTGCTATTGATATTGATATCATATACTCTAATTAGTAACTAGATTTATCGTTCACATTTTTAGTCCCTCTTTCCCTTCATAAAGGGCATATTTTTACTTGGAAACATAGGGAATTTTTACCTCTATTTAGTGCAGGTATTCTGTTTGATGTGGTGTCTCCTGTGCGTGGTCAGGTTTCTGGCGTCATCATGACGACGCGTCCCTGTGTTGCCGCTTCCTCTCTCCTGCTCTGATGCTTCGAGCTTGGAGGGGGCGCGGCTTCGCACGGCACCGATCTGTGACGACGCTTGTCCGGGTTTCTGGCGTCGTCATGGCAACGCGTCCGTGTGCTGCCGCCTCCCCTCTCCTGCTCTGACGCGTCGAGTTTGGAGGAGGCGCAGCTTCACACGGCGCCGCTCAATGACGATGCCTGGCCGGGCCACGCACAGGAAGCCCACATCAACGCCGCCTCCCAGCTCACTCCACTGCTTTATAAAAGAGTGCAGAGGCAGCCTAATTATGTTCCCTTTTGAGAAAGCTAACGCGAAACTCGCGTCAGGGGTCTCCTGCCCGCACCTTAAGGTAAATATGCTTTAGCAGCAACCTTACATTAACGCCTGGGTATATGCTGGGTTTATATTCTTATTGTCACTAGTGCTCATGTATGTCACATTACCCAGTATCCCCAATCTGGCTTGTCTTTTGCATTTTCATGTGCCTCATTATATTTGGCGCTTCTATATACCACTGTGTTCTTACTATTAAATTAAATCTGTGCATTCCTGTGGCTTTACTGTTTGCCAGGGAATTATAAGACTACAATATATGCAGCATTGCTATTTACCCTACGTGCGGTTCTTTGTGTGTTATGTTCCCCGCATAATTATGTCTATTCTTATCAATGGATTTTTTCTGTGATATTTATTATGTCTTAAATAAAGTTTGTAATTTTAGGCATTGCTTCTTTCTTTTTGTTGGACAACAGCGTACAAGGTAGTGGACCTGAGGGCAGAGAGCCACCATGTAGGCATCAAGAAGGCCTAGTAAGGAAGCAAAAGCGATAATTAGGCGCCGCCTACAGGATGATTAGGCAGGAAGACGTGTGATTTTGGTCAGTAAGGACTCGGGTGATGTCAGGTACAGATAGGTAGATGTGCGTGTCATCGGCGTAGTGATGAGATTGCAAACCGTGCCATTACATCAGCTGTCCCAGGCTGAAGGTGTAGATGGAGAAGCGTAGGGGTCCTATAACTGAACCTTGTTGAAAACCGAAAGACAGGTGTCGAGGTGATGTGGTGTGGGAGAGGAAGACAATGAAAGTCCCCCTAACAGTCTTGTTGGTTTTTAAAGACTCTGCCGATAACCCCAAAAAGGCCATTTGCACCACTGGCCATGCCCTCATAAGCAGGGGTAGCAAAACTACCAGCCTTACCACCACCAGCATGATCAGGCACATGGCAGCAAAGCACCCGACTTTGTTGGTTGAACATCAGGCTCCATGAACAGTGTCTGCGCGTGATACCACTGTTTCTTCCGCTGTTGTGCGTGCAAGCCAATCCCCTGTACGTGGTGCATGCAAAGATTCCTCCTATCCCGGCATCTTTAGTTGCACACAAACTCAACTAGCACCATTAACAATCACGTCCATGTCCTTGTCCCAATGCAGCGTTCAGTTGTCCATACCCCAGTCCTTGGAACGCAAGCGGAAATACGGAGGCAATGCCACAGAACAAAATTTACGCATTTCTCATCTGCTTGCGCTTGAAATGTTGCATCTTAAGCTCATGGGATGGGATGGAAGCTTTCCGCAACCTGAAGGTGGTGACCGTAACTAGGTACTCGGTCCACGCCCGCCACTCTTTCTCCCGGTCTACTATCATGACATTACGCAAGCAAGCACGTGTCCCACAACATTATCCGGGCCCTCAACAATGCTGTTACAGGGAAAGTGCAGGGACAGTACATCTCACTGACAGCACACTGGATTAGCGTACAAGAAGTCATGACCCAGTCGGACATTGGGAGACCATGTCACAGATGTTTGGAGGAGACAGGTTGTGCAAGGCTTTATATGTCATAGTTAGATTTTGAACTGTAGCCAATGGGTAATAGGAAGGCAGTGGATGGCCTGGCAGAGAGGAGAGGCTGACAGTTGGATTACTCTGGCAGCAGAGATTAGGATAGATTTGAGTTTTGCAAGAGTGCTAGAGGGGAGGCCAGAGAGTAGAAGGTTGCAATAGTCGAGGTGGGAGATCATGAGGGCATGCACACACATTTTTGAAGTTTCTTGGAAAGTACGGATCCAGGAAATGTTTTAGAGTTGTAGTGGGCGGGGGAGGCAAGGTCTTGGATATGTAGCTTGAAAGAGAGGGCAGAGTGGAGGATCACCTCAAGGCCACGAACATGTGGGACTATTTTTCCCGGTGTGCCATCCCGGCATTACACAGGCACGTGTCCCACAACATTACCCGTGCCCTCCACAATGCTGTTACTTGTTAAGTCCACCTAACCACAAACACATGGACAAGTGCTTGTAGTCAGGGACAGTACAGCTCACTGAGGGCACACTGGGTTAACATAGTGGAAGCCGGGACCCACTCCGACCTTGGTATGGTGCACGTCCTCCCACCCCAGAGTATTGCGGGCCCTACGTCTATCCAGGTTGCCCCCACAGTCTACAGCTCCTGCACCTCCTCCTCCTTCGCTTCCTCTTCCGCCTCCATCTCCAAAAGTAGCACATCAGTCACAAGCTTGAAGCACTGCAGCGCTGCCTCATCAAAGCGGCAACAGGCTGCGGTGAAGTTAATATGCTTAGGTGACAAACTGCACAATGATGAAAAGTTTAAAAACATATATGTGACATGCACAAGTGTGAACAAGTCGGAAAGACAATGCTCACACCACCCTATGGCTGAACAACAACAGGAAAGCACAAAATGACAAATTTGCAAAAATACTCTGCAGTAAAAAACATGACAGTAATCAGCAAGTGCTGAATAACAAATACAGGGTATTTAGTCGATACGTTTTTTGCAAAAAATATATACCAAAGACAGCTCATTTATGTACACGTCACACAGGAGAGGGGTGGGGTCTCCCAAACCATGCTGAGCACGGAAAAAACGGATTAAAAACATATATGTGACATGCACAAGTGTGAACAAGTCGGTAAGACAATGCCCACACCACCCAATGGCTGAACCACCTCAAGAAAGCACAAAATGACAAATTTGCAAAAATACTCTGCAGTAAAAAACATGACAGTAATCTTGACACTTGTGCATGTCACATATATGTTTTAAATCTGTTTTTTCCGTTCTCAGCATGGTTTGGGAGACCCCACCCCTCTCCTGTGTGATGTGTACATAAATGAGCTGTCTTTCACCACAAGCTCATATACTGGGAAGCGCCTGTCTGTATCCTGTTCATTTAGACACTGTTCACATGTTCAGGTTTTAAATACATTAGATAGGGACTGCTTCGTGAAGGGTTACCGTGACGTGGTGAAGCAGCTTGGTATATATTTTTTGCAAAAAACGTATTGACTAAATACCCTGTATTTGTTATACAGCACTTGCTGATTACTGTCATGTTTTTTACTGCAGAGTATTTTTGCAAATTTGTCATTTTGTGCTTTCTTGTCATGATTTGGTTTATTTGGTGTTATCCTCTTCCTTATCCTTATCCTCATCATCCACAAGCAGTAGAACACCAGGGTGAACGTATAACAGAATAACCCTCTGCAGCAGGGATAATGTACCCCCAGATGTTATGAATGAGTCACCGTAGGAGGCAAAAACAGAAATACTAGCTAAGTCCAGAAAACCAGAGAAGTTGGCAGCTATCGGATTGCAGACCCCTGAACCTATCAACAACAACTAGCAGTAGCCGTGGGGGGTTCCTACAGTGCCGTAGACCCCAGCCGGAGAACTAAATAGCCTAAAGACAGAAAGGGAAATCTAAACTGCCCCATAGCAGACCCCAAAGCAATAGGCAGCCCCCAACATATAATGACGGTGAAGCAAGATGAAAAAACACTCACACAGATAGAAAGATAGGCTGAGCAAATGATGGGGCCCAAGCTAACTAAATAGGACAGGATAGAAAAGCTGCTGTCTGCAATCCGCCAAAACCCTATCAAAACAAGAGCCAACAGGCTGATAGGGAAAAAAGCCCTGAAGAAGCTAGGCTTCAAAAAGACTATATCAGTACTCAGGTATTTTCTGAAGACAGAGCAAAAAGGAATTCAGCTCACCCTAGCAGGGAATGGCAGAAATCCAGAAAAACAAGGCAAAACAAAACCAAAACACAAATGCAAAAAGCAGAGCAGAAAACTTAGCTTTTGAGGAGCAGGAATCAGACTGGTCTCCTAGAATCCCTCAGAGAGATCACCAGCAAGGCAGAAGGGCGTCGGCTGCCTTATATCCAGTCAGCAATTCCCGTCACCCAGTCATCATCATCCAGCTCAGGTGCTTGGTAATCAGCCTCACTACCTTCCTTCACCAGAAGAGGGAGTTCATCAGACCTCAATGGTGAAGGGGAAAATGAACTCACAACACCCAGAGGAGTCTATGATTCTCACCATTTCAGTGTTTTTTTTACTACTCCATATTCACGGACCACTCAGGAGCAGCCTGTGTATTGATGAAGGTCAGATGTATTGACTGAAACGGTTACTGCCTTTGACTGCAAATAAAATCCTTTGTTTATTCTCAAGTAGAGTGCCAGAAATTTACTTTTATTATTTTTCTTCTGGGAGAGACACAGATCAAATGGGACTAATATTGCAGTTTGAATATAAGCTTTTATTTTTTTCTGTATTTCTCTGATTTTATGGGTTATGAGTAGAGATGAGCGACTTTGCCTTATTTTGGGTCGAGTTGGGTTTCATGAAACCCGACTTTCGCAAAAGTCGGATCGAACGAAATCGGCCGATTTTAGTGAAAAGTCGAAGGCCGACTGAAACACGAAACCCAATGCAAGTCAATGGGGAAGAACAGTCTGCAGGAAGTGGAGGCCAGGAAACACACCTACAGTGCCCATTTTAAAGCCAACGACATCAAATCTTATTACTGAAGCTTGTCAACCTTAATTTACTTCATAATACTAGTTACGCACTGAAAAATAGGGGTTATTTGGCTAAATTTGTGGGGGGTAGGGCTGGCTCCAGGTTTTTATGTGCCCTGGGCCAAAGAGCGCCCCTTTAACACATACCACAACTCATGATGCTCCGATACGGCAGAGAATTAGTGGTATACTACAATGAAAAATACTTCACTTTTTACATCTCATGACTGATATCCATTTTAAATTCTCCAATAGCTCCAAAAACGGACAGTATCTTACTCCATACAGTATTATGGCCACCGCATAGTGCGCTATACAGAGTAATGAGGCCCATCTAGTTCTCCATACAGAATCATTGGTCCCATATAATGTTTGAAACAGTATATGATGAGCTCCACATAATGCTACAGTATATGTTGGTCCCCATGGATGAAGCTGCACTGTCTTATGGGCCCAAATAATGCTCCATATATAATGGGCCCCATTTCTAATGCTCTAGTGTATAATGGGCCCTGTAAATGCTGCTCCAGTGTCTGATGTCCACCTTTGGAATGCTCCAGTGTATGGTGGGCCCCATATATCATTCTCCAGAGTATAGTGCTCCCCAAAAATTGCTGTCCCAACATTGAAAACAATTAAATCATAGAATCATAGAATCGTAGAGTTGGAAGGGACCTCCTGGGCCATCTGGTCCAACCCCCTGCTCAAAGCAGGATTCGCTAAATCATCCCAGTCAGATGTCTGTCCAGCCTCTGTTTGAAGACTTCCATTGAAGGAGAACTCACCACTTCTCGTGGCAGCCTGTTCCACTCATTGATCACTCTAACTGTCAAAAAGTTTTTCTAATATCTAATCTGTGTCTCCTCCCATTCAGTTTCATCCCATTGCTTCTAGTCTTTCCTTGTGCAAATGAGAATAACGTTGATCCTTCTACAATGTGACAGCCCTTGAGATATTTAAATAAGTCTCCTCTAGTAAGTCTCCTCGCTAGGGAATCCCTGTACTAGTCTGGGCGTACAGACGAGATGTCATTGCGCTGTCTGATCAGAATATCACTGTCAGGAAACGCGGAAGACGTCATGGCGGTGGAGCAGGGAGAGGTAAGTATTTCAACCTTGCAAGTGCTGTGATCCTGAGCAAGCAGGGGGGGCCCACTCGTTTGCGACGGCACTGGCACAGGGCCCCTGATAGTACGGTGGTGTGTCTGACAGCGGGTGGGCCGAACCTGCACTTTCCTTTGCACCTTCCTCTTTGTCACCGTGTAAGATGGAACTGTCTATGGGAAGGGTAACCTGAGTTTCATGAGGGTCAGATTCAGGCTGTGTAGAGTGCGAGGGGAATGTAGTGGTCTGGGTCAATGTACCAGCAGAATCATCGAGCAGTGGCTGGGCATCAGTGCACTTGTGTCGCCCCCAGGAGTACGGTCGCCACAGTGGCATTACCTTCCTCCTAGGGAGTGTGATGTCATGCTTGGGAGCAACGAAGGATCTCTCTAGCAGGTTAACTGATTGGGCGGCATTATTCCCACGAGTCACGACCCTCGTGGGAATAACCACCTTCAGCATCCATGAAGGCAAAGTGTTTGTTTTACGTGGGCAGTATGGTTGCAAAGCTGAACCTTAAAGGAATAACCAGAAGGGCACCACCAGGAGTGGAGCCTGTGGCGTAATTTGACTCAACACGGGCAACCTCAACCATCCAGCAACCGAAAAGATGCACCCATTGCAAGCTCAATTCCGTTAATGAACGAGACTCCGTCATGCCCCCGCGGTCCGCGTCCAGCTTACTAGAGGGACACGCGAGGCTCTGGCACGCGAGATTGGCCAATAACTGGTGTGTCATGCCCTTACATGTCCGTGGCTGCATGTGCGCTACACTGAAAGGGCCAGCGTGTGTCGCTTACAGGTGCAGATAACCCGCTGAACACCGTTAGTGATGGGGATCTGGGATTACAATTATTACCCGCGAACGATGATTTCCCAGTAAGTGCAGGTCAACCGCAGTTCCAGAATTAGGCCTAACCATCATTCCTGAAAAAATGACAAACTTACGTGTGCAAACCACAGGTGCTGTAGCTTACTTAACAGCTCGCCAGCCGTTCTCAGGCCCAGTATGGATTACACGTGATTGCACAAAGGTGACAAAGGGTACCGTATCACCGCATAACATGTATGGATAGTATAGTTTACACATTCAAAATATATGTCTATAGATCAGGTGGCAGGCTCAGACGGTGTCAGGCCCAGTATGGATTTGACAGCCCAGACTACACAGCGGAGGAGCAGGGAGCGGTAAAGATTGCAAATGCTGTGGCCCTGCCCAAGCAAGGGGGGCCCACTCGTGGGCGTCGGTACTGGCACTGGTCCCCTCATAGTACGGCGGTGTGTCTGACGGCGGGTGTGCACCCCCACCGTCAGAGACACTTGATTGCACTATGAGGGACCCTGTGCCAGTGCCCACGCCCAAGAGTCGACCTTACCACCTGTCCAGGGCAACGGCAATAGCATGGTTTCATGTGCTAGGTGGTGACCCTTGCCTTGGGGGGAGGCAGCAAAGATAGGGAGGTTTACAAAGTGGCATATGTTGATGTTGGACATTCAGCTGATGCAAAAGGCGAAATTGGACAAGTCCCAGGAAGAGGAGGACCAAAGCAAGCAATTTTTCTGTCAACCTATGTGTCATCAGGGGAAGGAGGGACAAAATCCTTGGAAACCCATGCATGGTTCATTTTAATGAAGGTTAGATCATCCACATTTTGGGTCAACAGACGGGTGGGCAAGCGAGCACCTGCAACGCATATTGTGCCAATTCAGGCCAGATGTCCAGTTTAGCGCCCAATAGTCAAAGGGGAATGACCTGTGAGGGAGAACATCGACATGGGAGGAAAAGTAGTTTGTAACCATAGTTGACAAGTGCTGTCTCCTGTCACTTTCCATCGATGCAGTATTACCAGTCGTGTGAGCGGGACTTGAAAAATCAGTCCACAACATGGTCATGAAACCCCTGTCTCCAACTCCACTTCTGATGTGTGCACCACGAACACCTCTTCCAAGCTGCCCCTGGCCCCTACGGCTCGTGTGAGAACCATCACCGCTGCTGTGTGCTGGGAATGCCTCAACCAACCGGTTTACCAGAGTAGCTTGTTTGTTAGCCAATATTAGGTCAAGGTTCTCCTGTGGCATGATGTTTTGGAATTTGCCTTTATAGCATGGATCCAGGATGTTGGCCAACCGGTAGTCGTCATCGTTCATCATTTTGGCAATGTGGGGGTTCCTTTTTAGGATCTGCAAGGCATAATCTGACATGTGGGCCAATGTTCCCGATGTCAATGATGCAGTGCGACTGCTTGGTGGAGGAGCACTTTCAGGCAAATCCACATCCCTCCAGTCACGCACAAACCCTGTACCAGACCTTGCCACGCCAACATTTTCTCTAGACACACGAGAAGCATCCTCCTCCCCTAAATAATCATCCCCATCATCACCCTCCATCTCCTCTACTTCCTCCACCTTGTCCAGGAGAGGTCCCTGAGCAGACAATGGCTGTCATCAAGGATTCCCTCCTCCTCTTCTTCTTCGTCAACCTCGGCTGCAGACGCCTGCTCCTTAATGTGTGTCAAAGTTTGCATGAGCAGACGCATAAGTGGGTTACTCATGCTTATGATGGCGTCGTCTGCGCTTACCAGCCGTGTGCATTCCTCAAAACACTGAAGGACTTTACAGAGGTCTTTCAGCTTCGACCACTGCACACCTGTCAACTCCATGTCTGCCCTCAAAGTGCCTGCCCGTGTATCCTCCCACAAATGCATTACGGCCTGCCTCTGTTCGCACAGCTGCTCAACCATGTGCAGGGTGGAGTTCCACCTTGTTGCAACGTCGATAATTAGCCGGTGCTTGGGAAGGTGTAGCAATCGCTGCAGCTTCTGCATACGACTGGAGTGTACGGGTGACTGGCGGATGTGTGAGCACAGTTTTCACACCTTCTGGAGCAGGCCTGTTAACTCCGGATAATTATTGAGGAAGCACTGCACCACCAGGTTCAAGGTGTGAGCCAAGCAAGGTATATGTCTGCGTTTTGAAAGGGCTATGGCAGCCACAAAATTACGGCCGTTATCGCTAACTACCTTGCCTGCCTCAAGATGTAGACTGCCCAGCCATGACTCAGTTTGTTGCTGAAAGTAGTCGGCCAGTACCTCCGCGGTGTGTCTGTCGCCCAAACACATCATCTTCAACACAGCCTGCTGACGCTTTCCACTAGCTGATCGATAGGGGGACACCTCATGTGCAACACTGGCAGCTGCGGATGGAGTGCTGCTGCGACTGCGCTCTGGGGACGAGCTTTCGCTTCTAGAGGAGTAGGAGGAGGAGGGTCGAACTGGGTACCTTTCCACTCACTGATTGCTTGAGTGCATGGACAATGCGGTCCTTCACATGAAGGTGGAGGGCTGGGATGGCTTTGCGAGAAAAGAAGTGGCGACTGGGTAGTTCATAGCATGGCACTGCGTAGGCCATGAGTTCGCGGAAAGCTGCGCTTTCCACCAACCGATAGGGCATCATCTCTAACGAGATTAGTTTGGCAATGTGGGCGTTCAAACCCAGTGTACGCGGATGAGAGGATGAGTACTTTCTTGTCCTACTCATAGTCTCTGGCAGGGTGAACTGGACTTGAGAGATGCCTATGGTGGAACTAGCGGTGGACAGGGCGGACTGAGAGAGGGTTGATGATGGTGATGGAGTTGGTGTTCTTTCTGATGGCCTAGATTCAGTCTTTCGTTGATATAACATTGTGATTCCCTGACAGCTTTGGCCTTGCAACGACACCTCAACATTTGCTGCTGTGCTAACCGGTGGGCTTACAGTGGGGGAAACAATGTAGCATTGCTGACTAGCTTCTTTGGGAGCATTTGCACATGTGGTAAATGAGGTTTGGTGTTCCGTCCACGCTTGCAAGTGCATGGTGGTTAAATGTCTAAGCATGCAACTGGTATTCAAATTTTTCAGATTTTTCCCTCGGCTAAAGGTCTTTGCGCACTTCTTACAGATAACCTTGGCCTGATCATTAGGATTTTGTTCAAAAAAGTGCCACACTGCACTCTTCCTGCTATGGAAGACATTTTGCGTCCTTGCACACTGTGCTATTTTGACCATCTGGCCAAGCAGTCCAGCAACTTTTTGGCTTTTTGTAACCCGTTTTTGGACTGCTCCATGCCTGCCAGATAACAGCTGTTGCGATGTCGATGCCTGCTGCGGATGCTCCTCCTCTTCGGAGCTATTGGCAGCAGCACCCTCTTCCCTCAATGGATGCCAATCTGGGTCAACAACTGGGTCATCCATCACCTCCTCTTCAATGTCATGTGCACCTTCCTCTGTGCCACCGTGTATGGTGGTATAGTATGCGGGAAGGGGCACCTGAGTTTCATCTGGGTCAGAATCTGGCTCAGTACACTGCGAGGACAATGTCGTGCTCTGAGTGAATGTACCAGCAGAATCATCTATCAGTGGCTGTGCATCAGTGCACTCCATGTCAGATTCATCTTGGCCTGGGTAATTCACCATTTCACTTGATAATCCAGGCATGGAATGTGAAAAGAGCTCCATGGAGTAATCTTTTGTGTGGCCTGCCGCATCCTTCAATTTTGGTTGGGGTGAAGGACACAAAGAAAGGTGTGGTTCATGACCATGAGCCTCCAAAGACAACTCAGTGCTTTTATTTTTTAAAAGTTCAGAAGAGGAGGCGATAGAGCTGGAGGCCGAGTCAGCAATGTAAGCCAAAACTTGTTCCTGAAGCTCTGGCTTTAAAAGCGGTTTACCTACTCCCAGAAAAGGGAGCCTTTGAGGCCTTGTGGAGCCAGACAATGATGCAGGCTCAACACCTCCTGCATTAGGTGTTATTTTGCTTTTGCCACTACCAGCAGATCCAACACCAACACCATCATTAACAGCTGGCAACCCCCGCCCACTAACACGGCCTCTTACACCACACTTCCTCATTTTTTTGAAAAATGTACCCATAATTCCACCAACGATATGGAACTGTAAAACAAGGTACAAGGTGTATATAGGACAGGGGAGAATTTAATTCTTCTACCACTTCTGGACACTGATGTATTGTGTCAGGCCCAGTGCATATCACACCGCTGTATGACAGGATGAATTTGGCAGGTGTGAAAAATGTTATATAGGACGGGAGAAATGGAATGTCCTTACACACTTCTGGACACTGATGTATTGTGTCAGGCCCAGTGTATATCACACCGCTGTATGACAGGATGAATTTGGCAGGTGTGAAAAATGTTATATAGGACAGGGCAGGATTGGAATCTCCCTAGAGTGTAGGTCTGTAAGAACGGAACAACTCCTTGACTTATCCTTACAGAGTCACACCCTTCGCTTCACTGTGGCCGTGATAACAGCCGTTACACGGTACTGAGAGAGCAGCGTGCACGTACACCGGTGTATGTTAAATTGTCAAGCTCCGTGTTTTTTTAGTATACGGACTGACACACGCTGTCTCTATAGTTTTGAATGTAATCAAACAGCAAATAGACTAGACTGTTTGAAAAACAGACAAAACTATAAGGTGGAGGTCTGTAAGAACGGAACAACTCCTCGACTTATCCTTACAGAGTCACACCCTTAGCTTCACTGTGGCCGTGATAACAGCCGTTACACGGTACTGAGAGAGCAGCGTGCATGTACACCGCTGTCAGGTGTATGTTAAATTGTCAAGCTCCGTGTTTTTGTATACAGACTGACACGCTGTCTCTCTATAGTTTTGAATGTAATCAAACAGCAAATAGACTAGACTGTTTGAAAAACAGACAAAACTATAAGGTGGAGGTCTGTAAGAACGGAACACCTCCTCGACTTATCCTTACAGAGTCACACCCTTAGCTTCACTGTGGCCGTGATAACAGCCATAACACGGTACTGAGAGAGCAGCGTACACTGCTGTACGGTGTGAAAAAATGCACGCTCAGTATCTCACCAGGACAAAAAAAAAGGATTGCTTTTAAAAAAGCAGTTTGCAAAGCAGTGTGAAACCAGCAATGCAGCTATCAGGTAGCCTTATAAGGCAGCCTAACAACCAACAGAGCTGATCCACCAAAATATAGCCTCCCCTTGCACTGCACAGTGAATGGTGTGTTGTACAGGCAAAATCGCTAGCAGCAGCAGCTGATTTTTTTTCTTCTTCCCTGCCTAACGCTCTCCCTACAGAATCTGCAGCAGCAGCATCTCTCCCTATACTGAGATCAGCAGAAGTAAGATGGCGGTCTGCATCCCCGCCCTTTTATACCCCAGTGACGCCCCCCAAAGCAAGCCAATCACTTGCATGCCCTTCTCAAAGATGGTGGGGACCGCTGCCTATGTCATCACGTTGCACACAGTGTCCGTTCTTCCTCATTGGCTGAAAAAGGGCGCTGAAGCATGTTTTGAAACGCGATTTTGGCGCTAAAGTCGCTGACCTCGTGGCCGACCTCACACTGAGGTCGGGTTTCGTTTCATGAAACCCGACTTTTGCGAAAGTCGGCGACTTTTGAATTTTTTCGACCCATTTCGCTCAACTCTAGTTATGAGTTATTTGGTGCTTGTTTTTCGTTCCTAGCTTTTTCCTTTGATTTTATCTTTCCAGTTGGTTATAAGGGATTCTAATATAAGCCCATATATTCTGTGATGTATATCAGGTTCTGTGATTTAATTGCATTTTTTAATAATAATTTAATTCACGATTATTCACTTAATTTATTGTTCATTACATTTTTTAATAAAATAACATATTTGTCTTTTTTACACATCCTAATACTGATTTATTTATATTTCTATACGTTAAAGAAAACATTTTTCTAAGTGTATACACTTCACAACAAACACTTTTCCATATATTTTATTATATATATTTTTTCTCAAATTATCCATCACTTTTTTTAAACTGCTTTTATCTTTATAGCTTTATCATATCACTTTTTATTCTGCATTTCTCACCCATTGCACATTTGCACTTTCACTGGTCACTTGGTGGTGTCACATTTGGCACTTTTCACATGCATGGTTTGGTTTCCTGACATCCCTCACTATCACTTTACCTGATTGATCGCTACCAGATCGCTCTATGCAGCATTATTTATCTTGGTCTTACCTGCAGATTTTCATCCTGAACCTCCTGCTTCACTATGGATGCTGAACGCTTGCGTGGTGTGGGTTCGTCCGGTCTCCATGGCGATGCGTCCATCCAGCGTCGATCCGGTCACACTTTATCCCAGAGTTCCTCTCCTTGCCTGGATTAGTGCAGGACCTTGGTTTGTTGGAAACCCATATAAATACACCTTTGGAAGCACTCATCCGTACCCTCTCTGTCACGCGATCGCAGGTCATCAATGGGTTGGCATGACCACCAGGGGTCTCCAGCAGACATCTATGGTTGTTACTGCCTGATCCTATGAATGCTGCCCGGTGGTCGGCAAACATAGCAAGTGAGCAACTCTGCTACATACAGGCGATCTGATCATCACCTCTATGTAGTAGAGCCAATCGGGTTATGGCAGCTTCTAGTCTCCCATGGAGACTATTGAAGAATGCCTGTCGAGACAAGGGGGGGTCAGCGGGCGCCCCGCTTCGCTAGCTGAAACTGCATGTGTGGGGAGGAGGACTCCCAGACAGTGAATGGGCAGGTACCCAGGGGACCGCCATCAGGGTTCCTGAGGGAATGATACTGGGAGGACAGTAAAAGGAAAGACTTGACTGAAGTTGTCAGGGAAACCGGGTGCGGGGCGAGCATAAAAGGAGTAGGGGGTGCGCTGAAGTGGTAGTTGGGGGAGAGTGTGACAGGAGGCAGGAAGCCGGGTGACTTGCAGGGGCACCTACAGGAGCCTGTGAGGATACTGTGCACTCACCAACAAGGGAGACGTGAGAGACTTTTATCGGAGGCCGCTCCCCGCCCCTGTTCGCGGAGAGCCACCCCCCGCCTTTGTGGGACAGATCCTTTACCTCAGGTCGCAGCTGTGACTACATGTAAACCAGCTACAGAGTCCTGGACACTGCCCCCCCCGGCCTTCTCTCACCACGGCGACCCTGTCATTACCAGCCTCATGGGAATAGGTGAGATTAGAGGCCCATTTCCCGGCTGTGGTGGGACCCTTATCATAGGACGGTTACTGGTCATTTGGGGAACTGCGTCATTACCGTGCCCCACCGTCATCGTTTCTTCAGGGCCTTTTGCGCCCCACCGTCATCGTTTCTTCAGGGCCTGTTGCGCCCCACCGTCATCGCTTCTTCAGGGCCTGTTGCGCCCCACGTCAT
Organism: Dendrobates tinctorius; assembly: GCF_039654945.1. Lineage (NCBI taxonomy): Eukaryota > Metazoa > Chordata > Amphibia > Anura > Dendrobatidae > Dendrobates > Dendrobates tinctorius. Next base: position 8,050,508 of record NW_027361731.1, on the reverse strand, counting down.
CGTTTCTTCAGGGCCTGTTGCGCCCCACCGTCATCATTTCTTCAGGGCCTGTTGCGCCCCACCAGCATAGTTTCTTCAGGGCCTGTTGCGCTCCACCATCATCGTTTCTTCAGGGCCTGTTGTGCCCCACCGTCATCATTTCTTCAGGGCCTGTTGTGCCCCACCGTCATCATTTCTTCAGGGCCTGTTGCGCCCCACCGGCATCGTTTCTTCAGGGCCTGTTGCACTCCACCATCATCGTTTCTTCAGGGCCTGTTGCGCCCCACCGGCATCGTTTCTTCCGGGCCTGTTGCGCCCCACCGCCATTGTTTCTTCAGGGCCTGTTGCGCCCCACCAGTATCGTTTCTTCAGGGCCTGTTGCGCCCCACCGGCATCGTTTCTTCAGGGCCTGTTGTGCCCCACCGTCATCGTTTCCTCAGGGCCTGTTGCGCCCCACCGTCATCGTTTCCTCAGGGCCTGTTGCGCCCCACCGTCATGGTTTCTTCAGGGCCTGTTGCGCCCCACCGGAATCGTCTCTTCAGGGCCTGTCGAGCCCAATTTCTTCCCGGAATATCGAGGCGTCAAGGCAGCCGCATCAGTGACCTCTACGCGGCCACGCTTGTGATCCTGACAGACCCCTGGAAGGATAAGTTTACTATAGGAGATAAGGACCCCTAGTTTGGTCATACGTGGCCTATAGCACCTGGGCAAACCGGGTTAGTCGCATTTACAATAAGAAAGCGTTGTTAGGATTGTTGAGTCCCTGCGTGGACTGGTTGTTATTTAAACCTTTTGTTTGCTCAATATAGCCCTAGCGGTTACAGTTTATAAAAGTTTATTCCACAAACCACACTCAGTCTCGTCACTGCATCCTGCGAACCTGCTGAACCCTACACATGGACCAGGGATTGTCCCGCCGAACTCCCGCTCTCCTTTAAACATGGGCAAAATGCTACTCAGACAACACAGGGTGAGGGAAAACAGTGTGGCACTGTTTTATTGAACCAGAAAACAGGCAGATAACACAGAAAAGTCCCAGCAAAATACCCAAGATGGTGCACATTACAGAGTCTCATCCTTCCGCTGACTCGTTGGGATAACAGCAGCTGTGACTTCAGAGCTCCCAGGGTCGCTGCCCCACCTGTGGCATGCGTAGTAAGATGACAGTTCATTGAGTCCATGCAAAGTACAAGGCCAGTTGATCTGTGGATCACAACCTGCCTTCTCCAAATGTATCCAGGGTTCAGCGATGGCCAATGGAGCAGATCTGTATTCCTCCAACCGAGGTTGAAAACCCCTAGGTTGTTTCCTATAGAATGATAGATCCATGTCCCTCGTGAAGGAGCCATGATGTAAAATTGCTGCTTTCCTGTCTCTGGTCCTTTGGATGTACGGATGTCTTGGCAGAATCTCTCTGGCTGTTTCTCTCTCAGTCTCTTTATACAGAGGCATGTAACCTATTTTTAGACTTAACAAGTGTTCCCCATTCAGTATTTACATAAAGGGTAAGAATGGTGAAGAGATCAAGCAGCATTACTTGATTATTTAAACTGTTTGCATAGCTTTTCCCTCTCTGCTTTCGAAGTCAACAAACTGGCTCCATAATACAATGCATAATCAGCAAACATCACTAGTGATCAAGAATAAGCGCACAATAAAAGTCAATATTACCAGCTTACACAAACAAAAGTCTGTTTTCTTGACCAACCAGAAATCAACACTTAAATATGAAAGCCAACATACAGATAACATTCTATTATTCTTTGTTTGCTTAATATAGTCATCTGGTTAATTAAGATACAATGCTGTATGTTTCACAATGCCAAAAGGAATAAAAAATGTTTTTAAAAATATTTAAAAAATATGAAAGTTCAAAACACCCCCTTCGACCCATTCAAAATAAAACAAAAATAAAAATCAAACATACACATATTTGGTATCGCCACATTCAGAATCGCCCGATCAATATAAAAAAAGAATTATCCCAATAGCTAAACGGCGTAACGAGAAAAAAGTCAAAGCGCGAAAATTACGCTTTTTTTGGACGCCGCAACATTGCATTAAAATGCAATAACGTTCGATCAAAAGATCGTATCTGCACCAAAATGGTATCATTAAAAACGTCAGGTCAGAACACAAAAAATAAGCCAACACTCAACCCGAGATCATGAAAAATGGAGCCTCTAGGGGTATTGGAAGATGGTGCAATACTTTTATACTTTACCTAATAAAGATGAGTTATTTTTACTGATACATGTTTGCTTTGGGTTATTTATTTTCTGTTGGTATTTGGTTTATTTTATAAAACTCCCATATAATATTCCATCCTTGAACGCACGCCGGGCACATCATGTTTTTGTACAATTTGTCAATAATATATATATAGGTTTCCTCATCTGAGTTATTTTTGAAGGTCAACAAAATGCAATTTTCCAGTAATTCATTTCTAACATTCCAGGTATAATAATGACTTCTGTCTGTGTGGGATTTTTGATGTTTAAAAAGGTTGTCCACTAGTTGGACAATCCCTTCTTATTCCTCATGTTTGGTCCTGTTAATATAAAAATACTTATACAAACCTCCCATGCTGGCGCCATCTCAGCGGTGTCGGCACTTGCATTCTTAGGGCTTTCTGAGGTTTTTACGTCATGTGAGCCCTGTGCCCAATCAGCGCTGGCGTCACTGTCCCCACTTTTGAACAAATTGAGCATCATGAGACAGTCAGAGCAGAGCAGCTGCAGCCCTGGCTTCCTGATGATGTTCAATATGTCCGAAGGACCAGTGAAGCTGCCGCTGATTGGGCGCAGGGCTCGTGTGATGTGACAACCTCACATAAGCCCCAGGACAGTGATTCTCGAAACTGTTGAAGTGGAGCCGGCACGCCAGCGAGTATGAGTGTTCTTATTTTAATGAGGCAAAATATGAGGAATGAGTTCATTAAGAAAAAAAATATAGTATATATATAATTATCCCTTGATTAGAAGATTCACTGACAATAGGATAAAACTAAACTTTATTAATTCCAAATGTAAAACTATACCCACAATTCACCCCCTGAAGGTTAGTCAGAAGGTGACTAATAGATAAACATATACCCCACATCTCAGTATACAGGGTGAGGTGACGTATTCACACTCGCTCTCCAAGTCTCTCATTTCTATGGGTTTCATCGTCCTCACCAAACTCATCAGGAGACTATTTAATATTGACCTATATTCAAGCAAGACTAGACAAAGAAAACCCTAAAATCATGTATCATGTTATAAGAAGCAGTCAGAAAACTAGCCACATATTGGCAGATCCCAGACTTCACACTATATACCGTATTTTCCGGCGTATAAGACGACTGGGCGTATAAGACGATCCCCGACTTTTCCAGTTAAAATATAGCATTTGGGTAATACTCACCGTATAAGAATACCCCTCTTCCAATGGAAAAAAATTTAAAAAAATCAGATTTGATTTCAATATGGTAATTTTAATTCAAATGCTTATGACATGCAAAAAAAAGGAAAAATGTCACTTATATTATACATGTTTATAAGTGACAGCCTTATGTTTATAACAGTGCAAGTGGATTAAACTTTTCCTAATTCACTCTAAAGCTGAAAGGAAGGATAAGTGTTATGAATGAGTCACCGAAGGACGAAAAAACAAAAATACAAGCTAAGTCCAGAAAACCGGAGAGGTTGGTAGCTATCGGATTGCAGACCCCTGATCCTATCCACAACAACTAACAGTAGCCGTGGGGGGTTCCTACGATGCCCTAGACCCCTCGATCACAGCCGGAGAACTAAATAGGCCTAAAGAAACAAAGGGGAAATCTAAACTGCCCCAGGGCAGACCCCAAAGCAAAAGGCAGCCCCCAACATATAATGACGGTGAAGCAAGATGAAAACACTAACACAGATAGAAAGATAGGTTGAGCAAACGATGGGGCCCAAGCTAACTAAAAAGGACAGGATAGAAAAGCTGCTGTCTGCAATCCGTAAAAAACCCTACCAAAAAAAATGTCCCAACCGTCTGATAGGAAAAACAGGCCCTGAAGTCGCTAGGACTTCAAAATGACTATATCAGCACTCAGGTAAATTCTGAAGACAGAGCAAAGAGACAAACTGATCAGAGACAAAAATGGAACTCAGCACACCCCCGACCGGGGATGGCTGAACTCCAAAAAACAAGGTAAACAAAATAAAACTAATAAGTTCAATAGCAGAGCAAAAACTTATCTTTGGGAAGCAGGAATCAGACTGGTCTCCAAGAATCCAGCACAGAAATCACCAGCGACTCAGAAGGGCGTCGGCTGCCTTATATCCAGTCAGAAGTGCCTGTTACCCAGTCATCATCTACCAGATCAGATGTTTGATAAGTAGCCTCACTACCTTCCTTCACCAGAAGAGGGAGTTCATCAGACATCGACGGTGAAGGGGAAAATGAACTCACAACAGATAAGACAATAAACCCATGGGAGCTGCCATGCTGTTTGTTTTTTAAGCTGTCAACCAAACTGGAACTGATATTGATAGGAGGAAGATAAACAATAGAGACCGGGCAAGTCGAGTTAGCAACGGCCATTCTAACTACGGTACCAGCTACGGTACCGTACTTTTACAGGTTTCGCTGGCATGATGACTGTTTCCATTTAAAAGCCTTCAAAATCCTCCTGTTCGTCATCTGATATCATAAGTACATCAATGACATCTTGTGATACATCTGTAAGGCAGTCATCATATGAATTGAATTCCGTATCAGATGGTGTGGGCTCAGCTTCGGCTTCCTCTTCATCTTGCCACAAGTAGTCGTCCTCCATACCATCTAATGAATTTGATATGCCACACTTCTTGAAAGACTTGATTACTGTTTCTGCATCAATATCATTCCAGGCTTTTATGACAAACATGCACAAAACATCCAACTGTGGAGCACGCATGTTTCCTCCTTTTGTGAATGACTTTTCGCCGCTAACCATCCATTCATTCCACTGTTCTCGAATGCGATCTTTAAATGGCTTGTTTAGGTACACATCCAGTGGCTGTACCAATGATGTCAATCCTGCCGGAATCACTGCCGCATGTGTATTTAGTTTTGCAAGCCTTTGTTTGGTGCTTTGAGTTAAATGAGCCCTGAACATATCCCACACCAGTAGACTACAGTTTTGAATAAGTCCACCTGGTCGCCTGCTCCATACATTATCAAACCATAGCTTTACCGCTTCTTCATCCATCCAGCCTTTTTCATTCACATGTACAAAACAACCAACAGGGAACTTGAGTTTCGGCATTGTTTTTCTTTTAAAAATAATCATTGGTCTCAGTTTGGCGCCATCAGCTGCGCATCCTAACACCACTGTAAAACTGGACTTCTCATGCCCCGTTGTTTTAATTAAAATTGTTTTTTCACCTTTTTGATGGACAGTTCTATTTCCAATCATATCAAAATTCATTGGAGTCTCATCCATATTTCCAATATTACTTAACGGATAGCCATGTTTAGAGCGCTGTTTTGTTACGTATCGATGGAAACTATTTAGCTTGCTATCAAGATCTGCAGGTAATTTTTGGGCAATTTTCGTCTTTTGCCTCAGTACCATATTATGCCTTGCCATGAACCTAGTACACCAGGATACAGTGGCCTTAAAGCTGTTGCTGTGATCTGGGTTAGATTTGGCCCACTGAAGTGCAAACAAACGTTTTGGCAATGCTCATTCACCATGTCTGCTATATGTTTTTCAAGTTCTGGCCAATGTGGGGTGCCTCTTCTTAATGCACACTTACCCCTCGGCATACTCTTTAATGCTTTTTCATTTGCTTTCCAGTCCCGATCCATCTTTTCTGTTATTCCATATTGTCTTACAGCAGCACAGTTATTATGCTCCATGGCAAAGTTTACAACTTTAAGTTTAAAACTGGCTTCACATTTCTTTATTCTTGCTGGTGGAGCCATGATGGAGTTTAGACTACTGGACATTTGTATTGGTGAACAGGTACAGATACTGGTGAACAGGTACAGATACTGGTGATGTACTGGTATTCAGAATACAATAACCAGCCTATATACCTTACCAGTGATTGGCCGGTTGTTGTATAAATCCTGCTTGGATTGGACAGCTCTCCCTGCCTGCCCAGCCCCTCAGTGCCCAAGACAGAGCCTCTGTACCTATTACTGGTACCTCCAGTGAGCGCTGTGTCAGTCTGTGCTCCATCCTGCCCAGCCCCCTCCCCGTCCCCAAGACATCCCTTGTACTTCCAGCGCTGTGCCTCTTTCATCCGTCTGGCCCGCCCTTGTTTCTCTGCCTCACGCTCCTGAGGACTGAAACGCAGGCACGCATGTGCACGATCCTAGTGAGAGAAGATACAAGGGCGGGACAGACAGATGAAAGAGGCGTGTCTTCGGGGCACAGCGCCGCTCTCCATATCCAGGACGCCAGCAGCTCGTTTCCCCGGTAAGCTGCCCCCTCGCCGCTCCCCCCACCATATGCGCCAACCGCTGACCCCTCCACAACCACCATATAAGGCGACCGCCAACCCCTCAGCAACCGCCGTATAAGGCGACCGCCGACCGCAGCTGCTCCACAACTGCTGTATAAGGCGAAACCGGCGTATAAGACGACCCCTGACTTTTTGACGGATTTTAGGGGGTTAAAAAGTCATCTTATACGCCGGAAAATACGGTACTTCATAAGTTTCTATGCCACTCCAGTGTGAGGAATAGATAGTATGTGAAATTACAGTATATACCGCTCAGGGAACACATAACTTCCAGATATAATTTCCACATTCATACTAAATAATGGCACAGATCTCCCAGACATTATGGTTGCACATATCCCTAGTCCTTATAATGATATTGCACTCATTCCCTGACAGACCGCAGCATGGCCATTAGTTACAAGCTGCTAATGATCTTCGGAGCAGGTAAGTTTTCCCTGAGTGGTAGATATTGGGTGGTCTGAAAACTGAGTTTAGTCTAGGACAATTTGTCGGTACTGCTAATTGACTGGTCTTACAATACCAAACTAGGGCAGTCCCTATAGGATGAAAAGCACAATAATTATACTGTATTTTCACATACTTTCTATTCCTGACTGACCACCACTGGAGTGGCTTATATACTTACGAAGTATATAGTTTTTAGTCTGGACTCTGCCTATATATGGCTAGTTTAATGACTGTTTCAGATAACATGATACATGTTTTTTGTTTTTTTTCTGTTGTCTAGTCTCGCTTGAATATAGGTCAATATTAAATAGTCTCTTGATGAGTCGCCTTTGGTGAGGACGATGAAACCTGTAGAAATGAGAGGCTTGGATAGTGAGTGTGTATACGTCACATCACCCTACAAACTGAAATGAGGGGTATATGTTTTTTAGATTAGTCACCTTCTGACTAACCTTCAGAGGGTGAATTATGGGTATAGTTTTACATTTGGAATTAATAAAGTTTAGTTTTATCCATTTGTCAGCAAACATGAGGAATCACAAGAGACAACCCTTTTAAGAAGATTCAATTTTGGTTAAAAATATTCCATCAGTATGAACATAAAAAAGTCTTCTCCCCTGTTTAACATCAGAGAAGATGTTTATTAACAGTTGATTTCCAAGTAAAATATTTCCCACATTAAGAAAATGAAAAAGGCTTCTCCTATGTGTGACTGCTCTGATGTTTAACAAGATGCTGTTTCCGGGTAAAACATTTCCCACATTTTGAACAGGAAAAAGGCTTCTCCCCTGTGTGAGTTCTCTGGTGAATAATAAGCGCTGATTTCCATTTAAAACATTTCTCACATTCTGAACATGAAAAAGGCTTCTCCTCTTTGTGAGTTCTCTGGTGCCTAACACAATGTGATTTATTGCTAAAACATTTTCCACATTCTGAACATGAAATAGGCTTCTCCCCTGTGTGATTTTTCTGGTGAATAACAAGCGCTGATTTCTGGTAAAAACATTTCTCACATTCTGAACATGAAAAAGGCGTCTTCCCTGTGTGATTTCTCTGGTGAACAACAAGATGTTTTTTCTGGTTAAAACATTTCCCACATTTTGAACAGGAAAAAGGCTTCTCCCCTGTGTGAGTTCTCTGGTGGTTAACACAAGCTGATTTATTGCTAAAACATTTCCCACATTCTGAACAGGAAAATGGCTTCTCCCCTGTGTGAGTTCTCTGGTGGTTAACACAAGCTGATTTATTGCTAAAACATTTCCCACATTCTGAACAGGAAATTGGCTTCTCCCCTGTGTGAGTTCTTTGGTGTGTAACAAGAGTCCCTTTCTTGTTAAAACATTTCCCACATTCTGAACAGGAAAAAGGCTTCTCCCCTGTATGAGTTCTCTGGTGAATAACAAGATCTGCTTTCCGGTTAAAACATTTCTCACATTCTGAACAGGAAAAAGGCTTCTCCCCTGTGTGATCACTCTGATGTCTTACAAGATCTGCTTTCCGGTTAAAACATTTCCCACATTCTGAACAGGAAAAAGGCTTCTCCCCTGTATGAGTTCTCTGGTGAATAACAAGATCTGCTTTCTGGTTAAAACATTTCTCACATTCTGAACAGGAAAAAGGCTTCACCCCTGTGTGAGTTATTTGGTGAATAACAAGATGTGCTTTATGGTGAAAACATTTCTCACATTCTGAACAGGAAAAAGGCTTCACCCCTGTGTGAATTCTCTGGTGTGCAACAAGATTCGATTTCTGGTTAAAACATTTTCCACATTCTGAACATGAAAATGACTTTTTTGCTTTAGGAGCAGTTTGTTTTTTAATGCCTCTTTTGTGACTTTGATTTTCCTTAGTAGTCGGTAATAAGTCAGAAGATGGGACCTTTTCCATAGGATCAGATGACAGATCTTTGCTGTGAATGGATGATGGAATATCTGGACTAACAGCAGTCACTTCAGTTGTATCTTGTAGGACCTCAAGATCATCATATTTAAAAACTGAAGATGTCAGCTGTCCTTCTGATCTCCTGGTAGAGTCATCTGCTAAGATAAAAAACAATTATTTTTTAATAAAATATTCTTGAGTTTTATATTCTTGAATATTTCTGCCTATACTGTTCATAAAAATGGCAAGCTACATAAAAAAACTTTATTTACCAATGACAGTTCAAGCCACTTAATCTATGGTGTGTGTCTCCTGGAGCACAATCTGGGCACTATGTGTTGGGTAATAAAATAGCAAATGTGTAATTTTCACTCTCCAACATCCACTGCGTGTTAATTTCTGGAAAGTGGCTGTGGAGTCAAAATATTCAGTCCTCCTGTAGATTATAACCCTCAGTGAATTAATTTATAAAATGGAATCACTTTATGGGGATTTTGACTGTTCTGGTTTTCTGTCATTTAGTTATATTAGGGCTCCTGCATATGGTGTGTCCAATCTCATCTGGGATCTGTTCCTGGGGTCCAGCTGGAGTAATCTGCTCCCTACTTCAGCCAATTGGAAAGTACCACACCCTACTAAAGCTCAAAGCATATGGCCGGAATCTGCCAGATACAGCGTTGTTCTCCTCTGGTTCAGTCCTCTGTGCTCAGCTCGCGGCTTGTGTATTTGTCTCCTGTTGTGACCGTGGCCCATTTACTGACTACTCTTGTGTCTTCTGATTCTGTATACTGTCCTTCTCACATAAGTGACGCAGGACAATCCCACCACTATCAAACAGAATGAAAAGGTAAAAAAAAGACATTTATTTTATTCTATCTTGCATCCTCAACAACAATGTATGAACGAGGGGAAAACTCCAACAGTAAACTAGAGTTGCATTCATTAATGGTGGACCATTGGAGCTACTATGAGTCTTGTTTTAATGTTTTATTTATTGAAATCTGCAAGTTACATCCGAAAGAAAGCAATCAACAAAGTAGCTTACAAAATTATTATATAACCTACAAATTCCGCTTTTCGGGAGTTAAACAGATGGTTTGAAATATCAATTCATGGCAAAAACTATTGATATATAGAGGTTTAAGGACAACAACAGCCTTAAAGGAACTTCCAGTAGCAAGATTATCTGGGTTCAAATCTGGGTTCTTCCCATCCACACGCCCCTGCTACATCACATATGCCATGATTTCAAACAAAGATGAAGAAGAACAAAAAAGAAGAAAAGAGAAAAAAAAAAACAGTATAGGGAGTAAAGGGACAGGAGGTCAAGTAATTAGAGGGAGAAGTTGGGAGATAGGGGTGGAATATAGGGGAAGTAAGGGGAGGGGGGGGGAGAGGGGAACACTAGGCAACAAGGGTTTCATCCACTCTGATAAAGCCGAGCAAGGAGGCCACTATAGCCTTATCAACTTCTACTAATGGATCTGAATCGGGTCCATGGGTGCCATACTCTTTCAAAAGCTGAAAGTGAGCCATTCACCAAGGCAGCCAGTTTGGCTACTTGATATAGCATATCTACCTTCTCTTGCAATTGGGATATAGATGGAGTGGTAGTTGTCTTCCAGTTCATAGGTATCAAAAGTTTCGCTGCTGAAAGAATGTGTTGAGTCAACAGAGCAGTATTCTTATGTCCAGTTGGTGACAGAAAATTTAAGAGCACTAACTCCGGTGTCAATGTAAGCTTTTTGCCCACAATTTCCCCGATATAATCCTCTACTAGTCGCCAGAACTGCAGCAGGGGTGGACAGGACCACCACATATGTAAGTATGTTCCCTCCGAGTCACAGCATCTCCAGCATCTAGTAGAAGACCCCGTCTGCCAATAAGTGTTCTGCTGTGGTGTAATATACCATCTGGCGACTATTTTAAAGGAATTCTCTTGTGCTCTAACGCATTGTGATGGGCCATGAGAAGAATTATAAATGTGTGATATTTGATTTGGGGTAAACTTGTATCCCAAATCCTTTTCCCAATGTGTTATATAGGCTCTTTTGAGGCAACAGTCAGTTATATTTAAAACCTGGTAAATAGACGACATTATCTTTTTGGGTTTATCCTTTGTTGCACAGAGAGTCTCAAATGCAGTCAGTGGGCGGGTAACGTCTGCTCCTAAAAGATACTGTGCCAAGGAGTCTCTTATAGAGCCGAATTGTATAAAGGTCAAGTTGGAAAGCCCTGGTTGCTTCTTCAGTTCCTGAAAGGAGGGGAGTGCCCCGTCCGTTAAGAGTTCATCAACCGCTACATTTGCCAGGGAACCGGGTTTGATTAGATCATTGTCTCGGGAATAAGATGCGTGTGGCATTATATCTGCCAACTTGAGTAAGGGGGACAAAGGGGGAACTAGAGTTTTCACCAATCCCTTCCATAATTTTAAGGTAGCTTTGGTGTGTATATTAGGTAAATTTTTGTTTATGTTTTTACAAGGATATGCCAAAAGGATGGATCTCAGGGGATAAGGCGCTAGGGCTTCCTCCACCTCAATCCACTGCTTATTGTTAGGAGACCGCAACAGGTCTACCACTCTGGTAAGCATTGTCGCTTGGTAGTACCTTACTATGTCTGGTGCACCCATCCCACCCCTCGATTTGTTTAATGTTAATGTCCTGTATGCTAATCGGGGCTTTTGCTTTTTCCAAACATATCTGCGGAATAATGTATTAATTTTAAGAAGATACGATTTGGGGATGGTTATAGGGAGCATTTGGAAGATATATATGAACTTGGGTAAGATTAGGCTCTTCAGTAAATTTTTCCTTCCCATCCACGACACATACGAGTCCCTCCATGATTTCATGATGGTTTCTACTGAGGCAATTAGGGGGGGAATATTCTGTTGAAAAAGGTCTCTATCCGATCTTCCTATCTTTACACCTAAATATTTGATATATTGTTTTGGCCAGGTGAATGGGTATGTACTTTTTAGTTTAGCTAAGGTATTCGGGGATATATGTATGTCTAGCGCTTCCGACTTAGACATATTTACTTTAAAATTGGAAATGTTGCTATATTGATCTATGAGATCCATCAATGTTGGGAGTCCCAGCAAAGGATTAGTCATCAAGACTAAGAGATCGTCCGCAAATGCCGCTATTTTATAGTGTGTCTTATTGATACGAATACCCTCTATTCCCTCATGTATTTGTATGGCCTTTAAGAGAGGTTCCATTGCTAGCACAAATAACAATGGGGATAGGGGACAGCCCTGTCTTGTTCCGTTCTTTATAGTAAATGCATCTGTTGTAAAATCGTTAATCCTAATATGTGCCTTGGGCTTATCGTACATTGCCATTACGGCTGCTATAAACGCTTCGGGTATCTCAAACTTGATCAGCACTTCCCGTAGGTATACCCAGTCCACCCTGTCAAAGGCCTTCTCTGCATCTGTTCCAAGAAGCATCAATGGGAGTTTACGATTTTTTGCGTATTGAAGAAGGTGTAATACTTTATGGACATTATCCCTTCCCTCCCTTCCACCCACAAACCCGGTCTGATTTAAGGAAATCAAATTTGGCAATGACTTGGCCATTCTTTTTGCCATCAGCCCTGCAAGGATTTTTAGGTCCACATTAAGGAGAGAGATTGGCCTATAGCTACTACATTGTTCAGGATCCTTCCCCTCTTTGTGTATTAGGGATATTCTGGCTGTAAGCATTTGGTTTGGCAATGGGTGGCCTTGTAAAACTGCGTTGCAAACGTTCAATAAATGTGGGAGTAGGAGGCCAGAGAAGGATTTATAGTAAAGTGCTGAGAATCCATCTGGACCGGGCGCTTTCCCCTTCGGGCACTTTGACAGGGCGGACTGCAACTCCCCTAGTGAAAAAGGTCTAGTGAGATATTGTTTTTGGGAATCAGACAAGACAGGCAGATCTAAAGTGCTTAGGAAGGACCTAGTGTCCATGCTTCTTTTAAGTGCGGAATCGGCGTTATCTTCCGGACGGAGATTATATAATTTCTTATAGTAGTCAAGGAATGCCCGCTCCATGTGTTCAGGAGTTTGCGAGCTTAACCCTTGTTCATTCTTGATTGAGTTAATCAGCGTACGTGACTGCCGCTTCCTTAGTTGTGATAACATTAATTTGGATGCTTTGTCTCCATGGACGTACATTCTGTTTTTCCATGTTGCATAGAGCTTAGCAGATCTCGAGTTTAATATGTCTTTAAGTTGCTGTCTTTTTTGTTGCAGCTTCTCTAAGCTATGTTGATCTATTTTATGTTTATGTGTAAGCTCCAGCTGTGATATACTATCATAAAGATCCTGGATTTCTTTTTGTTGCAGTTTATTTAGAAAGGAAGTGATAGATATCAACTCCCCTCTGACAACTGACTTATGTGCTTCCCATAGTATCTGTGAGGAAATTTCTGGTGAAGCATTTTGCTCAAAATATTGGGAAAGCACTTTGTTTATACGCTTCTGTACCTCGGTACTTCCAAGTACTGACTCATTGAGCCGCCATACTCTATGTCGGGGAAAGGCTTTAGATAATGAGAATTTTAACAAAACCGAAGAGTGATCGGAATAAATATTCGGGATTATTTTCGCCTGTTGTATATTGGCAAGCATTTTACTGGATATAAAAATATAGTCTAAACGGTGGTAAGATTTATGAGGGTGGGAGTAGAAGGTGTAGTCTCGGTCAGAGGGGTTTAGATATCTCCATGTGTCAAGCAATTGTAGAGATCCCAATTGTGACTTTATTCTGTAAAGATCTTTAGGTGAGAGCGAACTTTTCTGTTTGGTCGTGTCTAGCAAAGGCTCTAATGCAACATTCAAGTTCCCACCCACTATCAATGCACCCTCTCTAAAGCCATCAATTTTTCTCAGTGTTGAGAGTACCCATCTCAATAGTTTTTTATTTGGTGCGTATAAACTGCACAATGTTACAAGGGCACCGTTTAGTAGACCTTTGACAAAGATGTAACGACCCTTAGGGTCCGCCATAGTTTCTCTTAGCTGGAAGGGCACTCCCCTTGCCACTGCTATTGACACTCCTCTGGAACCGGACTGGGTGGTTGTCGCATGAAACCATTTATCATATATCGAGCTTTCAAAGGAGGGCAATTTATCCGGTTTGAAGTGCGTTTCCTGAATAAGCAATACTGCTGCCTGCTGTTTTTTGAATAGTTGTAATGTGTGGCGTCTAGTGTTTGGAGAATTCAGCCCATGTGCGTTAAAAGAGATGAATGTGTGTACCTTATCCGAATCCATCATGTTTCTGTACACAGCAGCATCCTTGCAGCTCACGACGGAGACGAATCCCTGTGCCTATGGGAGTGGGGAGGGGGTCTAGGACAAGTAGACCAGACGAAAGAAAGAAAAGGGTAGAGAAAACAAAAAGGTGAAGAGGGGGAGAACACAATATTAACATTATCCATGTTATTATGTTGCACAATATCATTGACCAATATGCCAACGTACCATAGTTACCTACTGACATTGTTTCATAGAGTGCCAGCTTGAGGAAAATTCCAATCAACCTTATAAACTAAATATGAAATATGAAATGCTCCATTCTAGGAGAATGCCCAGTTTGGGCTGTAACTAGATCTAGGTTAAAACCTTATAACGAATTATTGGATAGATGTGGCAGCAGTGCTTATCCATATTTGGAAAAGCACGCCAACCCCATCAGATTTGCTTCAACCATACTCAATACCCCAACTGGGGTAGACACCAAGAAAACTTAACTGCAAAATCTGGGTCTAACCCAAAGATCAAGTATTGTCTCTGGAGTCCTTAGGAAGCGAGGTCTTTGTCAGCTTCCTTTTCAGCCTTTGTGATTTTGGCGTCAGGGCTATCTGCCACGCCGGGTCATCTGGTAGCGGGTGCAATAGGGTCGCTGAATGGAAGGACTCCAGGTCCGGGTAGGCCTCCAGCTCAATCCCCAAGGATTCACATGCCTCTTTGATGTCTTGTGATGTTCTTGCTGAGATACCTTTGTCTCCATTTGTGATATGTACTCCAAACGGGAACAACCATCTAAAACGGATGCCTTTTTTTATCAATGCTTCAGTGAACGGTTTCAAGATCCTCCGCTTCCTGAGAGTGCTAGCCGATAAATCCTGGAAAAGTTTAATTTGTGAGCCTTCATACGAGATCTCCTGCGCCTCCCGCGCTCTGCGAAGAACTAAGTCTTTTGCTCGATAATCGAGGAAGCGACAGATCACATCTCGTGGAGTTTCCCCTTGAGAAGGCCTCGGACGCAATGCTCTGTGTACTCTCACCAGTTCGATTTCCTGTGGATCTGATTCATTAAGTAGATCTTTGAATATCTCTTGTGTTGCTTTCCATAACGCCTCAAAGGCCACCGTTTCAGAAAGGCCTTTAACTCTTACGTTGTTACGACGTTCTCTGTTTTCATGATCTTCTAGCACCGTGTGAATTGTATGTAGTTGGAGTTCATGGACTTTTAAAGAGTCTAGTACAGCGTTCGAACTTTGTGTCATGGCAACTTGCGAATTTTCCAATGTCTCAAGTCTGTGGCCTTGAAGTTTTAGGTCGTGTTTTATCTCTGCAAGTTCTTGTCCTATTGGCTCAAGAGCTTTAGACAATATACGTTTGATGAACGAACGAGTGACTAAGGCCTCTCTCGCTGTGCTGCCCGTGTCAGAGTCACTCTCCGGTTCAGAATCTGAATCTTCTAATGAGGTCAAATCACGAAGCTTGGGTGGTTTAAGAGAATCTGACGGAACCGTTTGTTTTTTAAGAAAGTCATCCATGTCTGTTTGCGTAGTGGACTTTGTAGGTTTGGGCATGCTCTTTTGCGTTTTTACGCTGGATCTCCCCATTTTTGCAGTTATCTAAAGCAGAGAAGAATAGAGCAGTTTGAAGATTAGAATTCCTCTCGCTGGCTATGAATTTAGCTAATGTTCCATTTTATGCCCAATCTTATAAGTGATAAACAATGGAAAGAGATGTCGTTCTGGCTCTGGTCACTAGATGGCAGTCTATAACCACTTTCTGCTGGTTTTCCAGAGAATCCTCTCTTATATCCGTTCAGCTAGGTATAACATGGGTTAATTAGAAAGCAGATAAGGGGGGGAGGAAAGATGTAGGGACAGCACTGGTGGGGGGGGGAGCGCTTAATACAGATCTAAGGCTCCTTATATTACTCCCTTCTCTCCTCGCACCCCTCGGGTCAGACAGTCTCAGGCCCCCACTTGATTAATTGATTATCTCCTTTATTGCTATGGAGTTAGGGAGAATGACCATGCTCTCCTGATCCTCTGTCCCCTGAATCAGACCCCCCTGCTCAAGACACTCCGTCACCTTGCTTCTGTTATTAGAGCGTTACCTCAGCTCCCGGAGACGCTTGAATCCCTCAGATCTCTCTCACTGATTGCAGAGAGGGGAGGAGGCTGAAGCGTGCCGCTGCACGTCTATTCTAGGTCCCGGGCCGCGTGTCTTCTGCAAGCCCGACGGGACTATTTTCAATGCTGCGGCGTGATACACACTCTCTGTAGCCGTCCCCCAGCTATGAGAACAGTAGCGATTTTGTGTGTCCTGGTCTGGGGATTTCGCAATGGTACCTTATCTGCAGGGGAGGGTTAGCTCCGGGGTCTCTCTTATCTGACAGCCTTAGGTCAGGGGTGAAGTCTTCTGCCCGAGGCGATGGTGCTGTTAGCAGTATATCCTTCCGCCACTCCGGCAATCTCCCGCCTGCAGGGCCTCAGTTAGATGAATCCCTTCTTTATCCCGAACGTGACTCGCCACCCAGGGTCTATGCGATCCAGTGGGGTCCTGGTTTGGGTTGTAATGCGGGGATGGTATAAAAAGAAGGCTCTGGTGATATTAGAGCCCCTTTTGGTGCATTTGTCCGGGAGCTCAGGTTTCCTGCTTCTTGCTCCACCAACGTTCAGGCTCCGCCCCGGAGCTACTATGAGTCTTGACCAGAAGATTAGAGAAAATAATATTGCTCCCCATTTCAGGAGAGATTGTGCAGTAATCTGAATTCCTTAGGATTGAAAACAATATAATTTATGACATGAAGAGAATCCATGAAACCAGAGCTCGAGTCATGCCAACACATCTCCTGCAGGCGTGAATAAATGTATATTACAGCCTTCAGCCTCGCACAGCTTAGAGATATATCATGGCACAGGTGTAATGGTTTTCCTGTAGTTTATCACAATCCTCCTTGAAATTAGTTTTAATGCAAACTGAAAAGTCAGCAGGCCTGGATTGATAATCTGCCGAGGCAGGCAAATGCCCACTAGGCCGGCGGCTCTGAGCTTCAAAATGGGCCGCCGGCCACTTAAATCTTCTGTACAGGCCCTGCTGCGCACATACTCTCTTGGTGCACGCGCTGACCAGGGCCGCGGAGGCACGTGTCAGCCCGTGAGCGCGGCCCTTGTCAGTGCAGAGAAGCAGTAGAGTGTGCACTAGGGCCTGTGCAGACTGTTGAAAAGCCCACCGCCGCCGCTGCCCTCTCCTGAAGCTTTCCCAGTGGATTTGTTCCTTCCTGTCCCACAGTGGCTC
Source organism: Dendrobates tinctorius (assembly GCF_039654945.1). Lineage (NCBI taxonomy): Eukaryota > Metazoa > Chordata > Amphibia > Anura > Dendrobatidae > Dendrobates > Dendrobates tinctorius. Next base: position 8,033,174 of record NW_027361731.1, on the reverse strand, counting down.
CCAAGTGCTGCTGCTGCGGTGGTGGTGCTGGCGGCGGCTCCTCCACCCAGCTGGCCCTCCCTGACCCCAGAGAACAGGGGTGCAGCCGAGCAGGCACTGAAAGCTGGATGCATCAAGAGGATGGTGCGGCTGGCAGCGGAGCTCCTGCTGCTGCTGGGACTTGTGCTGCTCACACTGCACATCACTGTGCTGCAAAGGAGTCCTGCCAGCCCGGCCAATGTCAGCAGCCAGCGCCAGGGGAGTCTGCTCCCGGCTATCGCACTCCCAGAAAGTTTAGGAAATCTTTACTAGATGCAGGGACAGAGATAAGTGATGGATGATGCCACCTATGGCTCCAACCCTGGGTGCAGTGTGAACATGATGTGGGGAGGGGGGTTAAAGGCGGACTGCACGTGATGATGTGGGGAGGGGGTTAAAGGGGGACTGCACATGATGATGTGGTTGGTTAAAGGGTGAATGCACATGATGATGTGGGGAGGGGGTTAAAGGGGGACTGCTCATGATGATGTGGGGAGGGGGTTAAAGGTGGACTGCACATGAGGTGGGGGTTAAAAGAAACTGCAAAGGATGACATGGAGTAAAGGGGACTGCACAGGATGAAGTGGGGCGAGGGGGACTGCACAGGATGAAGTGGGGGAGGGGACGGGAGACTGCAAATGATGAATGGAGAGTGTGATAAGAGGGACAGCAATTGAATTAAAGGTGGGGGTGGGGATAGTAAATGATGATCTGGGGAGAGCGCAAATAATGAATTTTGAGGGTGGGGGAGTAAATGATGTATTGAATATGGGGGTAGAGCTGTTGATAATGAATAGATGGTGGGAGTGAGAAGATATGACAATGAATTGGGGGAATGGGCATGTAAATATAATGAGTCGGGGGAGCGGGAGGTACATAGTGAGGGGCGTTGAGTATGCAGTGACTGGTAATGAATTGGCGGAGAGTACAGGTGCTAATTAATTTATATATTTATTAGGTTGGGAAAGTGGCTATGTATAGCTAGAAGGGGCTCAGTGGCATATTATAATTTATATTTGGAATGGTGGGTTGCATAATAACCAATTATATATTAATGGAGGGTGCATATCTGTATTCAGTGTGTAGTGAAGAAGAAAGGAAAAAAGAGGTGAATGTGCTCTGGAGGCCGTGCCCTAGGTAACTGTGTTATTTTATGCAGAGATGAGTCCTGGCTGGAAGAATTGATGGCGGTCTGCGCTGCATGAAAAAGAAAAGCAAAGTTAAAAGACTTCACCTAGAGACCTCACTGGTGAGTCAGTGTGTTACCTGTACACTGACACTATACACTGTATACAGAGCTCCTGTGTATAATGTCAACAGTGATCACTGTATTACCTGTACACTGATACTGTATACTATGTACAGAGCTTCTGTGTATAATGTCACAGGTGATCACTGTATTAACTGTATACTGATATGGTATACTATGTACAGAGTTCCTGTGTATAATGTCACTTAGTATTATTTTTTTTTCATTAATGTTCAGTTTTGTAGTATTCAGTCACTATGTGGTGGTAATATGTGGTCTGGTCATGGTGTGATGGTATTTGTCCCTTGTATGTTTTAATGGTCATTTAAAAAAATGTATGTGACTCATTCCCTTAAAGAAAAATACATAAAAATATATTTATATTTAATAGGTTAGAGTAGAGTAGAGTCGGCCAAAAAAAGTCTACCGTGGCGTGGTGGCGGCTTAAAAATTCTTTTGGCCAGAACAAAAGCTGCTGGCTATGTATGTGATCTGGTGTTTGATGGGAATTGCTAATATCTGATAGATGAGGACGTGGTGAAGTTGAGTTTTTCAGAGTGAGCGGTGGGACTGTGGAAAATTCGAAAGGTGGAGGCGGAGCTGGGGTGAAGCCTGGGTGTAGTCTCAAAGGGGCCTGAAAATTTTGCCAGTATGTAGCACTGAAATTCCTAGTGGCAGCCCTGCTGCTCATTACCACTTTTACTGTCCTGCATACACAGCGCATAGTACCACTCCTCCTGTACGGTATATATACACTGCTTCAGTAGCACTTTTCCTGTCCTGTATATATACACTGCACAGTACCACTCCTGTCCTGTTGATGGAGAGGCGACATTAGTCTTTGGGAGGGTTAATATTGGTTTATTATTTTCAGGAATACTAAGGTAAAATAAGAAATACTGTATTTTTCGGACTATAAGACGCACTTTTTTCCTTCCAAAATGTGGAGGAAAATGGGTGGTGCGTCTTATAGTCCACATGTTCCGGGCCTAGCTGTGGTGGGGAGGTGGGGGAGCAGCATCGGCGGAGCAGTGGGTCACAGAGGCAGGAGCCGGCGGCTACGGCTAACTCCTGTGCCCGCTTGCTATAGAGAAATGAATTTTCACTGCATTCCACCCCCATGGAATTGGAGGGCAATGAATATTAATTTCTTTTTAGCATCATGGTATGATTGGCCCTCATCCTTATTCTGGTATGATTGGCCCCCACCCTGATCCTGGTATGCATTGCCCATCCTTATCCTGATATGCATGGCATCATCAGAAAAGATTAAAAAAACAAACTATTACACTTACCTTCCTGGCGCTCCCTCGCAGCGTCCTCCTCCATTGCCAGCAGCTGCTTAATGCTTGTAAGCAGCTCATGGAAGGGATGTCATGCACTGCTTGCAAACTGAAAGGCAGCTGCCGGAATACTCAGTGCTCTGCACGCAGGGACTGTTTGTGCAGAGAGCAGTGAGTATTCATTGCTCTTCAGTAGCACGCAGTGTCAGCCGGAGCAGCAGGATGGCTCCAGCTCAGACTGTGCGCACTACTGAAGAGCAATGAATACTCACTGCTGTCTGCAATGAACAGTCCTGGCATGCAGGGAGCACTGAGTATTCTGGCATCTGCCCTTAGGCTTGAAAGCAGCGCATAACGTCCCTGCCAAGCGCTGCTCACAAGTATAAAGCAGCTGCTGGTGTCGGAACAAGATGCTGCAAGGGAGCGTTGGGCAGGTAAGTGTAATGTTTGTTTTTTTAATCTTTTCTGATGGGGCCATGCATACCTGGATAAGGAAAGGATGGGATCAATCATATCAGGATAAGGATGGGGTCATACATACAAGCATACAAGGACTGGGACAGTCATAACAAGTAAAGCACGGAGCCCTGCAGACCAGGACAGGGATGGGGCCATGCATACCATTATATGGAGGAGGGTGATCATTCCTGCCAGGATAAGGATGAGGTGGACCATTCCAACCAGGATAGGGATGAGGAGCCATGCATACAAAAACGAGATGGGGCCCTGCATACCAGGATACAGATGGAGCCATGCATACTAGGACAAGATGGGGACCCTGTATATCAGTAAAGGTATGAGGGCGATTGTTCCTGCCAGTATATGGATGAGGAGGCCATGCATACCAGGCCAGGGATGAGGTGGCATGCATACCATGATGGGGATGAGGAGACATGCATACCTTGACGGGGATGAGGGCCATGCATACCAGGATAGGGTTGAGGGGCCATGTGTTTCAGGATGGAAATGAGGGGACCATATTTACCAGGATATTAAGTACAGAATTGACCACATTTTTGCTTCAGTCTTTTTTTCCCCCTAATTTCCTCCTCTAAAACCTAGGTCCATCTAATAGTCCGAAAAATACAGTGAAATGGATTATGCAAAGTAATCCCCTATCCCGATACCTATGTAGTCGCTGGGGTACGACCAGCGTCGGACTGGAACACCTTGGGCCCACCAGAGAAAATCATTCTTGGGACCCACTATGTAGCTGCATAGAGTTAAATACCAGACCACCAATTATGCGGTAAAACACGCTAATATCCGGGTATAATATAAGGTTGTACATGTCTTAATTATGTAGCAGGAGTTGGGGTAGCCCCCTCATAGAATATAAAGCAGCCCCCTCACATAGTATAATGCAGCCATCTCATAGAATATAATGCAGCCATCTCATAGAATATAATACTGCCCCCCTCATAGGGTATAATGCACCCCCTCATAGGGTATAATGCTGCCCCCCCTCATAGGGAATAATGCTGCCCTCCTCATAGGGTATAATGCTGCCCCCCTCATAGAGTATAATGCTGCCCCCCTCATAGGGTATAATGCTGCCCCCTCATAGGGTATAATGCTGCCCCCCTCATAGGGTATAATGCTGCCCCCCTCATAGGGTATAATGCTGCCCCCCATAGGGGTATAATGCACTCCCTCATAGGGTATAATACTGCCCCCCTCATAGGGTATAATGCTGCCTCCTCATAGGGTATAATGCTGCCCCCTCATAGGGTATAATACTGCCCCCCTCATAGGGAATAATGCTATATAGATATAGAGTTAGATAGATATAGATAGAAAGATAGATGTAGAAATAGATAGATATAGAGATAGATAGTAGAGAATGGATAGAAAGTAGATAATGGATAGATATAGATAGAAAGATTCATAGAGATAGATAGATATAGATAGAGATAGATATAGAAAGAAATATAGATAGATAGATAGATAGATAGATAGATCGATAGGTAGATAGATATAGAGATAGATAGAAAATAGATAATGGATAGATAGATAGATAGATAGAGAGATAGATATAGAGAGATAGCTATAGATAGAAAGATATAGAGATAGATAGATATATAGATAGAGATAGATAATTGATAGAGATATACAGATATAATAATAATAATATAGACATATATAGATAGATATAGAGATAAATATATATATAGATAGATGGCTATAAATAAAAATAGATATAGAGATATATATATATATATATATATATATATATATATAGAGATAGATAGATATAGAGATAATAGATATAGAGATAGATATAGATAGATAGATATAGAGACAGATAGATATAGAAAGATAGATATAGAAAGATAGATATAGAGATAGATAGAGATAATAGCTAGATATAGAGATATGTATAGAGATCGACAGATATAGAGTTAGAAAGATAGATAGATATAGAGAGAGATATAGAGATAGATAGAGATAGCTAGATAGATAGATGGATAGATAGATATAGATAATAGAGATAATTTAATAGATAGATATAGAGATAGATGGATAGATCAATAGATAGATAGATAAAGAGATAGAGATAGATAGATAATGAGATATAGAGATAGATATAGAGATATAGTGTTAGATAGAAAGATAGATATAGAGATAGATAGATAGATACAGAGATAGCTAGATAGATATAGAGATAACAGATAGATATAGAGATAGATAGATATAGAGATAGATAGATAGATATAGAGATAATATATAGATAGATAGATATAGAGATAATATATAGATAGATAGATAGAGATAATATATAGATAGCTATAGAGAGAGATATAGAGATAGATATAGAGAGAAACAGATGTAGATATAGAGATAGATATAGAGATAGATAGGTAGATAGATATAGAGATAATAGATAGATATAGAGATAGATAGATAGATATAGATATAAAGATAGAGATAGAGAGAGCGGTAGAGAGATAGATATAGACAGAGATAGATACAGAGATCGATAAATAGATAGAGAGATAGATATAGATATAGATAATAGATAGAGATAGATAGATAATAAATATAGAGATAACAGATAGATATAGATATAGAGTAAGATAGAAAGATATAGAGATAGGTAGATATAGATAATAGAGATAGCTAGATAGACATAATAGATATAGATATAGATAGATATAGAGATAGATAGAAAGATAGAAATAGAGATAGATGTAGAGATATAAAGATAGATATAGAGATAGAGTGATAGAGATAGATATAGATAATAGATAGAGATAAATAGATAGATAGAGAAAGATAGATAGATATAGAGATAGATATAGAGATAGAAAGATAGATAGATATACAGAGAGATAGATATAGAGATAAATAGATAGATATAGAGAGAGATATAGAGAGAAATAGATATAGATATAGAGATAATAGATATATATAGAGATAGATAGATATAGATATATAGAGAGATAGATACAGAGAAAAGATATAGAGATAAATAGATAGAGAAAGATAGATAGAGCGATAGATAGATATACAGAGAGATAGATATAGAGATAGATAGAGATATATAGATAGATAGCTATAGAGAGAGATATAGAGATAGATATAGAGAGAAATAGATATAGATATAGAGATAAATATAGAGATAGATAGAGATAGATATATAGAAATAGATATAGAGATAGATATAGATATAGAGATAGAGCGATAGATAGCGAGAGATATAGATATAGAGATAGATAGATACAGAGAAAAGATATAGAGATAGATAACGGATAGATAAATAGATAGGTATAGAGATAGATGGATATAAATATTAGATAGAGATATATATATATAGATAAAGATAGATAGATATAGATGGTAGCTAGATAGATAGAGTAAGATAGATAGATAGACATAATAGATAGATATAGAGATATATATAGATAGATATAGAGATAGATGTAGAGATAGAAAGATAGATATAAAGATAGAGCGATAGATAGATATAGAAATAGATAGATATAGATAATAGATAGAGATAGAAAGATAGATATAAGAGAGATAGAGAGAGAGAGAGATATATATAGAGATAGACAGATAGAGAGAGCAAGAGAGATATAAAAAACAAAACAAACCACAATACTCACCTCTCCTCCTCGCTCCCACGCTGATCCCGGCTTCAGTGTCAGGAGCTGCCCCCTCTGCCAGACACACAGCGGGTGCGCGATGTAGTGACGTCATCGCGCACTGGCTGTGAGCCAGGAGCAGAGAGGACTGAGGGCGGCGCCGGCCCTGATTTACAGCTGTAGTCTGCAGAGCGGCTTACTGGGCTGGGGGCGGGGCCTCTGGGGGTGGAGACCTGAAAAGAGATTCACTGCTTCGCAGTGAATATTCATTTCTCTTTAGCAGCGGGGACAGGGGCTCCTGCCTCCTGACACCGCTGCTGCTCCACTGGCAGGGGCCCCCATAGCAGCTGCATGGTGTGCGACAAACCACTGGCTGGGGGCCCCTGGAGCAGCGGGGGCCCTAGGCAACTGCTGGCCCTGTATGCCTGCAGGTGCCAGGGCCCACCAGATGCCAGGGCCCACCGGAGAATCCACCGGTTCTCCGGTGGGCCAGTCCGACGCTGGGGTACGACCACTAGGACCCCCATGATCCCGAGAACCGGCGATCTAAAGAAGAGGTCGATCATGCGCACTGAGGTGGCATTCACACATGGCACTTCAAATAACTCCTTTAAGATGTGTTGAAGGGCACAACAAAGTATAAGAAAATCCACCGATCGTGTGTGGGGGGAGTGTTATAGTATGTGGGCTGGTGGGGTTTGTGTGGCAGGGCTGCTTTTTATCCGAGTAAGGCTCTGAAAGTCAGGATAAAGGGAAACTGTTGCTATTGTACAGAAATTCACACTTGGCCTCACTTCACATTTAATGTTGTCAATCATAGAAGCAACTATTGGCCAGAAAGACTGGACCTGGTCTTGTAGGGACCATATGAGCACATTCAGCAGCACAGAAGGGAGAGAAGGTAGATTCATCCAATAAGATATCAGGGATCTAGGAAGCCAACAGCATCATTACCCTCCGATTTCTGATACAGACCCATCATAATACTTTTCTTCAAGTGATTTTCTAATTTATCAGAACATTCTATGTACGCTGTCATTTGGCTTTGTAGTTTACAGACCTGGGCAGGTGACGGTCAGCGTCTTCTAATCTCAGGGGGTAGGTGGATCCTCCAGGTGATAAGTTCTATAGAAAAGGGCTTTCTATGCCCAAAGTCATTTGAACAGTTTTGGGTGAGGGAGAATGTTGTGGTCTAGAGGCAAAATGGTGATCATGGTAATACGGCCGGACTACACCAACAATAAAGAGGCCACAGCCGGTGACTGAGAAGAATCTGTGACTTCTCTGCATTTAGTGGTTACCACTCACCTGGGTAGTCATATGTGGGAATCTCCTCATTACACCGCTCATCACCCCTCACATATGTCTCTGTAGTATTAATATGGGTCAGATCATCACCCTGAAACAAATATTATAAAAGTCACAGACAGATGGAGAAGTCACATCTATGATCAGCTCTAATCCTGCCATCTCCACCGTTCTCATTACACAAGTATAAAACATATAATACTGGTGGATAAAACAAGACTGAGCACAAGACCTTCACAGCCATCTACACATCATAGGGGAGATCTCATGACACCTTCTCTCGATCTACCTGATGATCCTGAGGAACATTGGGATCTCCATGTTTACAGTCCTGTGGAAGAAAAGGACGGGGACGTCTCTCTGGTGTTGTCCTCTTACTGGATAGATCTGGAGGAAACACATACAGGGACTGAATTCATTCTTTACATACATATATAGGCCGTGTGTATTTAGTCCTGTCTATTACCTGGTGATGTGAGGGGCTGGGGAACCTCCATCATGACATTCGTGTACAGATCTCTGTGTCCTTCTAAATACTCCCACTCCTCCATGGAGAAATAGACAGCGACATCCTGACACCGTATAGGAACCTGACACATACAATGATACCGTCATCCCCCGATTCCTTCATAGCATTACTGTATAATGTCCCAACATTCCCAGCAGTGTCACCTCTCCAGTCAGCAGCTCAATCATCTTGTAGGTGAGTTCTAGGATCTTCTGGTCATTGATTTCCTCATGTATCAGGGGGTGAGGTGGAGGCCCCGTGATTGGGCTCAGGGTTCTTCCGCATCCCTCAGACACAGAGTCCTGACTGCGATCACTAGAGGTCTTCTTCACTACTGTGTAATCCTGGTTATGGAGAGACACATTAATAAATCTCACTACAGACATTTCCAGAGTCCTCACCTCTCCAGTTCTGTCCATCTGTTATTCCCATAGATAAGAATGATGTAATGTGACGTCATCAGAATCTCTCACCTCTCCAGTAAGCCGGAAGAGGATCTCTAGGGTGAGGTGTAATATCCTCTCTGCCATCTTTTCTCTGTCCATATCCATCCTTTATGGGTAAATCAGGAAAATTCTCTTATATAGAAGATCTTCACTGAGAGGATCCGATATTGTAGAGACCTGAATGAGAAGATGAGCCGATGTAACATCATAAAATCCTGTGTAATAATACAATTACTGGAGACAATAAGGGAAACATATGAAGAGATTTATTATTTTACAGTATTTAGTTTCCTGCTTTACATCTACTAATAAAACCTATATATTTTAGGCCACAGACAACAAGCAGTTTCCTCCTCGGAGTCGGCAGCTGAACACGTTTCTCATAGACTCATCTTCCATAACGCTAATTCTCATCTCATTTACCGACACTGGAATCGGCATTAGCAATACTGCAGGAGATATTCTTTACACGTGACAGGAGGAATAACTACTTCATGATGAGGACGACATCTTCATCTTCTACTACGGCTCTAGAAACATATTTGGCCAGAGTCGGTCACTGACTCCATCCCCACCGGCCGTCTATATGAAGGTTTCCCATCTTCCCCGGACTGCAATCTTCTTTTTTTTTTTAAACCAGTTATTTTTATTTAGGTTTCAAAAGATTTTAAACCATAAACAGTGGATATCAATATACATGTAACAATTCACATATCTTGTAATAACACAATCAAAGCCATCCCCCCCTCCCCAAATACTCCTTATGCCGGGTATACTTGAGAGTCTTAGCAATCATATCACCGCCATCCAGGCGGACCATATTTTTTCGAAAGTTCTTTCACCATGCCTTCGCCTGTAAATGCTTTCCTCTAAATGCATTACCGTACGTGTCTGAGCAATAAATTCCCTCCTAGTGGGGGGTTCCGAATCCTTCCATTTTCGTGCTATTAGTTTGCGTGCATCCACCCACCAACATTGCTATTGCCACCTTTTAATGTTCTGAGACAGGTATCCCATCCACCTCCCCCAAAACACACAGCACTGGATTCCTGTCGAGCGTACATGCATAAGCTCTCTCAATTTTGTTGATAACGACCAGCCAGTAGGCCACCAGCCGCGGACACGACTATAACATATCTAACAGTCCGGCCTGGTCAGTGCCACATCTAGGGCAGCTAGAGTCTCCCCTCAAGCCCGCCTTGAATAGGACCAGCGGTGTTTTGTATGTTCTATGTATTACATATAATAGGGAGAGCCGTGCCTGCTCGCTTAGAGAGATCTTCGGGACATATTCAAGAATAGCCTCCCATTGTTCTGTTGTGAGGGTACCCACCTCCCTTTCCCATTTACTCTTTGCAGTGAGGTGATTGTCCCCCAGATAAGAGTGTAGTAGATCATGATATATGCTCGATATAACTACCCTCGTACCTCCCTTCATACACCCAAAGTCTAGTACAATGTCGCCCTGAACCGTCATGGCTCCCAATCTACACTGTGCCCTCCAAGCATGTCGAAGCATATAGTATTGAAACCCCCATACCGAAGGCAAATCAAATTCCTCTCTCAATGTCTCAAAGGTCTTCAGGTCTGTTCCACTCTGCAGCTTGCACACATATCTCACTCCTTTCGCCTTCCAATTGCCCATTTGACGCAGATTATTAAGTTCCGGCAGATGCTCGTCCCACACCGGTGAGTACCTAGTCAGCTCATCCACCCCTCTGATCCTTTTAATGGTGTCCCATACCTTCTGAATCATGCCTATGGTAGGATATGGTGCTCCCAGTTTCTTAAAGGTACCATCCTCTAGACCCTGGATAAGTGGGCGTCTCCCCGTCACATGTACCAGCACCCGGTGAGCTGCTCCTCCACAATCGAGCTCTCTCCATCCCCTGACATGCTGGCCCTGTACTGCCAAGAAATAGACCCATGGACTTGGTGCGGCCAGTCCTCCCTCTTCCTTCCCTTTTTGCAGAGTTCCAAATTTAATCCGTGCCTGCCTCTTGCCCCATATCAAGGATCTGAAGATAGAATCAATGCCCCAAAACCGTTTTTTTGGTAGCCATATCAGCGAATTGTGCAAAACGTACATTAGTTGTGGCATAAGGACCATCTTAATCAGGTTAGTTCTACCCGTTACCGTTAAAGCCAATTTGCACCATGCACCTATTTTCCCTTTAAATTTCTCTAGCAGAGGAACCAAATTCAGATCCGTGAATCGGGACAGTGGAAGAGCTACCCATATAACTAGTTATCTAAACTGTGAAACTAGCTGGAGTTGTTTCCCCCTCTCATCTATCTCCTCCGCTTCTATTGCTCTATCCACAGCCATGATATAAGACTTGTGCCAATTTATCTCCAGTCCCGAAATGCTTCCAAATTGTTTAATTACATCCATCGTGCACCCCAGTGTCTCTCCTGCACTTTCCAAAAACAACAGGATGTCGTCGGCATACAATGATATTTTTTCTTCCAGCTTCCCAAATTTAAATCTGACCACTCCCCTCTCAGCTCTGATCTTGGCCGCCAGGGGTTCCACTGCCACCGCGAACAATAGCGGGGACAGCGGACACCCCTGCCTTGTGCCCCTATGCAAGTCAAACATCCCGGACTGTTCTCCATTCACCTTAACTACCGCCTGTGGGGATGAGTACAATAACTTCACCCAGGCCATGAATCCCATCAGTTCCATGATTTTCCATAAGTATTGCTATTCCACGCTATCAAATGCTTTTCTAGCGTCCAATGACATCACTATTCTCCTGCCACCATTATCAGCAGGCAGTTGCATATTAAGAAATAATCTTCATAAGTTAACAGCCGTGGAGCGGTTAGGCATAAAGCCCAACAGGTCCTCGTGTATAATGGTATGCGCAACCCCGGTGAGCCGGGAGGCAAGGATCTTAGAGAGTATTTTGACATCCGTTGTCAACAACGAAATGGGCCTGTACGACTCTGCATCCATGGGATCTTTTCCCTCCTTCGGCAGAACTACTATCACCGCTTCCTCCATTGATCTCGGCAGTGCCCCCATCACTAAAGCCTCATCAAACACAGATTTCAATTTCGGAGCCAGCAGTTCCACTAACTCCCTGTACACCTCCTCAGGTAGACCAACAGCTCCCGGTGATTTGTTATTGGATATAGACAGTATTGCACATTCCACCTCCTTCACACTCACAGGTTCTTCCAACCTCAACCTATCTTCCTCAGACAATTTAGGTAGTGAAATGCCTTCCAAAAAATTCTCCACATCCCCCTCTGTGTCCCGTGCTCTCGAAGTGTACAGTGCCATGTAATATGCCTTGAAGACCTCCAGTATGTCCTTTGTGTCTGTCAGAGTCGCCCCTGTTTGATCTCTCAGTTTATACACCCTGGAAGACTCCCTCTGTGCCGCAGATATCACCGCCAACAAGTGACCCACTCTCTCTCCTTCTTCAAAGAATTGGGCTTGCTGAAATGCCCTTTTCCTCTCAGCTTGCATCATGTGCAGTTTATCAACTGCCTCCTGAGCCAATTTTAGTCTATTGTGAGCTTCACTCGTTGGCGCCAAAATCATGTCTGCCTCCGCTCTTGTCAGGTCATCCTTTATTTGTTGATCTGCCAATTTAGTTTTGGTCTTACACCTCGCAATCTCACTTATAAAAAGTCCCCTCGTAAACACCTTGTTACACCGCTCCGCCATACTCACCCGGCCTCCGCTCCCACGCCGCAGTCGCCCTCCGCTCCCACGCCGCAGCCTCTCTTCACCCGACGGCCGCGGCGGTCACCTGAGACAGGTCCGCGACCGATGCCTTCCCTGCATGCTATGCGCATGCGCCATAGGCCGCGGCCGCGCCTCCTTCCTGCTTCTTATGCTCCGGCTGTGCCCTAACCCGGAAGCACCTGTGGACCAATGGCTGACCAGACGGGGCCATATCAGGCCGCTTCCCCCTGAGGGAGGCGCCTGATCGTTGTGTTTCCTGACACTCTGGCCTCGCTCCTTCGTGCACACACTGCTGCTGCAGTTCCTGTCTCGGCTGCTCCTCACAGCAGCTTCTCAGTCCCGCTACCTGTGTTCCTGCCGACCTACTCCAGTCCTGCCTTGTGTTCCTGCCGACCTACTCCAGTCCTGCCTTGTGTTCCTGCCGACCTACTCCAGTCCTGCCTTGTGTTCCTGCCGACCTACTCCAGTCCTGCCTTGTGTTCCTGCCGACCTACTCCACTCCTGCCTTCAGTGTTCCTGTCGTCCTACTCCAGTCCTGCCTTGTGTTCCTGCCGACCTACTCCAGTCCTGCCTTCAGTGTTCCTGTCGTCCTACTCCAGCCCTGCCTTCAGTGTTCCTGTCGTCCTACTCCAGTCCTGTCTTCAGTGCTCCTGCCGTCCAACTCCAGTCTCAGTCTTACTCCGGTTCTTCCTGAGCCGCCCCTCTCGGTACCGGCTACCGTGGTACTCGAACCCCTGGGCCTGCTCCTAACGGTCCCTGTATAGGGGTCGGTTCCACCTGGCAGCTCGCCCGGGGCCCCTCGGTGCCATGGTCCAGAGGGTCCACTCTCGGAGTTCCCGCTCCTGACCACCAGCGCTAACAGTACGATCAGGCCATGGACTCCGCCGGTACTACGGCTGCTACCCAGAAAGAGTTGCTATTCCTACGGGAGAATCAGGGGCGCATTATGTCAATCATGAAGTCGATGGACACCCGTTTGTCGGCCTTACAGGTGGCCGATCCTGGAAATGCCACTCAGCTGGCCAGTCTCCAACAGGAGCTGGGTCAGCAGCAAGATACTCAAACCCACATTTTGTCCTACATGGCCTCCTTTGATAGTCGCTTGTCGGCCCTCCAGGCTGCCGCTGCAGTGCCGACACCTCCCCCTGCGTCTACTGCTCCTCCGACGCCCCGCCTCGCCAAGCCGCCTCGTTTCACTGGGGATCCCAAGCTCTGTAGGGGGTTCTTAAATCAGTGTAGTCTCCACTTTGAATGGCTGCCGCAGCAATACCCCTCGGACCGGGCCAAAATGGCCTTCATCATGTCCCATCTGGAGGGAGAGGCCCTTTCTTGGGTAAACCCGCTCTGGGAACGTGACGACCCGGTCGTTTCGAGTCTTCCGGTTTTCCTGGATACGTTTCGTAAGGTTTTCGATGAGCCGGGCCGGTTAGCCTCTCTCACTGAGTCACTCTTTAACTTACACCAGGGCTCTCTCACGGTCGGACAGTACGCTATTCGCTTTCGCACTATTTCCTCCGAGCTCGGCTGGAATAACGCAGCTTTGGTGGGGGCATTCTGGCGCGGTCTTTCTAGTAAAATAAAGGATGAACTCGCAGGTCGAGATACCCCGTCCACCTTAGAGGACCTTATCTCGCTGGCTACCCGCATTGACCTGCGCTTCCTGGAGCACGCTCGGGAGTCAGTGAGAGACAGGCGCTCCTCCAGGTCAGTTTCTCCTTTCACTCACTCGGCCAGCTCACGTTCAGTCGGATCTTCTTCCCTCTCTTCGGGTGAGCCCATGCAGATAGATCATCTCAGGTTGGCCAAGTTACGTCAGAGAGAGAGACGGGCACAAGGTCTGTGCCTCTATTGCGGTCATTCGTCACACTATATCCGCACCTGTCCTAAGAGACAGGGAAACGACTCCACTTAGGTCAGGTAAGAGAGGCCTTCCTAGGTGATGATGATGATTCCTCTCAACCCCTTACGATTTCTGTGCTTTTGGTTTCAGGAGGGAGGCGTGGTTCCGAGGTGGCCTACGTGGATTCGGGCTCAGCGGGTAACTTCATTCGGCCGGAGGAGGTAGACAAATACCGAATTCCTGTAGTCACTCTACCTAACCCAATTCAGATTGCCACCGTGGATGGCAAACCGCTACAGGTGTCCGTCACCTTAGTCACTGAAGAGGTGGAATTGCAAATCGGAGCCTTACATCGAGAGAAGATAGCCTTTTACGTTTTACCTAAGCTCTCTCACGCCATTCTACTCGGTCTTCCATGGTTAAGGACTCATCAGCCTGTTCTCGACTGGTCTTCTGGGGAGATACTCCGCTGGGGGCACCCGTGCCAAGCTCGCTGTCTGATTCCTGTCCGCCTGGCGGCCGCTCCACGGTCACCTCCAGACCTCCCGGGTCTTCCTCCAGCTTACAGCTCCTACGCCGATGTTTTTGATAAGAAGGAAGCGGAGGTCCTCCCTCCACACCGGCCGTTTGACTGCCCAATTGAACTTGTTTCTGGTTCAACCCCCCCAAGGGGCAGAATCTACCCTCTGTCTCCCGTGGAGACCACCACCATGTCTGAGTACGTCCGAGAGAACCTCGCCAAAGGCTTTATACGGAAATCCTCTTCGCCCGCAGGAGCCGGGTTCTTCTTCGTCAAAAAGAAGGACGGGACTCTTCGGCCATGCATCGACTATAGGGGCTTGAATGAGATTACCATCAAGAACAGGTACCCTCTTCCACTCATTCCAGAACTGTTTGACCGTCTCAGAGGGGCTCGGGTCTTTACCAAGCTGGACCTCAGAGGAGCCTACAATCTGGTCCGTATCCGTGCAGGTGACGAGTGGAAGACCGCTTTCAACACTCGAGATGGCCATTACGAGTACCTGGTCATGCCCTTCGGTCTTTGCAATGCTCCTGCAGTCTTTCAAGAGTTCGTCAACGAGATCTTCCGGGATCTCTTGTACTCCTGTGTGGTCGTGTACTTAGACGACATCCTCGTCTTCTCGCCGGACCTCTCGTCCCACAGAAAGAGTGTCCGCCTGGTGCTTCAGCGGCTTCGGGAGAACCGTCTGTATGCAAAGATCGAGAAATGTCTCTTCGAACAGACCTCTCTGCCATTTCTGGGATACATTATCTCCGACGCTGGTCTAAGGATGGACCCCGAGAAGTTGTCTGCCATCCTCAAATGGCCTCGCCCCGTCGGATTAAAGGCGATACAACGATTCCTCGGGTTCGCCAACTATTACCGGCAATTTGTCTCCCACTTCTCCGCGATCACAAGACCCATTTCTGTGCTCACCCGTAAAGGGTCTACTTCCAAGGATTGGTCTCCTGAGGCAGAGCAGGCCTTTCTGACCCTAAAACGGGCTTTCTCCACGGCTCCGGTCCTGCATCGCCCTGAGAGCAATCGACCTTTTGTACTCGAGGTGGACGCTTCCTCGACTGGTGCCGGGGCGGTGTTGTCCCAGAGAACCGTCTCCGGTCGCCTGCACCCTTGTGGCTTCTTCTCGAAGGCCTTTTCTCCATCCGAGTGTAACTACTCGATCGGTGACCGGGAACTTTTGGCTATCAAGTTGGCCTTGGAGGAATGGCACCACCTCCTGGAAGGAGCTATACATCCTTTTGTCATCTTCTCGGACCACAAGAATCTGACCTATCTCCAGTCTGCCCAGAGACTAAACCCTTGCCAGGCCAGATGGTCTTTATTTTTTGCCCGATTTGATTTCGAGCTCCGATTCCGTCCCGGCAACAAGAATTCCAAAGCCGACGCCCTGTCCAGGGTCTTCCAACCACACGAATCCACGGAGGAACCGTCACATATCATTGATCCCACTAGGATCATCACCGTGGCTCCAGTGAACTGGCTTACTCCTCCGCCTGGCAAGACGCTTGTGCCAGAGAATCTCAAGCAAAAGGTTCTTCTATGGGGGCACTCCTCCAAACTGGCCGGCCATGCCGGAACTAAGAAGACTCTTGACCTTATCAAACGTCACTACTGGTGGCCCTCACTTCGCCAAGATGTACTCGACTTTGTGGCTTCTTGTCCATCCTGTGCAAAAAACAAGGTGCCACGGAGATCTCCGTCCGGCTTGTTGCTTCCGTTGCCTGTCCCTACGGTTCCTTGGGAGAACATCGCCATGGATTTCATCACCGATCTACCCTGCTCTGCGGGCTGCACAGTCATCCTGGTGGTGGTGGATCGTTTTTCCAAGATGGCTCACTTCATCCCTCTGCCGGGCCTTCCCTCAGTGCCAGAGCTGGCCAAAATCTTCATTCATCAAGTCTTCAGGCTTCATGGTCTACCTCGACGCATTGTGTCTGACCGAGGGGTTCAGTTTACCTCCAAGTTCTGGCGTTTGCTTTGTAAGCTCATGAACGTTTCCCTCGACTTCTCCTCAGCCTACCATCCACAGTCCAACGTACAAGTAGAGCGTACCAACCAGACGCTTACGGGATACTTACGCCACTTCTCTAACGCCCACCAGAACGATTGGGTCAACTTACTCCCCTGGGCAGAGTTCGCTTATAACAACCATGCTGGTGAGTCTTCGGCCAAGTCTCCGTTTTTCATTGTTTTTGGCAGACATCCTGGTGTTCCTCTTCCGATAACCCCTGCCTCTGAGGTACCCGCGGCCAATGCCTTGTCCTCGGAATTTTCTAAGATTTGGGCTGAGTCCAACACATCACTCAAGAGATCCGCTGATCAGATGAAGAACTATGCTGACAAAAAGAGGTTGGATTCTCCTCCGTATCGTGTTGGCGACAAGGTCTGGCTCTCCTCCAAATTCGTCCGACTAAAACTGCTCTCTTACAAGTTGGGTCCACGCTACATTGGTCCGTTTGAAATTCTGGGACGTATTAACGAAGTTGCTTACAAATTGAGGTTGCCTGCTTCGCTCCGGATCCCGAACACCTTTCACGTCTCTCTCCTGAAGCCTGTGGTGCTGAATCGTTTCCACTCCTCGCTTGATCTTGGTCCTCAGCCGGTGGGGGCCGACAACATTTTTGAAGTACAGGACATCCTCGCTGTGAAAAGGGTTAGAGGTAGGACTTTCTTTCTCGTTGATTGGAAGGGCTTTGGTCCTGAGGAGAGATCCTGGGAGCCTCGGGAGAATATTAATGCTCCCCGTATCCTCAAGAGGTTTCTTGTTAACCTCCGGGGGGGGCGGCTTAGGGGAGGGGGTACTGTTACACCGCTCCGCCATACTCACCCGGCCTCCGCTCCCACGCCGCAGTCGCCCTCCGCTCCCACGCCGCAGCCTCTCTCCACCCGACGGCCGCGGCGGTCACCTGAGACAGGTCCGCGACCGATGCCTTCCCTGCATGCTATGCGCATGCGCCATAGGCCGCGGCCGCGCCTCCTTCCTGCTTCTTATGCTCCGGCTGTGCCCTAACCCGGAAGCACCTGTGGACCAATGGCTGACCAGACGGGGCCATATCAGGCCGCTTCCCCCTGAGGGAGGCGCCTGATCGTTGTGTTTCCTGACACTCTGGCCTCGCTCCTTCGTGCGCACACTGCTGCTGCAGTTCCTGTCTCGGCTGCTCCTCACAGCAGCTTCTCAGTCCCGCTACCTGTGTTCCTGCCGACCTACTCCAGTCCTGCCTTGTGTTCCTGCCGACCTACTCCAGTCCTGCCTTGTGTTCCTGCCGACCAACTCCAGTCCTGCCTTGTGTTCCTGCCGACCTACTCCAGTCCTGCCTTGTGTTCCTGCCGACCTACTCCACTCCTGCCTTCAGTGTTCCTGTCGTCCTACTCCAGTCCTGCCTTGTGTTCCTGCTGACCTACTCCAGTCCTGCCTTCAGTGTTCCTGTCGTCCTACTCCAGCCCTGCCTTGTGTTCCTGCCGTCCTACTCCAGTCCTGTCTTCAGTGCTCCTGCCGTCCAACTCCAGTCTCAGTCTTACTCCGGTCCATCCTGAGCCGCCCCTCTCGGTACCGGCTACCGTGGTACTCGAACCCCTGGGCCTGCTCCTAACGGTCCCTGTATAGGGGTCGGTTCCACCTGGCAGCTCGCCCGGGGCCCCTCGGTGCCACGGTCCAGAGGGTCCACTCTCGGAGTTCCCGCTCCTGACCACCCGCGCTAACACACCTTCATGGCATCCCATACCGTTGTGGCCTCAGTACTCCCTTCGTTCATTTGGAAGACGTGCTCTAGCTCTTTGGTTATGCCACCCATATCCACCA
The DNA here is from genome assembly GCF_039654945.1 of Dendrobates tinctorius. Classification (NCBI taxonomy): domain Eukaryota; kingdom Metazoa; phylum Chordata; class Amphibia; order Anura; family Dendrobatidae; genus Dendrobates; species Dendrobates tinctorius. The sequence continues at coordinate 8,014,409 of NW_027361731.1, read as the reverse complement.
CTTTAAGCCACGTCGGGTGAAGACGCCAACCTCCCCTCTGATCCTGAGCAGATCTCACCAGAAGCGTGACCACCACAGGACCATGATCCGAGAGAGTCCTCTGTAGGTATTCCACCTCCCCCACCATCCCGTCCATAGCGGTATCCCCCAAAGCCAGGTCTATCCTCGACAGTGTTCCATGTGTTGCCGAATGACATGAAAAAGTTCTCTTACCCTCATTTCGTACTCTCCACAGATCTACCAAGCCCAAGTTCCCCTACATACGTGCCAAAGGCAGTCATCCTGTCCTGTCCAGCTTCCGTACCTGCCGGTCGTACTTTATCCCAATAATCATTCATAGTGTTGTTAACATCTCCCATAATCAACAATGGAGTCTCCCCCCATCTGCCCGTCAGTTCCAGTACTGCTTGTAGTTTCTTTTTAGAGTAAGGTGGAGGGATATATAAAGCCACTAAAATCATTTTGTGTCCGAACAATCTGCAAGCAATCCATACATACTGCCCTTCACTGTCTACATGCACTTCCAGCTCTTCATAATGTGTGTTTTTGTGTATTAGGACTGACACCCCCCTGGAGTACGAGGAATAAGTAAAATGATATGTCTTTAGCATCCAGGCTCTTGACAACCAGTGCATAGTGTCTCTAGTGAGATGTGTCTCCTGCAAGCACGCGATCATAGGTTCACAGGATTTGATATGATTCAGAACAGCCGCCCTCTTAACCTTATCAGATATACCACGTACATTCCAACTTAACATCCGAACAGTACGGTTACTCATTGTGCATTAGAAAGAACAATCCATTATCATGAAGTAACATCATTACATTGTGGTCCCAATCATACCCGGTCAAACAGCATGAAAACCCCCATCTCCCTACAAATCCGCCCCACCCACCTCACCCCATCCCTCTCTGCTTCCCCTCCCTCCACCCTTCCCCTTTTGCAGTTGTCACTCTCTCCCCAACGTGAGAGTGGAAACTCAAAGAACCTGAGCAACGTCTCAGTATTCCGCACTTCAACATGCGTCGTGTCCTCCTCCATCATTGGCAGCCTCTCCGCCATATTGTCAACAGTATGCATAGTCCCGAACCATTAGTCAAACAATTAACCATAATACATAGATCCCAGTGGGGAGTTCTCCCCCTCCTCTGCGCTCCTATTTCGCAGAGTAAAGCAGTGCCACAACCCTGTCCAGTGATCAGTCTAGCAGGGTCATGTGGTCATATTGCCATTATCTTCTCTCAATTTGCTCCGGTTGCGCTCCAACCACGAAGCAGCCTCAACCGGTAACGGGGAAAAAATGATCTTTCCAAAAGCTTCCACTCTTAATTTAGCAGGATAAATTGTAGAGTATTTCAAATGCAAAGAGCGGAGCTGTTTCTTCACTTCGCCATACCGCAGTCGTAACTTTTGCACCTCGGCTGAGTAATCCGGGTAAATTTCGATTCGTTTGCCCTCCATTTTAAGATCTGTCAACTTTCCAGCCTTTCGTAAGATAGTGTCCCTCTCTCTGCAATTCAGGATTCTGGCTAGCATCGTGCGAGGTCCATCTCCCGGCACTGGGGGTCTCATGGGTACGAGATGAGCATGCTCCACCGCAAACACTCTCGACAAGTTATCAGCACCAAACTTGTCCAGCAGCCAGGTTTCAATAAAGGCTGTGGGGTCAGCACCCTCAGCTCTCTCAGGGATGCCCACAATGCGCAAATTGTTCCTACGTGACCGGTTTTCCAGGTCATCATTTTTATTGGCTACTACCGTGATCCTCTGAGTGTGCTGTTGTTGTGTCTTTTGCACTGAGGTTAAGTGACCGGACTGCAATCTTCAATCATGTTAGATCTTATGTCTGATTCTCACACAGAAGTTTGAGGCTTTTATAAAAGCTTTTATGCAAGAACATCAAGACAAAAGTTATTTGCTGTCAATGTCTCCATGTAATTTTCCATATATTACATGAAAAACACCAAAAAAAGTGTGAAATATTCCTAAAATAATTATAGTGAAGTGTTGAGGCCACAAATAGAAAGTTACCCAGTATATGGACACATTGAACCAATGTTACAACCTCCACTATATTAAATCTTCAGGGTGACTATTTATAATCAAGACAATGGAATGAAGAAAATCAGCACTCACCCCTTTTGGAAGATACTTCAGTCCTTTTTAATTTATTTGATTCAGGACAATGACAAAAAGTGCAACAGTGCTAGCAGCGTGGCGGCAGGTGCAGTGATTTCGAAAAAAAAAAGATATGACGGACAAACGTTTTGGAATTACTTTGCGCTTCTACTGGTCCGTGTTCCACTGGTCTAAGAATATGGACCAGTAGAAGGACTGAAGTATCTTCTAAAAGGGGTGAGTGCTGACTTTCTCCATTCCGTTATCTTGATTACAAAAATAAAATTGAGGATGGTTGTACTGTGGGAACATTATACGGTATGTGGGAGCCAAAAAAGGGGCGCCGTACTATGAGAGTAATAAATGTGTCATGATCAAGACTGGGTTTTGAGTCCTGTCTTCCTCTCTCCCGGTCTGGTCATGTCAGGGGTTAACTTTCTCTGTCTCGTTCAGGTGTCAGGTCTGCTATTTCTTTGCACTGCATCCTGCAGGGAGTGTCCGTTATATTTTCTGCCTACAGCATGAGTAGCGGACTCTGGTGATACCCTGATTTGTCCTGCTGTGTTTGTATTTCCTTGTACTTGACTCTGCTTTGGCTAAGTCCTGATCCTGTCTCTTGCTTCTTGTACATCTGCTTCTGACTGGTACTAACCTTTTGGCGCTCCTCAGACTCTGTTTGGCATTAACCTTGGTACTTCGTTTCTCTCTGGTATCGACCAGGCTTGTTTGACTATTCTGCTGCCACCTGGTGGTAGCCTCACTGCAGTGCTGCTGGTCAGCTCTGAGTAGAATTGCAGTCCTCCCTCCACTTTGCTGCCATCTAGTGGAGTTTGCATTTACCTGCAGAGCTGCAGCATGACATTATAACTGACCATAGACAGTTTTTTTTCTTTGTTCCTCTCTTTATGGATCCACTTCATACTCTGGCAGATCAGATGTCTAATCTGACTCAAATGTTGCAGGACTTGTCTGTGGAACATAGAGCCCTGGCCACTTCCCATAATCAACTCCAGAGGGAACTTTCTGAGACAGTCAAGTCTTTTCAGGGTTCGACTACACAATCAGCCTGTAAGCACTTGGAACCCATAGATGTCTTGCTACACTCTCCTGAACCTACCGTCAGGCTCCCAGATACTTTCTCCAGGGAAAAGGAGAAGTTCCATACATTCAGGGAGAGTTGTAGGCTGCTTTTCTCCCTTAGACCCCGATCCTCTGGTGATGAGAGTCAATGACTGAGGATAATCAATTTGTTACTCTTGGAGGGTCCTCAAACGTGGGCTTTTTCTTTACCTGCTACTGCCCTAGAATGTGTGCCTCTGGATAGGTTCTTTGAGGCTTTAGGACTGATTTTTGATGAACTGGACAAAGTCAGGGTGTGGCAGAGGACACAGTCATGGGTCTCTCTCAGGGTAAACTCATTGCCGAATGGTATTGCTCAGAGTTTAGACGGTGGTCCGCCGATGTGACCTGGAATGACTCTGCGCTAAGATGTCGGTTCAGGAGGGGTCTGTCGGATCATCTTAAGGAAGTTCTGGATCTCCATCCTCCACCCAGTTCTTTGGAAGAGGCCATGACTCAGGCCATTCATATAGATCGGAGATTGCAGAAGAGAGGAGTAATCCAGCGAGAGGTTTCAGTATACTCTGTTAAGTCCGAGGTGATGCCATGTATGGAACCTATGGAGGTTGGGGCCATTAACCTCAAGGAGAAGGAGAGGAAGCGGCGATGCAAAAGGAGACTATTCTATTGTGGAAACCCGGGACATTGGAAGAAGGACTGCCCCTCTTGCCCACCGACTAACAAGCTGCCGAGTCTGGGTGATTTTAGAGGTCACCCTGACTCTCAGGTACCTTTTTCCACAATTCAAAAGATATTGTTGGAGGTGGAACTTGTTGTGGGGATTGTTACACACCCACTTCAGCTTTCATGGACTGTGTGCCATCCATGAACTTCATTGACTCAAGCTTGGTGTCCTAGTGTAACAGACAGTTAGGCTTGAAACCCCAATTCATATCATTGCCATTGATAAAACACCGCTGGTTAGGAATATTGTTAAACTTGTCTCAGAGGAGTTCCTCCTCAAGGTGGGCTCCTTGCATCAGAAACACATTTCATGCTATGTTCTGGATAATCTTCCAGCGGGACTGGTGTCGGGATTCCCCTGGTTACAGCTGCACAATCCTGTTATTGACTGAGAATCTTGGGATATTGTGAAATGGGGTCCTAATTGTTCAAAGGGTTGTCTTTCTGCTGTGCTGGTGTTGTCCGTTAATCTGGATGGTATTCCGGAGTACCTGAAAGATTTTAAGGATGTGTTTTCTGAAAAAGAGGCTGAGATCTTGCCCCCATATCGCCCCTATGATTGTGCTATTAATCTCATTCCAGGTGCTAAATTGCCCAGTGCCCATCTGTACAATCTTTCCGGCCCGAAACGTACCGCTATGAAAGAGTATGTCTCAGAAAGTTTACATAAAAGGTCACATCCATCCCTCTATCTCTCCTTTGGCTGCTGGATTCTTTTTGGAAAAAAAGAAAAAGATGGTGGTTTACGTCCTTGCCTCGATTTTCGGGAACCAGATAAAATTACGGTGAAAAATACTACTCCCTCCCTGATCTTTACAACCAATTATCTGGGGTTAAGTGGTATTCCAAGTTGGACCTCAGGGGAGCGTATAATCTTATCGGTATTCGGTAGGGGGATAAATGGAAAATAGCAATAGCAAGGTCTTCAGCGTTTCTTGGGTTTTGCCAATGACTATTTCAAATTTATTAAGGGGTTTTCTAAGGTTGTCAAGCCTCTCACTGATGTAACTCGTAAGGGGGCTGATCTTAGAGACTGGTCACCCTCGGCAGTTGTGGCCTTTTCTACATTGAAAAAATGTTTTATGTCTGCTCCTGTATTGGTCCAGCCCGATCTGTCTGAACCATTCATTGTTGAGGAGGACGCATCGGAGGTGGGAGTGGGAGAGATGCTGTCTCAGGGACTGATCACTTTGACCAATTTAAAACTTTGTGATTTTTTTCTCCAAGAAATTTTCTCCTGCTGAGAGAAATTACAATGTCAGGAATTGGGAGTTATTGGCCATAAAACTGGCTTATGAAGAATGAAGGCACTTTTTGGAGGGGGCTATTCATCGGATCACGGTGATTACAGACCACAAGAACCTGTCTTACATTGAGCCTGCATAATGTTTGACCCCTAGACAGGCGAGGTGGTCACCTTTTTTTCACGTTTTTATTTTTCCATCACCTTTCCGCCTGGTTCCAAGAATGTCAAGGCTGATGCCTTATCTCGCAGCCGATATCACCTCCTTCCTCCATTCTTCAGCATGGGGGTGGTCGTTGCTGGGGTGTCCTTCGAATTGGAGTGGGATATTCGTGAGGCTCAGGGACTTGCTCCTCCATCATTGCTTGATAACAAGCTCTTCACTCCTGTTAAGTATCGGTTGAAGGTGCTCGACTCTCTTTCTGTGGGCACCCTGGGGTCTTGGCCACCTGGAGAGCTATTGCTAGACTGTTCTGGTGTTCCTCCATGTCTTCTGACATCGCCATGTTTGTGCCTGCTTGTGCTACTTGTGCAGGTGTTACAGTCTCCCATAACAGGCCGGGGAATTGGTACTGTCACTGGGTCCTTCTCTGGTATCACACAATCAACTGAGCAAGCGAAGAGTGAACAATTCCAAGACCTTTATTCAGGCAAAAGTATGAAAAGGTCCATATTCAGTCCACCACACAAAGGATAAGATAGTCCAGAATAAGAATGCAGTCCAGCAACAGGATAAAATGTCCAGGGAAATGAGATTTCAAAACTCTAGCACCAGAGGATATAATGGGTCCTTCTCTCTCTGAAATGCAGTCTTCACACTATCCTGTCCACACCGGAACTGACTTGCCCAGCTCCTGTTCTTCCCCCACCCCCTTCCTTGTCCTGGGATAGTCAAACAAGTTGGGGTGGTTTCCAGGCCTCCCAGAGGAGAACAAAGGGCCTTAGGGATTAATGCACTACAGGGGGTCATCAAGAGACAGATACAGTGAGGCTGTAGACTTACAATGTAATAAGAAAAGCACTATGAAAATAAGTGAAATAGAAAAATAGGAATATACACAAAATAACATCCACATAGCATATCACACCATCACAGGTACCATTGCCATTGTCAATTCCGGATAAACCTTGGACTTGTTTGTCCATGGATTTTATCACTGATCTCCCTCCTTCCAATGGCAAAACTGTGGTCTGGGTAGTGGTTGACAGATTTAGTAAACAGGCGCATTTTGTACCTTTAGCAGGACAGCCTAACACAGAAACACTATCCAAGTTGTTTATTGAGCACGTTGTGCGGTTGCATGGCGTGCCTCTGAATTTGGTGTCTGATAGAGGGGTGCAATTTGTATCCAAATTCTGGAGGGCATTTTGTAAGAGATTGGATATTAGCTTGACCTTCTCCTCAGCCTACCATCCTGAAACCACTTGTCAGACCTAGAGGACCAACCAGTCACTTGAAAAGATATTGTGGTGTCTTGCCACATCTCAGCAGGATGATTGGTGTTCCTTGTTGCCCGTGTTCACATTTAATAATCAGGTTAATCAGTGCAATGGCACTTCTCCGTTTTTCTGTAACTACGGTTTTCACCCCCATTTTGGTGAATTTTCCAGGCTGGATTCAGGGTGTTCAGGGTCTGATTCGGTGGTTCAATGGGTGGGGGAGGTGTGGAGGGAGGTCCAGAAGAACATTGGGGTGGCTCAAGGTAAACAGAAACATTTTGCTGATAAGAGACTATCTGTAGGATCTACATTTCTGGTAGGAGATAAAGTGTGGTTGTCTACCAGAAACAAGTTTATTGGTCCTTACGAGGTCATTAAGGGTGTCAATCCAGTTGCCTTTCGTTTATGCTTACCTCCGTCACTTCGGATCCCCAACGTGTTCCATAAGACCCTTCTTAAGTCATTTGTACCTTCCTCGGCTGGGTCTCCATCCCCTCTGCCTCCTGTCACTGTGGTGGTCAAAGATGAACGGATTGTTGATTCTCGCATGGTTTTCAGCTTGCTTCAGTACTTGGCATATTGGCGGGGTTACGGTCCTGAGGATCGATCTTGGGTCCGGGAGCGATCAGTCCATGCTGATCGGTTGGTTGAGGCTTTTCATGCACGTTATCTTGTGAAACCTGGGGGTCCAGTGGCACCCCCTTGAGAGGAGGGTACTGTCATGATCCAGACCTGGTTTTGAGTCCTGTCTTACCCTCTCTCGGTCATGTCAGGAGTTAACTTTTCTCTGCCTCGTTCTGGTGCCAGGTCTGCTATTTCTCTTCGCTGCATCCTGCAGGCAGTGTCAGTTATATTTTCTGCCTATGGCGTGAGTAGCTAAGGCTTCTTTCACACATCAGTTTTTGCCTTCAGTCACAATCCATCTTTTTTAGAGAAAAAATGAATCTAGTGAATGATGCCACTCGATCAGCTTTTTTCTCATAGACTTGTATTGGCGACGGATGGCAGTCCGTTTCATCCGTCGTTTGACGGATCCATCGTAAATTCTTTCTCAGTCAGCCAGAGACAATGGACAAAGTAACATTTTTTGTGTATGTCGAAAAGTCGGACAGTGACGGATCCAGAGCTGTCTGTTGTTGGCTATAATGGAAACCTGTGGGCGCAGGATCCGTCGCTGTCAAAAGACGGAATAAAGCGACGGATTCCGTTTTCTAAAACTGAGCATGCCCGGAATAATTTCTTTCTGTAATTTAACACCTACAGCTGCTTTTTCCATTCTAGCACATAACAAATCTCTCCGTCTCTCTCTCTCTAGAATTCTGTTCCTTTAAAACTACTACAGCTGCTGCTTCAACGGATCCGTCAAAAACACGAATGCTCTGCATCAGTTTTTTACAATCTGCACAGGATCCACTGACGAATTGTGACTGATTCTAAAATCTGATGTGTGAAAGAGGCCTAACTCTGGTGATACCCTGATTTGTCCTGCTGTGTTTAGCTGCCTTTGCCCATGTTTGTTCCTTCCTCTCTTCCCGCCCCAACTCAGATTAACCCCCTTGAATGTCACCCTGTCATGGGGGTGAGTGGGAAAATTGTGTGGGAAATGATGCACCCACTGCTGGATAAGGGTTATCACCTCTACATTGATAACTTTCACACCAGCATCCCCCTCTTCAAGACCCTCTCTGCCACAGGTACAGTTGCCTGCGGCGCCATGTGAAAAAAATCAGAGAGGCCTGACTAAGCCACTAATTGAGCAAATGCAGAAAAAAGGTAAAAGCCGAGTCCAATGCAGTGACAACATGCTGGTGGTCAAGTATAAGCGTTACAAGCACGCCGCTAGGTTCAAATAGGGGCGGGACAGGTCTCACGAATTCTTTGGAACTCTGAGGGACCCATTACACAAGGCAGGACCGGTTTTAGGCAAAGTGGGGCCCTTGGCAAAGTTTAAAATGGGGCCCCAAATGCTAACATATTGCACATCACACAGAAGCATTTTGGTTTTATTTACATGCGCTGAGTTCAGGACGCTAAATGAGTGTGATCGACAATATTGAAGTCGTTCAACACTTGTTTCCCGGCCTCTTTCGACAGTCTGAGAAAGAATGATGGGGACAGAACGATCACTAATGGATCACTAACAGATATACAGTATCATGTTATCAGTAGCACATCTACAGTTTACACCCCATAGTCCTCCATATAATATAATGTCCCCCATAGTCCTCCATATAGTATAATACACTCCTCATAGTCCTCCATATAGTATAATACACTCCTCAGTCCTCCATATAGTGTAATACACTCCCCATCGTCCTCCATATAGTATAATACACTCCTCAGTCCCTCATATAGTATAATACACTCCCCATAGTCCTCCATATAGTATAATACATTCCTCATAGTTCTCCATATAGTATAATGCACCACCATAGTCATTCATGTAGTACAATTCACTTCCCATAGTATAATGCACCCCATAGTTCTTCATATAATGTATTCCTCATAGTCCTCAATACAGTATAATGCAGATCACATATAGTATAATGCAGCCACCCCATAGAGCATAATGCAGCCACCCAGCAGAGTATAATGCAGCCCCACCATACAACATAATGTAACCCCCATAGAATATAATGCAGCCCTTCTCTTATAATATAATGCAGCCACTCCTTAGAGAATAATGAAGCTACCCCAGAGTACAATGCAGCCACTCCACATAACATAATGTAACCCCCATAGAATATAATGCAGCCCCCCATATAGTATAATGTAGCCCCTCCATAGAATATATGGCAACCCCCTCATAGGATATAATGCATCCCCTTATATAGTATAATTTAGCTCCTCCATAGAATACAATGTAGCCCTCCTCATATAGTATAATGCAGCCCCCTCATAGTATAATGAAGCCTCCATACAATATAATCTAGCCCCTCACAAAATATAATGCAGACCCCCATGGAATACAATGTAGCCTCCTCATATAGTTTAATGTAGCACCCTTATAAAGTATGATGCAATCACCCCCCATAGAATATAATAAATATAATACAGCCCCCCATAGAACATAATGTAGCCCCAAATAGAATATAATACAGCCCACCTTCCCATAAAATATAATGTAGCCCCCCATATTATATAACACAGCCTCCCCCATAGAATATAATGTAAAATGTACCCCCCATGGTATATAACACAGCCACAAAGTATATAGCCCAGCACCACATGGTATATAGCCCAGCACCACATGGTATATAGACCAGCACCACATGGTATATAGCCCAGCCTCACCATGGTATATAGCCCAGCCACACCATGGTATATAGCCCAGCCACACCATGGTATATAGCCCAGCCCCACATGGTATATAGCACAGCCCCACATGGTATATAACACAGCCCCACATGGTATATAACACAGCCCAGCATGGTATACAGCCCAGCATGGTATACAGCCCAGCATGGTATATAGCCCAGCATGGTACACAGCCCAGCATGGTACACAGCCCACCATGGTACACAGCCCAGCATTGTATATAGCCCAGCATGGTATACAGCCCAGCATGGTATATAGCCCAGCCCCACCATGGTATATAGCCCAGCCCCACCATGGTATATAACCCAGCCCCACCATGGTTTATACAACAGCCCCACATGGTATATAACACAGCCCAGCATGGTATACAGCCCAGCATAGTATACAGCCCAGCATGGTATATGGCCCACCATGGTATACAGCTCAGCATGTTATATAGCCCAGCATGGTATATAGCACAGCATGGTATACAGCCCAGCATGGTATACAGCCCAGCATGGTATATGGCCCACCATGGTATACAGCTCAGCATGTTATATAGCCCAGCATGGTATATAGCACAGCATGGTATACAGCAGAGCATGGTATATGGCCCACCATGGTATATGGCCCACCATGGTATACAGCTCAGCATGTTATTTAGCCCAGCATGGTATATAGCACAGCATGGTATACAGCCCAGCGTGGTATACAGCCCACTGTTGTGAATTCTCTTCTGGCCTAACTCTGGTTATTACTGAAAGTAGTGGAGCTGGTCAGATTGACAGAGGGGTTGCGAGTTCTCTTTCTGGGCTCCCTCTGGTGGTTTAGTGGAGGTAGTGGAGCTGATCTGATTGACAGAGGCTGTCCACCTGATAATGAGGATGATGATTGGAGATCTGGGGTTTCAGATTCGGATTTAAGACAGCTGACTCCCTCTAACCCTGCTGGTGATTTTCTTCCTGTGCCTTCTGATGTCTCCTGCTCTGTCCCTGCATGATTCAGCTAAGTGGATCATTTGCTATTCTGTTTGCATTTGATTTGGTTTTGTCTATCTCTGCTTTGTGCGGGTCAGCCAGTTCCGGCTGGGGCTGTGCTGAATCACCGCCCATATGTTACTGAATGCCAGTTTGTTTTGTCCCCTGTTATATTGGTCTCTATTTGCTTTGCTGTCAGAATATACCAGAATGCTGATACAGTGCAAAGTCGTGCGACTTCAGTGTTTTTTCTGCATCAGACGTGTTGGACTTTTTGCAGGGTTTTTTGCATGATTTCAGACAGTGTCTTTCCTTTCTTGTCCTGTCTAGTCAGTGTGGGCCCCATCATTTGCTCAGTCTATTTTCCTGCCTGCTTTTGTGTTTTCATCTTGTCTCACCGACAATATATGTTTGGGGGCTATCTATTCCTTTGGCGTCTGCTCCAGGGCAGTTTAGATTTCCCCTTTCTTGCTTTAAGCTTAGTTAGCTCTCTGGCTGTGCCAAGGCGTCTAGGATCATCGTAGGTGCGCTCCACGGCTACTGCTAGTTGTGTGGATAGGATCAGGGGTCTGCAATCCGCTTAGTTACCAACCTCTCTGGTTTTCTGGGGCTTAGCCTGGACCTGCTATCCTCCTCGGTGACCCATTCATAACAGCCCACCATGGTATACAGCCCACCATGTTATATAGCCCAGCATGGCATACAGCCCAGCATGGTATACAGCCTGTAAGAGAATGGTCAGCTATAATATAGTGAAGCGGTCATGATGAGCTAGGCAGCCATCTGGTCAAAGTTTAGGAAAAAATTCCACTTTCACAAAAGTGCTAATAAAATGTACTAAATGGAGGATGTAAAATGAGATCATGTTTCCTACCAACTTCAGTAGACGTGCATAGAGGAAGATTGGTTCAATAAGGGGAATAGAGTGACCAAATATATGGTCAATGTGTGTTTATGTGATATTGTTGGTAGAAAGAGAAGAGTCATTAAAATGACAAGATGTCAGAATTTATGGATATGGTCTGGAGGCAATGATGGGATGGAAGGCAGTAGCCATACATAATAATGACTTTTATGGGTTTTAATGTTGTGTGACAAAAAGTTAATTAAAATTGCCCTATTATATATCATTATATTCCAAAATTCCTATTTCTGTAGATTACCATATAAACGCCTTAGAATTATAAGATAAATGACCTTCTGCAGCAAAATAATGTAGTTTCCTTTGTTTGTATGAGGTATAAAAAGGCACCCATAGTCTCACACGGGGCCTTATCACTGCCAGACCTCCTAGTAAATCTCTGCCCATCTGAATTCCTGTTTTTGCCCGCATATTCCAACTCCTCTGTTTTTCTGTATTTGTTCTGCCGTGTATCTCTGAATAAACTTCGACCTCAGCTTTAGCAAGAAGAATTGCCTGCAATTTTGTCCGGCTCTCCCAGCTCTCTCAATAAGAACTTTTTCTTACAAGTGGCGAGCCAGCCAGGAGGAGCGGCTCCAGAGAGCTGCCTCCAGAAGAACCATTGGAAGAAGTTGCAGATGAGAGCTTTGAGGTTGGAAGAGTGAAGAAAAAAAGAAAAACACGCTTGTGGCCACACGTGAAACCGATCAAGGGAAGCCAGCCTGAAGGAGAACCTCTCGTGATCGCTCTGAGACCGCCTGCCCGATTTTTTTAATAAGAAAACCACAGACGAAAAAAAGACTATAAAAAGATGAGCAACTAAGAAGAAGCTATCTACAAGGATGTGAGAACTTTTTTGTGCCGGGTAGCAAGAAGCTTTAAAAGGGCGTGGGGAGATGCTTGGCAAGCGTAACGAGTGAGGCTGGAATAACAGCTGCACCTCTTTTGATATTTTCGGTTGACCCAATCTGCAGCGAGGTCTTCCATCCGAGAGAGGTGTGAGTATCTAACTTTGCTTAAATTGCATTTGATGATACTATAATAGAGCAAAATTCATCCTTGTAGGCCACTTTATATATGGAGTGGTTATGGAAACAGGCAGAGAAATATGCTGGCACACCCCAGCTGGAGGGGGTTAATGTGGAAACCACGTGGTTAATCTGTATGCATTGGTTTACCAAAGAGAACAGGGAACTAGATAGAAAGAATTTGATAGGGAAAACTAATAGCCGAGTAGCGGCTTTGTGTAAGACAGTCATAACCTTTGATCAGACTCTTGATAGGCAGTCTACACCACAGTATGTGTATGGGGTCACCCGGTTAGAGACAGTGTATGGGGAGAGATTAGAACAGCTGAATGAGACTTTGAGACAAGCAGGGGAAACAGAGGGAGGGGGTTGATTTGGAGCCTTTGAAAGCACTTATAGCACAGATGGAGTCTGCGGTGGAGAAGAGCGGGGCTGGTTCAGAAATAATCTCAGAATGGAAAACAATGATAGACTGGATAAGGGAACACACAGACACACAGGATAGATTGTCCCGACATCTTCAATACATGCAGACACAGTTGACTAAAGAATTAGCAGAAGAGGAAGAGAGAGATGATTCATCACAGGTAGACTTTAAATTTAACGCTGACACTGCTTCTACCCCGAGAAAAAGTCCCGGTCAGATGTCTCTGGTCCATCTTAAATGTATTAAAAATTTGCCTAATTAGGAGGAAAGTAAGGGAGTGTTTCGTAATGTCCTTGGCTTTGAATCATGGCTAGATCAATTCCAAATTAAATCAAGGGAGAATGCTTCCCGTTATTTCATGTCTTTTGTGCCCCCGAGTTCATGTCACATCTTAAAGCCCAGCAACCGAAAGGAATTCAGTATGACTTGACAGAGCTGCAGGGAAGAATGAAGTTTGTGATTTCACAGAAGTTAGGGGGGAAAAAACCCTCTCCGGTATTGTTAGATTCCTTTAAAATTAGAAAGGGGAGTGATCTCAGGATAGAGGCAGATAAATGGGTTGCAGCCTGGTGTGTTGTGTTTGATAAGACCTTAGATACTATGGACCAGGGTGATAAATTTGCTATGATGGAACAATTTGTAAAAAAGGTTCCCTTAGAGGGAGTTTTTAAAATCAGGAGTTTTGCAAAATGCTGAATCCATTGAGGACGTGGTGGAGTCCTTATTAACTAATGTTAGGACAATGCAATCCGAGGTGAAGGGTGATGAGTCTAATGTGTTTGCATACCATTCACCTCGGGGTGTATCTGCTGATTCAGGGAGGCCAGGAATTCCGGGGGGTACGGCCAGCTGCCGAGAATGGGCAGGTCCCGTTCAGCAGAGCCCCCACGGGATCCCATGAGAGGTACTCCCTTGTGTTATTTTTGCGGACAGCTAGGACACTTTAGACGTTTTTGTCCCAATCTTGTGCCAGGGACTATAACCCGAGAACCCCAGGAGCCATTTAACCCCCAATGTCCCCGGGAGTTCTCCAGACCACCTTTCGGAGTTAGACCTCTGTATCCAGCAATGAATGACCCTAGGCAGTATCAGCAGTATAATGGTCTTCAAATGGTTAACCCAGTCTCACAAGAGCCTTCTGCTTCTTCTTCTTCCCCAATAGCTTTCACTCATCCGCACCCGTAAATCCATGCTATTCAGGGAGGGGTCACTCCTCCTCGTCCCTATGCTCCGCTGATTAGGGAGCTACGGGAACATGAGGACCAGACCCTGACTAAGGATCTCTTTGGGGCGGAGGTGGCAGCTGTTGGACGGAAGCCGTGTTCAGATGGGGATGATGGATTTTTCGGGCTTCCCACCACAGGTCACACTGATTGATGGAGTGCTCCCCCTGTTCCCCTTACCCTCCTTGCCCCCCTTTCCCTGGGCAAGGATGGTAGACCTTATGTCAAGGTGAGAATAGAGGGGCTGCCGTGGGAAGACATCCTCATCGATACAGGAGCCTCAGTTTCAGTAAAAAGACACAAATTGCAGTCATCCCCTGGACTGCCTGAGACTACCACTTTGGTAGGATTTGAGGGCTCCTGTATTCAAGCAGTAAAAAGTTGTCCAGTAAACCTGAGATTTCAGGACACAGGGGGATCGAAGCAAAGGGGTCTTCGATGCGCTTTTTGGGTAAACCCACAGTTTCGGTACACTATTTTGGGAACTGATGTTCTGGGAGCAATGGGAATTGTTGTTGATTTATGTAACAAAGTCTTGTGGCGGAATAAAGAAGCCACTATCTGTTCTGTAATTGTACCTGTGGAGGAGGATGAGGGGAGTCACAAATTACCCATTGCTAGCTTCGGATTAGGTGCTGATGAAAATATTGAAAATACTGACAATGATGCTCTGAAAAATGAATTGAAGCAAAGGTTCCCTGAAATGTGGATCTCAAAGAAAACTGATTGTGGGTTAATGCAAGCTCAGGTCAAAATTGATGGTGAAAAACTGCCACCTTTCCAGCGTCAGTACCATATTCCTGAGGACGCCATCCCTTACATAAGGGTTGCAGTCAGTGAATTAGAAAAGCAAGGTGTTGTTGTGAAAGGTACTTCCCCATGTAACAGTCCTATTCTACCTGTAAAAAAGGAAGATGGCAGTTTTTGAATGGTAGTAGACCTGAGACTTGTAAATAAGTACACTCCTTCAGCAGCCCACCTTGTTGCATCTGTCCCTGAAGTTATGTCACAGCTGAGGAGTGATTGTAAAGTGTTTTCTTGTTTGGACATTAAAAATGGCTTTTTCTCAGTACCCCTAACACCTGAATCTGCCCTCCGCTTCGCATTCACTATTGAGAATGTGCAATACTTGTTCTCGCGGTTGCCCATGGGATTCCACAGTTATGTGTATTTTCATCAGGCATTGGCTCAGGTGTTAGAACCCCTTGGCTACGGAGACTAAGTCTTACAGTATGTGCATGATTTATTGATCCAAACTGTCGATGAATGTGAACACAAAGAGACCCTTGAAAATGTTTGTCAGGCTTTACAAAATGCAGGACTCAAAATGAGTCTAGACCAAGTACAATTGATGAAATCAGAGGTTAAATTTCTGGGTGTGTCTGTCTCAGCAGAAGGAAAGAAACCCATGCATGACAGGGTTAAAGCTATTCAAGCTGTCCCCATACCAACTAATATTACCGAGCTCCGAAAATTTTTGGGTCTTATCAATTTTTTCAGAGAATTTATTGAAGATTTCGCTAATCTGGCTAAACCACTGTATGATTTATTAAAAAATGTTGATGATGACTTTGACTTTGCCCCTGTTAATGTAGAGGGAGCCGCCTTACAGGCTTTTGAGGGATTGAAGCGCGCCCTTACGGCAGCTACTCCATTGGATAACCCTGATCCTTCCCAGCCATTTTACATTCAGACTCACACTGGTGATATCTCTATTTCTACTGTGCTCCTACAATAATGGCCCAAAGAAAGCCCAGAAGTGTCTAGTCAGTTGTATGCCCTAGGTTACTACTTTAGGTTGCTTAACCCCGTGGAAAAAGGATTCACTTTGTGTATGAAGAACCTACTAGGCGTGCACTGGACTATGAATCAAGTGAGACATATAGTGGGGTTTGCTCCATTAATTTTACAAACCCTGCATATCACTTTAAAAACTTTGCTGAAAGGAAAAGCTTCAGGTATTAATTCACAGAGAATGGCCCAATGGATCATTGATTTTGAGACTAGAGATTTACAAGTCGAAGTGGGTGAGAAATATCACAGCCCGGATGATGCAATATGCAGGAAAAAGTCACGATTGTCAAATTGAACAGGCTAATGTCACTCCCTCCCCCTTCTGAGCAAACTTTCAAGAGGGAATCTCTTGTGCCTATATCGACGGAGCTCGATATTGGCATGAGGGGCATTACGTCACAGGCTTCGCTGTGTGGCTTCCAGCTAAGCCGCTGCTGCTGCAGTATAAACTCCCAGGTCATTTCTCCGCTCAAAGAGCTGAATTGGAAGCAGCTTTACAGGTTATTCTTGTGTGTACAAAGCCAATGAATATCTTCAGTGACAGCGTATATGTTGTTTCATCCCTCACTCTGTATCTTAATGTATGGGCCCTGAGGGGGATGGTTGACTCACAGAATTAGTCTTTGCAGCATGCAGACATTCTAAAACAAATTAAGCACCAGGGCAAAGAATTCCCAAATTTATGGTCCTTCTGTAAAATTAAAGGGCACCAGAGATTGAGTCCTGACCCCCACATCCTTGGCAATGCATATGTAGACCACGCAGCCAAGGAAGCTGCACTTACAGGTGATGAAAAACATCCCCAAGAAATCATCGCTGCAGTCACTAAAAAACCCCGAGAGCCCCCCTCATTCTTTCTCCTCTTCAAGATCTTGCAAAGGCACAGGAGAAGGGTGGAGACTCATCCCTGTTCAATTCCCTTGAGTCCCTGCCCATTGAAGGAGTGTTTCTATTGCAAAAGGGTTAACGACAGGCTGGTACCTTACATCCCCACAACAATGATTAAGCCTTTGCTCAAATTTAACCATTCAGTTTTTGCTCATCCAGGACCAGAGGCTCTATTAGAGCTTGTCCAACCAAAAATGTGGCATCCCCAATTAAGAGCTTTGTGTCAGCAGATACATGATAAATGCCTCATATGTTTGCAGAATAATCCTAAAGGTAAAGGCAAGCCCCATCTCCACAGAATACAAGTAGCGGAGGGGCCCTGGCAGTCCATCCAAATTGATTTCATTGGTCCCTTTCCCGCTGCTAAAGGTGGCTTCCGATATGCCCTGGTTCTGGTAGATGTCTTCTCAAAATGGGTAGAGGCACTTCCAGCCACTAACAATACCGCCGTCACCATGGCCAAACTTTTGTGGAAAAATGTGTTTTCACATTGGGGTTTCCCTAAAATCATTGAGAGTGACAATGGCCCTCATTTTTTGGGTCAGGTGATGAAGCACCATTGTGCGCTGCTGGGGATCCAGCAGCGGTTTCATGTCCCCTATCATCCACAATCTGCAGGGATGGTAGGACGCATGAACAGGACCCTGAAGTCAAAATTGTCCAAAATGATCCAAGAAAAGGGTAATGATTGGGTTAATCATTTACCGGCTATCCTGTTATCCATCCGTGCTGTAGCATCCAAATCTACTGGTATTTCCCCATTTGAATTAATGGCAGATGCCTGTTCAGTTGCCAAGTGACATTGTACTTCCTAGTCCGCAACAAGCCATCGTACAGAGGGATCAATGGTTACAGCAGGTGCAGGAGCACATTACATATCTTCAACAGTACGCTGCTTTCCAAATGGCAAAGAATTGTGCCGACCCTACTGACTAATCCTACGTATCTAAATTTGTTAAAGGAGCTCAGGTCATGGTGAAAAATTTCAGGAAGATAAGACCCTGGGAAGCTAACTGGGAGGGTCCCTTTGTTGTCACTCAGATCATAGGTCCCACAGTTTTGGGAGTACGGAGAAGTAGCAAACCAAGAGACAAGGGTATCAAAGTTGTTCACATTGATCAATGTAAGCTTCTTAAGAATTCTACCAGGACTACTGGTAAGAATTGATACTTAGCTTTTTTCTTTTTCAGATCCTTGATGGGACTCTGGAGCCATGGATCCACCAGAATTTCTGGGATTCCTGGACACCATTCCTCACACTATACAGGTGGAACCTGATAGTGTGACAGAGGGAGAAGACTCGGACGATCGAGGAACTGGAGGACAGGAGGAACAGTATACATGGACCAGAGCACTCAGGGATTCTTGCAGACATCCTTGTTACGTTGGGACTCAAACATTATTTACTTTAATTATATTTCTATGTCTTGTACTGGGAACGTTTGTTCTCCCGATACGGGCCCAGGAACAAGTTTTTCATTACAGTAGACCAGTCAGGGAGAAAGATCTTTTTTTCGAGGATGGGTCATTCCCAAGAAAAGGGAGTCCTTGTTCTTTCACTTTTGGTGTTGGACTCTCACTTAGAAAAGATTGTATAACCACAGTCTCTGTATGTGTTAAGGAATGTTGTATTGTGAATAGAGCTTTAGGTACTAATATTGAAGCATCGCTACAAAATTCTACTCTGACCCTACGCTTAGGAAGACAAGTGTGCACTACTAGTGTGGATATTGTGACTCCATGGCATATCCAAATACTTACTCAGTTTACAATGAGACAGTACAGGGCTATTGTTGTGTCATGATTGGAAAAGAATGGAGGGACACCTTTGGGAGAGAGACACCCCGGATGGGGGAAGCAGGAAAGACAAAGATGTCTTGGAGTTGTGATAATGACTTCACAGTGTACCCATTACACCATAATTCAAACAAGAAAAATTATAGCCAGCTCACCCAGTTAGACGTCCTTAGTGGTTCTGCTCACTGCCAGGAAGCCGCACGGAGTTGTAATGGGAGAGGCACACCCATGTTGCAATAGAAACAAAAACCAGCAAATAATTCCAGCGGATGCTTCCTACTTGGCCATAAAATCCATTTTATTTTTATCTTTTAAAATAGTTCCATGTGGCAGAAACCCAAATATATACAGGGGGTCAGAAGAAAAATAGGGCACACTGCTGCTTTATGCGTGACCTTGCCCCTTGAAAGTACTACAGATTATCTCGATTTCTTTGTATTATCTACCAATTAAACACGGTCTCGAGTAGCTCCTCAATACCCAGCATGGGTCAGTATAATATCCCCTCTAGAATTGACACTCCAGTACCATAATTGGTTTAAAACCACAGGAACCAGTCCAGCATGTAGGAAAAAGAGATATTTTACTCAAGTAACAAATCCAATCCGGATTATCAATACTGGCCATTTCATCTCCTTAAATATTCAGTATGGTTTGTTTACATGGCATCTTAATATGTCGGTCTGGGATTTAGCAGAGCATATCCCAGCGTGTACCCCTTTCTTAGATGGGTTCAGCATGAATTTCCAAAAATTGTTGACAGCCAGGACGGTATCCACTCATAAAAGTAGAGATCCCAGGGCTTCAAAACATAGCGTTATCCGGAGAACAGGAATTAGCTCAGGCCCCGAAACCGGCTTACAAAGGAAAAAAAGAGAATGGTATGATACCCTTCTGGGAGGTGCTGGTACAGCAGCAGGTGTCCTTAACACCCTAGACATCCAGACTCTCAGCAGTAGACTATCCTCCCTTGCAGCCATTGGAGCTGATGCTGAGCATGTGGCCCTAGTCCAAAGTGATATTCAAGGCAAATGATTGTTAATAATCAAAAGTACCAAGCCCGAGTGATGGATTATCTTCAAGCCCAGATAAGAGCATTATTCAAGGTTACTAGAGAAATTAGCAATGTAACCCAACACGCCCTTGCTTGTATTGCCCTCCAAGGGGAAATGCATACTAATGCCAAAATACTCCTCCAAACTCTTCTCAACGGTCACTGGCCATGGGAAATGGGCCGCACATGGCCAGGTATAACTGAATTTGCAAAAAAACATGTTGATTGGTGGAAAATTGGGTGGATGGGCTGCACAAATCTTGATATGGAAGATTGTACCTTCGGTGCCTTAATACCCATCCGAGGTACGGTTCACCCCTTCCTGAGTCAAGTTGATATGGGACTGGTCCATAAAAATTTATGGGTTCGGACACCATCGGACCCTTCTGTTAGTTATGTTCGGACTCCAGTTGGTATTCAAAAAATTTCTACCGCCCTATGTGGACATGAACGTTCTGATTTGGCATGCCCTTATGGAGTCACTAATCCTGTCCAAACCCGCCCCTGTTGGGAGAAGGAGGAGACTACCTGCCCTCTCATTCTCGAGGAACTTAGAGGTCCTCTGTTTTGGCAGTTCAACAATGGAGAGATGTGCCTTCACGTCCCTACTAAACAATATGTCACTTTTTGCACTCCTTCTTGCATAGTCACGGGCCTGGCCCAGCCAGCCTTATACTGGTATGACCACACCAATTATTGATATTAGAGTTGATGAACAAAAATGGGTCTACCAGCCAGTTATCCTGTTGAAAAGAGAATTCAATGTAACATACCGGCCTCCCAGGGTAGCTTCTCCCCGTCTGGCTATGGGAAAAGGCCTGTATCAAATGATTCAGGATTTGGATGATCTGGAACATTTCCAGAGACTGTACAATCAGAGCGGTCAAAGAACTTTGATCGCCATAGCCCACAATAAGGTACAAATTCTGAAAATCACTAAACAATATGGGGAGGTGAATATCTCTTGGTAACATAGTTATTAAGGTTGAAGGAAGACTTTAAGTCCATCTAGCTCAACCCATATCCTATCTTAACTTGCCCTAACATGTTGATCCAGAGGAAGGCAAAAAAACCCCATGTGGCAAACAGTAAGCTTCACATTGGGGAAAAAAATTCCTTCCCGACCCCACATACGGCAATCAGACTAGCTCCCTGGATCAACGCAATATTAAGGAAACTAGTGTACATACAATGTAATGTTATACTTTTCAAGAAAGGCATCCAGTCCCTTCTTAAATTTTAGTAGGGAATCAATCATTACAACATCATACGGCAGAGAGTTCCATAGTCTCACTGCTCTTACAGAAAAGAATCCGCGTCTGTGAGTATGCTTAAACCTTCTTTCCTCCAGACGTAGAGGATGCCCCCTTGTCCCCGTCACAGGTCTAAGAGTAAAAAGATCATTAGAAAGGTCTTTGTATTGTCCCCGCATATATTTATACATTGTAATAAGATCACCCCTAAGCATTCGATTTTCCAAACTAAATAACCCCAAGTGTAATAACCTGTCTTGGTATTGCAGACCCCCTAGTTCCCTAGTAATATCCTTGCTCACTCTTCTCTGCACCCGCTCCAGTTCAGCTATGTCTTTCTTATACACCGGAGACCAGAACTGTACGCAGTATTCTAAGTGTGGTTTTCCCCCACATATGGAGCATCATCATACTCAGGAGAAATTGCGCAACTTTTGTGGTCCATTTTCTCCTGTTACCCTTGTGAAAATAAAAAAAATTGTGCTAAAAGTTCATTTTTGTGATTAGAAATTTAAATGCTCATTGTTGCCTTCCACGTTTCTTCGGTTCTTGTGAAGCACTTTGGTTAATAAACTTCTTGATTGTGGTTTTGAGCACCTTGAGGGGAGCAGGTTTTAGAATGGTTTCACTTTTGGGTATTTTCTGTCAGATAGACCCCTCAAAGTCTTTTCAAATGTGAGGTGGTCCTTAAAAAATTGTTTTATAAAATAGTTGTAAAATTGAGAAATCACTGGTCAACTTTTAACCCTTAGGGAAAGTTCACACTCTGTGTTTTTGCTGCTTTTTTTTTTCTGCAACAAAACCTGATCTTCTTGGCAGCAAAAGAGTGCAGCAAAAACAGAGGTTTAGGTACATTTTTTATGCAGATGTGGTGCGCTTTTGGTACGTTTTTTAAGTCTCTTTGCCCATGCTAATGTCCATGACTTTTCTGCAGGAAAAATGCTGCAAATAATGATATCTGCATTTTTGCAGAGTTATTCGACACCCTTTCAAGTCAATGGGTGAAAAACGCTGCAAGTGACATTCTCTATGTCCAAAAAACGCTGCAAAGCACAAAATCCTAATGGCACAAAAAAACAATGTGTGTGCATGAGATTTCTGAAATATCATAGGCTTTGCTGGTAATGTAAAAAGCAGCTGAAAATTAGCATAAAAAAGCAGTAAAAAAAACGCCCAGTGTGAACTCACCTTAACTTCCTTACAAAAAACATATGTTTCCAAAATTAAGCTGATGTAAAGAAGACATGTGGGAAATGTTATTTATTAACTATTTTGCGTGATATATCTCTCTGATTTAAAGGCTCAATAATTCAAAGTTCGAAAATTGCAAAGTTTTCAAACTTTTTGACACATTTCTAATTTTTTCACAAATAAAAGTCATATTGAAGAAATTTTAAGACTATCATGAAGCACAAACATGTCATGAAGAAAACAATCTCAGAATCACTAGGATCTATTGAAGTGTCCAGAGTTATGACCTCATAAAGTGACAGTGCTCACAAATGAAAAAATTGGCCTGGTCAGGAAGGTGAAAACAGGCTTCGGGGTTAAATACACCCTAGGGCCACATGAAAGACACTAAAGGATACAACTTTATAATATTTAGGGGGCGAACAATAATCTAAGCGCTCCCTCCTATAACTCTCCCTGAGCTGCTTCCTGAGGATGGTGTGCCGAGCATCGCGTCACTGGGTCTTCTATAAACCCGATAACGTGATGCGGCCGGACAGTCACAGTAATGTCAGTAGCCATCATGGCCACAGCATTACCATGTATGGCGGGCAATCCCAGCATGTTTATTGGCTGGGAACTCGAGCATGGCGCTCCATCACCTGCGATAATCGAGTAACAAGCTTGTCCGAGCTCCCGATGCCTGATCGAGTAGTGGAGAGCGGCTCACTCATCACTAGCATCTACATTATTGTGCTGGAGCGGAACTAGGAGAGAAATAATCACATTTTGTGGGAACTTCTCTGGGCTTCTGTCCTCTCATCCTGCAGTTGTCTAAATGGATCTAATGTGAACTTGGGAACCAGCGAAGCCACAGACAGAGGTAAGACTGAGTTCAGACAAGGTAATGATACAAGACAAGGTACAGGAACAAAGACACAGAGACCCGGATATACTGCCTCCTGAAGGGCAGAGAGGACAAGTATGAGACACCTGATGAAGGCCTACACAGCCGAAACGCGTTGTTTTTTTTATAACAAAAAATGTTTTAAAGTTTTTATTGTTTTTTTAAAAAATTTTGCATTTTACTTAGCCAATAAAATATCATCTGATTTAACATCAGAGACACTCAGTTATTTGGCTTTATAACCTTCTTGCTTCAAATTGGGTTAAAGATCCTCTGAAGGAAGCCCCTGAAACTACTTTATTCGCGATATCACGTGGAGGATATCTTTCTGGGAAAGGAAAATTATCTCCATGCTATTACAGATGGGCAGCATATCGGTGGAAGGATCACCCTTGTTTGCAAACTTTTTCCAGTGTTGTGCCTTCTTGCACAACCACACAAGGTGAACAAGTTTTAAGCTGTATTTTTCTCACCAAACTGAATTAACTCATCTACTACGATTAGATAGCGCTCTCCCTCTGATTTCCCCTCTTCCTTTCTTTCCCAGGACTTTATTCACAAAGTATGGGACAAGGCAAGGAACAATAGCACAGGGACCAGGATATTCTGCCTCCTGGAGGGCGGACGGATACAACGCAAGTCTAGGAACAGGGACACAGAGACCAGGATATTCTGCCTCCTGGAGGGCAGAGCAGACAGGCACAGATACAGGACTAGGAAACAAGCCTCCAGAGAAGGTGAAACATAGAACAGGACCTGGCAACTCAGCAGCAAGATACTAACTGAGTAAAGGCGTTGCTCAGGCAGCTACCACCGGGTGGAGGCCTCTTGGTAATTGGCCAGGGACACATTAGGCAGGTGTACCCTGATTCAATAAGAACCAGAGAGTTCTGGCGCCGCCCCCCTATGCATACAGCCAGGAAGCATGCAGAGAGTATGCAGGAAGCAAGAGGCACACAGCATGGAGTCGGCAGCAGACAGAAATCACAGTATGGCCTGGAGCAGTGATTAAGTTGGTGTGTGGGGGATGGGAGGCCAAGCAGTGATGACAGCAGGGTTGTTACACTGACTTTAGGGGTGCATTATATTAGGGGCTGCAATATACTATAGAGTCTGTCTATGAGGGTGCATTATATTAAAGGGAACCTGTCACCAGGTTTGGCCGATAAGAGATACAGCCATCACATTTCAGGGCTGATATACAGCATTCTATAATGCTGTATATCTGCCCCCAAATCAGCCTGTAAGAGGAGAGAAATAACTTTTATTATACTCGCCAGTGGGACGGTGCAGTTCGAGGGGTGTCACTCTTCTTGGTCCAGCGCCTCCCATCTTCCGATGATCGCCATCCTCCTGCTTGCTTTGTTTGGATGGTGCGTCACTGTGTCATCCACACAGGCTCCCCGGCATCGCAAACCTGTGCAGGTGTACTTATCTGCCCTGTTGAGGGTAGAGGAAAGTACTGCAGTGCGCAGGTGGCGGGGCTCTTTGACCTGTGACATCCATGGGACCGGATTGCCCCGCAAGAGAGTATAATAAAAGGTCTTTTACTTCTCTTACAGGTCAGGTTGGGGGCCGATATACAGCATTATAGAATGCTGTATATCAGCTCGAAAAGATGATGGCCATAACTTATATAGGCCAAAACTGGTGACAGGTTCCCTTTAAGGGCTGCATTATAGTATAGAGGCTGCCTATGGGGGGTGCATTATATTAGGGGCTGCATTATGCTATAGAGGCTGCCTATGGGGGTGCATTATATTAGGGGCTGCATTATGCTATAGAGGCTGCCTATAAGGGGTGCATTATATTGGGGCTGCATTATACTATAGAGTCTACCTATGGGGGAGCATAAGAGAGCATTATATTGTGTGTAGTGGAGCTGTACGGGGGAAGACTCGGGACATTATTAAATGTAAAGTGAGCACTTACTGTTATAGGGGAACCCAGGTTACTGTGATTGTCAATGGGGCACACAGAGGGCTCTATTACTTTCTAGGGGGCAATATATGGGCACTGATTTCTAGGGCACTTGCACCTGGCATTACTATATTCTAGAGGGTTGCTTTAGAATTTAGAGGTCACACAGCAGGTGCAGTAATAGGGACACATACGGCAGCAGCGGCTCAGTATTGGGGTATCAGGTGCAGTAATAGGGACACATACGGCAGCAGCGGCACAGTATTGGGGTGTCAGCAGGATGAGGAGGTTGTGCAGGTTGGGAATAGATGGTGATGGGGCAGGAATATAAGATGTGAAATGTGTCTGTGCTGTATTCTCTGCAGCCGAGTCCTGGATGGAAGAAGTTGTCATATCGGTCTGGGCCAGATGGAAAAGACGGGAAAAGTGAACGACTCCATCAGAAAGAACGTCAGCGGTAAGTCATTATCAGTAACTGTGCTGTGATCTCTTATATGCTCCATAGGACTGGTATCTACCACTGACCATATGGCGGTAACATCAATATTGGTCGTTATATAGAGATTATTTTCAGTAACCTGGTCATCTTAGAGGTTCTCCTACATCCACTATTACGGTGCGTCACCCAGTTGTGATCAAGGTCACCTGGTTAGTGGCCACTCAGAAGCTTCACCCCGGAACCAAAACTCTAGCTACACCTCTGCTGTTACGTCACTGTTCACACCACACAGAGACCCCAAAAGAGTCTCAGTGCTGAAGGAGTTAATGTCCCCCGCATCCAGTAATCTTCAGCGCCTACCTCCACCCGCAGGGCCGCACTCCACATAGAGAATAATGGAGCCTCCAGCACCGACCTCCACCCGCAGAGCCGCACTCCACATAGAGAATAATGGAGCCTCCAGCACCGACCTCCACCCGCAGAGCCGCACTCCACATAGAGAATAATGGAGCCTCCAGCACCTACCTCCACCCGCAGAGCCGCACTCCACATAGAGAATAATGGAGCCTCCAGCACCGACCTCCACCCGCAGAGCCGCACTCCACATAGAGAATAATGGAGCCTCCAGCACCTACCTCCACCCGCAGAGCCGCACTCCACATAGAGAATAATGGAGCCTCCAGCACCGACCTCCACCCACAGAGCCGCACTCCACATAGAGAATAATGGAGCCTCCAGCACCGACCTCCACCCGCAGAGCCGCACTCCACATAGAGAATAATGGAGCCTCCAGCACCGACCTCCACCCGCAGAGCCACACTCCACATAGAGAATAATGGAGCCTCCAGCACCGACCTCCACCCGCAGAGCCGCACTCCACATAGAGAATAATGGAGCCTCCAGCACCGACCTCCACCCGCAGAGCCGCACTCCACATAGAGAATAATGGAGCCTCCAGCACCGACCTCCACCCGCAGAGCCGCACTCCACATAGAGAATAATGGAGCCTCCGGCACCGACCTCCACCCGCAGAGCCGCACTCCACATAGAGAATAATGGAGCCTCCAGCACCGACCTCCACCCGCAGAGCCGCACTCCACATAGAGAATAATGGAGCCTCCAGCACCGACCTCCACCCGCAGAGCCGCACTCCACATAGAGAATAATGGAGCCTCCAGCACCTACCTCCACCCGCAGGGCCGCACTCCACATATATGGCTGCTCTGTGCGCACAGGACCTGGGATGAGGTCACAGGAGGGGAGGAGTCAGGAGTCACATGATCAGGGCCTCAGTGTGTGCAGGACTCTGCTGTGCTGTATTCAGCTTTTCTGCTGGAGTTGCTCCTTTAAGAACAGGGAACGTTGCAAACAGTAGAACAATTCCCCCATTAAGTGATTGGATCCTTCCAGATCTGGGAAAGATCTTAGTGATATTACAGGCGGGAGATTCCAAGAGCGCTGGATTCAGGGGTGATCCTGGTGCTGAATGAGCCGTGCGGCCTCCATCTTAGAGAGCGGCCACAACCCCAGACGATGCAGCGGCCGGAGCAATGTTATTGATGGAGAGAATTTCTGCGAGCAGCAGATTAATGAAGAATGTTTTACCGGAACCTCCTGGGGCATCAAGGAAAACCCGTCTCCCATCTCCACAGGTTGTAGTTATTATAGGGAGCAGGGTTAGAAGATGAGGTGGAGCGTGAGTGAGGGTCGCCTCCTGCAATGTCCCGGGGTGCAGCATCTTCCATCAGACCACGCAGACATCTCTACATTTCTGCTTTCTCAGACAAGATGGGGTGCAGAGGGGACATTAATGAGGGAAAAATGGACTTTACTGAATTTACCAAATGGCTGCAATAAAACAAAGAGGGAAAAATGTTAAGGGGTCTTTGCTGCATTATACCATCTGTCCCAGAGTATCTGCACCGCAACGTCAGCTTAACACCTTCATTACCGAGTGCCACAGGTGGCGTCACAAATTATCTACCTATTAACTTTATTCAGCTTCATTCCATCTATTTTACATGGACACCCAGGACCACGGACCGGGTCACCGCCACCGTGACACATCCCTTTAAGACACCGCCCTGGTACCGAGTGATCCCCACACCTGCCCTGGGGGTGATCTATTTTGGCGTCACGAACAGGATTCTGAAGCCCGGTGCCACCAGGTCATGTGTGCCAGAGACTATACTGTGTGCCATAGACTGATCGTGCAACTGCCGCCATTACCCCGCCACCCGGCGCACGCGGGAAGCTGAAGAGGTGTGCCGTCATGGGCGGAGCCTGTGAAAGAGTGCAAAAAGTAAAGTGCTGCATGCGAAGATATCAGCGGGTGGGAAGTTAGAAGCGGAGGCCTGCAGTCCCGGCGTGCTCCGATCATACAGCCTGCGGAGCTGCATCCTGGAATGCCTGCAAAACACGGAGCCTGGCCAACGGTAACTGGGGGGGAAGAGAATGTCTGAGGCAGGAAAACATGCAGCGGAGGATGCCACCATACCCCCCCCCCACCAGCGCCACAAGATGCAGAGGCCAGTGCAGCTGTGGCTCCAATGGAGCTGTAGAATCCAGTGGCCAGTGCCGCCTCCAGAGCACAACAAGGTCAAGTGATCACCAGAGCGGTCCCCATAATGCCGCTATCCATGCCATATATACCAGGAGCGGCCTGGCTACCGCAATACTCAGGGGGGTCATGTACCCTGAGCGATTTTAATGTGAGACTGCAGTTTGACATATACCCTCTGTCTGAAAGTCAAAAGGTAAACATCCTTATTGGGCAGCTAACTGGTGCAGCGCAAAGAGAAGTAAAGTCCTGGCAGGACACTAATAAAGAGACTGTTAAGCAAGTTCTGGCTAAGCTGAGGAGCACCTTTGACATCCGACTGCAGCAGAAATAAAAATGAGGTTCTTTGGGTGCAAACAAAGGGCGCAGGACAGTATATGGGACTATGCTCTTAAACTGCAGGAGACGCTGCGGGCCATCAAGCAGATTGACCCAGACAGTGTGAAAGATGTAGATAGGCTGTTGAAGGAAGAATTTATTGAGGGACTTCTATCTAGCACCCACAGGACACAGCTGCGTATCATGGCCCTATAAAACCCTGATCTGGGCTTTGCAGACTTTAAAGACAGGGCTATTCGGGTGCAGTATGAACCAAATGTCTGCCGTCCAGTGCCCCCTAGGCTCCCAGCAGTTGCATACCACCAAGAGGCAGCATCTTTCCCTCAGAGCCCTGTGGAAGCTGATGCACAGACTCTAGATAGTGATCCATCTGCAGAGCTACGCCTTCAGGTCCAAGAGCTGACCAAAAATATGGCTGCACTTGCCAAAACTGTACAGTCCATGCAAGTGTCCTCAAACGAGAAGATCCAGATGTCCTCCAGTCCAGAGGACGTCCCTTGGCTACGGAAGAAGAGGATCCCACCACTCAGAGGGAGAGAACATTCGCTACGACCAGAACGGACGTCCCTTCTGCCACCACTGCAGCAAAGCAGGCCACATCAAAAGATTCTGCCACCATGGGGCAGAGGGCCAACCCCCAGGAGTAGGACAACAAGGCCCAAAGAACTGGTGAGCCAAGTATGTTATAGGGCAACTGGACCTCCCAGTGGTGATTGATGGCATTCCCATGAAAGCTTTGCTGGACACTGGCTCTCAGGTGACAACTATGCCATATATTCTTTACAAAAGGTATTGGGCTGACTCTGAACTTACTCGCGGCCCAAGTGATGAGCTGACAGTAGTTGCCAGCAATGGTCAGTCTTTGCTACAAGTGAGATGTAAAGAGATCACCATTA
Source organism: Dendrobates tinctorius (assembly GCF_039654945.1). Taxonomy (NCBI): domain Eukaryota; kingdom Metazoa; phylum Chordata; class Amphibia; order Anura; family Dendrobatidae; genus Dendrobates; species Dendrobates tinctorius. Next base: position 7,984,934 of record NW_027361731.1, on the reverse strand, counting down.
AGGTGGGGCGAGTAGAGTTAAAAAAAACCCCAAGGTCTGATAGTTGTAGACATTGATCGACGGGAATGTAACCAAATAATGACCTTAGGTACTAATGTGATTGAAAATTGTCTTGCCGAGGTTATTGTTTTGATGCAACAGGTAGCTGAGACTGCTGGTTCCAGTGAACAACGAGTCCTGCAGAAGGAGATCAAGGCCCTGATGCAAAGACAGCAGGTAGAACTATCTGGTGGAAAAATTGGCAGTGTCAGAGAGATTCATTCCCCATTGCGATACCCCCCAGGGGTGAAATGTTAATTTGGTGTCAGGCAGCCATAGGCCTCAGAGGAAAAGATTGCCAAGCCCTGGTAGAGCCAGTGTACTCTGATAGCTGGCCCACTGTCCTGACAGCCAGAGAGGTAGTTGATGTCCGCAAGGGGAGAGTACCTGTATGCATCTTAAATTGTGGGTAGGAGGAGGCCACAATACCTCAGTATGCCACAGTTGCTAAGCTTTTTACTGTCAGTAACAACACAATACAGTCAGCAGAGCCCTTGATCTCATCCGACCAGGCGGAGGACAATGGCACTGTAAAGCAGCTGCATGTGGAAACTGACTCCACCCCTTCACATCAAAAGAATGGGGTTTACCGAGTGGCTCAGGAGTAGTGTTGAGCATTCCGATACTGCAAATATCGGGTATCGGCCGATATTCGCTGTATCGGAATTCCGATACCGAGTACCGATATTTTTTTCAATATCGGATACCGGAATCGGAAGTCCCCATAATGCAATGAGCCACTGTTGTGGCTGTGATTGGCTGCTGAAATGATGTCATCATGATGCGCGGTCTGTGCCGACTGCGGGGGGCCTGTGCTGGCTGCCGGGAGCCTGTACGGGCCTGCCGGGGGCTTGTGCCGGCTGTCGGGGGACTGTACGGGCCTGCCGGGGGCTTGTGCCGGCTGCCAGGGGACTGTACGGGCCTGCCGGGGGCTTGTGCCGGCTGTCAGGGGTCTGTACGGGCCTGCCGGGGTCCTGTGCTGGCTGCCGAGGGTCTGTACAGGCCTGCCGGGGGCTTGTGCCGCCTGCTGGGGGCTTGTGCCGGCTGCCGGGGGTCTGTATGGGCCTGCCGGGTGCCTGTGCTGGCTGCCGGGGGTCTGTGCGGGCCTGCCGGGGGTCTTATGTGTGTGCAGACATCGTCCGATGGGACTACAAGTCCCATCGGGCGATGCCTGCTACAATGACAGTGATTGACACATTAGCCAATGATGGGACAGTAGTAGTCCCATCATCCGGCTAATGTGTTTAATGTAATACAACAAAAAAAATATACATACTACATATATACTACATTCATACTACATACATACTACATACATACTACATATATACTATATCCAAGAAGTATCATTTCTCCTTGCGGAGAATGACATGCTAAGCATGTCGAGGTGAGGAGACTTAAAGCCGCAATGCTCCTCTGGGAAATATGCTAATTATGCAAATTGTCTCTTCAGAGAGGAAGAGGACTAGAACTCTAGTGCCACCTATTGGAGGTAGCAATCCTAAAAGTCAATGTTGACCCTTTAACGAGCCTAGTTACATGACTTAGGATAAAAGCCAAACCAGAATCTCCATTTGCAGACACTGTGTTTCGGGGTACTGCCCCTCATCAGTGCAAAGTGGGAGATCTGGTTTGGCTGTGAGAGAGGCGTCTGACCGATATCCAAGAAGTATCATTGTGCTCCAATAGGTGGCACTAGAGTTCTAGTCCTCTTCCTCTCTGAAGAGACAATTTGCATAATTAGCATATTTCCCAGAGGAGCATTGCGGCTTTAAGTCTCCTCACCTCGACATGCTTAGCATGTCATTCTCCGCAAGGAGAAATGATACTTCTTGGATATCGGTCAGACGCCTCTCTCACAGCCAAACCAGATCTCCCACTTTGCACTGATGAGGGGCAGTACCCCGAAACACAGTGTCTGCAAATGGAGATTCTGGTTTGGCTTTTATCCTAAGTCATGTAACTAGGCTCGTTAAAGGGTCAACATTGACTTTTAGGATTGCTACCTCCAATAGGTGGCACTAGAGTTCTAGTCCTCTTGCTCTCTGAAGAGACAATTTGCATAATTAGCATATTTCCCAGAGGAGCATTGCGGCTTTAAGTCTCCTCACCTCGACATGCTTAGCATGTCATTCTCCGCAAGGAGAAATGATACTTCTTGGATATCGGTCAGACGCCTCTCTCACAGCCAAACCAGATCTCCCACTTTGCACTGATGAGGGGCAGTACCCCGAAACACAATGTCTGCAAATGGAGATTCTGGTTTGGCTTTTATCCTAAGTCATGTAACTAGGCTCGATAAAGGGTCAACATTGACTTTTAGGATTGCTACCTCCAATAGGTGGCACTAGAGTTCTAGTCCTCTTCCTCTCTGAAGAGACAATTTGCATAATTAGCATATTTCCCAGAGGAGCATTGCGGCTTTAAGTCTCCTCACCTCGACATGCTTAGCATGTCATTCTCCGCAAGGAGAAATGATACTTCTTGGATATCGGTCAGACGCCTCTCTCACAGCCAAACCAGATCTCTCACTTTGCACTGATGAGGGGCAGTACCCCGAAACACAGTGTCTGCAAATGGAGATTCTGGTTTGGCTTTTATCCTAAGTCATGTAACTAGGCTCGTTAAAGGGTCAACATTGACTTTTAGGATTGCTACCTCCAATAGGTGGCACTAGAGTTCTAGTCCTCTTCCTCACATATATACTACATTCATACAACATACATACATACTACATATATAGTACATTCATACTACATATACACTACATTCATACAACATACATACTACATATATACTACATTCATACTACATACATACTACATATATACTACATTCATACAACATATATACTACATATATACTACATTCATACTACATACATACTACATACATACAACATGCTACAGACATACAGTGCATACTACATACATACTACATACATACTACATATATACTACATTCATACTACATACATACTACATATATACTACATTCATACAACATACATACATACTACATATATACTGCATTCATACTACATACATACTACATACATACTACATACATACTACATTCATGCAACATACATACATATATACTACATACATACTACATATATACTACATTCATACTACATACATACTGCATACATACTACATATACACTACATTCATACAACATACATACATACTACATATATACTACATACATACTACATATACACTACATTCATACAACATACATACTACATATATACTACATTCATACTACATACATACAACATGCTACAGACATACAGTACATATTACATACATACTACATATATACTACATTCATACTACATACATACTACATACATGCTACATATATACTACATTCATACAACATACATACATACATACTACATATATACTACATTCATACTACATATATACTACATACATACAACATGCTACAGACATACAGTACATACTACATATATACTACATTCATACTACATACATACTACATATATACTACATTCATACAACATACATACATACTACATACATACTACATATATACTACATTCATACAACATACATACATATATACTACATTCATACAACATACATACATACTACATACATACAACATACATAC